>NC_080189.1:134894503-136098632 GCF_030028045.1 Hippopotamus amphibius kiboko | reverse complement strand
TACTGGATCATATGGTAGTTCTATTTTTAGTTTTTTAAGGAACCTCCAACTGTTTTCTGTAGTGGCTGTACCAACTTACAGTCCCACCAACAGGGCAGGAGAGTTCCCTTTTCTCCACACCCTCTCCAACATTTGTTGTTTCTAGATTTTTTGATGATGGCCATTCTGACTGGTGTGAGGTGCTACCTCACTGTGGTTTTGACTGGCATTTCTCTAATGATTAGTGATGTTGAGCATCTCTTCATGTGTTTGTTGACCATCTGCATGTCTTCTTTGGAGAAATGTGTATGTAGGTTTCCATCCATTTGTGGATTGGGTTTTGCTTTTTTGATATTAAACTGCATGAGCTGTTGGTATATTTTGGAGATTAATCTGTTGTCTATTGCTTCATTGGCAAGTATTTTCTCCCATTCTGAGGGCTGTCTTCTTGTCTTGTTTATGGTTTCTTTCGCTATGCAAAAGATTTTATGTTTCATGAGGTCCCATTTGTTTATTCTTGATTTTATTTCCATGATTCTAGGAGGTGGGTCAAAAAGGATCTTGCTTTGATGTGTGTCAAAGAGTGTTCTGCCTATGTTTTCCTCTAGGAGTTTTATAGTGTCTGGCCTTACATGTAGGTCTTTAATCCATTTGGAGTTTATTTTTGTGTATGGTGTTAGGAAGTGTTCTAATTTCATTCTTGTACACGTTGCTGTCCAATTTTCCCAGCACCACTTATTGAAGAGGCTGTCTTTTTTCCATTGTATATTCTTGCCTCCTTTGTCAAAGATAAAGTGCCCATATGTGCTTGGGTTTACCTCTGAGTTCTCTATTCTATTCCATTGATCTTCCTTTCTATTTTTGTGCCAGTACCATACTGTCTTGATCACTGTGGCCTTGTAGTATAGTTTGAAGTCAGGAAGCCTAATTCCACCAACTCCATCTTTCCTTCTCAAGATTGCTTTAGCTATTCAGAGTCTTTTGCACTTCCACACAAACCATAAGATTTCTTGCTCTAGTTCTGTGAAAAATGCCGTTGGTAATTTGATAGGGATTCCGTTGAATCTGTAAATTGCTTTGGGTAGGATAGTCATTTTCACAATGTTGATTCTTCCAATCCAAGAACATGGTATGTCCCTCCATCTGTTTGTATCGTTTTTGATTTCTTTCATCAGTGTCTTATAGTTTTCTACATAGAGGTCTTTTGCCTCCTTAGGCAGGTTTATTCCTAGGTATTTTATTCTTTTTGTTGCAATGGTAAATGGGAGAGTTTCCTTAATTTCTCTCTCTGCTCTTTTGTTGTTAGTGTATAGAAACGCAAGAGATTTCTGTGCATTAATTTTGTATCCTGCTCCTTTTCTAAATTCATCAATTAGTGCTAGCAGTTTCCTGGTAGAGTCTTTAGGGTCTTCCGTGTATAATATCATGTCATCTGCAAAGAGTGACAATTTTCCTTCTTCTTTTCCAATTTGGATTCCTTTTATTTCATTTTCTTCTCTGACTGCTGTGGCTAAAAATTCCAAAACTATGTTGAATAATAATGGTGAGAGTGGGCACCCTTGTCTTGTTCCTGTCCTTAGAGGGAATTCTTTCAGTTTTTCACCATTTAGAATGATGTCGGCTTTTGGTTTCTCATATATGGCTTTTATTATGTTGGGGTAATTTCCTTCTATGCCCATTTTCTGGAGTTTTTATCATAAATGGATGTTGAATTTTGTGGAAAGCTTTTTCCGCATCTATTGAGATTATCACATGGTTTTTTTTCCTTCAGTTTGTTGATATGATGTTTCACATTGATTGATTTGCGTATATTGAAGAATCCTTGCATCCCAGGAATAAACCCCATTTGATCATGGTGTATGATCTTTTTAATGTGCTGTTGGATTCTGTTAGCTAGTGGTTTGTTGAGGATTTCTGCATCTATATTCATCAGTGATATTGGTCTGTAATTTTCTTTTTTTGTGACATCTTTGCCTGGTTTTGATATCAGGGTGATGGTGGCATCGTAGAATGAGTTTGGGAGTGTTCCTCCTTCTGCTATATTTTGGAAGAGTTTGAGAAGGATAGATGTTAGCTCTTCTCTAAATGTTTCATAGAATTCACCTGTGAAGCCATCTGGCCCTGGACTTTTGTTTGTTGGGAGATTTTTAATCAGTCTCAATTTCCATACTTGTGATAGGTCTGTTCATAGTTTCTATTTCTTCCTGGTTCAGTCTTGGAAGATTGCATTTTTGTAAGAATTTATCCATTTCTTCCAGGTTATCCAATTTATTGGCATATAGTTGCCTGTAGTAGTCTCTCATGATCTTTTATATTTCTGCAGTGTCTGTTGTTACTTCTCCTTTTTCATTTCTAATTCTGTTGATTTTAGTCTTCTCCCTGTTTTTCCTGATGAGTCTGGCTAATGGTTTATCAATTTTTTTTAATCTTCTCAAAGAACAGCTTTTAGTTTCATTGATCTTTGCTATTGTTTCCTTCATTTCTTTTTCATTTATTTCTGATCTGATCTTTATGATTTCTTCCCTTCTGCTCACTTTGGGTTTTTTTTTTTTTGTTCTTCTTTCTCTTATTGTTTTAGGTGAAAGGTTAGGTTGTTTATTCTAGATTTTTGTTTCTTGAGGTAGGAGTGTATTGCTATAAACTTCCCTCTTAGAACTGCTTTTGCTGCGTACCGTAGGTTTTGGATTGTTGTGTTTTTATTGTCATTTGTTTCTAGATATTTTTTGATTTCCTCTTTGATTCTTTGGTGATTTTCTTGGTTGTTTAAGAGTGAATTGTTTAGCCTCCATGTGTTTGTATTTTTTAGTTTTTTTCCTGTAATTGATATCTAGTCTCACGGCATTGTGGTTAGAGAAGATGCTTGATATGATTTCAGTTTTCTTGAATTTACCAAGGCTTGATTTGTGACCTAAGCTGTGATCTATCCTGGAAAATGTTCTGTGTGCACTTGAGAAGAAAGTGTATTCTGTAGTTTTTGGATAGAATGTCCTATAAATATCAATTAAGTCGAGATGGTCTAATGTGTCATTAAAAGCTTGTGTGTCCTTATTTATTTTTTGTTTGGATGATCTGTCCATTGTTGTAAGTGGGGTGTTCAAGTCTCCTACTATTATTGTGTTACTGTTGATTTCCCCTTTTATGGCTGTTAGCACTTGCCTTGTGTATTGAGGTGCTCCTATGTTGGGTGCATAGATATTTAGAATTGTTATATGTTCTTCTTGGATGGATCCCTTGATCATTAGGTAGTGTCCTTCCTTGTCTCTTGTAACAGTCTTTACTTTAAAGTCTAATTTGTCTGATATGAGTATTGCTACTCCAACTTTCTTTTGACTTCCATTTGCATGGAATATCTTTTTCCATCCCTTTACTTTCAGTCTATATGTATCCCTTGGTCTGAAGTGGGTTTCTTGTAGGCAGCATATAAAAGGGTCTTGTTTTTGTATCCATTGAACCATTCTGTGTCTTTTGGTTGGAGCATTTAATCCATTTACATTTAAGGTGATTACTGACATGTGTGTTCCTATTACCATTTTCTTAATTGTTTTGGGTTTGTTTTTGTAGGTCTTTTCCTTCTCCTGTGTTTCCTACTTAGAGAAGTTCCTTTAGCAATTGTTGTAAGGCTGGTTTGGTGGTGCTGAATTCTCTTAACTTTTGCTTGTCTATAAAGCTTTTGATTTCTCCATCAAATCTGAATGAGATTCTTGCTGGGTAGAGTATTCTTGGCTGTAGTTTTTTCTCTTTCAGGACTTTCAGTATATCCTGCCACTTCCTTCTGGCCTGCAGAGTTTCTGTGGAAAGATCAACTGTTATCCTTATGGGTTTTCCTTTATATGTTATCTGTTGCTTTTCTCTTGCTGCTTTTAATATTTTTTTCTTTGTGTTTACTTTTTGTTAGTCTGATTAATATGTGCCTCGGTGTGTTTCTCCTTGGGTTTATTCTGTATGGGACTCTCTGTGCTTCTTGGACTGATTAATTATTTCCTTTCCCATGTTGGGGAAGTTTTCCACTATAACCTGTTCAAATATTTTGTCAGGCCTTTTCTTTTTTTCTTCTTCTTCTGGGATGCCTATGATTTGAATGTTGGTGCGCTTAATGTTGTCACCAAGGTCCCTGAGACTATCTTCCATTCTTTTTATTCTTTTTTCTCTTTCCTGTTCTGTGGCAGTTATTTCCCACATTCTATCTTTCAACTCACTTATTTTTTCTTCTGCCTCAGTTATTCTTCTGTTTATACCATCTAGAGTATTTTAAATTTCAGTTATTTTGTTGTCCATTACTGTTTGCTCTTTAGTTCTTCTGAGTCCTTATTAACTGTTTCTTGTATTTTCTGTATTTTGTGATCTAGATTTTGGATCATCTTTACTACCATTACTCTGAACTCTTTTTCAGGCAATTTTCCTATTTCCTCTTCATTTATTTGGTCTTGTGGGTTTTTTCCTGCTCCTTTGACTGCTTGGTGTTTTTTTGTTTTCTCATTTTGTCTAATTTATAGGATTTGCTGTCTCCTTTCCCTATGCTGCCTAGTGGTAATTCCTCTTGTTTCTGCCCTTTGCCCGCTGTGGTGGGGTTTGTCCAGTGTCTTGAGTAGGCTTCCTGGTGGGGGAGTCTGGTGTCTGCTTTCCGTTGTGTGGCTCTGTGTCTTTTCTCTCTGATGAGCAGGGCCGTGTCAGGTGGTGTGTTTTACGGTATCTGTGAGGTTAATATGGCTTTAGGTAGTCTGTGTGCTGATGGGTGGGTCTGTGTTCCTGTCTTGTTTGTAGTTTGGTGTGAGGTGTCCAGCACTGGCAGCTGTAGACAGCCAGATGAAGCCGAGTCTTAGACTCTGATACAGGGCTCCGTGAGAGTTCTCTGCAGTTAATCTTCCTTGTGTCTGAGGACTCCCTAGTAGTCTAGCAACCTGGATTCAGTGCTCCCTCCCCAGGGTCTCCCATTTGACTTCTGATGGAGTAGTCCAGACTTCAGAGGTTGCTTGTCCCAGTTATGTCAGGATCTTTGCAGTCCTTTCTGGTGTCTCAGGTCGTTTGTTGGTGTTCAGCTAGTTCTCTGTGGGAATTGTGTCTTTTGGTGCATTCCTGATGCATCTGTGGAGAGGGATGCATTCCACGTCCTTCTACTTCACCGCTATCTTTCTTCTGTGTCTTTTTTTTAAAGAACTTTTATTGAAATATAATTGACATACAATAAACTGCATGTATTGAAAGTGTACCATTTGATATTTTTTTTCTTTTTAGTAATGTATATATGGTAATCCCAATCTCCCAATTCGCTCTGTGTTTTAAGCAATGATAACTGTCCTCAAATTTATATGCAGTGGTGTAATATCTCACCATGGCATTTCAGAAGCCTCAGACTCCACCAACTCCTCTTCCTGCCATGCTGTGCTATTATTATTATGGTTTAGTCTGACTTCAAATTCTCAGTCTCCTCCAAACTCTACAAACAGACAATTTCTGGGACTATTCAGTCAACAAATGCATACTGAGTAGCTCCTGTGCTTTAGCAGTGGTGTTAAGTGCTGGGAATGAATAAACTTTGTCCCCTGCACACACAAAAGGACTAGCAGTGAAGAGCTATCCATGATTAACTACAATACACGAGTGAACTTGCACTATTCTCCCAAGTCACGGCCAAAATGCTCGTCCAAGTCCTAGTTAGTACCAACTTGGAATTTTAGAACATTATTTTTTTGAATTTCCCTACCTTCCATTCTGTCCTCATGAATGGATCTTCACCACCACCATCAAATTCAGGTGCTGCTGCACTGTTATGATTTAATTACTTAGCATTTTCAAATCCTCATTCATGTCCTGTTATCCTCTAAATGTGGTATAATGGAAAGAGACCTGCTTTCCTGTTCTGACTTTGCCAAAAACAGGCTGTGTGAGTTTAGGTAAGTCACTCATCGTTTCAGAACTTTATGGTTCCTGACACCCTGGCCAACGCTGAAAATTCAGATGTGAGAATACCATCCATGCTCTCCTGTAAGTGTTCATTCATCTCCTGCATGGTGGGTACCAACCTACCTTCTGCTCTTGACCACTACTCCCTTCAGCAATCAGAGAGCTGTGTCTTATCTCCTTCTCTGCTCCTCTCACACACAGAGGACAGCCTGCAACTTCCCCCATGCCTATGTCACTTATATTTATTGGAATCCAACTCCAAAACTTTTTTGTTACTTTGTTTACTAAACATCATATAATTCAGAGGCTAATTTTAAATGTTAAGTGACTTTAACTTTTAATACAACCAACACACAGTACCACATCGTGTAAAATTCAATTCTTATGAAACTCTTCATATTTATATTAACATGCAATGGACTTCTAATTGTTAAAAAAATCAATATACTTATAATTCTAACATACAAAAATAGGGACCTTTAAATGTCACGCTGGGATTAGCTAGCTTTTCATATATAGGAGTCATATCATTTCTTATGTTTTGTATACTCATAGTTCTTAGCAGAGTATATTAATTATACATCAGAAGATTTTCCATAAAGGTTTGCTGGTGTCTAACAGGCTAGTTCTAAACTGATTTCATAAGTTTGACTGGCACCCAATCTACTAATACATTTTCTCTGCCAGTGTTTTATCATCAGAAATTTACAGTACAACCTAAGGGCCGGATATAGTCTGGGGTGTTTAATATCTTCTTGTGTTAAGTTATGCAAACAGCAGACAACAGTTGAACAAATTTGCAAAAGTATCACTTCACAAGTTTTTTCCTGAAGAACTGATGCAAACGCCACCTGTTTCAATGATGGTAAAAACACCAGTTCAAATTTTCTACCTTTAACTTACTATGGATTCCTTCAGGTTATTCAAATTCTCTTGAAATTCTATTTTACACGAAACAGGCCTCCTTACCAAGTATAGGTTCTGCAACAGCATTTTAATGTCCAACCCAGAGCTTTAAAAACACTGTATTTATAAGGAAAGCTTAGAGAACCAAACATCTAGGAGCTGGAAGAGAAAACGAAGTAATTTTCATCCTCCTCTAACAGAAGTGTTCGCGCTCATCATATTGACAGAGCAATCACTGCAGTAAACCCAAGGGGATATTCTGGCATCTGTCCACCTTTGAACACACAGAATTAACAACTTCGATTTGGTCATTCGACTGAAGTATTGAACACCTCATTTCTACACCATGTAGTTTAACACTTGGAATAATGTACAAGGACCAATCTGAGGTTTTGTTGAACATTTAACAGCGGCTATGATCCTTGCAGTTGATAACTGCACACGTATCTCAGCAGAAGCACTCAACACCAATCAAAAGCTATGTCAACACGGGGCAAAATCTTGCAACACAGCAGATTTAACCAAATGGCACACAGCTGTATCACAGGAATTTGAAATGTCTACCATAAGAGAAGGGAACACTAACACCCAATCACTAAAATGTAGTCTCTATCTCCACTTGCACTGCACTCTGTATTGTGATCATGAAAAAAAATCATTTTACTCTTTGATCCAGGAAAAAACATAAATATATTTTAAATATATATGCATAGACTATGGGAAATATTGAAACCAGGTACAGCCCCCATCTGCTCTTCTTTTAAAAACTTCTTCAGAGGCAATTATTCCCTGGGTAAACTCCATATCCTACAATGATACAAAACCCCAATCACATATCTGTTATTCCACAATAAAGCTATTTATATTTCGAGAGTAGAGAGCATATTTTTATAATGTTTGAACAATGGTCAGTCAGAGGAATCAAGCACAATAGAATATTTGGTTAAAATCAACACACACACACAAATCATCTTCATGTTAATTTTATAAAAGTACGTATATCTTATTAGGAAGGTGGCAGATTAATAATGAAGTTACGGCAAATTAAGACAAATTGCTGAGTCTAGTGAATAGAAAAAAATGAAAGTTGCATAAATACCTTTCTCTGCCTCATTTCTCAGGGATGAACAAAATGCAGTGTTGATTAATATCCTCAGAACTTCTATTTATCAGAAAAAGTAACTTCTGTGGTCCTAAAAAAATTCCCTCCATTAAAGTTTCAGCATTTTGTTTCTAGGCTTAATGGAGATTGTGGACCAGGTTTTACACCCTTTGGAGTAGCAAAAGTACTTCTTATGAAAAGTTTGACAGTTTGACACATAACCAAAAGGGAACTATTAAGTGTAAGAGAAATTTTCAAAAATATAAGACACTCCAGTAGTTAAGGAACAAAATAATTATACTGACAACTTATTAATATAAATTATGAGAAGCAGAGATAAGAGTTATTACAATAAACAAGAAATAGAGTCTGGAGCCAGAAATAAGGGGAGCACTCCATATTTGTCTATAGACACAAAATATGACATATTTCCAGATATGCTGAAAATAATAAGGTGAGTTATATGCTCGTCCTGTAGAATTAACGTGTACATTAAGATAATTAGCTGCCCTCTGTGTATTCCCTACAATGAGATGGATTTTCAAAACCAGAATATCTTAGTCTGATTTCAAGACATTCTCCAGTTTCCAGAAAGATGTTTGAGGAAGTCACATGGTGATTACAGAGGTATTCCCCAGTTAGAACCTATTCAGTCCGCAAGCATGTATGAAGAGTTTACTATCTGGAAAGTACTGGGCTGGGGTGAACTGGGAGGACAAAGATAAATAAGACATGATCAGTTTTCTCAAGAAGGCTGACTCCACAGGAGAAATTTATTCACTGGGAGAACCTGACTCATGAAAAAGGGGTCTAATTTGCAGGGCTCAAAAGCTTTATTCAGATCACAGCTTGATATTTTTCTCCCAGAAGTGAAATGTATTGACATAATTTATTTGGTTTCCACGGAGTCAGAATTTGCTTTGGATGTTTAACATATGTCTGACTTACACAAACCTTTAAATTCATAAATATATATATTTTCTTACATAGATATTCCATTGTGCCTAATTGAGAATTAATAGGATCCAAACTGAATGATATATATGGGTCCCTTGGTTATTCTATACATTTTGATTTTTTTCCATTTATCACTTTAAAGTTCCAGAAACCAACTTCATTTACTATAAAACCTGGAAATCATTAAATAGGTATCAATTATAATTATAAATTATTACCTCTGCAAAAATTACATATTTGCATGCCTTTTTATTTTCTGAAGACTAGTGTGAGAGAAAATATGATGGGAAAATTTTTCATTACATGAATAAAAGCTTCATGTAAGTTAGAAAAATGCAACAGTCTTATCAAGATCTTAATGCAAAAAAAATTGTTATTTGTATTTGAACTATCACTACAGGTAGAAAATAATTTGATTCTGTATCAAAATGATACGTGTAATGCAGATCAAAAAAAAAACTACTGCACGTGAAAATTTAAATCTCTGCTAATGACAAATAATACTTTTCATAATTAAAAATGTCCTAAATATGTCATAACCATTTTTTGCTTTCTGTCTGAAAGAATGGCAAGTACTAAATATGGAACTATATGATCAAGAATCTAATGTTTTATTGTTGACATCAGAGTGAAATATTCAAATAGCTCTATAAATTAGTGTATTTTCAAAATAAATAACATACCAGTTTACACTGAAATTTGAACATATGCATTTATTTTCTTAAGTCAGATTTTTTGACTAGAATAATTTATTTAAAAACTACTTTGGAAAATCACTAAAAGTTCATAGCTTTATGTTAAACAGATATTAAGCCAAGAACACTAAATTAATTTTCCCCTCCAGTGCTGTAGCAAATCACTATTAATACTATTGCCTGTTAATATAAAGCAAAACAGATGTTTTTCTCTACAATTGTATTCTGAAAATAAGCAGAAAAATGCATATAATAGTTTTAATAAGCCTGAGTACAAGTCAATTTTCATGCTTTCTCAAACTTTCTAGTAATTCCTAAAATGACAATCGTAAATACTCTGGAAAGCAATTTTTATGTTATCTAATAGTTAAACATTGCCTTTTATTTTGGGGTTCTCACTTACTATAATTTTCGTGGAATGACCAAAATTTCACAAATGCAGTGATGCAGTACTACTTTAACACATGAGCCTTCTCAGCTCACTTAGCTCCTCCTCTCCTCTTTCTGAGTAAATCTGTTCTGTTTGCAGGCATAAAACTTCATGCCACTATATTTATGAAAGAAAACTGGTGTGATGGAAAGAGTATTTGATATGGAATTACATTATTTCCAGGCCTATCTCCACCCCTACTAACACAGTTCCTCCTGCCTTGGCTACATCATCTGGGAAATGCTGACAATAAGTGCTCTACCTCGCCCCGATTTTGTGAATATCAGTCAGATGCAATTATGGAGGAAAAAACTTGTCAAATGTAAAGCAGTATTCTTCATTAAAGAGGAAACAAACAAGACCATTTCTCTACACTTCACCAAGTAACCCCACCATCTGAAATCTGCCTCTTCTTAACCGGAGTTGAAAGACACTAGCAGCAAAATTGTGTGGATTCTAGCCAATACCCAGAGTGACTTTTATTAAAAGAGAGGGAAAAAAAAAAATCCCAAACCCACTTCTCGCCCTTCCAACTCATCTCCTAGCTCTGTCAGAAATGGTACATTTGAAGTTATCCTGTACTTGACCTTTAACATGGGGTGACTTTCTGCCTGGTCTTCAAATCACCCCCAAGAAGTTGTCAGAAATATAAATTATCGTCCCCACCCAAGACCTACTACAAGCTCCGGGGTGGGGGCCAGCAATGTGTGCTTTAACAAGTCCTCCCGGTGATCTGGATGCAAATCACTGCGGGGTAGTCCCATCTGGAGCCACCTACACAAGTATGGCCCATAAATCCAGACTCCCAGACACCTTCTCACGACTCTGCACTTGACGTTTCACTGCCCTCCTTCACAAACACCATGCAATCCCTCCTGGACCAAGCTCAGAAAGGTGGGAGAAAACCCAGAAACTCTTCCCGCAACAGAACTCTGCCCCTGAGCCACAGCAGCTGGGGCATTCGCCCCGCCTGTCAGGGCCCCACCCTGCCCCAGCCGCGGGGAGGAGGAGACCCCTCCCCAGCCTCGCCAAGAGAGGGGGCAGGGGCTCGGTGGGCCCCATTACCTGCACCAGCGTCATCTGCGAGCCGAGCGCCAGGAGAATCTTCTCCGTCTTGGTGGGGTAGGGATTGTCGCGGTGCTTGTACAGCCACTGCTTGAGGGGCCGCGCCATGTCTTGCAGGGCCTGCCGCTTGTGCCTCACCTTCCCGCCGTTCTGCCGGGCCCTGGGACACCAGGAGAGGAGGGGGCCCCGGTGAGCGCTGCCCGCCGGGCCCCCCGGGTCTGCAGGCGCTTCAGCCTGCGGCGACCCCCGCCCCGCGCGCCCCCGGCCCTGGACCCCAGGCGGGGATGATGGCCTGCGTGTCACAGGAGGGGCGGGTGGCAGTCAAGGCCGCCAGCTTAATGCTGAAAAGGGGGAAATCTTGAAGCCAAGGATGAGAGGTTTAGGTGATTTGAAGGAAACTGTTTTGTAATTTCAAGCCACAGATCTGCGCAGCAGGGCTGTCACCGTTCCTCCAGGGGCCCTGGCCTCGCGGGCCGGGTAGAGGCTGAGGTTGGCTCTCGAATGTTCTTTCAGACTCATGCCCGCCGCTCGGGGCTTCCCGTCGCCCACTGGACGGTGGGAATAAAGCAAGGGGTGGCGGCCGCCCCACTGCCCTGGGCCTCTTCGAGCTCTGCCTTGTATCTTTTGATCCTCTGGGTAAAGGGGAAACTTTCCAAGAAAGAGCTTGAGGAGGAAAGATGCAGAACCGAAAAAAAGCAAACAAACAAAAACAAGCCCAAAACACTACAAGGGACTTTGCATGACATTAGGGAGAGCTTCAAAGTATGGAAAGGTTCTGACCAACCGGGTGAAGAAACAAGACCTCAGGAAAAGCACGTCCCTAGGAGGGAGAGCGGGCAGCGGCGGGGAGCCCGGCGCTGCGCTCCCCAGCGGCTCCGGGAGGGGTCGCCGCGCCGCCGCCCGCGCGCCCCGCCGCTGAGCGAGGCTCGCGCGCCTGCGCTGCAGCCTCCAGGGCTTTCGCCTCTTTAAACGCTTTGAAATGCAATTCCATCCGTGAGGACTGGTAGTAACATTTTGACGAAACCCAATCTCTATTTCACGAACCGGCAGCGCTGCAGAACAAGCAGCTGATGCAATCTTTCAGATGCACCGGCCAGTACGGCCGCCCCTCCCCCGCGGGGCACCCCCGGAGCCGCGGGACGTGGCGGGGGCTACAGACGGCCCTCCGCGCCTCTGCAGCCGAAGCAGCCGGCTGCCCGCTGCCCGCCCCCCCCCACCCCCCCCGCAGCCCCGCAGCCCCTCAGCCCGCGGAACCGAAACCTGGCCCAGCAGGCCCGCGGCACCCCCCTCCGGGCTCGCGGCGGACCCTGCCAAGCCGCGCGCGTCCGGGGTGTCCTGCGGAGAGCCGACCTTCCCAACACCTTGGCCGATGCAAGGCCCTGTCGTGACACGGGGGCGGGGAAGCCCACGGGGCTGGCCTGACCTGGGGATACCCGATTGCTCGGCCCTGCCCTGTGCTCATGCATTCCGCTCAGTCCTTTCCGCCTCCCCCTCAGCCGCGCATCTGCACCCGCGGTCCGGAGAGCGGCAAATAACCCCCGCCCTGAGGTCCAGGCATCGGAGGACAGGGGCAGTTTCAGACGTCCTCCGTTTCCAACGAGCCTCTTTTGAGCTGTTCTGACGAATCGATACCCCATACTTTGAGCGACTAACACCTTAAAATGAGAATGTGCGAAACCAGGAGGCGGAGACCCGTCCTCACTGGAAACTACGGGCCCCTAATCCACCGGCCCCTAATCCACGGGCCCCTAATCCGCAGGCCCCGGTTGCCACGAGCACGGCCGCGCCTCTCACCGCCCCCACCTCTCCCAGCAGCGGGCGGGCAGGGGCCCCGGGAGGGTGCGCATACCCGGTCCTCCGGTGTCTCAGGCCCAGGTTGTCCTTGAGGGGCGGGCCCTCCGTAATGCCCACCTCGGGGCGAGCATGGGGACTGTCCAGGACGCCGCCGTAGGGCCGGCCGCCCCGCTCCCGCTCCGGAGCCCCGCGGTCCTCAAAAAGCACGGCGCCGCTGAGCTTGTTGAAGACGATGGTGTTCATGGCGCGGGCAGGCAGGGGCGCGCGGCGCGGCCGCAGCGCCTTGGGGCCGGGCCGCCGGGAGCTCCGCAGGGCTCTGGTTCTAGGAGATAAAGATGCATCGCATTACTCGCCGAGAGCGTTCAAGCTCCTGAGCGTCCCGAGCCCCGAACTCGGCCGCGGCGCGGGGCTGCGGAGCCCGGGGGAGGAGCGGCGCGGCGGCACCTGAACGCAGGAACCCTCGCCTCCCGCTACCTGGCTACACCGCCTCCCCCCCCGCCCCCCGCAATCCCCGTCACTCCCGGGACAGGTACCCGCCTTCTTCTTTGCCCCGGCCTCCCAGCTCCCAAGGAATTTCAACCAGGACTAGTTTACCCGCGAGGGCAAAGGAAAGTGATTCCTAAACGAGCCTTCCTGAGTCGGTTTTAATCAGGATGAAGCACACTCCGGAGCAAGCGGAGGACAGGCGCGGGGCCGCGCGTGGTTCTTCAATCGCAGTAGAAGACTAAAGCCTCTCAGAGCTCCCACTCGGGGTCGTAAGGAGGAGTTGGTTGAAAGAAAGGAAAAACTGGGGGTAACATGAACAACCGCATCCGCAAGCCCTAGTTAATGAGTCCCAGGCCGTACCAGGATTTCGGGGATTTGCATGTTTTCTAGATCCTGGATGGTTTGGCTGAAACCCCTGCGTCCTTTTTCCGGCTGGGGTGGGGGTGAGGGCAGGGAAAGTTAGCAGATTCCAGAGCTAGAAAGTTAAGTGGCATCAGGGACGAATGCACCATACTCTCCCCCATCCCCCCGAGGCTCCTACCACCCCGCAGCCCGCTCCGGACGCGCAGGGTCCCTGCCCCAAGGGGCCGGCTGTCAGTGCCGTTGCCTTTCGCGGCGCGAGTGTGAACCTCGAGCTCGGTGTCCTTCCACACCCACCCCTTTCTGGGGTCTCGGGCAACCATTTCAAAAGTTGCAAAGGAGTGAAGGAGCGGGAAAAGGGTCGCAGTCCGCGCACCGCCGGGCCCGCGGCTGCCCCCGTCGGGAAGAACCGCCAGCTCACCTCCCGGGTCGCGGGGGCCGGAGCCTCTGCCCGCCGCGCGTGAGCGTCGGGGGCCGAGCCGCGCCGCGCCGCCGCGGAGCAGCCGGGTGACCGCCCGGAGGCGCGCAGCCGCCCCGGCCCGCCCCCACCCCCGCCTCGCGCCCGGGGGGCAGCTCCCGTCCCTGAGCAGCCGGCGCCCCCTCACCCCGCCCCGCCCCGGCGAGGGCCGCCGCCCCCCGCACACACGCAGGGTGCCCGCGCTCCACAACGCCCCCCGCCCCGCCCTCCGGCCGCCGCCGCCGCAGCGGCCACGCGCGACGTTTAGGGTCGTGACCGCAGCGGTGAAAGGACGGCTCCCGCGAGTGTTCGTGGGGAGGTGAGATCACACCTCGGCTGGCTGCCCCGTGGGCCATGCGGCTGAGTCCTCCCGCGCAGACAGGTACGTGTCTGGGGTGCTCACACAGCCTGGGCGGCCAGCGCGAGAGCAGAGGTCCGCGAGAGCAGAGGTCCGCGCTCGCAGCCCTCGTTCAAGGCGTCAGGACGCGCCTTGGTTTTCCTTTTAAATCCGTGCGCTTAGTGACTTGCGTTCAGGCTGCTCTTTCCGTGAAGCACGCCCGTTTCCCAGCCCCTCTGTCCGTCCCCACCTCAGCCCTGTCCTCCTATTTGCGACGGCGTGTTTTCCTGGTTTGCCTAGCGGACCCTCCCCGCCGTCCCAAGCCCACGCAGAGGTCGCAGCCACGGACCCCGGCGCGGCTGGGTCCGCAGGCGGCGGGCGCGGCGGGAGGCCGAAAGCTGGGTCCTGACGCCGGGGGGGCCGGGGGCCGCCGCGCGGTCCCCAACGCCGCCTCTCGGCTCCGCGCTCCCCACTTACCCGGTGGCTTGGGGAGCTCCCTCCCCGAGGAACCGCCCCGCCCAACGCCCGCGAATAATTTTAAGCAAAGGAGGCGCGGCTAGGCGGGCTCCCCGGCTCCTCGGCTCCTCGAGGACCCTCGGGCCAGCCTCGGCCGCCACCCCCACCCCCACCCCTCCAGGGAGCTTCCCGACGGACCTCGGAGGGAGGTGGGGGAAGGGCGGGGAGAGCCCAGGCGCGCGGGGCAGCGGGAAGGAGCGGCTCCGGAGCCTTCGAGAGCCTCCCTTCCCGCGGCCCTGCGCCGGGACGCCGCGACCGCGGGCTGTACCTGCGGCGGTGGGGCCCGCGGCCGGCGGCAGGGCGGCTGGCTCTCCCCCGTCGAGGCTACGCGCGCTCCCATCCCCGCCGCATGTTCTCCGCGCGGCCTCCAGCGCGCTCACCGCCGCCACCGCCGGCGTCGCGGCTTTATTTACCCAGACGGGCGCGCGCGGCCCGGGAATAGGAATAGCGAGGCCTTCTCATGTTTCCTGACCGCCAGGCCCAGCCGGCGAACATCCTGCGGGCGCGATATCCACGTTCCCGGGCCGGCGAGAGGAAGCCTCCGCGGGGACCGCCGTTAACCCTCGCGGAGGAGCTGGCGCCGCCGGGAAGTCCCCGGTGCGTCGAGTCCTCCCCTGCCGGCCCGGCTCTGGGAGCCGCCGGCCTCGCAGGCGCGGAGCAAAAGGGCGATTTCCTTCGCACTTCGGGGAGCGATTGGAGAGGCCGCAGGAGCGCCCTGCTCGGGCGCTGAGAGCTGAGCGGCTGCGGTGCAGATCCCGTGTCTTAGCTGGCCCGAGCGCCGGAAATTTCACCACGCGTGGCTGGGCTGGAGAGGGCACTGCGACGCGCCCTTTTCCCCCCTCGCGATTAGCTGTTGTGAAGTTAGAGCTCGGTTTGTGCCTGTGACGCGTGAGAGCGGATGGCGGAAGGTGCTTGAGCCCCTTTTCTCGTGTCACTGGGCTTGTGAGGCCCTGGCTGTCTCCAGGCCAGGCACGCAGTCACCTTCCAGGGCCAGCGCCGGCAGGTAGGCGGCAAGGCGGGGTCGAGGCGGGCCCAGGTACGCAACCCACGGTACCCAGGTGTGGAAGAGACGGCGAGAGCAGGGCCAGCATCTGCATGGAGCAAAGGAGATGGAACTTGGAAGAGTCCCGAGCCCGGACACCGTGCAAGGAGAGAGACTTCTATCATATTCTCTCATAGGTGATACTTTTCTTCCTACCGTCTCCCCAAAGATGAGAGGAGCGAAACGCTGGGGTTTAGGTGCCCCCAGAAGCTCGGAGCTTCTCGCCTAGATGATCCTCCCGACGTCTATCGCACCGAGCCGCCCGCGTTCTCGCCGCGGGCCTCACTGCTGCAGTGACACCTTTCATCTTTTTTTAAAAGAGCGAAAGTAGATTTCCCCCAAACCTGCAAGTTATGACATCATTTGTTCTTTTCTCCCCTAAAAGTGACTGGCCAGCCTGGCGCAGTGGCCCACGTGAGTCTTCCTGTTATTCGGCCTGGAAGTGGTTAAAATGTACACTAAAGCTATTATTTCCAACACTAATCACCCCCGAATTTTCCATTATTTTATCCCCCCAAATACGCGACTGCACACTGGGCAGGGGCACAATCTAAAGCAGAAAGAGGTGTAGGTTTAAATTTTTGCGCATCCGGCAGATAACTTATCATTTGATCCCATTTCCAGATGTCCTTGGTTCTCTTTTATCTTACAGTTTGCAGTTGTGGCGCTCTCGAATCTTGCCCTTGGCGCTGCACTTGACTTCTGTAGGGTGGGTTCAGTGCGGACGCGGGTCTACAGACCTCGCTGTGGGGACTTAAAGTCAGGGGTACATCATAAAATTTCAGCCAGTCCTGACTTGCAGCGAATAAGCTAAAAACAAAAGCAGATCTAATTTATAATTCATAGCAGTAAAGAGACTGGATCTCTTCTAAGGACTCTGTGACTGAATGTGATCACTTAGACATTACAGTGAAATCAGCTGTAACATGCCTCTCTGACATATATTTTGGTCTGCTGTGCTGGATAAAGCACCGGGCATGTATGCAGTTGCTTGCAATTTCACAGTGTTCTACTGACTAACCTAGTTGTTTGCTGCAGTATGTAGGCAAGTAGAGGACAAGTGAATTTTGTTGTTTTAGTCTTAACTGTATTTACTCAACTTTAAAATGCATTTTGAGGATTTTGATTTAAGGCATTTTTACATATAAAACCATTAAAAATCTGATATATACAGTAAAAAGTCTTTTTGCAAAATATTTTAAATTTGTTCTAGAAATAATATACACCTTTGTCTCAAATTGTCACTGAAAAAGTAATAAATTGTAATTCCTTTAGAGTATAGTTTGATAATTAGAGTCCATTTAAAAACTGAAACAACAATGGAGGGTCCATTTTAAAATGAAATAGTGTGGAGAATCCCTCTCTAATATACAAATGAGCATGTATTGTGTGATAGACCAGAATTTTATTTTTGCAAGTGTCACCCCCTACGCGAGAAATTCCTTCTTCCTTTTAATCCACAATACAGATGTATTTATCATTATCTTAAATTTCATCTTTTCCTAAAATGAATTTTACTCAGCTTCTTATGCTATATAGTCCAGTCTCAGTATATGAAATATTGTATTATAATCCTCACAAGTAAAGCTTTCAGTTTTAGAAAGCACTATCAGAAGATTTACGAAAATATGTAGTTTGTGGGCGTTGGCCATATATGGGGAAAAAAAAAACAAAATTTAGGCCACAAATCACAAGACTTGAGCCTAAATCTTAATTCTGATTCATTTGATGTTGGTTTAGCCTGAATTTACTAAAGTGTAAAATGAAGGTATTGTTTTCCACAAACTTGCCTTATGCTAC
Source organism: Hippopotamus amphibius kiboko (assembly GCF_030028045.1). Taxonomy (NCBI): domain Eukaryota; kingdom Metazoa; phylum Chordata; class Mammalia; order Artiodactyla; family Hippopotamidae; genus Hippopotamus; species Hippopotamus amphibius. The sequence goes on along the minus strand of NC_080189.1, from coordinate 136,080,805 downwards.
TAAGATTTTTTTTTTAATGTGAAAGTAACAATTGCTATTGCTAAAACTAGAAAAATGTTAAGTAAGAGCATTTGGCAGAAATCTTAATCCATTCTATTGGACTTTGAGGCTAGTTATAAATATAAGTAATTTAAACTTTCTAATAAAAAAATAAGAAGCCATCCTTTTAAGCCTTTTGATATTTTACCAAGGAACCTAACATTTCACAACAAATATTGGTCAAAGTTTTTGAAAATAATGATTGCTTTTAAACTCTCTTTTCCAGTTATTACGTAGAGGCAATGAAATGAATTACAAAGCCAGGGAGTGACTGTTGCTTCCCATCCAAAAGGTATAAAGTAGTAAATTTATGAACAAATAGCCAGCCCACCTCACAGTCAGCCAGTTTGACTTGTAAAGATGCACACTGGAGTGCATCAGTGGAACAGCCGAACAATCGGTGAGAGACTCAGCTGCGGAAACATCCAGAGAAAACTAGGAGGATGGGTGGCCCCCAAAGTATCTGATTCTTGCTTTGTTTATAATTTAACTTTAATTGCAAACATAGTACAGAAGAAGTTCTCTCAGAGAGGGCCGTCTCCATAAATGCACTCTCAAACATCGAAGAACAGAGTGCAAGAGAAACTTCCTCTTTAGCCAGCTCCAGCCAACCACATTCCTGAGAGGCAACAACCAAGAGACGGCCATCCTTTCAACTTTTTTCCACGTAGTCACATACATGAATACAAACACATCATTATCATTTTGTTGTATGAGTTTTTGAAATAAATGAGAGCATGCTTTACATACGTGTACACACAAACACAATAATAAATTAAAACTTACTTTTCCACTCGATGGTTTAATAGAGAACTTTCATATTGGTCCATGTACATGGTATTCCATCTTTTTAAATGGTATGTAGTACTCCATAATCTGTTTATCCATTCTCCTATAAACGTTCCTGTCTTTTTAGTTCTCACTATTATAAACATTACTTTTGTGTGTGATTCTTTCCGCACATGTGTAAGTATTTCTCAAGGAATAGCTACACAGAATTGCTTGATTGAAGGAGGCAGGGTTTTAAAATTTTGATAGGTCCTTCCAATTTTCCCCCAACCTACACCCCACAAAATCTCCATTTCCTTACATTGCTGAATAGCATTCCATATGTTTGGTCTTCATTATATTTGCGCATACAATGAGTAAAATAACGTCTCATTGTTTGAGAAAATTTTCATTTGTTTAACATAAGCCATTTGTATTTCTTAATTGAAGAGATTTGCTTATATCCGCTGCTTATATCCTTATTAGATGCCTTATTCATTTATAAAAGCTTCTTTAAAAAACATTTTTTCCTTGAAATATATACTTTCTTTATTGACAGTATGTATTGCGAAGACTGCCCTTTACCTACTTTGTCTTTTGCCTTACAGAAAGTTTAAGCATGAGTAAAGATCAATAGATCTGTCTTTTCCTTTATGGAGTCTGGGTTTTGTGCCTTCTTTGCCAAGGCTTTTTCTATATTTTCTTCTAATACTTTGAAAAACTTGTTTTCCCTCAGCTCCTTAATCCTTTTGGAGTGAATTTGTATATGTTGTAAGGGAGAAATCAAATCTGATTTTTTTCTTCTCCAATTGAATGGCCATTTATTTCTATGGAATTTATTAAAGAGTTTCCCCCATCAATTTGAAATAACTTTTCTCATATATGTGGTGAATTCCTTTCCATATGTAAGTTGGTCAAACAAGGCTTTGAGAGATGATGCACCCAATAGACTGTAATAAATTTAATCTTCAAATTTTTAAAACCATCTTGCACTCCCAAGGCTTCCAATATTATTCTGTTTCTAATTTCAGAACATGTCAAGTATGGGAATAATAATGTTCATGGCCTGGTTGTGGTTCTAATTTAGAAGGCTAATTCAGGACTGTTCTAGGATGAAGTTGCTGATTTTTCTGTTGTGGTCCTGCTCAGGAACAGGACAGTAGTTTCAGGCAGCTATTTTCCCCAGACTGGAGTACAGCCGATTAGAGCTCTTCAAACATGCCATGTAATCAGGTGATAACCAACCACCAGCAACGTAAGATTATTTGTAAAAGTGATGATTTCCCGCCATCTGTGATTTGAAAAAGGAAAATTTATCTTTTTTTCTTGCTCAATTCCTTATGGAATGTGAATTAATTTTTTTTCCCACAAAGCAGCCAGTCAAGATGAGAACATTTGACATGATTGCAAATTAGGCAAATCCACTCTGAACAAAAATGCAAAAACGTTATCACTGCAATTTCTAAAAAACATTAGCTACATATAAGTGCAGAATTTGCAAGTAAGAAGCAGTCAGCAGAGCTGAGATCCAGGTGGGTTCACGTCTTCTGCTTCATGGAGCTTGAGACAGGACCTGAAGTAATAACCCTGGAGCCCTAACTAAGACTCCATCTTTTCTCTTGATTCCAAAATATCTTCAGTAACTGGCAACAACTACTGAGCCTTTACTACATGGGTCCTGAGGGGAACCTGGAGAACATTTTGTCCTCAGCATGTGCATTGAAATACGAGAATTTCTTGCAGAAGTTTATTCTAGCTTGAAAATCAATTTGCCGTCACATCAAAAAGTGGCCATTTTGGTAAATATAGTGAAGACTTTTCATCATAGGCTAGCATGACTCTCTGTATTTGGAACCTAATGGACTTAAGGTACTCAATAGCTTTTTAAGGTGTAGTTACTGTATATACTCTGTGCTGTATCAAGCTTTTGGTTGACTCCCACCCTCTCCTGTATCCATCCTCCCTGCTGTCATTTTCGGCCTCCTTGCTTTAATCTCTGTGTAGGATTTTTAAAAAATTTTTTATTGGAGTATAGTTGATTTACAATGTTATGTTAGTTTCTGTCGTATAGCAGACTGTGTAGGATATTTGAATACATTCACCGAAGGAATACATGTGAACAAATGTGATGTGTGCAGCTTCTGCTCACCATGCTTAAAAGGAAATTGTCCTTATTAACGGTTCCCTGTTGCCAAGGGCTGAAACACGTGTGTGGGAGTGGCCCGAATCTGCTGATCAGATAACAGCCTTGAGAACAGCAGAGCCAGTGCACGACGGAAGGAACCTGGGCCTAGGATGGACCACTTGAGTGAGAGCTCCCTGGCCTGGGCTCAGCGGACTGTTTCTGCAAAGGGTCAGATGGTAAACGCTATAGGCTTTGCTGGTCATAAGGTCTCTGCCATTTGTAGTGCAAAAGTAGATGTACATAATAATTGACTATGAATGAGTTGTGGGTAAATGTTGCTGTGTTCGAATAAAACTTTATTTAATAGACACTGAAGATTGAATTTTATAAAGGTTTCATGTGCCACAAAATATACCTTTTTTTTTTTTTTTTTTTTAAGCCATTTAAAGATGCAGAAACTATTCTTACCTTAGAAACAGACAGCAAGCAAGATTTGATCCCAGGCTGTGTTTGCTTCTCATCCCCTGTCCCCAGCCCACCTAGGCTACTGAGCCCTGGACTGTAATGGGAGACAAATAAACTTCCTTTTCTTTAAGTCGGTGTATTTTAGGGTTTTTGACTAAAGGAACCAGCTGGTACTCTATGTAATGCACACCTGTGCAAAGATGAGCTTAGTTACCATGGCAGACTTGGAAAAGTGCTTTTTACATGACTCGAGGCTGCCACAAACAAGAGCTGGAAAGGAGATGGAGTGACAAACTGCTTTGTCCTACAAACATGCTGTGTGTGTTTAGAGAATCGGTCTAATTATTTTCACGATGTTTTTGTTGCCATGTACTTTTGAAGGTATTGATATACTTTTAGACCAGTATTGATATTTGAGTTTTGATGCTTATGGTTTTTGTAGTCATGGAAAATAGTGATTGATTGATAAGAATTACTTTTTTTTGGCCTAGCCCTTCCCCTCCCCCCAAAAAACCCCACAAAAATTGAACTGTTTTTTCATTGTTTTCTTTTTTAATAATCAACAATAAATATTTATGGGGCACCTGCATGCACAATCCTGAGAAAAACTGCATCAAATTTGATTTAAAAGACACGATCCTTGACTAGCTTACAGGCCTGTTAAGAAAACACAGGGAAACAAATATACCTCACCTAAAATGTTTTAGAGTGTCTGATATAAAGATTGCTTGAATCCAGTAATCTGCAAATCATCTGTAGAAACACATGAGGGACCTTGAAGATGATAGAAGGGCCATTTGGTGTGTCTGCTAAAAATTTTGTAATATTACAGACAGTCCTTCCCAAAAACTGCAAAAAGAGATCATTATTTCAGAAATTTGAGCCTGATTGAAAAACAGCATCTTCACCTCTTACATCAGATTTTTTCCAGTTTTATGCCCCAAACCTCTGGGTTTCAGGAGAGATTTTTAGAGCTTCTGTTGGAAAAAAAAATACAGTATGAGTAAGTAAATATGTGGAGGTCAGTGCACCACCTTTCTTCCTTCCCTTCCAGGTTCTTCCTCCTGGAACCTTCCTCCACTTCTACACTTTTTGGAAGAGTGTTGAAGGGAGAGATGGGTTGGAGGGGAGAAGTTGTGAGTAATTCTGGCTCATGGATCTGAGCCAGAGAGCCACAGGCAGGCAGCTGCACCTTGGACTACACTGTGATCCATCTCTTTGCTTTGGTATTCACTGACCTTGGTGAACTGGTCTTTGATGTTGTAGGCTACCACAAATACTGTTTTCTCATAAGAAAGGGAAAAGGAAAGAGGTGTTATGCCAATCAATTGTTCCATTTAAGGGGCCCAAAGTCTAGGATAAGGGGAGCTTTACATAAGCCAAATAGCACAATTTTTTTTCCCTTGGACCTGCAGTAGTGGTCAGCTCAAAACATACGACCTCATTTGCAATAGCATGGATGGACTTGGAGGGTATTATGCTAAGTGAAATGTCAGACAGAGAAAGACAAATACTGTATGTTTTCACTTATATGTGGAATCTAAAAAATAAAATGAATGAATATAACAAAACGGAAATAGACTCACAGATGTAGAGAACAAACTAGTGGTTACCAGTGGGGAGAGGGAGGGGGAGAGGGGAGAGACAGGGGTAGGGCCTTAAAGAGGTACAAACTACTATGTATAAAATAAATAAGATACAGGGTTGTAATGTACAGCACAGGGAACATAGTATTCTATAACAACTTTAGATGAAGTATAGTCTATAAAAATATCAAATCACTATGTTGTACACCTGAACCTAGTATAATATTGTAAATCTAATTAAAAAAAAAAGACGTGTCCTAATACTACTGTTCCAGATTCTTATAAATGGGGGCGTAATTAAGGATATTTTTGTTTGTATAATACACACATAGCACTTACTGCATGCCCACTCAGTAGTCTAGGAACTTAACCCGTGTAATTCTCACAGCCATCCTTTGGGGTAAGTCCCACTATTACCCATTTTGTAGAAGAGGATACCGAGGCATAGAATTGCCCTAAGTCACCAGTTGGTAACTGGTGGAGCTAGGATTTGAGTGGAGTTAGGCCGATGCCAGAGCTTGTTTGCTGAGTTGCCTAACTAACTAACTAATGAGCTGCCTCTTTGACGATGCACAGGAAAGAGAGAGGGAAAAGAACTTTAAACACGTGCTGGCAGAATTGTAGGCACAGCTGACTAGCAGTTGCACATCTTTTGGCTCCTCCCTTAAGAGCAGGATATTCAATGCCAGCATGTTCATTTTTCCTTCTGTACGTCGCCTTTGTCCTGGGTGGGGAGAGAGTGGACTCTGAGTGTCACCTGGAATGTGATGTCCCATGGCTCTGACATCGTGGTGAAAAGGGTGTGAGCTCACACTCAGAAGCCAGTGACTTCTGAATCTTCTGCGGGTTCTCTAAATCTGGAGAGCATCCTTCCCACTGGGCAATGGAGTAGTTCAGCAATGCAAAAAGCACGCTTTAGAACAGCCACGGTGGCTGGAATGGTTGCTCTGTTGTAGGAGTGGGCACAGCATGGTTGTAAGTGGAGTATCTTGAGTGCAGTAAAAACCAACAGCTTTGATTAAGAAGCTTTGATTAAGATGACGGTGTCCCTACAACTTCCTAATCCTCATCTTGCTGTTTTGTCTCTGTTGTGTTTTGTTTTGTCTTGTCTTCCTCTTTCAGGCCTGCCTCTAACATTTGCATAGCCCCAGGCAAGAGTGCAAATGAACACCCACATACCATGTGTCTAAATATTTTAAAGTTATAAATGCAGCTAAAACATAGTTAAAATATGTTCCATCCTTCTACCTTGACAAATATACCATCATAATGAAAAATGAAAAACTATATAAAAGTTTTCTAAAAGGCAAAAATGAAATAAACAATATTTTAAAATAATTTTGTTTTATCTCTCGATACAGAAATATCTTTTGCTCCCACCAAAATGTCACTGTTGATGAATAAGTAATTAATAATATGATCAACAGGTTACTTTTAGTGAAAGCAATGTAATTTGAATTGCTTTATACTTTAAAAGATCTTGATTTAATAATCATTTAAAGATTGGGAATCAAGTTCAGGTTAATCAGAGACTTGTTTTTAATGTCATCATTGAAAGAGGCACTTCAGGACAAGTCAGGCTCACACAGAAGAGGTGGACTTCTGACTGCATTGGCTACCTGTTTTCAGTCCTATCCACAAATTATATAAACGGTTTGGTTGAAATCATGCTTAAAAGTCTTCCTTGAGATCTGTCAGTTCTTATAAATTTGTCACGAAGTGTTACATTTTTATTTTCAAAAATTGACTTTAATAATTTGCTGCAACTCTTGGGGAGATTTTAAAATAGATTTGAAAATTCTGATTCCAAGTTTTTAAAATGTGATGAGTTTCAGTAGGCAGTAGTCACTTTCAGGAACACAGTCACACCATGATGGGTACATTTATAATTGTGTGTTTTGGAAAGCAGTTACTTTCTCAATTGATGTTAAATGTCATCTTTACCTGAAGGGGGCAGATGAAGAGTGTTTTATGGTTTTTGTTTTTAAATAACTGTAAAGTAGATTCTCATGGAAAGCAACATCCTTGAACAAATTACTGTGGGTTAAGGCTGAAATTGAGGAGATATTAAGGAAATAGTGAAAATCATGAGATTGCCAAGAAATGGGCACAGGCTAGATAATGAGAAGCCTGTACTTTATGCCCACGACCTTCATTCCTGTCCTGTAAGAATGGAGCAATCATAGATGCCAATCATGGACATCCCCCATTCACCGTGGGAGGGGGATGGGGCCGCTGGGCTGGCTCTCAGCCCTAAGCGGGTGGATGGTGGCATCCTCACTGAGAGAGGACAATAGTGACAAGAGCTAATCGTTATGAAGCCCTTAGGTACAGGCATTGTTCCAGGGCTTCATTTAAGACTTACACCAATGTCCTAAGCACAGTCCAAGTATCAGCCTTTTTGTGGATGAGGAGTCTGAGCTCGAGGTCATACACCTGCTAAGTAATGGAGTCAGGAGTCCAGCAAGTCTGAGGATGACAGTTGCGGACATCAGGAGTCTGGCCCTGGACCTGCTCATTATGACCCAACTCTGCCTTCCCAGTCGGACGGAGGAGGTACTTGAGGGCACCTGGGGGCTGAATGCTACACACTCAGGAAGCAGACCTCCCTTTCCCTGAAGCTGCCCCGCTGCGGTCTTAAATCTGCAAGCGGAGCAGAGGCTGGAATATCTGAAGTCATCAGCTGATCTTGTGGGGCATGGACTTCCTGAGGTCTACAGACTTCTTGGCAAAAATTCTCTGTCTGGTTGTTTTGGATATCATTTACTTCAGAATGTTTCTTTAATTTCTGTGATGTGTAGAGATATAATGTTAGTGGCTGAGACATTTTCTTGGACTATTATAAATATTGGTTTGTGTTTTCTTGGACCGTTTCCTCCAAATGAGTCATGTATAAGCATCCTTTCTGTTCCAGGTGTTGTGTTAGATTCTTGAAATATAGCAGTTTCAAAGATCTGTCCCTTACCCTCAGGACAATCACAGTCTAGAGGGAAACAGGTTAGTGGGTATGTAGATGGTGTAGCATGTTGAGATTGTTTATAGGGACAAGTGGCTGTGCACAGACTTGGGAAGACAGAGCAGCCTTCCAGAAGGAATGGATGGCAGTCTGCTGGGTGGAGTGGTGACCTTCTCTCACTTGTTTATCACAGTACCTGGAAATGAATATCACACGCTCCCACCTTCACTCCCTGCTTTCCTTCTCCTTTTCCTCCTCACAGATTTCCTCCCATCCACACTTCTGTTTATTTTTTTTCTTCCCTTCAGTAAAACAGAATTCCTTTCTTACCATCAGAAGATGTATTCTTAGCAGTAAACAAGAGAGGGAGGAGCAAATCTTCGCCAGTTGTACTTACCTAGGGTTGTAAGTTCTCTGTTTAAAGTCATCTAAACTTATTATACTAATCAGTGTCCAGTCTAAACTGATGAACTAGCTAAAGGTCTAACTGAAAGGTCTAAAATTTAAGGTTATTGAATCAAGGCATTCGCATCCTCAGCACACAATGCTTTTTTTTTTTTTTTAAGAAATATGTTATTGTTACAAAAGCTATATATGTGCCTTGAGAAAGCTAGAAAATAAGATGAAAATAAGAAAATTAAAGCACTGGACTCCTACCACTGGAGATTATCTTTAATATCTTTTTGATTACATTTTTAGGTACCTTGTGTGTGTGTGGGGGGGGTGTATTTATTAAGATGAGATAATACTTTGCAAGTTGTTTTATATCCTGATTTTCCAGGTTAATGATCTGTACGTTTATAATCCAAAATTTTTGTTTGTCTAGTAGTCTATCCATATTTAAATTTCTTCAGTTATCCCCAAAATACCCTTTAGAGCTAGTCTGCCCCAATTTGAGTCTAATTCAGGCCCACATATTGAATCTAGTTGTTATGTCCCTCCGTTTTCTTCTGTAGAATCATTCCTAATTTTTTTCCCATTACACACTTGACTTGGTGCATAGACCAGAGCAAGGATCCCCAAGGATGATTCACCTTCTTCGTTTGTCTGGGTGCCATCTGGTGGTGTCACTGAACTTTCCCCATTCCCTCTGTTTTCTTATGGTGAAAATTAGGTCTAAACATTTGCTGGACTCACGTTAAACATCTTGACTGGAATATGCCACAGCCGATGGCTTGTACTTTACTGCGAGTCCCATCAGGAGACACAACATCTGATGCTTCCACCATTCACAGGGCTCAATTTGACCACTGCATTAGGGTGATGAAAATCTGATCCCTTCACGAATTTACACTTAGGTTCACTAGAAGGAGATCTTTGTGGAGTTTTTTTGGTACCCTGTGAACGTCAGGTTCCCCTAAGCTGTGCACTTAATGCTTTTAACCCTAGTTGACTACCCCTGCCTGGCCAACAATTTCATTAGGGATTGACAATAATAAAAATCTAAATCAGACCTTCCTTTTCTCTTAACATGGAGCATATGTCTGTAAAACAAAGCTTCCTCTCATCACGCAAACTGGTTTTTTGTTTGGTTGGTTGGTTACTGTGAAATATGTCTTACTGGAAACAGGATAAATGTTGATTTTTCCCATTACATACATGTTATCAAAGGAAGGAGGTGACCTAATAATTGCTTCAGATGATGATGGGTAAGTTAGGGGCTGCTTTCTTTTATTGAGTATCATTATCTATTCATGGATTTTCAGTGATTCAACCAATACCCCTACATCCATGCAACATTTTGGTCAAAGAAATTGTAAGTTGAATAATTCTATATCAATTGTTTTACTCTTTAGTGCTATTCAGATACAGCCTAATCTGCAATTTTATGAACATTTTGAAACAAATGAGGTTGACCAAACAGTGAAAATTGCTTTCATTACACGTAAGAAAATGCCCTCTATCAGGTGTGGTGCCTAATGTTCAGTCTGTCCAGCCTCACGTGATTGAGATGAATTTACTCTTGGAAAATGAGTTTACTGACAGTTCAAGGAAAACACCATCTCAAGAACTGTTCACCTGTACCACAGTCCAGACAAGATGTTTCTATTTGGGGAATTTTTAAAAAATTTAATACTATGGCTATTGAAGTTTATACTTTTTTCTTTCCTTTAAAAAAAAATGAGCTGCTAAATAGCTGACTATTGGCCAAATTGCACAGTTCATTACATAGCACATCCATTGAAAAGAGCTTTGTATTTGGTCGTCATTCTGTTCTCCAAAGTGACGTTAAACCCAGAAGAAAATGATGATAAACGTGTGAGCGAGCACACAGACACACAGACACACGCACTGAGAGGCGTATTACTAAGTTGTGAAGTGGCCAGCTGTCTCGGTTTTAGAACTGAAAGTCACGTGTCCCAGTGAACCCTCCAGTCCCAGGCAAAATGAGATGGTTAGTGTCAGGTAAGAAACAGCCTTGGCTTTCAAGCAGCAGGTCTCTGATGGGTCTTCCTGGTCTTGACTCAGATGTTTAACGAAGCCTTTAATTCAGAAATAAAGTGAAATGTCACACTGGCAGGAAAATCACCTTTTAAGTACATATGAATTATTAGAAATATCAGGAATGCACTAAAATTGTCTAAAACTGCCAGGATAAAAGGGTCCAAGTATCTCACTACTTTAGAAGAGGTAATATAGTTGTCCATATTTTGAGTATTTCAGCCAAAGCTTAGAAAACGGAATGGTGTGAGGTACAATATGCTTGAGTTGATTTTCACTGTGGAATTTTATTTATAGTAAGTTCTATTACTATAGAGACTATTCATTGAATGTTGGGTTGAAAGCGACCTTGAGAAGTTATAGCATCTTATCTTTCCACATCTAGTCAAGGCCACAACTAGACCGTGATGGGATTCTTTACCCAGTATATTTTAAAATACCCTCAAAGTAGGGAATATAACAATATTCTATTGTTAGTTTATATCTTACCTAAAATTCTCATGCTTTACAGAAGACTAATCTTTTTTTTCTGGTTAATGCTGGTAATTCTGAACAGTGGGGCATCATTCTTTGGCAAAAGATTAGAAATTATTTTTCAATTTTCTTTCAGTACTTTAATTCTGGAAGTTTTTAATTTTTTTTTCAAAGTTTGTATTTTCAAGCCTTTGGTTACATTTGTGGCTCTCCTCTAAATTCCTGAAGCACAGATTCAGGAGTATTAACCAAGTAGAGCTGCAAGCAGAGGTTTTTGGGGGGAGAAAACAATTTCTACTTTGTTATACAAGTTTTTATATTTAAATTATAGCACTCATGAAACTGACGTATTTGTAATAAGGAAAGTATTACATAATAGCCTATTGTTGGAAACCCTTAATAAATTCTTGTCTCAAGGTATAAAACTATCAGTTTAATTTATCAGAATTTAATAGATTTTGTGGGATCTCCAAATGGTTCTACAGGTATGACATGTGATTCTTAGGATTTATCACTAAAACCTCATTTTTCATCTCAGGAGCAGAGATGAGCCTAATTCTGGATGCTTTCTAGTAAAAAATAAGTGCTTTGAGTCCATAAAAGGGAAAGAATATGATGCTATGAGACATATGTTTTAATTTTAGTCCTTTTTCTGGTTTCTAGATCTTTGACCTAAGTTATTGCATTTCGTGGGCAGTTTAGGGATTAGACATATTTTATTGAAGTGGTTAGTATTTTTGAGATTGAAAGAGCTAACAGAAGTTAAAGGGTATTTGTCACTTGATGTTAGTGTAGAATAATTGAAAAACAGTATTCCCAAACTTTAACATACATGCAGAATCATCTGGGGGGTCTTATTAAAACCCAGTTCTGATGCAAGGTAGCCCAAGCTCTGTATTCCTAACAAGCTCCTAGGTGGTACTGATGGTCCGAGGACTACACTTTGAATAGCAAGATTGTAAAGAATTTACCTACAGTCTATTTCAGCCTTTCTCTTCTTAACCTAGAAAAACAAATAGCACCAAATGAAATGCTATCATTATAGAGAGAGATGCATGAGTGGGGTGAGAAGAAATACCTTTATGGTATTATTAGTATAATGAAATATTTGAATTTCTAATTAAAAGTAATTAATAAGGCTACTGGTAAACTAATGAACAAAACTTGCAATACTAATTAAGAAAGCTATTTCTGTAGCACAGTGACTAGAATGTGGATATAAATCTGAACACTGTATATAATGGCAGCTTAGCCTGTAATTGCTCAGTGTTTTAGTTTGAATTTTTAACCCACACTTTATAACTAGAGTTAGACTTGTTTTACTCCCCTTTAATGAAATTTATTTTTCTCTACTTTATATCATGAAAATACCAAATCACTTTCTACAAAGAAACTTCATCTACAGAAATTTGGTATTGCAAACACCATAAACCAAATAAAATGTTATATGTTATACCTAAAGTTGGCATTTAGATCTTTTGAGGCAAGCCCCAATAGCCTTATTTCATGTAGTGGTTACTTCAACTCATAATCATTTATTAATTCAGCAAAACTTATTTATTGAGCAGCTCTTTATTCATTTTTATACTTTTTGAATTTTTGCCTGACCTGTTAGGATTGTTTGATTATGAGTGACAGAAAAAAAATATCAAAATGGTTTAAACAAGATAGTAGTTACTTCTTTCTTATATCCACGAGCCCACCTGGTATTCCAAGATGTCAAGGATCTCATAACCGTCTGTCTTGTTGCTCACTGAATGCATGGCTTGTGGTCCACAGGTTACTGTCTGGTCCAGGATGGCTGCTGGAGTTTCAACCAGTATGACCACATCCCAACTAGAGGAAAGGGAGAACAGGAGATTAAAAATGCATGCTTCCTCCACTACCTCCCACACTACCTCTCTTTGTCTCCCATAGACTGCGTGTAATCTCATGGCCACACTTGGGTGCAAGGAAGGCTGGGAGATGTAGTCTTTATTCCAGGTGGCACTGTGCCCATCTACAAAATGGAGGATACTGTTACTATGGAAACTGTGATTGGCAGGCCAAATCTGGCCACTGTGTATTTTTGTGAATAATGTTTGATCAGAACATTGTAACACCCATTCATTTACATAATGGCCATTGTCAATTTCACTGTGCAGTGATGGAGCTGAGTAGGTGAAGAAGAATCACATGGGCCACAAAGTCTAAATATTTTCTGTCTGGCCCTTTATAGAAAATGTCTGCTGATCCCTGCTGTGAGAGAAAAGGAGGGACAACTTGTAGCCCTTGTTACATTTCTTAGGCGATTTCCCACTCCTCTCTCATCTTTAGACAAGATTACCTCCTTTATAAAATCCAGCAGCCTCTACAAAGTGCTAAGAAGTAGGGTCTGAGCAGGAGTTGCACTTACCATGGTATAGGATGTTAGGATTCAGTTACCAGGATGTCCCACATATTACTGTCTTTTTCTTTATTTTAGCAAGGTAAGACTTATTATTGTTCCACATTTGAGTCTTGTATCAGTCTGGCCTTAATTGATGTAAACAGAATCCACTTTAGCTAGTTTAATCAGGAAGGAATTTATTAACAGGACATTAAATGACATACAAAATCATTAAGAGCTTAGAGTGGGGAGAAGAGAGGTGCTAAATAAGTAAACTCTACGTAGGCATTTCAGAAATGGCTCTTAAGTATACCACACAGTAGGACCACCGAAAGGGCCTCTATCTTGCCCCTGATCCGGGAGCTGCCCGCTCCGGGGCACCAGCAACCCTGTGGCACAGCCAGGAAACACCATGATGACAAGCCACCACTTCTGCTGGCTCCAGAACTAAGACTCACACAGGGAGCATCAGTGGCGTGTTCGGTGCCTCTGACACCCGTGGACCTTGTGTGTGGACCTTGGACCATCTGTCTGAGGCTGGCACGGAGAACTTCAGATGTCTCTGCGTGGAGGTCTGCTAGAAGAAACAGCAGAACTGCAGAGGCAAGGCCTCTACCTTACTTCCAAATGCCAGAGCTCAAAACAGTGTGCATCTGATTTGTCAAATCTAAATTGCATTTAGAGAATTCACCCTGCGAGGGAGTCTGGGAAATGTAGATCTTAGTTTTCCAGTTTCTGTAGCACATGAAAGCTGACTAAAAAAGGGCGGAATGTGTGTTGGGCACCAGTACTTCATGCTGTTCTGGAACTAGAACAGAAACTCAGCATCTGTATGGGACTCTGTCCTTTTTCCTTGTTGCTGACAAGTCAGTATGTTAATCTATCAACAGTCTCCCTCTCAGGTTGATCAAACCATGAAAGTTTTATATTTTCAGAAGTATACCAAAATCTGCTGATCGAAGGTTTGAAATAGAATCAGTACCTACATACATTGTATACAAGTACACGAATAAATAGCTACTCTCATTGAGGCAGCTTTAGGGCCTTGTGGCAGAAACACTTTGTGTTCCTTGTATATTCCAGATGCTTGCTACCTCTCCCAGATTTCCCTGGAGTTAGATTGGGACCATGTGACTGCATTCCGGTGATTTTGACCATTGTGACCTGCACAGGTTGTTTGTGGGATGAGAGGTAGGTGTTTGTGGTGTGGTGATGCTGAGACCGGGTGTTGTTGCAGTGTAGCCTGTCTCTCCTGACACCGTGGGCCCGGGGTCCTGCAATCACCACCTCTCTCTGCTGCTTCTCTCCCTGGTCCCTACCCACCTCCTAAGGCAACCCCACACAGCTGTTTCTGGGAAGCATAGCCTGTAAACCATAGGTTTTTAACATACCCTCTCCTCTGGTTTTGGGATATGAAAAGCTATAAAAAAATGAATATTACAAGTAGAGATAAATTGTGACAGAACAGAAGAGGGGTGGGGAGGTCAGGCTCTGATTCCCTGTCACACTTCATAGAGATTTATGTTTTACATACAGAACTTCCACTGCTCAGAAGGAGTATAAAAACTGTTGTTTTCAGATTTTTAAAGTATTATAAATGGAATCCAGTTTCTTTTTCTGGAAAGAGCATTGTTTGTCAAAGTGATGTAATTTGTTCTCATTTGAGTCTGATTTTTCCATAGAAACAATGTTAAAATAGGGTCTAAGGGTGCTGAGTAAAAGCCCAATTTCTGAAATAGAAAATACTACAGATACAATATTTAACCAGATAGAAATAGTATAATTGATTAGCGTATCAAAATAAAGTCATAGTATTCAAATAACTGGGAAGATGTCTTAGCCAATCACAGCACATTTAATTGAATAAGGAACATGATCATCGTACCCTGGAACCAACCCATCCACCCATGAAAAACAATCTCAGCCAATGGGTTGCAAAAGCCAGAAGGGCTTCTCTGAAAGACTGACAGCCCTTGGGGTTGGAAGCTTAGGTCACAGATTCATTAGGTATGATCTTAGGTCATATAGGACTCATCCGGGGATGCAGTGACTTGCTTTTCCTCGTCAAACATAACCCTGTAATAATCTTAGGCATCAGAGATCAAACAGTTGATCTTCCTGATACACCAGAGGTCGGACACTGTCTCCATTAGCTTCTCTGGGACATGTGGTGTCCCGCACGCTTGGAGGGTCAGTGGACCGACTGTGGCTCTCTCTGCTGTTACAGAGCTAACTTCTGGTCCATTCAGGCCTGAGCTCAGAGGCCACCTCCTCAGGGAGCTCCTCCCTGACCACCTGGGCTAGAATACGGTGTCCTCCTCCCCCTGCACTTCTGAGGCCCCGCTGTACCTTATTTCCTTCTTATCACTTATCACTGATTGAAATGATGTTGTTTTTGTCCTGCTTTTCCAGGAGCACATAGCTCCGGGAGGGAGAGCTTTCATGTAACATAACTGCATCTCCAATAACACATGGCCTGGTACTTAGTAAGCCACTCGGTATCATTTAGGTTTCCCTGGAGACTTTTTCTTAAATATCATCTGAGACGCAGGTTCTCTCCGTTGTACTCAGTTATTACACAGGGGCCCTACTGATTGGCCGGGAGGTGTGGCAGGAGGGGAAGCATCCCTGACCTTCTGGGATCAGGTCTCAGTCTTTAGTGGGCTGTGCCCTCCACATGTGCTGCTCTGTGTCTTCCCCGACCATGTCTCCCCCCACCTTAGGTAGGCAGGATTTCTAGAATGGAATAGAGTTGGGTATTTCACTTCCTCCAGGTCAGTCAGGGTCTGGTATAACCTCTGTAGATTAGCCTCTTGAAAAGTAGTTTCTCTTGAGGGCAGGCCCTATTGAGAACAGCAGATGTGCTGGGCATGTTTAGAATGCCTGTTTTCTCCTCCCCCTGCCAGAAACAGGAGGGTAATTTTCTCTGGTATTTATGATGAGAACCTGTAGGACTCCTGGAGATAAAACCCAAGGTCCAACCTGCAAGGCAGGATCCCATCCCCCCCAGCCCTGCCCCAGGAGTTTTTTTTTTTTTTTTTCATCTTTATTGGAGTATACTTGGTTTACAGTATTGTGTTAGTTTCTGCTGTACAACAAAGTGAATCAGTTATATGTATACATATACCCCCATATCCCCTCCCTCTTTAGCCTCCCTCCCACCCTCCCTATCCCACTTCTTTAGGTTGTCACAAAGCATTGAGCTGATTTCCCTGTGCTATGCGGCAACCTCCCACTAGCTATCTGTCTAAGCCCCCAGAGTTTTTAATTCTCAAACTTGTTTATGGAGCTTCCAGCAATATGTCGATTACAGTTTAGTTTCCTTCCATTGCACTGGTTCCCAAGGATGGTTCCCTGGTGGGATGCCCCCATCTGTCTACAATTTTGGAGATTTGCCCTGTGACTCAGTTCTCTGACAGATCTAAGAAGAGTTGTTGATTTTGTTGGTTCAGCTTCTTTCTTTCGAGTGGATGGAAAAGATGACTTCCAAGCTCCTTACATGCTGGGCTGGAAACTGGAAATCCTTCAATACTTTTACAAATAAGTTGAATAAATGCTGTAAGCATGGACAGCTATTGGTTGCTTCACTGCACTTGTTTGCCTTAGTTTTGCACATCTGAACTGTATTTTAATCAATCACAGTATTTGTACAGGAAGAGACGCATTTTCATACCAGCAAAAGGTGCTTCTCAAACATGATGTTCATCCCCTATGAGTGAATATTTTATTACACCAGATTGTTTGCATAATACAGAAAGTAGTTTATATAAGTTTTATTACCCATTTTAGTCAGTAACTCCTTAAACTAAAAGCAACATACTCTAAATGTATTGATTATGGTATAGGCTAAGCTAATAGAGGTGTACTTCTCTCTCACAAGAACAGTTTGGGAGGAGGTAGTTGACCAGGATGGACGGGCAAAAGATCCTGTAGAGACCTGGGTTCCTTCTGTGTTTGGCTGCTGCGGTGTTATCCTGTCCAAGTGCTTGAAACTGGTACAGCTCCTTGTCCACAATTCAGCCTGCAGAAAGAGAAAATCCGGAGAGCAGGCAGTTGTCTTGTAAGTGACGCAGAGCTTGTGCAATCACCTCTGCTCACCTCTGCCGTCGCAAACTTAGTCCAGTGGCCAACTAGCTGTGAGGGAGGCTGGGAAATGTAGTCTCTAGCTGTGTGGCTAGATATCAGGAGGATGGACTGAGGATCGGTTAGCCATCTTCTCCAACACCATGTGACTCTGTGCCTGTGGATGACATAGCCTTGCTTAGAAGTTTTAAAATGCATTTTGAAGTCTGACAAAAGTGCCTGTGTTTATAGGTGATATCAATATTAGTTACTTTCTCTTCTTGAAAGTATGTTCAAATGAAAATCTTACCCGAAATACGCAGAAGACACTTTGGAAAATGCACTTTAGTGATTTTGCAGAGTTTTAAACAGTAATCAGTATGTAATCTTGATGCTTGCTGTTTGGTTAGGAAATACTGCGTGTGATCGAAATATAAAGAGTGTGTGTGTGTGTGTGTGTGTGTGTGTGTTGGGGGGGTGGTTTCAGATGAATCAGTTTTAACATAGTGTTCCATCTGAAGAAATATACACTCTAGTGGCCCAAAGTAACTTAAAAGGAATTTTAATATTTTATATGTCTGTCTAAAGAAATGTTAAGGAGATCTGTGTTATAACCCACAACAATTATTCTTAAAATCTTATCTGCGCTCCACACTTCTTTCATTCTCCATGTTTATTCCTGACATCCACTTTTTATGGTTTCTGCCTTCTACCTCCTGTGCCTACATCTAGCTCTGTCTTATTTAGATCAATTTTGAATTGAGCTTCTTTTTATAGTTTCATTTCTGCTTTGCTCACTACCTGGACTCTCCTCAAGAAAGAACCCAGGGCTGACCCAGAAAGCAGAAACCCTTTCCCTGTCTTCATGCATCTCCCTGTCTCCTAATTTTGCGTTACAGAAATACCAAGAGCTAGACTGGCACAGAAAGGATGCCTGAGATGGTGAGGGAGGGGTAGAATCGGCACAGACAGGGCAGGCAGGGTAGGAACGCTTGCACATTAAAACGTCTTACTTCCATCACACATATATCATTAAGATCTCTAGTGAGGGTAATGTGGACTGCTGTAACTCCAAAACAGATGGAAAATCTCTCAGTTTAAAAATATTCACAAAGCTGGATTTATAGAGATGTTCCAACCTGAAGGCAGAGCTGAACAAATTAATGCTCACAGTGGACTATGAAACTTTAATCTATAAAGTGTGAAGGGAAGGGAAGGGAACTAAAAATTATTGAGCACTTACTCAAGTATTGTGTTAAGCTCTTTAAACAATGTCATGTCATTTAAAACCCCCGTTAACTCTTTGGATCAATGTTCTCAGCTTGGGGATCTAAAGACCATATGCTAGTCCATGAGTGGTGAGGTTTTAAAATGCTTGTGTGTTCACATCAAAAGTATTATTATTATTATTAATATTAAAATGTTTAACACGTTGGAGTGTAAATGCCTGACAATAAGTTTTTTTCAAATGGAAGTGCCTGACATTAAGCTTCTGCTTGCAGAAGCATCTGTTTCAAAGACATTATCTCCTGTGAATAGATTGCCAGCTGTGTGACACAGTAACTAAACAACTAGATAAGGAACCAGGCTGACCCCCTTCCTGTGAAGTTCCCCTTTTAGAAAGTCCTGGGTAATCTCCATAACTGACTGCTGGAGTGATCCCACTTTTTCCTTCCTGCACCCTAATTCCCACCTCATGTTTTAAATTTGCCAGTAAAGAGTGAGCCCATAAAACCCTAGGCACCCACCCTCACACCCCAGTAAAGGCAGAGCCCCAGGTCCATGCTCCCTTTCTCTCTATCGGGGACCTTGCTGTGTGGTCCCTGGGCATGCTGTGTACCCACCAGAACCTCTGAGTAATAAACCTTGTTTTTTCCAGTTCCCCGATGCTTGTTTCTGACGTGCATCTTGCAATCGTAATAAGAATGACCAGGGGGACTTCCCTGGTGGCGCAGTAGCTAAGACTCTGTGCTCCCAATGCAGGGAACTCGGATTCGATCCCTGGTCAGGGAACTAGACCCCACATGCCACAACTAAGGAGCCCTGGAGCGGCAACTAAGGAGCCAACTTGCCACAATAAAGACCTGGTACAACCGAATAAATATATACATAAATAAATATTAAAAAAAAAAAAGAATTGGGACTTCTTAGGTGGCACAGTAGTTAAGAATCCACCTTCCAATGCAGGGGACACGGGTTTGATCTCTGGTCCAGGAAGATCCCACATGCCACGGAGCACCTAAGCCTGTGTGTCACAACTATCGAGCCTGTGCTCTAGAACCCATGAGCCACAACTATTGAGCCTGTGTGCCACAACTACTGAAGCGTGTGCGCCTAGAGCCCGTGCTCTGCAACAAGAGAAGCCACCGCAGTGAGAAGCCTGTGCACCACAACGAAGAGTAGCCCCACTCACCACAACTAGAGAAAGCCCGTGCGCAGCAACAAAGACCTAATGCAGCCAATAAATAAATAAATAAATTTATTAAAAAAAAAAAAGAATGACACGGGCTGGTCCAGCCACAACGTTGGCTCTCTTTGGTAAATGTCTGGGGAACCCTGGTGAGTGTCAATAGGATGAGAAAACACAAAGGGAACAGAAGGGAAGGGAACTAAAAATTCATGAACATATTCTGATTCATCAGGAGGACTTATCTTACCATCAAATACTTCTAACCAAAGAAGCTCACAGTATCTCAGTGTGCTGCTTTAATTGAGGTAGACTAATGAGAAAGGGCACAAAGGCAGACCTAATAAATGAGACATGTACCAAGTAGAGGCCAAAAGACCTCATATTGTTTGAAGTGAGTGATGGCTTTGCAGGAGTTTAGATTCAAAATAGGGCTGAGAGACGAGTCGTCACCTGGCATATGGTGGCAAAGTCATATTCTAAAGGACGTGCATCATGGCAGTATCGTGTTAACAGCTGGGTACAAGCAAGACAGTATTATCACATTGTTAATGCTGTTTCATTGAGTTTTGTTGTTTCTATGAGTATTGTAACAAATTTACAAACTTGTGTTGATTTATGTTGGTGTGGTTAATTGGATTATTCTTCCCAATTTTTCATCCCTCTCTATGATGTTATTCTACAGCCAAGCTTGTGTCCTGTGACTTTATAGTATCTTCCACCAGAGAAGGCAGAATGTTATGGGAGGCTGGGGAAAAAAGCAACCTATATTATGTGGCAGTGAAACTTTGGCAAAACTGTCACTTTAGATAACATAAAGCCCCCCCCCCCCCAAAAAAAAAGTACCTAATGAACTTACAGCATTGGGCAAGGAGGTTCTGAATCAGAATGTGGACCATCTGGGCAGGTTGCAATTCACTTCATTTGGAAAGGTACAACAGGAAGTGATGAGCTCGGAAAAGAACTGGACAGTTTGTAGGCAAAATTAAGAGGGAATGTGGGGAGGCTAGAAATTCCAGCAGCTGCAGGGTTGATAAATAAAATTGTTTCTTGTTTCCAATCAGTAGAAGATAGAATTGAAGAATACCTTATATCTGAAAGACCTAAAATAGCCTCAGGGAAGTGACAAAATCCAAGAATAACCCCATTAAAATGAACCTCAGGACAATGTCCAACAGTAGATACTTTTACCTGGAGAAAATGACTTTGAGAAGAGTGGCTAAGTGCTTGTGATCAATGTCTGGGTTTAGAAGAGCCACATCTGGCCCCAGTGTAAAGCACAGATTCTGAACTTTGAGGCTGATGCCATGATTGGATGAGGCTCATGGCATGTTTTGCGGGGTGTGGAGACTACGTTGCATCAGGATGCAAAGTGAGTGATTGCTGTGAGGGAGACTGTGGGACTGTGCAGTACCTCTGATGGAGCACGCAGAGTGTGTTTCACTGCCCCGTGGAGGCTGACCTTGGGTGCAGTGTTAATGAACGTGACACAGGGTGAGGCGTTACATATGTGCATGATTTGGTTTGGTCTTTGCAGTCCCGTGATACATCATTAAAAGAAACACCCAACCAAACAAACTCTAAAACCCATGCCCTGTGTCACCTCTGGTCTCAGAATGAAGATGCAGGCGTGGGGAGCAGAATCCTTATCCAGTGCAGCTGAGATGAGCCAAACCCTACTGTGAATTGAGAAAAAATTAACCTATAGGTGGCTGAGCTTCGGGAGCTGTCATTTTAGTGGTGGTTGACTTGTTGCAGAAATCGGTCCGTCGAGAAACCAAGCACCACACTCGGAGGGTTGGAGAACTCAGGTTTATTAAGCCGGCGGCACCAGACAGGTGGCACCAGACAAGCTAACGCTCCAAAGTTCTGGACCCCAAACTCAGGGTGAGCTTTACTTTTATAGTGCACATGTTTACAGAGCATGGAAGTTTCCAAACAGAAACTTACAAGAGCAGGTGCAGAACATTCCATTTTTTAGCAAAACATCTTAAAGTTACATTGAATTGTTAGGTCATCCTGTTTTTCTGTTTTTCTCGAGCAGCAACCATATTTCACAAAAGCAAAACAAGCATGGAGTTGTTTTTAGCTGAGTCTAAGTTTCTAACTTTCCTCTTCAGACTAACACAATTGGCATGAGACACATAAGCATAACAAATTTCATATTTGGTGTTTTATTTACACATAACCCAGGTAGCATTAAGTTAGAAAACATTTTAAATCAATACCAGGGTTCTATTTTTCAAAAGGTCTCCATATATTAATCACGTCTTAGAGCCCCTGCCTTGAAGAGCCCTGATTAACCCCATTTTATGGATGAGGAAACTGAGGCAAATCAAGTAGGTCCCAGGGTCTGCCCAGGGCCTGCCTGACTTCATCATGAAGGTTTTTCGACCATACACCTTACTGCCTCTTTTTATGAGTTTTAAGTAGCTTCCCTTTTGTTTGGGTGACTATTAAATTAAAATTCAACATAAGAGCATACAGAGATCAAAGGAAAGAAAAAGAATGTTTTCCAAAAGGGAAGATAGAAAAGACAAAGATAAACTGCCAAATTCCAATGATGAAACCTGGCAGGAGAGCTGTAAGCAAAACCTGGCGTTCTCCAGGGCCTGTCGGGAACTTTCACCATCAGAGGATCGTGTCTCTACAATTAGCAGTTAAGAGCTGCTTTCAAAATACTTCAAAACCTGAGACCATCCACCAGCTTTGACCAAAGGGCAGATTCCAAAATAAGCAGCCTCTTCAAGAGAGCTTTCTTGTTTCAGTTTTCCTCATTGGAGCACAATTTGAGTCGTTTCAGATGTGAATCGCATCATGGAGGGGAAACCCCTCCAGAGTATTATTTTTTTCATGTGGCTTGGTGTTAACAGGCCCTTTTAAATGTGGAAGAAACTCATAAGCTCCTTGGGATAGTTTTTCACAAACCATCTGTTTGGAACCCTGTCGTCAGTCAGGCCGTGATGAGGGTCTTTGGTTCCTTAAATCATTTCCTCTTTGGGTGAAGAGAGACCCTATGCACCTCGGATGTGCTGCGCCCCAGCTCCACCCCGTCTGTGTTGAGGGAACTGTCGTTGATACAAGGATGCAGTGTTGATGAGAGTTGCTTCCTTGAGGAAAGCTGGGTGGGTGCTCCGTGGTGAAAAGAAGAAAAGGGAAAACTCACAAGGAGAGGGGCAAGTTACATCCTCTCCCCCAGCCACTGATATCCAATTTCCTTCACTTTATAGCCTATTGTTTTAATTAATTAATTTATTTATTGGCTATGTTGGGTCTTTGTTGCTGCGCACTGGCTTTCTCTAGTTGTGGGGAGCAGGGGCTACTCTTCGATGTGGTGCGTGGGCTTCTCATTGCATTGGCTTCTCTTGTTACAGAGCACAGGCTCTAGGCACGTGGGCTTCAGTAGTTGCAACACACAGACTTAGTAGTTGTGGCTTGTGGGCTCTAGAGTGCAGGCTCAGTAGTTGTGGCGCATGGGCTTAGTTGCTCCACAGCACGTGGGATCTTCCCGGCCCAGGGCTCGAACCCATGTACCCTGCATTGGCAGGCGGATTCTTAACCACTGAGCCATCAGGGAAGTCCCCCCAATTTCTTTCACTTTAGAAAACTTCTTTATTTCTGAAACATCTCAAAAGATGCCCACTTCTTACTGATCATCTCTTGGGAAAAGGAAACCCCACTTTCGTAGGGCACCCTGGGACACAGTTGCTCTGGAAGCAGTTTTGAATCAGAAGGACAGTTACCACATGGATTTGGGGTCTCTTTCAGGAGAAAAAGCACAAGCACGGTGGTTCAGGCTTGGGAGGTGGAACTCCTTACAAAGGCCGCCCTTTGCAGCTCACTCACTGGCTCTTTGTCACTGATGGCCTCCAGGGCAGAGAACAAGGGAGGTTTCGTCCTGCAAAATCCTCAGGAAAATAACACTTCAAACACTCAAACTGACATCCATCAAAATCAAGGATGCTTTTGACAAAATTGAGACTCCCATGGATACATTTATTATTGGTTAATGGATTGATCGCTCTTCCCATGATCATAGATTCAACCCCTTCATTTCCATCTCTACGTCTTCTACCTTCCCCCACTCTTTTCTCCGAGAGCTAATTCAGTTCTTCTTGTCAGGGGGATAGAGACACAGAAAAGGAGGGTTGCTACAAGTTTTGGGAGGAGTGAGATATCAGTCATCTTCTCAGTGTAGTTTTTGCAGTAGAGTTTCTTTAAAAATGTCATGTTGAGCTTCTAAAATTTTTGAAACAAACTGATGCGAGCAAGTGGATATAAACATATTTTTACAATTTTGAAACATATTTGAATGAAATATCAAAATACTCTCAAAAGCTTCAAAACATGTCTAATATTTTTCATTGACTTAGAAACTTTTTCCTCTGATCTAAAGTTAGATATGAAATAATTATAATAACTGTTAGATTCTTGACAAAATGTGGTGTATTACTGAGGCATAAATCTGACATTAACACTGAAACTGGATATAGTTATGTCTTATGTAGGACATTGTACATATCTTTGTGTTTAGTAATTCATTTTGGGTAGATATATTAGGTTCTTTTTATTTTAAAATTCTCTTAAAATTAAGCAAATTATTCTTTACCAGTACTTGAACTAATTTATTTTTGTTGAAAATAAAACTTTCTCTAAAAGAAGGTTAAGAAAAATCCCTACACAACCAGGTAGAATGAAAGAAAGAAAGAAACTAAAAAAAAGAACGAAAAGGAGGAAACAGGAAGGGACCAGCACCCCTGATGGGGAACTGAAGGTGAGGAGTGGTTTCCACACTCAAGCCCCCTCACGATGGGGAAATCAGCTGGGGCAGAGATGGACCACCAGGGGATTAGAGGAGAATGCAGCAGCCGGTCTGTGAAGGAAGGACAAAGTAAGAACTGCACGCGTGGTCCATGCCGCAGCCCTGGCACCCCAGCCTGAGTCATGTGTCTCCTGGTGTGGAGGGGGGCTGCCTGCTGGAAAGTGGGGTTTGGAGCATGGACCCAGGGAAGGGACAGCTGTTGGCTGTGAAGAGACAGCCTGAGGGACAGGAGTAAGGAGCTCCACAACTGGGAATGTGTTCGGAGGAAGCCTGGGCCACTACAGGAGCAAGGCGCCATTGTTGAGTGGTACGCGAGTGGCAGGGCCGCCATTGCAATCCCCTTCCCCACTATTGCAACCCCAGCCTCCCCTGCCTCCTGGGGCACTGGGAGGGGCTCCCATCTGAGCAGGCTCACCCACCCCTCAAGCAAAGGCCTCCTCCACCTGTGCAGGCTCTGGGGTCCAGAGTGCCACCACCTTTTGAGGAAAGCCTCCTTTGACTGCACAGACCCCAGTGGGACCGTGCGTGCACTGCCCACACCAAAGCCTCCTCTGGAATCAGCCCTGGGTGCCCCAGCCTGAGACGGGAAGCCACCAGTGCTGGCAGGGCTGAGTGCTAAAGCATGAGGTTAGGAGAGAGGATCCGGGGAGAGGAGCACTATTGGTGGTACAGAGACATCCTGAGGGGACAGGAGTGAAAGGCTCCATCTGCCTTGGAACAAGGCACCATTGTTGAGAGGTGTGCAAGGGATGGGGCTGCCATTGAAACCCCCTTGCCACCCACTAGCCCCTGCCTCCCCGGGCACTGGGAGGGGCTCCCACGAGAGCGAGCATGCCCCAGTCTATAGCAACTTCCTGCTGGTCTCTGCCGCTGCAGGCACTTTGCATACACCCCAGTTGTGGCCACCTTATCCCTCCCCAGCCTGAGCAAGTAAGTGCCCCAGTCAGCTGCTGCTTTCACCCCCTCTTGCCTGAGGGTGCCCCACATGCAGAAGTGGGGCCAAAACCAAAGCTGAGCCCCAGGGGATGTGCGACTAAGGAAGAGGAAAGGAAATCTCTC
The DNA here is from genome assembly GCF_030028045.1 of Hippopotamus amphibius kiboko. NCBI lineage: Eukaryota > Metazoa > Chordata > Mammalia > Artiodactyla > Hippopotamidae > Hippopotamus > Hippopotamus amphibius. The sequence continues at coordinate 136,055,232 of NC_080189.1, read as the reverse complement.
TGTGCAGCTGCACGAGCCGCGGATTAAATCCCCATGATCAGCTTGGTAAATCCTGCATCTGTGGGATGTCTAAATGGAGAACAAGTGCTTCCATGGCTGAGGCTGGTCTGGCTTTAGCAGCGGTGAACTTTGGGGGTAATTAAGTACATGAGGGAGTTGGGTGAGGCCAGAGTCTGAGCTTCCTCTGCAGTACCCACAGTGGGTTCAGAGACCTACCTGGAGGTATTGGAGGCCTTCCTGGGAGGCAGGAGTTGGCTGTGGCTCAGTGTGGGGACAAGGACACTGACAGCTGAGACCCCAGGAAAATATTATTATTACTGTTATATTTTTTGTTTCACTTTGTTCTGTTTTTTGTTTTTTAATTATTTATTTTTTCTTTAAAAACATTTTTAATATTTTTTATTTTTCTATTTTTACTTTTTTGTTGTTTGCTAGTTTTTTTTGGTTTTGTTCTTTTTTTTTTTGATCATTTCTGTGTGTTTTATGCTTTCTTTGCTTTTTTCAGTTTGTTGTATGTTTTTGTTTTTGTTAGTTTTGTTTTTGTGTTCTTTGGTTGTTCTCTTGGTTTTTATTTCTTTGGTATTTTATCATTGGTCTTGGGTTTTCTTTGTTGGTTTGTTTTCTTTATTTTTTATTTTTTTCCTTTTCCCTCTCTCTCCTCTCTCTCTCTCTCTCTCTCTCTCTCTCTCTGGCCATATTGAGCAGCTTGTGTGGTCTTGGTTCCCCAGCCAGGGGTCAGGCCTGAGCCTCCGGGGTAAGAGTGCCAAGTCCAAAAGACAGTACCGCCAGAGAATTCCTGGCCCCAGGGAACACTGATTGGTGTGCACTCTACCAGAGGTCTCCATCTCAACACCAAGACCCGGCTCCACCCAACTGCCTGTGGGCTCCTGTGCTGGACACCTCATACCAAACAACTAGCAAGACAGGAACACAGCACCACCCATCAGCAGACAGGCTGCCTAAAGTTGTACTAAGCTCAAAGACACTCCAAAACACACCACCTGATGCAGCCCTGCTCACCAGAGGGAAAAGATTCAGCTCCACCCACCAGAGCACAGGCACCAGTCCCTCCCACCAGGAAGCCTACACAAGCCCCTGGGCCAGCCTCACCCACTGAGGGAGACAACAGAAGCAAGAGGAACTATGACCCTGAAGCCTGCTGAAAGGAGACCACAAACACAGTAAGTTAGGCAAAATGAGATGGCAGAGAAATATGTTGCAGATGAAGGAGCAAGGTAAAAACCCACAAACCAAACAAATGAAGAAGAGATAGGCAGCCTACCTGAAAAATAATTCTGAGTAATGATAGGAAAGATGATCCTAGATTTGGAAATAGAATAGAGGCACAGATTGAGAAGATACAAGAAATGTTTAACAAGGACTGAGAGGAACTAAAGAAAAGGTAAATAGTGATGAACAACACAGTTGCTGAAAAGAAAAATAAACTAGAAGGAATCAATAGCAGAATACTGAGGCAGAAGAATGGATAAGTGAGCTGGAAGATAGAATGGTAGAAATAACTGCCACAGAGCAGAATAAAGAAAAAAAGAATGAAAAGAATTGAGGATAGTCTCAGAGACTTCTGGGACAACATTAAATACACCAACATTCAAATTATAGGGGTCCCAGAAGAAGAAGAGAAAGAGAAAGGGTCTGAGAAAATATTTGAAGAGATTATAGTCAAAAACATCCCTAACATGGGAAAGCAAATAGTCATCCAACTTTAGGAAGCACAGAGGATAAACATCCCAAGGAGAAACACATTAAGACAGACATTAATCAAAGTAACAAAAATTAAATACGAAGAAAAAAATTTTAAAGCATCAAGGGAAAAGCAACAAATAACCTACAAGGGAATCTACATAAGGTAATCAGCTGATATTTCAGCAGAAACTGCAGTCCAGAAGGGAGTGGCATGATGTATTTAAAGTGATGAAAGGGAAAAACCTACAAGCAAGATTAATTTACTCAGCAAGGATCTCATTCAAATTCGACAGAGAAATCGAAAGCTTTACAGACAAGCAAAAGTTAAGAGAATTCAGCACCACCAAGCCAGTTTTACAACAAATGCTGAAGGAACTTCTCTAGGCAGGAAACACAAGTGAAGAAAAAGACCTAGGAAAAACAAACCCAAAACAATTAAGATAATTACCTTAAATGTAAATGAGTTAAATGCTCCAACCAACAGACACAGACTGGCTAAATGGATACAAAAGTAAGACCCATGTATATGCTGTCTACAAGAGACCCACTTTAGACCTAGGGATGCATATAGCCTGGAAGTGAGGGGATGAGAAAAGATATTCCATGCAAATGGAAATCAAAAGAAAGCTGGAGTAGCAATATTCATTTGAGACAAAATAGACTATAAAATAAAGATTATTACAAGAGACAAGGAAGGACACTATATAATGATCAAGCAACCAATCCAAGAAGAAGATATAACAACTGTAAATACATATGCATCCAACATAGGAGCATCTCAGTATATAAGGCAAATGTTATCAGACGTAAAAGGGGAAATTGACAGTAACACAATAATAGTGGGGGACTTTAACACTCCACTTACACAAATGGACAGATCATCCAGACAGAAAATTAAGAATGAAACACAGGCCTTCAGTGACACGTTAGACCAGATAGACTTAATTGATATTTATAGGACATTCCATCTGAAAGCAGCAGAATACACTTTCTTCTCAAGTGCACATGGAACATTCTTCAGGATGGATCACATCTTGGGTCCCAAATCAAGCCTTGGTAAATTTAAGAAAATTGAAATCTTATCAAGCATCTTTTCTGAACACAATGCTATGAGATTAGAAATCAATTATAGGAAAAAATACTGTGAAAAAAAACACAAACACATGGAGGCTAAACAATATACTACTAAATAACTGATTCATCACTGAGAAAATAAAGAAATACCAAGAAAAAAATGAGAATGAAAACACAAAGACCCAAAACCTATGGGATGCAGCAAAAGCAGTTTTAAGAGGGAAGTTTATAGCAATACAATCCTACCTCATGAAATAAGAAAAATCTCAAGTAAACAATCTAACCTTAAACCTAAAGCAAATAGAGAAAGAACAAGCAAAACCCAAAGTTAGTAGAAGGAAAGAAATTATGAAGATCAGAGCAAAAATAAATGAAATAGAAATGAAGAAAACAATAACAATAGACCAATGAAACTAAAAGCTGGTTCTTTGAGAAGATAATCATAATTGATAAACCTACGTCAAGATGTTTTTGAGCATCAGAGCCTATTCCAAAGTATCAAAAGGTAGGATTTATTACAGAATGATCATTTGAAGATAAACTGAACACAATGTTCCCTGTTACCAAGCATGGTTATTCTTCAAACACAGAGTTTAAATTGCCGATTAGGAAACTATTTCCTTAGTTTTGCAAATAGTTTTCCCATTATTTTCCAATCTGTGCCACAATTTATTTTGTAGTTGAAGTTTTTCAATATTTACTACTCATAGGTTCAGATAACTGACCAGGAAGAAACACATTTTACCATGACTGGATTAGCTACCCTGCCCTTCCATTTTTTAAAATATTCCTTACTTCAGATGATCATATCTGACTGGAAAAATTGCCAGACTTTCAATAGTTTCCCTATTTGAGTAATGTTTGTTTTGGAAATAATCTGCAATAATAACAGGGTAGAAACCAATCCATCTTGTTGGCAGGTTGAGGGCTCATACAGTATCCTGCCCATCTCATTGTTGCATCCAAATCTGTGAAATTGATTAAAGCCAACCAACCAACCAACACAACCCTCCCCTAAATAAAAACAATAACAAGACAGGCATTTAAAAATTCGCATTGCTGGAGCCCTCTCCTGTGAGGTCCTGTCAAAAATAACAGCAGTTCTAACTTCCTTGTCAGACTTCTACAGAACCATGGAGATCTAAGGAACAGTTTAGAAACTACTGGTCTAGATTATCTAAAAGTTGTGTGTTTTGTTGTTCAAGGTGAGATTTCTTGCAATGGGCCTCTCTCAACAATTAAACATATTTCCCTTTCACTGCCAAAAAAAAGTATTGATAAATCTTTAGGCAAGAAAAGAAGGGAGAGAACTCAAAGCAATAAAATTAGAAACAAAAAAGGAGAAGTTACAAACGACACTGCAGAAATACAAAGGCTCATAAGAGACTACTACAAGCAACTACATGCCAATAAAATGGACAACCTAGAATAAATGGACCAATTCTTAGAAAGGTACAGCCTTCCAAGACTGAACCAGGAAGAGATAGAAAATATAAATAGACTAATCACAAGTAGTGAAATTGAAACTGTGATTAACAATCTTGCAACAAACAAAAGTCCAGGATCAGATGGATTCACAGGTGAATTCTATCAAATATTTATAGAAGAGCTTACATCTATCCTCAAACTTTTCCAGAAATTGCAAAGGAAGAAACACTCCCAAGCTCATTCTATGAGGCCACCATTGCCCTGATACCAAAACCAAAGATATGACAAAAATTAAAAAAAAGAAAAAAAGAAAAGAAAATCATAGGCCAACATCACTGATGAACATAGATGCAAAAATCCTCAACAAATTCTAGCAAACCGAATCCAACAACACATTAAAAGCTTCATACACCATGATCAAGTGGGATTTATCCCAGGGATGCAAGGATTCTTCAGTATATGCAAATCAATCAATATAATACACCATATTAACAAACGGAAGAATAAAAACCATGTGATTATCTCAATAGATGCAGAAAAAGCTTTGGACAAAATTTAACACCCATTTATGATGAAAACTCTCCAGAAACTGGGCATAGAGGGAACCTACCTCATCATAATAAAGTCCATTTATGACAAACCCACAACAAAAATCATCCTCAATGGTGAAAACTGAAAGCCTTTCTTCTAAGATCAGGAACAAGACAAGGATGTCCACTCTTGCCATTTTTATTCAACATAGTTTTGGAAGTCCTAGACATGGCAATCAGAGAAGAAAAAGAAAGAAAAGGAATCCAACTTGGAAAAGAAGAAGTAAAACTGTCACTGTTTGCAGATAACATGGTACTATATATGGAAAATCCTAAAGATGCCAACAGAAGACAGCTAGAGCTAATCAATGAATTTGGTAAGTTAACAGGATACAAAATTAATGCACAGAAATCTCTTGCATTCCTATATACTAACAATGAAAGATCATAAAGAGAAATTAAGGAAACACTCCCATTTACCATTGTAACAAAGAGAATAAAATATGTGGAAGTAAACCTACCTCAGGAGGCAAAAGGCCTGTACACAGAAAACTATAAGATGCTGATGAAGGAAATCAAAGACAACACAAACAGATGAAGAGATATACCAGTTCTTGGATTGGAAGAATCAACATTGTGAAAATGACTATAATACCCAAGGCAATCTACAGATTCAGTGCAATCCATATCAAATTACCAATGGCATATATCACAGAATTAGAACAAAAATTCTAATGGAAACACAAAAGACCCTGAATAGCCAAAGCAATCTTGAGAAAGAAAAACTGAGCTGGAGGAATCAGGCTCCCTAACTTCAGACTATACTACAAAGCCACAGGAATCAAGAATGTATGGTACTGGCACAGAAACAAGAATATAGATCAATGGTACAAGACAGAAAGCCCAGAGATAAACCCATGCACCTGTGGTCACCTAATCTATGACAAACAAGGCAAGAATTTACAATAGAGCAAAGATAGCCTCTTCAATAAGTGGTGTTTGGAAAACTGGACAGCTACATGTCCAAGAATGAAATTAGAACACTCCCTAACAGCATACACAATAATAAACTCAAAATGGGTTAAAGACCTAAATGTAAGGTCAGACACTGTAAAACTCTTAGAGGAAAACATAGGCAGGACACTCTTGGACATAAATCACAGGAAAATCTTTTTTTGACCCACCTCCTAGAGTAATGAGAATAAAAACAAAAACAAACAAATGCGACCTAATTAAACTTAAAAGCTTTTGCACAGCAAAGGAAACAATAAACAAAACAAAAAAACAGTCCTCAGAATGGAAGAAAGTATTTGCAAATGAGGCAACTAACAAGGGATTAATCTCTAAAACACACAAACAGCCCATGAAACTTAATAACAAATAAACAAACCAATCCAAAAATGGGTGGAAAACTGAAATAGACATTTCTCCAAAGAAGACATACAGATGGCCAACAAACACATGAAAAGCTGTTCAACATCACTGATTATTAGAGAAATGCAAATCAAAACTACAATGAGGTATCACCTCACACCAGTCAGAATGACCATCAACAAAAAGTTTACAAATAATAAATGCTGGAGAGGGTGTGCAGAAAAGGGAACCCTCCTACACTGTTGGTAGGAATGTAAATTGATACAACCACTATGGAGGGCAGTATGGAGGTTCCTTAAAAAACTAAAAATAGAGCTATCATGTGACCCAGCAATCCCACTCCTGGGCATATACCCGGAGAAAACCATAATTCGAAAAGATACGTGTACCGCAGTGTTCATAGCAGCACTATTTACAATAGCCAGGACATGGAAGCAACCTAAATGTCCATCAACAGCAGAATGGATAAAAAAGATGTGGTACATATGTACAATGGATTATTACTCAGCCATAGAAAGGAATGGAATCATGCCATTTACAGAGACATGGATGGACCTACACACTGTCATACAGAGTGAAATAAACCAGAAAGAGAAAAACAAATATCGTTTGCTGTTGCTTATATGTGGAATCTAGAAAAATGATACAGATGAACTCACTTGCAAAGTGGAAATAGAGACACAGACATATGGATAGTAAGGGCAAAAGGGGGGTGGGATGAATTGGGAGCTTGGTATTGAAACATATACAGTATTGATATAAAATAGATAACTAATGAGAACCTACTGTATAGCACAGGGAACTCTACTCAATGCTCTGTGGTGATGTAAATGGAAAGGAAATCCAAAAAAGAGGGGATGTATATATACGTATAGCTGATTCATTTTTCTGTGTGGCAGAAACTAATGCAACGTAAATCAACTATACTCCAATAAAAATAAATTAAAAAATCTTTCTCATTAAAATATTTCAAATAACTCAGAGGTACATATGAAATATCCAGATCTTCCTGGTAATCTTTTAACACTTTGGTGTATAGTTTTTTTTTTGGAGGTGTAATCACTTTTATTTGAATTAGTGTATAGTTTTAAAGGTGCATTTGCACACACGTGGATCTTTAACAAGCTTTTCTCCCCTACTTTTCATTAGTAAATAAAATTGATTTCATTCTTCCAAATGATTACATAGTATTGTATGTATAAAATTTATTTACCTGTCCTCTATCAATTATTTACATTATTTCCAATTAAATTTATATTGCAAACAATGTTAAAACAAACTGTGTATATGTATATTTTTGCACATCTTGAAAACTTTTTTCAGGAAAGATTCTTGGAATCAAGTGATATACTAGATTAGACATTGTGCGTTTAAAATTTTAGTAGATGTTATCTAATTATTCTCCGAAAAATGTTACCAGTTTACAATTATATCACAAGTTTAAAAATCTTCTGAAATATTTTTGGATTTTTATGTAATCATAGCCATTTACCATAAAAGGACATTTTTAATACTTTCTTTCCAAGTCTTATATAATTTTTTTCTCCTTCCATTTACTAGGACTTTCAAGTAAATTTTCAAAGAAAGTGGTGATATCACACATCTTTGTTTCAATCTTATTTTTAGTGGGACTGTTTCTATAGTTTTACCATCAAATGTGATATTTACTGTGAGTATAGATATCCTTTGTCAGATTAAAAGTCATATGGACTCAATGTTTGTGTCCCCCCAAATTTCATATGTTGAAGCCCTAACCCCCAATGTGCTAATATTTGGAGTTCGGGTCTTTGGGAGGTAATTGGGTGTACATGAGTTTGTACTATATATGTCAGCAGCTGGGCACTTATCCTCGAGGAGTGAAAACATATCTCTACAAAAACCTGTATGTGATTGCTCATAGCAGCTTTATTTGTAATAGCCAAAAATTGCAAACAACTAAAAGGTGCCTTGATAGGTGAATAATTTAATAAACTACAGCACTGTATGGTGTATCCATACAATGGAATGCCACTCAGCAATTAAAAGGGATAAACTACTAATACATGCAGCAACTTAGGTGGATCTCAAGGGTATTGTGGTGTTGAGAAAAAGTCAATATAAAAAAATGTATGAATCTCTTTATATGGTGGCCCACAATGACATGATGGGATTAGTGTCCTCATAAGAAGAGAGCACCCTCTGTCTTGCCCTGTGGGGACACATGTGACAGTGGCCATCTGCAAGCCAGGAGAGGTGGGTCCTCACCAGAACCAGAGCATGCTGGCACCCTGATCTCAGACTTTTATCCCTGAGAACTGTGAGAAACAGATTTCTGTTGTTTAAGTCACCCAGTCAGTAGTGTTTTGTTATGGTGGCCCGAGCTAACTAATGGAAGAGTTTTCCTTTGAATCAGTCAGGGTGCTGTCAACTACAAGTAAACAGAAAGCCCAGTTAAAGTGGGCTTAACCATTAAAGGCATTTGTTACCTCCCTTAAGAACGTCAGAGTTTCAGGGAATTCAGGGCTGGGTTCCTTCCTCTTTCGATCTCCAATTTTCAGCTCATTTTGTTCCTATTTAGGTATTCTGGCCTTTCCTCATAATCTAGACATTGCTGCCACAGTTCCAGGTATCTTACTCGGATAGCAACTTTTTGAGGCAGAAATGGGAGTATTTGTGACTTTTTCAGAGTGAGGAAGCCTTCCCAACCTTCCAAAGCATACTTACACAAACCAAAGGTCACCATGATTAGCCTGCTTCAGTGAAGGCTTGCGCTTGGGTCTAGGGGAGTCCAGCCTTCCTGGAAGATTGATTGTACTAGTTATCTATTGCTGCCTAAAAAGTTACTCTCCAAATTTACCAGGTCAAAACAACATTTTATGACAGCTGGAGTCTGGGGATGGCTTAGCTGGTGGTTGTGGCTGAGGGTCTTCAAGGAGGTTACATGAGGTTGTCAGATGGAGGACCTCTTCCTTCACCACTGTGGCTGCGGCCAGGGGCCTCCATCCTTGCCGTGGCGCCTCAGAATGTGGCAGCTGGCTCCTCTGAGGCAAGCACCACGGGAGATAGCAGGGAGGAAGCTGCATTGCCTTTTATGACATAACCTCTCAAGTCACACACTGTCACTCCCACTTTAGTCACTACTTAGGCTCCACCTCATAAAGAGAAAAAAATCAAAGATTTTGTGGACATATTTGAAAACCACCACAATTGTCACGAGAGGACACAGAGTAAAGGTGGCAGTTCTTTTAGGAGGGAAAAGTGCAGGTGACTGGTGGCACAACTGATTCTCTTTTCTTTCTTCCAGTCCTAGTTTTCCAGGGTTTTATTTTTTTTAATTATGCACACTCAAGTTTGATCAAACATTTTTCCAGTTATGGAAATATGTCAGTTTTTTCTACTTTAATTCTCTAACGTGTTGGATTACATTATTTGATTTTTCTGAAGTTGAAATACCTTGTTATTAATAGGATACAATCTTTAATGTCATTCTATATTATTATTTTTTGTACATTGCTGACTTGACTTTGCATCTATATCCAAGGTGAGATCAATTTCTTCTTTGTTTTTCTATTGTCCTTGTCTAGTTCTGGTGTCAAGGATACACTAGCTTCATAAAATTATTTGGGTTGTTTTTTTCTTTTTCTGTTCTCTGAGAAACAGACTATGTCTAGCTGTTTCTCCTGCTCTATTTGGTATCTTGCTCAGCCCATTCTGCCTTGGGATATCTTTCAGTCTGAAAATCTGTCTTTCTTAAGTGTGTGGAGCTTCTTTCACTGCTTTTCTTTTTTAATAACCAAACTTAGCCTCTGGCTCCATAAGGATCCTACAGGTATAGTCCCTCTGCTTTATTTAGAGAACAGTTTTTCAGGCTTTATTCAGGTGAAAATGCCACAGTTCTGTGGGGTCCTAGCTTAGTACTTCTGCAAAATTTTAAGTGAGCACCTGTTTAAGAGTTCATGGCTCGCTTTAACCTTTAAGTGGGGTTGCTGAGAGTGTTGGGAAGATGGTAACTTGCTCTCTGACAGTCCTCACCTACATATGCTTGGGGTTATGGACACTCCCCTCTGGAGTCTTTTTATCCAGGCTGCAGCATTTTTCAGTCTCCTGAGTCAGGATGTAACTGTTCAGCTGAGTCATTCCCTTTACTGCCCCCAGCTCCCCCCAGGAGCTGTCCATCCTCTTCTTTGGCTTCTTCTATAAAATAATAGTTTTAGGAGCTTCCTAGGTGGCGCAGTGGTTAAGAGTCTGCCTGCCAATGCAGAAGACATGGGTTTGATCCCTGCCCCAGGAAGATACCACATGCCACGGAGCAACTAAGCCTGTGCACCACAACTATTGAGCCTGTGCTCTAGAGCCCATGAGCCACAGCTGTTGAACCCATGTGCCACAACTAGTGAAGCCCACGTGCCTAGAGCCCGTGTTCCACAACAAGAGAGGCCACCACAACGAGGAGCCTGTGTACCACAATGAAGAGTAGCCCCCACTCGCTGCAACTAGAGAGGGCCTGTGTGCAGCAACAAAGACCCAACACAGCCAATAAAATAAATAAATTAATAAATTAATTAATTAAAAAAAATAATTTCAGAAAAAAATAATAGATTTATTAAGATATAATTCACACACCATAAAATCCATTCTTTTAAAGTGTACAACTCAGTGTCTTTAGTATATTCACAGAGTTGTACAACCATCACCACTAATTTTAGAACAGTTTCATTATCCTCAAAAGAAACCCTCCCCTGTTAGCAATCCCTCCTCATTGCCCCTTTCTCCTCCTCCGCACCCTAGTTTCCTGAGAATCACTCATCAACTTTCTATGGATTTGCACCTTCAGGACGTCTTATGTAGATGGGATCATACGGTATGTGACCTTTTGTGATTGGCTTCTTTCACTTAGCATGATGTCTTCAAGGTTCATCCACGCTTTCTGTTGCTGCTGTTTTGCACTGTGATGGGAACACTTAACATGAGAGCTTTCCTCTGAACGGATATCTGAGTATGTATGGCAGTGTTGTCGTCTACAGACACCGTGTTGTTCAGCAGCTCTCTAGAACTTGCTCGTCTTGCACAACTGACATTTATACATGCTGATTGGCAGCTCCCCACTTCTTCCACCCCAGCCCCTGGCACCCACTGTTCTATTATTTGCTTTTATGGATTTGACTATTTTAGATACCTCATGTAAGTGGAATCATGTCATATTTGTCCTTTTGTGACTGGTTTATTTAACCTGGCGTAATGTCCTCAAGATTCATCCATGTTGTAGCACATGGTAGGATTTCCTTCATTTTAAGGCTGAATAATGTTCTGCTGTATGTATATACCACATTTTCTTTATCCATGTTTGTAGCATGTAGCATGTGGATGTACTTCATCTCTTTTTATTTCCAAATAATATTCTGTTTTATGACTAGAGCACATTTCATTTATTCAACATCAGTTAATGGGCATTTGGGTTGTTTCCACTTTTTACCTTTTCTGAATAATCCTGCGATGTCTCAGGAGTCTTAAGAAGGGAAAGTCCTGAGGATTTTGGTCCAGGCATTCTTAGATGGGGCTTTGGGAGGTTCCCTGGGTCTCTCCACTCCATCTTCCTACTCCTGAAAGTGGACTTTCATTGTTTTCCGTTCTCCTTTGCTTTCTGTCCACTTAAATCCTTGTTTACTTATGTTGACTGCTCCCCAATGTCTGCCATGTCTTCTCCTGGTCAAGAGAATCAAGAACAGAGAGCCAAACACTTCCCCCTGTCAGTAGTGAGATGCTGACAAAGGGCTGTTCCTTCTACAGAGTTTGATGCTTTTCTTGTCCACAGTGCCTCCCCTCCCTCCCAAATGAACCTCTCCCCAAACTGAGTAGGATTCACAAGGACATTTAGGATTCCATCAGCTGTCCTTCTTCACTGCCCACTGTCTGGGGATGGAGAGCTGGGAGCTCACCCAAATGACATGATTTATTGGTCTCTCTCTTGCCCTGACTGCCACCCTTCAAGTATTATTATAAGAAGTTGGCCTTCTGAGTGCTGGCTTTTCCTTCTGTTTTTACCTATTTTTGCTCGTTTCATTAGTTTTAAGGGGAAGGACATTTTGCAAGTTGGCTTCACTTTTTCTGGGAAAGTCTTCAGGTGATTCTCCAAAAACATTACAAATTATTTAATTGCTAGATAAAAGTCCACTGAGTGAATGCAACATGCTTTAAGAACTCCCCCTATTTTTGGACCTTAAATTTGTTTCCATTTTTGGCTATTCTAAGTAATGCTTGGAGGAGCAATCTTTGCAAAAATCTTTTTGTTTTGAGATCATTTTCTTTGGCTGAACTGCCAAATGTGTAATTATCTGACCAAAAACTAGGATAGTTTTTTAAGATCCTTGGAACATCTATACCAAATTATGTCCCGAAAAAATTGTTCTAATTTGCTCTCCCTCCAGCATGGGTTAAGAGTGCCTTTCCGATCAGATCCTTGCTTTTACTAACACAAAGCAAATCAATAAAACACACAACAGACTTCTTATCATTAGAATTGATAGTGCTGTGGGGGATTAGAAAGACCATAGAAATAATTGCAATTGCCTTAAAAGGCATAAAGATGTGACAATGCTATTGTTTTTATTATTGCTTTTTATATGTATACTTTTAAATTATTTATTTAAACCAGAACAGTAGAAAGGCGTTTGTTGGCTCAGTGTGAGCTATCAAGGTTGAGTATAGTTAAGTAGAGTTTTCAGAATCTTGACTTCATCTGGGCCTCTTTTTAACAACTTTATCCAGGTAGACGTATACGCTGAAACACACAGCATATTGCATATTCTGACAGGGATACACTCACGAAAGCATCAGCACAGACAGTAATGATGTTCCCATCACCCTCAGGCTTTCTCTTGGCTTCCCAGACATTTCCTGCCCTCTTGTTACTCCACTGTCTTTTTTCAAAAAAAAATTTATCTGTCTATCTGTCTGTCTGTCTATCTATCATCATCATCTGTCTATTTATTTATTGGCTGCACTGGGTCTTCATTGCTGCACACAAGCTTTCTCTAGTTGTGGTCGGCGGGGGGCTACTCTTCATTGCGTTGCGGGGGCTTCTCATTGCGGTGGCTTCTCTTGCAGAGCACGGGCTCTAGGCGTGTGGACTTCAGTAGTTGTGGTATGTGGATTCAGTAGCAGTGGCTCACGGGCTCTAGAGCACAAGCTCAGTAGTTGTGGCACGTGGGCATCGTTGCTCTGTGGCATGTGGGATTTTCCCGGACCAGGGCTCGAACCCGTGTCCCCTGCATTGGCAGGCGGATTCATAACCACTGCGCCACCAGGGAAGTCCACCTCATTGGCTTTTTGTCACTAAAGATTAGTTTGAATTTTATAATGTTTTAAATACATGAAATCATAAATCATCCACTCTTTTTTGTCTGGCTTTTCTTTCAATCAGCATAATTATTTTGAGAGTCATCTGTGTTGTGTTTCCAGTGCAGGACTATTCCAAAAAAGTTGCTGTGAGCATTTGTGCTCTGAAGCATTTGTAGGACATGTGCTTTCTCTTCTCTTGGGTAAATACCAGGGTGGAGAGGGTTGGCCACAGGTAGGCGTATGCTTAGCTTTTAAAGAAACTGCCAAACTGCTATCCAAAGTGGCTGTACTATGTCACATCCTACCAGCAAAGTATGAGTCCCATTTCCCCCACATCTTTATCAACACTTGGTACAGTCAGTCTTTTAAGTTTAGAAATTCTAATTCTTATGGGTGTGTAGTGGTTTCTTACTGTGGTTTTAGCTTGCCAGCTGGGCTACTTTGATATTGTAAGGAAGCAGAGTTATATAATGGAACTGTTTGGTGACATTGGATGAATTATTTAATATCTCTGTGCCTTGGTTTACTCATCTAAACAATTAAAGATGAAAACTGTACAGCATACTTCAACAGAGTTGTTATGAAAATTAGTGGACAGAGTGAACATGAAATGCTTTGTAGACTACATAAGTGTTAGACATTATCATGGTGATGGTTAAATTGCTGCATGATGTTAGGCAAATCACTTCAACTCACTTGAGGATTACTTTACAGCCCTATAAATTGAGGGGCTAAATAGGGTGACCTCTAAGTTTCCTTCAAGTACAAAAAAGTTCTTGTCTAAAAAGTATACTGATGTTCCAATACCACATGTATATAACACATTTATGGAAAAGTACTCTTTAATGTGGAAAAAGTGATAGCTAAACATTAAAAAACCATGAGTACTTTGTAATTCCTTATTATCTTAGCTATGCCAGATTTTAAAATTCTACTACAGATTTCTGTTCTTCTGTGTCCTTTGAAAGGTAGTTAGTAATAAGTTGTTCCTTTATTTCTGTAATTAATCTGATCCAAAGAGAAAGCAATTTTAGTATTTACACAGAAACTCATCTTTTGTATTCCAAATCTTCAAAATAATGTGATAATTTCACTAAATATCATGCAGTCAGTTCAAAGTATATTTGCAAAGTTTAAAAACTGTATCTGTTTATCCAGATCAAGAATCAGGCCAAATTTGGGGATAATAAAAGGTCTAAGAATCACATGTATTTGGATTTGTATATAAATTAAGTCATTTAAAGAAACACCTAACTGAACTTGAGAAGGCCAAATGAACCGTGGTCTAAGCTATTAGGAAGATGACAGGCTCCTTATTTTAATAATATCTGCCAAGTAATATGAAATTTGATAGAATAGCAACTCAAACTTGATTGTCAAATTATTAAGAGATTTAAGAATATAGCATCTTGTACCTAATTCATGTATTTCTTAGTAGTTGACTCAAATACACTTTTTTTTAAGCTCTTTATTGGAATATAATTGCTCTACACTCTTGTACCAGCTTATGAAGTACACCAAAGTGAATCAGCTGTCTTTATACATATATCCCCATATCCCCTTCCTCCCGTGACTCCCTCCCGCTCTCCTGTCCTGACCCTCTAAGGCATCACCCATCATTGAGCTGATCTCCCTTTGTTATACAGCAACTTCCCACTAGCTATCTGTTTTACATTTGGTAGTATATATATGTCTGTGCTACTCTCCCACTTCATCCCAGCTTCCCTTTCGCCCCCCACCTCCCCAACCCTGTGTCCTCCAGTCCATTCTCAGCATCTGCATCCTTATTCTTGTCCTGTCACTGGGTTCATCAGTACCATTTTGTTTTTTTTTTAGATTCCGTATATATGAGTTAGCATACAATGTTTGTTTTTCTCTTTCTGGCTTACTTCACTCTGTATGACAGACTCTAGGTTTATCCACGTCATTACATATAGCTCCATTTCATTCCTTTTTTATAGCTGAGTAATATTCCATTGTATATATATGCCACATCTCCTTTATCCATTCATCTGTTGGTGGGCATTTAGGTTGCTTCCATGTCCTGGCTATTGTAAACACTGCTGCAATGAACATTATGGTACATGTTTCTTTTGGGATTATGGTTTTCTCTGGGTACATGCCCAGTAGTGGGATTACTGGATCACATGGTAGTTCTATTTTTAGTTTTTAAAGGAACCTCCAAACTGTTTTCCATCGTGGCTGTACCAACTTACATTCCCACCAATAGGGCAGGAGAGTTCCCTTTTCTCCACACCCTCTCCAACATTTGTGGTTTCTAGATTTTTTGATGATGGCCATTCTGACCGGTGTGAGGTGCTACCTCACTGTGGTTTTGACTTGCATTTCTCTAATGATTAGTGATGTTGAGCATCTCTTCATATGTTTGTTGACCATCTGCATGTCTTCTTTGGAGAAATGTGTATGTAGGTTTCCATCCATTTGTGGATTGGGTTTTGCTTTTTTGATATTAAACTGCATGAACTGTTGGTATATTTTGGAGATTAATCTGTTGTCTGTTGCTTCATTGGCAAGTATTTTCTCCCCTTCTGAGGGTTGCCTTCTTGTCTTGTTTATGGTTTCTTTCGCTATGCAAAAGATTTTAAGTTTCATGAGGTCCCATTTGTTTATTCTTGATTTTATTTCCATGATTCTAGGAGGTGGGTCAGAAAGGATCTTGCTTTGATGTGTGTCATAGAGTGTTCTGCCTATGTTTTCCTCTAGGAGTTTTATAGTGTCTGGCCTTACATGTAGGTCTTTAATCCATTTTGAGTTTATTTTTGTGTATGGTGTTAGGAAGTGTTCTAATTTCATTCTTTGACATGTTGCTGTCCAATTTTCCCAGCACCACTTATTGAAGAGGCTGTCTTTTTTCCATTGTATATTCATGCCTCCTTTGTCAAAGATAAGGTGCCCATATGTGCTTGGGTTTACCTCTGAGTTCTCTATTCTATTCCATTGATCTTCCTTTCTATTTTTGCGCCAGTACCATACTGTCTTGATCACTGTGGCCTTGTAGTATAGTTTGAAGTCAGGAAGCCTAATTCCACCAACTCCATCTTTCCTTCTCAAGATTGCTTTGGCTATTCAGGATCTTTTGCGTTTCCATACAAATCGTAAGATTTCTTGTTCCAGTTCTGTGAAGAATGTCGTTGGTAATTTGATAGAGATTGTGTTGAATCTGTAAATTGCTTTGGGTAGGATAGTCATTTTCACAGTGTTGATTCTTCCAACCCAAGAACATGGTATGTCTCTCCATCTGTTTGTATCATCTTTGATTTCTTTCATCAGTGTCTTATAATTTTCTGCATATAGATCTTTTGCCTCCTTAGGCAAAAACACATTTATTCCCTGATAATTTCAGTGACTTCATTGAGATATTATGATACAGTTTAACTGTGTGCTTTGAAATGTACTCACAGTAACATTTTTTTCTTCAAGTTTCCTTGAATGAATTATAATTTACCCATATTTCATAGGGTTTAACAGGCATTTTTAGATAGCTTGCGGATAGTAGAAAGTAGGAGCTGAGTCCTTCCTTTCTATTCTCTGGTATTTAACAAAATTACACCATTGGTCTCCATTTCTGTTCAAAATTCTATCTTTCCAACATTTGTTTATTGCATATATTTGACATATAACAAATATATGTGCATTTAAGGTGTACAATTTGTCACTTTGATACATTTATATAATGTAATATGATTGCCATTGTAGTGATATTTATTATGTTATATAATTATAATGCAATATTGTTGTCTATATTTATTATACTGTACACAGATCTCTGTGGCTTATTTGCTGCTCATTGCAGGTTTGTACCCTTAAACAGCATCAGTCTTATTCACCCCCATCCCCTGGTAACAGCCATTTTACTCTCTGATTTTTACAAGTTTGACACTTTTAGATTCCATGTATAAGATTAATCATACAGTACTTCTCTCTCTGTGACTTATCTCACTTAGCATAATGTACTCAAAGTCCACCTGTGTTATCACTAATGGCAGGATATCTTCTTTTATCATGGCTCAATAAAATCCCATTGTTTCTATATACCAGATCTGTTTGTAATTTATTCATCTGCTGATGGGCAGTTAGGTTGCTTCCATATCTTGGCTATTTTATATAATGCTGCAGTAAACACAGGAGTGCATATATCTCTTTAAAATATTGTTTTCATTTCTTTTAGGTATGTATTCAGTAGTGGAGTTGCTGGATCATATGGTAGATATATTTTTAATTTTTTGAGGAACCTCCATATTGTTTTCCATGGTGATTAGTCAAATTTACATTCCCACCAACAGTGTATAACTGTTCCCTTTTCACCATCCTCATCAGCATCTGTTGTCTCTCGTTTTCTTGATAATGGCCATTATAACAGGTGCGAGGTGATATCTCATTGTGGGTTTAACTTGAATTTCCCTGATGATTAGTGGTGTTGAGCATCTTTTCATAGGCCTGTTGGCCATTTTGATATCCTCTTTGGAAAAACATCTGTTTAGTTCTTCTGCCTATTCTTTAATTGGGTTGTTTGGGGGTTTTGTTATTAAGGTATATGAGTTCTTTATATGTTTTGAATATTAACCCCTTATGTGATATATAGTTTGCAAAAATTTTCTCCTATTCTTTTTATTTCCTTAATTGTTTCTTTTGCTGTGTGGGAGCTTTAGTGTTTCAGTGTAGTTTAATGTATTGATTTTTGCTTGTATTGTTTGAGCTTTTGGTGTCATGTCCAAAAAATCATTGTCAAGACCAATACTGAGGACTTTTTCCTACATTTTCTTCTAGGAATTTTATGGTATCAGGTCTGCGTGTAAGTCTTTGGCCCATTTAGAGTTAATCTTTGTGAGTGGTGTTGAGTTGGGGGTCCAATTCTGTTGTTCCAGTGTCCCCAGCTCATTTATTGAAGAGACTATCCTTTCCTCATTGGGTGTCCTTGACTCCCTTGTTTCATATTAGTTAATCGTGTGTGCTGAGATTTCATTCTGGGCTGTCTATTCTGTTCCATTGATCTATGTGTCTATTTTTGTGCCAGTATCATACTGTTTTTACTACTATAGCTTTGTAGTATAGTTTGAAATCAGGAAACTGTTCTTTTTTATTAGGGTTGCTTTGGCTATTCAGTTTCATGCAAATTTTAGGATTGTTTCTTCTATTTCTGTAAAGAATGCCTTTGGTATTTTAAATGGGGGGGGATTGTGTTGAATTTGTAGATGGCTTTGCATAGTATGGACATTTTAGCAATATTATTTCTTCTGATCCATGAGTGTGAGATGTCTTTCCATGTGTTTGTCTTTTTCAGTTTCTTTCAGCAAAGTCTTGTACTTTCCATCGTACAGGTCTTTCAGGTCCTTGATTAAATTCATTCCTGAGTATTTTATTGTTTTTGATGCTATTGTTAATGGGATAGTTCTCCTTATTTCTTTTTCAGATTTTCATCATTCATGTAAAGGAAGGCAACTAAGCAACTGATTTCTGTGTGTTGATTTTGTATGCTGCAACTGGTATACTGAAATTGTTGATTAATTCCAACAGTTTTTTGGGATCACTCTTTGGGATTTTCTGTATACAAAATTATATCATCAGCAAATTGCAGTAGGTTAACTTCCTCCTTTCTGATCTTGAAGTCTTTTATTTCTTTGTCTTGCCTAATAGCCCTAGTTGGCACTAGCAAATATATTGGATAGGAGTGGTGAGAAGAGAGGGCACCTTTGTCTTGTTCCTTGATCTCAGAGGAAAAGCTTTCAATTTCCTTCCATTGAGTATAATGTTATCTGTGGGTTTATCTATATAACCTTTATTATGTTGAGGTATTTCCAACATTTTATTTTGCCATATCATCATCTTTTTGTAGTTCCTGTCCTCCGTTACAGGGCTTGATGTTATTGGATTTGTTTGTTTCCGACAGTTGTAGAATTACATTGATTGCTCCAATTCTTTCTCCCTCCCTGTATGTATTCACACCTTTTGCCCTTTCATTGCAGGTGGGTGTAATGACTGCCTGCCCCTTACCGCTGGGCTCAGGTGAATGCTTTGGCTGATGGGGTGTTATCTGGCTTGACACAAGCCAGGTCTTGAAAAGGGTTTGCATCTGTGGCTTCCTCTTAACACCTTTGCATCACCATGAGAATATCTTTGGGCTTAAACTGCTGGAGGATGTGAGAAATGTGGGCAAAGCCAAGTCACCCCAGTCATACCCAGTCACCTGGATCAATGGCCAGCTGACCCTCAGTGGTGTGGACTAGTCCAGCCAAGATTAGGAGAGACACTAACTAATCCTTAAGTCACCCCAGGGGCATAAACAGTGAACATTTAGTGTTCTCTGCCAGTGACTGTTTGTGGCTGTGATGCAATGTTATTATTGCAGTAGATAAGAACACATTAACTTAAGTCCCATTTCTAAGCAAATTCTCTTCATGTACATAATTTTTTTTTTTAACTAAGCAGAATATGAAAGTGTAATAATCTAGAACAGAGAAGATATAGATACCTTCTGGTGAAAATTTACACCTATGTCAAGCATCTCTTGCACCATTGATTAGTGAATGAGAAAAAGTTTTGTACCCATGTTGTTTGACAGGATAGATTTACTAACACCATCATATCTGATAGAGGAAGTATAAAGGCCAAAGTTGATGCTTTTCTGACTTAAAAAAAAATCAGGTAAAGTTACTTAAAGAAAAATGGAGTTTCATTATTAGTTCTAGGTGCAGTTAGATAATGTAGTTCTTAGGCAGTGGTTCTCAATCCTGGTTGCATATTACAAGCAATGGGGAAGAGGGGCTTCCAAAAATACCCATGCCCACGCCCCATTCCAGGCCAAATGAGTTATCATTTCTGGGAATGAAGCCCAGGCTTATATATTGTTTAGCAGCTTTCCCAGGTTTTTTGATGCACAGCCTAGGCTGGCAGATGCAACCCTAAGTGGAATGACTGCATTATGTAGCAGATAGTGCTAAACATTTCAGTCTGACCTCCAAAGGTAGACTTTTTATAAAAATTTCAGTGCTGTGTCACTGCAGTGCTTATAAGGTTCAGAACAGAATGGTTTTAAGATATGAAACATATAAACATCTAACTTGGGGGCCTTTTCTCCTGACATAGGTAGGAGTTAAATATCTTGAGAATATTCCCAGCATTTGTTTTAATCTAACAATTTCTACTTGGTTTAAAGAGTACAGCAGAATATTCAACAATCTCTTAACTTTCCAGAGCTTTTCCCTAACAACTGCTTTTTAAGCATCTGATCCTCTGCTTCTCTTAAGAACATACTAACCAGAGATGAAACAAAGACAAGTACAGAGCCTCTAGAAGTCAAGAACTGAAGCAGAGATCACAGGTTTGGAAAATGACAATGATAATTTCTTCTTCCACAGCAGGTCGAACTACTATTTGAACACTTTTAATGTTAGTATCACTTGCTAGGGTAAGAATTTGAGCTCCCAATTTAGTT
Source organism: Hippopotamus amphibius kiboko (assembly GCF_030028045.1). Taxonomy (NCBI): domain Eukaryota; kingdom Metazoa; phylum Chordata; class Mammalia; order Artiodactyla; family Hippopotamidae; genus Hippopotamus; species Hippopotamus amphibius. The sequence goes on along the minus strand of NC_080189.1, from coordinate 136,034,352 downwards.
AGGCCTGGGTTCAAAATCTGGTTTTATTATGTACTAACTTTAGTTTCATTATTTTTAAAATGGAGATACAGTAATGGTCACTTGCTCGTGAGGTTCTTGGTTGTATCAGATAACCGAATCTGGAAAAGTATCCCGCCCAGTTCTCAGCACATAGTAATACTCAATACATGTTGCCTATAATAATGATAGTAGTTGCTTTAATTTCTGTTATATTACAAGGCAGTTGGTTGTGTTCTTTTCTGTTGGGCAGCTCTTTATTATATTTAGGTAAGTATATATTTTCTCAGAACTTCCAATGGCACTAATTTTCTTTTATGGAGTAACATGGAATAAATTTAATATCTCTTCCAACTGAGGAGGCTTCAGCTGTTTGGAAGAAATGTATAGTGTTTTGTACTTTGGACATTGCCCCCCCTTCCACTCTCCCTCTTCCGTTGGCAGATTGCCTCTGCTTCATTGCACACAGTCTTAAGAAGAAGTTAAGCCAAATGACTTAGTTTGCTCAGGCTGCCCTAACAAAGCACACAGACTGAGTGGCTTGAACAGTAGAGACTGATTTTCTAACGGTTCTGGAGGCTACAAGTCCAAGATCAAGATGTCAGCAGGGTTGGCTTCTTCTGAGGCCTCTCGATCCTTGCTTGGCTTGTAGATGGCCACCTTCATGCTCACATGGAATTCTCCCTCCATAGGTATCTGTGTCTAAATTTCCTCTTCTTGTAAGGACACCAGTCATATTGGATTAGGGCCACCCTGATGACCTCATTATAACTTAATTACCTCTCTTCATGTATAGTCATCATGTTCTGAGGTAAATACTAGGTATTTACATATCTTCAACATAGGAATAGGGGAGGGAAGGCACGGTTCAGCCCCTAACATCAAGCCCCAGACTCCTCTCCCAGGACTTTGACTCTAGAGCACAATGGCCAAGGGAAACCATGACAAGAGCTGGTTCACTAGGGCAGGAGTGTCCTGGAGGGTCTTTCTGCTAGACCCCCACAGCTGCCCTGTCTTGATTTCTGTCCTTCACGGCAGATCTTTCTCTTCTTTTCTATGAGTAACCCTGATATCATTGTGAAAAATTCTTTTCTTTTCCCCTTTAAGCTAGCCAGAGTCCCTTTCTATTGTTTGCAATAAAAAGACTCTAACTGATACCTACCCCAAGTCTGTTCCCCAAATATGTTTCCTAGACAATGGGTGCTGGAAACCAGCCTCACCCCTTGGAGGATCCTGTTACCAGAACCAACAAGTTCCCAATTTGAGTTGAAACTAGAGAAAACTCTCTAATTGTGTATGTATGTCTGCAGATATTTCACTTTACAATTGGATTAAATTATGTATATGTTTAATATTAATATGTGCTATGAAAATATTAGGATAAAGTGCTCCATGATTTTTTTAAAATTCTGCTTATCATTGAAAACCCTTATTGTAGACAAATAATCTTTTTTGTTTGTTTAGTTTACAATTGTAATCCATGGTGAAGACCAGAAAAAAGTGGAGTTAGAATTAGTTTTGTTGGAGTACAAGTTCTGTGTGCAAAGACAGGTGTTGCTTGGGAGTGAAAGGGAAGGTCACTCCCTTTCAGTGAAAGTGAGTCAAAGCCATACAATGGAAGGTCAAAGCCATAATGCTTGATTCACAGGGAATTGTTGGTGGCTCTGGCCGAGACTACTAAATGTATTCAATATCCATTTTTTCCTCTTTTTTGTGGTATTGGATGACTTTAGCTGGGCATATGGCCACCCAGAATAAAGGTGGCATTTTCCAGCCTCTCTTGCAGCTAGGTGTGGCCTGTATGACTGTGCTCACCTGGATGAGATATGTGCACGAATCATACCTGCAACCTCTGATGTGTGTACCTTGCCCTTCTTTTTCTAATTATGAATCTGGCTATGCCCACAAGGGCAACACTCCAGAAGAGCACAAAGCTAAGAGAGAGAAAGAGCATGGACATCTGACGATTGTATGGGACAGAATTTTGGTACCAGCTTGGATATTTGTGTGATGCAGAAAAATTAGCATCTCTCTTCTTTCACAGTCTGTATTTTTGTTTGACCTGCAACTGTATTTATGTCCTAAGTGATATAGTGGCCATTAATATGCTTCCTATTCGTCATTAAATATTGGGGTAATAAAGACTGTTTCTATGACTTCCAGTGGTTTGCTAAAGGAACATGTGTTGCAGTCTAGTTGTCTTTGTTAATAGCCTGATTCTATCACTTCAGAGCCAAAAATAACTTAATTTTTAATGTTAAAGATAAGAGAAGAGAATTTCTTAAGAAAACCAAACTCTGGTGCAAACAGCTCTATCACTGTGTGTCTGACTTTTCAAACACCAAATATTGAATTTTCTTCCATCTTTAGAGGAAAAAAAATAATGACATCATATTGGGCACATTATAAAACCACATACATATGCTGTAACAGTGGGAATGCTTTCCAGAGTCAAATGCAACCAAAGAGTGGAAACCATTTGCCCCTAACTCCCAAGTCAAAGCATACAACGGTCCAGCTTTTGAGTGTGTTATATTCCTTGATTTAGTTTTTGACAGAATGCTGAAAGTAGTCCTCAGTTGGAAATTTCTCTATAATTTCAATCCAGATATTCAGATTCATTTGTCAGAGCCAGAAAACATTTTCTGCCAGTTCTGATGATCTGTAATTGTGAGTTAGAATTTTCTTATCTGGTAGAATAAAGAAGAAAAAAAAAAAAAACAAAACCACTTGGACCTGGATCCTGACCTAACACTTTAGCTATTCATTCTTGAGATTGTCGATTTTTGGTAAAAAGATTGCGAATGTTAAAAATCCCTCAACAATTACATTTTTTTAATCCTTATGAATATTTTAAAAGAAATTTACCTAAAAATGGATGGTCCCTATACACTTCCAGTGTTCAATTAGAGGATCTTGTATTCCAAAAATTAAAGAAAAACTACTCAAAATTCTTTTTTTTCCCCAGAGTTTTCATTCTCAGATTCCTTAGGATGCAGATGCTTAACTGGGATCCATGGATCTGTAATATGGATGGAAATGACAGACAAAATTCGAGAACACAGATCCACAGCTTTCATCAGATGCACATAAGTGTCTGTGACCTCCAACTAGGTTAAGGACCTGTAAGGTATTGAATGATAGGTACTAAATAAGAATCTAATATAAGCCTGGATCTATGGCATTAGAAGATTAAAACAGCCTAATCCTATTGGAATGACAAAAGCAGAACATCTGTTTCAAGTGTCCATGGTTTTCAAAACCTTGCTGTTTTTCCTCAAGTGTACAAAATGTTGCTTGCTGTCTGTGATACTGAAGCCAGAACCTCACAGAGGCTTGTTGGAGACTATAACCCAAGATTGGGATAAGAGTTTGATGTTTACTGCATCAGTTTCAAAGTCCAGCTGTAAATATACTATAGTTGAGAGATGGAGCAATATAATCTTTTCAAGCTTGAAAAAACAGTGATGCATAGCCAAATACTTTGAACTGTTTGCTTGTTTAAGAAGAAATCTATTTCAAGATTTGATTACCACTAACTCAGACAACTTTTTCATCACTAAGTCCTTTCAATTCCATATCATGTGTTTCAAATTTAGTCTGCATAACTTATTTTTGTTCTACTTTTCTGTCAAAAACAATGTGGAAATCCCAGGTTATATAATTGAGGTCTTGGAGAGGCAATATACATCTAGCCAACCAAAATAGAATGAAAGCTATTATCGTGAAACATGCTTAAGGAAGTCTATCCTTTGTTCGGTTAAGAGTGCCAACATTTGTGATCTTAGGATGAAGTCAAAGGAAACTAAAATGGGTTTTCCTTAATGCAACCATGTGCAAAATCGCTCTTTATCATAGCAGATGATCTGTAAAAATATTTGTGGATTTTTAAATACCCACGAGAAGAAATCAACTTAAAATATAATAAGAATGTTTTATTTTTATAATGTATGTGGAAGCTGGAATCATTATATTCATCTTCCATATTTGAGTTTATTATCAGCCTTTTTAGACAAGTCAAGTGAATGACTCTTCTGTAAACCCTCTCTCTATAGGGCAGACACTGAAATGTTAATTTCTTCCTTCCTCTTTCCTCACATCAGGTTGATCACGCAATTCATTTGAGTTACTGCTAGAAGGGAAATGTTGCATGGCTTTGAACCAATAGAATAACTAAACACCATAGATTTTAAAATTCACATATGGGGATGTCACAGCAAGGGAAGGTCACCAGTGTGCAAAGTCGTGAAGGTAACAATAAGAGTCGACATGGAGATGGTTAGTTTGGCAACACCTGGGACAATTTCGATTTCTTGGTAGTGTGGTCCAAGAAGGGAGTAAGAAACTCTTCTGATAACCACCTGATAGACTAAAGAAAACATTCCTCTGGGGGTGGGGGGCAGTAGAGAAGGGCTGACCGTTATTGGACTGGCTATTTCTGTAAAATTGGCACAAAAAATGCTAAATAAAGAGAAAATGAATAGCATATGGATTCTAGCTGAGACTTCATGGAAACACCCAAGGAAAGAAAAAACAGAGGGTAGTCTTCCCAATGTGCATGGAAGAAGTAAAATGCTTCCCTAAATTTTTCTATCAGTGTCAACATTTTGGATGGAAATATGCTATTAGAAAAAAGATTAGCTCTGGTTTGCTTAGAAAGAATTCTCCCTGCAAATAATCCTGTGTGAGTTCTTAACATGTAGGGTTTACATTGTCAATCAGTTCTATTTGGCCATTTTCAATATAATTTCTTTTTGACCCATGAATTATTTAGAAGTGGGTTTTTAAATTTCTGAATATATTGATTTCTTGGCTATCTTTAGCTTTTGATTGTATTTCTAATTTTAATGCATTGTTTGGGTTTTGTGGTTTTTTTTTGAGAAGTGCTTTAGGGTCAAGAATATGATCAATTTTTGAAGATGTTCAATATGTACTTGAAAATAATATGTATTTACTATATTTTTGTGGGACTATATATATGTATATATATGCAGTGTATACACATACATATCAATTATGTCAAGCTAAATTCTGTTGTCCATAGTTTTTCAGTTCTTTCTAAATTTTGGTCTGCTCAATCCACTGTGATCTGTAATTGTAAATTGTTCATTTCCCCCTTGTGTTTCTGCTTACTTTTTGCAGCATATATTTTGAGGCTATGTTTCTTTTTTAGGAGGATAAGGAATCAGAATAATTATGTCTTCCTGGTGAATTTATCATTAAGTAAAGCAACTCTTGGTCTTTAGTAATGCTTTTTGGCCCTTAAGTCTGTTGAATTTATATCAGCTTTCCTTTGATCAACATTTGTCTGGTGTGGTGATCATCACTGGTTGCCTAACCAAAATCCACTTATCCCATTTCCTTCCAAAGAACCTCAGTTTTGTTCAGGTAGCCACCTATTTCTCTTTCACACAGCCAAGTGTTTCAGTTTGATTGGTCTAAGGGTGAGTTCATTCTGTTTTCCAGTTCGTTGGTTATTGGGCATGAGATTCAGTGTTGGTCAAAATGAAGTGTGCTGATAGATGGGGAGCCTCTGGGAAAGTATCCTTTCTCTGAGCAGATCCATGGTCTCTCTGCCACCTGATGACAGCTGTTCCTGGCGTCACCCCTGGAAGTCCTGCAGCTGTCTTGCTACACAGAGTATAGAGAAGGAAAGAATCCAGGTCCTTTATACAAACATTTGCCTAATTTCTTTTTGAGTATCCTTCTAATTTTTATGTGTAATTTCTTTTAGTGCCTTATATAAACTAAATAACGTGGAGTTGCTCTGAACACAAACACAGAGGGCTTTTTTTTTAAACCTTTCAGGAGGTGCCTTCATCCACTTACATTTAGTAGTATATTTGCTCTTCTGTCATCTTATTTTGCTGTTTTAAACTTCTTTGCAATTCCTTTTGCTTTTTAACCTTCTCTTACATGTACTTGGTTTTATTTGCTTTCTTTCCTTATAATTTTTGAAAATTCATTTTTTTTTCATTCTGTAAGCAGTTGCCTTTTAAAAATAAGGAAAATTCTTGATGTTCCATGCCTGTTTGGTAAAAGCAAAACTTGACGCAACCTAAACGTTACCAAGAATTAAATAAATCATTATACATAGGAAGAATGAGTTGTTTATATGCAATTGAAGTGGTAATTCACCTAGAAAAAAATGTTAAGACGTACTGCTAGATGATAAAAGTGGTTTGTAAATTCTGTGCACAGTCGACCTTCCATGACTTCCTGTAGTCTGTTCCTATTCTGATTATATCTAGCAGAAATTCTGTTATGTTTCTGACAGGTAAATGCCACCTTTTCCTGGTTTCCACAGCTAGTTCAGGGTTTCCCCCATTTTTGTATTTAACCTTATCATTGGCCCTAGTGGTGGTGTAAGAATTAGGGTTTCTGTTTTTCTTTTTCTTTTTTTAATTTTATTTATTTATGTATTATTTTTTGGGGGGTACACCAAGTTTCAACCATCTGTTTTTATACACATATCCCCATATTCCCTCCCTCCCTTGACTCCCCGCCCCCACCCTCCCCGTCACAGTCCTCTAAGGCATCTTCCATCCTCTAGTTGAAGTGTATTTTTTCCTTTATAAATCAATGTCATGCTTCATTCATTCATTCCTTCAGTCCATATTAATGACCTTTCACTAAGTGCCACATATTTAAGTGTAATTGTAAGGCTAGATGTTTAAGCTTAACTGTAAGTTTATGTAATCTTTAAACTAAAAATCACTGAAGCAAAGAACTGGAAGATAGAAGCTGCATAGAAAATAAGAGCCCACAAGGGTAGCTTTGGCCAGGGATGAATAACAGAGACAGTCTCTCATGCATGCATTTGCTGTGTTTCAACTGACTGCTTAGTAGGTACTTAGTACTCAGTTGAAACACAGAAGAAGAATGTTCAAGGAAAGTGAGAGATTAGTAAGTCTGAAGTTATGACATGTGAGTCTTACTCAGTAACTTACCAAGGAAAAAGTTCTGCCACTTCAAATGCCTTCAAAAACCAATAGCCTTATTATCTGTGCCTCAGTTTTCTCCTCCATAAAATGGGGTAATAAATATTACCAAACCCCCTAAGTCTAGTCTGAGGACGGAGTGAACACAGGTAAAATGGGATAACAATGATACTACTATTATATAATGATATATATTATATATTAATATACTATATAATGATTTTTTGTTTGTTTCTTATGAACACATCAACTTTAACTTCTTGAAATTAAGAAACTGATCACAAAGTTATCTTCTACTAATCAGCATGAGTTGGTCTACAGACAAATCACAAGATGGAGCTTGATCTTACTGAAATTAAGGAGGTGATACACTGAGATTAAACTCAGGGGTTAAGTCAGTGCACGTAAAGATGATTCTATGACATAGCCTTTAAATTTGTCAATATTTTGCTTTTGATGATGCTGGGGAAGAGAAAGCAGAAAGCATGAAACCAAAACTTCAGGATCGGGTCAGCAGCCTGAATTTGTACATCACAAACCACAGGGCAGTTACCGATGTGGAAAATCCGATCATCTTCAGCAACGCCTGTCACGGAAGGCAGGTTCCTCTCCCAGAAGGTGTGGGTGATTTCTACAGCTGCAACATCCTCGGATTCAGATTCTCCTATGTCTTTCTTTGCCACCTTCCCCAAAGCATTCAAGACCTCTCTGGCTGGTGTTCTCCACTTCACTGTGCCACCGTCTCCATGCCAGCAAAGCAAATCCTGCCTTCGGGCTGGTGAATCATGCTTCTGTCCTGAGTCATGATCCCAGGGGGGAAGGAGGCATGTGTTCCTAAGCAGTGCTCCTCTTGCCTGTTCCTCTCTTCCTAGTGCACTGGATGTAAAGCACCTTGGCATTCAGCTCACAGATTTCCCTTATTTCTTTATGGACCTTAGCAAGGCAGTCAGCTTTCCAAGCAAGGACGTAGCCCACGAGGGCGGGCAGCGATGCATGTGCCTTGGTGTCATCCAGGGTTATTGAAATCCGAGCATCCTCATCTTTGATGATCACACAGCAACGGTAATCTTTCTTCTTCCAAAAGGCCTCCTGTGGTGCCAGGCAACAGGCTTGTAGGGAAATATATGAAATCCAGGGGTGGCTATTTAACCAAATGGTAACATAGTTGATAATAGCTTGGTTTTTATTAATGCAGCTGATTAACTACTTTCTGATGTCTTTTATTTCTACCCTATACTGTATTATCTTTCTCACTTTTGATGTGGTCCCTACACATTTGTTCATCCTTGGTGATCTGGCTGGACATCCTTTCTTAGTTCCCTAATTTGCCTTTCAGAACTCTGCACAGTTCTGTTTTGCCAATTTGGCAGGCTGTCCCTGTCCTGCACGTCCCGTATAGTTTGTTCACCTGCCAAAATTGTTTGTTTAAAGACCATCCAGCTCTTTGGACTCCTTTCTTCCCATCAAGTCTTTTTTAGCCAGTGCCCTAAACTTACTCAAATTTGCTTTCCCAGACTGATTATTTTTTCCTCATCAACTTATTTCCTTTTCCTTAGGAAAAGAATGTTATGCCTTTTTTTTTTATTATTACTTTCACAGAAGTTTCAATTCTCTTTTAGTGCTTTGTGAACTCTGCCATTATTGAAAACTGAATTAGAAAGGATTTTTGCCTTATGATGCATTTTGTGACAAGTAATTATCTCCAGTGGACTTTAAATCTATTTCACAGTTTGTGGGTGACCTATTTTCTACAGCAAGTATCAGGATAGTTAGAAACCTGTTTGATCACCATATTGGAGTATTAGGATGCATGTCCTCATGTAATTTGGTGTTGGATAAAACAAAATAAAGCAGCTGTAAATATGTATATCGTTGGCTTATCTTAAAGAGACTATAATAACATGTTTTGAAAATTAAATATTAAATTATCATCATAATCCCAGGAGCCAAAACAATGACTATATTTTTAACAATTCCCCCCACCCCCCTGACACATACACACTGGCACTATTTCTGGGTGTTCTTGGGAAGAAACAACCCAGAAGTTTAAGAGGTGGCCACAAAATTCCTCTGAGGGGGAAATGTAATTTTTGTAAAAACAACGTAAGGATTATTGATTGCAGAAAGACAGCCCTGAGGATTTGTCGCTGATGGATTCAGAATTGAATGGCTTGCTACCAGAGAAGTAAGGAACCGTAGTAAATTATTTGCTTGATGCTGTGATTATTGCCCACCCACCCCTAGCCTGTCATAGGCACACCTGCTGCAGTGTGACTTGTAGCCCACACCATCGAGTGGAGACCTTTGAATTGTTCTGACCGATAGAATGCAGTGAATAGATGGTAGACCAGTTGTTCCTGAGGTTCAAGAAGCCTTGGGTGCTCCTGCTTGTTCTCCCAGCCCAAGCTCCTTGTGAACAGGCCCAGGCTGGCCCACTGGAGGGTGGGAGACCTCATTGGGCAGTTTCAAGTCAGCCCATCTGCCCCAGCCGAGGCCCCACACATGTGAGAGCCCAGCCTCTAAAAACATAGCCATTCTGCCACTGCCAGCAGGTGCACGAGGTGCCCAGCTGAGTCCAGTCCAGACTGCTGCCCAGCAGGCTCACGGGCTAAATACATGGTTGTTTGGAAGGTGGTGAAGCAATAAAAGCTAATTGATAGAGAAACATTTAAATCTCTGAGGATAGCATCATGGGGACCAGGAGGTGGTGCTGGGAATGGTAAGACTCTGGGAAGGGAAAAAGGTGGGGAGAGGGAAAGAGACCAACAAGGCAGGTGACATCAGTGACAGGTTTTTTATTTTTTTAATTGAAATATAGTTGATTTACAATGCTGTGTTCATTTCAGGTATACAGCAAAGTAATTCAGTTATGTGTATATATATATTTTTTTTTCAGATTATTTTCCATTATAGGTTACTACAAGATGTTGAATATAGTTCCCTGTGCTGTACAGTAAATCTTTGTTGCTTGTTTATTTTATGTATAGTAGTTTGTATCTGTTAACCCCATGCTCCTATTTTATCCCTCCTTTCTTTCTCCTTTGGTTTGTTTTCTATGTCCCTGAGTTTCTTTCTGTTTTGTATAGATTCATTTGTGTTATTTTTTAAGATTCCACATATAAGTGATACATAATATTTGTCTTTCTCTGCTGACTTATTTCACTTAGTATGATCATCTCTAGGTCTGTCCATGTTGCTGCAAATGACAAAATTTCACTCTTTTTTATGGTTGAGTAATACTCCATTATATACATAATGGAATATATATATATACACACACACACACACACATATATATATATACACCTATCTCATTTTTGTAAACCATTCATCTGTTGATGGGCACTTGGGTTGTTTCCATGTCTTGGCTATGGTAAACAGCACTGCTGTGAACACTGGGGTGCATATATCTTTTTTCAAATCAGAGTTTTCTTGGGATATGTGCCCAGGAGTGGGTTTGCCTGGAGTGGGAGGTCCCTGATGGGGAGAATGGCTGGGAGACAGAGCCAAGGCTGGTATCACAGAGTGAAGCTTTTTTCAGTGTTGCCCTAACCGCAGAATCTTCTGCAGGTGTCTCCCACCCACATGTGTCTTGGATGAGTGGCATTTTTCAGAAATCAGAGAAAAGGAGTTATGTTACATATCTGCGATCACAAAGGGAGGAAGGAAAGTGGAGCAGTTGCCAGAGGTGAGGCTGGAAAGAACTGGACATTTAGAGGACGCAAGCAATGACCAGAATCATGAGGTAACGTGGAAGAATGTGTCCTGCTCAAGAATTCCTGGAAGTACTCAAAGAGCGACTAGTTTTTCACTCTGTAGAGGTTGGAGCCAACTTTGTCTAAATCTTAGTGGGTAAAATCACCCCCACAAACCAAAGGGCTTTCAGCCACTAGGAGCTGGCATCAAGTTATACAGAGTTTCTATCTACCATACATAATGTTTTGTGTTTCATTCATTTTGAAATTGTGTGGCATGTAAGTTTAGCTCCAGAATCAGTAAGAAGTAGTTTTCATCGCTTCATTGCTAACTTGTTTTTAATACATCTGGAATCAAAGGAAAATTTTCTCACTAACCAATGTGAAAAGCCAGACAACAGCAAAGCAAGTGTGAAGTCAAAACTGAATTCCTGGATGTATTTGAAGGGAAGGGAGCAACGCAGGCAAGATGTGAAGGTGGGGCGGTCCAGCATATTTGGGGGAAGAGACACAGTTTAGTTTGGCTGATTACAGGGCAGTATTTTGAAATGCCATACGGTGTCTTTTTCCTCCTTAGTAGTTCCAGAGTTGGTTTTTGTGTTTGTTTGTTTGTTTGGTTGGTTAGTTGGTCGCTTTTAAAACCCTGCAGCCTTCCCCTCTGTTAAGCCAAGAAGCTGAAGATAATTTTTTACAGGGAAAGGGAGATGGAACACTACCCAGAACAAAAGAAATCCTTGCTCAGCTTTGAGTTCCAAACTAGATTTTTAATATAAAGTCAGTAGATAAATAGTAGTCTCAAAAAATTAGACTTTCAAGCAGAAGTAGGGTTTTTCTCAGATCTTTTCCATTAGGGTTTTTATATAAAAAGCTTGGAGGGTTGGCTTTAGAGAAAAATGAAGGAGAATATGTTGCTAGAAGTGCCAGCCACACAGAGGAGAGTAAAACCCCTCTGTTTTGGGAGGAGTGAGTGCCTGGCAGCAGCTTAAGGAAGAGAAGGGAAAGAGGTTGCCCCAAATGCGTGTACTACTTGGGAGTTTGTGGGAAACAAACAAAGAAACACCAACAACTATTAGAGCGTGGAGGGGTCGAGCCTCCAGAGAAGCTCAGAGTCTGCAAAGCAGCAGGTGTGGCTCGGCTGATGGAGCTCAGGGCAGCCCCCCAAGTCCCCACCCCGGCTCTGGGGTGCTGGGGAGGCAGCCAGGGGGTCCCGGCCCGTGGAAGGCCTGGCCGTGCCGCCCAGAACCAGCCCGTACCCGCCCCCCCCCCCCCCCGCCCCCAATGCTGGAAGAGGCCGGAGGTTCCAAGGGGAGGCTGCCGGGGTGGGGGGTGGTCCTGCCGGGACGCTAGGGGGAACCGGGCATCGTGCGGGGCTAGCGCAGCTCCGACATCCACACCTGCCGCTCCGCTCCAGGCAGCTGCCTTGCGGGAGGCCCGGAATCTCCGCTGGGCCCGGCTGGACTGGACCAGGGCGCAGGGGCGGGCGGCCGGGCAGCAACTTGGGCCGGGGAGGGAAGCGGGAAAACTCTGAAGGATGTGGGCGTTAACCCCCAGGAGCGATTTTATTTTATTTATTTATTTTTTAAAAAAATCTTTTTTCAGCTTTATTGAGGTGTAATTAACAAAAATTGTATATATTTAAGGTGTACAAGGCGATGGCTTTCTATAAATATGTGCTGTGACATGATCACCAACAATCAAGCCCAGGGAGCTATTTTAAACCAAAAGACCCGAGACCCCTTTTAATTGGCGAAGTCACATTTTTTCAGCCATAAGTGGAAAGACGGGTAAAAATGAACGTTATATAAATTTTTGCACATCTGAGTCAGTGTATGTGATGATGGTGGTGATGATTTTGACCAGAGTACGCATAAAATACATTTGGAGGAGAATGGTGGGAGAGCAGACTCGGGGGCTGGGGGGGCTGAAATGAGAACACTCAAGTCTTCTGTGAGGGAGGGGAGTCCCGCATCTCTGACAGGAGGCCGTGCTGTAGCAGATAATGTAAGAATAAACGGAAGGTTTTCTCCTGGAGGACATTATGCTCAGTGAAATAAGCTAGTCCCAGAAGGACAAATGCGGGTGATGCCACTTCCGTGAGGTTATCAAAAATAGTCAAATTCACAGAAGCAGAGAGTTCGGGAGTGGTTGCCGGCAGCTGGGGGTGGGATGTTCAGTGGCATGAAGTTTTAGTTATGCCACATGAGTAAGTGCTAGAGATCTGCTGTAGCCATCACTGTTACCAACTCTGTGCACTTCAGATTTATTCAGAGGGTAGATCTCATGTTAAGTACCCTCCCCCCCCCCCCCCCCCCCAACACACACACACACAAACAAGCTACAAGCAGACTCTAGGAGGTGCTGATAGCCTGGTACCTTGATTGTGGTGCTAGCGTGACTGGTGTGTGGTATGACCAAACTCTTCAAACTGTGCACGTTAAAAGTGTGCACTTCTTTGTATGTCATTTAAACCTCAATGAAGCTGTTTAAAAAAAAAGAATTAGGGGTTGTCTAATGTTCATAAGGAATTCTTTCATTCTTTCTCTGAAACATCAGTCCTCTGCCTTAAGGGCATAAGTAAATATCCTTTCTGAGGAAATTATTAACGCTCTTATTCCCCCAAATGAAAGTCTCACGCAGCCAGAGCGGAGGGAAGGTCCATTTGAGCACCTTTGGGCCCCTGTGCAGAATCTGCAGAACTCTGGGGAGACAGGCGACAGTCTCGGCTGGGGTACATCTGTCTCCCACATTTACAACAGTCCTAGGCGGAAACAAAAAAGAGACCCGCCTTTCCTTCACACCTTCAGCTTTGTTGTTTTAGCTCATAATTAGTTCAGTTTAAGAGAATGATCCACATAAATTAACCTCAGAGATTACAGTGTGGTCACTTTTCTGTCTTAAATCAGTGTCAGCAGCTGTTTATTGTTTCAAACGGGACAAAATAATTAAAGTGATCCCTTAATGTTTTACACCTCACAAGTGAAGATTAGGAACGACCGTCAAAGCTGAAAAAGCAACACGTCCTTCAAAGCAAAACGGGGGGCTAACCAGGACAGCCTCCCCACGTGTACACAAAGACAAGGGCTGGTTGCGGCCGGCATGTCTCTGCCTTAGCGGGGAGGCAGCACGGAAGCAGAAGGAGGCATTTGCAAGCTGTCAGGGAACCAGGCTCACCATCTTTATGGGCCTGGATTACGTCCACAATGCAAATTGAGCAAGTTCTCATGGCAGCTCCCACCCTAGAAATATTTCTCACAGCTCCAGCACAAACTTTTCAGAGGCCTTCAGCCTCTTTTCCTCTCTAAAAGTGCTGAATTGTACATAGGAGTTGCAGGAAAGTCACATTTGCATTTTAGCACAACCTAAACATCGCACAGTGGAACTTGTGAGAGCTGTGTTCATTTTTTAGGCCATTTTGGTGCTTTTAGTGGTGCAGTTATAAGACCTTACTATTTTTCCAAAAGTATGACTGTACCTTCTTAAATGCCTAATTTGCACCCACTGGATCACACACAGGGAGAACTTGGCTCATTCAGAATTAAAAATATACTGAACTGACTGAGGTAACTTGACGGGATTCTTTGTCCATGAGTCGGTGACTCTGAAACTGTTGGGGTGCTTAACAAACAGAGTCCCTGCTCAAGACTCTGCTGGTTAGGATGCCTCGAACCACCTTTCCTTGTCATACATTTGACTAGTTAGGCTCTAAAAATAATTTTATCCGGTCCATCTATTCCACTCCTGGGTGTATCCCCAAGAGAACTGAAAGCAGGACCTGAACAGATGTTTGTACACTCATGCTTGTGGCAGCACTACTCATAACAGCCAAGTGATGGGAACAACCCAAGTGACCACCTATGGATGGATGAACAAAATGTCATACGTGGACACAATGAAACAATGTTGACCTGTTACCTGGAACGAAATCCTGACACACACTGCAGCATGAATGTACCTTGAAGACAATGTGCTGAATGCAATAAACCAGACACGAAAGGACAAATATTGTATGCGTCCACTTATACGAGGTCAAATTTATAAAGACAGAAAGTGGTTACCAGGGGCTGGAGGAAGGGGTTATTGGAAGTCAGTGTTTTAAGTTTGGGAGGATGAAAACATTCTGGAGACAGATGGTGGTGATGGTTACACAACAATGTGAATGTACTTAATGCTGTTGGAGTGTACAATTTAAAAATGGTTGAGGGACTTCCTAGGTGGCGCAGTGGTTAAGTCCAATGCAGGGGACACGGGTTCGAGCCCTGGTCTGGGAAGATCCCACACACAGTGGAGCAACTAAGCCTGTGTGCCACAGCTACTGAGCCTGCACTCTAGAGCCTGAGGGCTACAACAAGAGAAGCTACTGCAATGAGGAGCCTGCACACCACAATGAAGAGTAGTCCCCGCTCACCACAACTACAGAAAGCCCAAGTGCAGCAACGAAGACCAAACGCAGCCAATAAATAAATTAATTAAAAAAAACCTGAATCTGAATCTACATTTCAAAGAAAATGGTTGAAATGGTAAATTTTATGTTATATATGTATTTTACCACAATAAAAATTTAAAAATAACTATACACAAAATATAATGTTGACTATGGTTTTCTAGATGAATTGCATTGGAAATTTGTATCAATTTGAATTTAAAAAGTCATGACGCCAATAGAAATAGCATGACCCAGCGAGGTCTGTTGGAAGGAGGAGAGGCACTAAGGCAAGGTGGCTGATGACCTGGCATAACCCAAAGGAACAGTGACAACTCACATCAGTTGAAACAGTATTGATAAAAGAAACCCCTTAACCTAACCCAGTGGATAGATTAAGACTTACCAATATGGTACCCAGTGGCCGCATAAATGCGGCTGGCCGGAATTGAACTGTGCTATAAGTGTAAAATACACACCAACTTCAAATATTTAGTGAAAAAATGTAATATATTTCATTTGTAATTTTTATATTCATTAAATGTTTAAATGATAATATTTGGGACACATTTGGTTAAATTAAGCATATTAAAATTAATTTCACCTGTTTGATTTTTACTTTTTTTTTTACTACAGTTACAAGAAAATTTTATTTTATATGTGTATGCAATGTGTATACTTTATTGAAGTATAATTGACATATAACATTATATTAGTTTTAGGTATACAAGATAATGATTCAATATTTGTATATATTGTGCAATGATCACAATGTCTATTCCACATCTGTCACCATACATAGTTACAAATTTTTTTTCTTGTGATGAAAACTTTCAAGATTTACTCTCTTAGCAACTTTCAAATACGCAATTCAGTATGATTAACTATAGTCACCGTGCTGTACGTCACATTCCTATGACTTATGTATTTTATAATTGGGAGGTTTGTACATTTTGAAGTTTCACCCATTTTGCCCACCCGTCAACCCGCCCCCCCCTCCCCCCCCCGCCTCTGGTAACCACCGACCTATTCTCTGTATCTATGAGCTCAATTTTGTGGGGTTTTTTGTTTTGGGGGGGTTTCTTTTAGATTCTACATGTATGGATCATATGATGTTTGTCTTTCCGTCTGATTTCACTTAGTGTAATGCCCTCAAGGCCCATCCGTATTGTAGCAAGTGGCAATATTTCATTCCTTATTATGGCGGAATACTATCCCATTGTATATATTCATACCACACTTTCTTTATCCATCCATCAATTGATGGACACAGGTTGTTTACATATCTTGTTGTAAATAATGCTGCAGTGAGCAACGGGGTGGAGATATCTTTGCAAATTAACATTTTAATTTTCTTCAGATAAATACCCAGAAGTAGAATTGCTGGATCATATGGCAGTTCTATTTTTAATTTTTTGAGGAACCTCCGTACTGTTTTCCATGGGGGCTGCACCGATTTACATTCCCACCAACAGTGCGCAAGTGTTCCCTTTTCTCTACGTCCTCGCCAACGCTTGTTATTTCTTGTCTTTTTGATTATAGCTATCCTGATGGGTCTGAGGTGATATCTCACTGTGGTTTTGATTTGCATTTCCCTGATGATTAGTGATGCTGAGCAGAAAATTTTAAATTACACAGTGGCTTGTCTTATATTTCTGCTCTAGAGGTATGTGGGGTGGTTCATGGTATAACAGCATAGACTATGGGCTCCTTCTCTAAGGTATGAGAGACCAGCTTTTAAGACTTTGTCAGTTCTGATACTTTTCTATTCCTATGCCCTAGTCTTAGCCCTCTACTTTATAGTAAGCTCAGTACAACAAAATGTTTGTTGCTCTCATTTCCTCTCTATATTCTATTCATTGTACTCCTACCAGATTAACTTTTATGAAACTCTTGTATACATTTTTTTTTCCATGTTCAAAACCCAGTAACTACAGTCTGGGATGTTTGCAGATTCCAGGTTTCCCAGAGATTCTGAATCAGTCATTTAGGGGCAGGACCGACACTTTGCATTTCAGCAAATACTCCAGGCTTGTATCATGCAGAAGGCCTGGGGGACACTGGCCTGTAGGAGTAAGCTGATTCCTCAGAGTATTTCTCAAGGTTCTTTTTGTCTTCATAAGCTGGTTAGTCTAACCTTTCTGAGAATAGGAACCTTTGGAAGAGAACAGGCCTCTGTCCTGAGCAGGGAGTTGGCCCTAAAAGTATCTCCAGCTCTGCTCTTCTTTCACCCTATACCTAATTATGATTATCTACATCCTCAGAGTAATTTTTCCAAGCTTCAGCCTGAATTTGAGGAAGTCAACCTGTCCAATGCTGCATTTTGTAGTGCTGGCATCATAATATGAATCTATATGAACCAAGATGGTTTTGACATGTGCCCTTTTTCATAAATTATTTTCCTTGCTTTTCTATTGATTAGCTCCAGGCATCTTTGGGATGCTAATGTCAGGACTTTAACTCTCATTCTAATAGACAAAGATGATGACATTGCAGACTGATGAGCTGAAGGCCACGTCTGGCTCAGAGAATCATTTTGATTTTTCTGTGTGGTTTCTGTTATGGAGTGCGTCCCCCACCCCAATGTGACTACTATATTTGGAGATAGGCCTATTAAGTAGACAATTAAAATTCAGTGAGTATAAGGGTGGGGCCCTAATCCCATAGGACTAGTGTCCTTCTAGGAGGATAAGACACCAGAGATAATCTCTTTGGGAGCACACAGCAGGAAGGTGTCTGTCTGAAAGCCAGGAAAGAGGTCTCATCAGAAACCCACCTGTCAGCCCCTTGGTCTTAGACTTCCAGCCTCTAGAACTGTGAGAAAATAAATGTCTGTTGTTTAAGCCACCCAGTCTGTTATATTCTGTTATGGCAATAAAATTGTCAATACTTAAAATTTGGCAGAGTGCCTATAAAAATCTGAATTTCTCTAGAAAAATTATAAGATCTGGCAACAATTAGTGAGAGATGAGTAGTAATTTGTCTGCACTCTCCACTTCCCCACAGTCTCCACCACTCCCTTTTGTCTCCCAGACATGGAGGCTAAAGGTCAATTGGCAATTGCATCAGTATTATTTTTAACCTAGTTCTTTTCATTACTTGCCTTACCATTGTGGATTTAGGTCTGTCACTGATAATGTAACTATCTATTGACAAAGGTCAGTTTTCTTCCAATAATGAAATAGGATTTGTGTTTAATTATCCACCCTATCTTGTCTGACCTCCCTTTTGATATAGAGTCTTTCTTTATGAGCAAGCTAACCAGCTATAGATTCTGAGCATATATGAACCATACTGATAAACACTAATATACCTTTCAATCATGAAAATAAATTAGGACATAAATCTAAACTGTAATGACAAATCTTAACTCTGAACATCATGAGCCAATTATGTAATTTGCAAAAGACGTCTTTTATCAACTAATAAATCAGGGTGGCATGAACTGGCAAAAGAAAAACTACCCTTTGTCTTGACAGATGCAAATAAAGAATAAATTACTTTTACTTGAAAATTTGGAAATAATGGATGGGGATTATGAAGATTCCATCTGTTATATGATTTCAAGTCAGCCATGACAGTTGTGCATCAGAAACATATTGAAATGTTAACTTTACATCTTGCATTTACAGAAATTAAAACATAAGACATTTTAAGAGCCAGAAAGTGTAACAACCGTTTGTCAGAGAAAATAGGAGCAGAAGCTGGAGACACGGAAAGTAGAATGGAGGAAAAAAAGAAGGAAAACAATTGCTGGAATGAGGAGAAATTAATGTAACAGAGCAGAAAAAAATAGCACAGCACGAAGGAGAAAAACATGATGCTTTAAAGGAGAACAGAAGTCTATGAAACTGTACTATATTTATTGGTTGGGAGTGTATTTCTATTAGACTAATTCAGGCAAAATTTATAAAGAGACAGTAAATCACAACATTGTTTGTCTTGGGCATCGACAACAATAAACAAATGAATGGATCAAAAATCATTCTTTTCAAAATAACAATGTTGTATAAAGCAATCTATCAGTGATTTTTGGAGCTATTTCATTCGTCTGCTTTTGGTGCTCTGGGATAGAAATCAGCTGCTTAGACAAAAAAAAAGTTCAGAATTTACTTATGGGCCATTTCAGCAAGCTTCGAGTATGCAGTACTATTACTAGTTGTAGTTCAAAGCTATTAAAACGTGTGCATTTTGTAGGTTAAAATATAGTGCTGTAGATGTTGAAGCGACCATTCTTATTTTGTCAAAAAAGCATATTTATTTTATGTATGGCTTATGTCTCCCATTTGTACACTCAGAATCTCTCTTTTAAAGTTAGATTGTGGAAAAATATCTGCCTTAGAAATTTCCAAAGAATAAAAAGTAAAATTCACTGGGAGTGTTTTTATTAAAGAAAAAAGTAATTCATGTTTATTGTAAAATAGTTTAGAAAACCCAGATGAGCAAAAGAGACAACAAAAATCATTCTTATTCCACCATTCACAAATAATTACTTCTTTGACTAATCACAGTTTGGTGTGTATAAGACTCATCTTCTTTCACTGTGACTAGCTACATGTATATCATTTTTACAATGTGCCACACTGTATACACTGCTTCAGAACCTGCTTTGCAATTGAGCAATGTCTTGTGAAAAGCTTTCTATGTCATTAACTGTTATTCTATAGTGTTTTCATAGCGAGGTTGAACCATAACTGAATTAACTGATTTTTCCCTTGCGTTTTTACCACTGTAAATAATGAACACCCTTATACATAAACCCTTGGGCATAATCCAAAAGGCACAAAAAATTAAAAAGTTTCTGGTGTGCACTGCCAAACTGTCCTTGCAGAATAACTGTGCCCATTTAGATAGACCCTAGTATGACATGAGATTAGCTATTTCACCGATTCTCCTGTATTATAAATGAGATCACAAGTAGGAAGTACCTGATACAGTGCCAGCATTTGGTAGCATCATATAAAACGTGGTTCTCGTTCTACCTTTTTCTCACCGAGGAAGAGAATCCCACTTTCTGTGCTTAAGTACATAAGGACATAGGTGTTTTTCGGGCACTTAATGCATTTGAGGCAGTGAGGTTCTTAAATGAGTGGGCGTCCTTACTGTTTTCACTGAATTATAAGAATGGACGTAGCCGATTCCATTCTTGTCTTTTATGGAATGAGATTACACACCTTCAGTTATTTGGAGTGTGAAATTTTCTTTATTATTTTTAACCTAATCTTGTTAGATGGCTGTCTCTTTATCAACAATTTAATTTCTCATTTTCCTAAGTGGAAATAAATTTTCCAAATATTTTGAATCATTGACTTGCAAGTCCATGCAAATGCCTTAGAGAGGCATAATGGTAATTCCAAAATCTATCAAAATAATAGGATTCGCAATGTCATTCCCTAAGACATCTAACCTTCCACTCACTTCCAGAACCTAGAAAAGTTTTAAAAAGAAACTATTTTAGCACAAGTCATCTTGAGAAAGGCAAAATGATAGTCACTACAAACAGCAGAATGACCGTGGCCAGGATTTCTAAAAGGAAACCTTGCAAACTAAAGACAGTGAAAGATCACAGAATATCTGTTTAAAATTCCTTCCACCTAAAACTCCTTTCAGACTGAAACAGCCAGCTATCATGGAGAGCATATTGGATTCCCAGGATGTCCTGGGGAAGAATAAAACCTAAAAAAGAACTTTGTCGCTGAAAATTTAGAATTAATGTCGCCAGCTTTAAAGCAGAAAATAACTATAACACAAAAAATCTTATACAAAAACTAATGCAGAAAAAAAGTGCTCTGCCACGGAGAGAGCAGAGAAATGGTGTGATCCGCTGCATCTTTGTTCTCCAGTACCTCTGGGTGGTTTCACTTGCTGCCTTTGACATTTTTCCAGTAAGAGCAGAGTTTTCTGTTATGCCATTTCTTTCTCTCTCTCTCTCTCTCTCACACACACACAGAGCCAAAAGTTAACCTTTAAATTCAGTTTCTCTTTTGTTTACTTTAAAGTTACTACATCCATGGTGCTTAAGAATTAAAAGAAACAATTCTTAGAAATAAAGATGAAGAAAAAAAAAGAAATATACAAGGTGATTTTCATGCTAGCTTACTGTATCTGTTTCCACAAGTTTAGTTTCCTTTAAAATGGTACTGTTGCTCTTATTTTATGCATTTATTAATCATACAAATGAAAGTCCCAAGCTTGCACACGGTAAAGGAACAGTCCTCAACCATTCATCCAGTTCTCTTCGTGCTGCGGCTGTTTTTATTTGTTTTCTGTTGCTCCCCTCCACTCTCAGGACCCACTAATAGCAAGAATACTTAAAAATCTTATATGATGTTGAAAGCTTCCTTTAATAATAATGTAACGATATCTTTATTCATTTTCTAGAGCTGTCACATTCCATGATTTCTAGATGTGTTTTTAATGTTAGTGAAACACAGCTAACCAGTGACTTTAACATTAGAAATACCTACTGTTGAAAGTTAAAGGGTTTACACAATTTTATTTTAATTCAATTCTTCGTTGACATTGATACCATTTCTTTGTTTCTATTATTCTCTTTTTATAACCTCCTTTGAAAAGCAGTGAAGATGAATTGGTGTTTTACAAAACCTTAAAATTCTCAGAAATGCCTTACCTTTTTATCAGAGAATCTATCACTGGTATAATTTTCATCCTGTATGGGTTTTTCATTTCACACAAATTATTTACATTTAATTCAATTAAGTTTATGATCTTCTCCAAATTATGACAAACATACACAGTACTTAATATTTTTCAATAAAACCTTGCCTGCTCTTTAGAGCATTAAGTGAGATTGTCTATTTATGGAGTAGATGCGTACAAAGCTATTTCCCAGCTAGTTTTAGATGCTGGGGACGGTTAGTTCCCAAACATTGCAGCACACCAAGGTTACATATGTGATTCTTTTAAGTGGCTTCTTATGTTTCTATAACCTGATAAAATGTCATTAATCCTTTGTAGCCACTTTCAAAAAGTACTTTGTGTGCTGAAAACAAGTTCAGGAATTCAAAGCAATTTTATGTGAAGTAATGTTATCCTTACAGCAACATAAATGAATTCTTTCAGTAAAAGTGTTGGTGAATCCTGGAGGGAAATAAAACATCTAATTGTTTATGCTTTGGAAATTCAACAGTGAAAATCTCACTCATTGCTTATGTTTTTGTGATTTGCATTATCTGGTACAGTGACAGTTATACATTGTCTTCTCAGATGTTTGATAGTTTTAGGAGAAACTTGGAATGACCTTGGGATGTCCTCTCTCAGCCCAGCTGCTTAACTCTGAATTTTATTCTGTAACAGTTTGTGAAATCAGCACATCTCCTCAGAGCTCTCCTGTGGGTTGCAAGCGATCAAACAAACAAAACCATAGTGACACGACAGTTAGATTGGTTTAACAGAAAGGGAATTCTAAAGACATTCATGAATGACTATAAAAATATACAACTGGAAGACCATATCTTTTATTAAAATCACCACAAGTACAAAATCATCGCGGAAATATATATATATAAATATACATATACAAGCTGTATACATATATTCTCAAATTCCTGGAAAATTATCACAAATATATTGGCTTTACATGTCATCATGTGGCATATCCCTAAAATAGAACGAAAATACCCATACAATTTTTTGATAAACAGCATCCTTTGCATGTCTAAATTTCTGTGTGTGTTTTCAGTCAGACATTTGTCTGTTTGTAAAAGATTTGCTATGAAATGTTTCCCAATTTAGGCTTCCTGGCCCTGGGGGTGACATGTTCTGTGTCATGTAACATTTGGTAGCTGTAACGTCCGTGTAAGTTTCAGGTGTATCTCGCCTTTTCCGTAGCAAGAGCCAACCTGCGAATGTTGGATATACAGCCGGCCGCAGCTTCCTGGAGATCCTGGTCTGGAGACCCCACCATATCCAGTAGAAGCTGCCACATGTGGAGGTGGAAGGGGAGAAGGGAAATACGAATAAAACAGTTAATCTAAACACGTAAAGTTAGGCTATAAAAATAATGTGAAATGTGAAATATTTTGTAAGTCACCAAAAAAAAAAAAAAAAGTCTGAGAAATTCCATTGCGGCAAATGTAAATATAAATGGTACTTAATCAGATGCAGGAACGTCTCATGAAATTCTTACCTTTTTATTTCCTGGAGCTGAGCTAGACCTGTGTCTCCCTCCATTCTTGGGTCATCTAACTGCTAGAAATTTCTGCTTTGAAATTTCTCTCGCGTCCTTTGCGGCTTTTCCACCCCCTGGGACAAGCCAGCAGCATATCATGCCTGGACCATTGGTGCTTCCTCTGAGACTGAATCTCTCTGCCTTCCAGTCTACCCCACCATGTCACAACCTCATTGTATCAGTCCCTTAATGGACACATTCATTGACTGCCAATGCCAACTAACCAGAGCCCAGTCTCCTAACCTGTCCTTGAGGATTTCTGTGCTCTGGCCTCAGTCTACCTTTCTAGCCATTCATCTTTCTCCTGTTGCATCCTGTACTCCAAGGTCACACTTCCCCACTTCTTCTGCCTTGACTGGTGCCGTTACTCTACCTACAACGCCCTCCCATCTCCTCTGACCTTCTGTTATCCACCTTTCCTGACCCGGCTAACTTTTCTACAAAGCTTCCACTCATTTCTGTCACACAAAATGCCATTTCTCCCTCATCAGAACTCTCATAGTCGTTTACTCCAATGTCTGTTGCTGCACTTATAATCTTCCTTTTTCTCAGATATTTGTATTAATGCTTTTTGTCCCACTTCAGGTTGTAAACTCTGGAAGAATCTTATAATGCCATAGAGTGCCTGACACAAAGTAGATGGCAAATAAATATCCAATAAATTAATCAGAACTTTTAACATCCATCAATTATAATTCTAATAGTTCGGATGAAAGATTTAAAATGTAATTTGTATTGAACAATTTTCATATGGTGGCCTTTGAGTACAAATGTGGATAATGTTATAGAATTGAGGATGTCGCGATAAGCAAAGAAATATTGTAAGGAAAAATATTGTGAAACATCTTAAATATGGCAGGCTTAGGAGTTTGGCTTTTATTCTGCAGGTAATAAAAGGAAGTTATTGAAGCACTTTCATCAGGAGAGTGGCACAGTCATCTTTGTATTTTAGAAAGATAAATTTTATGACAACTTAGTAGAAAATGGACTGTGGAGAGAGAAGACTGATGGTAGTGCATACACCAGGTCGGAGGGGACAAGGATTGAGTAAAGCAGAACCAGGAATAGCTGGAAGGAATGCATTCAAGGGATATTTAGGGACTAAACTATTTAACAAATGGCCTAAGGACAGTTGGTTATCCAAACAGAAGAATATTAAAATGGTAATCTCATATCATACATAAACATTCATTCCAGGTGGATTGATGATCTAAATAAGAAAGCAAAATATGAAACATTTAGGAGGTTGTATAAGAGAAGACCTTGATCAGATTGGGATGTTGAAGTGTGTCTGGCCTCTCTGCTCCTTGACCTCCTCATGGCAATGATCTTCACACACTTTAGCCCCCACTTCCAGGGTCATGCCCTGGTTCTCATTTTTCATCACTCTCAACAGTCCAACCTCCAGATTCTCTGATGACAATTTCTTCTCCTCCGATTTGGCCATTGAACTTACTTGTTTTTCTCATCACGACCTTTAGTCCATTGGCGTATATACTTCTTCTTAAACCATCTCCTATCTTCATTTCCTCCATAACCAGTTTACACTCCACAGTCCATCTTTTCATCCATTCTCTTACCAGTTTCTTAAGCCTCCTTATGACACCCAACCAATAAAACTAACCCACTGTGTCCTCCCTGTGTCCTCACCTCTAAGCAAGCCCTGCGGGAGACAATATGTGAACAACCAGGCAAATGAATCCATCATAAATCCAACTTCAACTGGATCCTCTCACTGCTCAGCACTCTAAATGTGTCTCTCTCTAATTAGGTCGCTTCCTCATTCTTTTCAATGCCTGTTTAAAATCTTTTCCATTCTTTCCTAATCGCCAGCTCTTCCTCAGCAGATAACTTGTAAGGGCTCCTTCATAAGCTTGATAGACATCATTAGACAGGAGCTGTTCCAACCAAATCTGCAACCTCCCTGCATCTTGGCACACCTTGTTCTCCTTCCTTCCACCTGTAACAGAGTCTGTCTCCTTCTATCCAAGGTCCACGGTGAAATTCGTACTCTCCACCTCACCTTCTCCTTAGCGCTTGTACCACCACGCAGTCCCTCTCTCTTACTTATCTTTAACCTCTTCTGTAGATTCCCTCCCTTCATCATGTAAATGCACATCTCTATATCTTGGGAAAACAAAAAACAAAAAACCTCCCCTGAAAAAGACTCACTACTTTGACTCATTTTCTTCCCTTTGTAGCCCAATTTCTTTGAAGAGTTGCCTGTCCTCACTGCCTCCAATCTTAAATTCTGTTCTCGCTCCAGGCTGGCTTCTGCCTTCAGCTCTCCGTGAACAGCCCTCTGGAAGGTCACCTATAATTTCCATGTTCTTGGGGACTCAAAAGTAGCCTCATGTAATTTGACCCTTGAACAGTGTTTGATATCATTGACCACTTTCTCCTTTTTGAAATTGTCTCTGCCATTGGCTTCTTATATCAGACTTTCCAGGTTTTCTTCATATTAATATGTTCTCATCTTTTCACTCCTTGCTGATGGCTCTTCCCCTCCCAACCGCAAATCGTTAGCGTTCCTTAGGCTGAAGCCCTCTTCTGTCTTCACTGTGTGCTCTCTCCCTGGTTGGTTTCCTTCACTACTTGATTTTAAATATCGCTCACGTGGAACCACCTTCCAAACTTACGTCTCCACCTCAGCACCTTCTCTTGAATGGCATACTTCATCCCCACTTGGCAGTTTCACAGCTCCCCAAACTTGATCTGTTTAAACATCTTCCCTCTCAACCTGGGTCCCCCAGTTTTCTGCCAGATCAGTAATAGAGATCGTCGCTTAGTTGCTCACATCAGCAATCCCCCTGCCTCACACTCACTCACCCTCCTGTCTCCCCTCACTCCATCCAGCTAATTATTGTATCCTTGTGATTCACCTGCCTGCACTTGCTTCAAAGTCATTCACTTCTCTCAGGGCCACTGGCACCAGCCTGGCCAAGCCCGCCGACAACAGCTTCTCACCCTCCTTGCAGCCTCTCTCGCCTCCCTCTAGCTAATTATTCGTACTGCATCCAGACTAATTTCCTAACTTGTGAAGTTCACCAACAAGGGGAAAAGTTCTAGAGAAACAGAAAGGAAATGAGACGTGACCAATCTGAGATTCAAGAGAAAGAACTATTCTCTTCTGAGTTAAGGAAACAGGGCCTTTGTGGGGAGCTCATGCCTTGTGAGTTTTGCATTGTTAACGTAATTAAACAAGGAGACCATTGGATGAGGTGGCTCTAATGCCTCGGTAGCCTGCGTAAGCAAACCAAAACCCCAACTAGAGTCTGAGAAATCTGAGAAAATGTACTCAAATCTGAGAAAATACCACTTAAAAACAACCAATCACAAATCACCAACGAGGCTTTCCCGAATAAGGCAACTACTTAAGCTAAGGCCAATCAAGTCACTTCCTTGCTTTGCCTCCACCTCTTTGAAATGGAGCAGGACCCTGTGGTCCTTCCCTCCACCCCCCCACCATGTCCTCAGGCAAAGAATAAGTTTAATCAGAGAAGTGAGAAAATGCAGAAACAAAGGAAAACAGTCCAACAAGACTAAATAATAATAGTTTAGTCATTAAGCAAAGTCAAGGACCTTTAGTTCCTCCTCAAGGGCTATAGATAATATTCTGAGCCATGTGCTGTGAGCTCTCTTAGAGATACTGAAACCCCCACCAGGTGAAAGAAGTTAACCACATGATGACCAGACTGTAGCCATGACATAAGCTACCACAATTCAGGGAACTGGCCTCAAAGAAATGGAAACAAAGTGACCCTGGAACTAAAGAGTAACTGTACCTAAAACAATCAAGATGACACTGATCTGACCACCGATGACTAATTTCAAGATGACAGTCAGAGCTGACTGTGCTGTTTCTACATGTAGCCCCCTCCCTCCACCTATAAAAGCTCTTGCCCACTGATTGTCGGTGGGGGGAGGGGGGGAGTCAGCCTTTCTGCACCCCCCCACCTCCGCCCTGGTTACCGGCATCCAAAATAAGGCAAACTTTCCTGTCCGACAGCCTGGCCTCTTCATTGGCTTTTGAGTGACAAGCGGCCAGACCCCACCTTCCCCTGGCTCCTGCGGGTAGAGCTCCCCTAACCATCTTCAGTTTGGTGCTCCCTGAGTTGAATCAGTGTTTGCTCAAATAGACTCCTGTACATTTTAATGTGCCTCAGTTTATCTTTTAAGAGCGTTACTGAGAGTTTTCCTCCAGCAGCATGCAGTCACCTAGGCGTAGGACAGAGGACATAGATCATAGGATTGTAATTCATTCAAACAGCCACACAGTCTGGGCTGGGCTGGAAGGGAAGTCAAACAGAAGTCTACTGATAATCTGAGAGAATTAGGAAGAGAGACCTCAGTGAAGTAGGAAAACAGTGTTAGTGGGAAGGAAACGTAGGAAGAAGTTGAAAAATAGGACATTATAGTCTCAGAATGGATTATTTGGAGTTTAAAATTTATACATAAGATCTTGAGAATTGACAAAGTCGGGGATGTGGCCATGGAAATGTAGGTCAGTATAAGATTGTTACACAGTTTTATACACACACACACACACACACACACACAATTTGTACTCATTCTCTGTCTCGGTCTCTCTGTGGAAAGAGGAAATAGTGGAACAGTTATTGGAAGGAAGAACAGAGTAGCCAGCTCTTCTTGGCTGCTGTTACACATAGCTTAAAAGTCTTTTGAGAGCAACTCACACTTGAACCCCTTTTCTAGGTTGCAGCTTTCAACTCTTGATCTACAGTTTGCTGTTTTTACCAAATGAATTATTTGTTTGTACCTGACTTTACTATTATATGAAAGCTTTGAAAGCCGATATAACTATATGAAGTTTAGACAGTTTCTTCTAAATGCGTATTTGACGCAGAAGTTCATCCACCACTTTTTTTCATGCTTGTGGATTTTGCTCTCTTGCCTCCATCACTGTAATCTTCCATTGCCTTTGCATACAGGGCACTTGCTGTAACGTGGGGAGTTCCCGCTGCTGCGCCATTACTAAATGACTAGCTAAGAGCATCCCAGGCTTGACATCAAGGAATCCCGAAAACTCCTCTATTCTCAGATGGGCCTATTTTCCCCTTCATTCTACTTTCCAATCTTCAAGTTAGTTCTTTTATCAAAACGAAACATTTCAATCAATTTCTTGGTAAATTACATCATGACCTGAGGGTTTTCTCCCCCTTCTTCCCAAGTACAATAGCCGATTAATAAGCGTTCATGAGTTTCCTTGTTGATTCCATTGTTTTATAAAATATGGCATTAAAATTCTCCCATCAGTCTAAGTCACTTTAATAGACAATATTTATTACTATGTTAATTTTTAAAATTACAGCCATGTCATCATAATGAATAATGTCAGTTATCTGTGGATGTTTCTGGGCCCTGGATTAGGGAGCCTGATGCTACATTAAAAGCTTGATTTTCACAAGCAAATGAGATGTAGAAATAGTCTAGTGTCTAACTGCCCTGCATGTGTTGTCCAGGAAATTGGAGGAAAATAGACTACAAAGACTTTCTACTGAGAATTCACCTAATGCCTACCTCCCAGGGCCAGCCTGCTCCGCTCTGCTCTAGTCTCTGGTCTCTCCTTCGATAGTTTTTGTTGTTGGCTTTTTAAATCTGGGGAGACATGAAATGGAGTTCTGGCTGTGAACTCCAACTACCTGAGTGAGGAACTAGAGAGTTCCTTATGCTGTTCAGCTCCTCCATAGAAAAGGCAGCATCAAATAGCAGTCAAGGTCATGGGCTTTGAGGTCACAGTTCCTCAGACTTGTATCCTGACTCCTTCACTTACTGGGCAAGTTACGGAACGTCTCAGCTCTGCCTTCTCGTGTGTTTAGTGGGAAGCGTCATCATGAAGATGGATGAGACAGTACACACCTTTAAAAATGCTTGAGCACCTGTGCTCACAGGCTCTTTCTATCTTCCCCTCGTTCCATTTTGTCTGCGTGTTCCCTGAGCCTTTGTGTGACAGGGAAACTGAGGAGGCACAGGCAGGGAGAATCTACACTGGAAAAGGCAGAGGCTTCCTTGTGGGAGAGAAGAAAACAACAGATGGGGAAGGAAAGGAGGAAGGCAGAGAGAGGGAGGAGCTTCCACCCTGCTTTGAAGAGAGAGTTTGGAGAGCTTGGAGTAGGGGGTGATTTGGGAGCAACTTCAGAGAGAGATAGACTGAGTGGAACAAAGGTAGGAGATTTTAAAGGGCTTAATAGTACATGACTGCTCTCTAGCTTCCAGAGAGGGAAACCAGGGTAAAAACTGCTTGCAATTGCTCCTTGGCGGCCAGGCTTCTGTGTGTTGGGCTGCATGTCCCAGTCACAAATGGACCATGAGGAGCTTGGCTTCGTGTAGGTTATGCATTCGAATCCCGTAAACCAAGGGCCCCAGCAGCACAAAGTAAGTTTGCCGCAAATGCCATCCAAGACCATGGTGATTGCCTCACCAGGTCCAAAGTCTGGTTCTGGCAAGTATCCTTTGGAGCCCAGCCCTGGTTTACGGGGGAAGCAGGCGTTTCGGCCCTATGGTCAGTCTGCCCCGTCAGCACTTGCTCCAGGCCCTACCTTGTCTCTGGTTGATGCTGTGGGTATCACTGGTCCAGGCGTCACTTGGCATCAGCCAGTGCCCCCCCGCCTGGCACGGCTCCCTCAGAAAGCAGCGCCTTGGCTGATGCCTGCCAAAACTGAACCAGTGTTTTGCCTGTACTGCCCCTCAGATCTGGTTGGTGTTCTGTGGTTCCCTCTCCAGCTTTCCAGGACTCAGATGCATTTATCCTCAAGCCCTTGATGCCAGTTACATAATTTCATATTACATAAACCAGTGAACGGTGAGTGTGAAATGTCTGGCTTGCTGTTGGCACCTGGGTCTGTGACAGAGCCTGTGACGTGCTGGCTGTCCCTGGAGTCTGCTAGACAGGGCTGCTGGGAGGGCGTGCCCTGTGTCACATGCCTTATGCTAGAATGCAGTGTTCAGTCAACACCGGTACCTGTTATGACTCAACTCCGTAAATGACTTTGTCTGTTACCGAACTTCTGCTCCTGAGTGCATCAAAATGACTGCTACCCTTTGGAGGATTAATTTTGCCTAAGTGTCTTGTGCCCACCACGAGGTTTCCTTCCACATCCAGTATGGTGGTGAGTGAATGTTTACCCTAAAAACTTGATCAGTGGTGCCCAGCTGTCCAGTATTTTAAATGACTAAAATGTAGACAAGGGTGAAAGTTTTAAAAATAGATGAAAGGAGAAAAGTATGGCTTAGAAAAGTACGTGTGGTGGATAGTAAGAAGTGCTTCCTTAAACAGAGCTTCAGTGACCACTGGCCTCAGGCCACTGGTTACCTAACGTTTGTACAATGTGAAATGATTTTATGAGCTACCACGCTTACTGTGTGCCAGGCACTGGGATTTTTTCTTTGTTGGTTAATTTTATCCTGCTCTGGCCGTTTTCCTTCGCCAGGAACATTCTCAATCAAGGGTACAGAGTTGGAAGTGTGAAATTTTCTGCGTGCTGAAGGTATGAAGGGCTTGATGCTTGAGAAGCATTCCTAGGACCCACTTTTGGTGATGCTGCTGTCTGAATTTATGTTCCCTGCGCTTTATTTTGCTGTCAATGAATGCTGCTCAGTGCATTGTTCATGCACCCAGAGGCTGTGTAGCTAACCCTGCTTTACACATTGAGTAAGGACGTGCTACTTTCCCAAACCACTATCTGAACAACATGTACTGGTATGTGTGTCTTGGTTTTGAATTAAGCTCAGGATTATATGATTTTGTTTTCCTTAAAAGCTTCACAAGCAAACTAGGGCACCCAGAGGAACACTTTAAAACAACTATAAACAGCCACGTAATGGAAACTTAGTGCCAAATCCTGCTTTTGAGGGGCAGCTAGCAGAGTAAGAAGCAGCATGTTTTTAGATCACTAACACACACGGGGGGGGGGGGGGGGGGGCGGGGGGGGAATCTGATACTTTGCGATCATTACTCAAAAGGAGTACTTTCCTTAGGAAAGTGAGATGCAAATTGGGTACAAGTGATTATACAATTGGGATGCATTTTTTTCCGGTATATATTTTTTTGATTTGTAGACTTTTTCCAGCTATAAAAACATTTAAAATCTTATAAGGAGGAAAGACACCACAGGCTTACCTTTTTGAAGTGTTTGTTTCTTTCAAAAACTTTCCTCTTTTTCATTTTCCCCCTCCCCCAAAACACACCCAGAGACCTTAAATTTATTGGGAGTTTCATATATACACTGAAGGAAAACCAGCTCCCTTGTTTTAGAACTTAATTGCACAGAGCGCTTTAAAACATCATTCAAACACATAACTTTTTACAATGTTGGCGTGAACGAGAGCAGGGGGAGGGGCACCGAGAGTGGTTTGTGGACCAGGCTCACGAGTACTTCCTCCAGTGGCAAAGGCTTTGATCACAAGGCACATGGCCTCAGAATGCAGCTGTGACCTGGGCTTCACATCCCCTGGAAGGTGAGACGAAGGTAGCAAGGGAATCAGTGTCTGCGTCCAATTTCTACCTTTACATCTAACAGTTCATGCCTTTATATAATATTTCAGTTGTATGAAAAGTATGTACCAATTTGAGTGATAACAGATTTTCTTGTGGTTGGACTTGACGTTGTTTGGGCGAACCCAGACTGGAAATAGGAGTTTTCATTAGAGCCGGAGGAGCACTGAAATACCTGCATGCACACCAAGCTCAGCGGGCTTTCTGGAAAGATTTGGGGTTCCCAGAGCTGATTTCTACCCTTCTTCTGTTGTCCGTTTACCAGGCATCGAGGTGAGGTTTGCACAACCCAGGAATGAGCGACGCCTTTGCACCCTGTCCTCCTAGGCCGTGGCCTCCTGGCTGTCGGGGCTGGCTGGGCTCTGCTGCAGAGACTCCCAGTGGGCCGCCCACCCCCACTCTAAGCCTTGGTAATTCATTTCATATGGCAGCCTCCCCAGAGCCATGGGCCTCAAAAGACGTTTTACATTTGCTGGTTGGGGCAAAACCTTTGATTCTGCATAGTTGGTGGAGTGAAGCAAGGAACTTGCCTTTTTGCGCTGTCTGTTTGCCTCTGGGTGACAGGAGCACATGCCCTGTGATCCAAGTCCACGTCCACAGACTTGGGAGGGGTCTGTGGGTTCCATCCACTGCCCTTTCTGTGTAGATGCTCCTTCACGCTGTAGTGGGTTTGTCCTCTGGTTCTTCCTCAGGTTGTCTTTTCATGAGCCTTCCACTAGAGAGCTTTTGTGCCCAGACACACCCTCACACACACGCACACACACACGCATGCACACACACACACAGAGCGGATTAGAGTGTTGAGTATGGTGTACTAAGTGGGAGAAATTGGTCACAAAACAAAGAGCCCTAACAGCCCTCGGCTAAAGAATGCTAGGAGTGCTGGAAATGCAGAATGACTTGGTTCTGGTTGGTTCAGGAGCTTGTGGGACCCTGCTCTCTATACTAGAGGAAAACGAAGCAGCGAGTCCCTGGGTGGAAGCTCATGGTGTCACTTGGAATGGCTTCACGTCCCTCTTCCATTTTCCTTCCTACCAAATATAAAGAACATCTGTGCCTACAGAGGTTTCCTGGATAAGAATGCTAAAGAAAAGATAGGGTAAGGACTGATGCAAAGATACACATGGACACAGTTTAGAATTTTATTTTGCTACTGCATAGATCAACGTGACAGGTAATTCTCTGGAGTGAAAAAGAAAAAAAGAACATTCTCATAGATGATGGAATGTAGTGGGCTGTGAGTTCACACTCGGGGTTCAGACAGTCTGTTTTTGAGTCCTGGGTTCTCCTCCCTGTGTATGACCTGGGGTAACTCTCCCTGAGCCTCAGTTTTCTTATCAGTAAAATTAGGATTTCCAATAGTGCCATTTTACTAGGATAGATGTGGGGATTCCATGAGATGGTGAATGTAAAGTTCTTATACTACACGCTCCTAAGTGATGATCCTTATTATTGCTACTACTGTTGTTGTGAGTTGGAGGTTGTCATTGAGTAGAGAGATTAAAATAAAATTTGCCATCAGCTCACTTCCAATTGGACTGATCCAAACAAGCAATTTTAACCTAATTATATTGGAAATTAATGTTAACAGGAGGTTTGTGGTATCCTGTTAAGTGAACAAAAATAAAAGGCAAGGAAGTTACACTTACACAACTCTGTGTTCATTATAATACACTGATCAGTTCTTATTCAAATTAGAGTTTCCTCCTGAGTCAGTGTCTAGTCCAGAAGGACATCAGACCCCCACAGATGAACAAAGGCATGACGTAGATAATTAAAATGGGATAAATACTTTGGATCTGGAATATATTTGCAATGGGAAATAGAAGTTGGATGAATATGGAAGTGGTCAGTGGAATTTTAAATATTCACAGAAAGGTAAGGCTAAACTACATAACTTATTAATTTATATCATAAAAAAACAACTCACCCACACCTCCTGTGTTATTAGAATAATTGAAAAGACTTCTTTACCTCCTTCTTGCAAAGGCTATCCTACAAACTCATTTGCAAGGTCGACCAGAACTCAAATGCATTTTCAGTCAAGTATTCTTCTTCCTCTTGGGTTGGAAGATGTTGAAGTTAACTCAGTCTGAGCGAAGGAACGTGGAGAAGATGGTAGAGAAGTGAAATAAACTGATAATTTAATATCTTAAATAATTACTATTAATCTCTTCCCCTGTCTGACCTTTACGAGACCTGATAAGAAAAAGGTAAGTGCCCAGCCTGCAAGTGCTCTAGGAGGAAGGCAAGGATGAGCTAGGAGAAGGTGCCATCTGGGATAAGGCCAAGGGGCGTGGGCACAGGAGGCTCCCTGTGATAACCCCGAGTTTACTACTATCTGTAATAGCTCCATAAAGGAGACAAGCTTGTATTTTCAAGGTTCTCGGAGCAAGCCCTGGCTCACAGTAACGGCTCTCCAGCCGTTAGCCCTTATTACTCGAGTAGAAAACACACTTCAGGAGCCGTGCACTCATCCTGACACTAGTAACAACTGACAGTGATGAGAAGTGTCCAGAATCGGCTGGAATGACTGACTCTCTCATGAAGAGGTCAGGCTGCTGCTGGGCAGTGGAGGCTGGGCCATGTGCGTGGGCACCTCTGCAGAAGGGAGGGCAGGAGTTTCCCAGGAGAAGGTCAGTGGGACAGTCTCTGAGTCCCTGTCAAGTTCCGCTTCTGTGAGAGCTTCCAAGAGTCCCTTCTGGAGACATGAGGGAGACCCGAGAGACAGGGCTCACAGTCCTCGGGGCCTCTGGTGGCTGGAACATAGGCCGGGTGCTGCAGGTCCTACAGAAACATGGAAGAAGGGACAGACAGCTCTGTATATCTGCTTCGAGTTTCACTGTGGCCTTCCTCTGGTTCTTAGTAGCTCAAAGAACACTTCTGTGGGATAAAATGATCTTGAAATAGAGCCCTCAGGAACTTCATCAATGTGTGGTCAAACAAGACCAAGTATGAATTAGAATATGACTTGGGCTTGTCAACATTCTATTTGAAGGTTTAAAAGACATTTAAAAGATATTAGAAGGATAATCATATCCTCCAGTAGCTTCTTGAAAAAGTGTGCAAAGGAGGTAAACCTCTTAAAACTTACATGACTTCTTTCATACGTGGTTTAACAGTTTGCTGGGTATAGAATTCTAGGTTGGAAGTAATTTCTGAGGAGTTGGAAGAGTTTTGAAGGCATTGCTCCATTTTCTTGCTCCCAGTGTTACTGTTGAGAAGTCCAAAGTGATTCTTGATGTTTGGTTTGTCATCTCTCTCTCTCCTTCCTTCTCTTTTGAAGATTACAAAATCTTGTGTGTGTGTGTGTGTACTTAATGTCCTAAAATTTTACAATGCTGTATCTCATTGTAGGCCCATTTTTATCCATTGTATGCAGGGCACCGGATAGGCCCTTTTAATCACTTCAGTTCTGGGAGATTGTCCAATTATTTCATTCCATTTCCTTGTCTCCGTTTTCTCAGTTATCTCCTTTTGAAACCAATCTTCCGAAGTTAGGTCTTTTGCATGGTTCTCTTTTTTTAATCTTTCCTATTTTCATTTCTTTATCTTTTTGCTCTTTCTGGGAGGTGTCTTTACCTTTATTTTCCAACTATTCTATTGAATTTGTGCTTCCTGGATTTTTTTTTTTTTTAAGAGAGTCTTATTCTGATTTCATGGATGTAATACCTTTTATATCACTCTGAGGATATTAAGTTTTTTCTTCTGTGTGCTACACTCTGTTTCTTCCAAGGATTGATTTGTTTGTTTCTGATTGTTTCTATCTCTATCTTACAGATTCAAGGCATCCTTTAGATGCAGTTACTCATAGGATGATTGGAGATTTTTGCACGTAGATGGGGCTTGCTGACTCTGTGCTTTACTGCAGGGCTATCTGGGTGGTCTCGGGCCACTCACAATGGTGCTGTCTATGGAGACACCAGGTTGAAGGGGCCTGAAATGCAGCCCTCACTTATTTACCAGTTCATGAACCCTGGTCAGCGGCTATGTCTTCCTGGAAGAGGGATGCCTTTTTTCTCCCACAAAACTGTGATTTGCTTTTCAAGTCTGACATTAGCAAATCTTCATCTACCCAGGGGGAATATCTTTTTCCAATTCATACAACAGCTTCCCACAGGCCAGCGGAGGCCCTGAAAAGTCTGGCTGGAGTTCTCCCCAGGTCAATATCTTTATATCTTTTGTGTTGAGCTGGTCAAATTCTGCAAGAAAGAGCTTTTCAGACTCCAGCCAGCAGAGTAAGGTCCCGGCTTTGAGAGATCTGTGCGTAAGACAGAGCGCTCCATTTAATGGCACTTAATCTCCGTCTTGGGTAGAGTAGCCGCACCTCACAGTGGCTGCTGTCCTCCAGCCCAGAGACACTGTTTTACCCTCTATAGACAGATGCTGGACTGGGGAGGGGCAGTGACTCTGTGGGGTGCAGTTGGGAAAGGGGCTCTAGCTTTCACCTAGTCTTCCTTATTGGAACCTCCATCCTCAACCCTACCAAACAGTTCCAGAGGTACTTAGTACTACCAGTTCCTGATATTTTGAGGCTTCCACACTGTAAATTGGGTTTGGTCTCCATTTTTCCCACCATTGACTTTGCTTTCTGGCTCCTCAAATCTGCTGGGCAGTTGCCACTCTTCCATTGCATTTCAACATATACAATTTTATTATTTTCTCCTCTACAATTCTCCAGTTCTCCTTGCCCCTGTTGGGTCTTTTTTTAAAGTCTCTTGAATGTAATGTTGGTAGATTCCAGAAGGAAGAAAAATTAGACTCAGGGGTTTAATTGGTATCTTACTTGAAATTGTTCATAGGTTTCCTCCAGGCTCTAAGAAAAACGCCCTCTTGTTATCAACTCTGGATACAGTGCCTGTATTTAACTGGGGTTATCTCCCTTTGGGAAGAGACTGAAAATCTATGTGGTTGTCTGTGTCCTATTGTTAAATCAGTTTTGTGAAAGAATATTTAGAAGTAAATTTTTTTTTGGAGAGAAGATATATGTATACACACACACACACACACATATATATATGCAGTCATCCTTCAGTATCCCTGGGGGATGGGTTCCAGGACCTGCCATGGATACCCAAATCCACAGATGCTCAAGTCCTATAGTTGGCCCGTTGTATCTGTAGTTACACATCCATGGATTTAACCAACTATTGAAAAAAATCTGCAAATAAGTGGACGCACACAGTTCAAATCCATATTGTTCAAAGTCAACTCTGTGTGTGTGTGTGTGTGTGTGTGTGTGTGTGTACATATATATGGTGAATATAAGTTGTACATATGATGTATACTATATCAAGGAGTGGAATGAGGTTGACTTAATTGTGGCTCCTCCAAAATTTAAATCTCCAGCTCTAACTTGAACTCTGACCATTCGACTGCCTGGTTCACATCT
The DNA here is from genome assembly GCF_030028045.1 of Hippopotamus amphibius kiboko. Taxonomy (NCBI): domain Eukaryota; kingdom Metazoa; phylum Chordata; class Mammalia; order Artiodactyla; family Hippopotamidae; genus Hippopotamus; species Hippopotamus amphibius. The sequence continues at coordinate 135,997,201 of NC_080189.1, read as the reverse complement.
CCACTTGGATATAAAAATACACATTAAATTTCACGTGGACAAAGCTGAACTCCTGATTCTCCCATCTGAAACCTGTTTCTCATAGCCTCCCCATTTCGATTCTTATCTGTTGGCTCTGCCTTCAAAATGTACCCAGAATCTGACCTCTTCTCATTACCTCCACCAGCTCTGGTCTGAGCCACTATTATCTCTTGCCTGAATGTAATAATTAGGCCATGTTTTTGATATGCAAAAAGATCAGGAGCTGACTTTGAAGGTACAGCCTAGAGAAAACTAAATCATTCAGATTGGCAACTTAGGAGAATCTTTCCTTCTTTTAAGAAGAAAAGGCAGAGAAGAGAAAAGACAACTAAGTGATCTGCTAGGAGAATGAGCACCTAAGTCAGAAATGTTGAAGGGACTTCTTTACACTGAAAAGAAATGGTACTAATTAATAACAAGAAATATACCAAAGTAAAAAATTTTGCTGGAAAAGGTAAATATACAGTAAAGGTAATGAGTTGATCACTTATAAAGCAAGTATGAAGGTTAAAGACAAAAGTAAAATTAAATAAAACTACAACAATTAGTCAAGGATGCATAAAATTAAAAGATGTAAAAGGTAACATAAAAATATAAGACATGATGGGGGGAATAAAAAATAAAGTTCTAGAATGTGTTCAAATTTAAGTTGTTATCAACTTAAAACAGACCTTTACATACATAGGATGTTATATGTGAACCTCACGGTAACCACAAAGAAAAAACTTATAGTAAATACACAGAAAGAAAAATGACAAAAGAACCTGAACATAACACTACAGAAATCCATGAAACCAAAGGAAGAGAGAAAGAGAAGAAGAAAGGAACAGAGAGAACTACAATCCAAAAACTGCAAGCCAGAAAACAACCAACAAAATGGCAGTAAACACATAACTGTCAATAATTACTTTAAATGTAAATGGACTAAATGCTGCTATTGAAAGACACAGAGTGGCTGAATGTATGAAAAAACAAGACCCAACTATATGCTATTTACAAGAGGCTCACTTTAGAAGTAAGGGCACACACACTGAAAGTAAAGGTATGAAGAAAAATATTCCATGCAAATGGAAATGAAAAGAAAGTTGGGATAGCAATACTCACATCAGATAAAATGGACTTTATAATAAAGACTGGAATAAAAGACAAAGAAGGACATTACATAATGATAAAGGTGTTAATCTAGCAAGAAGATTTAAACATTTATAAATATAAATGCACCCAACATAGGAACACCAAACTATTTAAAGCAAATATTGATCTTTGCTATTACTTCCTTCATTTCTTTTTCATTTATTTCTGACCTGATCTTTATGATTTCTTTCCTTCTGCTAACCTTGGGGTTTTTTTGTTCTTCTTTCTTTAATTGCTTTAGGTGTAAGGTTAGGTTGTTTGAGATTTTTCTTATTTCTTGAGGTAGTATTGAATTGCTATAAACTTCCCTCTTAGAACTGCTTTTGCTGCATCCCATAGGTTTTGGGTCATCCTGTTTTCATTGTCATTTGTTTCTAGGTATTTTTTGATTTCCTCTTTGATTTCTTCAGTGATCTGTTGGTTGTTTAGTAGCATATTGTTTATCCTCCATGTGTTTGTATTTTTTACAGTTTTTTTTTCTGTAATTGATATCTAGTCTCATAGTGTTGTGGTTGGAAAATATGCTTGATACAACTTCAATTTTCTTAAATTTACCAAAGCTTGATTTGGGACCCAAGAGGTGAATCTAAAAAAAATGGTACTGATTAACCCAGTGGCAGGGCAAGAATAAAGATGCAGATGTAGAGAATGAACTTGAGGACACAGGGTGGAGGGGGGGAAAGGGGAAGCTGGGATGAAGTGAGAGAGTAGCATTGACATATATACACTACCAAATGTAAAAAAGATGGCTAGTGGGAAGCTGCTGCATAGCACAGGGAGATCAACTCAATGATTGGTGATGACTTAGAGGGATGGGATATGGAGGGTGGGAGCGAGGCTCAAGAGGGAGGGGATATGGGGATATATGTATAAATACAGCTGATTCACTTTGCTGTACAGCAGAAACTGGCACAACAGTGTAAAACAATTATACTCCAATAAAGATCTGAAGAAAACAATAAAAAATAAATAAAGCAAATATTAATGAGCTTAAAGGGAGAAATTGACAGCAATGCAGTAGCATAGGGGACTTTAACACCCCACTTATATCAATGGATAGATCACCAAGACAGAAAAATCAGTAAAGAAACATCAGCTGTAAATGACATATGAGACCAGAGATTTAACAGATTTATACAGAACATTCCATCCAAAGTGCACACAGAGCATTCTCCAAGGTTGAGCACATGTTAGGCCAGAAAACAAGTCTCGAGAAATTCAAGAAGAATGAAATCATATCAAGCATTTTTTTTCTGACCACAATGGTATAAAACTAGAAATCAATTATAAGAAGAAAATTAGACAACCATAAATATGGAGATTAAATAATATGCTACTGATCAATGGGTTATTGCAGAAATCAAAGGAAACATTTAAAAAATACCTATAGACAAATGAAAACAGAATTATGACATGACAAAGTCTATGGGATGCAGCAAAAGCTGTTCCTCACTATGGAGGAAAGTCCATAGTGATACAGGCCTACTTCAAGAAAGAAGACAAATTCCAAATAACTAATCCAACTTTACATCTAAAGGATCTAGAAATAGAAGAACAAATGAAGCCAAAGGTAGTAGAAGGAAGGAAACAATAAAGATCAGAGCAAAAATAAATGAAATAGGGGCTAAAAAGACAATAGAAAATATCAATGGAACTAAGAGCTGGTTCTTTGAAAAGATAAATAAAATTGACAAACTATTAGCTTCACCAAGAAAAAGAGAGGGCTTAAACAAATGAAATCAGAAATGAAAGCACAGTAACAACTAATAGTAAAAAAATACAGAGGATCATAAGAGACTACTATGGACAATTATACACCAACAATTGAACAACTTAGAAGAAATGGATAAATTTCTAGAAACATACAATCTTCTAAGATTGAATCATGAAGAAATAGAAAATCTGAATAGTTTGATTACTAGTGAGAAGATTGAATCAGTAATCAAAAACCTTCCAACAAACAAAAGTCTAGGACCAGATGGCTCACTAGTAAATTATACCAAACATCCAAAGAAGATTTAATACCAATCCTTCTCAAACTATTCCAAAAAAAAACATGAAGGGAAGAAACACTTCCAAACTCATTTTTCGAGGCCAACGTTACCCTGATACCAAAACCAGAGAAGAATACCACACACAAAAGAAATTACAGCCAATATCCTTAATGAACATAGAAAATCCCCAACAAAATATTAGCAAACCAAACAACAACACATTGAAAGGATCATACACCATGATCAAGTGGGATTTATTCCACAGATGCAAGGATGGTTCAACATCCACAAATCAATCAGTGTGATTAATACATTAACAAAATGAAGGATAAAAAATATATGATCATCTCAATAGATGCAGGAAAAGCATTTAACAAAATTCAATGCCCATTTATGATAAAATTCTTAACAATGTGAATATTGAGGGAATGTACCTCAAGATAAATAAAGGCTATATATGATAAACACACAACTAACATCACACTCAGTGGTGAAAAGCTCAAAGCTTTCCCTCTAAGATCAGGAACAAGACAAGGATACCCACTCTCACCACTTTTATCAACATAATAGTATTGCAAGTTCTAGCCACATGACTTAGGCAAGAAAAAGAAATAGAAGGGAGCCAAATTGGAAAGGAAGAAACAAAATTGTCACTATTTGCAGATGACATGATATAATATGTAGAAAACCCTAAAGAGTCCAGCAAAAAAAAAAATTCATTTGCTAGTTAGAACTAATAAATGAATTCAGTAAAGTTAACAACTTTAATATACAGAAATTTGTTGCATTTCTACACACTAATAATGAACTATCAGAAAGAGAGATTAAGAAAACAATACAATTTACAATACTATCAAAAAGAATAAAAAATACCCAGGGATAACTTTAACCAAGAAGGTGAAAGATGTATATACTGAAAACTATAAGACACTGATGAAAGAAACTGAAGAATAAACAAATAAATGAAAAGATATTCTGTGATCATGTATTGGAAGAATTTATATTGTTAAAATGTCCATACTATATAAAGAAATCTCTGGATTTAATGCAGTCCCTCTCAAAATCAAATGGCACTATCGATGGGAATAGAACAATTATTCAAAAATGTGTATGGAACCACAAAAGACCCCAAATAGCCAGAGCAGTCTTCAGAAAGTAGAACAAAGCTGGAGGTATCACACTCTTTGATTTCAAAGTACATTGTAGAGCTACAGTAATCCAAACAGTATGGTTTTGCATAAAAACAGAGACAGAGATCAATGGAACAGAATAGAGAGCCTAGAAACAAATACACACATATATGAACAATTAATTTACAACAAAAGAGTCAAGAACACATACATGGAGAAAGAAAGTTCTCTTCAATAAATGGTGTTATGAACACTGGACAGCCATAGGCAAAAGAATGAAACTAGACTATTATCGTATACCATACACAAAAATTAATTTAAAATGGATCAAAGACTTGACTGTAAGACCTGAAACCATAAAATTGCTAGAAGAAAACATAGGCAGTGAGGTCTTTTGACATTGATCTTAGCGACGTTTTTGTGGATCTGACTCCAAAGGCAAGGGAAACAACAGCAAAAGTAACCAAATGGGACTGCATCAAACTGAAAAGCCTCTGCACAGCCAAGCAACATACTGAATGTGAGCAGATATTTGCAAATCATAAAACCAATAAGGGCTAACATCCAAAATATACAAAGAACTCATACAACTCAACAACAAAAAAGCAACCTGATTAAAAAATGGGCAGAGGACCTGAATAGACATTTTTCCAAAGAAGACATACAGATGGCCAACAGGCACATGAAAAGATGTTCAATATCCCTAATTATTAGGGAAATGCAGATCAAAACCACAATGCAATATCACCTCACACTTGTTAGAATGGATATTATCAAAAAGACAACAAATAACAAGTGTTGGTGGGGATGTGGAGAAAAGGGAACTCTTGTGCATTGTTGGTAGGATGTAAACTGGTGCAATCACTGTGGAAAACAGTATGGAGATTCCCCCCAAAAGTAACAGAACTACCATATGATCTAGCAATTCCATTTCTGGAATTTATCTAAAGAATGCAAAAACACTAATTCAAAAAATATATGCATCCCTATGTTCATTATAGATTGTTTACAATAGCCAAGATTTGGAAACAACCTAAGTGTCCATCAGTGGATAATTGGATAAATAAGATATTTTATGTACACACACACACACACACACACACACACACACAATGAAATACTACTCAGCCATAATAAAGAATGAAATCTTGCTATTTGTGACAACATAGATGGACCTTGAAGGTATAATGTCAAGTGAAATAAGTCAGAGAGAGACAAAGACCATATGATTTCACACATGTGGAATCTAAAAACAATCCCAAGAAAACAAAACCAACAAACAAACAAAAACAAAAACTCATCGATACAGAGAAGAGACTGGTGTTTGCCAGAGGGGAAGAGGGTTAGGAGGTGGGTGAAATGGGTGAACTGGGTCAATAATATAATGATGGATGGCAACCTGACCTTTGGTAGTGATCACTTTGTAGTGCACACAGATGTTTAATTATAATGTACACCTGAAGCTTATATGTTATATACCAACTTTACTTCGATAAAAAATTACAAAGATTGAATATGCAGAAGTTAGAGGAAATAGCAAATGTCAGAATTTCCAGCTTCTGAAGAAGACAAAATGGGATCGTGACTGCAGTGAGGGGGAACAGCCTGGAGAAGAAATGCTGAGATACCAGAGAGAAGATGTTTACAGTGAATGTAGCTACAGGTAAGTTTGTAGGTGTGGGACTGGAAGTTGAGGTATTTTCTTCCTATAACTTCCTTGTTCTTTTTAATATAGAAGGCAAATTCATGTGAGAAGTATCCCTACTTAACACATAGGATTATAATTGATAATTTCACATAGAAGTATTTTTAAAAGCAAGAATTTGCATTGGAGAAAAGACAGCCCCTTCAATAAGTGGTGCTGGGAAAACTGGAGAGCTACATGTAAAAGAATGAAATTAGAACACTCTCTAACACCATACACAAAAATAAACTCAAAATGGATTAAAGACCTAAATGTAAGGCCAGACACTATAAAACTTAGAGGAAAACATAGGCAGAACACTCTATGACATAAATGGCAGCAAGATCCTATTTGACCCACCTCCTAGAGTAAAGGAAATAAAAATAAACAAATGGGACCTAATGAAACTTAAAAGTTTTTGCACAGCAAAAGAAACCATAAACAAGAAGAAAAGACAACACTCAGAATGAGAAAAAATATTTACAAACGAAGCAACTGACAAAGGATTAATCTCCAGAATACATAAGCAGCTCATGCAGCTCAATATCAAAAAAAACAAACACCACCATCCAAAAATGGGTTGAAGACCTAAATAGACATTTCTCCAAAGAAGACACACAGATGGCCAACAAACACATGAAAAGATGCTCAACATCATTAGTCATTAGAGAAATGTAAATCAAAGCCACAATGAGGATGGACCTAGAGACTGTCATACAGAGTGAAGTGAGTCAGAAAGAGAAAAACAAATATTGTATATTGACATATATATGTGAAATATAGAAAAATGGTACAAATCAACCGGTTTGCAAGGCAGAAATAGAGACCCAGGTGTAGAGAACAAACATATGGACAACAAGTGGGGAAAGCAGGAAGGGTTGGGGGTGGGGGTGGGGATGAATTTGGAGATTGGGATTGCCATATATACATTACAGTAAATAAGAAAAAAAATACCAAATTGTGCACTCTAAATATATGCAGTTTATTGTCTGTTAACTGTATTTCAATAAAAGTTCTTAAAAAAAAAACTACAATGAGGTATCACCTCATACCAGTCAGAATGGCCATCATCAAAATATCGAGGAACAATAAATGCTGGAGAGGGTGTGGAGAAAAGGGAACCTTCCTGCACTATTGGTGGGAATGTAAATTGGTACAGCCACTATGGAGAACAGTATGGAGGTTCCTTAAGAAACTAAAAATAGAACTACCCTATGACCCAGCAATCCCACTACTGAGCATACCTGAGAAAACCATAATTCAAAAAATACATGTACCCCTATGTTTATTGCAGCACTATTTACAATAGCCAGGACATGGAAGCAACCTAAATGTCTATCAACAGATGAATGGATAAAGAAGATGTGGCACATATATACAATGGAATATTATTCAGCCATAAAAAGGAATGCAGTTGAGTTATTTGTAGTGAGGTGGATGGACCTAGAGTCTGTCATATACAGTGAAGTAAGCCAGAAAGAGGAAAACAAAATAAAACAAAAATGGTACTGATAGTGCCAGGGGAAGAATAAAGATGCAGATGTAGAGAACAGACTTGAGGACACAGCGGGTGGCGGTGGGGAAGAGAAGCTGAGAGAGTAGCACTGATATATATATACTACAAAATGTAAAATAGATAGCTAGTGGGAAGCAACTGCATAACACAGGGAGATCAACTCTATGATTGGTGATGATCTAGAGGGTGGGATAGGGAGGGTGGGAAGGAGGCTCAAAAGGGAGGGGATATGGGGATATATGTATAAATACAGCTGATTTACTTTGTTGTACAGCAGTGGAAACTAGCACAATAATGTAAAACAACTATACCCCAATAAAGATCTGGAAAAAGAAAAAAAACACAAACAAATGCAAAAAAAAAAAAAAAAAAAGAATAAGAGCTATGCACTCTTTATTAGAAAATAATTACCTTAATTATATAAAGGTGTTTTCCATGGAAGGATTTTGTTTTGGTTTACAACTTTGTTCTAGGAAATGCTAAGAATTTATAAAATCTGAGGTCACTCTATAAAATTGAATCTTCTCAAGCTAAGCAAGAATTCTAAATTGTTTAATAAGAATAAAGCCAGGCGAAGAATCATCTAAGTATGGATATATTAAAATGGGTAAAAATGGCCACAATATTCCTTAATATTAGAGTCAGTCTAAATTCTTAATGTTATTTGCATTTATATTTATCTCTAAAAATTGGCACATTATAAGAAGGAATTCAAAATCAAAACATGTTAATATTTAAAATACCTTACTGGCTATAGAATTCATTCTCCTGGGAGTAAACATGGAAGGATATCCAGAAGAAATGAAGCCAAAGAATTGAAAAGGAAAGAAAAAAAAAAACTTTAGTTAAACCACTTTCCCAACTCTATTTTGATTTCTTTTGAGCTTTCAAAAGCAGATTAATATGGAAAAATAAAGTGTAAGGCTGGAGAAAAGAGCCACAATTTTTCTTCTTCAGTGTCAAAGAAATAGCTTTCCCTGCTCCTACTAAATTGGAACTAAGCTTATAAGGTTGAAAATAAATGACTAATATCTTGGGAAATAACCTAAGTGAAAGATTCTTTTGGCCCAATGATTGCTTTTCTGAAGCTCCAGTTGACTTATTCTCATTCTCAAGGCCTCTTCTGCCCCTCCTTCCATCGCACCCTACTGGTATCAAGTATACCTAAAAGGCAGTCTCGGCACACGCTGCCCATCACGGAAATATTTTCCTTCTCTGATACAGTTTGTGGGCAGGAATAAGTCAAAAGTGGTTGTGCTTTCTTCATTTACCTTTTAAAAACTTATCTCTGATGTCTCAGATCTTTAAAAATGGAACCTAAAAAATATCACCATAAAATTTCACAATGTAATGTTTCTACCAACTCTGAGAAAAACTGTGATAACACTCTAAAAAGTTTTAATACCTAACTATTAACTTTTATCTTCTCTTTTTGCTAAAATTATATAAAATGATACTTTTAGTCTCATCTATATAAGAACTTCAAATTTCAGTGAAAGAAACTGAATGAATTTTATGACAGAATGATTCTTCTTCCGCTCCTGGCAAAGACCGTGTTCATTTCAGAGCCCATCTTGGAATTGTTTTTACCAAGTTAGCTGTTCAGAACTTCAGGGTTGGCTCTAAGCGTGCTATCTAGGCCAGTGATTAAATAAAAAAAATTTTTCAGCAGTGAAACTCTTTTCCTTTCTTTTTAAAAAAAAAATTACCAAGTATTTATCACTATGAATTGATGTAAAAATTAGCACTATGTAATCTCATTTCCAGGCATAAGCATATTCAGAAGGAAAATTTACATATATTTATCATAAAATAGTAAGTAGCAAGAGAAATATAATTTTATTAATCCTGGAACTATCTTGCAATATTACTAAGAATATTTAGGACTGGAAACTAATAGTACAAATTGGAATGATGAAATATGTCTCTACCAAATGCAGATGCATTTTTTTGTGTCATGTATATTTCCTCTAATTTTTATTAGCAGTGCCCTGAGTTGGAAGAACGTTTAATTTAACGTCTAGATGTACTATGTGAAAGTAATACCCATATAATTTTTGAAAACTGTTTGTTTCAGTTTAAATGGAAGCAATTCTTAGCTGTGCAGTGATTCTTAGCATATTTCTTTTAAATGTAGTTCTCAAAAAAGGATAAATACATTAAACTCTGAAGAGTTTTGATATCTTTTGATATATTTTCTTGCACATCTGAAATTGGTCATCATAAACTTTATATGATTTAGGAATTTCTTTCTTAATATACAAGTGCACATAATCTTTCTAAAGTTCTAGAAAGACCTAGCAATAGAAAGTCGCAGGAACTTTTAAAGAATGGGAGAACTTTTCCTTTCTCCCCCCAAAACAAAAACTCAACTCTTCTATGAAATTCACATATATTGATACATACACATACTGCGTAAGGGGAAACGGCAGGGGAAGCAGGGCCTGGATCCCTGGAACTCTGCCTGTTCCCTCTTGTCCCTCCTATGGTACTGTCTCCAATTTGTGATACACAGCAAACCACTCATCTCCATAACCTTTGACCTCCTCGCTCTTTATTTCCATTCTCACAACAGCACAGCTCCCCTTGGTGCTCCTTCCAGTCCACCCTCACTTCCCAACAATTGCCCCACGGTCCTAAAAACTGCCTTTCCCTCGGCTCTGATAGTCTCAGCTAGACTTTTGGAAAGGGACAGTTTAAACACATTCCTTCTCCGTTTTAAAGGAGTCATAGCCTTGCTTATGTTTCTTGGATTTCAAAATTTGTGTTTTTAGGCTAAGTCTTTAGCTTAAAGAATTTCAAATTATATACCAAAGCGATACATCTTAGGCAGCACAAATGAAAGAGTTGTGTTTAGGAAGGTCTTTGGTCCCCCCTGAAATGATATGTACAGGACACTGTTTCTGTGTGACCTGTCTCAGAATCCTCCTGAGGGAACGAGGCTGGGTCACAGTCCTGACACTGCTTGGGGACCAATCCAGAGCTACTCATCAAATATGCTAACAAAGTTATACTTTCAAACTTACTTTAAAGTCAATTTGGATCCAAGGTACTAAACTAGCTTATCATGTCAGTACTTATTTTGTGTTAATCTAGCTGTCTTCAATATATCTAACACTTCTGGCAAGATTTTCCTTTTAAATTTTGGATGTGATGAGTGCAGGTGGGCAGGTCTTTGTTTCCTTGTCAACCAGGAAAAGATGTTGCTGGTCACCTGCGATGTGGTGTGAAAGGCACTATGAGGAAGGCATGGTCCAGCTGTTGAGGAGGGTAGAGGGTGCGGAGTGAGGCATGTGGTGGGCAGCCCAGGGGAAGAGCCCCCCACCCCACCCCTGCCTTGGGGCAGAGGACCCAGCTTTCTGGTTGTTACCTGCCCCGTGGCCCCAGACTCATGGAACAGCTCGGGGGAGGTCTCTCTCCCTTTCTACAAAGCAAAGCCTAGGCAGAATGCAAGCTAAAGCTCAGTTCATCACCACCCAACCTCCACCAGAGATGATGTTCCCCACCCATCACAGAGCCAGGAAAGGCAGGGAGGGTGGGCATCCTCCAAGAAGGAAGGGGACAATAAGAACAATGACCAACATTTCAACCAAGAGTCAGCACTGACCATGTCAGAGGCACATCAAAGTGCCTTGAATAGCTAAGTCATTTCATGCTCTCCACAAACCCAGGGTTAAATGCTATTACTAATATTCTAGTGTTACAGGCTTCCCTGGTGGTGCAGTGGTTAAGAATCCACCTGCCAATGCAGGGGACAGGGGTTTAAGCCCTGGTTCAGGAAGATCCCACATGCCGCAGAGCAACTAAGCCCATGTGCACCACAACTACTGAGCCCACATGCCACAACTACTGAAGCCTGAGTGCCTAGTGCCCGGGCACTAGAAGAGAAGTCACTGCAATGAGAAGCCCATGCACTGAGACAAAGAGTAGCCCCCACTCACCACAACTAAAGAAAGCCTACGCACAGCAACGAAGACCCAACTCAGCCAAAAATAAAAATTAAAAAAAAAAAATTCTAGTGTTACAGATGTGGAAACGGCAGCACAGAGAGACTAAGTCACTTGCCCAGAGTTACAGAGCTTAGGAAAGTCAGGATTTGAACATAAGCTCTAGATCCCATGCTCTTACCCATCAGTAACACTGCCTCCCTTGGCAGAAGCACCCATGGAGAAGGAGCTGGTCTGCCTGGTCCCTGGACCCCTGGTGCTGGCATTCCCTGAGGCCATCACGCCCACACCCAATGCTGAAATCTGCGATTATAGTCAGCTGCCTCCACTCGCCATGATTCTACTCAGAGGGGCCTCTTTGTTTCTGCCGGTGCTCCCTGTGGGTCCCCTGCAGACTGAGTGCAATCTGTGGGGACCAGGCCTGACCTGGGGCTGACCTTTCAGACATTTGTCTCCACCAGTGGTGCACTGTTGCCCCTGCTTCATTTTGGACTTGCCGTCCAGCACACTCAGAACTTCTCCTGAAGGCTGCGTCCCTTCCTTTCATCCGTGTATCCTCAGGGGCCACGCCAATTAACACTATTTTGAGGTTAATATGCTCTGCATATTTCAGCTCTAGCAACAAACGAGGCTGAGAAGGTTTTGAAGTAACTCCTCCAATCCTTCCACTCATTTCCACTCATACCCCTTTTTAAATGTACTTGAGTTGTTTTTTTCTGGTACAAGATAAAACTTATCAGTCACTCTTTCCACTCTTTTGGGCACAATGACTGGTCTCTCTGGTTTAATATTCCTAAGAGCTTACCTGCTTTCACAGACTGAACTCCATTGTGTATGTTGTTTTTCAAAGTGTTCCATAAGAGTCTTCCTAGTGCTGATGCTGGAAGAGTGTCGCCAAGGACCAGCTGCCTGATCTCTCTGCTCTGCCTCTTGTCCCCATCGTCCCCATGTCAGGTTCCCTAACCGTAACAAAGCTTACCCTCCCCACCCTGTGTTGTTATGCCACACACACACACACACACACACACTCTTCTTTTGAGTTGCTTTGGTGTAGAACTTTGTCACAAATGTCCTAGAAATCTACATAATGACCAGTTTGCTCCTTTTGGGGCAATCAGGGAGCCCATGAACTATCTATGAGCACATTTCATGGATGACCCAAATATACGTAACCAGCAATGCTAATTTTCCCCCTCCAGTTTTACTGCTTCACAAGTAGGGCAGAACGACTTAATGATGCACTTCAAGAGGCTCTGTTCGCAGTGCGAATCTTATTCTCCATGAGCCAATGGTATGTTAAAGCGCTCACGCCGGAAAATTAAACATCTTTTTCAGGCTGTCAATTTACTCTGACATAAGCAGTTGCTCCGAAAATTATCCTAATGAGCATTAGAGGAATAAACAATAGAAATAAATTTTTGAATTATTACAAAAGAGTTGGAGGGTACAAGAAAGTATCGGTGCAAAACGGCTTTGCCAACTTGGCAGTGGCAGGTGGAGTCTGTGATGAAATTTTTACCTTAATGCAACAGGCTAGCTTTCTCCTTTGCCCAGCTGTGCTTTTTGAAGTTTTTCATGTACCACAAAATACATAATATAGGGCATTTAAATTCACTCCGAACCCCCAGCTACATGACTATGACATATTTGGAGGTGACTCTGAGGTGCATTCCCGAATATGGTGCAATGACTTCTAAATTTACAGTCTGATTTCCTGCTGCCAGTTATGACTGCCAAGTGCTTCTGACAGTGCGGCCAGTTTGTGGTGTCCCTAAAAATCATCAGCAATTTGAAAACATTAGCACCCGGCAATAGTCAAACTTTGCAATGACTGACTGTATTTATCACCTCACTTTTCCAGGGTACAAACTGAAAAAAAAAATCAAAGAGAAAAATTAAACTTCTCCAGCAGGGAAAATATAGAATTGAAAACCAACTGCATTAGAGGAACTCAGCCCTTTTCTATATTGTTCACAAATTAAACAGTTTGGGCTCTGTGGCTACGTAGAAGAAAAATATTGTAATATGCTTCCGTCCGTCAAATACTTTTTGTTTGGTCTTCACATTTGCAGACTATTTTGATATTTGAATATTATGTTATGTGGCAGGACTGAAAATGAGGAGAGGTTCATTGCTTCATTTGACAAATATTTACTAGGTTCTATTTGGTGGCACGAGCTGTGCCTGGGGGTGCAGCAGTGGAGGAGACAGGCATGGCTTCTGTCTTCAGGAATCACAGTCTCCTGAGGCCAACAGCTCCATAATGATGGCGAGAAGAAGGGACATACAAGTCTGAGGAGAGCACAGATGGGGGCAGGGGTAGAAACAGACGTCCCCGGGGAACAAGAGTGAGTCTGAAACCTGAAAGATGGATGTGGACAACACAAAGTGTGCTGTGGGGATCTGAAGGGCATTCCAGGCAGAGGAAGCGCAGTGGGGCGACCTCAGAGGCATGTGCAGAGTGCAGAGGGGCCAGCAGAGAAGTGGCCTCCAGCCCCCACCCCACCCTCTCCACTTGCACATCCTGGCTGGTGGCTGCCCCCCAAGAGCGTTGCTTTCTTTACACAAAAGTAGCCAACGCTTGCAGAGCCATGCCCCATGAGTATATGAATTTGAGTCCAGGATAAACAGTTTTCACATAAAGAACCCCAGACCCTAACCCTAACCCAAATGTAGTGGTTTAAACAGCCTAGAAGTTTGTCTTCCCTTGTGTAACACTGCAGATGGTCCAGGGCTGGTAGCACAGCTCTGCCGTCTTCAACCTGGAGGCTAATCACTGAGTCCAAAGATGCCCCAGTGGCCTCTACCCCTCGTCCTTTGAGTTCGGAGTGGGACCCAGGGAGATGCTTGCATCCTCGATGTGGGGCCAGAAATACAAGTCACCCGTGATACTTTTCACACGTCCCATCCTGGAGAACTTAGTCACATGGTCATGGCGAAAGTCAGGGGAGGCTGAGGACCATTTTCTGGGCTGTGCTGAAACTGTCATTTGCTGTCCGTGCCGAGGTAGGGTTGGGGAGGAGCAAGATGTGGCTGAAAGGCAGGCAGGACTCGGATTACGCAAGGTCTTGCTCAAAGCAAAGGAAACCATGTTAGTGTTACAACGTGTGCAGGGGCAGATTTAGGAGACTCTGCTCGCAGAAGAGGCTGGATCAGGGTAGACACCAGGCAGGGCTTCCCAATGAGTCTCCCATTTAAGTATGCTGTGTCCTTGCTCAGCAGCAAGCCAGATTCTGCATTCAGGGACACATCTGAGCCATATGGTCTCTGAAGAAACGGCCTGAGAGCTTATGTTTCAACAGAAAGAATTTGGTGGATATAGACAGAAACCTGAAACATCCTGTATCATTCAGCTTTCCCCTGCAGTGACCCTCGGATGTGTTCTGAGTTTACATACACTCATGGGTCCCAACAGAGCACACAACCTAAGGTGCAGAGGTGGCTGCCCCAGCGGAGTCACATCTGTAGATACAAGTACGGCCTGCACCCTGGCCAAGCCACATGAGGACCAGCCCACTCTCAAGGGTGGCACAGACCTGCCAGCAGCCTCTCTGAGGAGCACCACATCCCGCCAAGGATGCAGGGCCCATCCACGTGGCACTCAGAGCCTCAGGGGGAAATAGTGCTGGAAGCCAGCTCCTTAGATTCTGTCTACACTGAACACATGGAGGCCGGGGACTTGAGAGCTGCTATCTGAGTTGGCTCAGCGCCCAGGAAGGGGACTTGAATCCAGGGAGGAGCACTTTCGAAAGACACCTACCCCACACCCACAGCCTCCACCCAGCAGGGTTCTGCTCCTGATAATACAGCAGCAGCGTTCAGATGCACCCTGCCAGGCAGCCTCTTTATATGTACAAGTCTCTATCCACACCTTCTTTCTTCCCCTTTCATCCTCTTTGTAACTCCTTGAGGAACGAATTCACATCCTTATTGAAGTGGGGAGGACAAAGCCAGGGAAGCTGAGTGAGCTGCGGCTGTACCCACAGCCAGGACTCACACCCAGGTCTAGTCTGGCACCAACACAAGCTCATTTCCCTGCACCCTGTGTTATTTATTTAATGAGTAGGTTTCTCCCTCAGATTCATCCATTTTCTAAATTGGATTAATGAACTAGCTTTGGGACATCTGTCTAAATTGTACGTAGTATATTCTGTAGCTATGCCACCTAAAATGGTTTTTTTCAAAACCTACCTCAATTTGCATACCAATCACTGTCTATATCCTATTAAAAGCACATCAGAAAATTCTGATGTTCTCATTCTTGCAAAATGGCTTGTGGTAGCTTTAGTGCCCACATGCTGTCAGGATCCTTGTTTTCATGGTTCACTATCAAATCATTCTTTTTATGATAGGACATCACTTCTTTTAGGATTTCAATGAATATGAAAAATACAGGTAAGCCATACTGGTGGTTTTGATTATTAATGGTAAGGGTTATCAATTGACTGATTAATAATTAAGTTCTGATTAATCTCTTATTAATTCAGTTGAACAGTCAGCAGAGCTAGAATGTGAAATGGTGCTGAAGCATGGGGGACTTAACAAAGGTCACATCTAGTGAGGGCAGTTTCGTGAGTCACGACTCAGCCTGGGGCTTCTTTCACTTAGCCCAGTGTTTTTGAGACTTGTCCGTGTCGTGGCATGTGTCACTGGCTTGTTCCTTCTTGTTGCTGAGTGGTCTTTCATGGTATGAAGGCACCTATGGTTGTTTATCCACTCAGCCATTGAGGGACATTTTCATTGTTTCCGTGTCTGGGCGACTGTGAGTAATACTGCTGAAACTATTCACAGAGAGGTCTTTGTGTGTATGTGCATTTTCATGTTTCTCCTGGGTAGATATCTGGGAGTGGAGGAGCAAGGCCATGTGGCATGCTTAACTTTCTGAGAAACTGGCAAACTGTTTTCCCCGGGGGGGAGGGGGGCTGTATCATTTTGCATTTTTGTCATCAGTGTGGGAGGGTTCCGGTTCTCCACATCCTTGTCAGCACTTAATATTGTCAGTCTTCTGAATTTTAGCCATTCTGATAGGTATGTGGTTGTGTCTCATAAAGTTTTGGTTTGCATTTCCCTGATGGCTGTTGGTGCTGAGCGTCTTTTCATGTGCTTGTGCTTGCCATATCTTTGCTGAAGCCTCCAGATATTTTGTGCAGTTTTAATTGAGATGTTTTTCTTCTTATTATTGAGTTGTAAGAATTCTTTGCATAATCTGAATAATACAAGTCCTTTGCCAGATATGTAAATTTTATACATACACGCACACACACACACACACACACACACACACACACATGGGGACTTGCCCTGGTTTTGCAGAAAAAAGTTGGACCCAAAGTTGCTTCCATCAGGCTCCTGAGTCTCCTCTTCCAAGTCCCAAACAGGCCCACTGTGAGGATATCCAGGACTTGTATAAGCAAAACTGATGGAATATTTTGGCACGAGAAAGGTGTAGGTCCACATATATGATAATTTGTTGTCAACACACAATAACACTTTAAGCAAACCAGCATCTTTACTGCCTCTCCCGGTCCTAGAGAGGACACCACATTCCCATCAGTGCTGCCCTCTGACCTGTATCTCCAGGTGACCATGCAATGCATCTTGGATCAGTGTTTTTACCCTTCTTTGGCAAAGATGACAAGATTCAAAGAGGCTTTCACTTTTACTTCTCTGCATGCAAATTGGAATGAAAAATATTGGGTCAACATTCTGACATGTAGTTTCATTGGCAAGTGACCATCTAAGAAGAAATACCTTAGAAATTTATTTTCACCGAAATTTGATCAGATTTCCCCCCAATCAGAAAATCATGGTCTAGTGAAAAATATCAACATTTGTAGCAGGTAGGGTGCACATTTTAAGTTAGTTCTTACAATAAGCAGTGGTATAAATATTAAGCCTCCTCAGGGATTCAAACTCAAAACTTGAGTTATAAAGAATGTTAGTTTAAACTTTAGAAATATTTTTCTTACTTTTACTCACAGGTAAACAAAGACCTAGAGAATGAAGTGATTGAAAACCAAAAGCATATTGCAAACTAGGATATTATAAACAAGTCCTGACTTGTTAACCAGAAGCGTAAGCCATTATGTTTGATCAATCCTGAACCACAGACGTCGGTTATGCTATAATTTAAATATGCATGTACTATAATTAAGTTGGTTTTAAAAACGTAACTTTTGTTGAGCACCTATACTTTTAAATTTATATCCAAAGACATTTCAAAGGGAGACATCTTATACCACAGTAATGGGTTGGAAAAAACAGAGATTACAGCCTCTATGAACTGAAGAGTTTTGTATTTTTTTTAATAATAAAAAAAACCTGATTGATCCTGAAGGAAGTGAAAAAAGAGAACCTTAGCAGGGAATGTTAATGCATGCATATTTCTGGTACCTTAAAGACTTCAAGGTGCTAATTCAAGCACTGTTTACTTTTTGTATATAACAGGATTGCTGTTTTCAAGGGAAAAACAGAAGATATTTTCTGAGTGCCAAAAACTCCTTATTCATGAAGTCTGAAATACCATTATTATTATTAATTTTTATGTCTAGCATCTGTGAATAGCTTCTTATATGAGAAAACCATTTTGGGTCAGCTGGAGGCCAGAAATAATGAGCTGGCCTCCTGCCTTTGTGTATTGAGTCCAGTAGCTGCCAATTAATAAAATTGATTTTTTTTCTTTTTTGTTCCCGAGATAAATTTCAGAAAATGAAAACAAACAGTTGTTGGTGCTTTTTATAAATTTCCAATGGAAAGAAACAATATACTTCTCACAAGTTTAAAGACTGAAAGCACTGTAAGTAACCAAACAATTACGAGAAACTGCCCGGTGTATTTCTGTGGTTTCAAAAAAGGGCCAAGTCGGAAGGAAAAAACATTCCCGGCATTTTCTGAAGCTAGATAAATACAGAGAAGAAATGCAGATGAAACATGGAACTGCTCTCCAGAACCCCTGCCAGATTCCTCGACTTTTTGGCAGGCTGATTGACTTTGGCAATTGTAACCAGTAGCAATCTTTTCCATTAAAACGAGCAGCATATACTTTATTTTACCATACTGTTTGTGCATTTTTGACCCTCCCAAACTGGCTCTCTCCTTTTAGAAAGTGATTATTTCTGCAGAGTTGGCTGCAATTTCATTTATTCAAAACGGATCATTTATCACCAAAAAAGCTGTGGGGCAAAGCTACTGTTGAAGGAGTCTGACAGACCTACAGCTCGGCAGGAAAAGTGTCATTTTCTGAGACCAAGAGATGCTTTAACGTGTGCCAAGAGCATCTTATGCCAACCTGGCACCTTGATAATCAAACCTATTTAAATGTGAGGACTGTATAGTTTAGACAAGATAAGCTACCCAGTCCTGTCATTTTCTTTTATCGTGATCAGAAAAACTGTAATGTAGCCTGATGTTCCTAATTTTGGTGACATGATTAGGTTAAGAGAAAGACTAACTCTCCAGCCCTGAATCTAAATTCTGTGGACTCCAACACGCCTTAACCCTAAATTTTTTCTTATCTGTCAGTGATTCTATAGTAGACTCATTAGGATGCATGAGTAACAAGCACTAAAATGTCAAGGTCACGGTTTCTGGCTTCACCCAACTTGGGAAGGGAGGCTCATACCTGAGAGGTCTTTCATGCACTCATATGGAAATGACTTTTTGTTTTTACCTTTTGGCGGTTTCCTCTAAACTAAACGAAAATAAAAAAATTAGTGAATTCACCTTTTGCTGTGAATTTTTTAACACGGTGGACAGATGTTTGGTTTTTAAACAGCCAAAAATTCAAGCAGCCTTTGTACAGTTGACAGTGATTTGGCTATATTATTGTTCTGACGTTATTTGTCATCTTGTGCATCTTTCTTAATCATAAAGTAGCAGCTAACTTAAAGCAACGGAAAAGCATTAGCTTGGTGTGAGTGCCAGATAAACCCTGTGGTTTCAATTTACAGTTTGGAGCCAACAGTGACAGATATAAAAATAAGAATCTGTAATTTGCCAAGTTTAAAATCCCAAAACCAACATGGGAATGCTTCACAGGTTTATATGTGCATAAAATGAAACTGTTTTGCATAGATTTTTAAATGGTGAAGGAGTGTCTTTTCTTAAACTTAGGTTGACAGTTTAATAGTTTAATCACAAAGTATTTGACAAAAAAAGAGCCAAAAGTTACTGTTTAAATTTCAGAATGCTAAATCCGTACCAGCAGTTGGCAATAGCTGGATCTGGAATATTTTCAATAACAATTATAAATAATTACCTCTCACATTTTATAATTTACATCCATTTAACTCACAGAGCTTGCCTTATGAAAGAATTCTTTAATAAAAATAAAATAATGATAATAAATAAAGCTGGCTAAAGCTGTTAGCAGGAATTTATAATTTTAACAAACAAGGCACAACATTTTAGAAGTGTTGGGTAAAATGCCGTCTGTACATCTTGGAAAAACCTGCAATGATAATGTCATAACAAAAGTATATATAACTCTAAATACCGCCAATAATAACATGCTAATAAAGACAGTAAAGGTCCACTGACCCAACAATTTCTCATGCTGGTTGGTCCAGAAATCTAAACACTTGTATGTTCGTGTGCATCTTACACATCTTCCCAGCTCACCAGGAATGCCCTGACCGGCCCCCAGCTCTCACCCCCAGGGGCTGCCTTGGGAGCCTTTTGCTAAGATAAGCTGATTGGACTAAGGGTGGTTTCTTTTCCCAACCTGGGCCAATCAGATTCCTTTCCCTGAGATGTTTGAATTGAAAGTGAAAATAATATCTGACCTCCCTGGGTGACTGGAGAGTAAACTTAGCAGAAACCGTGGAGACACGTGGAGAAACAGAGACAGCTCGCAGAGAAAGAATAAAATGAAACAGATACAGAAAGGAAGTGAGACGACAGATGAAAGAAAAGATGCTAAGAAACGTTGAGGCCCTTTCCCCAGCATCGTTTTAGGGCCCGGCTGCTTTCTGGCCCATGAGATCTGTCAGACACCCGTGTATCCCCTTTGATGCCTAAGCTTATCTGAGTTGTGTTGCTTGTAATTTATTGAATCCTGATGGATCCTGCATTCTACCAATGGGACACGGGGCACATCACTGAGACTGCTGAACTAAAGCTTCCCAGGCTTTAAAATGGTGACAGTAATGCTTGCATCAAAGGGTGACTGTTAATACAGTGAGAGAAAGCACCTAGCCCAGCAGAAAACACTAAGTAATTGGCTTCTGTTTTAACTAGAGATTATGCTGTAAATATATATATATGTATACATATACATATAACTGTGTATATATACATATATATACAATTATTTATATTAACTGTTAGTCTAAGAAAAGCACTGCAGTCTCTTATTTTTAAGTCTAACTGTAATACTTGCTAACTTTTCATTTAATGGGTGACTCCAAATTTTTAGTAAAATTTAAAATGAAAATGGTCTTGCGAGCAACTGTTATCACTATGATTACTTCCCTCTTTATAGTAGGAAAAAAAAAAGGTTTGTGAATGAATCCCTAATTCTTCCTGTTTCCTTAATCTCTCATCTAATCTGTAGCCAAGTCCTATTTTGGCCGCCGTGTTCTTGGGCACTAACCGCTCACCAGCCCCTAGAGGCTCTTTGCTTCTACTCTTTCTGACCCTCTTCCTATGCATCTCCAAGACAGATCTTCTAATCATGTCACTGTTCTAATTAAACATTTTCAATGGCTTCTCAGTACACAAGAATAAAACCCCAATTCCTTTCTATGTCCTGGCAGTTCCCCAGGTAGTCCAGCCCCATCCAGCTCTCCAAATACATCTTGTGTCACTCTCTCTTCCCCCACTCAGCCTCAACCACCCTGCTCTTCTTGCAGGTCCCTGGACATGCTCAGCACACTCCCACCTTACATCCTCTGTACATACGTGCTGTCTGTAAACTCTTCTCTTTATCCTGCATATCTTAGTTTAGATGCTCCTGCTCCAGGATGCTGTCTCTGACTTCCTGGTCTAATGTAGGTTATCCCTCTGTTACTCTTCACTCAGCCCTATTTGTTTCCTTCATAGCACTCAGCACAGTGCTAATTATTTTGTCCATTTACTTCTTGTTGACCAGATCCTTCTTACAGTGCCTAAGAGGGGTGTGAAGCTCCTGGTGCCACCCTCTCCTCCTGAATTCTTGGAGTGGTGAGTAGAAGGCCAGGTCCTGCCGGTGTGTAGAATCTGTATACTATATCTTTATTCTATTCCTTTGAAAAAGGGGTACCACTTTGAAGGTGGAGTCATTTCCTGAATCAGCACTAAACATACATGGTCATTCTTAACTACACTTTTTAAGAGGTTTTGCCCCCAATTAGCAATGCATGTTTTCCTCTGATTTCAATAAATTAATAACCAATATATCAGCATGCAGTAGGATGGAATCATCTCATTTCACGAACAGTTATCAATCTTCTATCATTTGAAGGATTAATTTGTTAAAAGGGGAATTCAAGAGCATATAAAATTATCTTTTAAAAGATTCTATAAAACCATGGACCATTTCCAGATAGATTAACTTCAAGTAGAAACCAATATCTCCAGGAAAATCTTTAAATAAATTTAAATGATAAACTGAAAGTGAAAGTCAGATAATTGATTAGAATTCTGAATAAAAATATTTATCCAAGTTTTATATTTGAACTTTCATCTGGCATGATATCAATGGAGTAAAAGTAATTATTTAATAACAAATACTAAAACCAATTATATATATACTCTTTGAGCCAGCATTTCTTCTTCTCAGCATATACTCAATCAGTGCTTATGTCCACCAAAATATCATGTCAAGGATGCTCATAGAAGCACCATTTGTAAAGACCCAACTCATTTTCACTCTAATAGGCAGAGGATTCTAAACAAATGTTTCATGCTCAAATTATCCATTCACAAATTTTTCAGAAGTTGGATAAATACTGTATAATTTGTAACCAAATGTCTGAAATTATATATAAAATAATATATATTCCCTAAAATAAATTAGAAACTGGTATCTAAAATAAATTAGAAAATCATATCTGGAATAAATTAGAAACTAGTGTCATAGTTTAAAAAAAATACTCTGAAGCCACTTGTGGAGTATAAAGTCTTAAAAATAAAATAGGAACAGCCTATCTGCACACAAATCTATGCACGAAAATCCTGAGGGTTAGGAAAAGATTCAGCTGAATAAATAATAATAATAATTTGTTTCCTTTTTAAAAAATAATGTGTTTATTTATTTGTTGGCTGTGTTGAGTCTTTGTTGCTGTGCACGGGCTTTCTCTACTTGTGGCAAGTGGGGGCTACTCTTCATTGTGGCGCACGGGCTCCTCATCGCTGTGGCTTCTCTTGTTGCAAAGCACAGGCTCTAGGCTTGTGGGCTTCAGTAGTTGTGGCACACGGGCTCAAAAGTTGTGGTGCACGGGCTTAGTTGCTCTGAGGCATGTGGGATCTTCCTGGAGCAGGGATCCAACCTGTGTCCCCTGCATTGGCAGGTGGCTTCTTAACCACTGCACCGCCAAGGAAATCCCAATAATTTGTTTCCTTGGAAACAGCTGCAGTGGATGAATACCATTACAGTGGATGCTGTGGTGTGCTTCCCAGCGTAACTGAGTGGAAAAGTAACTGGCTAGTGGGAGGTCGCTCCCCCTATACATGAGCGGTAACTATAAACTGTAGCATTTAAACTTCTTACATTAATTAAGAATACTAGTAGGCTAAATGTGGACTAGTTCATCAAATTCCAGGATATTAGAACAAGAGGGTGTCCTTTTCAACTATGAAGTTAGCAACATTAGGGAAATAAAAGGTTGCTTTATACCGAGAGTAGAAGATTTAAGGATTTTCTTGTTTAAATGGCGGTTTGGGATAAATATATGAAATACGTAAGAAGGGCTAAGAAAAGTTATAGTGACTACATGCTCTGATCCCAAATCAGGAATTTTAGCAATTTACATAAAAAGTTTTATAATCGCATAAAAATTACACCTAAGTCAACTTTGTAGAAAATGTTCAAACTATGTCAAATCTGAATAGCTAGTAAAGGCAACCATGGCAGGAATATTGCAGTATTGTTCGGTTCCTTTTTCTAAGTCTGCCTGAGAGGATGTGCCTTATCCAGCACTCGTCAGACTTTACTGTGGATGTGAATCATCTGGGAATCTTGTTAAAATGCAGATTCTGATCCAACAGGTCTGGTAAAAGGTCTGAGATTGTGCTTTTCTAACAAGCACCTCTGTGCTGGTCTGTGTCTGGGACCACACTTAGAATAGGAAGCCCTTAGTCCTCGGGGCACCAGGAGAGGCCCCAGACCTGGTGCCTCCAGGCCGCAAATAGCTTTGTCCATTAACAAACACTGAATGTTTTTCTAATGACAGGAAAAAAGGTCAGGAAGCACTATTCTATAGGACCATCAAGCAACATATACTTTGATATCCTTTCAAAGGCAATTAGATTAACTGGATTGTCTGGGTGTCATACTGTGTCAGATCTTCTATTCCTATTCTCAAAGCTTACAGTTTTGAAGATAGTATTTTAATGTAGGTAACACATAAATTTAGGTTTCTCTCAGAAGAAATTATACTTTTATAGTATTAGCAGAACGTCCTCCTTGTCTTGTCTTGGATGAGGAGCAAATAAAGTGTCCTAGACAGACTGTCTTCACACGTGCAGAGGTACCGCAAAGCAGAGTTCCACAACCACCTGCCCACCCTGATTCCATACGGACCAGAGCCACACTCTTCCTGTTCAGTGTGATGTCACACGCAGAGCATTCCAAGTGCACAATCAGTATTTGCTGGGTGGGCTAAGCTTCCATGTGATGGATTCATCGCCATCAGGGTTCTCTAAGCTTTTGCTTTGAAGAGGTTGATTTTTGAGCATCAGGGGATGACAAATGTCAATGGCATTCTGGCGCCCTTGCCATTGAAACTCCTGTGTCTCAAACTTCTGTGTGTTTCCCCATCACCTTAGGAGCTTGGTTAAGATACTGGCGGAGACTCCATGTCAGTCAATTTAGGGTATGGCCTACCAACGTAAGGGGTTTTAAACAAGTCCCATATTGCTTTGAGATGGGTGAACTATGGACCATGCTTTGGGAAAGGCTGCTGTAACAGACCACAGTGAACTCTCATGGCCCAGGAGTAACTGGTGGGGTTGCTCCCTGATACTCAGAATACTGAGTGAGGAGATAGGAGAGTTCTGACTCATAAGAAGTCATTTGACTTTGGGACTTCCCTGGTGGTACAATGGTTAAGAATCTGCCTGCCAATGCAGGGGACATGGATTCGATCCCTGGTCCAGGAAGATCCCACATGCTGCAGAGCAACTAAGCCCATGTGCCGCAACTACTGAGCCTGCGCTCTAGAGCCTGTGAGCCACAACTACTGAGCCCATGTGCCACAACTACTGAAGCCCATGCCTAAAACCCATGCTCTGCAACAAGAGAAGCCACCACAATGAGAAGCCCATGCAACTAGAGAAAGCCCATGCACAGCAACAAAGATCCAACACAGCCAAAAATAAATAAAATAAACAAATTAAAAAAAAAAAAGAGGCCATTTGACTTTAAGAATGGACACTTATTCATGATATACTAAGAGGCCT
The DNA here is from genome assembly GCF_030028045.1 of Hippopotamus amphibius kiboko. Classification (NCBI taxonomy): domain Eukaryota; kingdom Metazoa; phylum Chordata; class Mammalia; order Artiodactyla; family Hippopotamidae; genus Hippopotamus; species Hippopotamus amphibius. The sequence continues at coordinate 135,972,176 of NC_080189.1, read as the reverse complement.
GAGACTTTTGTCCCAAGTTTCCAGGGTAACTTTAGATTTTCAATTTAATTTCTTTGATTAGGGATTTCTCCTTTTATAATGTTATAATCAGTGGTATTCATAATACCTAGAAGTATGCCCCTTGGTGGTGGGAGATGTTTTTAAAAGTAAAAATAATATAAAGATCTTGGACTTTTGGAATATAGCCCATATAGACCTAAAAACTTGCTATAGATTAGTGAAAAGGTTTAAATTAAACCCAAAACTTAATGGAACTGTATTTTAGTTCTAATTTTCTTAACTCTAAAAATGTCAAGTATACACATACACACACACAAGAGCATAAAATGCCATTCATATTAACTAAGTTAACCAATATTAACTAATATATTATTACCTTTGGAAAAATACATCTATCCTTATTAAAATCTATGTAAAGATTAGAAATGTAATTTTCTTAATCACAAAATCATCTGGTTTTAAATTTATATACCATAGCTCTTTCTAGGAATAATGTTTAATTGGGCTACATTAAGAATTTGCAAGAGCTTCAAGGGCAGCACAAGAGGCTGGAAAATCATGAAAAGGAAAGAGAAAAGGATAGCATTTGGAACGTAATTCGGGAGAGGGTGTGAGGCTGTGCCAGGAGGGACAGGCACCAGTCCACCACAAAACAAGTCCCGTTCTTGCCGGTGCCTCCCAGACAGCTGCTCTGCCTCGCAAAGCAGTTCCTCAACCAGACCAGGTCCTTCAAACTGGCGCACACACCCACGTGTGCCCGGGGGACTTCAGCTTGACCTTGCAGTGGGAGTGAAGAGAATAGACTCTGCAACCAGACTTCTTGGGTCCTTTCCTTATGACCTGGATGATCTGGGGCAAGTTACTTAACCTCTATGAGGCTCCATTTCTTTATCTCTAAAACAGAAAAAATGACAATTCCCATCTCATTGGATAATGGAGAAGACTGAATGAAAGGATATATATTAATGTGCTTTTAGAATAGAATCTGCACATAAGAAGCTGAATAAATGAAAATGATATTAACTTGCATTATTATCTAGTGCTTTTGCTTTCCATGCAGCTTTTTCATCTTTTCTCACCATTAGCTTTCAAGAAGGGGGGGATTGTTTTGCTGGGGGTGGGGTGCTAGTGAGTTAGCAGAAGCAGGGTGGATTCACTCTAGTGAGGCAGAGCTGGTGTGGAAGAATACATGCATTCTGTGAGCACAGACCCTCTGAGGCACAGTCAGTTTTCCGCAAGTGCTCCCTGAATATTTTAGAAGATCGCTGAATCACCTCATGGGCAAAGGCACTGCCTACAGCTCTCTAAGGAACAGACATAAAAAAAAGGTGACTTTTAAGAGTCATTTTCATATCAGATTTTTATGTGCACTAAATGTGTCAGAATACGAAGAATTAAGATTAGAGTTCTTAATTCCTACTGGAGAGATTCTTATTCTGTAAATCTTTCTGTTAAAGAAAAGCAAAGTGCTAAATAAATATGACAAGGAAGGCTCCTCTTGGGTTTCATAAACAACTACTAAAGGGAAGCATGACTTAGTGCAGTAATTCTCAATTCTTTTTAAAGCAGCCAGAAGCTCTTTTGAAGCAATCTCATGCACAATTTTAATACTACAAAATGGAAAAACTAACCGTTCTGACCGAAGTAGGTGACTTCAGTAACCACTGCCTGCCTCCCTTCCCCAGGGCCTGAGTACTAGGCGCTGGTCTCTCCCAGGGGAAACCCTAAGAGTCCACAAGACATGGTTTGGAATTCACTCAAACAGTGGAAGCAGCACTAAACTAGACATCACAATCATGAATGATGTTATACCCTATATTGATTGTGTGGTTTTAGGAACTTCCCTTCGTTTCCTAATCTGCAAAACATGTGTTTAAAATGGATAACTCAGACTTCTCTGGTGGTGCAGTGGTTAAGAATCCGCCTGCCAATGCAGGGGACACAGGTTTGAGCCCTGGTCCAGGAAGATCCCACGTGCCACAAAGCAACTAATCCTGTACACCACAACTACTGAGCCTGAGTGCCACAACTACTGAAGCCCACATGCCCAGAGCCTGTGCTCCACAACAACAGAAGCCACCACAATGAGAAGCCCATGCACTGCAACAAAGAGTAGCCCCCGCTCACCACAACTAGAGAAAGCCCTCGCACAGCAATGTAAGCCTAACACAGCCAATAAATAAATAAATAAATAAATGGATAACTCACCTCTACCACCAGCTATCACTTCCCATTAATTTATTATATAAGAGAAAATCTTGGTGTGAAGCAGAGAAAGGGTAACAGAAACTGGGTTTACCTTCCTGTCTCAATTTAAGAACGGAAAAACAAAAAACAATGGCTTTCAAGTCATTGAACATCAGACAACAAACAAAGCACAGCAATGGCTGAGAAAAGAGAAACAAAAGTGGTTAGCCCTAAGGGTGTTCCAGCCTACTGCCTGGAGAAAGTTTGCTGCCTGCAGAGGGTTTACAGGTTGTAGCACAGGAAGCGAGAACCCACACAAAGCTTAGCCAGCTCCTTGAGTTGGGAGTCAGAGCTGGGAGTGTGGGGGACCACAATGACTAGAGTCTTCAGGGCAGATTACTAGAGAGGAGGGGCAGACCTCTGGAGACTGGCATCAGTGCCCCTGGATTTCCAGGGCAGTACTGACCGTCACCTGTGTGTAGGGAGACTACTTGAGGACAGGAAAAGGACCACTTAAAGACAGAACAATCTCTGAAGTTCACACACAGTGAGGGATAGGGTTACTCAGAGTGGAACACTTTGTAATTTACAGGGTGTCAGGTAGAATAACCACAAGGGTCTTGCCTCAGAAATGGGAAGAATTAGCCCTACTCTCGCCCTGCCAACAAAGCATAAAAGCAAGAACTAAAAGGATCAACTTGTTTCAGAGTAATAGAACTGCATCCCAGAATAAAACTCAAGAATATTCATAGAAATACAAAAAGTATATATATCCAACACTCAACACATTAAAATTCACTGTCTGATATCCAAAGATCCATGGTAAATAAAAAAGTCAATCGATTGAAAGCAGCCCAGGAATGATATTAGAAGTGTAATTAGAACTGGATTTTGTGGGGAAGAATCAAGATGGCGGAGTAGGAGGACAGGCGCTCACTCCCTCTTGCAAGAGCACCGGAATTACAACTAACTGCTGAACAATCATCGACAAGAAGACACTGGAACTCACCAAAAAAAACACCCCACATCCAGAGACAAAGGAGAAGCCACAATGAGATGGTAGGAGGGGCACTATCATGTTAAAATCAAATCCCATAAATGCTTGGTGGGTGACTCACAAGCTGGAGAGCAGTTATACCGCAGAAGTCCTGAGGGTTCTGAGCCCCACATCAGGCTTCCTAACCTGGAGGTCCAGCAATAGGAGGAGGAATCCCCAGAGAATCAGACTTTGAAAGCTAGCGGGATTTGACTGCAGGACCTCCACAGGACTGGGGGAAACGGAGACTCCACTCTTGGAGGGCACACAGAAAACTGTGCTCACCAGGACCCAGGGGGAAGGAGCAGTGACCCCATAGGATACTGAACCAGACCTACCTGCTGGTGTTGGAGGGTTACCTGAAGAGGTGGGGGGCAGCTGTGGCTCACTGAGGAGACAGAGGCACTTGCGGCAGGAGTTCTGAAAAGTACTCATTGGCGTGAGCCCTCCCAGAGTCTACCATTAGCCCCACCAAAGAGACTGTAAGATCCAGTGCTGGGTCGCCTGAGGCCAAATGACCACCAGAGTGGGAACACAGCCCCACCCATTGGCAGACAAGCAGATTAAAGTGTCACTGAACTCCACCCACCAAATCGGATTAAAATCTTACTGAGCTCCACCCACCAGCCCAACCCACCCTCAGTCCCTCCCATCAGGAAGCACCCACCAGCCTCTTAGATAGCTTCCTCCACAGAGGGCAGACAGCAGAATCAATCAGTATCAGCACTATTTCATCTTGTGGAACTGAAAATCACAGCCACAGAAAGACAGAGAAAATGAAAAGGCAAAAGACTTTGTAGCAGATGAAGGGACAAGATAAAACACGAGAAAAACAACTAAATGAAGAGGAGATAGGCACCCTTACAGAAAAAGAATTCAGAATAATGATAGTGACGATGATCCAGGACTTTGAAAAAAGACTGGATGCAAAGATTGAAAAGTTGCAAGAAAAGCTTACCAAAGACCTAGAAGAATTAAAGAACAAACAGAGATACGCAACACAATAACTGAAATGAAAAATACATGAGAAGGAACCAATAACAGATTAACTGAGGCAGAAGGGCAAATAAGTGAGCTGGAAGACAGAATGCTGATAATCACTGATGCAGAAAAGAATAAGGAAAAAAGAATGAAAAGAACTGAAGACAGCCTAAGAGACCTCTGGGACAATGTTAAATGCACCAACATTCACGTTATAGGGGTCCCAGAAGGAGACAAGAGATAGAAGGGACCCAAGAAAATACTAGAAGAGATTATAGTTGAAAACTTCCCTAACATGGGAAAGGAAATAGCTACCCAATTCCAGGAAGCACAGAGAGTCCCAGGCAGGATAAACCCAAGGAGAAACACGCCAAGACATATAGTAGTCAAACTGACAAAAATTAAAGACAGAGAAAAGTTATTAAAAGCAACAAGGGAAAAATGACAAATCACATACAAGGGAACTCCCATCAGGGTAACAGCTGATTTCTCAGCAGAAACTCTGCAAGCCAGAAGGGAGTGTCACGATATATTTCAAGTGATGAAAGGGAAGAACCTACAACCAAGAATACTCTACCCAGCAAGGATCACATTCAGGTTTGATGGAGAAATCAAAACCTTTACAGACAAGCAACAGCTAAGAGAATTCAGCACCACCAAACCAGCCCTACAACAAATGCTAAAGGAACTTCTCTAAGCGGGAAATATAAGAGAAGAAAAGGACCTACAGAAACAAAAAGAAAACAATTAAGAAAATGGTAATAGGAACATACATATTGATAATTACCTTGAATGTAAATGGACTAAATGCACCAACCAAAAGACACAGACTGGCTGAATGGATACAAAAACAAGACCCATATATATGCTGTCTACAAGAGACCCACTTCAGACCTAGGGACACATACAGACTGAAAGTGAGGGGCTGGAAAAAGATATTCCATGCAAATGGAAATCAAAAGAAAGCTGGAGTAGCAATACTCATATCAGATAAAATAGACTTTAAAATGAAAAAATGTTACAAGAGACAAGAAAGGACACTACATAAAGATTGAGGGATCAATCCAAGAAGAAGAGATAACAATTATAAATATATATGCACCCAATATAGGAGCACCTCCATACATAAGGCAAATGCTAACAACTATGAAAGAGAAAATCGACAGTAACACAGTCATAGTGGGGGACTTTAACATCCCACTTACACCAATGGACAGATCATCCACACAGAAAATTAATAAGGAAACACAAGCTTTAAATCACACATTAAATCAGCTGGATTTAATAGATATCTATAGGACATTACATCCAAAAACAGCAGATTACACATTCTTCTCAAGTGCACATGGAACATTCTCCAGGATAGATCACATTTTGGGTCATAAATCAAGCCTTGGTAAATTCAAGAAAATTGAAATCATATCAAGCATCTTTTCTGACCAAAACACTATAGATTAGAAATCAATTACAGGAAAAAAACTGTAAAAAACACAAACACATGGAGGCTAAACAATATGCTAGTAAATAACCAACAGATCACTGCAGAAATCAAAGAGGAAATCCAAAAATACCTAGAGACAAATGACAATGAAAACACAATGATCCAAAACCTATGGGATGCAGCAAAGGCAGTTCTAAGAGGAAAGTTTATAGCGATACAATCCTACCTGAAGAAACAAGAAAAATCCCAAATAAACAATCTAACTTTACACCTAAAGAAACTAGAGAAAGAAGAGCAAACAAAATCCAAAGTTAGTAGATGCAGAGAAATCATAAAGATCAGAGCACAAATAAATGAAATAGAGACAAAGAAAACAATAGCAAAAATCAATAAAACTAAAAGCTGGTTCTGGGAGAAGATAAACTAAATTGATAAACCTCTAGCAAGACTCATCAAGAAAAAGAGGGAGAGGACTCAAATCAATAAAATTAGAAATGAAACAGGAGAAGTTACAATGGACACCACAGAAATAAAAAGCATCATAAGAGATTACTACAAGCAACATATGCCAATAAAATGGACAACCTGGATGAAATGGACAGATTCTTAGAAAGGTATAACCTTCCAAGACTGAATCAGGAAGAAATAGAAAATATGAACAGACCAATCACAAGTAATGAAATTGAAACTGTGATTAAAAATATCCCAACAAAGAAAAGTCCAGGACCAGATGGATTCACAGGTGAATTTTATCAAACATTTCGAGAAGAGCTAACACCCATCCTTCTCAAACTCTTCAAAAACATTGCAGAGGAAGGAACACACCCAAACTCATTTTATGAAGCCACCATCACCCTGATACCAAAACCAGACAAAGATACTACAAAAAAAGAAAATGACAGACCAATATCACTGATGAATTTAGATGCAAAAATCCTCAACAAAATACTAGCAAACAGAATCTAACAACACATTAAAAGGATCATACACCATGATCAAGTGGGGTTTATCCCAGGAATGCAAGGATTCTTCAATAAATGCAAATCAATCAATGTGATACACCATATTAAGAAACTGAAGCATAAAAACCACATGATCATCTCAATAGATGCAGAAAAAGCTTTTGACAAAATTCAACACCCATTTATCATAAAAACTCTCCAGAAGGTGGGCATAGAGGGAACCTACCTCAACATAAGAAAGGCCATAGATGACAAACCCACAGCAAACATCATTCTCAGTGGTGAAAAACTGGAAGCATTCCCTCTAAGATCAGGAACAAGACAAGGATGTCCAGTCTTGACACTACTATTCAACATAGTTTTGGAAGTCCTTGCCACAATCAGAGAAGAAAAAGAAATAAAAGGAATCCAAATTGGAATAGAAGAAGTAAAAGTGTCACTATTCACAGATGACATGATACTATACATAGAAGCTCCTAAAGATGCCACCAGAAAACTACTTGAGCTAATCAATGAAGTTAGTAAAGTTGCAGGATACAAAATTAGCACACAGAAATCCCTTGCATTTCTATACACTAACAATGAAAGATCAGAAAGAGAAATTACGGAAACAATCCCATTCACCATTGTGACAAAAAGAATAAAATACCTAGGAATAAACCTAACCGAGGATGTAAAAGACCTGTACTCAGAAAACTATAAGACACTAATGAAAGAAATCAAAGATGACACAAACAGATGGAGGGACATACCACATTCTTGGATTGGAAGAATCAACATTGTGAAAATAACTATATTACCAAAAGCAATCTACAGATTCAATGCAATCCCTATGAAATTACCAATGGCATTTTTCACAGAACTAGAACAAGAAATTTTACGATTTGTATGGAAATGCCAAAGACCCCCGAAAAGCCAGAGCAATCTTGAGAAGGAAACCCGGAGTTGGTGGAATCAGGCTTCCTGCCTTCAGGCTATACTACAAGGCTACAGTGATCAAAACAGTATGGTACTGGCACAAAAACAGAAATATAGATCAATGGAAGAGGATAAAAAGCCCAGAGATAAACTATGGTCAACTAATCTATGACAAAGGAGGCAAGGATATACAATGGAGAAAAGGCAGCCTCTTCAATAAGTGGTGCTGGGAAAATTAGACAGCTACATGTAAAAGAATGAAATTAGAACACTTCGTAACACCATACACAAAAATAAACTCAAAATGGATTAAAGACCTAAATGTAAGGCCAGACACTATAAAACTGCTAGAGAAAAACATAGGAAGAACACTCCTCAACGTAAATAACAGCAAGATCTTTTTTGATCCACCCCCTAGAATAATGGAAATAAAAACAAAAATAAACAAGTGGGACCTAATGAAACTTCAAAGCTTCTGCACAGCAAAGGAAATGATAAGCAAGATGAAAAGACAACTCTCAGAATGGGAGAAAAAATGTGCAAATGAATCAACAGACAAAATATATAAACAGTTTATCCAGCTCAATATCAAAAAAACAAAGAACCCAATCAAAAAATGGGCAGAAGACCTAAATAGGCATTTCTCCAAAGAAAACATATGGATGGCCAAGAGGCACATGAAAATCTGTTCAGCATCACTAATTATTAGAGAAATGCAAATCAAAACTACAATGAGGTATCACCTCATACCAGTTAGAATGGGCATCATCAGAAAACCTACAAACAGTAAATGCTGGAGAGGGTGTGGAGAAAAGGAAACGCTCTTGCACTGTAGGTGGGAATGTAAATTGATACAGCCACTATGGAGAACAGTATGGAGATTCCTTGCAAAACTGAAAATAGAACTACCATATGACCCAGCAATCCCACTACTGGGCATATACCCAGAGAACACCACAATGCAAAAAGACACATGCACTCCAATGTTCATTGCAGCACTATTTACAATAGCCAGGACATGGAAGCAACCTAAATGTCCATCAACAGATGAATGGATAAAGAAGAAGTGGTGCATATACACAATGGAATATTACTCAGCTGTAAAAAGCAATGAAACTGGGACATTTTTAGAGACATAGATGGACATAGAGACTGTCATACAGAGTGAAGTGAGTCAGAAAGAGAAAAACAAATATCATATATTAACACATATATGTGGACTATAGAAAAACGGTACAAATCAACTGGTTTGCAAGGCAGAAATAGAGACACAGATGTAGAGAACAAACGTACGGACACCAAGTGGGGAAAGCAGAGAGGGTTGGGGCGGGGATGAATTGGGAGATTGGGATACCAAATTGTACACTCTAAATATATGCAGTTTATTGTAAAAAATTAAAAATTAAAAAAAGAAAAAAAAAAAAAGGACTGGATTTTGTACATGCAAGAAGCCAGAGGGAAGACAAACCATGTTAATTAGGGACATGAGAGGTGTACAAAAAGACTCAAATTGAATTTTGAGATGTGAAAATTATAGTATGTAAAACACATTGCGTGTAAATTAAGGCAATCTAAACATTGCAAAAAATCACTCTCCTTGAGGACATAGAAATAGAAATTCCCAAATTAAAAGACACAGAATAAAAAGGACTAAAAAAACTAACAGCACCTGAGGGAAATGTGGGAAAACCTGAAGTAGCCAAATATCAGTGAAAATGGAGTTCCTAAGGACAGCAGAAAGAGAAGGGGCGGGACTTTCCCGGTGGTACAGTGGTTAAGAATCTTCCTGCCAATGCAGGTACATGGGTTCAAGCTCTGGGCCAGGAAGATCCCAAATGCTGCAGGGCAACTAAGACCATGTGACACAACTACTGACCCTGCACTCTAGAGCCCATGAACCACAACTACTGAGCCTGGGCACCACAACAACTGAATCCCATGTGCCTAGAGCTCATGCTCTGCAGCAAGAGAAGCCACTGCAATGAGAAGCCTGCGCACCTCAACAAAGAGTAGCCCCTGTTCGCTGCAACTAGAGAAAGCCCACATGCAGCAACAAACACCCAACACAGCCAAAAAAAAAAAAAAAAAAAAAAGAGAGAGAGAGAAGGGGAAAAGGAAAAGGAAAGTATTTGAAGAAATAATGGCTCAAAAATTTCCAATTTGATGAAAACTATAAGCCCACAGATCCAAGAAGCTCAACAAACCTCAAGCACAAGAAATATGAAGAAAATGGCACCAAGGACTTCCTAGGTGGTGCAGTGGTTAAGGATGTGCCTGCCAATGCAGGGGACACAGGTTTGATCCCTTCCCCAGGAAGATCCCACATGCCTTGGAGCAACTAAGCCCGTGAGTCACAACTATTGAGCCCATGTGCCACAACTACTGAAGCCCATGCACCTAGAGCCTGTGCTCCACAACAAGAGAGGCCACCACAATGAGGAGCCCACACACCACAATGAAGAGTATCCCCCACTCACAGCAACTAGAGAAAGCCCACGTGCAACAGTGAAGACCCAACACAGCCAATAAAATAAATACAAAAGTAAGAAGAAAACAGCACCAAAGCACATCATAATTAAGTTGCCCAAAATCAGTGAAAATAATAAAATTTAAAAAGCAGCCAAAGAAAAAAGACACAAGAAAAAAGTTCACATACAGGTGAACCAGCATAAAGATGACAGCAGATTCTCCTCAGAGACAATGCGAGTAAGAATAAAATGGGGCAACATGTTTAAAGTTCTGAAAGAAAAAAAAGTCAGTGTAAAATTCTACACCTAGCAAAAATATTTTTCAAAAACAAAGACAAAATAAAATCTTTTTTAGACATAACAAAAGCTGAAAGAATTTATCATCAACAGAAATGTACTATAAGAATTGTTAAAAGTCCTTTGGGCAGAAAAGAACAGGACATCAGATGAAAATCTGCACTACAGAAAAGAATAAACAGTACTTTTTCCTGTTGATTTAAATCTCTGTAAAGGATCACTATTTACAGCCAAAAATAAGAACAATGTATTGTAGATTTTATAACATATGTAGGAGTCAAGTACATGGCAACAATAGCACAAAAGCTGAGAGGCTGGAAATGGAAGTGTGTTGTATGATTCTTAAACTATATGTTTCTACATATGCTATAACTTGAAAGTACGCTGCTGCACTGAATTAAATAAATATGTATACTGCAAAGCCTAAATAAAGCAGCCACTAAAATACACAAAGAATGGTAACGAATAAGGTAACAAAAGAGATAAAATGGAATAATAAAAAATTTAATTAACCCAAGGTGAGACAGAAGAAAAGAAAGAATAGATGGGGAAAATAGAAAACAAATGAGATGATATATTTAAAGCCAATCATGTCAGTAGCACAGTAAATGTAAATAGTATGTCTCCCCTCATAGTTCCCCCCAAAGGCAGAGGTTGTGATTTGAATGAAAAAGCAAGCCCCAACTACATGCTGCCTGTAAATAAGCACTTTAAATAAAGATATACAAACAGGTACAGGGATACAAAAAACTATAGAATTTAGCATGCTGATACTAACCAAAGAAAAAGTAGTAGGGTTTCTATTAGTGGCAGAAAAGGTAGATTCCAAAACAAAGAATAGGACCAGGGATAAAGAGCATGTCATGGTGATAAAGGGTCACTGAGAGGACATATGATTCCTAAACATTTATGCACCTAATGCATAATATGCAGCTTCAAAATATGTGAAGGAAAAAAACTGATAGAACTGCAAGTAGAAATCGGCAGATCCGCAATAACTGACAGACCAAGTAATCATAAAATCAATAAAGATGTAGAATACCTGAACAACAAACAGTATTAACCAAATTGACTTTATTAAACTTTATAGGACACTTTACCCCCACCACATCAGAATACTCATTTTTTTCAAAAGTGCACATGAAACATTGACAAGATAAACCATGTTCTGGGTCACAGAACAAGTATCAAATGTTTTAAAAATACTCAATTAATACAATATGTGTTATCTGACTACTGTGGAATTTAATTATAAATCAATAACAGAAAGGCCACTGGAAAATCCTCAAATATTTGGAAACTAAATATCACACCTCTAAATAATCCATGGGTCAAAGAGGAAATCAAAAGGGAAATTAGAAAGTATTTTTTAAAGATTTTCTCTATGTGGACCATTTTTAAAGACATTATTGAATTTGTTACAATATTGCTTCTGTTTTATGTTTTGTTTTTTTGGCTATGAGGCATGTGGGATTTTAACTCCCCCACCAGGGATTGAACCTGCATCCTCTGCATTGGAAGGCAAAGTCTTAACCACTGGATGGTTAGGGAAGTGCCTAGAAAGTATTTTCAACTTAATAAAAATGCAAACACAATTTATCAAAATTTCTGGGATGCAGTATTAGAGGAAAATTTGGACAACTAAACACATTTATTAGAAAACAATAAAGGTATCAAACCAATTACCTTAGTTTCCACTTTAAGAAACTAGACAAAGAAGAGAAAATGAAACCCCAAAGTAATCAGAAGAGAGGAAATAATAAAGATCACAAAGGAAATCAATGAAATAAAAAGCAATAGAGGAAAATCAATGAAACAAAACTGGTTGTTTGAGAAAATCAATAAAGTTGATAGACCTCTAGCCAGATTGATTAGGATAAAAAAGAAGACAAAAAGTACCAATATCAGGAATGAAAGTAGTGCCATAACTATAGATTCTATACATATTAAAAGGATAAGAGAATATTTTAAACAATTTCAGGCCAATATATTTGACAATTTAGATGAAATGAACTAATTCCTTGAAAGACACAAGATATCGGAGCTCACGCAAGAAGAAATGAATAACCTGAACAGCCGAAATTGATTAAGGAAATTGGATTTATAGTTTTAAAACTTACAAAATTGAAAACTTTAGGTCCAGATGGATTTACTTGTGAATTCTATGAAACATTTAAGGAAGAAATAATACCAGGGCTATAAAACTCTTCAGGAAAATTGAATAGGAAGGAATACTTCCCAACTCATTCACGAAGCCAGCATTACCTGACAGCAAAACAAAGAAAGACATTATAAGAAAAAAAAACTGCTATAAAAATGAATAGAGATGCAAGACTCTAAGCAACATTTCAGCAAATTAAGTTCAACAATGTATGAACAGGATAAAACATCATGACAGAGTGGGTTTACCTCAAGAATGCTGGGTTGATTTAACATTTGAAAACGAATATGATTCTCTGTAATAACAAACTAAAAAAGAAAAATCATAAGATGATAGCAATAGATACAGAAAAAAGCACTTGACAAAACCAGCATCTATTCCTGATAAAAAAAAATTCTCATCAAAATAGTAATAGAAGAGAACTTCCCTAACCTGATAAAGGTTACCCATGAAAGACCTACTGCTAACATTACACTTCCTGGTGAGAGACTGAATGCATTACCCTAAGATAAAGAATAAGACTAAGACATCTGGTCTTACTGCTTCTTCCTAACACTGTACAGAGTTTCTGGCCAATGCAATCAGGAAAGAAAGACAAATAAAAGCACCCAAGCTGGAAAAGAAGAGTCTTTCTTTACAGATGACATGATTGTTTATGTGAGAGATTGGCAAATCACAATCTTTTTTTGTATGGCTTACAGAATGAAGAGTGGCTTCTGCATTTTTGTTTGGTGGTAAATAATAATAAAAAAAACAGCAATAAAAGAAAGAAGAATCTGCAACATAGACTATATGCCACCCATAAAGCCTAAAATATTTAGTATCTGATCTTTTAGAGAAAAAGTTTTCCTACCCCTGGTCTATGTAGAAAATATGATAGAATGTCCAAAAACCTACTAGAGCAAATAAATGAGTTTACAAGCAAGGTTGTAGAATACAAGATTAATATACAAAATCAATCACATTTCTATGATAGCATATCATCGAGTGAACTATCCCTAGCACTCCAGGGAATATCTGAAATGTGAGGGAAGTACTCAAACCATAAAGTGACATAAAGAGTTTTAATTCACCAAAAATATTACAGTTCAAACATTATGTAGACCTGCATGTGGACAATGAGACTTCCTGAGTGACCTCAGTACCTAAAGGCCATTTACTTGACTCAAAAGCATTAGTGATATTTTTCTTTCCCTGCACCAGGCTTCAAAGACCAAGGGGTGTGTTAGTTTCTCGGTTCATCTTCCAGTACTGTGGATGCCACTATGCGCACTGAGTCTGGGAACAGCCAAGACGACCCTTTTAGCTCTACTCGAATTGAAATACTCTTGCCTCACTCCACCACTGCTGAACCTACTCCAGGTTGCATTTTCTACAGTCTGTTCAATTTCCTGCCTTCCAGAAAGTTATGGTAGTTTTTACCTGCCTGGTATAGACATTTGCAAAAACAAACCCAGTGTCACCACAGGGAAGGGACTTCCATGCCTCTTAAAGGTGCTCACCATCTTTCCATTCGATCACTTTTTCTGTCTTAGGAAAGGGCTTGTCTTGCTCAGTTTTTCTGCAACTTCCGCTCTTTCTATCACTTTCCTGGGTTATAGTTTTGTTATACTTAGCAAATGACTTTGGTGTATATCCTAGATGTCTCATGTTTCTGATACAGTCTGCCTCCATGTTCACAAGGTTTGGTAATGACACAGACCCTGGGCTGATACTTTGGAGAAGGAAGTCTGTGTGAAATCATAAAGAGGGTAAGAACGGGGTTACTCCCATCCCATTGTATCCATCAGAGCAGGGGATTTATTAGTTCCTATAGAAGACATTCTTACCTGGAGAAGCTCTGCCACAAGGATTATCTTTCATCATAACTGAATTAGGAAATCCTTGTTGACTGCTGCACAGTGTTTAAAGACAAACCTTTTGGAAACCTGTTCTTCCTTTAGCTTCTGGAACTCCTGGTTAACCTGCTGACTTCCTGAGTTTGCTTTTATAGCTCTGCTTCCTGGTTTACATGTAGACATTTCCCAGGCTTCTCTAAACTCTCTGCCAAAAACATCTTATCCACACTCATTTGGCTTAATACCTCTCCAGTGATACTTCCCACATCTTCCCTCTGTCCTGTCTCTAGTCTATGCTGATGAATAAGAAAACCACTGAGAAGTTGAAATGTGGCCAGTCCAAATTAAGATGTATCATAAGTGTAAAAACACACACCAGATTTTGAAGATTTAGTACCAAAAAAGATAATGTAAAATATTAGTTTATTATATTGATTGTATGTTGAAATAATATCACGGGTATACTGGGTTAAATGAAATATATTACTAAAATTAATTTTACCTGTTTCTTTATCTTTTCTTATATTTGGGCTACTAGAGAATGTAATATTACATATGTGGCTCGCATTACATTTCCACTGGGTAGCATTGCTCTAAACCTAAAATTCAAACTGACTGTTTGAATGGAACACATTAGAAACTGAATTCAATCTATTCCAGACCCTCAAGCCTGTTCCTTTGCTGTTGCTACAGAATAAACAGCAGTTGGTATGAGACAGATACATTGCATCATGTCAGCTGCTACTGTTGAGGAAATTGTACAGGGAAAGAGCTAACTTTAGAATAAATTACTTATGAACAGGGTGACACGATGACTCTGGTAATTGTTAAAGAACCTGTCCACATTGCTCATGAGCAACTGCTGCAGGAACGTTTGCAGGACTAGGAAATAACTCTATACAGCCATCCCTCAGTGTCCAAGGGGGATGGGTTCCAGGACCCCACAGATACCAAAATCCATGGATGCTCAAGTCCCTTATATAAAATGATGTAATAGTTACATATAACCTATACACATTGTCCTGTGTACTTTTTAAAAAAAAATTTATTTTATTGAGGTATAGTTGATTTACAATATTATATTAGTTTCAGATGTACAACACAGTGATTCACAATTTTTAAAGATTAGACTCCATTATAGTCATTATAAAATATTGGCCATATTCCCTGTGCTGTACAATATATCCTTGTAGCTTATTAATTTTATACACAGTAGTTTGTCCTTTTTAGCCCCCACCTCTATCTTGCCCCTCGCCCCTTCCTTCTCCCCTCCACTAACCACTAGTTTGTTCTCTCTTGTCTGTGAGTCTGGTTCTTTTTTGTTACATTCACTAGTTTGTTGCATTTTTCAGATACCATATATAAGTGATAATATATAGTATTTGTCTTTCTCTGACTTATTTCACTTAGTATTATGCCCTCCAGATCCGTCCATGTTGCCGCAAATGGCAGATTTTCATTCTTTTTTTTTATGGCTGAGTAATATTCCATTGCATATATGTACCACATCCTTTTTATCCCTTCATCTGTTGTTGGACATTTAGGTTGCTTCCACATCTTGGCAATTGTAAATAATACTGCTGTGAACATTGAGGTGTATGTACCTTTTCAAATTAGCATTTTCATTTTCTTCATATATATACCCAGGAGCGGAATTGCTAGGTAATATGGTAGTTCTATTTTTAGTTTTCTGAGTAAACTCCATACTGTTTTTCATAGTAGCTGCACCGATTTACACTCCCACCAATAGTGTAGGAGGGTTCCATTTTCTCCACACCCTCTCAAGCATTTGTTGTTTGTAGACTTTTTGATGTGGCCATTCTGACAGGTGTGATGTGAAGTGATATCTCATTGTGATTTTGATTTGCTTTTCTCTGATAATTAATGATGTTGAGCATCTTTTCAAATGCCTGTTGGCCATTTGTGTGTCTTTAAATCATCTCTAGGTTATTTACAGTACCTAATACAATGTTAATGCTGTGTAAATAGTTGTAAATACAATGTAAATGCTATGTAAATACAATGTAAACACTATGTAAATAGTTGTAAATATAATGTAAATGCTATGTAAATAGTTGCCAGCACATGTGGCAAATTCCAGTTTTGCTTTTTGCAACTCACTGGAATTTTTTTTTCTGAATATTTTTGATCTGTTGATTGAATCTGTATTAGTGGAACCTACAGATGTGGAACCCACCAATACGAAGGGCCGACTATAAGCATTTGACTAGAAAGGTGCTGTGGCATTTAGGAACAAAAACAGTCAGGGATTTGCCAAAATAGTGGGTCAAGTTCACATGCATTTGAAGTCAGAAATGTTAGCAGTTACACAACGTGACATATTCACTGCAGGTACCTTAACCTCCCTGATGTACCACGTATGCTCTTGCATTGCCTTGGCTGATGGAATCTGCCTTTTCACCGCTTGAAACCTGGAGTTGTTTTTGACTTAGCACTTTCCTTTCTTCCCCATATCCAAGCAACTACAAAACCCCACTGGATTCTACCAACACCCAGTACACTACATCCACATTTTTTTCCTTTTTAAAACCAAAGAAGGGAGACACAGGTCCTCATGCTTCCCCTATAGCCACATAAGGAAGAGTCCACCGTAAAGCCAGCCCCTATATCATGACAGAGCAGCCTACGATAAAGTTATAAGAATTGGTTCTTTACACTTATCCTTTGGTAGAAATAGCAGGTAGTTGGGAATGCAGATGGATGAGACACAGGGGCCCTCAAGGTGCCCTTAGATGACCCATGAAAGAGAATCAAGGGCAACAAACCCAACTTTCTTTGTTTTTCTCTATCCTGTCGCCTCATCCTAATCACTTTTATTGCTTTATTTTTTTAATTTATATAAGCTGTGTGGGTGGGTGAACACAGTTTCAACACTTTTGACAGCAGAATACAATTCACAAATGATTTTGGATTACCTATTGACTTGTATTAGAAGAAATAATTTAGAGTTGCATATATACCTGGCATATATGTCAATTGAGTGGTAACATATAAACCTTATTAAACTTGAAAACTTTCTGAGTAGTCTAGAAATTCTCTTCTTAAAGAAATTCTCCTCTTAAGCTGGCAATTGTCTAAGCATGTTATATGTCAGACACTTTGCCAGGCTATTTAACTTTTACAGTTTTATTTTTTTTAAAAAGTCTTTAGGTTGTGCATATTAGATTGTCCTTGTTCAATAATAGGATGTATAATTTTAACTTAGAAAATCATCTTTTTTGAAGTGTGAACATAATCACATAGAAGTGATGGCATTTGTACCATTCTTTAGCAACCTGAAGTTAACATTCCACTATATTTTTTATAATTAACTTTAAAAAATTAGTGCTTTGTTTAAAAGGTGCCTTTTATGCCAGTTTTTTTGCTTGAAGAAATTAGTATGGCCTAACTTATGTGCTGTAAAAAAGCATTTATAATGGAAAAGTTACACATTTAAATGTAAATTGGGTTTAATTTCAGAAAAATTAACATCATATTCTTCAGCTATAATAGGTATAAAGGATAAATTAAAATAATCACCTAAAAAATTACCAGTTGGCATTCTAAGAGTCTTATTCCTCTGAAGGTGTTTCATATTCAGAATATATAAGTTTGACAAGATATGATTAACTGAAGATTTTATTAGCTTTTGCCTAAAAGATCAAGCTAACTTTGGGCATACATTTCAAAATGTAAATGCATCTGGCTGCCACAGACTCCAAATTGAGGTCATAGACAGTAAAATTATATTGTACAAGGAAACAGGCTATAGAAAAGAACTAGAATTTGAAATCAATTTTTCCTAATACTTGTAAGCTGTTCATGTACTCTTAAGAATTTTCATGTTTATTGTCATCAAAATATTCTACTCAGAAGCTCTAGGTGGTCTCCAGTGTATAGATACATCAAAGTCTACGTGCAGAAACTTCCCTACCTGGATATTAGTTGAAGAAAATTTGATGCACAGATTTTTTTTTTTTTTTTTTGAAAAGAAGCATGTCTTTGAATTCGTCCTTTGCTTATGGTCAACACTGGCAAGACTGTCTAGCTGCTGTTTGATAGCTCCTTTGCTGTGTAGTTGGTGCCTATATTTCATTATTTAAGTGCTAAAAGTCAATAAATTATTGAACAGAATTAATGAATACCGCTGGTTGTTCATGCACTATACATTTTCTTTAATCTAATTCAAGTTATGGAACGAGTACTTATTTAACTGAGCACATTGTATAGTCTTTGATGCACAAAAATTCTATCTCCACGCAACTTTTCGGCGGTACAAACCATGGTAACGATAACACACGGCTCATTTGCAGCCACAACGCAACAAGCGGGCAGTTTTGTGTGTTCAAATACCCCTTTCAGTAAAACATCCCTTAAGCTTCTTTCCAACCTACATTGACCTGACTTGGACTAAACCACAAAGTTGAGCAACAGTACCTTCACCGCACCATTCTCGTGCATGGTGATGCAGTTATCGGCGTCTTCTGAGAGCTGGTACAAGGCTTGGGCTGTCGCTCTGTGCACGTTGGTGTCGTTTGATTTCAGGTACCGCACTAACGGAGCCACTGCCTTGTGCTCGCCGAAGGCCACTCTGTTTCTGCCCCACATACAGCAGCGTGAAATAGCTTCTGCTAGGTGACACCTCAGCTTATCATTATTCTGCCCAAGGAAAACGAATTGCAATATGTGCATGGTAACGACCCTGTGATGCTTATACTCTAGATGTTCATCACCCACTGGCTACTGAGGTGGTCTTTTAATGGGAACTAGTATTTTTGTGGGTCACCAATGGATCAAGGGTCAATCCTGCATTTTCTTTCCATGAACTGAATGGAGTACATGCAGGCAAAGGTGATCAGATGTCTGGCATTAGTTATTTGCTTAAGGCTCAATTTCCTTCTAAGTCTACCCGCAACACAGAGTTACAGATCAGCAAGTGGTTGAGTAATAAAAATAGTTAAGGAAAATTGGACATCCTTAAGGGAGCCTGCCAGATAACTGGGATATGTGGATGAATTCTACTCCTTCACTTAGGAATACTTCCCCATCAGTAACACACCTTGGCTCCCGAGAGAGAGAAGATAATGCAGCTAGCAAGGATAGGCTTTGAATCTGCCCTTTTCCTTTCTCTATTGTTTATGCAGACGGCATCCTTCTTTTTGGATGTAATTACCTCACGTAGGTTTAATACAACTGAATAAAGCTATAATTTTCCGATTATTATTTGTACTGCTCTCTTGATTCAGGGCACAACTTGGTGTCCTTAACTGAAACTGGCAGATATTCTTAGGAATTCAGTGTTAGACTGGCCCGAAAGCCTTCTAGACCAAGCAGGCTTGGTCTAGAATTTCTGCTCCACGACTTTTCTGCCAAGTGGTAGTCCAAGCTACGCTCAAATACCTCTGGTCGCGGTGAGGTCATCATCTCTCAAGGCTGCTTGTTCCATCTGGAACAGCTCTGGGTAAACAATACAGTGATAGCCAAAATCTCCTAGCTCAAGAATGCCGTCGACCCCAGCTTGCTAAGCTGGGAGAGGAGCGTTTAACTTCTAAAGCTGGCACGAACAGTGATCTGAAGGCTCAGAATCATGATGATGCTGATGATAGCTAACACGTCTACAACAGCATTTGTATTTTCCACCACTTTGCTTGTCAGTGATAAATGAAAAATAGCCTCTGTTTTACAAGGATTCCGCATATCAACATTTTGCAGTTTGAAATATACTTTGACATTTATTAGTCTCAGAGAAATGAAATGAATTCACTAAAATCTCATACCTCACATGTGATGGTTATTAAACTCGAATCCAGGTCCCTGGATTTTTAACCTCATTGTTTTTGCTACTACATCATGATATCTTATGACAACATGCATTTTGAAATAAAAAGATGTGTTACTTACTGTATTTGCTAGTTTGGACAACAAAGGGACAACTCCATGATCTGTGATGACAGCTAAATTTTCTTGATCTTTTGCTATATTGGTAATAGTGGCACATACACTCGCCAAAACTTCCTTATTATCTGATTTCAGTAAATTGACAACAAGTTCCAAACCACCAACAAAGGAACGAACCATCTCTCCAGCATCCTACGTAAAGATAAAAATAAAAATCATATCAAAAATAAACCTATATGTCGCATTTTTTAAAAAAGCACAAAATAATGATAATGCTGTGAGGTATATCTTTGGTGTGAGAAAAGTTCAGTTTAATTTATATTACTATATGTTATATAATTCTTATGGATGTATGTATAACATACACAGAGACAGTTCAGTTTCAACAAATGTGTATTGAACAACTATTATGTGAGAGTCACTGTGATAACTACTGGGGATATAGAAGTTAACAAAACACAATTGAGCCTTATTATCTGCAGTAGTTGTGTTCTATTAAATCATCACAGAAATGGAATTAGCTAATACTGAACCACTGCCCCTAGGGGAGATACAGCATTAGCTTCCTGCAAGCCTCTGGTCACACTGTCATCAACTGATCAAAATAGAACCTTGTTTTATGTGTGTTTCTGTTTAAGGACATCTCATTTCATATATGTTAATTCATTAACATTGAACCCACGGACAACACACTATAACTCATGCCTGAATGAAGCTTATCTAACACACGTATTTTCTCCGTAAGGCACATCACAGCCTTCTTGCACTTAGGAACACTAGACAGCACTTCAGTACTATGCACGGGGGCCATTTTCAACAGTGAAACCAACAAAAACCACAAAAATGTGGAAAACATGGCACTAAGTAGACAGCACGATGGAGGCTTATTGATGGTCCAAGAGCTGAAACAAGAGGGTAGAGCATCAGCTTGCTCAGCCTCCGATGAGAGTGTGCGCCGGGCAACTTAAAATTTTCACTTTTCTGTGCATGTCCAGGAATGACTGAGAAAGTGCCCTGAGTGTTGATTTGGGAGTTACAAAAATGTGAGTAAGTAGGTAAATCCCCAAACAGAATCTGTGAATAACATGGACTCACTGTGAATACTCTTTTGCCACCATGTTGCTACAATCTAGTGGGGAAGATGGGAATTGAGAAGCTACAGTAGAATGAGTAGGGTTAATGGTGAAGAAGTAAAAACACTGCAGATACATGCGACAGGGGACTCTTGGCTGGTGTAAAGGTTCACGGATTGCCTCTCCACCACGATGCTTGCCAGCCAAGACCTCGGGGGTAAAGGGGAGTCTGCGTGAGGAACTGAGAGTGGGAAACAAGGTAGCTTTTTTCTAGGTCAGGATGGTTAGAGCACAGAATAGGAAAGGGAGAATGGCAGACGATGAGACTTGCTTCAGTGGCATTTGAAAGCCACTGGGGAGGCTTAACTGTGTGTGGGGAAGTGGGAGAGGGGATTTTCTCCATTTTGTATCATGGAAGGTCCCTCAGGGTTGGGGCAGAGAATGGTGTTGGGAACTCAGGCTGTTTCACAAGTTCAGGTAAGCGGTGGTGGTAGTTTGGTTGAGGTGATGGTCCAGGCCTGGAGAGAAGGGTGTGGCCTTGTGAGGATTAACTGGAGAAGATAAGGACGGGTGATTTGGTTCCTGCATTTCTGACTTGATCTAGTGGCGTTGGTAATGTTGGGAAGGTGGGGTTTGGTTTTGTTTTCTTGGTGTGGGAAAGGATGGTCTTAGGTAAGAGGACTTAATTTCAAAGAAGTACCCACAAGACATTTAAGTGGAGAGATCCACTTGAGGAGTCGGCTGGATTTGTGGGTTTGAAGCTCA
This sequence comes from Hippopotamus amphibius kiboko, assembly GCF_030028045.1. Taxonomy (NCBI): domain Eukaryota; kingdom Metazoa; phylum Chordata; class Mammalia; order Artiodactyla; family Hippopotamidae; genus Hippopotamus; species Hippopotamus amphibius. Next base: position 135,950,151 of record NC_080189.1, on the reverse strand, counting down.
GGAAAGAAGAGCAGGCGGGAGGTGGAGGTCTGGAAGTCATTGGCATGAAGACTGTAACTGAAGGAAGAGTGAGAAAGAGCAGGCTTTCCATCCTGTTGTTGCAGGTGCGCACAGAGGAAAAGAATTCGTCAGAGGAACCTAGAGAAGGTGGTTGAACAGAAATCCCTGATGTTTGGCAGTGGCTCTGTGATGTCCACCAATTACTTGGCTCCATGGTTTTCTCAAATAACAGAGATTCACATCTTTTGAGTGCCAAATATATCAGGCACTTTGTGCATAAATTATCTCAAACTTCCAAATAACCATGCAAAGTAGATACTATTTTTCCATTTTTGATTTTAAAAACTGAGGCTCAAAGCTGTTGAACCTCATAAACTAGACTGTATCACTCGTGAAGGCAGGGGCCATGTCTCAGTAAACTCAATGATCTTTATAAATCACGAATCTGACCACCTCATCCCCATACCTCCCAATCCTTCCATAGCTCCCCCACCCTTAGGCTAAATCCCCACATGCTTCACAGCCCTTCATGGTGCACCCTGGGTTCCCTGCCTCACCTTCCCTAACTTGATCCCCCTTCTCCAGCCCCCCACACACCCCAAGCCACTGCCTCCCCACAGGAGCTATTCATCAGAATCCTGGAACATTCTCTGAGAATGTACTTCAGTAAGCCTGGGGTGGGGCCTATTAAAAATAACCTGAGCTTCAGCCAGTATTGGAAGCACTGCTTAAGCATTAGTCCCTCGTTTCGCATCCTCAGATGTGCTGTCTGCCCATCGCCATGCCTTTGCACTTGCCCTTTCGTCTGCTTTCCTATTGGCTTGGGAATTCTTACACATCCTCAGCTACTAGTTAATGCGCCATTTTCTTCGGAAAGCCTTTCCTGAACCTCAAGTCTGGGTTAAGCTGCTCCTCCTATAATACCTGGTTCTTCTCTGTTTATAATAGCAATTATCACTGTATGCAGTAGTAGCTTATCTGTTTGCCTTTGACCTTGAACTGTAAATTCCAGGAGGGCGGGGACTCTGTCTGTCTAGCTCACCCTTATATGTCCAGTGCCTAAGCCAGTTTCTAGCAGTGAGTACATGCTCAATTAGCATTTACTGAATTTGATTACATGCAAACTTGCAGCTATGAAAGGAAAATTTTCATCGAGGGCATAACTAACCAAACTAAGCTTCAAGGAAATGGTGAAGGAAGGGCCTAAGGCAGGTTCTTTCCAAGTTTAAGGGCAAAGCATCTTTGTCCACAGCATGTTGCCTCTCCTGATTGCTATGGGAGAGAGTATCAGCAATATCGGTGGCCTTATTCTCAACGTCAAATTTAAATATAATTTCTCATAGTTAGGACACACTTCCTAATTCTAATGTATCAGTAAAATTATTTTGAGAATATTTAATTGCCATTTTTTCTAAAATTCTACAACACAGTTTCTTAAGTAATACAAAAGAAATGATCTTACTTTCAAATGTTTTCTACATTGTCATTTTATTACAGTTTTATGCATTAGGATGCAATCAAATCAAAAGATTATAGGTGTGAATTTATTGACCTTCAGCCAAGTATCCAACTTAATTTAATCCAAATTACACTTTGAGGTAGTTCTTAGTAGTGGTAGTTGTAGAAATATTTCCATGTTATAGATGAGAAAAACCTCAGAGAAATGAATTAATATGTGAAAAGAAAAATGAAAAGGACAGAAGTGGGATTTGACTCCAGGTCTGCCCAACCTCAAAGCCAGTCTACGATATGGCGATTATGTGAATTGCAATAACATACTTGGTCCAATGAGGTCGTGCACTTATAAATTCAAAAGTAAAAACAATGGCTATCAGAATTTCAGGGAATTTCAAATGCGTAGCCCCGAAGCTCAACTTTTCTAAATGATGTTGTATGCATCAATAATCTAATAAGTTTGTCAATTACATAACTCTCTAACAATTTCTTCTTCAAGAAAAAACTGGAGGAATTCCTGAAAGATGATGGTAGCATAGTTTTTGAATTTCCCTATGGAAACAGAGCAAGTACTAAAGCAAAACAAAAACAGGACAACACATACAACAATATTCGGTGACTAGATATCTACACCAACCCAAATACAAGCAGATCAGGACAAGCTACCAGCCACTACAAAGCCCACATGCTCTAAGAAACTCTTAAATTTGTAGAAGGAAGGCAGAGGGAACCCAATCTGCCATTAAGTCTCATTGGAAAACTCAGGAACAGCAACAGAAGCTGGGAACTGACTTTTTAGGCTGATGGATGGATAACACTAAAATGACACCAGGTATGGTGGTGCTAGAATGTCCTGTAGGTCTGAGTCTCATGAATTCTTAAAACTGAAGCCCTCTCATAGGACAAAAGTAGCACTGAGGAGAAACTACTGGGGTTGCATCCTAATTGAGCAAGGCAAGGACAATGGGAAGACAAGATGAGAAAGTCCAGATAAAAAGAGGGGAAGGGAGCACAGAAGTCTGAACCTACTCTCCATCACTGTGGAAATAGCAGAAATGGCATCTTAAGAACCATGAAGTTAAAAATGCTACCCTGGCTCACATCTCTCTCCTCAAAGACCATGAAAACTCATTTCACTTAAAAATGAGCAATATAAAAAGACCACAGTCAATTTCTATATTGAGTTACTATAAGAAAAAAAATTAAAAAAAAAAAAGAAAATCATAGGAAGTATAATTAGAATTATTAAAGCTCAGGGACTTCCCTGATGGTGCAGTGGTTAAGAAACTGCCTGCCAATACAGGGAACATGGGTTCAATCCCTGGTCCAGGAAGATCGAACATGCAGCGGAGCAACAAAGCCCATGCACCACAACTACTGAGCCTGTGCTCTAGAGCCAATGCACCCAATAAATAAATAAATACATTTAAAAAAAGAATTATTAAAGCTTGTAAATTAGGTGACTAGTGAAAAACCATTTTTAAAGAGAAGTGAAATATCCATAAAAAGTTAGAAATAAAATAAAAATTCATTTTGGAAATAAGAGTAAACTAGAAGGAACACAAGAATGAATAAACAAAATGGGAAATATCTTTAAATAATTAGAAGATGTGAAAACTCCAAAATGATAGAAAACGAGCTAACAAAAACTTCCAGAGAACAAATAGGCAAAGAAGATCTAACATACAAGAGCCCCTAAGAAGGAAACAAAGCAATGCAAGACAGCAAAATTTTAAAAACTGTAATTCAAGAAAACTCTCTCCTGAAATAAATAAAACCTGAGAATCTATTGACAAGTCACTCAATATACCAGGGAAAACTGGCCCCAAATTGGCTAACATAAGGACATATGCTAGGACAACTGCTGGATTATAATAAAAAATAAAAAGATTCTTTGGTCTTCCAGGCAAAAAGACCAAGTCACTTCTAGGGAAAGTAATAAGCTATTATCCTTAGACTTCCAACAGCAATGGTTTATGCAGAGGGAAGGAGAGTAACATGTGTGAGCCACTCGGGAGAAAGTGTGAGGCAAGGTTCTAACTTCCAAAAGCTTGAGGCCAAAATGACCTTCAAGGAGAAAACCATCATAAACATGGACGACTTCAGGGAGTGATGCTAACACAGGCCCTTCCTGAGGCACTTGCTTAAGAATGAGTGTCAGACCTCCAAAAAGACTGGAAAGACGTTGACAAAAGGACAGCAGATTTCTTAAAATCCTTTATTGGCTTCACTGCCTTCAGGATCAGGTCTAGATGACATTCGCATATTTTCCCAACCTCTTATTTCCCATACTCTTTTTGCATAAACTATACTCTGGCCTCTAGGATTATTGCTGTTCCCTAAGTACCGTGTTCTTTTATATCTTCAACCAAGTTATTTTCTTTACCTGGAGTTTAGCCCTACCAAGCTACAAACTCTTACTGAGCTCTGAAAACTCTGACTTATCTTGTAATAGCAGCTTAAATAACAGCTCCTCCATGAAATTTCCCCCACTCCCCTTCTCAGTGTTGGTCACCCCCTCCCCTCCATATTCTTGTTGATAATTTTCTCCAAAAGCCCACTTTCTCATCCTCTCATGTTTGCCAAGTCTTTTTTCTATATATTCTTTTTGTATGTAATTTAATAAAAATGTGGCTATATTTTCACATAATAGAATTTTAATAAAGATAAAATCAAACAACCATATTTTAGATAGGATTTGTAATCAGTTTTAGGTTTTTTTAAATTAATTTTTATTGGACTATAGTTGCTTTACAATGTTGTGTTAGCTTCTGCACAGCAAAATGAATCAGCCAAGTCTTGACTTTGTTCGGTTGTCTAATTCTCACAGACAAGCATCAGGAAAGAGCAACTCTATCTCGGAGGCCAGAGCCTGTCCTGGAAGTCTCCTTCCCTCTCCAGTGATTTGCTTAGGGGTGGCCTAGATATGGCCCAATTATGACTAACGAGTTCTGAGATGATAACTCAGAACTCTTCTGGAAAAGTTTTCCTATTTATAACAACACTGAGAATGGCAGAACAGAAAGAGGACAAGAGCCTGGTCCTTAAAGACACTGTTGAGCTGCTGAATCTGATTTGCCTATTTAAAACCAAAGGCATCTATAGCTGTTTTTTTTTCATCATATCATAATGATTTCCTCATGGGTCCTTTCACCATTAACGCGTGAGTCCTTTGAGAGCAGAGACACCTGATCTTGTTCTTTGACCCTCACTTGGGATATTGTCCGGTGTGTCTCACTTAGAGGACTTTGAATAAATGTTTTTTGAATTATGAAAAAATGAAAGGAATAAGGGGACTATAACTTTGTGATACTTAACCACGGTCACAAAACAAACACTAAAAAGAAAAGTGCATTAGCCATGTAAGATGGAGTGTAAACGGGTCAGATCGCAAAGCCTCCCATCCTAGTGACCTCCTGATTCTCTCACTGCTTTATCAGCGGAGCCCATGAGCCACGGCACTGGGGCAGCTGGGGAGAACAACAAGAGTGATCACATCTGCCTCTGATCCAAGAGCACCCTGAGGTGTGTGGTAGGAGACCCAGCAAGCTGGTGTCAGCAGGGCTGTGCGCGCAGCTCACCGAGGTCTCGTAGTATTTATTATCTGTGGGACACTGAAGTGTTACACTCAAGCTTACAGGCCCCTCCAAAGTTTATTTGTTTTGAAGGTGAGACTTCTTTCCCTTTTTTTCTTTTCCTTTTTAAGTTTAAAGATTTTAGACACATGACTTCTTGCCTCACATAGTTTCTATGGAAAGGGAGACAGTATATTTGAGGATGGAAAAAGTGATTACTCTGCCAAAACTGTCTTTCACTAATGCTATGCGGCTGGGCAAATTCACCACATTTTCCACCTTCTCACACATCTTAAAAACTAGGCTTTGCCAGTTTCACCCTTGGTACAATATTGGTTATGGACAATTCAAATTTTCACCTGTAATGGAAAAACCTTTAATAATAATAATGATAATAGTAAAACAATAACAACAGCCTAATTTTTTGGCAGTTTACAAAGGACTTCCACATACATTGTCCCATCTGATGCTCACAGCTCTGCCTTAAGGAGACATGACATCCTCAGTTTATAGACAGGATGGCTAAAGGTTCATGCACCATGAGTGACAAAACTAAAAAGCAATGTTAGATCTCCTGATTTCTCCTCTAGCGTCTTTTCACTGCACACTGTGTGCTTGGACTTGGAAGTACCAACAGTTGAAGTTGTCACATTACAGTTAGTTTATTAATAGTCAGAAGAAGCTTCCCAATTTAGAGAGTTAATAATTCCAAAAGAGATGAAACTGTTTTGCCAATGACATTTCCTAAGACAGACAAAAACCATAATTGAAAAAGAGAATATGAAACACCTTCATACCACTATCAAAGCGTGAATGGTTGAATAAGTAGGAAAAGGTGTCAAGTTCAAATTAAACAAAATTAAGTCAAATACAGAAATAAGATGAAAATGTAAAGTATCAAAATACTTTTGGTTAAAATCCAACTAATAGGAAAATATTGAGACAGATTATTGTTCACAGATTAATGAAAAAAACAGGAAACTGGGTATTTGGCGCAGAGCAAGTAAACTAACAGGCTTGAAGTTCCCTCTTTTGCCTCCAGCAAGAAGAGCCGGCAGCTTTCTGATGAGGAGAGATGAACATAGTGCAACTTAAAGTCCATGCAGGTCAAGTGTAACGTGGCTGAAGACAAAGCTTTCGACCAGGAGGGCTGTAAAAACACTGCTCTATGCCATTCAGAGACTGTTCGATGCATAATATAATATTTGAAAGAGATTTTAAAATAGCACATTGCATATGAAAAATTTCAAAAATGCTACATTCACATTAGAATAGCATGTCAGAGACACTAAAGCTGAACAGGCAAATCTTGTGCTAGAGGTATATTCAATAAATTGCTTTTCAAATCTAAATACTATATACTCAAGGAAAACAGACAGTTTGTTTGGCTCAATCACATCAAGATCCTTGTCCTGTTCCTAGTAGTTAACAAGTCCTAGAGCTTAAAAAAAAAAAAAAAAAAATATATATATATATATATATATACACACACACATATACCCGATTTAGAATTGCCTTACACTTTCAAATGTAGTTCTTCAAAAATCAAAAGAAGATCAATTAGTATTCCTTTCCTTCTGAACTGAAGGAAAAATAAATTAATTGCAGGTAAAATAAATGATACAGTGGCTCACAGCTGATTTATGTAGCAGGAAATGTGTTAAACTTTGAGGGTGGTTTTATCCAGTTAATTCACAAGATAAACTTTTAAAAAATTTAATGGTTCTGATTTTTTTCTACTTCCTTAGCCTAACTTAAGATAATTTTTAAAAAAATCACAGTCAATTGTGATTTTTCCATTTTACTATGTCCTGTGTTGATTCTGCTTTAGATGCAGTATTCTTTTACTGAGGAGGTCTAAGTTGTGAAGCACCATTGTGTACTGATGCTTATGGAGGTAATTAAATGACATTCTTTACCAATGATGCATTTGAAAGAAGTTTATAGGTGCAAGGTGGTAAGCAAATGGAAGACATATTATAAAGTAGCTATTATATGTAATCTCCTGTGCATATACATATGCATATATATTTAGTTTAAAAATACATATATTTAGAATTTTTTTCCACTTGTAGTCGATAACCCACAGATTAAGATGGTTAAGATCCAATCAGTGAGTTATGTAGATCAGACCATTATCTTGACCGAAAAAAAATTAACTGTATGAAATATTACGTTTTAAAAACAAAACAAAACAAATGAACAGACAAACAAAAACAGAGAGTCTCTAATTTATGAAGAGGTTCTTTTCCAAAAGTTTACTTGTTGGGTATGTTACATCATATTTTTCTATAAATTTGTGATTAACTTCTCATAATGAACCTGAAATGTAACATTATGCTCCCTGCAACTCATCCTCATTTTCATGAATGTTCTTCCAACATTTGATGCCAGCTACCTGGTCTCCCTCATCTTCTGTGTGTACCTTTAACTACTTTTCATAGTAAATGGTTTTCATCAGTCTTCCCACTCATTTACCAAAATTTCTCTGCGAACACACCCAGAGTTTAACACGGTTCCAGATGTGGTCTGACTACAGCAGAGGCTGGCAGACTTCTTACCTCCTGAGATCACACAGTGCTTCTGGTGGTGTGGCCGTTTCAGCAGTTACAGTACTGATTTATTCATGCTAAGCTCTGCACTCAGCCAAAGTCCCTACATCTTTTACAAGTGAATTACTATACAGCCAGAACTCTCATATTCTGCACTTATTCTAGCTACTTTTTATTGCACAAATTGGGCTGAAGAATTTTCACGTGAAAGAGATAAGCTTTAGATGTAAATTTCACACGGTGAAATTTATTTCTGTGTAATACTTCAAGAAACCAAGCGAGCTACCTAGGATATTTTGAGGTAAATAATTTATCCAAGCATTCTTGTCTTTAAAAAATTCCTTATGGAGGCAAAAAATACAGTTTTTACAGCAGCAGTTCTCAAACTGTGTGGCACATCAGAATTACCCAGGGCGACTGTTAACATTCCATCAGCTCAAGTTGCACCCTATGGCAATTACATCAGAATGCCTGGTGGCGGGCACCAGCACCCAGAAAGATCTCTAGGTGATTCCAGTGTGCATCCAAGTGTGGCAACCACTGGTTTAAGAGCTTAAGTCCTACAGTGAGAATAGCTGGGGCATAGCTTGGCTTCATCACTATTAGCTGTATGGCTTTGAGCCAGCTACTTAAATTCTCTAAGTTTCCACATCCTCATCAGTAAGCTGGAGCAAACAGTAGTATTTATATCTTGATAATAGTACTTATCAAGAGATAAATATACGTAAGAGGATACACAGAAAGCATAGAACAAGGTACCTGGTAAATGATAATAGCTGTTATTAGTGTTATTATTTTCTAATGACTTTGAAAATGTACTTGCTACCAATAGTTTGCACAACCAAGTATCAACTTAACGAATAACCACTTGACATTTACTGGATTGCACATCATCCATCCTAATGAATGTGTTCAATACACATCACTCGGGTAGCAACAAGCATTTCACTACATATTTGATCCTGTCTTAAAATCCAAAGAAGAATAAGTTGGCAAAAATATATCTTTGGCTGTTGTTAGATAATAACAACATCATTTTACATCGTTAAAGCCACTTTCATTCACCCATCCATCCATTTATTCATTTGTCAAGTTAGGAGCCTCAGAGATGTAAGGTACTATTTTACACTGTGGGATTCAAAAGTAAATAAGACCTAGATCAGTGGTTCTAAGCCTTGGCTTCACATTATAATCACCTGGGGTGATTTTTTAGAAATATGAATGCCTGGGCCTCAATCTCAATACACAGAACAAGGGTTAAGGTCTTGCATGAAAATATTATTTTATCTTTTTTTTTTAAAGATTTATTTATTTATTTATTTATTTATTTTGACTGTGTTGGGTCTTCGTTGCTGTGCACGGGCTTTCTCTAGTTGCAGTGCAGGAGAGCTACTCTTCATTGTGGTGCACAGGTTTTCACTGTGGTGGCTTCTCTTGCTGCAGAGCACGGGCTCTAGGTGCACAGGCTTCAATAGTTGTGGTGCACGGGCTCAGTAGTTGTGGCTCGCAGGCTCTAGAGCACAGGCTCAGTAGTTGTGACGCACAGGCTTCGTTGTTCCGAGGCATGTGGGATCTTCCCAGCCCAGGGATTGAACCTGTGTCCCTTGCATTGGCAGGCGGATTCTTAACCACTGAGCCACCAGGGAAGCCCGAGAATATTTTTTTAAAGGAGGATAACCAATCTGGATAATTCTCAAATTGTGTTGCTATTTCTTCCAAAATCTAGCATCAGTGCAAAAATGATTAGCTCAAATGCCCACGTTTAGTTTAAGAGTGAACAGAAGAGAAGCACTTACGGAATGGATGGTACAGCAAGGATCAAATCATTTATAACAACAGTGAGGACTGTGGCAAAAAATGGCAAAATCAATGTTTTTGGAGCTCTTGAGTTTAATGAAAGGCTTGTAACAAGGAGTGTTTACTCAAGAAAAATGGCTGAACTTCAGTAAGAACAGTGAGCTTTGTGGCATCTTGAGTTTCCCACCTTCCTGTCTCCAGCTCTGCAGTAGCCTTGAAAACCAATGGCCTTGAAACCATGGTATCTGGGAAAACCTGCAGCCTGGCAGCTACAGGAGGGGGAATAATGGGCTTGGAGCTCCCCTCATTACAAAAGAATGGTCACTATTTGACCCAAATGGCAACTTTTAGGAAAAGCTCCAAAGCCCTGTCTTTACCTCAGGACAAATTCAATGGGGAAAGTCCTATCCTTAGGGTGTGTCATTAAAAACAAAAAACAAAACAAAAAAAACAGTGGCAATTATTTAACATAAAAGCTGTTTAAGATGGTAATATCAGTTGGGACAAACAAGAGGCTGGACAAAAAAAATTAAAGGGAAAAGCTTGGAAATGTGAGGTCTATAGAGGGCTTTGAAAAATGCCACCATATTCCTGGGGCTTTAAAATGCCACCAGCTGTAGAGAACAAACATGGACACCAAGTGGGGAAAGCTGGGGGCGGGGGGATGAACTGGGAGATTGGGATTGCCATATATGCATTACTAATAAGAAAAAAATATCAAATTGTACACTTTAAATGTATGTAGTTTATTGTATGTCAATTATATCTCAATAAAAGTTCTAAAAAACAACACATAAAAACAAAATGCCACCACCAAGTGTAGGGATGTGCACAGACTCAGAAAAGACCTGAGGTGGCCACAACCGCTCTCCTCTGCCTGACGTGAGGCCCTGCACAAGAGAAGTGGAGGGGAAGATGGACGTACAAACACTAGTGTGCAATGTCTGAATAGAATGTACACAGGGCCCCTCACCAAACAGTAAGAAATCTAATGATGCAAAGTCTTTAAGAAAATCTGTCCACTCATTAGCTGTCCAATGAGCTAACAGAGCAGAAACCTTAGTGGTCGTGCTAAGAAGGAACATAGATGTTACAGAATTAGCCCAAGAAAGTCAATAACAGACAATAGTAAAAACAAAAATGACAAGCAGCAAGAACACAACCCCTGAGAAGGGGGCAATATGATTTCCAGAGTCTCTAAATTATATTATTTTAAATATAAGTTTTCCAACAAAAAGTTATAAGACATACAGAAAAAAGAGAAAAGTATGCCACAAAGTATGCCCCAGGGAAAGAAAGAAGTCAATAAAATCTGACTGTAAGCCTGTACCACGTTGGACCTATTAATAAAGACTTTAAATCAGTTGTTATAAATATGTACAAGGAACTAAAGGAAACCATGCCTAAACAATTAAAGTTTGAGAACAATGTCTCAGGAAGTAGAGGATATTAATAAGGAGATTTAACTTATAAAAAAGTCAATTAGAAATTCTGGAGTTGAAATAACTGAAATGGAAAATTTACTGTATGGGCCCAACATCAGATTTGAGCAGGCGGATAAGAGACTTGGTGAATTGGAAGATAGGTCAGCTCAGATTATCTAGTCTGAGGAGCCAAACAAAAAATGGAGAAAATTGAACACATCCTCAGAGACCTATAGGATACCATCAGGCATACCAACCTACATATATGAGAGATCGGGAAGAAGAGAAAGGGACAGAAGGAACATTTGAAAAAATAATGGCAAAAGCTTCACAAATTTGAGAAAAAATTTAACCTACATATTCAAGTATCTTAATGAATTCCAAGTAGAATAAACTGAGATTTACACCTAGACGCATTATGATTAAACTGTTGAAAGACCAAGAGAGAGTCTTGAAAGCTGCAAGCTGCACTTGAAAGTTGTACACGGCTCATCATGTACAAGGGAACCTCACTAATACCAGTAGCTGACGTCTCATCACAAAGCGTGGAGATATTTCAAGATGGGGACTTAGAAGCTCCAGACACTTGTTCCCCCATGGAAGCATTAAATAAACAACTAACCAACTGACTAAAGTAAATTTATAGGAGCTCTGGAAGACAATTCGGGGATCTATAGCAAATAAGCACTGAATCAAGAAAAAGTCACATTCAAAACTTTAGGAAATTCCCTGGCATTTTTACTTACCCATGTCCCATCCCCTTCCTGGTGATAGTACAGTGTGGTCAGGAGGAAGCAGGCCAATTCCCAGTTCCTTCCCTTGGACAGAACAAGAGGAGTAGAGATGATTTGCAACATTGTGGCCTGTCTCTGAGCTACCTGAGAGACTGCTTCCTGTCTCATGTGACTAAGAACTTAGATGGGAAATTGTGGCATACTCTGGACCTCAGGTGGCAGAAGCTGTGGAAGACAATGGTACTCACTGTGGAGCATGAAAACTGCAGGGGGGCTGCAGACTCACAGACACCTCAGGTCAAGAGGTCATAAGAAGAGGAATAAAATAGAACATTTAAGGCCCCAAGAAAAAGCTGGGGTGAGATTCTGGGAAATTAAGACATTTAAAAGCAGCCCTGGGGACTTCCCTGGTGGTGCAGTGATTAAGAATCCACCTGCCAATGTAGCAGACACAGGTTCAATCCCTGGTCAGGGAAGATCCCACAAGCCACGGAGCAACTAAGCCCGTGTGCCACAACTACTGAGCCTGCACTCTAGAGCCTGTGAGCCACAATTACTGAGTCCACATGCCGCAACTACGGAAGCCCACATGCCTAGAGCCCGTGCTTCGCAACAAGAGAAGCCACCACAGTGAAAACCTGCTCACCACAATGAAGAGTAGCCTGTGCTCGCCACAACTAGAGAAAGCCTGTGCACAGCAATAAAGACCCAACACAGCCAAAAATAAAAATAAATAATCTTTAAAAATATATTTAAAAAAAACATTTTTTAAAAAGCAGGTATGAATATGGGGGAAATTTTAAGTAGACAGACACACAGGCCCAGATAAAACACATGCCCAGATAAGACCTGCAAAGACCTTATACGTTTACCCTAGGTGATTGTAACAGGAATGACAAGAATGACTAATGAAGGTCTTCCCAAGCCACTCTGAAATGACTAGTGGCTGTTTTTTCAAATGCCCAATTTTCAACAAAAAACCCCACAAGATATACCAAGAAAAAGAGGAAAATGGCTCATTCAAAGGAACAAAATAAATCTCCAGAAACTAACCCTGAAGAAACACATGCATCAGACTTACAGATGTATCGGCAAAAGACTGTAAAACATCTATCTTAAGTATGCTCAAAATCCTCAAGGAATACACAAAGAATTAAAGAAAATAAGGAAAATGATATAGAGATAACATGAGAATATCAACAAAAAGATAGTATTTTTTTAAAGAATCAAATAGAAATTGTGACACTGAAAAATATAATAACTGAATTGAAAAATTCACTACAGGTATAAAATAACAGACTCAGACAGGCAGAAGAAAGAATCAGTGAACTCGAAGACAGGACATTTGAAATTATTAAGTCTAAGGAGAAAAAAAAGAGAGAGACTTAAATGACACCATCAACAGATCAACATATATATTATGGGAGTCTCAAACGAGAGAGAGAAAGGGGCAAAGAGATTATTTGAAGAAATAATGGCTGAGAACATTCCAAATTTGAGTAAATACATGGATAATCAAACCCAAGAGGCTCAACATACTCTAGGATAAACTTACAGAGACCCACACTAAGATAGATTATGATCAAACTGTTGAAAGACAAAGACAAAGAAGGATCTTGAAAGCAGCAAGAGAAAAGCAACTTGCCATATGCAAGGGATTCTCAATATAAATATCAGTGGATTTCTCCACAAAAATGTGTAGGCCAGAGAGCAGTTGGATGATATATTTAAAGTGCTGAAAGGAGATTCCTGGTGGCACAGTGGTTGGGAATCTGCCTGCCAATGCAGGGGACATAGGTTTGATCCCTGGTCCAGGAATATCCCACGTGCCCTGGAGCAACTAAGCCCATGCACCACAACTACTGAGCCTGCTCTCTAGAGCCTGTGAGCCACAACTACTGAAGCCCATGTGCCTAGAGCCTGTGCTTTGCAACAAGAGAAGCCACTGCAGTGAGAAGCCTGCACATTACAATGAAGTGTAGCCCCTGCTTGCTGCAACTAGAGAAAGCCCTTGCACAGCAAAGAAGACCCAATGCAGCCAAAATAATTAATTAATTAATTAAAAAATTAAAGTGCTGGAAAAAACAGCTATCAATTGAGAAGTACGTATTTTAAAAAACTGTCCTTCAAAAATAAGAGAGAAATTAAGAAATTCCTAAGCAAAAGCTGAGGGAGTTACCACTATTCCTGCCATAAAAGAAATGCTCAAGGGAGTCCTTAAAGTTGAAAAGAAGGATACTAGACAGTAACCAGAAGCCATAAAGTTCTCTGATAAAGGTAAACAGAAAAATACAAATAGCAGTGTTTTAGCAATTTGGTTTGTAACTCTACTTTTTAAAAGATTCAAAAGACAAATCCATAAAAATAGTTATAAATCTATGTTATTGGGTACACGACATGTAAAGATCTAATTTGTGGCATTGAAAACATTGGGGCGGGGGGGAGTGGGAAAGCAGAACTGTAAAGGAGTAGAGTTTCTGCATGCAGTTGAAGTTGTTAGTATCAATTTAAGGTAAACTGTCATAACTTTAGGATACTATATGCAATCCCCATGGCAACCACAAAGAAAACATCTATAGAACATTCACAGAAGGCACACAAAAAATCAACTAAACACAAAGGAAACCATTAATGAATGAAATGAGGGGAAAAAGCTGTAAGACATTAAAATAGCAAGAGTAAGTGCTTCCCTATCAGTAATTACTCTAAATATAAATGGATTAAACTCCCCAATCGAAATACACAGATGGGCTGAATGGATTTTTTGAAAAAGACCCAACAACATGCTGTCTCCAAGAGACTCAGTCTAAGGACACACATAGGTTGAAAGTAAAAATATGGGAAGATATTCCATGAAAAGTCAAAAACTATTTAAAAAGACAAAGAAGTCTGTATAATGATAAGAGGGTCAATTCAACTAGATATGATACAATAATTATAAACATTTATATGAACTCCAAAATATATGAAGCAAACATTGACAGAACTGAAGGAAGAAATAGACAGCTCCTTAAAAATATTAGTAAGATACTTCAATACCCCATTTTCAGTCACGGATAGGACAGACTCAGATCAATAAGGAAACAGGGGAATTAAATAACACTATAGACCAATTGGATCTAACAGACATATATAAAACACTCTACCCAACAACAGCAGAATATACGTTTTTCTCAAGTGCACACAGACTATTCTCTAGGAAGACTATATTTTAAGCACAAAACCTAACTTTAAAAAAAAAAAAAAGATTGAAATCATACAAAGTATCTTTCCTGAGCACAATGATTGAATGAAAATAGAAATCAACAACAGAAGGAAAACTGGAAAATACACAAACACATCATAATTAAACAATACACTTGTAAATAACCATTGGGTTAAAGAAGAAATCACTCTATTTCCTAAATAAGAAAACAGAAAAACAGTAGAGAAAAATGAATGAAACCAAGAGTTGGTTATTCAAAAAGATCAACAAAATTGACAAATTCTTAGCTAAATTAATGAAGGAAAAAAAGAGGAGACAACTTAAATACAAAATGAAATAAAGGACATAATTTAGAGAAAAAAAAGGATTGTAAGAGTATACTATCAACAATTTATGTCAATAAATTGGATAACCTAGAAGCAATAGATAAATTTCTAGAAACACTATAGCCTACCAAGACCAAACCATGAAGAAATAGAAAATATGAACAGATCTAGTAAGGAAACTGAATCAGTAATCAAAAACCTTCCATCAAAGAAAAGACCAGGACCAGATGGTTTCACTGGTGAATTCTACTGAACATTTAAATAAGAATTAACAATAATCTTCAAACTCTTCCAAAAAATTGAAGAGGAGGTAACACTCCCAAATGCAGTATATGAGGCTAGCATTACTCTGATACCAAAGCCAAACAAAGACAGTAGAAAAAACGAAAACTACAATCCTTAACAAACACTAGCAAACCAAATTCTATAGGATTACACACCATGACAAAGTGGAACCTATTCCTAGAACGTATGGATGGTACAACATAAGAAAATCGATCAGTATATTACTCTACATTAACAGAAGAAAGGTTAAACCCATAAGAGCATGTCAGTTGCTGCAGAAAAAGTATTTGACAAATTTCAACATCCTCATACGATTAAAAAAAAAAAAAAAAAAAAAGCCCAACAAACCAGAAAACAATCTCAACATAATAAAGGCCAAGTAGGAGAAACCCACAGCTGAGATCATACTTGATGGTGAAAGACTGAAAGTTTCTCTCCAAGATCAGGAACAAGACAAGTGTGCCTGCTTTCAGGGAATGCAGTCAATATTTTATAATAACTATAAATGAAATATAAGTTTTAAAAATTGTGAATCACTGTGTTGTACACCTGAAACTTATATAATATTGTAAACAACTCTACCTCAATTTAGAAAAATGAAAAACAAAACAAACAAAAAAAAAGCTCTGTGCCCAGAGAGATGGAGGGACACAACATTGTATCAGAAACTGGGGTCTGAGTCTGAACTGTGCAATGGCCTGGCTTTCAATGGTGATCAAGTGCAGGGTGTGGTCCTGGGAGTTCTTGGCTGGGGTGGAGGTTAACTTAATGGATGAGACTATTAGTTAATGAAGTAACTGGTCACTGATAAACTGTACTTTCAAATAAAATGGTTAAATGGTTTCATAAGTAGCTAATTGTTGGCACAATTTTGTACACACCTGTTTAGAACAGGCTATACCTTTTAGTCACAACTTTCCATTTTGTATGTTACACCTCTGCCAATCCTACCCCTTCCTAAACTAGCCACCTCCGCTGTAGCCCTCTTTGGAGTAGGGGCTGAGAGGCAGTGAACAGGAAACAGGAGCAGGACAGGAGGGGAATCCAGGTGAAAGCAACACACTTGACCCATAGATCATGATCCTCCCAGCTGTGATCTGAAGGCAAGCTTTGTCACACCCTCACTTGTGTTCTGGCCCTTCAAGCTCCTACTTGAAAATCCGGCATACAGGAAAAATATCTGTAATATAGTTCACTTTGGTTTATAGGATTTTGGGGGCCAGATGAGGAGAATACTTTGAACTACTTGGTGACTTGTTAAAAATGACAGCCGACCCCAGAGAGGTGGGCTGCCAAACATGGATTACATTTTAAACAGGTTTTCAATGTTTTAAAAAAAAACCTGTGCAGCTTCTTTGGCACACCACGGACAGCTATACACTCTTTTGGCCCAAAAGTGACCAAAACCAAGCTCCTGAGCCGTGTCCATGGCAGTCTTCTCAGTATGAAATTACAGCCGTACGCACTCCCTTTCCAGGTTCTCTCTGGCTTCCTGACTGGGCATGGCTCACTGGGCAGCTGAAGTTAAACAGGGGGTGATGTCAAATTCCTGCCTGGTTTGATCAGCTGTGTTTTGTCACACCTATAGTCAGGGAGCTAAAATTGCACAAGCTTGTATTCCAACCTCACAGAAATTAACTTTTTCTCATTCATCTCTTTAGAGCAATCATTCTCAAACATCTTCTAACTGGCTTCTGTGTTTGGGACAGATCCTTGGGCCACTGGTTTTGAAATTACTAGAGAATTTTTTTTCCCTCCAAGATCAAAATTCATAACCAGACATTATTTTCTAAACAAGTAGCAAAATTAGGTTTAAGAAGGTTACAAGGCCAAGCGATCTCATGAATATATTACTGATTTGGAAGACAGATTGAGTTTTCTTCCTAATGCTATATAGCTGACTCATTGTACAGAGTATTTATTTTAAAATAAAATACGTGTTTCCCAACTAATTCATAAGGAAGTGGTGATTACAAATGAATGATTATGTGAATCACTTCTTATAAAAAGGCAAATAAATATATTTAAACTTCTGCTTTTTTCTTAATAAAAACCTTTAAAAGTCATTAATGAAAAGAAACAGAATTAAGAAAATTAAATACTATCTTACAGCATTCACAAAAAGGAAATTTTTAAAAAACGCAGTGATATATTAAGAAAGAAACATGATTTTTATAAATGCTGGCAGAAATCTTGAAACTAAGTGATGTAACACAATTATACATTCTTTATGTGAATTCTGTAATTTTTCAAGTCTTATTGTTCATGGAGCACAAATTTGAGTTGATTTTCTGCAACAGGAACTTTTGGTTCTTAAGAACAAAGAATTTAATACATGGATTTTTGCCAGATTCGGTTGTTGCATTCTTTACATCACAAGTTCATAATACTGAACACCTGTTCGACCACTGCTATTCCCCAAAAATGTGTTTGATCACTCAGCTGGAAAGGAGCAGCTTTTCACTTCCATTTACAAATCTCTCGCACTTTTTACAAAGCAGCTCTTCCTCTGCAGCCAGACTTGCAGCTTATGAATTTTACTAAATAACATCACTACAGAGGTCACATCTTAGGACCTCTGTCCTTTTTAGTAATCTTGACAGGAAAACAACAAAAATAAACTTTCATTAAGCCTTAAATAAAACCTTTTAAATAAAACTACTTAGAAAAACATTCAGTGAATTTTTGTAATTAGTTCACTTTTAGTTCAGCCTCTGTACTTTAGTTCTTGATAGACTGAAGAATACTGAGCAGTTTTTAAACTGAGGATGCTTATTTCCTATCTTAAATATTCGTTCAAGTTTAATATAAGGCCCTAAAACAGACTTATATTTCACACCCTGATTTTCCAATCATGTAAGGAATGGACAGGTAATTATTAAGCTGGCAAAACATTTCTTTTTCACTTAGTACATTTTATTCATCACTAAGTGATCAAAAACTATAATATACTGACTTTCTCCAGAATGAAGGAAAATCTTAAGCTTTCCAGTTGAGACACTGGCCTTCTGGTAAAAATGTCAATATTTCTTACTACAAAAATCGCACATTCCATTTGTTTAATACTTCTAATTACAACATAATTACCATGCAAATACAAGGCCAGCTTACATTGTGACTCTTTATTTGTCACAATTATCCCACAATTCATTACTGAAGTACTTCATCGCCTCACTCATTCACCGATAGGTAGCTTTAAATATTTCCTAGCAAGGAAAGAGGCAATTCATTCACTACAAGCATTTTTCGCATCTCATTTTCTAAACAGATCTGAAAATGTATTCTGATATATATGCTGTTAACAGTATAAAAAATGGGTGACACCTGTCCTGAACGGTGGACCTCTCACCATGTGCAGTCCACAGGGACACACACAGTGCGATGCCTGGCAGGCCCTGAAGCAGAAGTGACTTGTCTGGAGGCACTTGTGTTTCTCTCCAGTGGTGCTGCCCATGGGTGTCACTGACAATGGCTCGATTCTGCAGCATTACTGTCAGTGCCATGAATCCAGACAAAGAAGTCGTTTATTTCAAAATGATGCCAGCTCCTATGATTCATAAGCTAAAGTGACTTGCAAAAGCATCTTATGTGAAAAATGTGGCAATGCTTTCTAATAAAATAAAAGGAAAATTTTCCTAGAAAGCTGAGTCATTAACTTACCTGAAGTGGGAAGGGGTGGGGTGGGGGTGGAGGGAAGAATGGGCCAAAATATCTGGCAAGATCTTCTCTGGTTCCGTTATTTTACTGCAAGCAGGATGCCTAGCATAGTCACAAAATGTTTCCGGCCTCTACTCTCCCACAGAACTTATACTCTTATTCGAAAACAATTTAAATTCACCCCCAAACAGTAGGATATACAAAATGCTACCTTGAAGATGCTAAATTGAACATAACCGAGTGGGTTAAGCTTTGGATGGTGATGTAAAATAAGACACGTGAGATCCTAAAAGGGTTCCAAGTGTACATAACCTCAAAGCATATAGACATTTACAAGTATCTTTACCCATATTATTTTAGAAAAGGCACATTGTATAATGTGCCATTATTTTACATACCATGAAGGAAGAGAAGACACTGCCCTTTAACCTATGACACAATGTCAATTATAAAACACATCTCTGGGCAACTGTGCTCAAATTTCTACCAGTAAGTCATAGGTAACTGTTTTCTCTCCCTATATGAAGGAACATTCTAGAAAGACTCAAATGATGGAAGTTTTGTTTCATTTAACCTCACTCTTTTTTTTTTAACACTAGAAGCTTAATTGTAAAAATATTATGCATTTATATTAAGATGCAAAAAAATGGGCATACAGAATGTAATGTGCACCTTCACAGGGTCTGGCCAACCATTAGTGCTAAACACATGTTGTTGAATTAATGACATTATTTAACATGCCCGGAGATTACATTAAATCATTATTAACTTTTAATTTTATTATATTCATGTACTGTCGTGAAGCTCAAGGCAAAATGAAAATTTAAATGTAAACGCTTATGAAGTATAAGCCCAGTCTAACTACTAATTATTAAAACTATAACATGTTCCTAACCAGTATCATTTTGTATTCTGGGGTTGTCTTTCACAATTACCTAAAGGCAGCCAAGAGAAGTAACAGAAGAAGTTGCATCTCTTTGGGTATAATACATGGGTGAAAATGAGTAAAAAAATCTCATTCAACCCCCAGATTACTATGTTTAGGTTAAAATTTGAATGAAAAACAAAGGAAAACCTTTTCAA
Organism: Hippopotamus amphibius kiboko; assembly: GCF_030028045.1. NCBI lineage: Eukaryota > Metazoa > Chordata > Mammalia > Artiodactyla > Hippopotamidae > Hippopotamus > Hippopotamus amphibius. The sequence continues at coordinate 135,930,058 of NC_080189.1, read as the reverse complement.
TTCTTGATTTGTGATTAGTTTTTGGTATAAATATTGAAAAAACAAACCAACATATCATGGATTTTAATTATTAATTTAGGTTAGTGTTAAAAGAATTAATCAATAACATGTAAAATCTTTTCCAACCACAATGCTATAAGACTGTACATCAACTACAAGAAAAAAACTGCAAAAAACACAAATGTGGAAGCTAAACAACACGCTACTAAACAACCAATGGATCACTGAAGAAATCAAAGAGGAAATCAAAAATAGCTAGAGACAAATGACAATGAAAACATGATAATCCAAAACCTATGGGATGCAGCAAAAGCAGTTCTAAGAGGGAAGTTTATAGCAATACAATCCGACCTCAGGAAACAGCCGAACCTTACACCTAAAGCAACTAGAGAAAGAAGAACAAGCAAAATCCAAAGTTAGTGGAAGGAAAAGTCACAAAGATGAGAGCAGAAATAAATGAAATAGAGATGAAGAAAACAATAGAAAAGATCAGTGAAACTAAAAGCTGGTTCTTTGAAAAGATAAGCAAAAGTTGATAAACCTTTAGCCAGACTCATCAGGAAAAAAAAGGAGAGGGCACAAATCAATAAAATTAGAAATGAAAAAGAAGCTACAACTGACACCACAGAAATACGAAGAATCATAAGAGAATACTACAAGCAACTATATGCCAATAAAATGGACAACTTAGAAGAAATGTACAAATTCTGAGAAAGGTACAACCTTCCAAGAGTGACCCAGGAAGAAAAAGAAAATATGAACAGACCAATCACAAGTACTAAAATTGAAACTATGATTTAAAAACTTCCAATAAACAAAAGTCCAGGACCAGATGGCTTAACAGGCAAATTCTGCCAAACATTTAGAGAAGAGTTAATACCTATGCTTCTGAAACTATCCCAAAAAATTGCAGAGGAAGGAACACTCCTAAGCTCATTCTATGAGACCACCATCACCCTGACACCAAAACCAAAGATATGCTAAAAAAAGAAAATTAGACCAATAACAATGATAAATATAAAAGCAAAACTCCTCAACAAAATACTAGCAAACTGAATCCAACAACAACTTAAAAGGATCATATACCATGATCAAATGGGATATCCGAGGGATGCAAGGATTCTTCAATATATGCAAATCAATCAATGTGATACATCATATTAACAAACTGAAGAATAAAAACCATATGATCATCTCAATAGATGCAGAAAAAGCTTTTGACAAAGTTCAACACCCATTTATGATAAAAACTCTCCAGAAAGTGGGCATAGGGGGAAGATATCTCAACATAATAAAGGCCATATATGACAAACCCAAGGCAAACATCATTCTCAATGATGAAAAACTGAAAGCATTTCCTCTAAGATCAGGAACAAGACAACGGTGCCCTCTCTTACCACTTTTATTCAAATTGGTATTGGAAGTCCTACCCACAGCAATCAGAGAAGAGAAAGAAATAAAAGGGATCCAATTTGGAAAAAAGGAAGTAAAAGTGTCACTGTTTGAAGATGACACGATGCTATACATAGAAAATACTGAAGACACTACCAGAAAACTACTAGAGCTAATCAATGAATTTGGTAAAGTTGCAGGATACAAAATTAATACACAGAAATCTGTTTCATTTCTATACACTAATAACAAAAGATCAGAAAGAGAAATTAAGGAAACAATCCAATTTACCATCACATCAAAAAGATTAAAATACCTAGGAATAAACTTACCTAAGGAGGCAAAAGATCTATACTCTGAAAACTATAAGATACTGATGAAAGTAACTGAAGATGACACAAACAGATGGAGAGATACACCATGTTCCTGAATTGGAAGATTCAGTTTTGTCAAAAATGACTATACTACCCAAGGCAATCTACAGATTTAACGCAATCCCTATCAAACTACCAATGGCATTTTTCACAGAACTAGAACAAAAAAATTTTAAATTTGTTTGGAAACACAAAAGACACTTTCTTTTGTGTTTTTTCTTTACTTTCTAAAATTGGCACAGTGAATATATAACCATATGCCAGTTTATATAATTCTTGAGGTTTAGAACTTTTTGCAGTAGTTGCTTTTCAAAAACAACTCTCCATTATTTTCATATCTTAGACTTGGGATATCCAAAACAATAGCCACTAGCTACATGTGGCTATTTAATTAAAATTTAATATAATTAAACATTTATTTCTTCAGTCGTACTAGTCACAATTCAAAACCCACACGTGCCTAATGGCTGCAATATTTGAAGGGTACATTTCCGTTATCATAGAAATTTCTATTAGACAGAGCTGTCTTAAACCATGGTTTGATTGGAATTTATGTAAATAAGGAGACACTATTCTTTAATATAAATGTGCTTTCTCTCCTCTTGCCTTTCTGAGCATATGACCTCTCTCGTACTCGACCCCTGAAGGTATCCTGCCTTGGGAAGATGAGTTTTGTTCTAGAAGGATGCAAGGAAGGAAACCAATATAATATTCACCTTCTGGTCCCGGAAAATAGGATTTTTCAAAACGACAAGAGTCTTGCAAATCAGGGTATTTTCTTGAGGAAAGATGTTGTTTTAAATTTCCTTCTCTCCCATTTCAAGGGCCAGACCTGATATACTAGACCAAGAGTCTTCAAAATCTTTACTCACATATCTCAACACATTTTGTAAAAGGTATGCATCCCCCTCATATAATCTCAAATTGACATCTAAAAATGTTCATCATAAATTTAGTCATAAAAGATATATTTTGCAATATATATGACATCAAAATTTTGACTCTGCACATTTAGTTAATTCAGTTTATGGTAATGTCTTCTATATTATGTAATCAGAAAAGCCAGTCCTCACTGTTGAAATAATCAGCCAAATTATACTTACTGTCAGCTAAGAAAAGTGTGACTTCAAGTTTTTAAATTCACAGAAGGATATTAATTCAGATCCCTTCGATAACTTTGTCACTTCTGAATTGGATAACAGAAAGATAGATGATGATATAGATAGATAGATGATAGATCGATAGATAGATCGATAGATCGATAGGTAGATGATAGATATAGATAGATAGATGATAGATATAGATAGATAGATGATAGATAGATAGATAGATAGATAGATAGATAGATAGATAGATAGATAGATAGATAGATAGATAGACAGACAGACAGACAGACAGGGGGACAGGAGATTGGCCATGTGTTTGTTGCCTGGATGAAGTAAGAAGTTGCCTTTTTCAGTATATCTTACCAGAAGTCCTTCCTCTCACAAAGCTCACCCTCAGGAATTACACATTCTAGAACTGTCCTTTTGCTTGGTGCTCCAGAAGATTTTTACTCTGCTTAGAGCAATGTGCTTGTAAGATTTAGGAACGGTGAGAACTATGCTTTCCATCCATCCATTCTTCCTTTCTCCATCTGCTACCTACACACACCCTCTCCATCTCTCTCATGCTGTTCCCATATTAATCATTCCCTCAACCTAAACTGTCTTCTGGATTTCATATTGTCTCCTTCTATTAACAGCTAAGCTTCCAGAAAGAACTGTTAATCCTTTGTATCTACTTCTCCCCTTAATTCATGTCTCATCCCAGTACCACCGACTTAAATTCTCACCTCTCAATTGAAATGTCTATGACCAATGACCTCCTATTTTCTATACTTAATGTACTCTTTTCAGTTTTCAAAGGCAAATGACCTCTTAGGGAAAAATGACACTGTTGAGCACTCCTCCCTTCTTGGATTTGCTTCCTTCCTTGTCTTTCTTGAAATCGCCCTCTCCGAGTGATCTCATTGCTCTTCAGTCTTCCTCTGTGGCTCTTTTATGTCACTGGTGGTCTCTGGCCACCCCACACCCTCTGCCTCTCATCTACGCTCAAGACTTCAACTGCCTCCTGCATGCTAGTGATTCCCACTATACATCTCTAGTCCAGAATTCTCTCCTGACACCCAGATTCATATATTCAAATGACTGGACATCTCTACCTGGAGGAAAGCAAATCCCCCATCTTTGCCCCAAATTGTGTTCTTCCCATGTTTGGTAAAGGTTACCAATTCTTAGTTGTCAAAGTTAAAAATACCAAAACAAAAACAAAAATTCAAACTCTCATCTCTTTCTCGTAGCCAACATCCAGTGACTCACTAATTTCTAATTCTATTTCCCAATTATTTCTTGTATTTCCTCTTCCTCTTCACCCACACTGCCCCTGTGTTAGGTCAAACTCTAATTACTTTCCTCTGAATCATCATAATAGCCTAACCAATCACCCACTCACACATTTTCTACTTAGCCAACCTGCTTATGTCACTTCCTTGTTCAAAATTCCTCAGATGTCCACGTTACCCAAATGAAAATGCATACAGAAGTTCTTGGTAAGAGAAGTGAACAAGCAGAGATCTTCATGGCTCTATCTTCCCCCAGGAGTGGTGAGGAGGGAGCTGAGAAGAATTCAAAGACACTGAGCTGGTGGAAGTGGACAGCAGTGGATGGCAGGAGAGGTTCAGGAGAAATGGAGCTCGTCATGGAGGCATGGAGCCAGACTGGCCTTGGGGCCAAGGGCTTAAACACACACAAGATGGGCTGTTTCTAAAGTTTGAGTGTGGTTCAGTTTAGGTTGCTAGCAAAGGAGACCAGTTGGATATTCAGGACAGAAATCCTGAGCAAGAATAATGAATATGAAAACATTGGAATACCTTTTAAAGCCAGTAATAGATAAATAGGCAGATTTGGAGTTGAAGTCTGTAAGAATAAAGGATGTAATTTGCATGTAATAACACTCATAGAAATGCTATCTATATAAAGTGGTATCTCACCAATGATAATATTAAATTCATATTTTGAATGATGACTGAGATTTAACCAGTATCTCTAATATCCTTCTCTAGGAAAAGGAAAGACTTTTGGTATGTTTTCATCTGTTACCTCCCACTACCTAACATGCTTTCCAAATCATCTGGTAGTTTAGATTTAGATTGTTACTCTGATAACGCCATCTGCTTTTATTTTACTTTATGCTATTACTTTTAAAGAAACTCTTTAATAATTTGATAAAACTTGAAAGCCGTATTATCAACACAAATTCATATTTAGCTATAAATTCTAATGATTTATTTGTTCATTATTGTTTCTATAACTCATGTTATTCTCTTTCTTAGAATCCTTTGTTTTGCTGAAAAACATTCTAAGGTTTTTTTTTTGTTTTTTGTTTTTTGTTTTTTCAGAAAAGACTCATGGGGGATAACTTTCCTGAGTCCTGACATTTCTAAAAGAATACTGTCTTTATTCTGTCCTTACTCTACACTCACTTGAATGCTAGTTTTGCAGAATATAGAATTCCAGGATAAAAACTGTTTTCCTCTAAAGATAGTAAAGGCTTTGTTCCATTTTCCTTTAGAATTTATTGTAAATGATGTTAAGTCTAATACTGGTGTGATTCTTATTCTTATGTACCTTTTTCCTTCCCTTGAGTTTCTGGAAACACCAAATCTGAACTCGTGTCTAGGTGTAGATAGATTCATTTTCCCTACTTGGCACTAGATGCATGTTTTCAATCTGAAGACTAGTCTTTCTTCAACATTTCAGCTTATAGAAACCACCACCAGCACCACCCTTTTAGAAAAATAACTGTCTCTTCCTTTCAATTGATCTCTTTCTTATCGTGTGCTTACAATTCCTATTTTCTTTTTACTTTTAATTTACATTTTTAGTTATATGCTAAACTTTATCATCCAGATAATTACTTGGTCATATCTCAGTATCATACATAACCTAGCATTTGCCTCCTTTATTAAATTAATTGTTTTGCCAAATATATTTTTAATTTCCAAAAGCCCTTTCTTAGTCTATGAATATTTCTTTTTTATTTAGGCTTTTTGGGCTTAGTAGTATCCCTTGGGTCATTCTGAGGATATTTAATTTTAAAAATTTAATGTTATCTTCTGTTAACTCTTTCCTCTGAAGTTAGTTAACCTTGCTTGTCTTTAATACCATTAGCCTTACTTAAAGATAATTAATATCCTTAAAGATATCAAAGATTCTTTAAGGAAGATTAAGATCTTTCTTAGAGAATATCCCTAAAGATATTCTTCAAAGATGTGTAGCTATCTTTCTCCAATAGGCTTCTTTCTTGCTCCCTAAATAATCTCATTGATATTGTGCATTTAAAAATTTCCTTTTGGGCTTCCTAGGTGGCGCAGTGGTTAAGAATCCGCCTGACAATGCAGAGGTCACGGGTTTGATCCCAGCTCCAGGAAGATCCCACATGCCACGGAGCAACTAAGCCCATGTGCTAAAAAAAAAAAAAAAAAAAAATTCCTTTGGACCTTACATAATAGGATTACATTGTATGTCTGCTTCTGAAACTTGTTTTTATTTTGTTCCATATGTTTATGAGATGTATCGGTACTGATGAACACATTGCTGAAATACATTCATTTTTCCCTGCTGCGTTATACGATATTATGACTGTACTATCATCCTGCTGTCCATTTTCCTGTAGGTTGACATCTGAGGTGTTTTTATTTTTATTTTCCTTTTTTGTTGTTATAAAAAAATGGTTCCATTAACCAGTCTGTAGTAAGTCTTTTCTTCTATTAGCATATATCACAATTCACTTTTTACAAAAGATTACTTCTGGTCACAAATATTTAGAAAGATAGAGGCATGTTAAATTTATTACAGGAATTAAATGCTTTAGATAAAAATACTCAACAGAGAGAAATATCTCTAGCAACAAGGATTTTAAAGGGAAATCTCTAAACCTATAGAAAAAAAAATTAAGTGAATTTAACAGAAATAAGCTGAAAAGAGGTCTTCAAAGAAAATAATAAAATTTACAAATGAAGAGCTAAATGACTTCAGAAACTTCCAGTTCAGTCTTTTTTCATATAAAATTTTATTCATAGTTTTTATATCCAGTCTTTATTGACATATAAGAAGTGGGCTTCATGAAATTATGTGACTCTTTCAAGGTAACAAAGAATGTAGTGACTTTTCATTGTAGAAATTCAGGCAATACATAAGATAGAAGTCATCCTGGGCTTCTGAAAGTAGCAGTAATGCAATTTTCTTTTCACCCACGAGATAAGAGCAGTCAACTTTCCTTCCCCTTGATCTACCTGCTTTACTCATTTTGATTGCACCAGCTAGGTAGAACATGGGAAGCCCTGCCATCTTAGCCCAGTTTCATTTTACATTTAAAAACCTACCAGGAAAGGGTATTGGTCAAAAATTATTTTGGCACACACGTTCAGCATTCTTTTACCCCAGATAAATCTGACCAAAAAGAAGTGAAAAGCAATTACCGACCTGTGGTGACATTATTCAAGATGGTAATAAAGATTCTAGAATGGACTGATTTGCCGTCTCTTCTTACCTTTGCATTCTGGATGCAGGGACAGAGGGCCCAGGCTGCACTGGCCTTCACGTCTGGGTGAGGACTTTTCAGCAGGGACCACAACAAACGAACTCCATCTAAGCGATCAATTATCCTAGCGTAAAACAAAAAAACAGAGGTACAGACTAATTAGTACACGAAAATAAAAATTTAAATGGCCTATCTATTCACACAGTTCTAATTATTTTTTCTCCTTTTGACACTTTGCTTAGCTTTTTTTTTTTTTCAAAACTTCAACAACAGCAGGGACAAAACATGCTGTTGAATTGTCAGCGCTCCGATTTCAGTTTTAAACTCACGACACAGAAAGCAAGCGCCACAATAGTTATGATTCACATAAACTGCAAATCAAGCCATGTAATTCTTTAATTAGCTGTATACAGACTTTTACCTAAATGTAAAAATACTGGTTTCTTTCATATAGTAACATCTAAATACCTTCCAAGACAAATATTTATGCCTCAAAACTGTGCAGTTACCTTTTTTATTTGGTCTGTGTTTAACTGACTTACCGTACTGCATGACATAGTGTAACGTCCTCCAGTCCTAATCTAGCACTAGGAATTAAAATCATTACAACACACTGCATCCTTTGTTGGGCACGAATAACACGTAACTTGTTTTCCATGTGGGCCCTTCCCAGAGAGACTAACGTTGCAGACTGTGTTATAATTACTTAAACACACTGTAATCAAAATATCTTCTTGACTAGCTGAAAAATGAATTATCATCGGAGTCATCTCCACACCATCTGTCTTCTGTTTATATGTCAATCAGCCCAGGGAGGTCCATCGAGGACTCGCAGTTGAGAAGGCCAAACAAAACTTAATATCCTTTACAGCATGGCTTTGTTCAGAAAGAGATGCTAACCTCCGAGCAGATGAAAAAAGATAAAGGACATCAACATTCCTTTGATTTTGACCTTCAAGCTGAGTTAAACACACGTAGTATTTAGCCACAGATAGAATAAATACCACTAGCTTAGTACCATTCATATTTTTTTTCTTGAAAATTGACGTAAAAAAACTACATTTCTTGATTGTCTGAGACGAGTATGCCAGAAAAAAATGTATTATTCCAAAGGTTCCTCGTTGGATATAAGTTTTCCATAACCTTATAAAACAATGGGTAATGCAAATGGTGTATCGTAAGATATAAACTGTCTCTTTCAAAGATGATCTTTAACAAGAAAAAAGTGCGTTGAGAAAGTGTTTTAACCCAAAGTTTAACTAAATATCTTTCTAATCCTAAAGCTTTCTGTCTAGATCATGCTGAGGGAAAATAAAGTTTTATTTCTCGATTTATAGAAACTATAAAAAAGATACTGAATATACTGTACTTCACAATGAAGGATTTACTTTACAAACTTAAAAAGCTTACTGTTTAACATATGCCACTGAAAATGTAATTAACGAAGATGGCTGGGTCTCTGTATTTTTTCACATGCAGTTTTTCAAAGAGCAATAGTGAATGATAATCTGTCCGAGTCTCTTGCCAATGTCGTAGTAACATTTGCATTAGGAATATTTAGCCATTCAGCGCGGGACACAGCTTGTCATCAGAGTGGAAATCATCTGGGAGCACACGTTTTCAGTTCAAAAGAGGGATAATTCAACCCTGGATGCCCCCAGGCAAAATGTCACAATTAGCGATAAAAATTCACTATTCATTCTAAAACCAGGTGTACTGTCCTTGACAGTCACCCCAAACGTAGGCAATTCATCACCTGCTTAGTTACAGCGGATGAGGACGGTGACCCCATAACAGATGTCTTAAAAGAAAAGACAGCACAGTACAGTACTTAGATGAGGAAAATATTAAAAAAAAAAAAATTTGCAAACACAGGAACTAGCAAAGTCAGGGGTAGCAAACGTCACAGGTTAATTCTGTCCCTCCATCTCCCTCATCCTCTATATCAAGTCATACACTGTGGATTTTACTTCACAATAACTCAAATTTGTCCCCTACTTCTCTGTTCTCCTTGCCAGCACCCTAATCCTGGTCTCTACTACCTCATACCAGGATTGCTACAGTAGTTGCCTAACTTGGTTTTGTCTTCAGTTTCTCTCAATTCCAATTCATCCCATAAATCCCTGTGAAATTAATCTTGCTGAAGGAGTTTTCAGAACTTCTGCAGTATCTCCTTGCAACCAGGGCCCTAGGGATATTCATTCTGTCCATCACACCATCCTGCACGTTCAATCAACACTTGGTGAATGGTTCACAACTGAGAGGTCACTCCCAGGAGACGGTCTCCAACAGCTTCCCACTGCCTGCATGGTATTCACACCCCAGTTTCTGAATTCAGTATTTAACATGTCCAATGAGCTGGTTGATTCCTCCCAGTTCCCTATATTCAGGTGTTTGCTCATAAAACTCTTTGGCCACCTACTAAACACTAAGTGCTGAGCATACAGAAATAACAGATACAGTCAATTCTTGTTACTCAGGGTAGTTTGTTGTATAAAGTCACTGCAAACAGTGATTTTGTAAATACCAAATCATTGCTTCTAGGGGAAAATAAAGTTTTGTTCCTAAGAGCCTCTGGTGAGAATATTTTCGTTAACTGATCAATATATAATTTTGTTTTATGTGTATTTCTGTTTAAAGACACCTTACTTAATATACATTGTTGATTTATTAACACTGAACCCACAGGCAATCTAATGCATGCATTTTCCCTGCAAGGCACATCCCAGCCTCCATGCACTTTGGCAGTATGCTTAGGGGCCACTTTATGCTTCTCATCTCCACGAGTGCTGTGTAATCTCCTTGACAGCAGGAATCATGCTTAGGGCAGAGCCCGCAGCCAGTGAATGTTGGTTAAATGGACCCAAAATAAGACAGCCTATGCTTACTCCTCTTTAGATGAATCAAAAATCTCTCCCAACACAAATACATTCATTTTCAACCTCATACTTGGAAAGTACATGTTCAAATTCAAAATCTAACCAGTAAATTTTTATTTGTAGTTGCTTCTAAGTTGAAAGTGCATTTTCATAGATCTTCTTTACAACTTCATTGCTTTTTGAATATACAATGATGGGTTTGTAGGTGGTATTAATTACACCTCTGTCCATTTTCAACGGGTCCATCTCCTCTCGTATAGTTCTTTAATTTGATTAGCATCTTGCTCTGAATTCCTTTCCAGCAGTACATGAACTCTTCCTGCCTTTATTATCAATAGAATTTTACATTAATACTTTGATATTATAAACACAAAACTGAATTATATGTTTCCAGAATCTTCAACCTTATCACAGAAATTAAACTGTGCAGCTGACAAAATAATATGTCATCTTGAAAGATGAAGACACATTCATATTCTGGCTCTTAAAAACAAACAAACAAAACAAAAAAGACACAGCTGCTTGTTGTGGTTCTTGGTTTCTTTTGTTGTATTAACTCTTGTCAGGATCGTTAAGAAGTCTGGCTGGCTTTCCTGCCCACTAAGGCCACATATATAATCAAATGTGAACAATTTGCACCTGCAGAGCCGGCATGGCTGAGGCTGCACAGTTTCTTTCTGGGAATGCCAATACCTCTATTTTGAAACCATAATTTTGCATCTTTTCTAAAAATTTCACAATATTTGCTGAAAATTACACTGATAAATACTATTGTCTGACAATGGCTCAACCTAAATGTGGTTAGCCTAAAAGAACACGATGCTCTAAAGCCACATTATAAGATGCAATTGAAATCTAAAGGTTTGAAAACCAAGTTGGCAATTCCACAAAACTGGAAACATAAACGGATGTCAGAATTAATGATCCCTGTGAAAAACTAGGATTAGAGAAGAATTTAAGATTTTTATAAAAATTCTCAAAGTTTTAATGTTTATATCTCTATGTATTCTTTTAAAGAGGCTATAGGAGACCAAATTGGGAGAAAAAATGTGAATGTCGCAGCCTCCAGGAAGATATGTCAAGTGTGTCCCAGAATTCTTTGGCTTTGGTAAAGCAGAAGGATAGTCTATCCTTTCAGGGCTGTGTAAACAATATGACAGAAAAGCTCTCGAAACTTTCTCAGAAAAGTTATTCATTCATACAATAAATATTAACAGAGCCCAGCAATTTTTGAGACACTGGGGATTTTTCCATCATGAAAGCAAATAGAAAATATTCTTTCGGGAAAAGACAGAAAATGAAAGAGAAATCTATGTATTCTATGAAATGTTGATAAGTGACTGGAGAGAAATAAAATAGAGAAGGTGGATACAGAGTAGTGGGAGGGAGGTGGAAGGTGCAAGGAAAGAGGGGCCGTGACACCTGGTCAATAACCCTGCAGGGGTGGAGGGCCAGCCACGGGGCTGCGGGGAAGAGTACCTAGGAGGCAGTCCTTGATATGGAGAACGACTCATTCTCAATAAGCATTAAATGAAGGTCAGTCATCATTACAATCATCAAATACTAGTGTTGCCCTAGAGAACGTCTACTCAAATGCTTTCATTATACAATTAAAAAAACAGGTAAAGCGGCTTAGCCAATGCTGTATAATGTGTTAACTGTATAAGCAAATGAAACATAACTTTTCTTTCCTTCATGAAAAAAATGCATGTGGTTTAGATGAGTGCATTAAAGGCAGATGAGGGAAGGTTCACCCAAAGCAGAGAGCAAAATGAACCAATGCAAATATTGGTACGTATTGTCCTCACCATGACAAGAACCCATCGCACCACCCTTCTGCACACAGAAGAGCCATTTTGTAAAAAACACCCCCAAATATTTGGAGTAGTAAAATAAACTCTTTCCTAAATAATCAGACATTGTAAATTATTATTGGATAAATTTGCATTTGTATCTGTATTTCAGGGGGTTTATGACCAAGACTAAGTAGACACTCTTCAAAACAACAAAATAGACAAAGGAATAAATTTAAGAGTACTCAGCACCTAAGTGTGTACTTGGGTATTATTGAAAGAGCACAGACTAGATAATTATAAATCATGTATTCAAGTCCCAGGACTACTACCTAGAACCATGATATTGGGCAAATATTTAATCTCCTGAAGCTTGAATTTCCTCATCTATTAAAGTCAGGGCATGTTAACCTATCATTAATGAGACATCCAATATAATTACAAGCAGATATGCAATTAATATTCATTTCATTCCCCAAGGTTGATAGATATGCCTCAGATTGATTTGTGGTTCTATCTATATCCAGTGATTAGTCTAAGTCAAGATTTAGAGTATTTAGAGACTTATTTAGAGTATACTATAAATTTACTAATATATACTAGAAACACAATATAAACTATTGAGCCAAAAAATTCTGATTTTATACAGAATACAGCCTCACTTGGGTGTATGGGCACCATGTTACCAATAGAGATCGAAAAGTCAATCTAGTTGATTTGCATTTTAATTCAATATAATAAACTTGCCTTGACACTTTATGTGGTCTGTGAAATAGCTGGTTCTAATTAAGGCAACAAAGATTTATCATACACTATTGATTAGAATATTGCAAGAAACCCACATTTTAATCATCAGTTTAAATCCCCATCTCAACTTCATCAGGAGTGTCTAAATTATATGGATATAGACTAAGGGAAATGAAAAAGGAATTTGCAAGCCAGGAAGGTGAGTGGACAGAGGAAAGAGGCATCTCAGGCAGAACCTGAGGGACAAACACTGAGAAATGGAATTACTAGGTAAGGATGTTATCTATTTTAAATTTTAATACATAACAATAGACTGTTTCCCATAAATGTTTTATCAATTTGATTCCTATAAACAGATCATGAGAATACTAGTCACCAGCATTAGCTACTATCTTAACTTTGCCATTCTATTAAGTGCAAAAAAATTTTTGATCTTATTTTTTCCTCCCTTCTCACTATGGAAAATTTCAAACACACTTAAGAGTTTTTTAAAAATAGTAAGAATAAACACCAATAGACACAACCTTCACAATTTGACATATTGGTGTCATCTATGAATATAAGTGTATGTTCATTTCTTCCTAAACCATTTGCAAGCTAGAGGTATCGTAACAATTTACAACTAAAACTTTCACCTTTTAAAAACAAGTATAATCTTTTATATTATCATTACACTATTATTACATTTAAGAAAGTTAGAAGTAATTCCCTAATATAATCAAATATCCAGCCTGGATTCAAATCTTCCTATTTTTTTGCAAAACTTCCTTTAGAGCTTTAAAAAAAACAAACAAACTTAGATTCAATCAAGGATCATAAACTGTATTTTTGATATATCTTTTTAGTCTCTTTTCACCTAGAACATTTTTATGGCATTGACTCTTTTATGAAATCAAGACTGTTATAGAAAGCCCCACAGTTTCAGTTTGTCTGACTGCTTCCTCAAGGTGTCATTTGACTTTCCCCTCTTTTCTCTGTAAAGATCTTCCTCCACTTAACGATGTGGCTATGTCCTAATAATACTCAGCATAAGCTGAAAATGTAAGTTGAAAACACATTTAATACACCTAACCCACTGAACATCATAGCTTAGCCTAGCCTACCTTAAACATGCTCAGAATACTTACACTGGCCTACAGTCGGGCAAAATCATCTAACACAAAGCCTATTTTATAATAAAGTGTTGAATATCTCATGTAATGTATTGAATACTGTACTGAAAGTGAAAACCAGAATGGTTGATGGGTACAGAATGGTTCTGAGTGTACGAGTTGTTTACCCTTCTGATTGCATAGCTGACTAAGGGTTCACTGCCACCGTCCAACATCACGAGAGAGTATTGGACTGTATATCCTACTAAAATTAAAACAGACCCAAATAAACAGAGATGTACACCATATTAGTGGATTGACAATCTCAATATTGTTAAGATTTCCATTCTTTCTAAGTTGATCTAGATTCCCAACAACATTTATTAAAATTTCATAAAGCTTTAAAAAACATTTAGACAGGGACTTCCCTGTGCAGTGGTTAAAAATCCAACTGCCATTGCAGGGCACACGGGTTCGATCCCTGGTCCAGGAAGATCCCACATGCTGCAGAGCAACCAAGCCCGTGTGCCACAACTACTGAGCCTGCATGCTGCAACTACTGAAGCCCACATGCCTAGAGCCCGTGCTTGGCAGCAAGAGAAGCTACCACAATGTGAAGCCCTTGCACGGCAACAAAGAGTAGCACCTGTGTGCAACAACGAAGACCCAACACAGCCAAAAAAAAAAAAAAGATTTAGATAAGATGATTCTAAAATTTATATATAAATGCAAAACATCTAAGAGAGCCCAAAGCATCTTAAAAAGTTGGAGGACTTACACTCTTATTACAAAGCTATAGTAATCAAGATAGTGTGGGACTGACATGAGGATAGAAAATTAGATCAATGGAAAAGGAGTTCTGAAATAGATCTGCTAATATATAGTCAATTGAATTTCAACCAAGGGACCAAGCTAATCAAGTGAGATATAGTGTTTTCAATAAATGATTAGATCAATTGAATGTTATACGAAAAAATTAACCTGGACTCCCCTTTTCACACCATACTTAAAAACTAGTTTGAGATATATCATACAGTACACTAGCCATGAAAGTAACATTGATAACGTTAAATTCATCGAATTAAAACTTTCTGCTCAACCCAGAGAAAACCATAATTCAAAAAGACACATCACCCCAATGTTCATCACAGCATTATTTACAATAGCTAGGTTATGGAAGCAACCTAAATGTCCATCAACAGATGAATGGATAAAAAAGATGTGGTACATATATACAATGGAATATTACTCAGCTGTAAAAAGCAATGAAACTGGGATATGTGTAGAGACATGGATGGACCTAGAGACTGTCATACAGAGTGAAAAAAGTCAGAAAGAGAAAAACAAATATCATATATTAACACACATATGTGGAATCTAGAAAAATGATACAGATCAACCGGTTTGCAAGGCAGAAGTAGAGACCCAGATGTAGAGAACAAACATATGGACACCAAGGGGGGAAAGCACGGGGGTTGAGGTGGGATGAATTGGGAAATTGGGATTGCCATATATACATTACTAATAAGAAAAAAATATCAAATTGTACACTTTAAATATATGCAGTTTATTGTATATCAATTATATCTCAATAAAACTCTTTTTAAAAGAAAAGAAAAACTTTCTGCTCAAAAGACAGCCTTAATACTGACTGGGAAAAATCATTCCACAGCACATAAATCAAATAATGGATCTGTATCCAGAATATGTGAAGAACTTCTTCAAACTGCCAAAAAAGATAAACAGTCCCAACTTAAAATGGACAAAAAACTTGACTAGACTACAAAAATAATATATGTACACATGAAAGAAGCACATGGCAAGTTATTCAACATCATTAGTTATCAGGGGAATGCAAATGAAATCTACAGCGACATACCATTTTCCCCCGTTAGAAGGGCTAAATTAAAAAAAAGAAAAAAGAGCAACATTAAATGTTGGCAGCAATGGGAATGTGAAATTGCACAACCACTTTTGGGTACTATTTGGAAGTTTCTAATAAAGTTAACCTTATGACTCAGAAACTCCACTCCCAGAACAGGCAAAATTTTCTATAGTGATGGCAATCAGAAAGTGGCTGCTTGGGGTGGGAGTGGGGATTGACTGGAAAACAGCGTAAGTGAAGGACACGTTTTATATCTTCTTTTGGTTGGTGGTTATATGAGGGTATACAACTGTTAAAACACATCAAACTGAGCGATTAAGTGTTAAAATAACTGATATTTTTGAACAAAAAAATTCAGACAAAAACAAACATATACTATATGCTTCCATTTGTTTCCAAATAGAAATAAAACTAAACTATATAGGGAGGCATTCTCAAGTATAAAATGACGAAAACAAAGCAAGATAGGAGTCACCATAAAAGGCAAGGGAGGGGATCTCCCCAGACTGAAGGGAGGTGGGCACTGGGGGGCCGTGGTAGGATGGGCAGCCCGGGAGTTTGTCGGGTGATGATGATTTTCTGCTTCTTGGCTTGGGTGGCAGGCACACGAGCCTTCCCTTTTCAATAATTTATTAACATATGTTTACATCATGCACTTTCCTTTATGTATATTATATTTCACAAGTTAAAAGTCTGAAAAATGTGTTTTAACTTCATTATAAAGACACACACATACTCTCTCACACACAGGACATAATACTGAACAGCTAATTTATTCAGCTATTGAACTAAGCACACATCAAACTGAATGGATGAGATATATAATGTGGGTAAATAAAATCCACATAACCCTCAAATTGAACATCCCCAGAGCTTGTTTTAAAATGAGAAAACTAAGATTCAGAAGATTAAATGCTTCACATAATTACTTTGCATTTGGCATTTCAGTATCTCAGTTAAATCCATATGCTTTTATAAGTATGCAGATGAAAAACAAATAACAAAAAAAAATGTAAAAGGAAGGAAAAATGTTCTTATTGATACAAACATACAAAACACATATTCTATTTTATAGCTTGCATAAACCCTAAGAGGCCACAAGGACTGGTTTTGTGGTAAATGAAATTTCTGGGTAGCCACAAAGAGATTAAATCTCTTCTGTATGCAAACAAGCATAGCTTTATTCCATCCCCCCCCCTTTTTCAAATGAACAGATAAACCCAATGTAAAAAAAAAAAAACTATGTAAATGCAACATAATTATGTTGAAGCCACAGAAGACAGGAAATTTAGAGTTACAGATTCCATGGTAAGTTTTAATTCTATCCTTGTGTATACGTTTTATGAAAGAGTCTTTCATTATATGATCACATAACACTGGACTATGTAACAATCAGTTCAGCAAATGTTTGTTTTACAATGTGTGGAAGGAAAATATTATATAGGATAAATTGTAGGAAATTAGTATATTATTTAGGTAAATTGTTATGTAAACATCTTAGAATCTTGGGCATTTACAGAATATTAATAGAAACATTTTTTTCTTGATTGTCTTCTAAAGAACATGAAATTTAACTCTTTTGTAGGCAGGCACTTATATTTGAAAGCTGGTCTTTAGGTTTAAGGTTATTCTGAAGTAATAAAAAACTTAGGACATTAGAATTTTAGCATGTTTTGAACCATGTATGCCAGGAATTTTGTATTAAAAAAACAGTAAAGACTGAAGTAAACCATGAGAATCTACAAGTTCCTAGTAAGACTGAAAAACTGCCCTTATTATCACTATTGGCATTTGCTAGGCTTCCTTACAACTCATATGCCTGAAAATTGACTTTTTCAGAAGGAAAAAAAGCATTTATCCTGTTTTTCCTGTATTAACTCTATTTCAGGTGAACCAAATGGTTAGCAATCAACTCTCAGATAAACCTAGTAAAAGTATTAGATGTAAAGGTAAATAAAAAATTCTCAAGGCCTCCAAGCAAAAAGATCAAATAACTCACAAAGAAAAAAGAATTTGACTAACATTAGAATGTTTCCAAAAAAGGTATGAAGTAAGGCAACCATGGAGCAGAGCTTTTTTGCTTGTTTGTTTGTTTAAGAACTTTTATTGAGATACAGTTAACAGACAGTAAACAGCATATATTTAGAGTGCACAATTTGGTATTCCAATCTCCCAATTCATTCCCCCCAACCCTCCCTGCTTTCCCCACTTGGTGTCCATATGTATGTTCTCTACATCTGTGTCTCTATTTCTGCCTTGCAAACCGGTTGATTTGTACCATTTTTCTACAGTCCACATATGTGTGTTAATATATGATATTTGTTTTTCTTTTCTGACTCATTTCACTCTGTATGACAGTCTCTAGGTCCATCCATGTCTCTACAAATGTCCCAATTTGTCTACTAACTTGCAGCAGAACTTTTTTAATTCAAGAAAGAAATTGGGAATCAAGAATTTTACATCTAGCAAAGCTGTACCCTGAGTATTTATAGGAAAATAGCTTCACTAGATACACATGGGCTTCTGCATAGGAAAAGAAACAATCAACAAAATGAAAAGGCAATCTATGGAACAGGAGAAAATAGATGCAAGCCATACATTTGATATGAAGTTAATATTCAAAATACATAAGGAATTCATACAACTCAATGGCAAAAAAAAAAAAAAAAAAAAAAACTCAATTTAAAAATGGGCAAAGGAACTGAATAGATATTTCTCCAAAGAAAACATGCAAATGGCCAACAGGTATATGAAAAAATGCTCAACAGCACATATCATCAGGAAAATGCAAATCAAAACTACAGTGAGATACTGCCTCACTCCTCACCAGAATGACTACTATTGAAAAGA
This sequence comes from Hippopotamus amphibius kiboko, assembly GCF_030028045.1. Taxonomy (NCBI): domain Eukaryota; kingdom Metazoa; phylum Chordata; class Mammalia; order Artiodactyla; family Hippopotamidae; genus Hippopotamus; species Hippopotamus amphibius. The sequence goes on along the minus strand of NC_080189.1, from coordinate 135,911,464 downwards.
CAAGAGATAAAAAATATTGGCAAGAATGTAGAGAAAAGGGAACCCTTGCACATTGTTGCTGGGAATGTAAATTGGTATAGTCATTATGGAAAACAATATGGAGATTCCTCAAAAAATTTAAAATAAAACTATCATTTGATCTAGCAATCCCACTTATGGGTGTATATCCAAAGGAAATGAATTCAGTAGCTAGAAAAGTTATCTGCACTCTTATGTTGATTATAGAATTATTTATAATAGCCAAGATACGGAAACAACCTAAGTATCCATTGACAGATGAATGGAAAAAGAAGTTGTGGTATATTTATACAATGAATTATTATTCATCCTTAAAACAGAAAGAAATCCTGCCATTTGTAACAACATGGATGAACTTGAAAGATATCATGCTAAATGAAATAAGCCAAAAACAGAAAGTCAAATATTGCATGAAATCACTTATATATGTAGAACCTAAAACAGTTGAACTTTGGGCTTCCCTGGTGGCACAGTGGTTAAGAATCTGCCTGCCAATGCAGGGGACATAGGTTTGATCCCTGCTCTAGGAAGATCCCACATGCCTCAGATCAACTAAGCCTGTGCACCACAACTACTGAGCCTGCACTCTAGAGCCCAAGAGCCAAAACTACTGAGCCCACGTGCCACAACTACTGAAACCCCCGTGCCTAGAGCCCATGCTCTACAATAAGAGAAGCCACCGCAATGAGAAACCCACACAACACAATGAAGAGTAGCCCCTGCTCGCCACAACTAGAGAAAGCCCGTGTGCAGCAACAAAGACATAATGCAGCCAAAAATCAATAAATAATAAAATAAATCTTAAAAAAAAAATAAAACAGTTGAACTTAAGGAAACAGTGATAGAATGGTGAAGGGGCTAGGAGGTAGAGGAAATGGGGAGATGCTGGTCAAAGGGTATGAAGTTTCAGTTATAAGATGAATAAGCTTTAGAAATCTAATACACAGCATGGTGACTATATCAGTAATAATGTATTGTATACTTGTCATTTGCTAACAGAGTAGATTTAAAGTGTTCTCACCATACACCAAAAAAAGTAACTTTGTGAGATGAGATTAATTAGCTTGGTTGTTGTAATCACCATACAAGGTATACTTATATCAGAACACCCTGTCATACACTTTAAATAGACATAATTTTTCAATTTGTCAATTATATCTATAAAGCTGAAAAAAAGAAAAGTATTTTAAACATATAGAGAAGCTTAGGGAATTCTATACCCATGAGCCCTTTTTGAAGATTCTACTAGAGCTCCAAAAAATTAAAATATGGCTGTAAAATTTCAGCAAAAAACTGATGATGAGTATATGTGTATATATATTTGTTAATCTAAGATTAAAACAAGGGCAGGGTTAAGGATAGAATAATGATGTTAACATGTTATATGTTATGACAAAATATAAACAATGCACTTTAAAATGGAGAGGATAAGGAAGAGGGAAAGAGAATAATAAAATAAACCCATTGATTACTGTATAAACAATGGGTGGGAGTAAAAAGATACCAGTAAAAACTGAGAAACTAAATAGCAAATAACTACATAACAGATAGGAGAAAGAGGGCATTATAAAAATGTACAGGTACAAAGATTGTGACTAGAATGAAACAAAAATGCAAACTTTTCTAAATAACAACCAAAAATATAAAAAAAAAGATTATAAATCTTGCAGTGATAAGCAAATATAAAAGAATATGAAAAATTATAAAATATTATGACATTGTTGAGACCAAAAATCAATGAGTGTGAATGGGTTTAACTCACTTATTTAAAATATTTTAACTTGCATACAAAACAAGACCCATTTATATATTGTATAAGAGGGCACACCTAAAAGAAAGTGGTTCAAGAAAGACTAAAAATAAAAGGTAGACCAAGATATTTCAGGAAAATGGAAAAAAATACCAAAGCAGGGGTAAAGATCCTTATATCAAAGTAGAAATATCAATTCAAAACTCATTAAATATGACAAAGAAGAGCTCCTGAAATATTAAAATCCACAATTCACAATGATTAGAAACATCTATGCACCAAATAACACAGCTCCTGCCTTTAAGAAGCAAAAACCACATGACCTGTAAGAAGACATAGATAGAAGCACACTAATCATTTTAATACACCATTTTCAGCATGAGACAGATCAAGTGCATAAAAAATAATAGAAGGCTTACATAACATAATAAAATAGATCTTAAGACCATACATCAAACTCTACACTCTACTGAAAGGGAATACATCTTCATCCCAAGCACCTATAGATGCTTTGTAAAAATTCATCTTATATTAAGTCACAAAGAAAGCACCAATAAGTTCCATAAAAAGTGGAAATAAAACATTCTGACTAAACTGCAACATAATAAGAAATATCTAACAAAAACAGAAAGTAAAAGGTTCCTCTTTGTGGAATTAAAAAAAAAATTCTATTAACACCTGGTCTAAAGGGAAAATAAAAACTGAAATTAAATAATTTCTTTAAAATAATGATAATAACATCATTACACATCAGAATCTACAAAGGATATTTAAAGATGTGTCAAAGAAAAACCCATAGCACAAACTACTTTTATTATTAAAAAATGAGGGAATTCCCTGGCAGTCCAGTGGTTAGGACTCCACACTTCCAGTGCAGGAGGGGGAGGGGGCGGGTTCCATCCCTGGTTGGGGAATTAGGATCCCACAAGCTGCACAGCACTGCCAAAAATAAATAAATAAATAAAAATAAATATCTTCTCAGTTCAAAAAGTTAGAAAAATAGTTACAAAATAAACCCAAAAAAAGGCAACATGGAGTAAAGATTTTAAAAAAACTAAAAAACAAAAACAAAAACAAAAAAAAACTTATGAGGTAGAGAACAAAAGCACAGTACACCTAATTAAAATTTTTTTCAAAAAAAAAAATCAAAATAGAGAAACTATACTAGATAACTTGATCAGGAGAAAAACAGGAGAAGGCTTACATACACAAATATAAAAATGACAAGTGGAAAATAACCATTGAAAAAAGACAAAATTTAAAAATCATAAGACACTGTTTTGCAGATCATTATTTAAATAAATTTGATAATCTAAATGAAATTGATCATTTTATAAGGAAATTCAGATTGCCAAAACTGACCCCACTGCAGTAGAAAGCATAAATAGATCAGATTTCACAGATGAACTAGAGAGAATCAATAAAGAACTAATAAAACACACACACAGAGTAGGCCCAGATGAGTGCACAGTATACTTCTACCACACCTTTAAAGCCTAGATGGTCCCATTGCTCAATAAATTATTCCAGAGTATCGAAATGAAAGAAAACTGCCTAATTCTTTTCGTGAAGCAGGTATAACACTGATACCTAAATCTAATAAAGATAGTTTTAAAAAAAGAAAGGAAGGAAAAGAAAACTACAGACCAATATAACTCAAGGATATCATTACAAAAATACTAGATAAGATTAGCAAACAAAATCCTACACCACGTTAAGAAAATAGCATATCATGACCAAATGAAATGTTTTCCCAGAATGCAAGGTTGGTCCACTGTCTGGTAACCCATTAATATTATTAACAATACTGATAGATATAAGGGAAAAATCATAATGGAGTATATGAAGCATAATTTCCATAAATGTTTTAAAAGGTGTTTGCCAAAATTCAATACCTATTTCTGATTTAAAAAATATTCTTTAAAAACAGAAGTTGAGGGTTTTTTTTAAATATGATAAAATATATATACCTTAGTCCTCAAGATGTTATTTTACCCAATAGAACACCACTAGAGGTATTTCTTCTAAAATCAGGAACAAGGCAAAGAAACTGATTATCTCCATTACTAGTCAACATTGCAGTGGGGAATTCGTTAATGAAATTATACAGGAGAAATCAATCTAAAGAATAAGAATTTATAAAGAAGAAATAAAACTTTCTTGGGAATATCCTGCAATGAGACGGTAGGAGGGGTGCAATAGTGATAAAATCAAATCCCATAACTGCTGGGTAGGCAACTCAGAAACTGGAGAACAGTTATACCACAGAAGTCCACTCACTGGAGTGAGGATTCTGAGCCCCATGTCAGGCTTGCCAACCTGGGGGTCCAGCAACAGAAGAAGGAATCCCCAGAGAATCAGAATTTGAAGGGCAGTGGGATTTGATTGCAGGACTTCCACAGGACTGGAGGAAACAAAGACTCCACTCTTGGAGGGCAAACACAAAGTAGTGTGTGCACCAGGCCCTGGGGGAAGGAGCAGTGACCCCATAGGACACTGAACCAGACCTACCTGCTGGTGTTGGAGGGTCATCTGCAGAGGTGGGGGGGGGGCAGTTGTGGCTCACCGGGGAGACAGGGACACAGGTGGCAGGGGTTCTGGTAAGTGCTCACTGGCATGAGCCCTCCTGGAGTCAGCCATTAGCCCTGACAAAGAGACTGTAAGCTCCAGTGCTGGGTCACCTCAGGCCAAACAACCAACAGGGTGGGAACACAGCCCCACCCATCAGCAGACAAACAGACTAAAGTTTTACTGAGTTCCATCCACCAAAGCAACACCCAGCCCTACCCACCACCAATCCCTCCCATCAGGAATCTGCACAAGTCTCTTAGATAGCCTCATCCACCAGAGGGCAGACAGCAGTATCAAGAAAAACTATACTTCTGCAGCCTGCAGAAAGAAAACCACAGCCACAGAAGGATAGAGAAAATGAAAAGGCAGAGGACTTTGTACCAGTTGAAGGAACAAAAAACCTCAGAGAAACAACTAAATGAAGTGATAGGCAACCTTCCAGAAACAGAATTCAGAATAATGATGGTGAAGATGATCCAGGACTTTGAAAAAAGACTGGATGCAAAGATTGAAAACATGCAACAATATTTTAACAAAGACCTAGAAGAATTAAAGAACAAACCAATGGAGATAAGCAATACAATAACTGAAATGAAAAATACACTAGAAGGAACCAATAGAAGAATAACTGAGGCAGAAGAATAGATAAGTGACCTGGAAGACAGAATGGTGAAAATCACTGATATGGAAAAGAATGAAGAAGAATGAAAATAAATGAAGACAGCCTAAGAGACCTCTGGGACAACATTAAACGCATCAACATTCACATTATAGGGGTCCCAGAAGGAGAAGGGTGAAAGAAAGGATATAAGAAAAATGCCTGAAGAGATTATAATTGAAAACTTCCCTAACATGGGAAAGGAAATAGCCACACAAGTCTAGATGGTACAGAAAGTCCCAGGCAGAATAAACCCAAGGAGAAACACGCCAAGACACATAGTGGTCAGGCTGACAAAAATTAAAGGCAAAGAAAAATTATTACATGCAATTGGGAGGACTTCCAACATGGCGCAGTGATGAAGAATCCACCTGTCAATGCAAGGGACATGGGTTCGAGCCCTGCTCTGGGAAGATTCCACATGCCACGGAGCAACTAAGCCCATGTGCCACAACTATTGAAGCCCATGCACCTAGGGCCCATGCTCCACAACAAGAGAAGCCACTACAATGAGGAGCCTGCACACCACAATGAAGAGTAGCACCTGCTCTCGGCAACTAGAGAAAGCCCATGTGCAGCAACGAAGACCCAACGCAGCCAATAAATTAAATAAATAAATAAATAAATAAATAAATAAATAAATAAATAAATTTATAAAAGCAATTGGGAGATTGGGATTGCCATATATACATTACTAATAAGAAAAAATATTACATTGTACACTTTAAATATATGCAGTTTATTGTATGTCAATTGTATCTCAATAAAAGTTCTTTTAAAAAAAAAGCAATAAGGGAAAAACAACAAATAACATACAAGGGAACTCCCATAAAGTTAACAGCTGATTTCTCAGCAGAAACTCTGCAGGCCAGAAGGGAGTGGCACAATATATTTAAAGTGATGACAGGGAAGAACCTACAACCAAGAATACTCTATTCAGTAAGGATCTCATTCAGATTCGATGGAGAAATAAAAATCTTTACAGACAAGCAAAAGCTAAGAGAATTCAGCACCACCAAACAAGCCCTACAACAAATGCTAAAGTGTCTTCTCTAACACAAGACAAGAAAAGGACCTACAGAAACAAAAACAAAACAATTAAGAAAATGGTAATAGGAACATACATATTGATAATTATCTTGAATGTAAATAGACTAAATGCTCCAATCAAAAGACATAGACAGGCTGGATGGATACAAAAACAAGACCCATATATATGCTGTCTACAAGAGATCCACTTCAGACCTAGGGCCATATATGGACTAAAAGTGAGGGGATGGAAAAAGATATTCCATGCAAATGGAAATCAAAAGAAAGCTGGAGTAGCAATACTCATATCAGATAAAATAAATTTTAAAATAAAAAATTTTGCAAGAAACAAGAAGGGACACTATCTAATGATCAAGGGATCAATCCAAGAAGAGAATATAACAATTATAAATATATATGCACCCAATATAGGAGCACCTCAATACATAAGGCAAAGGCTAACAACTATAAAAGAGGAAATTGACAGTAACACAATCATAGTGGGGGACTTTAACACCACACTTACACCAATGGACAGATCATCCACACAGAAAATTAATAAGGAAACACAAGCTTCAAATAATACAAGAGACCAGCTAGATTTAATTGATATTTTTAAGACATTCCATCCAAAAACAGATTACACTTTCTTTTCATGTGCACACAGAACATTCTCCAGGATAGATCACATATTGGGTCACAAATCAAGCCTTGGTAAATTCAAGAAAATTGAAATCATATCAAGCATCTTTTCTGACTACAATGCTATGATATTAGAAATCAATTACAGGAAAAAAAATGAAAAAACACAAACACATGGAGGCTAAAGAATACACTACTAAATAACCAACAGATCACTGCAGAAATCAAAGAGGAAATCAAAAAATACCTAGAGATACATGACAAGGAAAACACAACAATCCAAAACCTACGGGATGCAGCAAAAACAGTTCTAAGAGGGAAGCATATAGTAATACAATCCTACCTGAAGAAACAAGAAAAATCCCAAATAAACACTCTAACCTAACACCTAAAAAAACTGGAGAAAGAAGAATAACAAAACCCAAAGTCTGTAAAAGGAAAGAAATCATAAAGATTGGAGCAGAAATAAATGAAATAGAAACAAGACAATAGCAAAGATCAATAAAACTAAAAGCTGGTTCTTTGAGAAGATAAACAAAATTGATAAACCTTTAGCAAGACTAATCAAGAAAAAAAGAGGGAGAGGACTCAAATCAATAAAATCAGAAACGAAACAGGAGAAGATACAACGGACACTGCAGAAATAAAAAGCATCATAAGAGACCACTACAAGCAACTATATGCCAATAAAATGGACAACCTGGAAGAAATGGACAAATTCTTAGAAAGGTGTAAACTTCCAAGGCTAAATCAGGAAGAAACAGAAAATACAAACAAACCAATCACAAGTAATGAAATTGAAACTTTGATAAAAAATCTTCCAACCTATGGGGATATGTGTATAAAAACAGATGATTGAACTTGGTGTAGCCCCCAAAGAAAATAATAAATAAATAAATAAAATTAAAAAAAAAGTCTTCCAACAAACAGAAGTCCAAGACCAGATGGCTTCACAGGTGAATTCTATCAAACATTTAGAGAAGAGCTAATAACCATCCTTCTCAAACTCTTCCAAAACATTGCAGAGGAAGGAACACTCCCCAAATCAATCTTCCAGGCCACCATCACCCTGATCCCAAAACCAGACAGATACTACAAAAAAAGAAAATGACAGACCAATATCACTGATGAATTTAGATGCAAAAATCCTCAACAAAATACTAGCCAACAGAATCCAACAATACATTAAAAGGATCATACACCATGATCAAGTGGTATTTTCCCAGGGATGCAAGGATTCTTCAATATATGCAAATCAATCAATGTGATACACCATATTAACAAATTGAAGGATAAAAACCACATGATCATCTCAATACATGCAGAAAAAGCTTTTGACAAAATTCAACAACCATTTATCATAAAAACTCTCCAGAAGGTGGGCATGGAGGGAACCTACCTCAACATAATAAAGGCCATATATGACAAACCCATAGCAAACATCATTCTCAATGCTTAAAAACTGAAAGCATTCCCTCTAAGATCAGGAACAAGACAAGGATGTCCACTCTTGACACTACTATTCAACAAAGTTTTGGAAGTCCTTGTCACAGCGATCAGAGAAGAAAAAGAAATAAAAGGAATCCAAATTGGAAAAGAAGTAAAACTGTCACTGTTTGCAGATGACATGGTACTATACATAGAAACTCCTAAAGATGCCACCAGAAAACTACTTGAGCTAATCAATGAATTTGGTAAAGTTGCAGGATACAAAATTAACACATAGAAATCTCTTGCATTTCTATACACTAACAGTGAAAGATCAGAAAGAGAAATCAAGCAAACAATCCCATTCACCATTGCAACAAAAAGAATAAAATACCTAGGAATAAACCTAACCAAGGAGGTAAAAGACCTGTACTCAGAAAACTACAAGACACTAATGAAAGAAATCAAAGACGACACAAACAGATGGAGGGACATACCATGTTCTTGGATTGGAAGAATCAACATTTGTGAAAATGACTATACTACCCAAAACAATCTACAGATTCAATGCAATCCCTATGAAATTACCAATGGCATTTTTTACAGAACCAGAACAAAAAATCCTAAAATTTGTATGGAGACACAAAAGACCCCGAATAGCCAAAGCATTCTTGTGGGGAAAAAACAGAGCTGGAGGAATCAGACTTCCTGACTTCAGACTATACTACAAAGCTATAGTAATCAAGACAATATGGTACTGGCACAAAACCAGAAATATAGATCAATGGAACAGGATAGAAGCCAAGAGATAAACTATGGTCAACTGATCTATGACAAAGGAGGCAAGGATATACAATGGAGAAAAAGCAGCCTCTTCGATAAGTGGTGCTGGGAAAACTGGATAGCTACATGTAAAAGAATGAAATTAGAACATTCCCTAACACCATACACAAAAATAAACTCAGAATGGTTTAAAGACCTCTAAATGTAAGACCAGACACTATAAAACTGCTAGAGGAAAACATAGGAAGAACACTCCTCGACGTAAATAACAGCAAGATCTCTTTTGACCCACCTCCTAGAGTAACGGAAATAAAAACGAAAATAAACAAGTGGGACCTAATGAAACTTAAAAGCTTTTGCACAGCAAAGGAAACTATAAACAAGATGAAAAGATAACCCTCAGAAAGGGAGAAAATATTTGGAAACGAATCAACAGACAAAGGATTAATCTCCAAAATATATAAACAGTTCACGTAACTCAATATCAAAAAAACAAACAACCCAATCAAAAAATGGGCAGAAGACCTAAATAGGCATTTCTCCAAAGAAGACATATGGATGGCCAAGAGGCACATGAAAAGCTGCTCAACATCACTAATTATTAGAGAAATGCAAATCAAAACTACAATGAGGTATCACCTTACAAAGGTTAGAAAGGGCATTATCAGAAAATCGACAAACAGTAAATGCTGGAGAGAGTGTGGAGAAAAGAGAACACTCTTGCACCATTGGTGGGAATGTAAATCAATTTGTAAATTGATGGAGGTTCCTTGAAAAGCTAAAAATAAACTTACCATATGACCCAGCAATCCCACTACTGGGTATATACCCAGAGAACACCATAATGCAAAAAGACACATGCACTCCAGTGTTCATTGTAGCACTATTTACAATAGCCAGGACATGAAAGCAATCTAAATGTCCATCAACAGATGAATGGATAAAGAAGATGTGGTACATATATACAATGGAATACTACTCAGCTGCAAAAAGGAATGAAATTGGGACATTTGTAGAGTCATGGATGGACCTAGAGACGGTCACACAGAGTGAAGTGAGTCAGAAAAAGAAAAACAAATATTGTATATTAACACATATATGCAACATATAGAAAAATGGTATAAATCAACCAGTTTGCAAGGCAGAAATAGAGACACAGATATAGAGAACAAACATATGGACACCAAATGTGGAAAGCAGGGGGTGTTGAGGTGAGATGAATTGGGAGATTGGGATTGCCATACATACATTACTAATAAGAAAAAAATTATCAAACTGTACGCTTTAAATATATGCAGTTTATTGTATGTCAATTGTATTTCAATAAAAGTTCTTAAAGGAAAAAAAAAGAAAGAAAAAATGGGCAGAAGACCTAAACAGGCATTTCTCCAAAGAAGACATATGGATGGCCAAGAGGCACATGAAAATCTTCTCAACATCACTAATTATTAGAGAAATGCAAAATCAAAACTACAATAAGGTATCACCTCACACTGGTTACAATGGGCATCATCAGAAAATCTACAAACAATAAATGCTGGAGAGGGTGTGGAAGAAAGGGAACCCTCTTGCACTGTTGGTGGAAATGTAAATAGAGACAGTCACTATGGAAAATAGTATGGAGGTTCCTTGAAAAACTAAAAATAGAATTACCATATGACCTAGCAATCCCACTACTGGGCATATACCCAGAGAACACCATAATGCAAAAAGACACGTGCACTTCAATGTTCACTGCAGCACTATTTACAATAGCCAGGACATGGAAGCAACCTAAATGTCCATCAACAGATGAATGGATAAAGAAGATGTGGTACATATATACAGCGGAATATTACTCAGCCATAAAAAGGAATGAAATTGGGACATTTGTAGAGACATGGATGGACCTAGAGACTGTCACACAGAGTGAAGTAAGTCAGAAAGAGAAGAACAAATATCATATATAAACACATATATGTGGAATATAGAAAAATGGTACAGATCAACCAGTATGCAAGACAGATAAAGAGACCCAGATGTAGAGAACAAACATATGGACATAAACAGGGGAAAGCGGGGTGAGGGGGGGGCTGGGGGGATGAATTGGGAGATTGGGATTGCCATATATACATTACTAATAAGAAAAAATATATAAAATTGTACACTTTAAATATATGCAGTTTACAATCTCAATACAATTACATCTCAATAAAATTTCCTTAAAAAATTTTTTATAGAAAGTAAAAATCCTGAGGTGTGGAAAAGAAATTTTAGATATTTAAGTTTTTAGTGTCAATACTTTTTAGTTGTTTGAAATTTTATAGTGTTTTATGAGAAAGTTAGATTCCCTAAAACACAAGTGTTAACTGTTTTTTGCAGTGTTGATGAGATTTTATATACTTGAAGGCCAAATTACCTCCAGATGAATTCTGTATGTATCAAATAGACATTAAAAAGTCAAGAAGAAAAGAAAATTCAGCACAAATAAGTCTGCTTTTTCATTAACCTAATACCTCGGGGTACCTGCTGTTCCATGTTAGGTCCTCAGGAAGGGCAGAATTAATATGAAACTATGTATATTGAGTCTTTAAAAGCAGTAGTCTGACGTACTGAGAAAAGCCAGCAGAGTTTTATGAAATCACTGGTGTCTTAAAAATCATTTTTGATTCAGTAGCCAAACTGTTATTATTAAGATATTTCTTATTCTTACTGAAAAATAGATGCAGGAAGAGAAATATTTGTGCATTCTATTGAGTATATAGGTTCATCCTCACGTGAAACCTAAGTTTTAGCCACAGCCACAGCCATATCATTAAGATATAAACTAGCTAATCATTAAAGCAAGTTCCTAACCTATCAATTATTTAAGACTTACACAAGGGAGAGGTATTTGTCATTTCCTTACCATTTAACTCAAAGCTTGAAGATCAAATAAATCCTACAAATCTAGCAATAATAGCCATGTCTGAAATATGAAGCCAAATGTAATGTTTGGATTCTTACCAAACTCAAAACACTGTTTTCTAAAACTGACTTTGTATGTTTCTAAAAACATCTGTGAGAAAATCATATTCACAAGTACAAGAGGATTCATCAACCTGCCTGTTGCACAAGAAAGAACAGTTTAGTCTTTATTTTATGAGGGTTTTGTCATAGAATCTGACACTTTTGACCACTTTCTCTCCATAAACGCCCTCTTCCCTTTGTTTTTTCAGTAACTCACTCTTCTGGCTTCCCTCACAGCTCTGGCTGGCTCCTTCTCCGTCTCTTTACAGGCACCTCTTCTCTGGTCCATTCATTCTCCTTAAAAGATCAGGTTCAATAGGTTTCTGTTTTTGTCCTCTTTTTCCTTTCCTTTCTCTTCCTCACAATCTCACATATATATACATCACTTAAGTGACCACATATTCATGATGCTATATGCACAGCCCACATTCTAGCCTAAGCTTTAAACATGAATGAATCTCCAATTGACTCGTTGTCACCACCACAGAGACGTCCCATGAGAAGCGCACTGTGTACCCAATGTAACTGAACTCACCATCCACCTAGGGTACAGTACCCGCCTGCTGAGTGTCTACCTGAGCCTGGGACTGGCTTAGACAATGAATATATCATGACCAACAAACTGACTTTGTTTCTCCCCCAGTGAGGTTCATTCTGCCTTCACCAGTCCTCCAGCTCTGTTCCCTATGTCACTAAGTGGTACAATTATCCATCTAGTTACCCAAGTCAGCAACCTAAACATCACCCATGACTCCCTCCTCTTCTTTACAACTCGTGTTCATTCATTCACCTGGTCTTATCCATTCTCTCCCTTTGTTTCTCTGTAATCTGTCATTCTTTTATACTTTAGTATATTATACCCCACAGGCTCGGTTCAAACCACCTTCACCTCTGGGCTGCAATGATCTCCTAAACAAGCTTCTCTGTTTCAGGTTATCCTTAAAACCCTTTAATAACCTTCAATCAACTTTAAAACAAAATCCAAACTTAGCCCACAAAGGCCTGAATTATAATCGCCTATGGACGTGCCTTGGCCACACCCTCAAAGTGCCTTGATTTATAGCAAGTTAAATAACATGATTAATTTGACAAAAGAGAAACACAGAATGAAGAGACTCATCTATAGCTTAAGTACAAATACCGGACACTTTGACTTTCATTTTGTATTTATATATTATTGGTTTAAATCGCTATTAATTAAAGCTACTGCTATTAATGATTGGCTAGAGAACGATACTAGCCAACATTTACCTAGCACTATTATGCATCAAGCACTTTACATATATTAATTTGCTCAATCATTACAACAATCCAGTGAGACAGGTACTGTGACTATCCCCATTTTCTATATTTGGTAGCCAAGGCACCAAGTAGTTTCATAATTTGCTGAAGGAAATATAGTGGGTAAGTGGTGAGGCTGGAATTCCAGGCAATGGTTCTAGAATCTATACTCTTAACCATTATATACTACTATTCAGAATAAAATGAGATCGTGCAAGGTAGTCAGCAGGAACTTTAATTTATTAAAAGATGATGCATATTCACCACACAAATTGTATAGAAAATATAAAAAAGAAAGTAGAAAAGATCCCAAATCTTACCAACCAGAAATAATCATCATTAACAGCTAATATAAATTATTCTAGATATCTCTTTATGCCTACAGCTAGATAAAAGGATGTGTGGATAGGTAAGAGAGATAGATAAATGGATAGATGGATAGATAGATAAAATTTATGATTTGAATACTATCTATTGATTTATTTATGTGCAAGATAAAATCTGCACACCTACTCATCCACCCTTCTCTTTCTGCCAGTTGTATTATTATATTATTGTCATCAATACCTATAAAATACAGATGATTCCCCTAATGCTAATTCCTCCATGGTTTAGATTGATAACTGGGTATTTTAGTCAATACCCTCCAACTTCTCCAAGGGAAGAGTTTGGCTCTGTAAGTCATGATCTGGTCACCCCATGGTTATTTATATTGTAAGCACATTCTACTCTACTCTCATCACTCGTGCGCACCAATTCTAAGAGAGGACACCATCCCACAACTCCCCAGTGTTTCCCCTAACACTCTCCAATAAAATCTTTCCGCCTTTAGGATGACTTACATCATACTTTCGGGCTCGACCGCACAAGCACCGACTGCTTTTGTGACATTGACAAGCAGAGCTCGGTTTACTCCAATGAGAAGGTTCACGAGGGGCTGAATGCCACCACACTTCCGGATGATGACTCTGTTCTCGTGCTCTTGGCAGCATTCTCCCAATGCACCAACCACGTTCACCAGCACTTCCTCAGGCTGGTCAGTTAAAAGCCCCACCAAGGTCTCGATGGCTCCGTATTCCCGAAATCTACGTTCATCACATGCAAAAGAGGGTGGGAAGGGACGGAAAGAGGTGAACGGTATTATTTGGGGTATGAAGTTAGCGGATAACAATGTTAGTGATAATATTAACAGCTAAAACTTACTAAATGCCGACTATATGCTCAGTCAGTCCTTACAACAATGCTGCCATGTGGATATTATTACAACCTCCACTTTCAAAAGGCTAACCTGAAGCTTGGGGAACAGTGAAGCCAACATTCACACCCAACCGTCTGTGCCCTTACATACTGTATTGCACAGCCTCGCAGACAACTACAACTTCTTCCAAATCTGAGCATCGACAGTCCCACTGTGCTAAAGGTTTCCCCTCGGTTACAGGAATTGTTTTCCACGAACAAAGCAAAATAAACCTTTTTTTGTGTGTTAGAACGTGAATTTCTTGTTAAAGAAGTTCGTCACCCTGAGACAGGAAAGAGTTGTCCCAGAACCTCCATCATAGAGTGTGTAAACTCTATAAATGTCTAAAAAGATAAATTCAAAGATTAAAATCAATTGAATGCAAATAAATTTTATAAATACTTTAAAATTCAATGAAATCCTATTTGAAAATGACTACGCTTTAAGACTGACTCATTGGTTGGCATCTAGCTGACTCATCTTGTTTATCTTTAGAAAAAGAATAAAGCCACTTCCATTTCTAAAGATTCTGTGGGTGATTCATTCCCTCACCTTGATAAGTCTCTGCAGGAAATATCGGGGATACTTGTCATTTAAATGGCTGCCCCCACGCAAAACAGCCCATCGGCACAGGGAGACTATGTCAGCTCGCCCCTTTCAAGCTGAGGCACAAAAACCACTGCCGGGTGGTGGGACGGGAAGTAAGGATCTTTCATTTCTAAGAATCCCTTAATTCTGCCAACTTAGTCCAGAATGCACAGCTTTGAAAACTAACAGCAGTAGCACTGGAATCAACTCTTCATTATTAAAATAGCAATAAAACAGAAGAATGTATTTCGATGGCCATATTTTACTACAGAACATCGAATTCTTTCTCTTACTTGGTCACGTTCTCTTTACTGATGGAACACTTCCATATCGCCCCTGTGACAGCAGCCAACCGTTCCTTATTGCCAGTGTTACTGAGGAGAGAGGCCAGGGGTTTGAGTCCTCCATGTAGCCTCACCAGGTCGCGGGTTTCCTCATCTTCCGCACACTACACAAAAAGCCAAATCAGATGCTATCATTGATCATGGTGTATGGAGTTTTCAGTGACTACTAAAGAGGCTGCCATGCTAGTAGCTGTGAAACTTTTTTCAGAGAGTATCATTTTCCGAAGGAGTCTTCAAGTAAAATATAATTCTTGTCTATACTGGCAGCTACCTGACAGTATCTCTCTTCCTTTACATGGTTTTGGCAGTGTCTAGCAGTTTCTATATACTTGGCAATCTTCCCAAGCCAGTTCTGGGGTAGCCTGGGCTTCTGTCAAGACAGAGGCAGAGGACAGTAAGGAACCTTGAATACCACATGCGTGGGTGGAGGATTTCTTCAGTGATGTAACCCAGTGCCTTGGGAAAATATAACAGAGAAGACAGATGAGTGATGCAGATTTAGTTAGATTTTTAATGACCCCCAAAATCTAAGAAGTGAGGACTTTTCCCTCACTTGGGGGAAGTGAGGCCTTCCCCCAAGAGTTTCTATGCCCAAGCAGTGGGTTATATCAACAGCAACTGACATTTTATTCAAACATGTTTATCCATATGTTTGTGTTATCCTTTGAAATAAATACAGACTGCACAAATGTTCCCAAATGATCATGCTTCCCAGTTTACAGAGCCAAAAGGTGGTACCTTCAGCACAGGTTTGATATTGTTCTAAGCGTACAGTTGGTCTCTAAGCTGCATATCATGCATTTCCTGTGGGCCCACCCCAGGAGGGCCCACAGGAAATCCTCACTGCAATGCACCATGCGGCACCTGCCACGTGTACCTTCTATTAGTGATTTTCAGTTCTGGTTCAGTTGCAACTTTTAAAAATTAATCACTATTTCTAACTGACCCTTAATATACACTCATATGAGGCATATATACAAGTCAAAGGGAACTCCTGTACAGTGTTGGCGGGAATGTAAATTGGTACAGCCACTGTAGAAAACAGTACGGAGGTTTCCCAATAAACTAAAAAGAGAACTAGCATGTGACCCAGCATTTCCACTCCTGGGTATATATCCGAAAAAAACAAAAACACTAATTTGAAAAGATATATGGACCCCAATGTTCAGGCACCACTATTTATAATTGCCAAGAAATGGAAACAACTTAAGTGTCCATCCACAGATGAATAGATATAGAAGTAGCATATATATATATATATATATATACACAAAATATATAATGGAATACTACTCAGCCATAAAAAACCCAAATTTTGCCATTTGCAACACACGTATGGACTTGGCATTACGCTCAGTGAAATAAGTCAGAGAAAGATAAATACTGTATGCTATTGCTTATACGTGGAATCTAAAAAATACAACAAACTAGTGAACATAACATAAAAGAAGCAGACTCACAGATACAGAGAACAAACTAGTGCTTACGATGGGGAAAGAGGGGAGGAGCATCATGGGGAGAGGGGAGGGGGAGGTACACACTACTGGGTGTGAGACAGGCTCAAGAGGTGTAACATGGGGGATACAGCCAATATTTTGTAATAACTGTAAATGGAAAGTAACCTCTAAAATGATATAAAAATTAGAAATAAAAAAGACTATTATATATCCCTGTTATGAGTGAGCTGTGTCCCCTCAAAACTCAGACACTGAGGTCTTCGCCCCTGTGTGTCAGGATGTGATGGAGGCAACCACGGTTAAGTGAGACCACTGAGGGGGGCTCGAAACCAGAATGCCTGGTGTCCTCGATATTAGGACAGAGAAGAAGCACCATGTGAAGACAGAGGGAGAATGACAGGGAACCATGAAGATATCCGTCTACAAGCCAAGGAGAGATTCCTCAGAAGGAACCAACCCTGCTGACACCTGATCTCAGACTTCCAGCTTCCAGAAGTGTGAAGAAAGAGATTTCTGTTGTTTAGGCAGCCCAGTGTGTACAGTTATGGCAGCCCCAGAGAACTAATACAACCTTCTACTGACATGAACCCCTTCTCTAGCTCCACCTTTTTTGGCACACTCTCTCACTCTGCATGTTTTAAAATGCATTCTTCTAGGAAATCTACCCTGATTAGGCCACCAGAAACTGGTGCCGCCAGTAGCCAGCCATATAGGAAATTGTCAAGGCCATCTTTTCTTCCCCTTTACCATTCTAATCTGTTCTTTTTGTTTGTTTGTTTGTTTGTTTGTTTTTTGGATACTAGGAAACTTGTAACCCATAAAAAGTTACTGAAGATTAAAATAAGTGAATTAATAAAAAGATAAAACAGGAATACACATACAACAGACACACACACACACACACACACACACACACACACACTCATTCATCTATCTTGTCTTGGTGGGAGTTATATTTCCCAAGACCATCGTGTTTGAATAGGCTACATGAGAGGCAATAGAGAGGCACCATGTACGTAATTGGCTACTTTACACAAAGTACATCATTGGAGCAGACAGAGACATCTAAGTCATCAGACAAGTTGGAGCAGGTTTCTCTCTAACATTTAAAGGCATCTATCATCACATAGGACAGTGGTTCTCAGGCCTCTGTGTGCGTGAAAATCCCTAGGGGTTTTGCTAAAAAAGCAGATTCCTGAGTCCTGTCCCCAGAGAACGGGACCTCGTGAAACACCACCCTAAACTCCATGAAGAAGGGCCCACGGTACCTGGTAGATGGCCATGGCGCAATGCTCCTGCAGCTGTTCATTTTCACTATTCAGGTTCTTTACCAGATTTTCAATTATCCTTTCAGCTTTGATTGCAACTCGGTAATTTTCCTAGGAAAATAAACTCTAGTTATACAATGCATAAATATGCATAAATATAAGTGCCTATTCACATTTATCAATAACCACGCTGAACAAACCTTCTTAGTAAATAAACACCACAGTCCGAGCTTAACATACTGACATAACGATAAGAGAATTTAGTTGACATTTTCAAAAATATATCATCCAGGTGCCAATGTAATTAATTTTCTATCAGTTTGATCTTCTCTTTCTAATAGAATAGTGACTTCTTAAAAAAATTCCTTAGCAGTCATGATGACCTCAAAAATTATTTTTCCTCTAAGGAAAGTCAAGGTAAATGAGAGCAAGGGAAGCAGGGCTGGCCTGTGTACCTCCGAGGCACATTCCTGCAATGTCCCCACCACTGGGATGAGCATGTCTTCATGAGAAGTCTTTAGTAACCGGGCCAACAAGGGGATGCCCCCCGCTTTACGGATGGCTTCTTTATTGGCGTAGCTCTTGCTGCAGCTCCACAGAGCCAGCGCCCCGCAGCGGGCCACCTCCACATCTCGGGTCTCGTACAGGCTGGACTGGGTGGGTTCTGCAGAATGCTGCCCACAGTCAAGCAGAGCGACCTATGGGAACAGATTAATACAACGTATGTGGGAATCTCTAAGATAAGGCTGAATCCGTCCCGCAGTCTCTACAGATTACAGGATGGGTTCACCTCCCTCAAAACAAGCTCACCTCCCTTAAAAACAAGAATCCTTTAAGAAATGTTAATGACTACACAGCAGTCAAAGAAACAAACAGAACCTTCAAAACACCTTCCTCCAGATTTGAGAACTTTGACATTTCCTTCCCACAAGGAATTTAATCCCCCCAAGATAGTATTTTCTTAATATGGCTCTTACATTAGTAAGGTTTGTAAACCACGCCCTCATCTCTGGTATCTCAGAAAGTAGGCTCCCTAAAGCCATGAGAACTTTCCAGTGAGAACTGGACGGCCTGCACACTTAAAACCGTGAAGCCTCTTTGAAGGACATAGCCACCCCCCTGCGCTACCGAAACCAACTAAACCAAATGCACAAAGCGAAAGAGTAGTATTGACATTTATACACCACCAAATGTAAAATAGATGGCTAGTGGGAAGCAACTGCATAACACAGGGAGATCAACTTGATGACAGGTGATGACCTAAAGGGGTGGGATTGGAAGGGTGGGAGGGAGGCTCAAGAGGGAGGGGATATGGGGACATATGTATAAATACAGCTGATTCGCTTTGTTGTACAGTGGAAACTGCCACAACAGTGTAAAGCTATTATACTCCAATAAAGATCTAAAGAAAAAAATAATTAGTTAATTAATCAATTAAAAAAACAAATGCACAGCTGCCAGGATCCTCTCTCTACTCTGCAGTAAGCAAAGGCATTGAAGCCCTGGAGGGAGAGGCAATTTACATGCATACAGCAGGGTGTCAGGCTGCCCATGGAGGAAGTGCAGCCAGGCCTCCCAGAGCTGTCTTTATCCCATGCATAACCAGAGACCAAACTCCATGGATACTGCCCACTTAACCATGACCACCGTTTAGAAGGGAGTATCCCAGACTAAGCAGAGTCACTGATTCCTAATTCCAAACTCCTGGAGAGATGAGACTGATCATGGTCTAATCAGTTGTGGCCCAAGAACGGGGGTGAAGACTATTCAGGGGGCTTTCAGGTACCCACCGGGCCCAGGACAGCAAGACGATGGGCTTGAATACAGGGCAGACAGTCAAAAAGGACCTATCTGGGTACCAGTTATTCCCTCATTAGCTATACAAAGTCCAAACTCCGTCGCTCTTGGACCAGACGGTGTGTGATGCCCATGGTCCTCTGTCCTCATCTCTCATGACTCAGCCCCCCCCACCCGAGGTCTGGCCACGTTACACCACTTAACGTTCCAAACATTCAGTGTTGTTTCCTAGCTCTGGGCCTTTACCAACATGGCTTCATCTTCTTTATTTTTTAATTTTTTTAATTTATTGGCTGTGTTGGGTCTTTGTTGCTGCACGCGGGCTTTCTGTAGTTGTGGAGAGCAGGGGCTACTCTTCACTGCGGTGCGCAGGCTTCTCATTGCAGTGGGTCCTCTTGTTGTAGAGCACAGGCTCTTAGCGCGTGGGCTCAATAGTTGTGGCTCGTGGGCTCTGGAGCGCAGGCTCGGTAGTTGTGGGCTCAGTTGCTCTGCAGCATGTGGGATCTTCCCAGACCAGGGCTCGAACCGTGCACGGGCAGGCAGATTCTTAAGTCACTGCACCACCAGGGAAGTCTGGCTTCATGCTTTTCCCTGATGTGACTGCCTGATAGATACCTACTCACTTCTCAAGACTCAGGAAAGGTGACATTTCCTCTTTCCAGTCTCTCTCTTTTAAAAAAAAAAAATTATTAAAAATTTTTTTCTCTCTATCCTAGTTAATTTAAATTTTTAAATTTTTTATCAAATTATAACTAATTTACAGTATGTCAGTTTCAGTTGTACAACATTCAATATTTCTATGGCGTATACTCCATCTAAAGTTATTATAAAATAATGGCTATATTCCCCTGTGCTGTACAATACATCCGTGTTGCTTATTTCATACATAGTAGTTTGTACCTTTTAATCCCCTCCCTCTGTGTTGCCCAGTCCCTCCCATCTCCTCACTGGTAACCACTAGTTTGTTCTTTGTAGCTGTGTGTTTGTTTTATTATATTCATTAATTTTTTTAAAACATTTATTTTTATTTCTTTATTAATTATTTGTTTTATTTTTAGCTGTGTTGGGTCTTCGTTGCTGTGCATGGGCTTTCTCTAGTTGTGGCAAGCAGGGGCTACTCTTTGTTGAGGTGTGTGGGCTTCTCACTGCGATGGCTTCTCTTGTTGCGGAGCATGGGCTCTATGCGCACAGGCTTCTCTTTTTGCGGAGCATGGGCTCTAGGCGCACAGGCTTGTAGTTGTGGTACGCAGGCTCAACAGTTGTGGCGCACGGGCTTAGTTGCGCCATGGCATGTGGGATCTTCCTGGACCAGGGCTTGAACCCGTGTCCCTTGCATTGGCAGGCAGGTTCTTAACCACTGCGCCACCAGGAAAGGCCTATTCACTTGCTTCTTGACCCTCCTTCTCCGAGTGGAGCAGACTGGCCACCCCTCCTTAGTCCCTCCGCTGTTCCCAGCACTGACGTCCCCAAACACCTGCTATACTCACCATTATGCTTATATTTTTGCCTGTATCCCCACTGCCCTCATGTCCCCATGACCACGAGGCTGTGACATCGCTGGGGTTGGGGACACGACTTACTCACGTTTATGTTTATATTTGTTTTCCCACCACCTTGTTCTGTGGATCCTCACTTCTAGAGGCACCTGAAATGGTTTTCGGTGAAAGGACCGGGTACCCTCTCCACACAGAGGAGCGCGTAACTGGCTGGAGACCAACAGCCCTGGACGTGCAGCGCTCCCTGCCGGGGGTGCACCCTGCCTGAGCCTGAGCACCAGCGAGGTGCCCAGACCCCGCTGTGGCCAGCGCCCTCCTGCCTGCCCTGGTCCCTCCCTTGGTCCCCTTGCTCTGGGGCCACAATCAGCCCACGGCGTCGCCTCTGTACTGTGTGGTCTCCCTCATTTCCAGGCTTAGTCGGGGACTCCCGCCTGCCTGTCACACGCTCCCCTCCCCCACACCTACCCACCAAAAGTGGATCCTCACTCCTGGTCCTACTCAGATGTGCTCTGAACCTGGCAATTACACATTTATCCATTGTTGGTCTTTCCTGTTCCTAATTTTGCTAGTATTTAAAATTAAATTAAAACGTATGTCATTATTTTGATTAGGTGACTGCAACTGTCCAAACTCCCGGCCCCTAAACATGATGAGTAGATGCCCATAAAGACATATTTCAGTGTTATATTATTCACTCTTACGGGAGTAGTTTCAGGGGACAGCCACATCAGCCTACCATACGATTTCATTATTTAAGCAGAATAATGATAATCATAGTAATAATGCCCTTTCCCCCCAACCTTTTATTATGAAAAATTTCATACACAAAGGCTGAAAGAACTGTATAACAACATCCGTATCTCCACCACCTAGGTTCTGTAACTAACATTCTTCCATATCTGCTTTATCATACAGCTAACTATCTATTCATCCACCTACCCAGCCATAAGTCCACCTTATTTTTGAGGCATATAATTATAAACTTTAGTGCTGTACAGGTCACAAGTGAATAACGTGAATACACAGAATCTCTTTCAGTAAATTTCTGAACATGGTTCACTGTGTACATATTCACATTAAATCCATATTAATTCAGTAGATATGTATTAAATGTTTACACGTGGGAGGTCCTGGGCGAGGTGCTGAGGATGACACGAAGATGAATCAGACACACCTCTCATCTTAAGGAACTTAAAGTAGGGAAGTGGTGGCCATTCAGCGTGATGAAAGCTGTCGGAGCGACTCAAGACACAGCGAGGATGAAAACCCACTTCTGAACTCAGTAAAGCTCCCTCCTGCTGTCGCAGGGGCATGGAGCCAACTTTTTTCTTTCAGTGATAGTTATTGAAATAATCATTTTTTTCTGATTATAAAAGTAATACACAACAAACTGGCAAATGCAGAAAAGCAGGAAGGAAATTTAGTAGTCACTTCAGAGAAAACCCCTTATGAACAATTTTGTGTATTTATTTCAAGTGATTTTTTTCTATACTTGTCAGCTACAGTCTTTAAAAATTGGGATCATGGGTATCATCAATTTTTAGTCCTGTTATGATTTTATATAATATTAAACTACATTTATTCCTTGTTACTAAAGAAACCAAAACACAATACTGACAGCTGACAATGGACGCTTCTCATGGAAGTGATGTATATTATTTTACTAATCTCACACTGTAAACCATGCTGTTTTCAGTTGTCACTCCTGTAAGTAACAACAAGATGAGTATCGCAGCTCTGACTGTCTCTATGGGGGACATTTCCTCACAGTGTGGTCACCACAGCAGAGGACATGGGCTACCAGATGGTGTTCCACTGCACAGGGTCTCACTACCCTCTTACCGACGCTGTCCACACACGGGAATGTGTCCCTACCTATGCGATATGTGACAATTCCTTCAATTTTTTAAAATTTCTATTTCTTTGAAAAATGAGGTTGAACATGTTTTTTGGCCACTTGCCAATGTAAATACACAAAAATAAGTTTCGAGGACATGTTACCCGAAAAGAAGATTCTCAGAACGAACCCAGTGGTTATCTGGTGCCTGGGAGGAGCCAGGAAGGACAGCAGGGTGCCCGCCGATGCCGCCGCCATGCGTGGTACACACTCACCAGTTTGGTGATGCCCCCGTGGCGTCTCACTGCCTGCCGGGCTCTCCTGAACTTGGCAACGTTTGCAATCGTCTCGGCTGCCAAACATTTCAGACTCTTATGTGGAGAATCAAGTGTATTAACCATAATTGGTAAGCCCCCAAGGTCAACAATATTACGTCTGATTTGAGGATTATGACTGATTTCCTTCAGGATTTTTAATGAACCAATCTAAATGAGAAGAAAAAGTTATAGATGAATGGGTGCTTAATGCATAACCAGTGCTGTATGTTTTAAAAATTCCAAGTCTACCTAAAATCCTTCCCCAATTAAGTTTTTCAAGGAAACTGTTTCTATTTCCAGGTGTCCCCCGCATTTTCCTTCAATTAAGTAAGCAAATATTCATCATTTAAGAAGCACATGCTGATGGAAAAGAGCCAGAAGAGAAGGAAGAAAAGCAGAGGGCTAACGAGAGCAGAAGCAGCAGCGGGGTTATCAGTAACACAAAGACAAGAAGCGAGCTGCCGGCAGGGCAGACGCCCGGCACTGAGGAGAGAAGCACATGAAGGTGTGAACAAGGCTCTGTGTCTGCATCCATTGTGATCAAGCCACTCACCTTACATTTGACTTCATCCGTCTCAAGTAAATTTATTAAAACTTCAAGGCCTCCAACATCCCTGATTGCCAGCTGGCAGGTCTCTTGTGCTAAGTTGAAATCCTTCATTGAACACAATGCAATCACGGTAGCTGTCTGATTTCCTCCCTGCAAAGACGCAAGGCCACGGAAAGGTTAAAGAAGATCACGTTCCCAGTGAAATTTACTAAATGGTGATGAATCCATGAACTGGGAAATGTGTGTCCCCATACCCCGGCATGTTCAATTTTTTAAAATTCTCTGAGTGGGTTGTGTACTCTGCGATGCAAACCGTGTCCGAAAATTATTCTTACAGATGTACACAGAACCGTCTGGAACAGAGAAAACCTGGGGAAAGCGAGACCACGTAGGAGGCCGCACAGCCATCCACACTGGGGCTGAGAGTAAGTGGAGGGAGGCTGCGGGGCTGAGAAAGACGGGGCAGTTCCGTTAAAACCCGGGGACCAACCGATGGGTGGACTGAAGGAGAAAAAAAAGACAGTCTCATTGTCACGAATGAATGCTGGCCCAACAACATGCACATCGATGTCTGCTGAGCTAATCACCACATGTAAAGAGTAGCGGGGAACTGCTTTTTTTTAAAAATTCATGAGATTTAAAATTTGTAATGATTGATCAGTGAATCAGGCCTGCCAGGAAATCAAACCAGATTCGTTTCAGGAATTCTTAAGTAACGTCCACTGATCGTGAATGGTTTGAAAATCTTTGAAGAACGCAGCATAGCACATATTACTTCTACTGCTGTTGAGAGTGGCTGGTAAATAAGAGTTCCTGAAATAGATGGTAAGACACAAAAGCGACATTTCTAATGGAGCCAAGAATAAACTATTTTTATAAAAGGTGTTCATAAAAGACAGCCTTGGCTTTCTACCTCAAAACATAGTAGCAATGGCCTCAAATAAACCTCTCTTTTTTGAAGGAAGACACATTATCATTTGCTAATCATTACTTTATATTGCTCTTTATTATATGTGTGTGTGCGTGGATAGACTTAGCACAAAAAATAGGAATTATGTTCAAGCTGCGCACCCCCTCGTTCCCATCACACAAATGCACACATGCCGTTCCTTTTGTGAATTCCACACAATGTGCTTCTTTTCATATAAGAAGCTAAAGTGGGATTAGTAGAGGATGAGCATCAAAGAGTGAAGACGGAAACGTTTGGGCTTCAGACATTCTACTTACTCCTTTCCAGAATATTCCCTCCATGTCTCTGAAAATGTTACGAACAACATTTCTGCTTTTCATTTTAATTTTCCCTCTGGGTAATCCAGGCTGTCCTCCATGTTCAAGATTAAGTTTAGATTGACAAGAGCCTTAATTTCATGACTTACATTTAAAATAATAAGCTTTATTCTTGTAGCTTTTAGTGTCTTTTTCTCTATATCAAGAGAAATTTGAACACCACCAGTTTCCCACAGCTGATTTTAAAAAGTAAAGCAGTACATCCTCTATCATTACTATCAGTCTAAGAAACTCCCTTGTTTGGGACACAGGACCCTACATGCCAGCACCTCTGGTTCCTCTCTCAGAAAAAAGATAGATATTTTGTAAACCATAAGGAAGAATCTAAACGCTAACCATAATTAATTAAGGAAAATAATATAGAAAAAAGAAAAGGAAAGAAAATAAAAGAAACAATTTGTTAAACAAGGCTCTTTTTCTGAATTTAAGTGGTGAAAAGGAGGCAGAAAGTTCCTCCCGGGGCACCTGTGGGAACAGAGCTGGGCTCCTACAGTAAAGGTTTGAAAATGGAAACTGAGAGCCTCAGATTGAGAGGGTTCTTGAGGCAGTGGCTTCAGACTCAAGCACCAGCAGAAAGCAAGAAGTAGGCTGACAGAGCGTCCTGTCCTCCCCTCAGGCCTGGGACAGAACATTCCTCCCCTAAAGAGGAATGCTCTGTCCCGACATTCTCAGTCGTATGTGATGGAGAATCTTCTTGACTCCCTATGCCTGCATTCTAGTTTCTTTGGTAGATATTTTCTACTTAGACACTCAGCACGAGCTTTGCTTCCTCTTTCAAGTTCTTTTCATTTGTCTCTTGTACACTGTTTCCACCTTTTGAGTTTTATTTCATTATTTACACTATCACCGATGACATACATTTTTGAAAGTCATGTAATTGCAGCTAATGCCCAAAAGGTAAGATCTTGTATTTTGCTGAATTGTCTCTAGGCCAATGTTGAAGCCAAATGATGGAAAATTTACATTTATCATTAAGAAGTTAGATCCTTATAGAAAAATGTTTTTTTCTGTAAATCATCAGCTTTTTCTGAAAATCTGGAAACATATTCATAGGCTTGAGGGATTTTTTTTAGAACAGTTTTTTACGAGGGAAAGTTAGTTTTTCCACATTTCAGGATTTACTTCTACTCTTGTCACTGACCACACTCCCCAAAGGATTATAAATCTTTCAGAATGAATACCAGCAGGCGGGAGCCAAAATATTCAATGCACAGAACCACAAATGTTAGCCAACTGCTATTCTTTAAATACCAGCTCTGTCAAAGGATTTTCAAATGTCCGCTCTACTTGGACCAGACGCCATAAACATCTTACTGAAGTAGTGCAAATATGCAAATAGGCTCCTTTTCAATTAAATCTCCCCTGAGAATGTAATTAGTTGCCAATACTTATTTTCACATTTTATCACGCATTTGCGTTTGTGAGGTTTCAACAGCTGGAGAAAAACGTAGTAAAATATTATTTTACTAGCTTCTGAAGGGTTTTGAAGAATGCTTGCAATAAGCTTTTCCACGTCTCGAATTAATGCAATTCTTTTGTAGTTGTCCTCCTCCCCCTGCTGCTTCTCAGACATCTCCAGGCTCTGCTGGCCTTCAGACACTTTACAGCTCACGTTCCTTTCCACGACCAGGAGGCCCTCACTCGTGGCTGCAACCACGCTCCGAACGAACATGCCGAGACTGGATGAATGTCGCTTTCTCTCGCTTTTCTCAAAACTCCTTCTTAAAAGATGAATAGAGGACATTTAAAAAAATACTGTTTTTCCTGGATTTAAATAAAATCTTTGAAATAAAGAAGTATTACCCTATCCGGTATATAGAGTAATACCCTCCCCTTTCTGCTGATAAGGAAGAAATAAACTAAGTTGAGAGGAAGCATCTATTCAAGAGTGAAACAGGGAGAGAGCTGCCTGAAGTCACTTCTGTATTCTTTCACTTGACAAATTTGCTTCCTATTTACTTATTTGCCGAGTCTGATGCCAGGCCCTGGAGACATCCTGGGAAACGAAGACAGACGTGGGCTCTGCTTTTATGGTGCTCACAGCTACGTGGAAAAGGCTGATTTTAATTTTTTTAAGCCCATCCAAATAAACGGAAACTTTAAGTCTGAGCAGTGCCATAAGGGAGAGGGGCATAGGGCCAGGGAAACCCACACGGGGGCTGTTACCGGGCTGGGGGCCCCGGGGAGGATTCCCCCGAGGAGAGACTGCTAGGCTGAGATCTGGACAGAGAGCAGGTGGAGGGGGCGGGAGTGATGGGAGGCCCACAGTCAGAGGAGCCGCACGTGCTGGAGCCGGACACCCAGTGGGCGTGGCCACCCAGGCCTGAAGGAGGCCAGGTGGCCGAGGCTGGGAGGGCGGACGATGGAGCGGCCAAGGTGAGCTGAGAGGCTAGGTGGCCACAGTACCTGCTGGGCCCAGAGGCCAGGCTGAGAACTTTCACCTTTATTTCAAAAGTGATAGAAAACATTCAAGGGTGGTTGGTCTGGGGGGAAGGGGAGGGCTAACAGGAGCTGATTACATTTTTAAAGATCTCTCTGGCTGCAGAGGCCCCTGGCTGGAGGGGCCCAGTATGGACAGGTGAGACCACTCCAATTACTGGAGGAATGCAGGGCAGGGGACAAGGGGACTGGCAGGCCGAGATGACCTGTCATGTGCTGTAACGGTTTCGAGTAACTTGGTTCAGAAAAGGAGGCCAGGAGCTAGTGGATGGCACTGTGATGGCAAACACGCCCACAGGGTTGTCCTTCCAGGCTTCCTGTCAGACCCAGTGAGGCAGGATGGCAGGCAGAGGCGTGATGGGGAGCAGAGGTCTCTCTCTCCCTGTTCCCCACCGTCTCCAGTCAGGAGGCAGCGGGTGAGACCTGGTGAGATGACACAACCGTCACAGCCATCCAGCTGGCTTTCAGTGTTCTCAGCATTTTTTCCTCCAAACATGCCACTCATAGAGCGAGAGCTGAACCCTGCCAACGCCTGTTTATTAATGATGACAGAGGGGCAGGCGCCCAGTGCAGAGCTTGGCTCAGAGATACTCTTCATCTCCCAGGAGCAGAAATGGTAAAGAGTCAGAGCTCCAAGTGACTGCATAGAACCACATAAGTCAAGGTAGTAAAATACATTGCTTTGCGTTCTGTTTATTTGCAAACTGACTTTATGCTGATGATTCAGCTCTTATAAACCTAGGGCTCAAGAGATGAGACCAAAGAGGAAACTCCAAGGAAAAAGAGAAAACACTGTTCCAGAAGAAAAAAGAAATTAGACTCAGATTGTTGGATTGCAGGCTTGCTAAGAATTTTTTTTTTTTTTAATCAGGAATGGGTAAGGACCAATGAAAAGATTCCCGGCACATCCTTTTTAAATCACCACAGAACATGTACAGAAACTGATGGTTTACTGGAGTGTTATTGCAGTGAAGAAAAATTTGTAGGAAATATAACAGTCTTTCTAAAAAGATGCAGAAGAATGAACTGAATAATTATGATAATTAATAAAAATATCTCAGTAAAGTGACTGGAAACAAGGGAAATATTCAAAAATGAGTAACTCTTCATACACTAAGAATAACAAATCAAAATATGTAATTTGAAAAAAGTTCCCATGCCAGTACTGGCAAAATAATAATAGTAAAAATATCTATGAGTGAATCTCACAAGAAATGTGTTGTTAACAAATGGGGGAAAAGCTATTAAGCTTTACTGAAGTATATAAAAGATTAAATAAATGAATGGCCATACCATGTTCCTAAATAGGATAATTCAATGTTATTAAAATTGCAATTTATCCAAAACAATTTAGCAGTTCATGTCAGCCAACCAAAATGCCAACAGCATTTTTTAGGTTTTTTTTTAACTTCATTCTCAAGTCACTCTCAAAATGATCTGGAATGGAAAATATGCAAAAAGTAGTTTAAAATATTTTAAGAAAACTCTCTGGCCAAACATTAAAATATACCAAAGCTGTAGTAATTAAAACAGTATGGAAACATTCAAATAAATCAACGTAACAGAGAAAGAACTGGAAACAAACTCTTACAAGTGAAATGACAACCTTTGATAAAAGTAGCATCTCAGATCATCGGAGGAAAGAGGGGATGAGCAGTCATCGGACTTTGACAAACTGAGAGAAATGATCTGCACATAATATAACAAAGGATTAAGTTGCATCAAGAATCAAAAGACAAACAACCACACAGGGAAATAGGCTGCTTAACACAATACAATGGCTACTTAACATATGAAAAAATTATCAACATCACTAGCAATGAGGAATATGCAAATTCACATAAGATACATTTTTCCCCTATAAAGCAAAAAAGGACTGCAGATTAGAATTTGTGACAGTGAATCTCAATCCTAGGTGAGCAATTGTAATACCCTGGGGAGATTTTAAAGACTATCGATGCCCAGACCCCATCCCAAACCAATTCAATTAAAACTTCCATTAATAGTACCTGGGCATCATGGTCTTTGTTTTGTTTTTAAGAGCTGGGTTGATTTCACTCTGTATCTGAGCTTGAAAACCTTTGGTATATTACTGATAGTGTAAACTGAAGTTTGCTTTCTGTAGGCCATAGCAAAATTTTTTTTATATAAACTAAGTTTGGTTGACTCCTTTTCCATTATTTTCCTCTGATATAAAAAAATTTAATGCAGTATTTCTCAGACTTTTCTGTGCATATATTCTTTTTTTTTTTAACACAGCTTTACTGAAGTATAATTGATATACAAAAATACTGTGCATATTTGATGTATACAATTTGATGAGTTTGGACGTATGCCTATACCTGCGAAACCATAACCACAATCAAGACAATAAACATACCCATCACCTCCCCAAGTTTCTTTATGCTCCCCCCTTTCTGTGTGTCAACAACACTTAATGTGAGAGCTGCCCTCTTAAAGCTTTTAAGTACACAAACTATAACTATATATAAATATACAACTATAGGTACTGCGTTGTACAGCAGATGTCTAGAACTTATTCACCTTGCATAACTGAACTTTTATACCCACAGAACAACAACTCCCCGTTAGAACTATCAACATTTGAAATGTGCATCCTCTTTGACCCAAGCAATTCCATTTCAGAGAATCCATCCTATGGAAATAGTGTACATATCCACAGCTTACATAAAAATAGTGCTGCCTCACTGTTACAATGACAAAAATTGACCTGGGGGACAACCTAAAAAGTTATCAATAAGGGAACTGTTAAATTACTGATGTATGTATAATGAAATACTATGGAGCAATTAAAAGAAGTAAGGCAGATATGAAACATCACCAA
Source organism: Hippopotamus amphibius kiboko (assembly GCF_030028045.1). NCBI lineage: Eukaryota > Metazoa > Chordata > Mammalia > Artiodactyla > Hippopotamidae > Hippopotamus > Hippopotamus amphibius. The sequence continues at coordinate 135,880,854 of NC_080189.1, read as the reverse complement.
GACACAGCATTAAATGCAAAAGGCACAATGTAGAATCACAAAAAGTCTGACTTCATTTTCTGTGTAAAAATTACACACATGTATCTATATAAACAAACATCTGGAAGGTGGCTTTCACTTTTATTCTTTTGCATGACATACAATGAACTATGTCAATGCATCATTTTATAATATTTTAGTATTTTAAATACAGAAGAGAGTAAAGGATGGACCAGAAGAGGAACACAGCCTCTGCCGTGATCTGTATGTTGCAGGAATATCAGGAGGCCACAGCCAGCCAGACCAAGAGCTCAGTTAGGATCCTCAGCCCTGGCCAGCAGGAATCTCAAAGGCTAGCGGGCCAAAAGGGACTAAAGATTTACAGACTTACGTAAAATCAAACATCATTTATACCAAATCTGGTACACCTTACTCCTGAACCCTTATACTTAGAAATTCTTCAGCATGCAAACTTCTGTAATAGGACTAGAATATGTTTATAGAATAAAAAGTAAAGCAGTCTAGTGCCTTATATAAATTGGGAACTAGGCAAAGCTTCTTTTCTCTATTTAGCCTCTCAAATAAATTTGGGGGGGGGGGAGTATGCTTTGAGGAATAAAAAATATTGTTGCAAATACATCAGGCAACAAATTCCCTGAAAAGACCTATTACATTTTCAGATGGTTACGTTACACTGACTTAGATATCAACATTCTTTCTCATCAAAAATCTTATGAATAGCTGGATGGCTGAGTGTGAAGGCTCTAATTATGCTCCAGCTGGACTAGTTAATAGTATGTGTTCATCAATGAGAGAATGGAGTTAAAGTTTAAGAGATCTGCCTAGAGATTTTTCATATTGTCATTTTTCAGTAGTTAAGTTGATGTGCTTGTATACATGGTTACGATTCCATACTGTATTTATCACACTCAACTGATTATCTTTGCTTTTTTTCCACCCCTCTTTGTTGATAATAGCCAAAGGCAAAGCAAGTTAAAAGCTCAAAAACTGAAAACAAGTTAGTGTTGTATTTGTAGAGCACGGATTCCCCTTTCGAGATGAGGCCCCTCCAACACTCCCACCATCTCCTCTGTAATAAGAATAAAAGAGGACTAATCCTTTCTTAGCGGGCTTTATAAACATACAAGTCACATACAAGTCTCAAGGAATCTAAATAAGTAAAATTCTTACACTACATTATTCATGAAAACACATGTGCAGACTCTCCTGAGTAGAAATTTCATTAAAAGATGGAATTTAAATATCTTCTGATTACTAACAGGTTGTTTTTTTAAGTAGAAAAGTCCTCCAACTCTTTTTGTCTTGAAGACTACTTTTAAAATTAACTCACATCAGTGTAACAACATGTGTATTAACTTAAAGAATGTTTCTCAGGAAAGTGGTCCTCATTTTCCTTTTTAACTACTGGAGTTTATCTGGATTCATAAGCAGTGACCACAGTTTTCCATTTTTGAAAGATTCTTTTTAACAATAATAACACTGCACTATCACATTCTTCTCCACCTCTTTAAGTGAAAACCTGGTGCGCTCTGTACTGCTTCCCCAAAATGAACACTGAATTCCTTTGGGAAGAAGTTCTCCATGTGTAACTAGTCTCTTACTCAGAAGAAAAACCAAACAGGAGAGAAAATAGGAATTTTCAACTGCGAGGCCTTCAGGCCCCCTGGGCTCTGAATTTCTGGACAGAGGGACAGAATAACCAGGCAACGAGCAACAACCATAGACCCCTGGATGCCTTCCCGGCCCACAGCCACCTTCTGTGTGGCCTGGAGCGAACTATTTCTCAGCTTTTCCACCAACGAAACAGGGATCACACTACCTGCCACTCCATACCCAAAACTCAAGTAATGGGAAAGGAATTTAATTAACTGTAATTGATTGCAAAGTACATCAAATTCCTCTGATGAAAAACCATATAACTCCCAATTACCACTTAGAAGAACTCTTTAACCAATTAAGGGCGTGTGCGTGCATGTGCGTCTATGTGCGTGTGCGTGAGTGTGCGTGTGTGCACATGTGTGTGTATTTTGTTTCAATCAGTTCATGGAAGATCATGAAGGAACCAAGCCCCACAAAAGCAGTCTTTAACAAAGGTTTTCAAGTCTGAAAACGTCTTTGCCAAGAATGCCCCTCCAGAGAAGAAATCCAAAACATTCCAGGGAGGGAGCCTGGAAAGTTTCTTCGGAAGCCTCCTGGGATTTCTGATGTGACGGTCTTCTAGATGTCGCTCTGAAGTAGAGCCCTGGCACTGCTGAGCTGGGGGAACCGCCAAGCTTCACTTCGCATGGCCTGAGAATTCCAAATTTGTGGATACATAACAGAAGAAGAGCTAGCAAGATCCCTGTCTCACATGAAAGGTGAAATCAACACGTTTGATCACATAGAATAAATCAATGAGGCACTACCCCCCACCAACACGTGGTGGATGGGGGGAGAGGATTAATATGTGATGCCCCACCTTGATCATAAGCTGTCACTCAGCAGTCCACACCAGCTACTCTCTGCGGAGTGACCTGTATCCAGGTAACATCGTCACCCTTCTAGAGCTTGGGAACAACGTTTGCCCCGATATCATACTGCAGGCTGATACCATATTTCTGAATTTATATTTAAAAGCCCATCTTTCCCCAGTCTTCCTATCTAGCTCTTCCAATGAATGCAGGAGCTTTCAGTTGGAGGGCAAATTACTTTAAAAGTGAACAATTTTCTCTTGTTGCTTCAAACTCTCCTATTTATCTTCCTTTAATTAATCTTTTTAATCCACTAACTGGTTGCATAAAATTACCAAATAAAATGCTACTTTGTTAAAAAAAGGCCAACAAAGCAATGTGCTTATAAGATGGCAAACTAATATTTAAAGAAAGGCTGCCCATTTAACATAAATATTTGGATCCATAAACACTGCCTTAGCTGTATGTGCTAACTCAAGTGAGAGGCAGCTACTTTCTGATTAGCTTGTAAGAGGTCACTTTCAACCATGAATAAAACAACACAAACACGCCCACCTGCTCTGCACAGCTTTCCAAGCCTTTCCTTCCTCTGGCTCCCAACACGGGAGCCCCATTTCTAACGCCTAACTGGAGATTCAAGCCTTTATTTCCAACTATCGTATGGGCCTTCCTACTCGGACATTTCGCTCTCTTCAAACTGAACCTGCCCCCTACCAGACCCTCCTCATAAACGGCCAGCCTTCTCTCTCGGATGCCCCCAAGGACGCTACCCTATCCCAAGCCCCCATCACACTCTATCAGGGCAACGTGTCACTGACTTCCGGTCTCCCCACTGGGATTCATTCTGCAAACCCCTGGCTGCTGAACTCAGCTTTCTAAATCAATGATTTCATCTTCCTGCCTCCCCACATGGGGAAGGTGGTGCACCTGGGGCAGTGGCCCTGGGGATGAACACTGGATTCCTCCATTACTGCAGCAAGTACTTGGGAATCAGCCCAGCTGAATGAAGCACTTCTGAGTAGGGGCAGACGTCTCCAAACCCACTTGCTAATATTATCCCAGCTGAGCCTGGAGCTGCCAGTGCAGACAGCTTGTCCTCAAGTGACAGCCCTAGGAAATGCCCACAGGGGAGATACAGTGTGATTCTAGACCCAGCCTCGGAGATCCCTTCCAACTACCTAAAAGCTCACCAACCATTTTCTCTTGGATTTCCTGATCCTATAGTATTAAAGTCCACATGCAAGCCACCTTCAATCCACAGAGACGTGGATTCCAACAGGCTTTCAATTATGGGTCCAGAAATTGATTCCTCAGTTTAAGGATATACTAAGGTGTGTGAAATGCAGGTCTACTTATAATTACAACTTTTCAACATTTTACCTCATGTTACAAAGAGGACCTATTTACATCAATGATAAAATTAGAATACTTGTGATGAGAAATCCTCATTTCCAAACAACAATAAATAATAATCCTCCAACTCTCCTCCTATTTCGCAAAGGGATTTAGGTTAGAAACAAGTGAAACACTGTATTTTTAGAGACACTCACAGTGGGGGGCACACACCTTAACAACCGTCTCTCCCAATCGCTGGGATTGATACATGCAAAATATTTGCATTGCAAGATTCTTTTTTTTAAAGAACTTTCATTTATTTATTTGTTTATTTATTTATTTTTTGGAACTTTTATTGAGATACAGTTAACATACAATAAACTGCATATATTTAGAGTGTACAATTTGGTATCCCAATCTCCCAATTCATTCCCCCCCCAACCCTCCCCGCTTTCCCCACTTGGTGTCCATGTTTGTTCTCTACATCGGTGTCTCTATTTCTGCCTTGTATTGCAAGATTCTGAAGCAACTATGGACGGGGGAGAAAATAATATCCAAATAAAGGTGGCAAATGCAGCAAGGAAACAGTATGTCTACAAGGAGAAAGGGCACAGGAGAAGGAGGAGGAGGAAGTGGGGGGGAAGAGGCAGAGGGGAAGGAGGAGGAAAATATCAACCGCAGAGGGAACAGCTCAGGCTCAGAGGGAGGAAAGGCTGTTCTCAAGGAGCTGAGAGTGAAGGACAGCCCGGCCCCTTGGGAACCTCGTCCTGTCACCGTCACTCCTGAGCAGAGGATGGAGAGGCCTGCGCTCACGAGCAAGACACCCTGCGAGATACACAAATGAGTTTAAAATGGTGTCTCCTCTCAAGGAGGAGCTGATAAGACAGACAAGCTGTGCGGTGCGTGAGGCATAGCAGGCGGTAAGTGCAGAAGATAGGAACAGAAGGAGTTTATGACTTCATTTAGAAGTAGAGTACAGAGTCATCAGCTCTGTGGGGAAAAAGAAGTTGGAAGGTTGGTGAGTAAAAATGCAACGTATCCATTAGTTTAAAAATTAAATTGTGTTCTGAAACTCCAGATTAAAAGAATACATACAGATGTAAAACTTGCAAGTAGAAATGAACGTGTGTCAAAGCCAGGTAACTAAAGACTAAGTCCCTTTATGATGTGCCAAGATCTGAGCTCAGAGCTCTGGATAAATACTAAGCTGTGCCGTTCATTGCCTTGTTTGGGTATTAACGAGCTCATCAGAATTTTTTCAACAATCACAGACATTGCTGCACTTGGAAAACGGTAAGTGGAGAGTCAGGTCAACAAGAACATTTCTCTGCTGATTGAAATCTACATTTAAGGCATGATTTTGTAAATTACAATGTCAGGTGTATTTATTTTGAGAATACCTAGAGACATTCAATTTTGCATTTCATAGACTTTTCATGTCCTTTTGTTTCTCCACAGAAAAACATTTACCTGTGTTGAAAATCCCAAAATCATTTGTAGGTATACTTTATCTTTTATTGGCTATGTTAAGAATATTTACCTGTGGGAACTATAATAGTTCCAAGCAATTTACTGTCTGGCCAGAAGTATCACATTTGCACACAATTTACTGATGGGTAACTCGTGCAAGCTTGAGTAGCATGTCATCAGTACATGCTTTCCTCAGCTGTTCTGGGACAGCAACAGGGCATCCCTTTTGACCCAGCATTATATGAATTTATCCTAAAGAGTTGAAAAATGCAAGATAGTCACTCAATAATGAGACTACCACGAGACACTCCAGGCCATGTTCACGGGAAGGATGTCGTGGAGGATGTTGTGCACCACCTACCCACTGTCTGCCCCATTAAGTCCTCGGGGAGGAAATTCTTTCTGCTCTTAGCACCAGGATCAGTTACATTCATTGGCAAGTGGGTTGTTTTTACCTTATGATGGAAAGAGTCCCTCACTGTATTAACTCACTGTATTTCTTCCTTTTATTGGTTGCTAGAATCTTCAAGCAAAAGCTGAGGACCACCTGTGCAGATGGTTGAGACCCACCTATGTTGTCCATTGTAATATTATGCAATAGAAACCATTATCATTGTCAACAGGTGCTAAGCCCTTGATGCTAAAGCGCTTCTGTGTGTTAGATTTCATTTAATATTCACAATAATCCTAAAATGTGGGATCTTTTAGTTTGCCATTTTGACCAATGAGAAAACCAAAGCTTACCCGCAAGGCTACTGAGCTAGTCGGTGGCAGAAACCTGACAGCTGAAGTCCTTCTGACACTGAAGTTTGGGCCTCTAACTGCTCCGTTATTCTGCCTCCTGGCCTGGCTGATGCTTCTACCCCATTGACTCTTTATTTCCTTTTACTAATGAAATAAATAGACCAAAATTCTTTGCATAAGCACCAGGACTCTTCCAAATCTTCTTCCAAAGGCCGTGTCCAAGCCCTACTGCCTGTCTGGCTCAAGTGCTGGGTGCCACAATCTCTGCTGCCAGTTTTTTTACTTACGAGTCGAGGCCACGGGCAGCCCTGTGGCTCAGGGTAGGTCAGGTGGGTCTCCTGAGTCTCAACATTGCTGCCCTGTGTGCTGAGCTGACTGGGTGGTTTGTGCACAAAGATTCCTGCCAAGACGGGGGCAGGATTGGGCACTGGAACCCCAGCCTGTGCTCCACACAAGCGTTTCTACATTCCCAGCAGACAAGAATCTTCCAGGTTCCAGGATAAGAAACTGAAATTTCCAGAAATTCTCAGGAATTCCTGAAATCATGTTATTTCATATTTGTTCCTAAATTTTATTTACGTTACTAAACAATAGTGATGGCCATAACAGTAAATTATTTCCATAATACACAACGAATCGTTTTTTGTGTGTGATACAGATACTAAGAATTTCAGAGGTTTTCTGTAAAAAAAAAAAAAAAACTATATATATTTCAATAACACTTAAAAATGATCTCTACCTAACATTTGATAACAGAAAACACTAGGAGAATATTAACACAAAATAAATGCTAAATAAAAACCATTTTAAAAATTGAAAGATATTAAAATATTCATCATTTATAAAATACGCTTAAAATATAAATTTAAAATACACAAAGCATTGTGTCCTATGCAATAGTCTTGATTTTTGTTTCAAGACAAACATGCCAGATGGTAAAAAAATTTTTCTTTCATTTCACATTGACATTGGTTAAATTGTTGAGAGGCTTCCAAAAGCATAGCGAAGGTGGGCATTAAAGTTTGCTTCATATACGCTCATTTCCTTTTTTTTTTTTTATTATTTTTTTGGGGGTACACCAGGTTCAATCATCTGTTTTTATACACATATCCCCGTATTCCCTCCCTTCCTTGACTCCCCCCCCCTCGAGTCCCCCCCACCCTCCCCGCCCCAGTCCTCTAAGGCATCTTCCATCCTCGAGTTGGACTCCCTTTGTTATACAACAACTTCCCACTGACTATTTTACAGTTGGTAGTATATATATGTCTGTGCTACTCTCTCGCTTCGTCTCAGTTTCCCCTTCACCCCCTGTCCCCTTCATTTCCTTTTTTTGATGATGAAAATATTTTATGCACTTGCCCTGATTCTGGTTTGGCGATTGAAATCTATGTTGTTTTTGCTAATTCAGATTTTAAACTTTAGGTCAGTTTCTGGTTTCATGATGGAGTGTTGCACTATCCACATTTACATCTTCCTCTCTTTGCATTTCTTCTGTTAAATTACTTGGAAAGAACAAATTGTATTACGTAATATATACAATATAATGAATATTCAAACACTGAAAAAATGCCCGAGTACATCCAAATGACATACTGTTCAGATCTTCTAGCAAGCTCGGCAAGGCTACAGAGAATCACAGGTCAAAGTTTCAAATTTAATGACTTGCTCTGCTTCGCGACTGTGTTATTTCTTAGAATGCCACCAACAGGATTTGTATAAAGTGCACGAGGCATATAAACTCATCATTTATTTTTGCAGGAATGAGTTGCCATTCAGCACATACGCGTTTAGAGCACAGCACAGCTGCAAGCCTGGGCGGTGACTGCTTCTCTCTTACTGGCTCCTGTCCTGATGCCTGGAAATGTCTACCTTTACCTTTGATTCTGCTGCCAGAATTTTCTTTTCTTTTTTTTTAAACTTTATTGAGGCATAACTGGCAAATATAATTGTATATCTAACGTGTACAGTGGGCTGACTTGATACCCACGTACACTGTGTAATGAGTACCAAGGTAATCAACTGGTCTTGCTCTCCATGACGTCAGCAGGTTCCTTTGAACCAGTAATGTCTTTAGGAAGATTATTAAATTTTAATTGTCAAATTTTAATTCTTTCTAATTTCCAATTTTCCCAATTTCTTGACTAATTTCTCTTGGGATTCAGGAAGACAAAATTTTTTTTCTGAGAAGCACTGAGAATTGCAGCTAAGACTGTGTCCAGCAGGGAAGTGGGCATATTTTTCTTCTAGGAAAAATATTTTCAGCTTTCTTATACCTATAAGACTATCCACGCAGAGGGCCTTTGTTAAGTCACAAAAATGTGCATGTAGGCTGTTTCACCTGTCTGCTTGGGATGACCTCAAAGGTACAGGAAAAGTACCCTTTAGCAATTTAGGAGTCACATAAATATCATTAAATATGCAAAGCCTAGCAAATGCAGGAGGACAAGGTGAAGAAAGTTAAAGTGCTGTTCTCACAAGTACTCAAGGCTTATAACTTTAGACCTGGCCTACCCATTATCAATATCCACTATCCAATATGAGAAATTAATATTAATCTCGGTTTGAGTAAATCATTTTACTTGCCCCACCCCATCTTCAAGGACTTAAATATTGATACACTGTCATATGGGCCATTTATCTATTTATTATTACAAAACATTTTCACACACAGAATCTTATTTAAGAGAGTAATGGAAATGGACCAGTACCTATTTTAAGCACCTGCAATGTATCAGACACCACACCGCATGTTTCAAATGTGTTTTCTCAGTCCTTAAAATAATCCTATAGTGGGTATTACTAATTTCACTCCATGGGTTGGGAAAATTAAGGCTCAAAACCATAACTTTTCAACAGTTACATTGCTAGTAAATGACACAACCTAGAATTTAGTCTAAGTCCAACCTCAAAACTCCTTGATCTTTCCACCACACCATATTGCAAATCATAAAACGGTGGCAAGTCACAATATCTGGTGGCTGCCATGGTCCACTGCCCACTCCCCAGCTAGGGGAGAGGGCTTGTACCAGGCAGCCCAGCTGCTCCATGAGGACAAACCTCACTATCCTCAGGGTAATAAGACCTTCCCCTGTGCGCATGTAAATTATAACAGGGACACTTACTACCCTTATGTGAAAGAAATACGTAATAAACTTGGAAGCAGAATATACATTTTTAGGAAAAGATTTAAAATAAGCATTGCAAACACAGTACAAAAGGTTTCTCTCTCACCTTCAAATATTTCACCAGCTTCTGAATTTGCCAGTATTCTGATGGCAAATCTGCATTTGCTTCCTGACGATGTTCAGGTGGTTCTTCATCCTCCTCACTCTCTGAGGAGCTCTCGCTAATAATTTCCTCAATCTTCTCAGCATTCTTACTAAGAACAACAACAACAACATATAATAAGTATGTTTATGCTACAGTATGGACATGGTTATAATGCTACTCTTCCAGCAACATGTACGTAAGCAATGGATAAGATACCAGCACCTCTGAGTTCTGGAAGATCTTTGTTAATATCTACATGAGGAGATGAATAAACACATGTCTCTATAGCAGGTGCATTTCAGCATTATTGCTATGGGTGCAATAATAATAAAGAAAATAGTAAGAAATGACAAGGGTATTCGGTAAATGACCTAAGACTGCCACTTGTCATAGCGTTAAATAACTTAAAGGACGTGTGGTTATATTTACATTTCTTTTATTTATTTACTTAAAATTGAATCCAATTGAAAATTCAGTCCTCCAATCGCACCGGCCACATTGCAAGTGCTCAATAATCATCAGTGGCTGGTGGCTACCACACAGGGCAGCTCAGAAATACACCGTTTCTGTAGTTGCAGACAGTTCAGTTGGGCAGTGCCACCAGTGCCCCCAGGGAAGGCGTTTATTCCCTTACCAAAGAGAGTTCACTTTACTCCTCAGTGCCCTAGAGGCTTCTAACTCAACATCAAGGTCATGGACACAGGCTCGTTCACTCAAGCCCTGGGCATATCGAATTTACCCTTATTTTCTTTCTTTCTCTCCCTCCCTTTTCCTCTCCAACCACCCCTGCCCCCCGCCGCCCCAACCAGGTGCTCTCTTCCATAAAAGTCTTTTCTCGTCTTTTCCACTTGGAAACATAGTAGGAAGAGGAGTAATTGTCGAGTTTCATTATTTCTAAGGTTCTACCATTCTCTTAATTTCTCAAAGGTTTTTTGGCACAGAGAGCTCCAGTTCTTGCACTTTCAAAATTGCAGAATGGTGGAACCGTGCTCTCTGGGTCACAGTTGGGGGGAAATCCTGCACTGAAGTGCCTGGTCCAATTCAACAAGCCACAGGAGCTCAGTTTCAGTTTTATGTGTTCTTGTGTGCAAAAGATGTCAGGAAACCTGGGTTGGTTACAGAGGAATATCTGGTGGGTCAGGTCTACTTAAAAATTGACGTAAACCCCAATGTTCATAGCAGCACTATTTACAAAAGCCAAGACATGGAAGCAACCTAAGTGTGCATCAAGAGATGAATGGATAAAGAAGCTGTGGTTAAAAACACTGAACTGAATGAAAATGAAAATACAACAATCAGTGCAGCCACTATGGAAGACAGTATGGAGGTTCCTAAAACATTTAAAAATAGAATTACCATACAATTCCATTTCTGGGTATATATCTGAAGGAAATGAAATCAGTACCTTGAAGAGATATATGTACCCCCATGTTCACTGCAGCAGTATTTACAGTTGCCAAGAGATGGAAGCAAACTAAGTGGTCATTGAAAGATGAATGGGTAAAGAAGATGTGGTACATACATACAATGGACTATTACTCAGCTGTAAAAATAGAAGGAAATCTTGCCATTTCTGACATAGGTGGACCTGGAGGACAATATGCTAAGTGAAATCAGTCAGACAGGGAATGACAAATACTGTATGATTTAATTTGCACGTGGAATCTAAAACAAAACAAAACAAAACCCAAAACAACCAAACTCATAGAAATCAGATTTGTGAGTACCAGAGGTGGAGGGAGGGGAAATTGGGGGAAGGTGGTCAAAAGTTACACACAGTTATAAGATAACTAAGTACTAGGGATGTAGTGTACAATATGAGGACTATACTTAACACTGCTGTGTGGTGTATTTGAAAGTTGCCTACAGAGTAAATCTAAGGGTCCTTGTCATAAGCAAAAAAATTATTTGCAATTATATAAGGAGATGTAAATTAACTGAACCTACTCTAATCATTTCACAATATATGTATGTCAAGTCATTAAGGGGTACATCATAAGCTTATATTTCAATAAAACTGAAAAAAGCCACACACATACATACATACACACACAAAGATACAACATATCAACTTCTTCTGTACACAACTAAAGCAGGGCAGAAAGGGAACTACATGATGCTAAATGCCTGCATAAGAAAAGAGGTCTCAATTCAGTAACCTAAACTCACATTTAAAGAAACAAGAAAAGAAAAGCAAAACAAACCTAAAGAAAACAGAGAAAAGGAATAATAAAGAGAAGAAATCAATAAAATTGAAAACGAAAAAATAACTTGAAGTATCAATAAAACAAAAAACTGCTTCTTGAAAGATCAATAAAATTGACAAACCTCCAGCAAGACTGACAAAGAAAAAGAGAAGACACAAATTTCCAGCATCAGAGATGAATGAAACCTAGCATATATCACTACAGATCCTGCTGACAACAAAAGGATAATAAAACTATGAACAACTCAACATACATTAACTTGACAATGTAGATAAAATGGACTGATTCCTTTAGAGGTACAAACTACTGCAACTTAACCAATATGAAGTACATAATTTGAACAGCACTACAACCATTAATAGAATTAACTCATAATTTACAAACTCAAAGCAAAAGTCTTCAGTTTCAGATGATTTCACGGGAGAATTCTACCAAGCATAGAAGTATTAACACCAATTTTATACAATCTCCTCTAGAAAATAGAAGAGAAGGGAACTCATTTTATGAAGCCTCATATCAAAACCAGACAAAGGGCAAATAAACAAAACACTGGGACTTCCCTGGTGGTCCAGTGATGGAGAATTCATCCTGCAATGCAGGGGACACAGGTTTGATCCCTGGTTGGGGAATTAAGATCCCACATGCTGTGGGGCAACTAGGTCCACACGCCACAACTACTGAGCCTGTGCACTTCAGCTAGGGAGCCCACATGCTGCAAACTACAGAGCCCAAGCGCCCTAGAGCCCACCGTGTGCAGCAACTAGAAAAGAGAAAACCTGCGTGACACAACTAGAGAGAAGCCCATGTGCTGCAGCAAAGGATCCTGCATGCTGCAACTAAGACCCGATGTAGCCAAAAAAACCTAAAAAACAAAAAAACAGTGTTATTAAATATCTCTCATGAGTGTAGATGCAAAAATTCTTAACAAACTATTAAGCACATAAAATTCAGCTAGATACTAAAAGAATGAGCCCACCATGACCAAGTGGGGTTTATTGGCAGGAATGCAAGGCTCATTCTATATTCAAAAATCAGCCAGTAAAACCCACCACAGTAACAGCCTAAAGAAGAAAAATGACATGATCATACCAACTGATGTAGAAAAAGCATGCGACAAAATTCAACACCCAATGGTGATTAAAACTCTCAGAAAACCAAGAATAGAGGGGAACTTCCTCAACTTGATAAAGAATGTCTATATAAAACCTATCATCATACTTATGGTGAAAGACGGAATGCTTTCCTCCTAAAATTGAGAAAAAGTAAGGACGTCCACTTTGATCACTGATAGTCAACATAGTACTGGCATTTCTACTTCTAGATGTAAATCTATCAAAACATGTACAGGACTTGTATGCTGAAAACTATTACAGACTGCTGGTGAAAGAAATCAAAGGCTTAAATAAAGACATACAGTGTTCATGGATTGGAAGAGTCTACATAGTAAAGAGATCAATTTTCTCAAAACTGATATAGGGTTTTGATGGAATTTCTACCAAAATCTTCAGTAATTTTTTTTAATTTTTTGGTAAATATAACAAGATCATTTAAAAATTTATGTGGAGGGACTTCCCTGGTGGCAGAGTGGTTAAGAATCCGCCTGCCAATGCAGGGCACATGGGTTCGATCCCTGGTGCGGGAAGATCCCACATGCCGAGGAACAACTAAGCCCATGCGCCACAACTACTGAGCCTGTGCTCTAGAGCCTGTGAGCCACAACTACTGAGCCCACGCACCTAGAGCCCATGCTCCACAATAAGAGAAACAACTGCACTGAGAAGCCCGTGCACTGCAACGAAGAGTAGTCCCCACTCACCACAACTAGAGAAAGCCCATGCGCAGCAACAAAGACCCAAAGCAGCCAAATAAATAAATAAATAAAATTTTTAAAAATAAAAATATAAAATAAGATAAGATAAAATAAAATTTTATGTGGAAAGGAAAAGAAGTAGAATAGGTCAAAACAATTTTGGGAAAAAAAATAATAAAGTGAGAGGAATCACTTTCCCAGATTTCAAGATTTACTACAGAACTACAGTAATCAATACTGTATGGTATTGCCAAGGGCTAGACATAAAAATCAGCTGAACAGAATAGAAACCCAGAAATAGCCCCACCTGAGTACACTCCCCTGCTCTTTGACTAAGGAGAAAAAGAGGGTGGAAAGACAGCCTTTTCTTCAAATGGTGCTGGAGAAACTGAACATCAATAGGTTAAAAAAAAATGAATCTTGACCTAGGTCTCACAGGTTGCATAAAATTAACTCAAAATGGATCCCAGTCTTTAATATAAAATGTGGAATTATTAAAACTTTTAGGAAAAAAACATTGGAAATAATCTTCGGGATCAAGGGCTTCATGACAGCAAAAGCACAATCCATAAAAGAAAAAACTGATAAATCCGACTTTATCAAAGTTAAAAAAAATGTTCTCTGAGAGGCCCTATTAAGGGGAGGAAAAGACAAGGTACAGAGAGAGAGAAAATATTTGCAAACTTCGTATGCAACCAAGGAGATCCTGGATAGAGAAAGAACTCTCAAAACTCAACATTTAAAAAGCAAAAGATTCAATTAGAAAATGAGTAAAAGACATAAAGAGACACATCACTGAAGAGCATAAAGGGCCGGCAATATGCTCGTGACAAGATGTTAACATCGTGACGGTTAAGGAAAGGCTAAGACCACAATGAGCTACCACTACACAGCTTTTGGAGCAGCTGAAATAAAACACATGGCAATACCAAACGCTGGCAAGGATGAGGGGAAACTGAGTGTCTCATACATCACTGGTGGGAACAGAAAATGGTGCAGCCAGTCTGGAAAAACTAGGCAGTTTCTTAAAAAGCTAAACACACAATTACTATCTACTTCAGCAGCTCGGCCCTTATCCTAGAGGAATGAAAACTTACATCTCTACAAAAATCTGTATGTGATCGTTAATAGCAGCTTTATTTGTAATAGCCAAAAACTGCAAACAACTAAGAGGTGCCTTAATAGGTGAATAATGTAACCAACTACACCACTGTATGGTGCACCCCTACAATGGAATGCCACTCAGCAACTGAAAGGGATAAACTCTTAATACATGCAACGGCTTAAGTGGATCTCAAGGATATTGCGGTGTTGGGAAAAAGTCAATACAAAAAAATGTAGGAATCTATTTATATGGCGGTCCACAATGACAAAATTATGAAAACAGCAAACAGAGGAATGGCTGCTAGGAAGTGGGAATGATGGCAGCTTGAGAGAGGGTGTCACTGTAACAGGGTAGCAGGAGGACGTCGGTGTGGAGGGGAGGACACGGCTAGAACCTGGTCGCCATGATCATCACACAAACCTGCAGAGGATAAGATGACACTGAACTATACGTAGACATTGTACCAATGTTAATCTCTTGGTTTTGATCTTGTACCACAGCTATATGGGATGTAGGATTTAACCATTGGGGGAGGCTAGATGAAAGGTCTATGGGACCTCTTTGCACTATCTCTGCAACTTTCTGTGAATCCAGAATTATTTCAAAATAAAAAGTTTTAGGGACTTCTTCGGTAGCACAGTGGTTAGGTAGCATCCGCCTGACAATGAAGGGGACACAAGTTCGATTGCTGGTCCAGGAAGATCCCACATGCCGCGCAGCAACTAAGCCCGTGCACCACAACTGCTGAGCTTGTGCTCTAGAGCCCGTGAGCCACAACTACTGAAGCCCATGTGCCTAGAGCCCCTGCAGTGAGGAGCCCGCGCACCACAATGAAGAGTAGCCCCTGCTCACCACAATTATTGAAAGCCCATGTGCAGCAACGAAGACCCAACGCAGCCAATAAATAAATAAATAAATAAATAAATAAAGTTTTTTTAAATTTTTTTTAAATTGTCAAAAAATGGAATAATTTATTATGTCTAACTACCCAAAATGGCATACATGTTGTGGAGTGTCTTAGAGTTTGGTTTTTTCCAAGTGTGCAAATTTTATAATATGAAATTTCTGCCATTTCTTCCCACCACCAACCTCAAGTAAAAGTGGCTGAACCTTCTCCCCAGGTATGTCACTTTTGTCATCAAACTGAAAATTGGGAAAGAAGCTTATTAGTTGGCCTCCTATTAATGGCTGTTTTAATGAGAAATAACATAAATCACTTTAGAATCAGCAGAGCCACCAGTGATCAGTAAAGTCAGGTTCAGAAAAGACGTCAACTTTGCTTTAAGGTGATTATTCAGAGGCAAGAGATCAGCTAAGTGCCCAGTTTTGCTACCACTTAGTTAACTGCTTTTTGCATTAAATACATTTGTTTGCAAAGAGTTAACTAACACCAGCAGATCACTGTATTTAAAGTAACTCCACACCAAAAGGATATCCTGTAAATATATTTAAAGAAATCCACTATCACCATTTTTACAGCATTCCTACTAACTGTCAATATAGATATCTTAGGACACTAATGTGAAAGTAAAACACCATTAACAAGTGTTAACTAGCCTGTTGTGTAGGTGTGGCTTTAAAGAATTGGTCACGTTAACAGAAACTCACCGAATTAACTGTACTCTTCCAGGTGAAATAGATGATCTGGACTTTTCGAGTCTTCCCCCATGTTTTTCTTCTTGGGTGTCTCTTAGTGAACTTTTGTTCCTAAAGAAGTAGTAATTTTATTAATCACTTTATGCTAATAGGAAATTAAAAATAGAAATGTATACAAAAATTCCTTCATTTTCATGTACCCAAATGATGCATTTTCCTGACACAGAGAATGACTATGAGCTCCAGTCTCATCTGACACCTGAGAAGTCCCTTCGGTCCTTCGAGCACAGCCACACATTTTATATGATGGAGAAACACTTTGTCCGGTATTTTTCTGTGCTAGAAACAGGTCTTCACGGGCTGCCATCATTGGGAAGGTCCTTCAGTCTGTGTCTTCTGTCCTGGGTCACAGTTGCCTGTTTCCTCACCTTACCCACCTGATGTTGCAGCAGGGCCTGTGCCTGATCTTCCAGATATTCTGAAGCTTAGTATACACCTTGGCACGTACTGGGTTTGCATTAAATACTCGTTTAGTAAATTCTTAATTGAAAAAATAAGCACATGGAAAAAGCACTATTTTATAACTCACCTCCCAGTTACCAGAGTAGCCTATCCACTTGTCATTTTCAGACTCACTCTTTCAAATAGAGCCACAGAGGTAAACACCCCAAAATCAGTAAGAATTAGAGGAGCAAGTGTTTCTCCTCCTTCCACAAGACTCCTTCCCTCTGTCAGCTCTGAGTTTGCATCCAAAATACAATCACCTGTGCTTCTCAGATCCCTGCAGGTGAGGGTCCCCATGGGACCAGCAGGGAGCCAGTTAAGAAAGCATTAACTAATACCAGCAGATCAAGTATGCAAATTTTATAATGTGAAAATTGCACACTTATTCCCAATAAGGGGACAACATGGAACATTAAAAATAGCCTGTAACTTGTAGCTTATTTGCTAAACTTTAAAACGTGCTCTTGGAGCTTCTGACTGCTTTGGTATTGGTAACCTTGGCCCTTAATCTTTGCTTTGGCACCGATTTACAGAGGGTCCTAAATGGAACTGGGCTTGTATATTTCAGATGCTCATAAAACCAGTGTCCACTTTACTCAGGCCTGTCATATGTTTGTGGTTCTATCCTTTTTTTTACAGCATTTACTTAAAGTTCTGTTAATATACAAGATACCACCTCTGTGAAGTTTTCCCTAATTAACTCCACATAATTTTAAACTTAATCACGTGATTTAAATCAGAATTCTCCGGACACTTACTTAATCATGCCCCTACCACAATGTTCACAC
The DNA here is from genome assembly GCF_030028045.1 of Hippopotamus amphibius kiboko. Lineage (NCBI taxonomy): Eukaryota > Metazoa > Chordata > Mammalia > Artiodactyla > Hippopotamidae > Hippopotamus > Hippopotamus amphibius. The sequence continues at coordinate 135,863,575 of NC_080189.1, read as the reverse complement.
CTCCCGTGTGATTCCTCCCTGTGTTTTATCATCTTTTTCACCTGGTATTTGCCCTGACTCACCAATCACATGAAAGTGAATGGTGCCCTCCCTCCGTGGTACTCTGCATACAAACCCTGTTTGTTGTCAGATCTCTCTGCTTGGAACATCAAGGCGAAGGAAGGAACCAATTTGTATTATGGAGGAAGGTTTAAGTATCTACTCTGTGTTTTTCTCTGATGCAGTAAAGTTATGTGAAAAGTTGAGCAAGGATGTATCAGAAGACCCATCATGTAATGTCTACGTACTCTTTGGCATCAATAGTGGTCTTCCAATTTAAACTCGGCTCCAATCTCTTGGTCAGCTGACTCCTTCCCAAATTAATTCGGTTCTTCTCCAGTGCGCTCCTGCAGGAAGCAGCACTAGCTTTACAGGAAGCAGCCACTTCCTCCTTAGGTGCCTCATTAGGCCGGTCCTTTTTCTTTTGCTCTTCTTCATTGAATCCAACCTCCTTTAATTAAAGAAAAGAGCATATTTTTACAACAAGATCATTTCTGAATTATCTCACGCTATCTGAAAATTAACCCTGGCAATAAATTCAGACACGGAAGTCTCAAGATGCTCTAACTTGCGTTGCTTAGCAACACAAATTGAATCCAGGCCACTTCAAGACCAAGGCCTCTATTGGAGTTAGGCTGACAGCAATGGGATGACCCTAAACTCACATCTGAGTTTAGCCCACACGGATACAGCAGCAGGACTAGACTGACTCGCTCCTCACCCCCACCAGAAAAAAATTACACTCAAACCCTGGAAAGACTGACACACGTCTTAATCAAATTGCTGAGACCAAGGATAAAGAGACCAGAAATAAAAGACATTATAGCCAGAGGAAGAACCATAACAATTAAAAGAGACTTCTCATCAGAGACAATGCAATCCAGAAGACAAGGGAGTGATATAGTTAAAGTGATGAAAGGGAAAACACCAATATCCTGTCAACCCAAAGTTCTATACAGAGGAAAAAAAAAATCTTTTGAAATGAAGGTAAAATAAAGACATTCACAGATGAAGAAAAGCTGAGAGAATTCACTGCTAGGAGACCCAGGCTGAAAAAAAAAGACGTTCATGAAGCTCTTCAATCAGAAGGAATCTCATACCAGACAGAACACGGATCTACACAAAAGAATGCAGAGATGGTAAAAGTAAACATAAAAGATTCTTTGTGATGAGGAGTTAACAGCATGTCGAAGTAAAATGTACGACAACAATAGGACAAAAGACGTCTGACGCACACTATTGTAAGGTTCTCAGACTAGGTGCGAAGCTGTATAATATTGTCAAAGGTAGACATGATAACATAGAGATATACGTTAGAAGCCCAAGTGAGATGCTTTTAAAAATCAGTGTAACTGATGAACTAATAGCATAAACAAAATGGAATCATTTCTAAAAGCTCAATTAATTCACAAAGGGAAGAAAAAGAGGAGAAAAAGAACAAAGAACAAGTGGGACTAATAAAAGCAACAAGCAAAACAGTACACTGACTCCAACACTATCAGCACATTAGATGAAAATGATTTAAAAATGTCAATGAAAAGATATCATCAGGTTGGATGAAAAAGGAAAACCCAACTATTTGGGGTCTAAAAGAAACCACATTATATACTAAGATATAAATACACTATAAGTAAAAAACTGGAGAAATGTATTCCATGAAGCAGGAATGCCTTCATTAAAATCAGACAAAATGGACTTCAAAACAAATAATACTATCAGAGATAAAGAGAGAGACACATAATGACCAAGAGCCAATTAACACCCAATTCTAACTGTGTGTTCACCAAACAATAGAACTTCAAAAGATATAAAGCAAAAACAGAATTCACAGGAAAAACAGATAAACCCACAATCAGGAGACTTCAAAACTCCCCTCTCAGTAATCAACAAAATGAGCAAAACAAAACTTAATAAGAATATAAAATACCTGAGGAAGATGATCAACCGCCTGGATGTAACTGACATTTATAGAACACACCACACACAGCAGCAGAATACACATTCTTCTCAAATGCACAAGGGAAAATCCACCAAAATGGACCGTATTTTAAGCCATAAAACAAACATCCACAAATTTAAAAGAACTAAAATTATGCAAGACTTGGTCTCTTAATAAAATAGAAATAAGCTAGAAATTTGTAAGAAGACACAAAGAAAACCCTCAGATACATTGATTTGCACAAAAACAAATCAAAGTCTACCAGACACGGTGTGTGTGCTGCTTACAAAGACATTTATAGCATAAAACTTTATATTAAAAAATAAAGGTCTCAAATCAATGCCCAAGCTTCCAAATAAAGAAATTAAATTAAACCCAAAGAGAGCAGAAGAAAGAAAATTATAAAGAACAAATAAAATAGAAAGCAAACAATAGACAAAAATCAATGAAAGAAATAGTTGTTCTCTGAAAAGACCAATAAGATTGATCACCTCTTTTCAGACTAGTCAAGAATAAAAAGAAGATATAAATGACCAATATTAGGCACGAAAGAGGGGTTATCACAGCAGAGCCTCCAGACATCAGAAGATAATAGTGGAGTGCTATACTTGATGCCAATACATGAGGTAAATTAGATAAAATGTGCAAATTCATTGAAAGACATGAACTACCAAAGCTCAGTAAGAGAAAGAAATTTAAATAGTTCTATATCTACTAAAGAAATAAAATTCTCAACGTAAAACCTTTCAACAAAGAAACCTTCAGGTAGAGATGGCTTCCTTGGTAAATTCTACCAAACATTTAACAAAGAAATAAGACTCAATCTATATGAAGAATTCTAGAAAGAAGAAAAGTAGTGCATACTTCCCAATTCATTTGAGGCCACATTACCCAGATATCAAAACCAGACAAAGACATTAAAAATAACTACTAACCCATATCCTTCATGACTATAGATGCAAAGATTCTCAGTAAAATATTATCAAATTGCATCCAGCAATGTCAAATAGAGTAAGACATCATAACCAAGTAGGATTTATCCCAGGATTCAATATTAGCTCATATTCAAAAATTAATGATCATATCAACAGACTAAAGAAGAAAAATCATGTAATCATCTCAAGAGATACAGTAAAATCATCACCTCCAAGTACTAATGGGCTTATCTCCCATGGTTTATGTTGAGGTCCCATGGGAAGCACATAATAAAGCACCCTTCCCCTCCCCAGCCAGGTGAGTGCCAGCAGAGGCCCAGTGGGGAGACTAAACTGCCACCCCCTGCCCAGTGGGGACACTGAACTTCCACTCCCAGACCCACACATAAGGCCTACACTTAGAGAAGTCCTGCTAAAACAAAAGATTTTTTAAAAATCCAGTTTCACAATATAACCCTAAAATGTCCAAGACAACACAAAAAATCACTCATCACACCAAGAATGAGGAACGTCACAACCTGAATGAGAAAGGACAATGCTTCTACCAAGATAAAATGGATGATGAAATCATCTCACATAGATATGGGAATAAGATTTTAAAGTAGCCATCATAAAAAGGCTTCAATAATCAATTATGGAGACCTGAAACAAATGAAATATCAGAAAGTCTCAGCAAATAAAGAAGAACCAAATAGAAACTTTGAAATTGAAATTTACAAACCAAAATAACTCACTGGATAGCTTAGAAACAGGATGGAGAGGACACAGGAGAGAAACCATGAACTTGAAGACAAATGATAGAAATGACCCAATCTGAACAAAAAAGAGAAAATATATTGAAAAAAAAAAATTAACAGAGCCTCATGATCGGTGGGACCATAGCAAAAACCCTAACATTCATGCAATCAGGGCATCAGAAGGAAAGGAGAAAGAAGGTCAGGCTGAAAATGCATTCTAAGAATGTCTGAAATTTTCCCAAGCTTGGAAAAAGACATAAATCTAAGATTCAAGAAGTTGAGCAAACCCTAAACAAAATAAACCCAAAGAAATTCCTGCCAAGATACATAATAATCAAACTCCATAAAACCAAAGTCAAGGAAAATTCTTAACAGCAATGACAGAGAAACAATATTTTACCTATAAGAGAAAAACAACTAAAATAACAGCAGATTTCTCATGAGAAACCATGGAGGCCAGGAAGACTGGAACAACATTTTTAAAGTGTTGAAAATAAAGAACTGTCAACCCAGAACACCACATCAAGTGGAAATATTCTTCATAAATAAAGGGAAATTCAAGATGTTCTCAGATAGGGACTTGCCAGGTGTCACAGTGATTGAGAATCTGCCTGCCAATGCAGGGAACACAGGTTTGATCCCTGGGCCGGGAAGATCCCACATGCTGCGGCAGAGCAGCCGAGTCCCTGGGCCACAACTACTGAAGCCCGCACGCCTAGAGCCCTCAAGACACAATTACTAAGCCCATGTGCCACAACTACTAAAGCCAGCGCACCTAGAGCCCGTGCCCCACAAGAGAAGCCACTGCAATGAGAAGCCCATGCACTGCAACAAAGAGCAGCCCCCACTTGCCACAACTAGAAAAAGCCAGTGCAGAGCAACGAAGACCCAACACAGCCAAAAATAAAATAAATAAATAAATAAATAAATAAATCTTAAAAAAAAAAAAAAGCTGTTCTCAGATAAAGGAAAACTAAGAGAACCAACAGACCTACCTCAAAGGATATGATAAAAGAAGGAAATTGGAAAAGAACAACAGAAAGAATAGAAGCATGGGTAAGTACAAAAGACTTCCATTCTTGAGTTTTCTTTTTTTTTAATTTACTTATTTTTTTTTTTGAGGTACACTAAGTTCAATCATCTGTTTTTATACACATATCCCCATATTCTCTCCCTCCCTCAACTCCTCCCCACCCTCCCCATCCCAGTCCTCTAAGGCATCATCCATCCTTGAGTTGGACTCCCTTTGTTATACAGCAACTTCCCACTGGCTATCTGTTTTACAGTTGGTAGTATATATATATATATGTCTATGCTACTCTCTCACTTCGTCTCAGCTTCCCCTTCACCCCCCACCCCCCAAACCTCAAGTTCCCCAGTCCATTCTCTGCATCTGCATCCTTGTTCTTGTCACTGAGTTCATCAGTACCATTTTTAGATTCCGAATATGTGAGTTAGCATACAATATTTGTCTTTCTCTTTCTGACTTACTTCACTCTGTATGACAGACTCTAGGTCTATCCACCTCATTACATATAGCTCCATCTCATCCCTTTTTATAGCTGAGTAATATTTCATTGTATATATATGCCACATCTTCTGTATCCATTCACTTGTTGATGGGCATTTAGGTTGCTTCCATGTCCTGGCTATTGTAAATAGTGCTGCAATAAACATTATGGTACATGCTTCTTTGGGGATTATGGTTTTCTTTGGGTATATGCCCAGGAGTGGGATTACTGGATCATATGGTAGTTCTATTTGTAGTTTTTTAAGGAACCTCCAAATTGTTTTCCATAGTGGCTGTACCAACTTACAGTCCCACCAACAGTGCAGGAGAGTTCCCTTTTCTCCACACCCTCTCCAACATTTGTGGTTTCCAGATTTTGTGATGATGGCCATTCTGATTGGTGTGAGGTGATACCTCATTGTGGCTTTGACTTGCATTTCTCTGATGATGAGTGATGTTGAGCATCTTTTCATGTGTTTGTTGGCCATCTGTATGTCTTCTTTGGAGAAATGTCTATTTAGGTCTTCTGCCCATTTGTGGATTGGGTTATTTGCTTTTTTGGTATTACGCTGCATGAGCTGCTTGTATATTTTGGAGGTTAATCCTTTGTCCATTGTTTCATAGGCAACTATTTTTTCCCATTCTGAGGGTTGCCTTCTTGTCTTGTTTATGGTTTCTTTCTCTGTGCAAAAGCTTTTAAGTTTCATGAGATCCCATTTGTTTATTCTTGATTTTATTTCCATGATTCTAGGAGGTGGGTCAAAAAGGATGTTGCTTTGATGTATGTCAAAGAGTGTTCTGCCTATGTTTTCCTCTAGGAGTTTTATAGTGTCTGGCCTTACATGTAGGTCTTTAATCCATTTGGAGTTTCTTTTTGTGTATGGTGTTAGGAAGTGTTCTAATTTCATTCTTTTACATGTAGCTGTCCAATTTTCCCAGCACCACTTATTGAAGAGGCTGTCTTTTTTCCATTGTATATTTGTGCCTCCTTTGTCAAAGATAAGGTGCCCATATGTGTTTGGGCTTACCTCTGAGTTCTCTATTCTATTCCATTGATCTTCCTGTCTATTTTTGTGCCAGTACCATACTGTCTTGATCACTATGGCCTTGTAGTATAGTTTGAAGTCAGGAAGCCTGATTCCATCCGCTCCATTTTTCCTTCTCAAGATTGTTTTGGCTATTCAGGGTCTTTTGCGTTTCCATACAAATCGTAAGATTTCTTGCTCTAGTTCTGTGAAAAATGCCATTGATAATTTGATCGGGATTGCATTGAATCTGTAAATTGCTTTGGGTAGTACAGTCATTTTCATTATGTTGATTCTTCCAATCCAGGAACATGGTATGTCCCTCCATCTGTTTGTGTCGTCTTTGATTTCTTTCATCAGTGTCTTAAAGTTTTCTGCATACAGATCTTTTGCCTCCTTAGGCAGGTTTATTCCTAAGCTTCTTGAGTCTTCTAAATGATGTTTGATGCTTGAAGCACAAATTACAACATTGTCTCATACAGTTATCAACAGGAAGGAAATAAAGACAAACATAAATGAGAGAGGGTAAAGGGACTTAAAGGGAGTTATGGTTTCTATACTTCACTCATGGTAAAATGTCAAACCAGTAGATTTTGATAACTTATGTGTAATACAATATCTACACAACCACCAAAAACTCTACACAAAGATACACTCAAAACACTATGGAAAAATCAAAATGGAGTTAAAAAAAAAAATGTTCAAGCAATCCAAAGAAAATCAGGAAAAAGAATAAGAGAAAGAAAACAGAAAACGGAAGGAGATAACAGAAAATAAAACTAAGCTGGCCAATTTAAACTGTAATATATCAATAATTAAAAGTAAATGATCTAAACACACCAATGGATACATCAATAGGAGTTTCAGAAAGTGGATTTTTAAAATGACTGTCTACAAGAAACTCACTTCAAATAAAATGACACAGATAGCTTAAAAGTAAAAGAAGGGGAAAGGATATACCATGCAAACGTTCGTTTAAAAAAAAAAAGCAGGAGTGGCTATATGAATAGCAGATTAAGTAGCCTTTAGAAAAAAGAGAATCACCAAAGACAGAAAGGGACATTACATAATGATAAAATACTCAATCAAGAAGGCATAGTCCTAAATGTGCTGCCAACACAAAAACAGAACTAAGAGGAGGAACAGACAAATCTACAATTTCAAATCCCTCACTCAACCCTGAGACATAAAGAACTCAACCTCACCAAAAACTGAATTTATAGAGATTTAAGTCATTGAGAATGAGTTCTCTGACTACACTGGAATCCAACTAACAGTGAAACATGTGATAGGAAAATCTAATGCTGAACAGCAAACTTCTAAATAATCACGGATCAAAGAGGAAGTCTCAAGGAAAAAAATGTTTATTGAGGTATAGTTGATTTAAGTGAATTTTTTTAAAATAGAAAAACTGAATGAAAATGAAAATAGTGATAACACCAAAATGTGTGACAGGTAGGCGAAGTTCTATGAGGGAAATTTTTACCACTAAATATTTACCTTAAAATGGAAGAAAACTCTCAAATCAAGAGTCTAAGCTGCCACCTTAAGAAACTAGAAAAAGAAGAGCAATATAAACCCACAACAGGCAGGAGGATGGAAAAACAGATGCATCTCTGAAGTGTCAACGTTACGGTGAGAGCAGGAAAGTGGAGAGTGCCTTCCACCTTCTGCTGTCCTGCCCCCAGAGAGGTGATCACCTGTTTCTGAATGTCTTTGTCCAAAAGACAAACAGCTTCTCTACAGATGAATGTTGACTTAACATTATTCACACCTGAAATCACCAAAATTGCTTTCAATGAAAATATGACTAGATTAAATTAAATGTATGATTTAAAAAACTAGAGGAATAACAGGAAATGAAACCCTAAGTAAAAAGAAGAAAAGAATAAATACCAAAGTGAAGTAGAAAAAAGAAAAATAGAGAAAAACAATGAAACTAAAAGCGAGTTCTTTGAGAGAATTGAGAAAAATGATGGACTTCTAGCCAGATGGATCAAGAAAAAAATAAAACACAACGATTAATGAATAATACGGGACACGAGAGAGGTAACAGTAGCTACAGATTCTACAGTTGTTAAAAGGTTAATAAAAGAATACTATAAAGAAGCTTATACCAATCAATTCAACAACTTAAATGAAAGGGATTCATTCCTTTAAAGACAACCTAGCAAGCTCCCTCAAGAAGAAACAGATAACCTGCCTGGCCCTAGAACTAGTTAAGGACATTGAATTTGTAGTTAAAACCTTACCACAAAGAACAGTCCAGGCCCAGGTGGCTTCACTGGTGAATTCTACCAAACAGTTAAGACAGAAATAATATCATTTCTACACAAACACTTCCAGAAAATTGAATGCGAGATAAAACTTTACAAATCATCCTGTAAGATCAGTATTACTCTGATATCCAAACCAGACAAAGATATTGAAGAAAAGAAAATTACACATTGATAATCTTACATAGATGCAAAACTTCTCAATAAAATCTTAGCAAATTAAGTTTTTTAAATATATAAAAAGGATAATACACCCTGAACAAATGAAGTGTGTCCCAGAAATGTAAGGTTGGTTTATCATTTGAAAATCAATATAATTCACCATGTTAAACTAAAAAACTCATGATTAATGCAATAGGTACAGAAATATCATGGTAACATCCAACATCAACAACTTGGAATAGAGGGGAACTTCCTCAACCTTATAAATTTCATCTATGAAAAAACTGACAGCTAACAATAATTAGAAACTGAAAGTCTTCCCTTTACTATCAGGAACAAGAAACCACATCTATTCAACTCTGTACTGGAGTTTCCAGCTAGTGCATTAAGAAAAGAAAAAGAAATAAAATGAGTGAAATTGGAGAGGAAGAGGTAAAATGATCTTTATTCAGAGACAATATGATCCTCTACATATAAAACCCTTGAGAATCTACAAACCAGACAAAACTAACAAGTGACTTTAGCACGGTTTCAGGATATAAACTCAATGTACAAAAGTCAAGTGTATTTTTATGTAGTAGCAACAATCAGAAATTGAAACTTTAAAACTATTGTTAACAATAGCCCCCAAAGAGGAAATATTTATAGATACATTTCACAAGAGATATGTAAGACTGTGCACTGAAAGTTACAAAACAATGCTGAGAGAAATTAAATAAGATGGAGAGACATGCTAAGTAATACTAAACAAATGGGGAGACATACTGTGTCCTGTGGATTGGAAACCCAATACTGTTTAGATGTAGGTTCTTAAATTGATCTATAGATTCAATACAATATCAATCATAATTCCTTCAGGGTTTTTATGAAGAAATTGACAAGCTGACTATAAAATTCGAATGGACATGCAAAAGAGATAGAATAGTCAGCAACTCTGAAGGACAGAAGCAACATTGGAGGATTGACACTTACTTGACCCAAGACTTACTGTAAGTAAGTAAGTAATCAAGACAGTGTGGTTCTGGTATAAAAATAGACAGAGAGATCAATGGAACAGAAATATACCCATACAAATGGACAACAGTGCAAAGAAAGGACAATTCTTTTTCGACAGCTAGATATCTACATGCAGAAGAAAAAAATGAGCTTTGATCCACACCTTGTATCATGTACAAAAAAATATATTAAACTGGATCATAGGCCTAAATGTAGAACCTAATGTTTAAAAACTTCTGGTAAAAAGCACTGGAGAAAAGCTTTGTGATGCTGGGTTTGGGAAAGCTTTATTAGATACAACACTATAAATAAATAACAAATTGGACTTCATCAAAATTGAGGACATTTGCTCTTTGAAAGACTCTTTTTGGAGAATGAAATGACAAGCCACAAACTGGGAGAAAATATTTACAAATCCTATATCTGAAAGAATATATGTCGACATGTATGTGTGTATGCATGTATGTGTATATGTGTGTATATATATATATCTCATAAATCAATAATAAGAAACCAAACAACCCAATAAAAAATGGGCAAAAGATTTGAATATACACTTTACCACTTTAGATATATGAATGGCAAATAAGCATATGAAAGTATTCTTTCAAGAAATGCAAATTAAAACTCAGTGAGATATCCGTACACACCTATTAGAATGTCTGAAACAAGGGACCGACCGTACCACTCACTGAAGAGTATGTGACACAGCTGTCAATCTCATGCAGTGTCGGAGCGGACGGAGAATGTTACAACCACTTTGGAAAAGAGTTTACCAATTGCTTAAAGTTAAACATATAACCACCATATAACCTTGCCATTCAAGTCCGAGGTTTTACCCAAGAAAAATGAAGGCATGTGGTCCCTACCCTGGTGGCGCAGTGGTTAAGAATCCGCCTGCCAATGCAGGGGACATGGGTTCAATCCCCGGGCCGGGAAGATCCCACCCACATGCTGCAGAGCAACTAAGCCCATGCACCACAACTACTGAGCCGGCGCTCTAGAGCCTGCAAGCCACAACTATTGAAGCCCGTGCACCCTAGAGCCCACGTGCCACAACTACTGAGCCCATGTACCACAACTACTGAAGCTGTGTGCTCTAGGGCCCACATGCTGCAACTACTGAGGCCATGTGCTGCAACTACTGGAAGCCTGTGTGCCTAGAGCCCATGCTCTGCAACAAAAGAAGCCATGGCACCGAGAAACCCACGCATGGCAATGAAGAGTAGCCCGCAGGCAGTAACAAAGACCCAAAGTAGCCAAAAGTAAATAAAAATTTAAAAATTAAAAATTAAAAAATTTTAAAAAAGCATATGGTCTGTAAAAATAAACACCCAAAAACAAAACATTAAAAATATGAGAGCTTCAAATTTAAAGATTTGTACAATGTTTGGAAGACAAAGTAAAGGAATATTTGCAGAAAGTGTGGTGGGGTGTGTGAGAGAAAAGAAAATCAGAGGATCAATCTCAGAGGCCCCAAAATCAAACTAGAAGTTTCAAAACGAGAACAAAGAGAACAGAGTGGAAAAAAATGATTAAAGACATAATACAAAAACATTTTTCCAGTTCTGAAGGATATATGCCATCATTAATGAAAAACAAACAAAAACCAGCACCAACTATATCATCATGAAAATTACAAAACAACAGGGATAAGAGAAAATCCTAAAGGCTCATTATATGGGAAAAGCCAAAACAAACAGTTCACATAGGAAAAATGTCTTTAAAATTCTAAGTAAAAATTATTTTCAAACTGTCATTATAGAAACAACAACTGAGAGAGAAGAATAAAGATATTTTCAAACATGCTAACCCTCAATTTTTTCCCTCCTATGTGCCTCTTTTACTCAGGAAGTGCTACCAGAATGATGGGGTGGACCAAGAAAAATAAAACTGATGAGAAGGGCACTTCCTCAACAAGATAAAGGCCATATATGGAGAGCCCACAGCTAACATCATATTCTACAGCAAAAGCTGGAAAGCATTTCCCCTAAAATCAGGAGTAAGACAAGGAATGTACTTCTGCCACTTCTATTCAACATAGTCCTGAAAGTTCTAACCATGGAATTTGGCAAGAAAAAGAAGTTTAAAGCATCCAGATTGTAAAGGAAAAAGAAAACTATCTCTGTTCACAGGTGGCTTGATCTTATATATAGAAAAACCTAAAGATTCAAAAGAAACTGAATTAAATAAATTCAGCAAAGTTGCAGGATTCAATTTTGAATTTCACATTCAAAAATCAGAACTGATTTTAACACTCAAAAATCAGTTGTATTTCTATACACTAACAGTGGATAATCAAAAAGGACATTAAGAAAACAATTCCATTTACAACAGCATCAAACAGAATAAAATACTTAGGAATAAATTTAACCAAGGAGGCAGCAGACTTGTACACTGAAAACTATAAAACATTGCTGAAAGAAGTTAAAGAAGACACCAACAAATGGGAAAACTTTCCATGTTCATGGATTAGAAGATAATATTCTTAAGATGACAAAGCATCTATAGAGTCAATGCAATCCCTTTCAAAATCTCAGTGGTGTTTTTTGCAGAAATGGTAAAACCAAGCCTAAAATTCATATAGAAAGTCAAGGGACTCCAAATAACCAAAACAGTCTTGAAAAAACAAGGACAAAGTTTGAGGGCTCACACTTCCTGATTTCAAAACTAGTACAAAGCTACAGTAATCAAAACAGTATGGGACTGGTATATGGCAAGACATATATGCAGATGCAACAGAACTGAGAGCCCAAAAATAAACCTTGAAATCTATAGTCAATTGATTTTTAACAAGGATGACAAGACCATTCAGTGGGGAAAGAATAATGTGTTCAACAAATGGTGCTGGGAAAACTGAACATCCACATGCAACAGAATGAAGGTTGTCCCTCACACCATATACAAAACCTAACTAAAGGTGAATCAAAGACCTAAACTTCAGAGAACTTAAACTAAAAAATTCTTAGTAGAAAAATTAAGGGCAAATCTTTGCTACCTTGGATTTAGCAATGGTTCCTTAAATATAATACCAAAAGCACAGGTAACAAAATAAAAAATATATTAATTAGACTTTACCAAAATTTAAAATGTTTGTATACCAAAGGACATTATTAAGATGAGTAAAAAGACAACCTATAGAATAGGGGAAAATATGTGTAAATCTTTTATCTGATAAGGAATTAATACCCATAATATATAAAGAACTCCAGCTCAACGACGAGACAATTTAATTGTTTAAACAGACAAAGGACTTGAACAGACATTTCTTCAAAGAAGATATACAAATGACCAACAAGCACATGAAAATGTGCTCAACATCACTAATTATTAGGGAAATGCAAATCAAAACCACAATGGGATACTGTGTTCACACTTATTGGATGTCTATAATAAACACAAACACACACAGAAAATATCAAGTGTTGGTGAGGATGTGAAGAAACTGAAATCTTCATACCTGCTGTTGGGAATGTAAAATGGTTCAGCTGCTGTGGAAAGAGCTTGGCAGCTTCTCCAAAAGTTAAACACAGATTACCGTATGACCCAGAAATTCCACCCTGACATGTACACCCAAAAGAATTGAAAAGAAGGACTCACATATTTGTACACCAATATTCATAATATTTTTCACAATAAGCAAACGTGGAAAACCCAGCATCCATAAATAGATGAACCGATAAACAAAATTTGGTATACACATAAATGGAAGATCATTCAGCCATAAAAAGGAATGAAGTTCAGATACAGGCATGTCACAGATGAACCTGGAAAACATTATGGTAAGTGAAATATGCCAAACACCAAAGTACAAATATTGTATGATTCCATTTACATGAAACACCTAGAATAGGTAAATTCATAGAGACAGAAAGTATATTAGCATTTACCAAGAGCTGGGGGAGAAGGAAAGAAAAGTAATTGCTTAGTTTCAGACGATGAAAAAGATTTCGAAATAGTAGTAACAGTTGCACAACCTTGTGAACGTACTTCACGCCACTAAATGATACTCAAAGTGGTCACCATGGCAAATTTTATATTTTATGTGTATATATTTTATGACAATAACAACAGCGCAACAACAATGGAAGACTGGGGTCCAGGAAATAAGTGATCCAACACCAGGAAACAAAAAGAATTCACAAAATGATGACAGAGAAGTGCCTGGATAAGAGCAGTGACAGCAGCGGCAGAAATACAGAGACCTGATGAGTGAGTTCTCATGGGGTCTGGGAATTGCCAGCAGCCTGAGAACCAGCCTGGAACACAAGCGAATCGCATTAATGTTCCTTGCATATCGTTTCTAACCTACATCAGCTTCAACCAAAATTTTATTTCACAAAATATTACACTGACTGATTTCTTTGTCCAGCACAATGTCACAAATCATAGGAGACACAAAAGTGCCGTTCTTAGGCACATGCAGTTGACACACTTAAGAAGACTAACCAGCTAGGTAGCAATCATGGGATTCCCAGAAAGGATAAAAATAATCAAAATGTCTAGGCTTCATTAGCAGAACTGAGTCCTTTGCTCCTAGTGTGATTAATGCAAAATGAAAAAGTCCTATTTAGAAAGCGCTTTGAAATATTACACCTGTCACCTAAAGTAAACCAGAAGCATTCTTAAACTGCTACATTTACAAAATTTACTACTTTATATTGTGGGAAACACTCTAATAGTTGAAAGTATTGTCCAAAACGAGGCAGAATTACTCTCCGATTTTTTATATTATAGAAAGTTGTAGCCAAAAAATATAATGCCATGGAAGTTCAAAAAGAGACTGTAACACTTACCTGTTTCGACATATTTTCTGAAAATATGGCTGATTTTTCTCTTAAAAGTGTGATGAGGTCTTTATAAATTTCACCTTTTCTCTCATAATTAATTTCCCCCTCATCCTCTGTTTTGCCCTTTGGGAGAAAAAGTTTGGTGCTATAATTAATGGACTAGCAATACAAGAACCTGATCAATATGTCACAACCCAAGCGCAAGTACTGTTTTCTTCTCCAAAGGATCCCACGTATCAGTCTTTATACATGAAGTGTACAGGCAAACCCTTCCTTCTTAATGTTACCTATCTACTCACTCATTCATTCATGCAGCAAGCCTTTACCAAGGGCCTCCTAGATGCACAGGGCACGCTGCTATCCAGCAGAGGCCTGAAAGCTCCCGTCCCTCTACACTTCTCTCCTGTGAAAATTCATTATGATGTCAAGAGCTTTTGATGAAGCCACAGAAGGCCTTGAGGTTAGAATGCCACCACACAAAAGCCCGTGTTTCTGCTGATCACACCCTGCTCTTGTTCTGTGTGGAGCACAACTGCTATAGGCTCGTTTTCTAGGGGTGTGATCTCCGTGTAACCATCTGCCGCTCCCCCTCGGCCTCTCTCTCTCTCTCCTTTCCTCATTTCACTTTGCTTTCCTTTGCCTATTATTCTTCCTTCACCATACGTGTGTGTTTGCACACATACGAATATAAACTGTAGTGCGTTACATATATAACTGTATATATAAAACATATATATATATATATATAAACTGCAGAGTGTTATACATTTTCTTGTACTTTCTGAACAGCTTCAGTTCCTTGTCTTTCATTTTTTAAACTGAGAGGAACACTCAGATGTTTCCATATCAAATACAGTTGTATGTGCATCAATAGCCTTTTACAGAAGCAAAAGCTCCTCACCCCACTCTGGAAGGCCAAAGAAAAGCATTCCTTTTTTTCTTTTAATCTCTTATTTTCCGATAGGAGATTTTGCTTCTCTAAAGTATCAGAACAAACTGGAAGCAAAATCATATTTAGGTTGTCTGCTTCCTCTGTGCAGAAACAAGCCCAGGGTCAGGCTGATAAGAAAACACGGGAAGGCGGGTCAGAAGACATGCCTCCTGCCATGGAGAACAGGCACCGCATCTCGATACCCACCCAGGCAGAGAGGCGACTGCTCTCCAAACAGTCCCCCGGGGTAGGTGGATCCCCATTACGGCAGGATGTTGCCGTGAGTCCCAGATTTACACGGAAGACAGCGAGGGCTGGGTTTTGCAGAGGACTCCTTCTAGCTAAGTTCAGTCAACAGCTGTGAGACGCAAAGTCAAGGTTTTGATCCAGAAGATCCAGAGGCCCACCCGCCCAGGCTCTGAGCCTGCAGAGCTGCGTTTCTCTGCTGCCAGGCCGGCTGGGTCTCAGTCAGCAGGCGGGCAGAGGCCGTCGGGGAGGCTGGACGAGGCAGCAGGGACATGCTCCCTCCCGAGTCCCGTCAGAGCCACCCAGCCATGCCCCTCAGCCCGCAGTGGCAGTTGCTTCCAGTAGCAACAGTTGGTTCTAACTTCCACGGGGTTTTCCCAGAGGCCCAGCACCAGGCTCACTACCCCCTGCAGAAATACCACTAACAGCCGCCCACAGCCCCATCCTCGGAGGCCCGGGCCAGCTCTGCCGAATCCTCCTTGAGCCCCTGAGGTACCAGCACTAACTGGGCAGCACCCACTCCTCAGGGCTCTGGGGCCGGTTTCATGGAGACACCTGGGCTACGACGGGACCAGCATAGCCTGGAGGTGACCATTCTTCAGACCCCTAAGGAACCACCACCGATGCAAGCAGGGTCCACTCTTCAGAGGTGAAAGTCCCAGGTCTGCACAGCCCTGCCCTGAGATGCTGAGGTCCCAACACAGCCCCCCAACCCCGGACAGCTGGGGCCCCACTTCAGGGGGCACCTCCTCCAGGCACCCACATTTGGGTCCCCTCCTTCCCTCCCATTTGTCCCCTCAGCTCTGAGGGCAGAGCCACAGTTATGGCTCTTGCATCACCTCGATGATCCTTTTTAATTAATTAACTAATTTATTTATTGGCTGCATTGGGTCTTCATTGCTGCACACAGGCTTTCTCTAGTTGTGGAGAGTGGGGCTACTCTTTGTTGCGGTGTGCCAGCTTCTCATTGTGGTGGCTTCTCTTATTGCGGAGCATGGGCTCTAGGCACACAGGCTTCAATAGTTGTGGCACATGGGCTCAGTAGTTGCAGCTCACGGGCTCTAGAGTGCAGGCTCAGTAGTTGTGGCACATGGGCTTAGTTGCTCCCTGGCATGTGGGATCTTCCCAGCCCAGGGATCGAACCCGTGTCCCCTGCTTTGGCAGGCAGATTCTTAACCACTGCACCACTGCCTCGATGATCCTTTTTTGACTCTTCTTTCCTCTCATACTTGAGTCATTAATCAGCAAACTGATTATGTTAAAGAGGCTTTAGCTTTAGACAGCGGAACGGGTCACCTTGAAGGCCATTTCCTACAACACTGACTTAAGGACCCGCAGGGGAGACTGAGGCAGCAAACACACAGCAAAGGGATCTGCATGAACCCCACAGAACACACTTCATTTTCTATGGTTTTGGGATTCAGTCCTGGAGACATGCCTGCACTTACAGAGACCAAGCTAAGGACCAAAGTCAATACTGTCTTTAAAAAATTACTTACGCCATTTAAAAACACTCCTTCTTTGCTACAAGTAACGCACAGAGTTTCGCCATCATGTGGTTTCACCAGCACGTAGCAAATTTCCCCTTGAATCTGTCTCCAAGGTGGGGCTCGACATCCATTAGAAAATTCATAATCTGAAACCAATTATCCGTCAATTACAAGGAGCTCCTTAACCGCAACTTGTAAAGTAGCTTGGCTTCAAAAACTAGGACTGAAAATTTAAGTTTTCATTTCTTAAACATTTAATGTAGCTACTGAAGCATTTAGAAAATATAATTATGGAAATATATATAATATTAAATGAACCTGAGGTATACTCGATAGACTCCAAGACTGTCTGTTCTTCCTTTCCTGAGAACCGTTTAAGCAGCTCTATATCATTCTTAACAGTCCTTGGATTTAACCGTATTTCTCTGAAATAAATGTTTAGAAATTCATTGTAAATACTTTAAAACAGAATCTGCAGCAAACAACATGAAAACATTCCATTATATCAGGGGAATATCTTTTTGTGTAATTAAACTATCAGTTAAATTATACAACAACAAAAGTGCAGTGAACGTTAACCATGTTACAATCTTACAACACTGTCAAAACGTCAAAGAATCAGTGATTTGAGTTGAATGCAACATTAAACCTACTCACTTAAATATTCACTTCATTTCTTAATGATAATAACAAAGTAGTGGAAAACACTAGACACATGAACACATTTCAAACTTTATAAACTGTACATGATAATTGCATCACAATTTTAAAATTTAATAGTTTAAGAGACTTTGAAAATAACAAGGCCACTTAATGTCTTCAGAATTAGATGAAACTCCACTAGAATGTTTTAGCCATGTGAACTGAAAATTTTATTATTTAGAACTAGAAATATTCATGCAATAACTAAAATTTTATTCCAAAAAAAATGTAATGTTAAATCAATAGCAACCACTTCCAAACCTTATTTTTCTTGTGTTTTTTCCCTAAAGCTCTGAAAGTACTTTTTATAACCAGTTTTTAGAGGTTTCTTTTTTCAAAAAAAGACTCACAAGGAAATATGATTCAGAGAATGATTGAGTAGGTGCAGATCCAGCTGCTTGAGTAGCAAGGCAACCTCCATCTTACTCTCCCTCTCGGGGTCAGCATCTTTGCTCATTTCATCAAGAATAGTTAATTCAGATGAGTCTTCATTTATTTCATTTATCATATTATAATCCAAGCCCAGGATTTTTGCTACAGGATTTCTGTTTGCTGACCGAAAAAAGGAAATGTAAAAAATTATCCTCTTGTCTTCTATTACAAGAACCATAGAGACTAAAGAGTCCTTTGGGGCCCACTCAAATGGGTTTCTTTCATTAAACTTTCTCTGATAGACCAAATCTGAATTAGTCTCTACTTCTCAGATTCTACTCTACTTAGGAACTTTCTTACACCTCTTGAGATGTTTACCTTGTACTATAAAATCATCTATATATATGCCATCACCCTAATAGGACAGAAGCCAAGAGGGCTATTTTTCTTTTGTTCAGAATAGAAATTCAATCAATACATTCAGAATTGAAGATACAGAAATACTGGTCTCCTTAGAAGAATGATCACTAGAACTGTGTGTGTGTGCGTACCAGTGAACAGTATTCACAAATGCTTTCTCTCTAAAATACCATGTTTTTCTCAGCCTACAGATCTACTGCCAATCTTTTCTACCTGTTTGAACTGCTTATATTTTCAATGTCTTTTGACGTTAGTTGGGAAAAAATCTTAACCAGTATTTACACATGTGCCAAAATTACAGTGAAAAATTTAAACACCAACTCATGAAAGTTGAACCTAGAGATGTTGAAAACAGAATTTTATAAAGGCCAAAAAACTATATGGTTGAAAATGAGGGAGAAAGGGCCAAAATCATGTTTAGAAAGGAGGAGGAATTCAAGTCAGATGAAAATATATATGTATTTGGATGGGGGTGTGGGGGACGCCTATGGGACTAATTCAGAAAGCTTGACCTGATGGAAATGAAAAGAAGCACAGTGATGGCACTAACATTCCCATGGGAAATGGACTATTAGCAGGAAAGGCTGGGGGAGGGGCAAGGGAAGGAGACCCAGGAACCAACCACTGGTGAGCATCTCTACTCACCACCTTAACTGTCGTCTCTAAAGATTAGGAAGAGAGATACTAGGTGAATTCTGGGGAAAGACACAGAGCTGACTTCCAAATTGCCAGATACCGTGCAATTTGGACCTGAAACTAAGAGCTGGACCTAGAACTCTTACAGAAAGGGCAAACTGTAGCAAAGGATGTGTATTTAGCCAGATTGGGTATATAACACTCTATGTATCAAGTCTATATATTAAGTTGAATTTAATGAACAGCCGTGCCTCTATTAACTCTTCTTAAATTCAGTTTCATTCTCAAGATTTCATCCCTCCTCAAAAAAGTAGCTCTGATGTATAGGAGGAGAAGGCAAGTCATAAAAAGAGACTGCTCTTCTAAGGTTCACATCTTTTAAAAAATTAAAAGAAAAGAAAAGGGCCCAACTTTCCACCTCACAGCCATGGACAGTGGCAAAGAATGATGAGAGACAGAACTCAGGTACCTTATGCCTGGGACCCACCAGTTACATGATTCCAAAGAAGCAAAACACATATAGGACATAATTACCTATTGTTAGGTATTTTTACTTGTAAGAAATATGTAGAGCCCAATTATAGCAGGTAATCAATCACATTCTCTTTTGCATGCTAGATGATTAGATAATAATAAGAACATTATATAACTTTAGTGAAGAGGGAAAATATTTCCCACTGAATGAATGTAACTATTCACAGAAAGCTCTGTACTTCCACAATGGAAAGGGCTGAGACAAATGGAAAGTGAGATTATTACAGGCTGTCTGCTAAAGGAGGAGGCTACATTTGTTTTAAAGGAAACAGCTCACCATCTATCACAGCAGAATGTAAGAGCAGAGGGTAGCTTCTGGTGCTGGCCCTGGACATCTGTCTTTTCCCCTGACGTGAACCTTAAAGCCCTCAGATCTTTCCAGAAGCTAAGAAGGCTCTCTTTAAACCACACACTAAAATTGGAAATCTAGAAGCTTACTAATGCTAAAGCATTAGGCTTTTCACTTAAAGCAGAAATCTGATATGAGCATAACATTTCAGCCAAGAAAAATTAATGACATTTTTATGAACATAGGACTTTTTACCTTCTAGGTTATAGAACTTTTTTCAAGAGACTATAACAAATGATTCCTTCCTCCCCCTACCCCGCCCCCAAGATTATGTTTCTAAAAGTTCAAATTACAGACTGGAGTGTAAATATCACCTTCAATACATGCTTGTGCTTCCTTCAGCTTTGTATTTTTGGCAACATACAACATGCGTGCCAGCTGCCCAAAGCTCCTAATTTTAATTTGTGGTACAGAGAGAAATAGCAAAGGCTGTCCATTTTTATCAACTTCTTCTGATTTGACTGTTGTTTCACTAAAAAATGAAAACAAAATATTTTTTGAAAGCTTAAGGTTACCTGGATGCCAGCAAAGTTAAATTTAAGACATTTCAACAAATTATTTCCACGTCTCATGATAAAACAGAGAGAATATAAATATCTCTTGTTAGAAGCTCATCTATTTTCCCACTTTCATCCACACTCAGGCCCTTAAACCCCCAAACTTATTAGCAACGTGATATATCCAGGAAGAAAATTTTTAAGCAATTTCTTGAATACCTATGTGAACTCAATCAGGTTTTGGTTTTTCTAATAATGCACTGGACATCTTTTTAGAAATCACTGGTTCTCCTCCTGCACTGTTGGTGGGAATGTAATGTGATACAGCCACCTTGGAAAACAGTATGGAGGTTCCTTAAAAAACTAAAAACAGAACTACCATATGACCCAGCAACCCCACCACTGGGCATATACCTGGAGAAAACCATAGTTCAAAAAGACACATGTACCACAATGTGCACTGCAGCATTATTTACAATAGCCAGGACATGGAAGCAACCTAAATGTCCATCAACAGAAGAATGGATAAAGAAGATGTGGCACATATATACAATGGACTATTACTCAGCCATAGAAAGGGATGAAATTGAGTTATTTGTAGTGAGGTGGATGGACCTAAAGTCTGTCATACAGAGTGAAGTCACAAAGAGAAAAACAAATACCGTATGCTAACGCATATATATGGAATCTAAAATCATGGTACTGATGAACACAGTGGCAGAGGAAGAATAAAGACATAGAGGTAGAGAACATACTTGAGGACATGGGGAGGGGGTAAGGAGAAGCTGGAACAAAGTGAAAGAGTAGTATTGACATTTATATACTACCAAATGTACAATAAATAGCTAGTGGGAAGCAACTGCCTAACACAGGGAGATTAACTCGATGACTGCTGATGATCTAGAGGGGTGGGATAGGGAGGATGGGAGGCAGGCTCAGGAGGGAGGGGATGTGGGGATATATGTTTAAATACAGCTGATCCACTTTGTTGTACAGCGGAAACTGGCACAACAGTGTAAAGCTATTATACTCCAATAAAGACCAAAAAAAACCCCAAAAAACCACTAGTTCAAAACCATTCACATTTTGTGGATTTCTACTATTATTTTAATTATAAAATTTTTACAGCACAGTAATTAGTGGTTAGGAATTTTCTTGGCTACTCTGTTTATGAGCAAAAAAAGCTAAGAAAAAAGACAAACTGGACGCCCTCTGCAGATTATCTGCCCACTCCAAACCCCCAATTTGGTTTACTTTAGGATAACAGCAGTTTTTCTAACAAGGATTTTTCCTGATCAGAAATGATTAGCTCCCCTTGATTGGTGTTTCTGCCCATTTAAACTTTTTTAGTTTGGCATTTCTAAAATATTAACATGTTTTTACGGCAGTGATCTATCTACAGATTTCTACCACTTACAACATTACTTACACTGCCTAGCTCTTTCATTACATACTGATATTCTTGGCAGGCTGTCCACATATTAAAACTGGATATTTTAAATTGTAACGCAGATAAATAACTGTGAAATGTTGACAGTTCATCAGAAAAAGTAAATCTGACACTCAGACAATCTACTACTATTTCAGTAGAATAGAAACAGGATAGAAACTATGGGAGGCAGAACAATGGTTCCTCCCGTGACATCCATGTCCTAATCCCTGGAACCTACGAACATGTCACCTTATGTGGCAAAAGGGACTGTGCAGATGGCTTACGTTAAAGATTTTGAGGTGGGAAGGCTACGCTGGAACATCTAGGTGGGTCCAATGAAATCGAAGCAGTCTTTAGAGGAGGCAGGGCGCAGGGTCAAGTCAGAGAAGGCCATGTGCCCATGGAAACACGGGTCAGTAATGCGGCGCCACGACCTGAGGAAGCCAGGTGGCCTCCAGAAGCTGGAAAAGGCAAGGACGAATTCTCCTTCAGCCCACTGAAGGAAGACAGCCCCACCCAGACTCCTTATGGATTTTTCACCTCTAGAACTGGAAGATAAAAAATGTGTTGTTTTCAGCCATTAAGTGCATGGTAATTTGTTACAGCAGCAACAGGAAGCCAATATAGGGACTTCATCAGACTCATCCACTGCTGTAACCCCAGGTCCTCAAAGAATAACTGCACACAGAAGGTGTTCAACAAATGCACGAGGAATAAAGGAAGGACAAAATGTTTTTAGACTTGCCAGTGATGTGCATCATTTACAAAATGTATATTTTCCCTGGAATAAAGCTTTGGGATTTACTGTAATCCCTTTAGGATTGAGGGGCTTTCTTAGAGGCCTGTACCAGGGCTGGCCACTGGCGCTGATCGGGTGAGAAGAGTCACGGGCAGCCCGAATGCCCACAGCATCAAGCTCCTGAATTTGAGAAAGTAAAACTCCCACAGAGACCTGGGAGAACCCAGGGACATTTTTCATGGCTCCTGCCAGCTGAAGCCAGTAGCTGGACAGAGCAGGAGGAACTAAAGCACCAGTGATGGAGAGGACTGTTGAAAAGCAGGCTCCCGTTTCAGGCTCACAAATCTCTGGTCCCTGAAGAACAAGCTCTTTGGAAGAAAGCTGCGGTAGCCACCTTGATAAGGTTAAGAAGAATGAAAGAAAGAATAAATGAAATCCCCCCACCTGATCAAGGGACTTTTAAACTGGACTTGGGGGAGGGAGCTCAGAATATTCAGCTTACGCTACAGAGAGCAGGAAAAATGTCTTATTTATTTAACCCCTAAGTCAAGTTCCGTGTCGGGAACACAGTAATTATGTATGTCATAGTAATTACTCCACAAATAAGGCTTATAGTTGAGAAGTTATTCAATAATTCTGAGGAATGAGAAACAAAGAGTTCAATTACAGAACGTCAGGCCACTGATCTTAATACTGTGACTTTGAAATTTTACTGAAATACAATACTTACTGTCTCATAAAACAATACCATTTTACAGTTGGAGATCATGTAATTCAGTCCTTGGTGATACTGATCAGAAAACCAAGGACCAAATAGGCATGAACTATGTGTGAAGTGTGCATTCCTGGGGGAGGAGGGCACTTGCTCAGGCGTCCAGACTTCTCATCCACAGAGAACTTGTACCATCATATAATTTTGTGCCAACTCATGTACATCACTGAGTCACAGCAGTTCATAACTAACATACAGCAATATTAAAGCAGACATGATTCAAAAATCATAGTTCTACCAGAAGAGAGAATAGAAGAGGTAAGAACACTTTCACAAAGCGATTCTGAACGCTCACCCAAGCTTCATTCTAGAGACTCAAAGCACCTCAGCTCTGTGTACCACCCACAGTCACCTGTCCTTAATTTACAGTGACTTGGGCTTCATTCTGAGGTGTTTCAGGAAGATTATTAATCTCATCCTGTGTAACAAGAACAAAAGCAATTGGAAATGGTGATAAAAAGAGACCTATGGTTTCCATTACAATGGAAGGAGAGGCATTTTCCCCTCAAAACTGAACGTGGAGAGATGATACTGTGGGACGAACAGCTGCACGTCGGGAATGAGTCTAAAGGAAATGAGTGCCTCAGGCCAGCTCGGAAAGTGCTGTGCTTATCTAGTCAATTAAAAACCACCTGCACAAAATGATAGAAGACGGTGGATGGAACCTACAACCTCCTCGTTGTGTGACTAAAGGATCAGTTTCAACGTCAGACGCCCACGAGCCTAACTCTAGAGGAAGGCTGATCACACTTGTGTAGACCGCTACAGAGAGCACATCTGGAGATGCACAACATCCGCTGAGAAGAGAGGCCACAAGAAAAAATATGGTCCCCAAATATCTGCAGAGATCAACAAAATCTGTATCAGTATAGACACAATTGACTTGTTTTGGAACAAGAGGGCTGAGAGAATGTACATCCCCGAGAAGAATCTGCCTTTAATCTAAAACATCCAAGGATATTACTGTTTGGTAGAAACACGTCCAGAGACTTCAGGCTTAAATCCTTCATGATGACCTGGTTATCCACATGGACTTACAGATATGAATCCTGAGTAGTGGGCTTCCCCCACTTTAAATAAGTGAATAAATGTGTTCTAAGTCTCAGTAGCTAAGCAAAAAGAGTGAAGATGAACCAAAGGGCGAAGAGTGAGGCAATGAGGCTGTTTCACCACTCACTCTTCTTGCCATTGAGGGCATCTCTGGCTTACATCACTTGTGTTGCTGGACGTAGCAAACACCAAGTGGCTATGGGTTGCTGACAGTTCTTTGGTTTAGGGGGTAGAACACGGGGTATGGTCAAGACGTGGATGTGAAAGCACTAGGTATTCTCCATCATTACCAAAATCTCAGCTGTATCCTTTGCCTTCTTTGGGGCAGTTAGTACCTACGTGGTTTTTATCAAGACACAAAGGCATGGTTTCCTCCCTACATAGCAAGCGCCACTATCACACTCTCTCATTCCTTCCACCATTAAAATATCATCAACAAAGATCAGAAACAAGAATGACAGATAGAAAAGTTGGCCCACGGAAAAGCTGCATGGTAAATTCGACAGAAGGAAAACAATCAAGGGGTAACTCGTTCAAAATATACATGGTGTCAAAATATCAAAACATCCTGCTTGAGGGAACATTGTACCTTTAGACTATATGCAGAGATATAAAAATAGAAATAAAGCAAGAAGAAACTGGACAGGCATAGAGAAATAGTGATGCATTACGTGTATGTCAGCCCCCTAACTAGGTCACAGATGTGATCATGTCTGTACTTGGAACACAGAGTAAGTACAGAGGCAAGACACAACAACAATCTTGATCTCTTCTGACATTTGCTTTAAATCCATCTTTGTACTAAGTAGTTCATCTGTTTTTAATTGATTTTACAGATGAGTTCATCTTTCAAAAATTAGAAAAAACAATGTGTGACGCTACATTGAACTTAGGTGGGAGCAATGAAGCACTTTGGGAGAAAGCGACCATAAGCACAGTTAAAAATAAGATACAATTAAAAAAAAAAAAAAAGAGTTCAGAAAATTCAGAGAGAAAATGGATCATGATACCAGAACTCCAGAGCTCTTGAAATACAGTTCCAGAATGGTTTTGCAGTTCTAAAAATTAAATTCAGAGTTTATTCTCTCAAATAACCCCAAAGGGAAAAAAAATGGAAAAGGCATCTGTAGGAAGCTTTGGCTAGACACCTGTTTTTGATAAGATCAGACTTTAAAAGTTCATACGCAAAACCAAAGAGGGACAGAGACGTAGAACAGAGGGCCAGAATGCCTGAAGTGACACATAACAAATTAACCACAAAAAAAAAGTTTATATGAATTTATACATATTTATCACTTACAATTACAATGATGCATATATATTTTATATAAGTATAATTATATGTATATACATTTATCTAATTTACATAAAATATATATTTAGCTATGTTCAAAAGAGACAAACTGATAGCTCACTGTTTGAGGTGGAAGTAGGATTTTTTTTTAATCTCAGATTTGGAAGGG
The DNA here is from genome assembly GCF_030028045.1 of Hippopotamus amphibius kiboko. Lineage (NCBI taxonomy): Eukaryota > Metazoa > Chordata > Mammalia > Artiodactyla > Hippopotamidae > Hippopotamus > Hippopotamus amphibius. Next base: position 135,837,533 of record NC_080189.1, on the reverse strand, counting down.
TCTCGTTTGAAGACAATGTTATTTGTCAAGAAGTCTCTCCCTTTTATTAAGCAAAATGTACCACTCTCCCTCTGCCACCCCATAGATGTTACAGATTTAAATATCAGAAGGGATTCTGTCTATATCTGAGGTCACAAAATCAATGTCTAGTGGCATCTGGCAGGTCATACGAGTGGAAAGACCCATCACAAAGCAATAGCAAATGTTGGCAGTGTGGTGACCTGGAGAACACATCCCCTATCAAAAGAAAGTTCAAGTTTAAACATTAGATAGATTTTACCCACGTGCCTCCAGTTTTCTGAGATTTCTGAGATTCACAGAGGTTAAGCAACTTGCTCCAAACCTCCACCCAATTGATAAAAAAACGTGCAATTGAAGATATTAAACTCTAAAAGCAATTCACTGGCTTACCTGACAACATAACCTGATCCAAAGGCTGGGGGATCCAAATTTGTTTTCCATTCCAGTGGTTCTACAAAAACATAGTTTGCCTCTTGGGGATGTTTATAGATAAAACTCTCCACAAACATAATAATTTCCTCCAATATCGCCTCATTGAGAGGGGTAGTTTCCAAGGTCCTAGCCCCGTGCCCCGCAGCTGTCCACTGCGCAGACCTTGTCAGTGCCACGCCCATGGGCTCTCAGGATGTTCAGACCCGAGCTCAGCGCACACACTGTGTCAGAGCAGAGAGAGAGAGAGACAATAGCATCTACCTTTCCACCGCAACATTTCTCATTTTCAAGATTTTAAGCTAGCACTTACCCAACCTGCGTTCTGTTTATTCATATGAGCAGGGGATTTTTTAATTATCCAATTGCTCTCCAATTCAATAAAATAGTTAACTTTCCCTGAGCCAGCTCTAAGTAAAACTGATGAGGACATAAGGATTTTCCAATACCTGCCTGCCCTGGAATGAATGACTTCTTTCTCATTTTCCTGGGGCCTGAGAGAGAGGATTCAAACAACTGGGCAGAAAATGGAAACAGAGAAGTCCAAGAGTGGAAAAAAAGAATCGGAGGAGGTTGGCATCAAGGCCTTTGGTTTGCAGCTCTGCTGGGGCCAGAGGTTAAGTCAGCAATTGCTCTTTTGAGCTGGATCACACATTGTTTAGCATCAGGCTATTAAACTGGATTCTGCTATTCTCTGTCATCATCACACATCTGCATCAGTGCAATGACAGCTGATGAAGATGATCCTGAGAGCTCTGTAAGTTCCCCCAAGTGCCTTCTGAACTCATAAGCAATTGAATAAGAACATTAAGTGAAACAGAATTTTAACTTTTTCCTCAAAATTGGTAAAGCACATATTGACCCTATTAATCAAAATATTTGAGCAATTCAAATTCCGTACTCCCTGCCCATATATCCTGCCCAGAATATTTTATTGTAACTCATAACTTTCTTAAGAGCAAATGTGAGAACAAATGAGAATCTTTTTAGCCTGTTTATCTAAATTGATTCTCAAAAGTCTCGCATTAAAATGTAAAACAGAAATTGAAATAAACTTCACTTTAGCTAAATATAAATTAGCCTTCAAAAGAAGATATTTGAAAAGAAAACATTATCTGTAAACTTAAGAGCCAAGTTAATAAATAAGTTCTGACATTAATACACAATGGATATTTAAGTCTTTTTTTCAGATAATCTATACTTGTTTATTTCCTCATTTGTAATGAAACTGATCATTAAAACCTTTCTTCTGGAATGTCTGAAGATTGGTTAAAAATTAAAGAAGAATAAAATTAGCATCGCCCTCGACCCATCATTATTACAAAAGCTCAGTACCAACATTCTACAGGAATGATTTGGAGATTTTACTTTCCATCCTGTATTAAATCTTGAAATCCAGCAACAGGGACATCTAGATCAGAGGTCCTTGACTGGGCAGTACTGGCTGCTGAGAAGCAGTGGAGAAGCACTGTACAGATGTTTTATTATCAAAATGATACGAATGGGACATTGTTAACATTTAGTGATGAGGACCAAGGAGGCCAGATGTCCTGCAACATGCGGGACAGTCCCCCAGAAGGAAGACTTAGGCTGCAATCTCCAGCATCTAGTACATAAACAATTTCAGATAATTAATACCTGAGCCTACAACCTATCGCTACTTTACAAATAAACAGGAAGGATTTTTTTCAGTTGTAGTAATATGCACTGAATTTTCCAGAATTGAAACGATCATCCAAATTAAAGGACAGTTGTAAATACTTCATTTTATATGGAACTTTACCAAGGGGTCAGCATTTTGTAAAATTATATCATTGATTGAAATGCTAGTTACACAGTTTGTTCCAGTGACATGTCTGTATTTGGAGCTACTGCATACATAGCACTTCTATGTAGGGCTGGAGCAGCTGATTACTTCATTATATACTCTAGGATAGTGGTACCTGAGCATTCACATGCTGATATCTACTACAATAACCTTCCTTTATTTTACAGTTAGAGCGCCACTGAGATTTAAAACTATGATTTTGATTTCAGAAGAGTAAAGTGGGCATTACAAAATATTTGTTATAAAAAGCAAGTATTGGATCAGTTAAGGTTGAGAACAACATATACACAGATGTACATATATATATCTGTAAAAGTGCTAGTGAAATAAAATGTATACCAAAAATGTACAAATTTGTTCTGTGCCATTTGATTTAGTATTCCAATGTTTTATTTCTATTGCTAGGTTCTAAACACATAAGCAGGTACTCATGTTTTTGTGTGACACTTGAGTTTCCCAAGATGATGAGAAGTGCAAATAGATTTATCTTATATGGAAAGGTTTAGGTGGACAGTTGTGTTTGTTTTTAATCTTAAGTGTAAACTTGTTTCGGTTTATAAAGCTGTACTGTGTGCATCATTTCCTACTTGAAGCTTTTAAAAGAAAAATGTGAAATTACATACGGCTGTGGCAGTCAACGTACCACACAGCAACTTCCTGGAAGACACTTAACAAGGAGCTACGAAATGCAAAATGTTCTTCTTTTCATCATGATAAATTTTCTAGGAATGTGTGTAACATATTTGACTTTATTCAAATTGTTTTTCTGAGTCTATCAAGCAGGCAGCTGCAGCACTGGACAGGCTTGACTTATGAAGGCCTAAGAAAATCTTAGGGGGCCTATGATGCTATTATTAGAATATTACTAGGGGAAAAAAAAGTGGAACAAAATCGCAAAGAGAAGACCATGTATAAAAGACCTTGAAAATAAATAAATAAATAAATAAAGGCTTCGCAGGCCGAACTGAGTTTGTAAAAGAAAAAAATAAGTAGTCTTGTATTTTTTTCTGCTTAAGTATGAGAAATTTCCAGTGGCCTCTTAATTTGCCAAGAGAACCAAAGCTACAGCATTTATTCCACTAATTCCAGTGATATTCCAAAATGGTCAGTATAACGCGGGTGAAAATTAAAAAAATAACAGTTTTTTTATCAGGACAGGCTGATAGGAAGTTTCCACCCAGCGCCAATCCATGAATTCTTAGGGCCTGAGAACCATGGTTACAATGAACACATATGAATACACAGGGCATATCTTTGAATTAAATTAAGATGTTAAAGTTTAACAATTACAAGGAAAGAAGTTTTTGTGCACTTGTTTGTTTCCATAAATTGAGAATCACTTTACACTCAGGCTCTCTACTCATCCATTAGATACAACAGTTTGTTTTTCTTTTTTACGGGTCCGTTGCAAGCCTCCACTATCATTAATAAAATGAAACCCATTCGTGAATAACTTCTGTAACAGTTGAGCAGAAACAAAACCAAATTCTTTATGAGACTGCGGGGAATATAAGCGCCCACGCTCCAGAGCTGCGGCTGGGGAAGTGGGTTAGGAGGCAGTGCCTACACTGGCATCCTGAGAACCAGGAAGCTAGGCGGTGAGACCTTCAGATCAATTAGCTTCAGAGCCGACAGGAACCGAGTCTGGAATCAAAGCAAACCCAACACCGGTGTGAAGACACGCGATGCGGGTACCAGCTGGCCCCTCCACCGGAGTAACGCGTTAGCGCGGGAGGCCGGTTCCCGGGCGGAGCGGGGAGGGGGAGGCCGGAGGGGCGTCAGGGAAGGCGGCACCGAGACTGAGGCGAAGCTGCAAAGGCGGAGGAGGAAGGAAGATGGAATGCGAGACGTGGATGCGGTCCCAACGGGGGGTCGGGGGACGCGACGCGGAGGCGGAGGAGCGGGAGGTCCCCGGGCCCGGGCAGGAGCGGGGTGGCCGCGGGGAGGCAGGGGCTGGACGGGGGAGGGAGAGAGACGGGGAGCGGGCGGATCTGCGGCCCGAAGGGAGAGAAGCCGGAGAAAGGACACGCGCGGGGCCCGAGCGCGGCTCCGCACTTCTCCACCCACGCGGACGCCGCGCCCGCGGGCCGCACTCACCTGCCGCGCCCGGCTCCGTGCCCGCTCTGCGCCCCGCGCCCCGCGCTCCGCCCGCGCGCGCCGGTTGCTAGGACGCCGGGTAAACACGGAGCCGCGCCGCGCGCACCCGGCCAGCCCCGCGCTGCGCCCTCGCGCCCTGGAAAGATGCTGGGTCCTCCTCCTCCTCCTCCTCCTCCTCCTCCTCCTCCTCCTCCTCCTCCTCCTCCTCCTCCTCCTCCTCCTCCTCCTCCTCCTCCTCCTCCTCCTCCTCCCCCTCCTCCTCCTCCTCCTCCTCCCCCTCCCCCTCCTCCTCCTCCTCCCCCTCCCCCTCCCCCTCCCCCTCCCCCTCCCCCTCCCCTCCCCCTCCCCCTCCCCCTCCCCCTCCCCCTCCCCCTCCCCCTCCCCCTCCCCCTCCCCCTCCCCCTCCCCCTCCCCCTCCCCTCCCCCTCCCCTCCCCCCCCTCCCCCTCCCCCCCTCCCCCTCCCCCTCCCCCTCCTCCTCCTCCGGGGCGGGGCCCCGCTCATGCCACCAGGTGGGAAATGTTCACCTTCCCTAAGGCTTTAGCAGCAGCTTCACGGAGAACCGAAAGCAAATCGAAAATAGTTCGAAACACCGTTTTTCTTCCCCGCAGGCTTCCAGACCGCAGTCCTGTAGCGTCCCGGGAGGGGTTCCGTGTACCTGAAATCTTCACTGGGTTCACAAAAATAGCACAGGGCCTCTCACAGGATATTTCAGGTCCACATTTTTCTCTCCAGAAAGCAAATGAGCTAGAATTCTCAGATAACTCACTGGAAAGGCAGAAACTGCTCTTGGATACCCTAGTTCAGAGAACTGGAACGAAGTGAGAACATTTCCCCGTGTTTTTAAATGCCTTTTACCTTTGTGCATTAAGATGAGCTTGACCCCACAAGTAGACACTCTACCAACAAGAGACCAACCTTGAAAAACCAGTGGGGAATGAGGGAATGATGAAAAAGAAAATATTTGGTGGGAAAAAAGAGAGAGAGGCAATGAGCACTGTAGCATCTTGGGGGCTGGAGTGTTTGGGGACAGTGCTGGACAAACCAGGTGGGACAGTGTTCAGGAACTGGAACTGGATTGTTTTTCCTTAAAGCCGGAGAGGCAAATGTGTGAGGATGTTAGGTGTCAAATGTCAGACATGACAAAGCCTGTCTGCAGACACATAGAGAAATAAGATAGATGTGGCCTTTGTCTTGGGTTCTTTTCGTCTCTTCTTGAGAGTGTAAACGTTATTAGGAGTGGAATCGTTTTGCCTGAAGGGGCCTCTACTTCCTCTACTCTCCTAGAGTTGCAGGCACCAGAAAGGAAGATTATGTGCCAATAGGTTAAACGGCCCATTCAAAAAAAAAAAAAAGTGGAGCGATTACACTTAGAGACAATCACAGCACCATGCCTGTAGAGCTGATGCACCTCATGAACTGGTGAAGGTCCACAGGCTGGTGAGGGTCTACCTTTCAGAGGCGTTGTGAAGTGGTCCTAGAAGCAGGGACACTTCTTTGGGTACTTTATTTCACTTGGGCATTTTAATCAACTGTATAATATGAGACAGCATTTACTGGGCCCATGTAGAAACTGGCCAGAGGTCTACAAAGTTCTGGACAAGTGACCTTGGTTTGCAAAGCAGGAAAATGTCAGCACCAACTAAGATCTGAGCATTCGTGTCCTTATTTGCCAAATTCATGCCAAGGGTCAGAATCTGCCATTCTTAATCTGATTGCAAAATTGGAATTTATTAACCTTGAGATTTTTCCAAGAAAAAAAACGCTTCTAAGAATATTTAAATTTGTAGAATTCCCAGCTGGCTTCTTCCAGTTTTTTCTTGCCACGTGGAAGCACTAACTTGGCTGACCAGCTCGCAGCTTAACTGACCACTTCTCAGAGTGCTAACCAGTCTCCCAGTAGGACTTACCTAGTCTTTGTCTCTTTGCCTGTCTCCTACCACTGCAGTGAGCGCCATGAAATACAGACCTTTTCTGTCTCCTTCAAGTCTGTATCCGTAAGAGCTAGAAGAGAGACTGACCCGCGGAAGGAACAAAATTGATGAATCGTCTGGTCAAAGATGGCTTGCTACCTGACATTCTGTGTTGACCCAGGCACCAGAAGGGTGAGGCCTGCGTTTCCCTGGACACAATTGTTAGAACCAGTTTGATGATTTTGAGTGACTGTGTTATGGAAAAGAGCATTCAACACTGAGAGCACCGGGTGATCTCTGTAGCAGAGGCCTCTCCCAGCACTGCCTGCAGCTAGAACATGGCCCAGTTCTGTCCAGTGGAACTTTAGAGAAAGTCTGTCATGGGCGTCTGAGAAAGGCTTGAACATTTTTGACTCACCCCTGCAACTTTCTTTGAGCTAAATGTGCTCTGTGTGCAACCATCCACCAGGGCTCAGGGCAGCTCAGTTCCCCTGATGCACAGTAGACTTAGATTCTGTGTAAGTATTTGCTGGGGTTTCCTAACAAGGTACCACAGACCTTAAACAAATAGAAATATATTGTCTCACAGCTCTAAAAGCTAGAAGTCCAAAATCAAGGTGTTAGCAGGGTTGGTTCCTTCTGAGGCTGTGGGGGAAGTAGCTGTTCCAGGCCTCTCTTGGCTTGTGATGGCCATCTTCATGGTCATGGGATGTCCTCCCTGTATACCTGTCTCTGTGTGCACATGTCCCCCTTTTCTAAAGACAACCATCATATTGGACTAGGGCCTACCCTCATTAAGCCATTTTAGTTTCCACTGCCTCTGTAAGACCCTCTCTCCTACAAGGTCGCATTCTGAGGAACTGGGACTTCACCATATGAGTGAGGGGTGGGGTGGGACACAGTTGCAGACACAGCATTCTGTAAACAGGGGAGTCGGCGGGTTTCAGGGGCCCATTCATCTGTGTTAGAGTGGGGCCCCGGGGTGTGAGGAGCCAACAGGAGCATTTACAGGCCATGACCAGGAGAAGGCGACAAGCTAGGTGGGCTGGGTGTCCGATACCTCGATCAGGAAAGGACCGACAGAGGAACATCCTAAGTCAGGAAGTGTAGTCACCGCATTGTGCAGCAATGGAGTGAAGTCTCATTGTGGGACAAGATCCCCTCTTAATGGAATTTTTCAAGAGATTTCAGCAGAATCCTGATGATAGGAAATTCACATGAGATCTGATGAAGTCCTAACGGCCAGATTCCCCAAGTCTGACCTTCCCTTACAGATAGAGACCAACGATCAAAGAAGTCCAGCCTCAGCGGCCTTCTCAGTGATATACTGCAGACCAAGACCACAGTCTGGAAATGAAATGGCTCTTTCTTTTTAGATTCTAACTTCCTAGAATTTCATTTATTTGATAAGTGCTTTGGGGGATACCAATGCCTGCCAGGCACTCTGTTGGCAGAACTGGGTTATCCAATTCAATAACTGGCAAAAAAAAAAAAAAAAAAAAAAAAGGAGCCCATTAAACTCTGTTTAAAATCCCTGAAATAGAAGGGAGGCCAGTGGCGGGGAGCACAGGAAGCAGAGAGGGAGGAGAAGAGGATGGCGAGGTGGGCAGGATGGCGGCAGGTAGGGACTTGAAGCCATGACAAAGAGTCAGATTTTATCCCAAGAGCAAATGAAAGCTACTGGGGGGTTTTAAGGAGGGAGTGGCATGATCTGATCATGTTGGTCAGAAGCTATCCTGGCTGTTAAGGTGGCAGAGGAGAAGCAGAGAGACTATTAATAAGCCACTGTGGGTCAGGTCCCTAAGGAAATAGGGCCCACGATGGAGAGATGCCTGTGAGAGGTGGATTGGGGAATCTTTCCAGGGGGGTGAAGGCAGCAGGTCTGGACCGAGAGGAATGCGGAATTGCAGTCCAGTCACAGCCACCCCAGGGAGAGCTCTGGATCTGGGAGGGCGCTACAGAGTTTTCCCGTATTGAGAAGGGTCTGGCAGGGACTTAATATCTCATTATCTTTATATTTCCCCCTTCCCCCCCTACTCTGTTACATCCAAATTGTTATTTAGTTGATAATCTCCATTAGACACTAAGTTAATCTTTTTTTCTCCCAGCTTTATTGACATATAATTCACATGCAGCGTGTGTAAGTTTAAGGTGTACAGCACAATGATTTGACTTACAGACATCCTGAAGTGATTGTCACAGTAAGTTTAGTGAACATTCATTGTCTCATATAGATACAAAATTGTAAAAAATAGAAAAACGTTTTCCTTGTGTTGAGAACACTTAGGGTTTACTCTAAGAACTTTCGTATGTAACCTACAGCCGTGCTAATTATATTGATCATATTGTACATTACATTCCTAGTAATTTTGTGTCTTATAACTGGAAGTTTGTACCTTTTGGCCACCTTTATCCAGTTCCTCTTCCCCATACCCCCTGCCTCTGGTAATCACAAATCTGATCTCTTTTTCTATGAGTTTGCTTGTTTGTTTTTGAAATATAATTGCCCTACATCATTATGTTAGTTCCTGGTATACAATATAGTGATTTGATATTTCTATACTTTTCAAAACGACCCCTGTAGCTATGATATGTCACCTGTCACCATACAAAGATATTACATAGTTATGGACTGTATTTCCCACACTGTGCATTGCATAGCAGCGACTCAGTTATTGTGCAGCGAGAATTCTGTACCTCTGAATCTCCCTCACCTACTTCTTTCTTCCTCTCACCCTGCTCCCCTCTGGCAACCACATTTGTTCTCTGTATCTATAACTCTTTCTGTTTTGTTATGTTTCCACATTTGTTTTGTTTTTTAGATTCCACATATAAGTGACATTATAAGTATTTGTCTTTCTCTGACTTTTTTCACTTATTTCACTTAGCATAATACCCTCTGGGTCCATCCATGTTGTTACAAATGGCAAGATTTCATATTTTTATGGCCAAGTAATATTCTGGGGGGGGGGGTGTATAAATATATATACACCAAATCTTCTTTATCTATTCACCTATTGCTGGGCATTTAGGTTGCTTCCATATCTTGGCTACTGTAGATAACGCTACAGTGAACACAGGCATGCATGTTAGTGTTTTCGTTTTCTTCAGATGAATACCCAGGAGTGGAATTGCTGGATCATATGATAGCTCTATTTTTAATTTTTTGAGGAACCTCCATAGTGTTTTTCACAGAGGCTACACCAATTTACATTCCCACCAACAGCATACGAGGATTCCCTTTTCTTCACATTCTCACCATACTTGTTATTTGTTGTCTTTCTGGTAATAGACATTCTGACAGGTGTGAAGTGATATCTCATTGTGAATTTGATTTGCATTTTCCTCATGATTAGTGATGTTGAGCATCTTTTCATATGCTTGTTGGCCATCTGTATGCCTTGTTTGGAAAAATGTCTATTCAAATCCTCTGCCCATTTGTTCATTCAGTTGTTGTTTTTGTTTTTGTTTTTGTTTGATGTTGAGTTGTATGAGTTCTTTGCATATTTTGGATATTAACTTCTTTTTTTAATATTTATTTATTTATTTATTTATTTTTATTTGGTTGTGCCAGGTCTTAGTTGTGGCAGGCAGGCTCCTTAGCTGCAGCTCCCAGGCTCCTTAGTTGTGGCATGCAAACTCTTAGTTGCGGCACTCATGTGGGATCTTGTTCCCTGACCAGGGATCGAACCCAGGCCCCCTGCATTGGGAACTCAGAGTCTTAACCACTGTGCCACCAGGGAAGTCCTCTGGATATTAACTTCTTTTCAGATATATCTGCGAATATCTTCTCCTATTCAATAGGTGGCCTTTTCATGCTGTCAGTAGTTTCCTTTGCTGTGCAAAAGATTTTTAGTTCAATGTCCCATTTGTTTAATTTTGCTTTTGTGTCCCTTGCCTGAGGAGACAGATTGAAAAAAATTTTTGCAGACTGATGTCAGAGTGCATACTGCCTATGTTTTCTTCTAGCAGTTTTATGGTTTCAGGTCTTACATTTAAGTCCTTAACCCATTTTGAATTTATTTTTGTGTGTGAGTGTAGTCCAGTTTGATTCTTTTCCACGTGGGTGTCCAGTTTTCCCAACACCATTTGTTGAAGAGGCTGTCTTTTCCTCATTGTATAGTCTTGCCTCCTTTGTCATAGATTAATTGCCCATATAGGTATGGGTTCATTTCTGGACTCTCTATTCTGTTCCATTGATCTGTGTGTCTGTTTTTTGTGCCAGTACTACATTGTTTTGATGACTGTAGCTTTGTAGTATAGGTTGTAATCAGGGAGTGTGATACCTCCAGCTTTGTTCTTTCTCAAGACTGTTTTGGCTATTCAGGATCTTTTATGTTTCCATACAAATTTTAGAATTATTTGTTCTAGTTCTGTGAAAAATGCCATTAATATTTTGATAGGAATTGCACTGAATCTGTAGATTGCCTTTGGGTAGTATGGTTATTTTAACAATAGTACTTCTTCAAATCCATGAACACATTATAACTTTCCATCTGTTTATGTCATCTTCAATTTCTTTTTTTTTTTAATTGGGATATAGGGACTTCCCTGGTGGTTCAGTGGTGAAGAATCTGTCCTGCAATGCAGGGGATTTGGGTTCGATCCCTGGTCAAGGAACTAAGACCCCACATGCCATGGGGTGCCACACCTACAAGCCCACAGGCCTCAACTAGAGAGCCTGCGTGCTGCAAATGACAGAGCCCACATGCTCTGGAACCCATGTGCCACAACTAGAGAAGGGAAAACCTGCGTGCCACAACTGGAGAGAAGCCCACGTGCTGCAACAAAGATCCTGCATGCCACAATGCAGCCAAAAATAAAATAAATAAATAAAAATAAATATTTTTAAAAATTGGGGTATAATTGCTTTACAGTGTTGTGTTGGTTTCCACTGTACTACAAAGTGAATCAACTATATGCATACATATATCCCCTCGTTTTTGGACCTCCCACCCAAACCCCATATCCCACCCATCTAGGTCACTACAGAGCTCTGAGCTGAGCTCCCTGTGCTATACAGCAAGTTCTCACTAGCACTCTATTTTACACATGATAGTGTATATATGTCAATCCTAATCTCCCAGTTCATTCCACCCTCCCTTCCCTACACCCCCATGTCCACACATCCATTTTCTATATCTGCATGTCTATTCCTGCCCTGCAAATTGATTCATCTGTACCATTTTTCTGGATTTCACATATATGCATTAATATATGATATTTGTTTTTCTCTTTCTGACTTACTTCACTCTGAATGACAGACTGTAGGTCCATCCACATCTCTACAAGTGACCCAATTTCATTCCTTTTAATGGTTGTGTAATACTCCATTGTATATATGTACCGCTTCTTCTTTATCCATTCCTCTGTCAGTGGACATTTAGGTTGCTTCCGTGTCCTGGCAATTGTAAATAGTGCTGCAGTGAACATTGGAATACATGAGTCTTTTTGAATTATGGTTTTCTCTGGGTATATACCCAGTATTGGGATTGCTGGGGGTCATATGGTAGTTCTATGTTCAGTTTTTTAAGGATCCTCCATACTGTTCTCCATAGTGGCTATATCAATTTACATTCCCACCTACAGTACAGGAGGGTTCCCTTTTCTCCACACCCTCTCCAACGTTTATTGTTTGTAGATTTTTTGATATTGGTCATTCTGACTGGTGTGAGATGATACTCTGTAATTTTGACTTGTATTTCTCTAATAATTAGTGATGTTGAGCATATTTTCATGTGTTTGTTGGCCATCTGTATGTCTTCTTTGGAGAAATGTCTCTTTAGGTCTTCTGCCCATTTTTTGATTGGATTGTTTGTTTTTTTGATATTGAACTGCATGAGCTGTTTGTATATCTTGGAAATTAATCCCTTGTCAGTTGCTTAGTTTGCAAATATTTTCTCCCATTCTGAGGGTTGTCTTTTTGTCTTGTTTATGGTTTCCTTTGCTGTGCAAAAGCTTTTAAGTTTAATTGGGTCCCATTTGTTTATTTTTGTTTTTATTTTCATTACTCTAAGAGGTGGGTCTGAAAAGATCTTGCTGTGATTTATGTCAAAGAGTAATTTTCCTATGTTTTTCTCTAAGCGTTTTATAGTGTCTGTTTTTATATTTAGGTCTTTAATTCATTTTGAGTTTATTTTTGTGTATGGTGTTAGGGAATGTTCTAGTTTCATGTTTTTACATGTAGCTATCCAGTTTTTCCAGCAGCACTTATTGAAGAGGCTGTCTTTTCTCCATTGTATATATTCTTGCCTTGTATGTCATAGATTAGGTGTACATAGGTGTGTGGGTTTATCTCTGGGCTTTGTATCCTGTACCATTGATCTATATTTCTGTTTTTGTGCCAGTAGCATACTATCTTGATTCCTGTAGCTTTGTAGTATAGTCTGAAGTCAGGGAGCCTGACTTTTTGTTTCTCAAGATTGCTTTGTCTATTCGGGGTCTTTTGTGTTTCCACACAAATTGTAAAATTTTTTGTTCTAATTCTATGAAAAATGCCATTGGTACTTTGATAGGGATTGTGTTGAATCTGTAGATTGCTTTGGGTAGTATAGTCATTTTCACAGTATTGATTCTTCTAATCCAAGAATATGCTCTATCTCTCCATCTGTTTGTGTCATCCTTGATTTCTTTCATCCATGTTTTATAGTTCTCTGAATAGAGACATTTTGCCTCCTTAGGTAGGTTTATTCCTAAGTTTTTTTTTTTTTTACGTTGCAATGGTAAATGGGAGTGTTCCCCTAACTTCTCTTTCCAATCTTTTGTTGTTAGTGTATAGAAATGCAAGAGATTTCTGTGCACTAATTTTGTATCCTGCTACTTTACCAGATTCATTGATTAGCTCTAGTAGTTTTCTGTTGGCATCTTTAGGATTTTCTATGTATAGTATCATGTCATCTGTGAACCATGACAGGTTTTACTTCTTTTCCAATTTGTATTCCTTTTGTTTCTTTTTTCTACTCTGATTGCTGTGACTAGGACTTCCGAAACTATGTTGAATAATAACGGCAAGAGTGGACACACTTGTCTTGTTCCTGATCCTAGAGGGAATGCTTTCAGTTTTTCACCGTTGAGAATGATGTTTGCTGTCAATTGGTCATATATATGGCCTTTATTATGTTGAGGTAGGTTCTCTCTATGCCCAGTTTCTGGAGAGTCTTTTTTAAATGGGTTTGAAGTTTGTCAAAGCTTTTTCTGCATCTGTTGAGGTGGTCATATGGTTTTTATTCCTCAGTTTGTTAATATGGTGTATCATATTGGTTGATTTGCATATATTGAAGAATTCTTCCATCCCTGGGATAAATCCCACTTGATCATGGTGTATGATCCTTTTAATGTGTTGTTGGATTCTGTTTGCTAGTATTTTGTTGAGGATTTTTGCTCCTATGTTTATCAGTGATATTGGCATGTAATTTTCTTTTTTTGTTACATCTTTGTCTGATTTTGGTATCTGGGTGATGGTGGTCTCGTAGAATGAGCTTGGAAGTGTTCTTTCCTCTGTAATTTTTTGGCAGAGTTTGAGAAGGATAGGAGTTAGCTCTTCTCTAAATGTTTCATACAATGTGCCTGTCAAGCCATCTGGTCCTGGACTTCTAAATCTTTGTTGGAAGATTTTTCATTACAGTTTCAATTTCATTACCTGTGATTAGTCTGTTTATATATTCTGTTTCTTCCTCATTCTGTCTTGGAAGTTTGTACCTTTCTAAGAATTTGTCCATTTCTTCCAGATTGTCCATTTTATTGGCATATAGTTGCTTGTAGTACTCTTGTGATTGTTTGTATTTCTGCAGTGTCAGTTGTAATTTCTCCTTTTTCATTTCTAATTTTATTGATTTGAATTCTCTCCCTTTTTTCCTTGATGAGTGTGGCTAAAGGTTTATCATTTTTGTTTATCTTCTCAAAGAACCAGCTTTTAGTTTCATTGATTCTTGCTATATTTCATTTATTTCTGCTTTGATTTTTATGATTTCTTTCCACCTACTAACTTTGGGTTTTGTTTGTTCTTCTTTCTCTAATTGCTTTAGGTGTAAGTTTAGATTGTTTAGTTGAGATTTTTCTTTTTTCTTGAGGTGGGATTGAATTGCTATAAAGTTCCCTCTTAGAACTGCTTTTGTTGCATCCCATAGGTTTTGAGTCATCATGTTTTCATTGTCATTTGTTTCTATGAATTTTTGATTCACTCTTTGATTTCTTCAGTGATCTCTTGGTTATTTAGTAGCATATTGTTTAGCCTCCATGTGTTCATATTTTTAACAGTTTTTTTTTTCTGTAAGTGATTTCTAATCTCATAACATTGTGGTTGGAAAAGATGCTTGATATGATTTCAATTTCTTAAATTTTCCAAGGCTTGATTTGGGACCCAAGATGTGATCTATCCTGGAGAATTTTCCATGTGCAGTTGAGAAGAAAGTGTATTCTGCTACTTTCAAGTAGAGTGTCCTATAAATATCAATTAAGTCTACTTGGTCTACTGTGTCATTTGAAGCTTGTGTTTCCTCATTTATTTTCTGTTTGGATGATTTGTCCATTGGTGTAAGTGGGGTGTTAAAGTCCCCCACTATTATTGTGTTACTGTTGATTTCCCCTTTTATGGCTGTTAGCATTTGCCTTATCTGTTGAGGTGCTCCTATGTTGGGAGTATAAATATTTATAATTGTTATATTTTCTTCTTGGATTTATCCTGTGATCATTATGTAGTGTCCTTCCTTGTCTCTTGTAAGTCTTTATGTTAAAGTCTATTTTATCTGATATGAGTATTGCTACTCCAACTTTCTTTTTATTTCCATTTGCATGGAATATCTTTTGCCTTCCCCTCACTTTCAGTCTGTATGTGTCCGAAGTGGGTCTCTTGTAGGCAGCATATATATGGGTCTTATTTTTGTATCCATTCAGCCAGTCTGTATCTTTTGGTTGGAGCATTTAATTCATTTACTTTCAAGGTAATTATCAATATGCTTGTTCCTGTTACCATTTTCTTAATTATTTTGGGTTTGTTTTTGTGGATCTTTTTCTTCTCTTGTGTTACCTGGCTAGAGAAGTTCCCTTAGCATTTGTTGCAAGGCTGGTTTGGTGGTGCTGAATTCTCTTAGCTTTTGCTTGTTTATAAAGCTTTTGATTTCTCATCAAATCTGAATGAGATCCTCACTGGCTAGAGTAATCTTGATTGTAGGTTTTTCCCTTTCATCACTTTAAATATATCCTGCCACTCCCTTCTGGCCTGGGGAGTTTCTGCAAGGTATGCAGTGTGGCAAAAAAAAAGGCAACAAACAAAAAGGAGCAAAGCAATAACAAAGAATAAAAAAATATAATAAAATTTGAAAAATAAAAAATATATTAGAAAAAATAAAAATAAGAATGAAACAACAACAACAACGAAGCAAAACAGAACCACAACAGTGGAAAAAAAAAGAAAGGGCCAGAAGAGGCCTTATGGGGGTGGGGGTGGTGGAGTGCTTAGGCTTAGGATCCATGTGTCTGCAGGGGGTCCCAGAGGGTGGAGGTTCAGGCCTGGGACCCGCAGGTTTGCCAGGGTCCTAGCAGTCAGGGAAGACGCTAGCCACATTCCTCTCCAACCTCCCAATCCCCTAAAGGTCTATGCCTGTCCCTGCTGATCCCTTCACCATGGGTGGGCCCCTCTGAGCATGGGAACGCCTCCCTTCCCCCAGCCACCCCTCTTCTTTCCCCCATATGTCCTACCTGGTCATGATGTTAGCAGTGGGCTTGCCATATATGGCCTTTGTTATGTTGAGATATGTTCTCTCTATACCCACTTTCTGAAGAGTTTTAATCATAAGTGGATGTTGAATTTTCTCAAAAGCTTTTTCTGTATCTATTGAGATGATTATATGATTTTATTCTTCAAATTGTTAATATGGTGTATCACACTGATTGATTAGCAGATACTGAACCATCCTTGCAACCTTGGGATAAATTCTACTTGATCATGGTATGTGATTTTTTTTTTAAGTTTCTTCAGATTTATAAGGATTAGGATATTTTTCCAATAAACACTCAATGTTAGCCTTAGCTTACTTAAGAAAAAAAAAAGGGGGAGGCATTGAAAGCATGTTTCACCTTCAGTGGGTGTGTCTGAAATGAGGCTGATGTCAGTGGTTTGCTAATTGTGCCCCAGCCCCTCAAGTTTCCCACCTTACAAAGTCTGGATTTATCAGTTCCAAATCAGTTAACAAATCAAGTTAATTCAACAAATGCCAAAGGAATTTACAAACCTGCTATAGGTATGTGATCTTTTTGATGTATTGTTGAGTTTGGTTTGCTGTTACTTTGTTGAGGATTTTTGCACCTATTCACCTATATTGGCCTGTAATTTCTTTCTTTGTGATATCATTGTCTGGTTTTGGTATCAGGATGATTCTGGCCTCATAGAATAAGCATGGTCAGTTTCGTATTTGTACCTTATCTTCACTATTTCCTTCCTATAGTCTCACTCTAGGCCTTTAGGTGAGAAAGGAGAGTGAAGGGAGAAGTAAAAGGACAAGGAGTCTTCTAAATTGTCTGCCCTGTCATAAGCTACCTTTGCATTCTTTGCATTAAGCCTAATCTGGCTCTTTCTCTAGTGAATGTTTTTCTTGGAATTTCAAAAATCTTGCAGTGTTGGTGGCCTTCCCACTGTTTTTTTCTCCATCCCATAATAAGTTTCTTCCTTCTGACTATATTCTTGGGAATCTAGCAGTTCATACATTTACTTTCTGCCTAGGTCTAATAGCTGCCATTCCACTTTCTCCAACCCACAGTGCATTTTTCACCCACAGCCAAAATCTGGCCCATGGGAAGCACTCACACATTATTTGCCCAACAAACTCTGGAGCAGAGGTCAGTCCTGTTGCAATAGATGCTTTCTTCCACCTTGCTGCCAGAGCCACTACACTCTGCTTGTCTCTCATCCCCCAGGCTTGTCCACCATCTCTTCTCCACTCACAACTACTCAGGACAAAGGACACGTATTAAGCTCCCTGAGTAGTCTCCTTAATGTCCTTCTTCTTCCTTCCTTCTGGATTGAGGTTGGGGGGCAGGTGAGTAGAAAAGAGATGGCTAGCACAGCTCTCTCCAAAAAGCTCTCCCCTGGAAATCCACTCATTTCCCTTCTATAACTTCAATATGGGTGAGTCAGGAAATTGACTTTCCAGTTATAACCTTTACAATTTTACATCTCGGCCTAGTGCCTTACTCTGGAATAAATTGTCTATTGTATCTTGAATCCCAATGTCTTGAATTAGTGAAACAATTTTAACATGCCGTTTTGGTATATGTACAAATCATGGATAATTACAGAGCAAATCAATAATATACATTACCTTAGAAAGTGAATGGGTGGGGAAGAATTATTAGTGTTTTTATTTATAGATCTCCTTCTCTTTTGATGTGTTACAATGAGCCTGTGTTCCTATAGTAAATGGACTGTGTAAGAAACAATAGACCTAGAATATATGAGTAAATTTAAATTATGTATACAGATTCTTCAAAATTAGGCCATATATCAAATATCAAAGGTCATTTTCATGTGCATCAAACAAATGATTTTGATTCTAAAATAAAAGTGTAGGATTGCCTTAAACATTTTAACGAAGGAAACACAGAAGTGTTTTCTCTGATCTTTATCTCATATTTACATACAGTGCAGTTGATTGCCCTTTTGACTGGAAAATTTGAGTCAGAAGATAATCAAAATGACAGAAGTCTCAGACTGAATTTGGGAGGGACTAAGGCAGGCATGTTGTGTGCTTCATTTCTGTATAAATGGAAAATAAAAAATAAACCCAGAGAGGTACATTTTCTTATCAGTTTGAGCCACACCTATAGAAATGATAAAAACTGGTCTATAGGATTAATTAAACCCGTGTGCTACATCACTAAATTTCCAGTCAAATATGGGCATTGTGCACATCTCTAAAACCACTAAAATGACAGTGGGGAAAGAGACTGGGAGGAAAGATGAAATGGGTGAAACATATAACAAAATGTGGGTAATAGAAAACAGAAGGGTTGAAATGGCTTAGCCGAGAGGAGAAAGCTGAAACCTAAAAGCTTGAAGGGATCAAAGCCAATAAAAATAAAACATTTGCAGAAAAATAGACCCTGGAAAGACTCTGAACTTGGAGGCATCTCTGAAGGTGCAGAGTGGACTGCAAACAGGAAGACAGCTTGACAGCCTTGTTCAAGGAGTAGCTGGACTTATAAACCTTTTCCCCAACAGAGAGGTTTATCAGTCGGGGCATCAGGAGCAGCTGAACACACCGTACTGAGATTATGGAACTAAGTAAATATGGGCTCCTCGAATGCTGACCGTCCTCTCCTCACCCTCCCATGGCCCCTTCCTCACACTGGCAACCTGACTCCCATCCTCAGGTAGAAGATCCAACACTGACTAGCACGAATGCAAAGATCTACAGGTGCTAACATTTGAGAATTCTTCCAATCAAATAGGTGTCAGAGGAGGGGATGTTTGTGGGTAGCAGGGGGCAGCAGTGGTGGTAAGAGAACTATACCCTCAATTTCCAGAGTAAGAAGTCACCAATAATCTCTAAGAAGAAAAACCAAGCCATAGCAGTTTAAGCATGTCATTTAGAAATTTGGAAATGTTGAGTAATGCTGAAGACAAGTAAGAGTCTTGCCCATCACTGTGATTTTTAAGAAAAAGTAAATAAATAAATAAAACCAGGACCCAGTCAGCTTCTCAAGAACAACCAGGGCCAACCACCTTGTGGAAAGCTTGCGCTCCATCATCCATGTCTGGATAATCATCACACAGACTTAAGAGACCCAGTGCTGATGAACTCAGACATCAGAGGAGGCAAATCTTCTGTGACCAGTAACTTGCGCTGCAATACTTCTGTGACCAGTAACCAGTGCTGGGCACCGCGCAGCACCGCAACTCAGTGATGCACGTCGACTTATACCTTCAGGTCAGTTACAGTTCCTTGCCGTTTCGTTCATCTAGGCAAGGCCTGAGTAAGTGCTCTGCTTCTGGCTGTACTTCTAGGCTTGGTTCCAGGCTGTGAACCCGTCTCCTTCCGGAACTCAGGCTCACGGCCAGGGACTACCTGTGGCATGTACTTGTTGTGGTGCATAACTTTCATGGACATTGCAAGCCTCTGATTGCATCATGTCAGCTGACAGCCCATGGATCCAAAAAGTCACATGGCCAAGCCCAAAGTCGAAGAGTGGGGAGCTATTATTTGCCCACCATGAAATCATGGTAAGGGTGTAGATAATATGACACCGCTTCAGCAGAGTGAAGAAATCACTGGAACTAATAATCCAATCTACCAGAACACCCTTCCTCATTGTATCAAGTGTGTTCTAATTTTGGTCTTCAAAACTACATTATCATGGTAGTTCTGTCACTTCATCATATTCTCTATCTACGAATATCTAGGATTGTATACAAATAATTTAAACACATTGTAATCACATGTAAAAAAAAGAATGTCTAGGATGAATAGCCTAGTTAAGTGTTCTCATTTGCTTCTTTATTTTTATTCAATTATTCTGAGTCTTTAAAGTCTTTTTAGAAATTATTCTAGTCAAAGCCTCTCTTTTTTGTTCTAAACTCTCTCTTTTATCTCAATAAGAATACAGGATACCGTTAAAAAACAGTTTAACCCCATTTTATGTCAAGTAGCACTTGGTCCCTGTTCTGGATTTTTAAAAAGTAGAAACTCAGAGCAAAATACACTGGAATGCAGGGAAAGTTATTTGATATAGAAAATGTGTAGTCTAGCCAAGAAGTGATTACTCCAGAAATCCTCATGGAGAATAAAGGATTTAATGTGAGACTTGATATTTTGGAAAAACAAACTGAGGATTAATAATATCCGGGTGATGTCTCCCAAAAACACCAAAGGAAACAGTGAAGACGTCTTAAAAGAATGGCTTCCAGATGCCTAGTAAATCATGTGTCTCTACCAAATGAGAACATGGCTAAAGGAGGATATTACTTATTTTGAGAAAAGAAGCATTCTTTGGGTGACTAGTCGTCTTTTGCCCTTCAACTTTGTAGTATTATTAAAGGTATAAAAGCCAAGAGCATTATCCTTTTTGAATAATGAAATGATGGATACATTATTTGCAATGAAAATTAGTTTTACCATTCAGTGTGAGTTATTCGTAATAAAATAAATAAATTAAGGTTTTACAGTGAGATGATTTGTCTTCTTCGGCGACTGGAATATATCTCGGAGTCTTGTAAAATGGAAGAAGGATGATTGTAAAAAGGTAGGCTGAGAATACCGGGATGAGGCTTAGTGCATAGGAACGCTTTTAGATACATAAATTTCAGAAACAATTTGGAATCTGGAAACTGATTTCCTATAAAGCATCTACACCCACAGACCCTTCGGCAAGAGTTCATGTGTTCCCAGTTTGGAAACCACTCACTTGGTTCCCTGATAGAGGGTCTCGTGCCCCATATTCTCTGCCCTTTGTGGTCTTAGGTCACATCCTCCAATACGCTCTAGTATGAATTTGCACCAATCACAATGTACCAGAACCTGTTAGCTTTCAGAGCTGAGGTCCTGAAGAGCATGTATTGAGGTCGCTGGCATTAGTTTTCCATATTGAAATCTGCCTTTGACTTTCTCAGTGATTCATGTTCTCATCCCTGTAATATTACCTGGCAAGTGTTTGGGCTTGAGCAATTCTTCTCTGGGTTTTGTCACTGGATTAAAAAACAACAGCAACAGCAGCAGGAACAAAAGTAGCCTCTAGGGATTGCAAACAGATTGTAATCAGATATCATAGAACAGAAATTAGAATGTGTGCGTTCTCTCTGAGGGATATTGCATTTACTCAATTAAATTTCCTATAGAGGATTTTAAGCACAAATGGACCATTTTGCAATTTCCATGGATATAAGTTCTTAAGGTAGAAAAAGAAAAAAAAAAAGGAAGTCTAAATGAACCAAATTAATCTTCTATTTCCTTCCTAACTGGCAAATCAGCCGAAAGAAGCAGAACCACAGATTAATAAACCATATGCAATGTATTGCCAGTTGTCATTTGAAGAAACTATTTTTTTCTTCTGTCTTATTGATTACCTAAGTGTTATAATAACATCACAGGAGCTCTTTGGGATTAGGAAAGCCATGATAATTTTCCCCCCTCCTTTGCAAAAGTGTCTATTTCCTTCGCTTCTGTAAACTCACTCTGTTATTAGTTAAGATTAGGTTCTGGTGTGAGAAACAGAGACTTAAAAACAGTGGCTTATGGAGGACAGAAGTTTATTACAACAGGAGTCTGCAGCAGTGGTTCAACTCTGCAAAGTCCTGAGGGACCCAGGCTGCTCCTCCCCTGGGCAGGACCCACAGTTCCAAGGTCTGCTCCATCTCTAGACGTCAGGGTCACATTCCAGCCAACAGGAGCGAGGAAAGCATGAAGAGGGGCACAGGTCATGTACTGGCTTTCTTTTAAGGAGGTTGCCACCATTCTACTTATATCTCAATGGCCAAAACTAATCATATGGGACATTTTAGCTTTTTACATTTTGAAGCTATCTTAATAGGTACATAGGTACATAGAAATTTAATTTATTTTTTTTGGCTACACTGCACTGAGTGGCATGTGGGATCTTAGTTCCTGGCCAGGGATCAAACCCACACCCCCTGCATTGAAAGCACAGAGTCTTAACTACTGGACCACCAGGGAAGTCTCTTGTTATCTTTTCTAAGGATCTGACCCTTTTGTCATTATAAATTTACCCTGTTTTTCTCTAGTAATGACTTTTGCCTGAAAGTATATTTTGTCTGATTTTAATAGTGGTACACCAGCTTTCTGTTTGGTGTTTTCCTGGTGTATTGTTTTCCATCCTTTTATTTTCAACTTTTCTGGAAACTTACATTTTAGATATGTTCATTGTAACTGAATATAGCTGATTTTTGAAAAATACAGTCTGACAGTCTTTGGGATTGACATGTACACATGGCTATATTTAAAATAGATAACCACCAAGGATGTACCGTATAGCACAGGGAACCCTGCTCAATACTCAATAACCTAACTGGGAGTAGAATTTGAGAAATAATAGATACATGTATATGTATAACTGAATCACTTCGCGGTACACCTGAAACCAACACAACATTGTTAATCAACTATACTCCACTATAAAATAAAAATAAAAAAAATAAAAGTTAAAAAATAAAAATAGTCTGACAATCTTTGTGTTTGATGAAGGCATTTAATTTATTTACATGACGTGAAATCTTATTTTGGACTTTCCATTTGTCCTCGCTTTTCTATGATTCTTTTTCTCTCCTCTGTTGCCTTCTATTTGAATTGATGAATTTTTTTCTATTTTATCCACTACTATTCAGAATTCATGCAGTCTGATACTATTCTTTTCATGTTACCCAAGAAATAACAGACATAATTAACTTAACAAAGTTTCAAGTTCATCAGTGTCTTTGCCCACCTGCTGAGCCCTCATTCCTGTCTGGGCTGTGTCCCTTCTGGGATAACGTGCTGTTGGGCTCATGCGTTTAAATTCTTTTAAACTCTTAAAACTTTGATATCGCTGCTTTATACAGGCATCATTTCATATTGTTTGTTTCTGTGCGTATATTCACCAATTTTTCTGCTTTCCATTTCTTTTGAAAACAGAATCATTGAGGTATGATTGATGTACAGTTAACTGAACATATTAAAAGTGTACAATTTGATTGTCTTGACGTATGTGAAACAATCACTACATCCAGGAGAGTGAACATCTTGTCAGCTCCAAAAGGGTTCTCATGCCCCTTTTAATCCTTCACTCCTGCCTCTTTGCTTTGTTGGTGGTGGTGGTGTTTCAGGCAGGAGCCTAAATCCAAATCTTGCTACTCTGCCATGGCTATTACTGGACATCTCTCTCCATTTGTTTTGTATCTCAGACTTTGAATACGAGATGACTTTCCTTCTCTCTCTTTTACACTGTTTAGATTTGCCTTTAGTGAAGGTCTGCTAATGGCAAATTCCCCTCAGTTTTTGATGGCCTGAGAATATCATCAGTTTGGCTTCATGCAGAAAATTTTTTTTTCTAAGGATAGAGGTCTAGGTTAAAAATAGTTTTCCCTTTGTACATTGAATAGATGACATCACAGTCTCCTGGCTTCCTTTTTGCCATCAGCTGTCTGTTTGTTACTCGTTTGAAGGTAGTACATCTCCTTTCAATATCTTCTCTTTTCTTTGGTGCTCTCCAGTTACTATGACTTTTCTAGTTGTGGGTTTCCTTTGTATTTATCTTGCCTGATTTTTGCTGTGCCCCTGAATCTGACAAAGATACTTTTCAACAGTTCTGGAAAATTCTCACCCATTTTATTCTCACATATTACCTCTGCTCCCTTTCTTTTCTTCTGAAGCTCCAATAAGGCATGAATCTAGTCTATCCAACAATTTTCTTAACCTATTTTTCCATACATTGCATGTCATTTCTGTGCAACCTTCTGGATAATTTCCTCATGGCTATTTGTCTTTGAGAACACTAATTCTCTCTTCAGCTGTGTCTAGTCTATGTTAAGCCCATCCACTGAAGCTTTATTTTGTTCATTTCAGTTATTATGTTTTTCATTTGCAGGTATTCTGTTTGGTTCTTGCTCAAATTTGGTCATTTTATATAGTTTATTGTTCTCTGTACAGATTTTCAAATTTTTATTTATTTATAGATGCTAAATATAATTATTTTATAGTGATAACAACAGTATCTGAAATCTTGTGGTTTTATTTCTGATATCTTTATTCTTGCTGCTTTTCACTCATGGTACCTTGTTTCCCTGTGAGTTGAATGGTTTTTTGCTGTGAGCTGTTCATTTCCCTTGGAAATTTGTTTTTCAAGGAATTCTTTGAGAATTGGGGAAAAAAATTTCCACCAGAGAAGACTGACCTTTGCTTCTGCCAGATATGTAGGGTACTATATATCTAAGACTATTTTAAACTACTGGTATCATCTTATATATATTTGGTCTGTAATTTTTCATTTAACAATATATCATGAAATGTCTGTCATTCCAGATAAATGCATCTACTCATTATTTTTAATGTTGCATAGAATTCTATAATAAAGATATATTATAATTTATTTAATCCTTCAACCACTGACTTTTAAGTAGATATCACTGAAAATGTATATCTTCATATACATAGCTTTACATGCTTGCATAATCATCTCTAATTATATATATGTGTATCTCCGCTAATTATATATATATTCACTTATTATTCAATAATATATATTGAATGTATTCATTTCAAATATATAATATATACTATATAATATATACCATATAATATGTATATGTATTCATTCCAGAAAGTTGGACTGCTATGGCAAAGAAACTGTGTACTTTAAAAATGTTTCCTACATACCACACATGACTTTCCAGAAAGATTTTATCAATTTACAGCCCATAAATCTATACCCATGGCCCTGACAATGCTAGATGTCATCAGTCTTTAAATTGTGCTGATCTGAAGAGAATATTGTTGTTTTAATCTGCTGATATCTTACTACTAATGAGGCTGGACATGTCTACTGTTTGCTTTTCTCTTCTGTATGATTGCTATTCATTTATTTTACCCATTTTTATAGTTTTTTCTGAGTCATTTTCTTGTTTGTAGATAGTCTCTGAACCTTACAAATTTGAACATCTTTCTTTTAAACATTTGATCCAGGAATAACTTTTACAACGTAAATATGACCTCTTATGAATTAGAATTCAAATGTTTTCATAATAGATACTGTTCTTGGGCAAAGATGTGTAGTGAGTAACTGTAAACAGTGCACATGGTGACGGTCCTTTTCATAAGTTCTTTGGTATTCTCAGGTTTTACACCATGAATAATATAGCGCTCTTTGTGACTACTCTTAGAATCTGTATTTTTTCATTTCCTCTTCCTGGTCATTACCTAAAGTGAGTGCTTTACTTGAAATGAGTGGGTGTTTGAATTGAGGCAAAAGAGCCTACCAGTGAGTAGTGATTGTATATTTTGTTGTTGAGAAGATTAAATCTAATTGCTTCCTCAGTCTTTTAAAAAAGTATTGGAGATTCTTGTACTAATAGTCATACTTAGGGAGCTATTTCTAGTCAGATTTCTAACGCTTTACTAGAGATATACTTATTTTCAGAGACCTTAATTTTTTTTTAATTTTGGGGGTTTAACATGTAACCAATTTTCACCAATTGGTTCCATCTTCAATATTTATCTAAAGCAGTAATATTTATATTTAACAACTATTGTTGGAGGGAGATTATAGCATTGTTGGAATTTGAAGTTTTATTGATGCATATTTTACTATTTTGGAAAATGTCTAGTCTTTCTGATGACTATTCAAATCTCTGTTTCTTATGAAATTCATACTTGGCTTCTTCAGTCAATTCTTTTGAGCTATGATTTTTTTGTAAAGTTATTGGGAAAGCCATTTTCTGACAATTATAAAACATTGACTGTAGCCATTGATTTTTATAGGTTTTTATAATGGGAGAGAAATTTGACTTTGCATATTGAAATAAACTGAAAACTATTAGAAAGATTTTATACTTCCATAGGAATGTTTTCCTTAATGATAGAATATATGTCATACGAAATGATATAACATTCAAAGATTTTCTTAACTGCTTTGAATTCATAGCTTATATAGTGCATTTAAACCAGGAGCATTTAGGACTTCACCAGCTCAAATTAGATAAGTATTTAGAGGAGAAATGTGTACATTGTCTTAAAGATAAAATCTATATTTTAAGAAATAAAATTAGTTAAGAATCATCAGGGGTTTAGAAATTATATTTTCCAGAATTTTCCCAAGCAACTTATTGATAAACATGCTAAACAAACACATAAATTCATCTGATTCAGGATTGATCCAAAAGTTAAAAAAGATGACAAAGTCTTAACAAATTTTATATTTCACTGAATATCTGATTAGACAGTTTAAACATTCTTTGGCATTTAAATAAAATCAAGTATTCTTTATTATTTTCAGAATATACAATTTAAGTTTACAAAAGTTTAAATTACATTTTTTTAAAACTCGGATCCATTTGATCATTCAAAATTAATAAAAGAAGACAGGATAGTAGGGGGAGATGATACTGCATTGCTGTCCGTGATTGAGTATGAAAATGGCCTGAAAGAATCAATGACTAAACATAATTGGCTTTCTCAAAATAAGCTGCTGACAGATAAGAACTCTAAACCTTGGACTTCCTCAGTCAAGTGGAAGCATAATTAACTGGTGTGTTGTAAGAGATGCTGGTCCTTATAGTTGCTATAATTAGATTATCTGGAACCTGAAGCAGCCAAGTAAAAGTTACCTAAACTATTGAGCGACTTCTGGAATTCTCTGGATTTAGGGGTAGGGTATCAGCCAGGGCCAAAAGAGATCAAGCTCAAAGGGGAGCCAACACAGCAACCAGAAGAAGAATTCAGAAACACTGGTGTAGGAATCAGGTCAAATCTGAACTAGGAACTTGGGCCTCTAGAATTACACCAGCATAACCAAGGTTACAGGGAAGGTGGGTAGGCAGAAGTCAGCAGGTTACACTTTTACCCCAGCCCACTAACAATCAGAGAGATACTATCACGGAAAATAGAGTGAAGAGAGCCTTACCTCGTAATCTGCCGCAAGGTGAAATCTTCAGCTATCCTAAGGAGTCTTAAAAATATGTCCTAGTCTTAGTAAAACTGGAAAGTTAGCTTGTATAACTGACCCTAAACTTTATAACAAAAAATGTACGTGGCATACATAACTATTTAGTATTATTTATATATCATGAAGACAATTATATAGTTTTCTTTTTAAAAGCTTTTCATCATCTATGCTAAATATTTATTAGAAGCAACTTCTATGACTATTTACATACTAAATTTCTTTTTCTACTTTTTTTTTTGGCCACGACCCCCAGCATGTGGAATCTTAGTTCCCTGACCAGAAATGGAACCCGTGCCCCCTGCATTGGAAGCATGGAGTCTTAACCACTGGACAACCAGGGAAGTCCTTACAAACTAAATATTTAACATAATTTGTGTACTACTTGGCAAAAAATCTAGTCAATTCTACATTTTGCTTTACAAAAGTATTTAATTAACTTAGTTCTGTACTTAAATCAGTATATATGAAGTTCAATGAGGCATGAAAAATGAGTAAGTAAAACTACATTTTGGGAAAACACTACCTTGGGGAGAAAATGCCATAGTCTTCCATTTTCAAGCTGGCATATACAATTGATTTAATTAACTTTCGATTGTCTATTAAAATTAATTCAATCTGATCAAGAACCAAAGTACTAACAAAATGCTTACATCTGCAAAAGTTGAAGTAGTAGATGTTTCAGTCAATACCATTTTCTATATTTAGAACCAGAAAGTGACATCAACAGCCCTGAACAACTTATTTATTGTCATATTTTTGGTCTCCAAACATATTCATGTGACATGTGCACTGAACTTTCAGCCCTGAGAATAGAATTCCAAACATTCACTACGTACATATGTCTATGATTACTTTTGACCACAACAAAACTTTCAAATGAAAGTGAAAAATAAGAATGTAAAAGGTTTGTTTCTCCATCTTGCAATTTTATTCATAAGTACAGACATACACATGAATATCAAATTCACAAAGCAGGATACAAAAATTGTACATAAACTATGATTACAACTATGTAAAAAATGCATATAAAAAATGGGAAGCCAGAAATCCCCTAAATTTGTAATAGTGGTTGTGCCAGGGTTATAGAGCCACAGGGTTATAGAGCTTGCCTTCGTCTTGACTTTCCAAATGCTCTGCAATGTGGTAAAACTACTGCAAGTCAAAGGTCTACTGCTCCCTTGTCTTCTTTATTGAATACTGCCCCCCCCCCCCCGCAGCCAAAAGACTTTATTCAAAAAATATGTAGTGATCAACGTGCAGTTTATTGGCAGTTTGGTAGGGGAGGAAAAGAAACGTTCCCCGCTCATCCCACATCAGAATCTGAAAGTCCCTTTGACACGCTCGTCTCCAAAACCCCTTCTGTGCTTCATTCAGTACCAGGAAAGCTGTTCTTCCTTCCTTCCCCTCCCCTCACAACACGGCATCTCTGCCGCCTTACTGCTCAGTCATTGGCCTCCAGAATGCCGTGCCTCTCCTGTCAAGTTTCTTTATCTTGAAATGATCTTAAGGTATAACTATGCCCTACGTTCTGCCTCTAAGTTTGTTTACCAACCTGTCCCATTAATGTGCTCAGAAAACATTCCGTAGTCACCAGGAACCACCCTTGTTATGTTTCTATGAGTGCAAACTAGCCTGATTTTTCAAGAATAAAATACAGCAGTCTCTCTCAAAATGCAAAATATACATAGCTTTTGGCCTAGAATCCCAGTTGGAAATTCATCCTGTGGAATTAGTCAAGAAAGGTCACCGAAGGAAAATGCACATGGATATTTACTGCAACAGCATTCGTCATAGCAAACAACTGGAAATATCTGAAGTATCCACTGATATGGCACTGGCTTAAACAAACACAGTGTTTCCACGGGAAGGACTATTACATGGCTATTTTAGAAGAGTGAGCAAGATCATACTGATCTAGAAAGCTCTCAAAATATATCGTATTTTTAAAAGTCAAGATATTAAACAATCTTTAAGTATTCTTCAGAGGGTGAAGTGCAAGCTATCTGCTAAACAAAAGACCCTAAAAAGAAAAAACAAGTCTCCGGAAGAGCACAGCTTGTCCAGCAATGAAGTCTCTTGGCCTTTGTGTACAGACTGAAGAGAGGGGAGTGAGGCTTGAGAGGTCTTGCTAGACTTTCCGGCCAAGTGCTGTGGCCATGGGATCATCTTTTGGGAGGTGGCTTTAGTGGTGCAAGTGGCTGATGATGCGACCACCACAGCAGGTAGTCACAAAAGCCAGCAGATCCTGCCTCCACGGCTGCCCTCAGGTTGCCCTGCTATGACCCACGTGCGGCAGTACCTTGGCTAGGATGGGGGCAGGCTGAGACCTGCCACACGGGGAATGTCCAGTGAAGTCTGCCACACTGTGCACTTTTTGCTGCTTTGGCCTCATGTATTCCTGTTTCTTGGGGAGAAGCCAGATGGACCTGATTTGTCCCATGAGTTACCGTCACGTATAACCTATGTTCTTTAGTTTCTTTCATTATATCCCTTTGAGATACTGAAACATCAACCCTATCCTTTAACAAATAGCACCTGGACGTTCCCATCTTGTTTCTTTGTGAAGCAATCGCAAAACACTTCAGTAAAAGAGATTTATGACAACTCTTCTATTTTTTCCATTTTATATGTCTGCTAAATTCCATTTTTTAAACATTATAGAGAAAGCCACTGGTGGAAATGCAATGTCTAGAAACGTTAATGTCTCCGTAAAAATAAGGCCACTCAAATCTTGTTAAACTGATATTGTATTCATTGTGCCTCTTAATGCCCACGTTCATTCCACAGGACTTATAAAATGAAATCATCAAAAGTTCCCAGCTGCACAAGTCTTTTGAAACTTTTCTGTCGTAACAGAGTCTGCGTTACACATTACAAAAACATGCGAGGGGGGCTTAAAGATAGTTTAACAAAAAGACTAGAAAGGGAGAATGTCCAGGTGGCTTTTTAAGTGTGGAGCATAATAAAACAGTGTTTGGAAAGTATTATGCCAAGATGTAATAACTAGAAAACAAGAAAGTCCATTTATAAGCTGAAGTGTAACTTTCAGTCATAAACAGAAGAAATGTTGAGAATGCAAGGGGGAACATAGCGTGAGCACTTAATAAATGTGTACCAAACAGACTGAAAGCCTTCTGATATAGAAGAGCAATATGATGGTATGTTTTGAACCCATCCTTCTGAAGCTCTGGCCTCAGGCTTTGAGTTATGTACTATATCAGTCAGGGTCTCCTCAAGGAAGAGAAATCGCTTGAGTATTTAAAACAGAGGGCCTGATGCAGGAAACTAGTTACTAAGGAGAAGGCAGAGCTGAAATGCCCAATAGCAGACAGACAGACAACCTAGAGGTTAATCCCAGCAGGAAGCCACGACCATCCCTGGGCCAGAGTGAGGTTGCAAAGGACACAGGTAATTGGAGGGGAGCTGGACGCGACCCCCCATTGCGTCAGACATTCCCAGGGACAGAAGGGAGCAGGAGAAATACCCTGGCTACTCCCTGTCTCCTCCCCCAGCTCCCGGTAGTGTCCGCCCTGGCTGCTCCCAGCTGAGGAACCAGCTCGCAGGGTTCATCCCTCCCGCCGTGCAGAGGAGCAGATCCCAGGGCAAGCGGGCCCAGCACCAACACACATATCGTCTGTGTCAGCAGATGCATGCCCTTCCTCCTTTATGTTCGGGGAGAACTTCTCACAGGGAGGGACAGGCACTGTGCCAGGATGACCAGGGACTCTGTCCTGCTGCACCACACTTTGCTCAAAGCAAGTAGATTTACCCCTGACTGCTCCCTGTGTCTTAGTGTTGCTCTGCTGCATGACTTAAAGTAATATTTCAGTTTGGCTGTACACATTTTTTAAAGGGCTCATTTGGCTTGTAGTCTGGGTGTCCTGCTGTAATTCCTCCACTGGCCTTTGGGCAGAGCACACTTTACAACAACATCAGAGGCAGGTTAAGTGGAAGCCCAGCTGGGCAGTTGTCCATGACAACAACAAAGGAGAGATGCTAAGAGATCAATGGGGCATTAAAACATCACTGGAAGTGTCACTAGCTGGGAAGAAAAAAAACAAAAACCAAACCAAAAAAAAAAAAACCAAAAAAACAAAAAACCCTGTATTTCCCCAAATTCCTCCAAAGGAGATAGA
Organism: Hippopotamus amphibius kiboko; assembly: GCF_030028045.1. Taxonomy (NCBI): domain Eukaryota; kingdom Metazoa; phylum Chordata; class Mammalia; order Artiodactyla; family Hippopotamidae; genus Hippopotamus; species Hippopotamus amphibius. The sequence goes on along the minus strand of NC_080189.1, from coordinate 135,806,470 downwards.
ATGCACTTTATCTGGTTGAACATTTGAATCCACTTTCAGACGCTGCCTCGTCCATGCCCTCAGCCAAAAACTGCTCTTGGGAACAAACAGAAAACCAAATCCAAACAGTAAAAGAAATCTGTTGGCTCGGATAATTTGAAAGAAGACAAGTCAAGGTGACCTTCAGGCAGGTTTTCATCTGCAGCCCAGGGATATCCCCAGGCCCACACCTTCCTCACCATCAGCCCATGGATGTAGGAGGACTGCCAGTGGCCTGTCCACAAGGAGAGAAAAGGCATCTTCTGTCAATACAAGATCCTCAGGTTCACCAGCAGTTATTGGCCAAGCTTGGGCTTCTTGGGAAATACAGTTTCCTTAAAAATTTAGTGTTTCCTCCCCATTCATCTGGTCACTAATGCATAACTTAAGGTGTCTGAATGGATACAGGGGTGGAGGATTCAGGACTAAGCTTACTCACATTTATGGGAAAGTCCCACCTTCCGGTTTCTCTGGAAACAGCCTCAGCTTGTGAAGAAGAATTAGCTTTTCCAAACTTGAAAGGCTTCAGATATTTGGGTCCCCAGACACCATGGATGGCCAGTTCCCTAGAAAAATATCTGTTAGCAAAGCCAGACAGTAGAAACCTCTTCACCATTGTGGGAAGGACTGCTTATTGGTCCATTTAAATTCAAAAGGAAACATAAAAGGATACAAATAGATTATAAACATTTTATTGTCACTCATCCATCAACATTTTGGTATGAGGCCAAGGCCTTTTCTTCAAGTGAGGGTCTTTTCTCACATTAAACCTTAGACGTAATGCATTGAGACATAAGATTTACAGTTTCTTTGATTCTTATATTCTATTAATGTGGAGTGAGAATTTAAAGGAACTTGTGAAGTAGAGGAGAGAAAAATCCTCTTAAATTTTTACAATTTCCCCCAATTGTTATCATTGGAGAGCAGTTTTTACGCAGTTGACTTTTATGAAGTCTTTCCAAAGCATTTAATCTAGCTTTCCTAGGGAAAAAAAAAACCCTCTATTGTCATACTCATAGTTCATTGGTTCTGTAATTCTTTATTACTTACTAAGTTATAAAAGTGCAATAAACATAACTGGCAAAAATAAGTTTAGGAAAAGACACAAATAAATTGATTAGCCATAAAACTCAGTTGGTGGGAACAGGTGTGCTTGGTGGGTGAAGGGCAACACCTATACCCACAAACATTCTGAGGACTGTGGGCTTCAGTCCAGGTGTTTTACAGAAGAATGAAGCACATTAACTGTCCAAGCAATCAGTTCAGCAGATGCTGGTTAAGACAGCAACTACTACCATATTACGTTCCCTTTCTGCTTTCAGAAAGGCCACCTAAGCTTGTATCACTCACAAAAGACCTAACTCAAGGTCACAAATTGTATTCAAAATCTCCAAAATCCTGATTTTTTTCTCCCAGTTGTCAGTGCCAAAGCCTTGGTAGAAATGCACTCATAGTCCCAAAGCCCAATAGGAAACATTTTAACCCACTCTTTGCTGCAATATACAGAGGTGTCCATCTTCCCTGCTTGGTGTCTGTAGGGTCATCCTGGTTACCCTCCAGCCTACCTTCTCAGCTCACACAATTCCACACTTTTTAATCTTTTCTTTGTAACACCTCATTTTATGATAATAAATTCTGTATGAGTTATGGATAATAGAAAAGACTTAAACTGGCTTAATCAACAAAGAAAATATATTGGCTCATATAAAAACTTCAGAGGAAGAGCAGTTCTCAGGCAAGGCTCAGAGGTCCAGTGTATGGTTGTGTAGATTGTGCACTGCTCACAGGTGCCTGGGCAAGGGCGCAAGTGACAGCTGGATCCAGCTCACCATCCATGTGCCCAGACATGGAGCTGGACCTACCTGGAGTAAGGGGTGCCATTTTATTCACACAAAGGAACCTCTAATAGCAAAGCCATGCTCCTACAGGCTGGACTTTCCCAGTTCATCCACCCAGAGGTACCTTATGTCCTATCCTAACAGTGGGAGCCCTGCCACCCCAACAATATCAGCCAAGAATCAGTGTCTTTTTCCACATCTGTTCTGCATCTTCCTTAAGTCAGCAACATCCATAGGTTGGCTCCACTTGTGCTCATCAGGTGAAGGCCAGCATTAACTCAGTCATCTGTTTTCTCGTCCAGCAGGAGACTGATTCCCTAATCACTGACTAGGCTAACCTCAGGTTAGATCAACCTGGGTCATGTATCCATTGCTAAACCAATCACTGTGACAGATGACTAACATACACTGGTTGGCTAAGGTAGGATTTACATCTGCTGTTCTGCTATTTTTCTTTCATATGTCATATCTTTTTTATTTCTCTATTTCTCTAGTAGTACCTTCTTTTGTGTTAAATGAATATTTTCTAGTATACCATTTTAATTTCCTTGTTCTTTCTTTTAGTGTATTTTGTTTTGTTTTGGATTTTTTTTTTCTGTCTTTTTAGTGTATTTCTTGTAGTGGAATTGTTTATTTATCCATTCACCTACTGAAAGATATTTCATTGTGATGCTAATTTCTATTTCCCTAATGACATACAGTGTTGAGCATCTTTTCATATAGTTATTTGCCATTTCTAATCTTCTTTGGTGAGGGGTCCAGGTCTTTTGCCTATTTTTCAATAAGGTGGTTCATTTTCTTAAGTTTTAAGAGTTCCTTGCATATTTTGGATAACAGTCAGATGTGTCTTTTGTAAATATTTTCTCCCAATCTGTGGCTTGTCTTCTCATTCTCTTGACAGTATCTTTTGCAGACAGAAGTTTTTAATTTAACGAATTCTACCTTACGTACTATATTTTCCATAGATTCTGCCTTTGGTGTTATAGGTTGGTTTTTTACTGTTGAGTTTGAGAATTCTTTATATATTCAAGACTAGCCATTGGTCATATGCCTGGCTTGCAAATGTCCTCTCCCACTCTAACTTTAAAAAAAAATCTTAATAGGTTCTTATGTAGAACAAAGACTTTAAAAATTTTGATGAAGTTCAATTTGTCCATTTTTTCTTTTAGGGATCAAGGTTTTGGTATCAAATTTAAGAACTCTTCAGAGATACCAAAGACTATCTCCTTTTTTTCTGAAAGTGTTTGTAGTTTCATATTTTACATTAGAGATTGTGATCTATTTTGAGCCAATTTTTGTATAAGATGTAAGACTTAGGTCAAGGTTTTCTTTTTCTGGCCTATGGATGTCCTATTGCTGAAGCACCAATTGTTGAAATGCTCTCTCCTCAAGGGAATTGCTTTTGCAACTTCTTCAAACATCAGTTGAGCGTACCTTTTTTTTTTTTTTTTTTTGGAAAGAACAGTTTTTTTTTTTAATTTATTTTTTATGGAGCACTTATTTATAATATTATCTAAGTTTCATGTGTACAGCATTACATTTCTACTTCTGTATACCCTACAATACAACATGCTCACCACCAAAAATTTAGTTTCCATCTGTATGGAAACTCACCACACAGTTGATCCCCTTTACCCATTTCATCCACCCCGTCACCTCTGGTAACCACTACCCTGCTCTCTGTATCTACTGTGTCTATGTCAAATTTCTTTTAATATATTAAACCTAACTGGTATCATTGGCAGCATCAAGGGAGCATTTAAAAGAATTATTTTGGAATTGCTCGGTTTAGATTGGGACCTGTTGAATCTGAGGATAATATATCATCCAAGAAGAAATGACCTATGTGCAGATGTAATGATGCCATCAGGGTTCATCTGTGAAGCTGAATTATTCAAATTTGCTAATCTTACCACTTTTTAAAATTTCACCATTTTTTTACTTTTTTTTCAGATCTTTATTGGAGTATAATTGCTTTACAATGTTGTGTTAGTCTCTGCTGTACAATAAAGTGAATCAGCTATATTTATACATATATCCCCATATCCTCTCCTTCTTGAGCCTCCCTCCCACCCTCCCTATCCCACCCCTCCAGGTGATCACAAAGCACCAAGCTGATCTCCCTGTGCTATGCAGCAGCTTCCCACTAGCCATTCATTTTACATTTGAAAATATTACCACTTTTTAAAAAAGAATTTTGCTTTCCTCCCTTTTGCTCAGTAGTGTTTACCTAGACTGATTGTAGCTTTACTATGATAAAATAGAAGTCAAAAGTAATACCTCTCTAGGTTGTTACAATTATAAGGAGAATTAATTTCCTCTGAACAGTTCAGAAAGTTTGTATCTTTTTTATTCTGCTGTAACTTGCTTAGGTTATGAATGAAAGGATGGATTTCAGAGAGAAGCCAAAGCTGAAATGCTCTTTTTTTTTAATTGAAGTATATTTGATTTACAATGTTGTGTTAGTTTCAGGTGTACAGCAAAGTGATATACATTTTCTTTTGCAGATTCTTTTCAATTTTCCATTATATGTTATTATATTGAATATAATTCCCTGTGCTGTATAGTAGGTATTTGCTGTTTATTTTTTATGTAGTAGTTTATATCTCTTAATCTCATACTCTACTCCTAATTTCTGCCCCCCCCACCACCACTTTCCCCTTTGGTAACCATAAGTTTATTTTCTATGTCTGTGAGTCTGTTTCTGTTTTTGTAAACAAGTTCCTTAATATCATTCTTTTAGATTCCACATATAAGTGATACCATATGATATTTGTTTTTCTTTGTCTGACTTACTTCAGTTAGTGTGATAAGCTCTAGGTCCATCCATGTTGCTGTAAATGACAATATTTCATTCTTTTTTATGACTAATTCTCCACTGTGTGTATATAAATATAAATATAAAATATTTTTATGTTCTTTATCCATTCATCTTCTTTATCCATTCATCTGTCAATGGATGCTTAGGTTGCTTCATGTCTTGGCCATTGTAAATAGTACTACTATGAATATTGGAGTGCATGTATCTTTTCAAATTATAGTTTTTGTATTTTCCAGATATACATCCAGGAGTGGGATTGCTGGATAACATGGTCGTTCTATTTTTAGTTTTTTAAGGAACCTCCATACTGTTCTCCATAATACCTGCATCAATTTACATTCCCACCAACAGTGTAAGAGGGTTCCCTTTTCTCCACACCACCTTCAGCATTTATTATTTGTAGACTTTTTGATGATGGCCATTCTGATTTGTGTGAGATGATACTTAATTGTAGTTTTGGTTTTCATTTCTCTAATAATTTTGAGCAACTTTTCATGTGCCTGTTGGCTGTCTGTATGTCTTCTTTGGAGAAATGTTTATTTAGGTCTTCTGCCCATTTTTTTGGTTGGGTTGTTTGTTTTTTTGATATTGAGTTGTATGAGCTATTTGTATATTTTGGAAATTAAGCCCTTGTTTGTTGCATCATTTGCAAATATTTTCTCCCATTATGTATGTTGTCTTTATGTTTTCTTTATGGTTTCCTTTGCTGTGCAGATCTTTTAAGTTTGATTAGGTCCCATTTGTGTATTTTTGCTTCTATTTTTTTTTGCCTTGGGAGATTGACCCAAGAAAACATTGTTACAATTTATGTCAGGGAATGTTTTGACTATGTTCTCATCTAGGAGTTTTATGGTGTCATGTCTTATACTTGAGACTTTAAGCCATTTTGAGTGTATTCTTGTGTATCATGTGAGGGAGTTTTCTAGCTTCATTGATTTACATTCAGCTGTCCAGCTTTCCCAACACCACTTACTAAAGAGACTGTCCTTTCTCCATTGTATATTCTTGCCTCCTTTGTTGAAGATTAATTGACATCGGTGTGTGGGTTTATTTCTGGGCTCTCTGTTCTGTTCCGCTGATCTATATGTCTGTTTTTGTGCCAATAGCATGCTGTTTTGATTACTGTAGCTTTGTAGTATGGTCTGAAATCCGGGGGCAGGGGGGCAGGTTATGCCTCCAGCTTTGTTCTTTTTCCTCAGAATTTCTTTGTCAATTCTGGGTCTTCTTTGGTGTTGTTCCATATAAATTTTGGGATTATTTGTTCTAGTTCTGTGAAAAATGTCTTGGGTAATTTGATAGGGATCACAATAAATCTTTAGTTTGCTTTGGTTAGTATGGCCATTTAAACAATATTAATTCTTCCAAAACAAGGGCATGAGATATCTTTCCATTTCTTTGAATCATCTTCAGTTTCCTTTATCAATGTTTTATAGTTCTTAGTGTATAAGTTTTTCATCGCCCTGGTTGGGTTTATTCCTAGGCATTTTATTAGTTATTTTTAATGCACTATTAAAGGGGATTTTTTTTAACTTTCTCTTTCTGGTATTTCATTGCTAGTGAAAAGAAATGCAACAGATTTCTGTATATTAATCTTGTATCCCACTACCTTGCTGAATTTGAATATCAGTTCTAATAGTTTTTGTGTGGAGTCTTTACATAGTTATGTAGAAAAATGCACATAGTTTTATAGAAAACTACATATAGTTTTCTATATATAGTAAAACATCATCTACATATAATGACAATTTTACCTCTTCCCTTCTAATTTGGATACTTTTTATTTTTATTTTTTTCTTCTCTGATTGCTGTGGCCAGGACTTCCAATACTGTGTTGAATAGAAGTGATAGTGGGCATCCTTGTCTTGTTCCTGATTTTAAGGGAAAGGCTCTTAGCTTTTCACTGTTGAGTATTATGTTGGCTGTGAGTTTGTCACAAATAGCTTTTATTATGTTGAGATATGTTTCCTCTATATGAATGGATGTTGAATTTTCTCAAATGACTTTCCTGCATCTATTGAGATGATCATGTGGTTTTTCTCTTTTCTTTTGTTGATGTGATATATTACATTGATTGATTTGTGTATGTTGAACCATCCTTGTGACCCTGGGGTGAATCCAACTTGGTCCTTATTATGTGTTGTTGGATTTGTTTCGGTAACATTTTGTTGAGGAGTTTTGCATCTGTATCCATAAAAGATATTGTCCTATAATTTTCTTTTTTTGGTATAGTCTTTGTCTATTTTTGGTATCAGGATGATGGTGGCTTCATAGAATGACTTTGGGAGTGTTCCTTCCTCTTCAGTCTTTTGAAAGATTTGAGAAGGATTGGTATGAGTTCTTCTTTGTATATTTGGTAGAATTCCCCAGTGAAGCCATCTGGTCCTGGACTGTTGTTTACAAGGAGTTTTGGATTTGTTTGTTTGGCTTTTTTAAAGGAATATTGGTACTCACAACTGTAATTTTTTTCTCATATCTTTATTGGAGTGTAATTGCTTTACACAATTGTGCCAGGGTGTCTAGTTTGTCTTTTTTCATAGCTTTTTTTGCTCATAAACACAGAGTAGCCAAGAAAATTCCTAACCACTAATTACTGTGCTGTAAAAATTTTATAATTAAAATAACAGTAGAAATCCACAAAATGTGAATGGTTTTGTAGAACTAGTAGGTTGTTTTTTTTTTATCTTTATTGGAGCATAATAGCTTTACACTGTTGTGCCAGTTTCCACTGTACAACAAAGTGAATCAGGTGTATTTATACATATATCCCCATATCCCCTCCCTCTTGAGCCTCCCTCCTGAGCCTGCCTCCCACCCTCCCTAGCCCACACCTCTAGATCATCAGCAGTCATTGAGTTGATCTCCCTGTGTTAGGCAGCTGCTTCCCACTAGCCATCTATTTTACATTTGATAGTGTATAAATGTCAATACTACTCTTTCACTTTGTTCTAGCTTCTCCTTCTCCACCTCCCCATGTCCTCAAGCCCATTTTCTACATCTGTGTCTTTATTCTTCCTCTGTCACAGAGTTTATCAGTACCATTTTTTAAAATTCCATATATATGTGTTAGCATATGGTATTTGTTTTTCTCTTTCTGACTTACTCCACTCTGCATGACAGACTCTAGGTCCATCCAACTCACTACAAATAACTCAATTTCATCCATTTTTATGGCTGAGTAATATTCCATTGTATATATGTACCACATCTTCTTTATCCATTCATCTGTTGATGGACAGTTAGGTTGCTTCCATGACCTAGCGATTGTAAATAGTGCTGCAATAAATATAGGGGTGCATGTATCTTTTTGAATTATGGTTTTCTCAGGGTATATGCCAGTAGTGGGATTGCTGGGTCATATGGTAGTTTTATTTTTAGTTTTTTAAGGAACTGTCATATGGTTCTCCATAGTGGCTGTATCAGTTTACATTCCCACCAACAGTGCAGGAGTGTTCCCTTTTCTTCACAGCCTCTCCAGCATTTATTGTTCCTAGGTTTTTGGATGATGGCCATTCTGACTTGTGTGATACCTCATTGTGGTTTTGATTTGCATTTCTCTAATGATTAATGATGTCGAGCATCTTTCCATGTGTTTATTGGCTATCTGTATGTCTTCTTTGAAGAAATGTCTATTTAGGTCTTCAACCCTTTTTTAGATGGGGTTGTTTGTTTGTTTGTTTGTTTTTGATATTGAGCTGCAAGAGCTACTTGTATATTTCGGAGATTAATCCTTTGTTGGTTGCTTCATTTGCAAATATTTTCTCCCACTCTGAGGGTTGTCTTTTTGTCATATTTAAGGTATCCTTTGCTGTGCAAAAACTTTTAAGTTTTATTAGGTCCCATTTGTTTACTTTTGTTTTTATTTCCTTTACTATAAGAGGTGGGTCAAAAAGGATCTTGCTGTCATTTATGTCATAGAGTGTTCTGCCTGTGTTTTCCTCTAAGAGTTTTATAATGTCAGGCCTCACATTTAGCTCTTTGATCCATTTTGAGTTTATTTTTATGTATGGTGTTAGGGAATGTTCTAATTTCATTTTTTTACAAGCAGCTGTCCAGTTTTCCCAACACTACTTATTGAAGAGGCTGTCTTTTCTCCATTGTATATTCTTGCCTCCTTTTGTCAAAGATAAGGTGACCATATGTACATGGGCTTAGCTCTGGGCTTTCTATCCTGTTCCAGTGATGTATATTTCTGTTTTTGTGCCAGTACCATGCAATCTTGATTACTGTAGCTTTGTAGTATAGTCTGAAATCACGGAGCCTGATTCCTCCATCTCTGTTTTTTATTCTCAAGATTGTTTTGGACCCAAATAGGGGTCTTTCATGTTTCTATATAAATTGTATAATTTTTTGTTCTAGTTCTGTGAAAAATGCCATTGGTAATTTGATAGGGATTGCATTGAATCTGTAAATTGCTTTGGGCAGTATAGTCATTTTCACAATGTTGATTCTTCCAGTCCAGGAACATGATATATCTCTCCATCTGTTTGTGTTGTCTTTGATTTCTTTCATCAGTGTCTTATAGTTTTCTGTAAATAGGGCTTTTGTCTCCTTAAGTAGGTTTATGCCTAGGTGTTTTATTCTTCTTTTTGCAATGGTAAATGGGAGTGTTTCCTTAATTTCTCTTTCTGATCTTTCCTCATTAGTGTATAGGAGTGCAAGAGATTTCTATGCGTTAAACTTGTATCCTGCTACTTTACCAAATTCATTGATTAACTCTAGTAGTTTTCTGGTGCATCTTTAAGGTTCTCTATGTATAGTATCATGTCATCTGCAAGCAGTGACAGTTTTACTTCTTTTCCAACTTGGATTCATTTTAACTTTTTTTTCTTTCTGATTGCTGTGGCTAAAACTTCCAAAACTATGTTGAATAATAGTGGTGAGAGTGGGCACCCCTTGTCCTATTCCTGATCTTGGAGGAAATGCTTTCAGCTTTTCACCATTGAGGATGATGTTGGCTGTGGTTTTGTCATCTATGGCCTTTATTATGTTGAGGTAGGTTCCCTCTGTACCCACTTTCTGGAGAGCGGAGAGTTTTTATCATAAATGGTTGTTGAATTTTGTCAAAAGCTTTTTCTGCATCTATGGACATGATCATATGGTTTTTATCCTTCAATTTGTTATTATGCTGTTTATCACATTGACTGACTTGTGTATATTGAAGAATCCTTGCATTGCTGGGATAAACCCCACTTGATTATGGTGTATGGTCCTTTTAATGTGCTGTTGGATTCTGCTCACTAGTATTTTGTTGAGAATTTTTGCATCTATGTTCATCAGTGATATTGGCCTGTAATTTTCTTTTTTGGTGACATCTTTGTCTGGTTTTGGTATCAGGATGATGGTGGCCTTGCAGAATGAGTTTGGCAGTGTGCCTCCCTCTGCTATATTTTGGAAGAGTATGAGAAGAATAAGTGTTAGCTCTTCTCTAAATGTTTGGTAGAATTCGCTTGTGAAGCCATCTGGCCCTGGGCTTTTGTTTGTTGGAAGGTTTTTAATCCCAGTTTCAATTTCAATGCTTGTGATTGGTCTGTTCACATTTTCGATTTCTTCCTGGTTCAGTCTTGGAAGGTTGTACTTGTCTAAGAATTTCTCCATTTCTTCCAGGTTGCCCATTTTATTGGCATATAGTTTTTTGTAGTATTCTCTCATGATCCTTTGTATTTCTGCAGTGTCAGTTGTTACTTCTCCTTTTTCATTTCTGATTCTGTGATTTGAGGCGTCTCCCTTTTTTTCCCTGATGTATCTGGCTAATCGTTCATCAATTTTGTTTATCTTCTCAAAGAACAGCTTTTAGTTTTGTTGATCTTTTCTACTGTTTCCTTCATTTCTTTTTCATTTATTTCTGATCTGATCTTTATGATTTCTTTCCTTCTGCTAACTTTGGCATTTTTGTTGTTGTTATTGTTGTTCTTTCTCTAATTGCTCTAGATGTAAGGTTACATTGTTTATTCAAGATTTTTCTTATTTCTTGAGGTAGGATTGTATTGCTATGAACTTCTCTCTTAGAACTGTCTTTGCTGCATCCCATAAGTTTTGGGTCATAGTGTTTTCATTGTCATTTGTCTCTAGGTATTTTTTTATTTCCTCTTTGATTTCTTCAATGATCTTTTGGTTATTTAGTAGCATGTTGTTTACCTTCCATGTTTTTGTAGTTTTTACAGCTTTTTTCCTGTAATTGACATCTAGTCTCATAGCATTGTCATCAGAAAATATTCTTGATACAATTTCACACTGGCTGAATGGATACAAAAGCAAGACCCATATATAGGCTATCTACAAGAAACACACTTCAGAACTAGGGACACATACAGACTGAAAGTAAGAGGATGTAAAAAGATATTCCATGCAAATTGAAAACAAAAGAAACCTGGGGTAGCAATACTCATATCATACAAAGTAGACTTTAAAATAAAGACTATTGTAAGAGATAAGGACAGTACATAATGATAAAGGGCTTAATCCAAGAAGAATATAAAACAATTGCAAATATTTATGCACCCAACATAGGAGCACCTCAATACATACAGCAAATGCTAACAGCTATAAAAGGAGAAATCAATAGTAACACAATAATAATGGGGGACTTTAACACCCCCACTTACACCAATGGACAGATCATCCAAACAGAAATTAAACAAAGAAACACAAGCTCCAAATGACACATTAGACCAGATGGAGTTAATTGATATTTATAGGACTTGCCATCCAAAAACAGCAGAATACACTTTCTTCTCAAGTGGACACAGAACATTCTCTAGGATACATCACATCTTGGGTCATGAATCAAGCCTCAATAAATTTAAGAAAATTTGCACTTTTTATTAGAGTTTGTATTTAACTTCTAGTGATCAATCTGTTCAAATTATACATTTCTTCTTGATTCAGTTTTGGTGGACTATATGTTTCTAGAATCTTTTCCATTCTTCTAGGTTGTCCAATTTGTTGGCATATAATTGTTTATAGTATTCTCTTATGATTTTTTGTATTTTTGTGGTATCAGCTGTTATTTCTCCTGTTTCATTTCTTATTTTGTTTATGTGGGTCCTCTCTCTTTTCTTCTTGGTGAGCCTGGCCAGAGATTTGTTGTTTTTATCCATTCAAAACACCAGCTCTTGGTTTTATTGATTTTGTTCTATTTTTATCTCTATTTTATTTATTTCCTCTCTGATCTTTATTGTTTCCTTCTTTCTGCTGACTTTAGGTTTCTAATTATTTTGGGTGGTAGGTTAGGTTGTTTACTTCAGGTTTTTATTTTTATTTTTATTTTTTTATGAAGGCCTGCATTGCTATGAACTTCCCTCCTAGGACTGCTTTTGCTGCATCTCATAGATTTTGTATGGCTTTGTTTTCATTGTCATTTGTCTCAAGGCATTTTTTTCATCTCCTCTTTGATTTCATCATTGACCTATTTTTTTTAGAACTTTTATTGAGATACAGTTAACATACAATAAACTGCATATATTTAGAGTGTAAAATTTGGTATCCCAATCTCCCAATTCATTCCCCCCCAACCCACCCCACTTTCCCCACTTGCTGTTCATATGTTTGTTCTCTACATCTGGGTCTCTATTTCTGCCTTGCAAACTGGTTGATTTGTACCATTTTTCTATATTCCACATATATGTGTTAACATACAATATTTGTTTTTCTCTTTTTGACTCACTTCACTCTGTCTGACAGCCTCTAGGTCCATCCATGTCTGTATACATGTCCCAGTTTCATTGCTTTTTACAGCTGAGTAATATTCCATTGTATATATGTACCACTTCTTTTTTATCCATTCATCTATTGATGGACATTTAGGTTGCTTCCATGTCCTGGCTATTGTAAACAGTGCTGCAATGAACATTGGAGTGCATGTGTCTTTTTGAATTATGGTGTTCTCTGGGTATATGACCAGCAGTGGGATTGCTGGGTCACATGGTAACTCTATTTTTAGTTTTTCAAGGAACCTCCATACTGTTTTCCATAGTGGCTGTATCAATTTACATTCCCACCAACAGTGCAAGAGGGTTCCCTTTTCTCCACACCCACTCCAGCATTTACTGTTTGTCGATTTTCTGATGATGCCCATTCTAACCGGTGTGAGGTGATACCTCATGGTAATTTTGATTTGCATTCCTCTAATAATTAGTGATGTTGAGCAGCTTTTCATGTGCCTCTTGGTCATCCATATGTCTTCTTTGGAGAAATGCCTATTTAGGATTTCTGCCCATTTTTTGATTAGGTTGTTTGTTTTTTTGATATTGAGCTGGATGAACTGTTTATATATTTTGGAGATTAATCCTTTGCCTGTTGATTCATTTGCAAATATTTTCTCCCATTCTGAGGGTTGTCTTTTCATCTTGCTTATAGTTTCCTTTGCTGTGCAGAAGCTTTTAAGCTTCATTAGGTCCCACTTATTTTTTTTTTATTTCCATTACTCTAGGGGGTGGATCAAAAAAGATCTTATTGTGATTTATGTCAAAGAGTGTTCTTCCTATGTTTTCCTCTAGGAGTTTTATAGTGTCTGGCCTTACATTTAGGTCTTTAATCCATTTGGAGTTTTTTTTTATGTGTATGGTGTTAAGGAGTGTTGTCCAGTTTTCCCAGCATCACTTATTGAAGAGGCTGCCTTTTCTCCATTGTATATCCTTGCCTCCTTTGTCATAGATTAGTTGACCATAGTTTATCTCTGGGCCTTCTATCCTGTTCCATTGATCTATATTTCTGTTTTTGTGCCAGTACCATACTGTCCTGATCACTGTAGCCTTGCAGTATAGTTTGAAGTCCAGAAGCCTGATTCCACCAACTCTGTCTTTCCTTCTCAAGATTGCTTTGGCTATTCGGGGTCTTTTGCATTTCCATACAAATCATAAAATTTCTTGTTCTAGTTCTGTAAAAAATGCCATTGGTAATTTGATAGGGATTGCATTGAATCTGTAAATTGCTTTGGCCAGTATAGTCATTTTCACAATATTGATTCTTCCAATCCAAGAACATGGTATATTTCTCCATCTGTTTGTGTCATCTCTGATTGCTTTCATTAGTGTCTTATAGTTTTCTGGGTACAGGTCTTTTACCTCCTCAGTTAGGTTTATTCCTAGGTATTTTATTCTTTTTGTCACAATGGTGAATGGGATTGTTTCCTTAATTTCTCTTTCTGATCTTTCATTGTTAGTGTATAGAAATGCAAGAGATTTCTGTGTGTTAATTTTGTATCCTGCAACTTTACCAAATTCATTGATTAGCTCAAGTTGTTTTCTGGTGGCATCTTTAGGAGTTTCTATGTATAGTATCATGTCATCTGTGAACAGTGACACTTTTACATGTTCTTTTCCAATTTGGATTCCTTTTATTTCTTTTTCTTCTCTGATTGCTGTGGCAAGGACTTCCAAAACTATGTTGACTAGTAGTGGTGAAACTGGACATCCTTGTCTTGTTCCTGATTTAGAGGAAATGCTTCCAGTTTTTCACCATGGAGGATGATGTTGGCTGTGTGTTTGTCATCTATGGCCTTTATTATGTTGAGCTAGGTTCCCTCTATGCCCACCTTCTGGAGAGTTTTTATGATAAATGGGTGTTGAATTTTGTCAAAAGCTTTTTCTGCATCTATTGAGATGATCATGTGGTTTTTATCCTTTAATTTGTTAATATGGTGTATCACTTTGATTGATTTACATATATTGAAGAATCCTTGCATTCCTGGGATAAACCCCACTTGATCATGGTGTATGATCCTTTTAATGTGTTGTTAGATTCTGTTTGCTAGTATTGTGTTGAGGATTTTTGCATGTAAATTCATCAGTGATGTTGGTCTGTCATTTTCTTTTTTTGTAGTATCTTTGTCTGGTTTTGGTATCAGGGTGATGGTTTCCTCATAAAATGAGTTTGGGAGTGTTCCTTCCTCTGCAATTTCTGCAAGAGCTTGAGAAGGATGGGTATTAGCTCTTCTCTAAATGTTTGATAAAATTCACCTGTGAATCCATCTGGTCCTGGACTTTTGTTTGTTGGGAGATTTTTAATCCCAGTTTCAATTTCATTGCTTGTGATTTGACCCACTGGTTTTTAATAGCATGTTGTTTAGTCTCCATTTTTTTTTCTTATTTCTATTTGTGTGTTTGATCATTTAAGCATATTTTTTGTGTGTCTATTTTTGAGTTCTTTATTCTTTACCATAGATCTATGTGTCAACCCTTCCATTAATACTACACAGTCTTGATTACTATAGAAATAAATTTTTGAAATCAGGTAGAATAATTCCTCATACTTTATTCTTCTTTTTCAAAAAAAAAATAGTTATTTAAGTTCTTTGACCTTCCATATAAATTTTGCAATAATTTTATCTATAGCTACCAAAAAATCTTGCTGGGATTTTGAAAGGAATTGCATTAAACCTGCATATCAATTTAAGGATAACTGACAACGTTAATATGTTGAGTCTTGCAATCTATGAACATAGTATTTTTCTCCATTTATTTAGGTCATCTCTGATTTCTTTCATCAGTATTGTGTAGTTTTTGGCATACAAGTGCATTTGTTTTGATAGATTTACACATAACTGTCTAATATTTTAAGTGATTATAACGGCATTGGATTTTTAATTTTAGTGTTCACATGTTCATTGCTAGCATATAGAAATGATATTTCATATTTCTCTTGTAAACTGTGACTTTGTTGAATTCCCTTAGTTATTCTGGTTCTTTTGTAGAATCTTTGAGGTTTTCTGTGTAGACAGTCATTTCATCTGTAAATAGGGATAGCTGTATGTCTTCCTTTTCTATCTCTATATCTTTTTATTTCCTTTTCTTGCCTTATTGTACTGAATAGAACTGCCAGCACTATGTTGTATGAGTTGTCAGAGCAGACCTTCTTGCCTCAGTCCAGGCCTTAAAAGGAAAGCATTCAGTCTTTTATCATTAAATATGGTGTTAACTGTAGTTTTTTGTACATATTCTTTATCAAATGGAGGAAGTACCCCTCTCTTCCTGTTTGTCTGAGAGACTTTCTTTTATCATGGATCAGTGTGGAATTTTATCAAATACTCTTTCTGCATTTGTTGATATATGATTTTTCTATGTTAGCCTATTAAAGTGTGGTATATTAATTGATTTTTGATGATTCAACCAATCTTGAATCCCTGAAGTAAACCCCACTTGGTTATGTGTATATTCTATTTAGGTGTTGCTGAATTCTAAATGCTAATACCTTGTTAAAGATTTTTGTGACTATGCTTATGAGAGATATTGGTCGGTAGTGGGGTTTTTTAAATTGTCTTTATCTGATTTTGGCATCAAAATAATAATAGCTTAATAAAATAAATTAATGGATATTCCTCCCTCTTCTGTTTTTTTGAATGACATTGTGTAGAATTGGTATTAATGTTTTATAGCCTTTTACAGTGAAATGATTTGAACCTGGAGATTTCTTTCTTGGAAGTTTTAAATTTTTGAATTCCATTCTCTTGATTGTTGTAAGGGATACACTATTTCATAATTGATGAGTTGCATTTTTGTTTTTCAAAGAATTTGTTCATTTCACACAACTTATCAAATTTGTGTGTATTGAGTTATTCATAGTGTTCCTTTATTACCATTTTGATGTCTGCAGGGTCTATAATGATATCTCCCTATTTCATTCCTTATGTTGGTAACTTGTGTCTTCACTGTCTTTATCAGTCTTCTTAGAGGCTTGTCAATTTTATTGATCTTTTCAAAGAACCAGCACTTTGTTTCATTGATTTTCCTTTTTTTCCAATTTAAACTACCAGAAGTTTTCCAATTACGAGAATGGAAGATTTTGAAAAGTTTATATGTGTTTAATACTGTTACTCTCCTCCAATTAAAATAGAGTGGATTTATAATTCTGACCAAAAATCTCTCTTTCTTTTGAAATGGTTTGATGTCCTTTGGCTATCAAACCAGATAAGTTTGCATTTACTTAGAGTTTTTATGTGAATCATAATAGTGTATTGTACAGTGCAGGTACGTAAATTCTGCTGCATATAAATAGGTATTACCGCAATGTTTCTTTAAGACACAGGTGCAAGGGGCCCAGCTGAAACTCACTGACTCTGCATTTGAATTTTTATGAGCACCTAGGGTGGTGCTGATGTATGCAGATGGCTCTGAATCACACTTTAAGGAATGTTGCTCCAGATGATACATTTCTCTTCTTGAAGGAAAACATTCTGAAAACATAGGTAATTGAAGCAGTTACCTAATTGCATGACCTCTGTTTTTAAAATATGCAGTTACCTAATTGCATGACCTCTGTTTTTAAAATATGCATTCAAATATTTTTATTTTTATTCCTTTCTAGCTTTCCTACTATAGACCTAGACACGTGGTATTTAACATAGGGGTGGTGCATTTTGTGTAACCAAAGCAGGAAACATCTAACTCAAGACATACCCCTTGACTGCAACATCTTTGGAAATGACCCTATAGGATGCATCTAGATTTATTAAAGGATCACCCTTAGCTTATTTATTTTGGCAATCCTATGGGTATTTTTATCTGCATTATTGTGGCAGCCAGGTAAAAACACCATAACTTAAGGTCTCATATGACTATAGAAGTAGCCATAAAATGGAAACAAACAACTGACTCCTTCCCAAATAGTATTTTATTTAACCTAAGGTCACCTCTTTGGTGCTGCAGCTATGTAATTGGATCATTTTATAAAGGAGTTAATAATTCAAAATTTTGGAGGAAAGTCCAGAAAATTATTCCTCTGTTTCCTTCCCTTAGACATTAACACTAGAGTTCATATGTTTTTGGAGAGTTACTTTAGAAAAGGCAGAATAATTACTAAACAGTCAATTATTAGGTAATAACTCACAGAATAAAATTTTTGTGGGGTTTGGCTTTTGCTTTGAATTTTCTTAAGTTTTGCTTGTTCTGCTGGACTTAATGGATTCACATCTTCTTGATTCTGACCCCCTTAGACTGTCTCCACCTCCACCATGGAGGCCAACCCACTTTCCTTTCCCTCCTGGATGACCTACAGAGGCCCCCTCTACTCCTGCCCTTTCCAGTCAGGCCTCCACATGGAACCATGTCATTCTTCTGTTCTGAGTTTCTTCGGAGGCTTTCCTCATCGTGGGCCACCCTTCCTGCAGGGTCTGCTTCTGGCCTCCTTTCTAACCTCAACTCAGTCCCATTTACCTCTTGCTCATGACTCTCACATCACATTTCCTCCTTCACCCCCTTAATTTTTTGACCCATCCAAATCCCTCCCTAACTCAGGGCCTTTGTGCAGGCTGTTCCCTCTACCTAGAAGTCTCTTCCCACAGTTTTTATCTGGCTAAATCAGGGCTCCTCTCTTAGATCTCTGCTTAATTGCCACATCCTTAGAGAGTGCCTCCAAATTGAAATTATGTTTCTCCCACTTTTCTCTTTATTGCATATTTTCTTTCAAGACTTATTGCAGTCTGTAAATACAAATGCCTGTGCTTACTAATACCTCCCTTTCTCACTAGTCTATTTTGAGAGTAAAGAGTATGGTTATGTTGTTCATATATCCCAGTGCCTACCACAGCACCTGGCCCTGAAAGAACAAAAGTAAAGATTTGTAATTACCCAGTGTACTGGCTGTCTCCTGCAGTGTAACAAATTTATGCACAAACTAAGACATCTGTTTAAAACAACAAATAGTTTTTATCTTATAGCACTGATGGCCAAGAATTTGGAATGGCTTATTTGGGTGGCTCTGTTTCAGGGCCCATTCTATGTCCTAACTTCAGCTACCACATATTGTTGCTTTTAGTAAATCCTATTCACTAAAAGCAAGTACAAGTCACATTTAAAGGGGGAAGGAAATTGGCTCCATCTTTGGAAGGGAGGAGTATCAAATAATTAGTGGACAAGTTTGGAAACCACCACAGTTCTTCTGGCCACAAATTGCTTATATTACCTCCACATGTAAAACATACAAAACTCCTCCTCCTATTCCCCTAAGGGTCTCATTCATCTAAATTATCAGATTAAAATTCAGGATGTTGGCTTCAAAATTAGGTCCAAGTGTGGAGAGACTCCTTGGGTATAGTCCCTTAAGTATAGCTCATTTAATGCCATTTCCCTTGAACTGAAGACGTATGAACTGAAGAGGCAAGATAGACACTATAGACAATCTTGTTTAAAAGGGGTGAAACTGAAATGTGCAGAGAAGCCCTTGGTCCATGACAATTCTGAAATCCAGCTTGCCATAAGTTGCCATTCTTTATTCTTCTTCTCCTCCTCCTTGTCTTCCTCCTCCTCCTTCTTCCTTTATGCCTTTTTTTCCTTTTCTTCATTGATTTTCTTTATTTTTTTTTTCTGTTTCCAGTTTGATTCATTCCTGCTTTAAACTTTATTATTGCCTTCCTTGTCCTAGCTTGGGGTTTATTTTGCTCTTCTTTTTTAAGTTCTTAAAGTTGAAGGTTAGATTATTGATTTGAGACTTTTCCTATTTTTTTGAATGTATGCATTAAGTGATAAATATCCCTCTTGCACTGCTTCAGTTATGTCCCACACATTTTATTACATTGTATTTTCATTTTCATTCAGTTCAGGGTATTTTATTTACTTCTCTTGAGACTTCCTGTTTTTTTAATTAATTTTTATTGGAGTATAGTTGATTTACAATGCTGTGTTAGTTTCTGCTGTACAGCAAAGTGAATCAGTTATATATATGCACACATCCACTCTTTTTTTAGATTCTATTGCCATATAGGCCATTACAGAATATTGAGTAGAGTTCCCTGTGCTCTACAGTAGTTTCTTATTTGTCATCTATTTTATATATAGTAATGTGTATATATCAATCCCAATCTCCCAATTTATTCCTCCCCCCTGCCACCCTTGGTAACCATAAGTTTGTTTTCTACATCTTTGACTCTATTTCTGTTTTGTAAATAGGTTCATTTGTACCATTTTTTTTAGATTCCACATATAAGCAATATCTCTTTCTCTTTCTGACTTACTTCACTCAGTATGACAATCCCTGGGTTCATTCATGTCATTGCAAATGGCATTATTTCATTTTTTATGGCTGAGTAATATCCACTTCTTCTTTATCCATTCATCTCTCAATGGACATTTAGGTTTCTTCCATATCCTGGCTATTGTAACAGTGCTGCAATGAACATTGAGGTACATGTATCTTTTTGAATCATGGTTTTCTCAGGATATATGCCCAGTAGTGGGATTCCTGGGTCATATGGTAGTTCTATTTTTAGTTTTTTAAGGAACCTGCAAACTGTTCTCATGGTCGTTGTACTAATTTACATTCCCACCAACAGTGTAGGAGTGTTCACTTTTCTCCACATCCTCTCCAGTGTTTATTGTTTGTAGATTTCTTGATGATGGCCATTCTGACTGGTGTGAGGTAATAGCTTGTTGCAGTTTTGATTTACATTTCTCTAATAATTTGTGATGTTGAGCATCTTTTCATGTTCCTCTTGGTCATCTCTGTATCTTCTTTTGAGAAATGTCTATTTAGACCTTCTGCCCATGTTTTGATTGTGTTGTTTGTTTTTTGATATTGAGCTGCATGAGCTGTTTGTATATTTTGGAGATTAATCCCTTGTCAGTTGCTTCATTTGCAAATATTTTTTCCCATTCTGTAGGTTATCTTTTTGTTTTGTTTATGGTTTCCTTTGCTGTGCAAAAGCTTTTAAGTTTAATTAGATCCCATTTGTTTATTTTTGTTTTGATTTTAATTACTCTAGGAGAGGGATCAAAAAAGATCTTGCTGTGATTTATGTCTGAGAGTGTTCTGCCTATGTTTTCCTCTAAGAGTTTTATAAATATCTGGTCTTACATTTAGATCTTTAATCCATGTTGAGTTTATTTCTGTGCAGTTGTCTGTTTCTCCTCTCAGCTGTCTGTTTTAGTTTCACATAACGGGAATCCTGTTTTGTGCCCTAGGCACATTTTGGATTGCTAAATCTTGGGGGATTGATCCTTTTATCATTATATAAATTTTCTCTGCCCTGAAGTCTGTTTTATCTGTTATTAATTAATCCATGCTTCTGGTGTTTAATATTTCTATGATATATTTTTTCCATTCTTTCATTTTTACTCTGCCTATATCATTATACTGAAATGAGTTTTTGTTGACAGCATATAGTTAGGTCATATTTTTTTCAGTCCTTTCTGCTAATCTCTGTCCTTTAATTAGTATGTTTAGATCATTTACATTTAATGTAATTATTGATATGTTAGGGCTTATGTCTGCAATTTTATTTTTTGTTTGTTTTTCATTTCACTGTTTTCTTTTTCTTGCTTTTCTATGAGGTATTTGAACATGTTTTAGAATTCCACTTTGATCTATCTCTAGGATCTTTTAGGGATCTGTTTGTTCAGCTTTTTAGTCTGTTTCTTTATGTAATACATTGTATATATATAACTTATCACAGTCTACTGGTGCCATCGGTTTACTAGTTCGAGTGAAGTACAGAAATATTCACCTTCCTTTATATCCTTTTACCTTTAACATGATTAATTTTCTTAAGTATTTTTGTATATTCTTATAGAATCACACCAGAGAGTGTCATAATTTTTGTTGAGCCCATCAACTGAGCTTTTTATTTTGGTTATTGTATTTTTCATTTCTCATATTTCCATTTGATTCTTCCTTATAGTTCCTATCACTTTTCTGAGACTTTCTATCTCCTTCCTGTGGCTTTGTATTTTTTCATTTATTTACATAATATTTGTGTTTGCTATTGAAGTATTTTTATCATGACTGCTGTAAAATCCCTGACAACAATTCTAACATCTCTTTCATCTTGGTGTTGTCACCCATTAATTATCTTTTTCTATTAAGTTTGAGGCCTTCCTGGTTCTTGGTATGATGAGTAATTTTTTGACTAAAACTTGGACATTTGATACGATGTCATGAGATTCTGGATCTTCTTTAAATTTCTATTTTAATTGGCTTTCTCTGACACCACTCTGGCAGGGGGTGGGGGTGGTAATGTGTTATTACTATCTGGTGTAGGTGAAAGTTGATTCCCCACTTGATCTCCATTGGTCCCCAAGGAAGTATTCTTGGGTATTGCTGGATGGAGGGACTTCTGGCTCCCACATGGTCTTCACTGACTAGTGGGGGATGGCCTTGTTACCACTGACTCTACTAGGCCTGCTCTGACACCACCCAAGCAAGGATGGGGAGGGGTGCCTTGTTACTTCCCAGTGGGCATGGAAGTCCAGGCCTCCCACCTGATCCCCCCTGAAACCACCTGGGCTTCATTACTGGCTGGTGGGAACGAAAATCTTGGATCCCTGTTTGGGATTTTCTGGTATCACCCCAGGAGTTGGGGCACTTCATTAGAGCCTCATGAGGGTAGAAGGTGAGTGCTCACCCCCCTGCCTAGACTATGTTGTTGGTAGGGGTGGGGCCATTGTTTTTTCTAGAGTGTTTGGCTGAAGTAGAACAGTTATTTCTAAGAATTTTCTGTCTTGTTGGGTGTCTCCATTCTATTTTTTTGGCAGGTGAAAGCAAGTTTTTATTGGGGGGCTTTTTCTTGTCTTTACCAATCAGCATTTCTGGGATGCCAGCTTCTTCAGATCAAGTCTGGGATATATGAAGCAAAAAGAAAAACCAGAGCTCTCACCACTGTATCATTCCTCATGTCCTAAGGTCCTCTGCCAGTCTGTCTTCTTCTGTCCAATTTTCAGAGTCTTTTAAAGTTTGTTTTATATGTCACATTCAGGGTTTTCAGTTGTACTTAGAGAGAATAATAGAAAAAAGTGCATCTATTCCATGTTCCAAGAAACATAAGTCTCCACAATTTTCTTATAAATGAGATAAGAAAAGAAGAGAGTTACAAACAAAACCATGTTTATACTGCCTTTTATATTTACTTATATAGTTGCCTTTATCAGTTCTTTTATTTCTTCATGTGGATTGAATAATTGTTTAGTATCCTTTCATTTCAGCCTGAAGGACTCCTTTTAATATTTCTTTTTTCCTTTAGTATTTCATGTAGGGCAGGTCTGCTAGTGAAAAATTCACTCCAGTCTTGTTTATCTGGGACTACCTTAATTTCTTTGTGTTTTCAAAGGATAGTCTTACTGAATATAGGGTTCTTGGTTAACATTCTTTTTCTTTCAGTATTTTGACTATTTCATCCTGCTGCCTCTGGCCTCCATGGTCTCTGATGAGAAGTCAGCTGTCAATCTTATTGAGAATTTCTCTACACAATGAGTCCTTTGCCTCTTCAAGCTTTCAAGATTCTCTCTTTGTCTTTTGACAGTTTGACTATGAGGTGTCTTGGTGTGGATCACTGAGTTAATCCTATTTAGAGCTTATAGAGCTTCTTGGATGTGCAGTAAATGCTTTTAATCAGATTTAGAACTTCTCAATATACTTTCTGCCCCTTTCTCTTTCTCCATTCCTTCTGAGTCTCCCATTGTACATGTTTTGGCATGCTTGACAGAGTCCCAAAGGATTCTGAATCTCTGTTTATTTTTCTTCATTCTTTTTTCTGTCTCTTCTTCAGACTAGATAATCTCAACCGACCTTCAAGTTTGCTGATTCCTTTTTCTGACAGCTCAAAATTCTTTTGAGATCCTTTCATGGACTTTTCACCTCAGTTATTGTACTTTTTGCTACTCTGTAAATTTCTATTTTAATAATTTCTATCTCCTTATTAGTTATTTTTTATAATTTTATAATTTCTTTCTCTTTATTGCTGTTCTCTATTTGGTGAGGCATTGCTCTTATACCTTCCTTTAGTTTTTTAGATGTAGTTTTCTTTAGTTCTCTGAACATATTTGTAATAGTTTATTTAAAGTCTTTGGTAGGGGCTTCCCTGGTTGTACAGTGGTTAAGAATCCACCTGCCAATGTAGGGGACACGGGTTTGATCCCCAGTCCAGGAAGATCCCACATGCCATGGAGCGACTAAGCCTGTGCACCACAACTACTGAGCCTGTGCTCTAGAGCCTGCAAGCCACAACTACTGAACCCATGTGCCATAACTACTGAAGACTGTGTGCCTAGAGCCTGTGCTCCACAAGAGAAGCCAAAGCAATGAGAAGCCCGTGCACCACAATGAAGAGTAGCCCCCACTCACCACAACTACAGGAAGCCCACATGCAGCAATAAAGACCCAAAACAGGACTTCCTAGGTGGTGCAGTGGTAAAGAATACACCTGCCAATGCAGGGGACACAGGTTTGAGCCCTGCCCTGGGAAGATTCCACATGCCACGGAGCAACTAAGCCCATGCACCACAACTATTGAGCCTGTGCTCTAGAGCCTGTGAGCCACAACTACTGAGCCTATGTGCTGCAACTATTGAAGCCCACGCACCTAGGGCCCATGTTCCACAATAAGAGAAGCCACTACAATGAGGAGCCTGCACACCACAATGAAGAGTAGCTCCCACTCGCAACAACCAGAGGAAGCCTGTGTGCAGCAACAAAGACCCAACACAGCCAATGTTAATTAATTAATTAATTAATTAATTAATTAATTAAAAAAGACCCAACACAGCCAAAAGAAATTAAAAAATAAAAAATTTAAAAAAGTCTTTGGTAGGTACAATGTCTGGGCTTCATCAGGGACAGTTTCTACTGATTGCTTTTTGTGTGTTGGGTGAAGGGAGGAGCATATTTTCCTGTTGTGAAACTGGACATTTTAGATAATATAATATGGTATCTCTGGAAATAATGTTTTTCACCCCCTCCTCAAGGTTGGTTGCTGTTACTATTCATTGTTGTTGTTGTTGCCTATTTATTTAGTGATTTTCCTGAACTAATTCTGTAAAAATTTCTATTCTTTCTTGTGCATAACAGATCAAGCTTCTGTTCAGTTAGCTTAATGGTCAGCTAATGATTGAACAGAGATTTCCTTCAGTGCCTTGGACCAATAAGTTTCCGTTCTTTGCCATGGAGTCTATTTGTGTGTAAGTGTATGCCTTCAAGACTCTGGCATGCAGGTTCTAAATATGACTTAGCCTTCACTTCCTGTTTGTGCAGAGCCTCAAGGTCAGCCAGAGGTGAGAAGTTAGCTCTCATCTTCTTAGTTCTTTCCTATGCACATGAGCATGGTCTTCTAAAATTCCATCAATGTCAGAGATTTTCAAAGTCCCCTATGAACGTTTCATTTTCCAAATTTTCCTTTTGTATTTTCTGGTAGCATCTTACTAGCCCCAAATTGTATTGCTGTCTCAAGCAGCTGCAGTGTTAAGCACTGCCACTAATTGTTTTCTGCACATGCCCTCATGATAGGGCTGTTTACATTGAGTAAGCTCTGAATTGGGTTAAATAAAGAAAAGATCCAAGAATATAGCTTTTGGGGAAGTTACCAGGCAGGTCAAATAGTGACAATTATCTAGGAATGGGGCTTTAGGAGAGTTTTAGCCCCATTCTGTGCCCTCTCCTTTGGCTAGGTTGCTGGTTTTCATTGTGATTATGTGGATGTTGATTTCCAAGATTACTATGAAGCTGGGGCAAGGAAGATGGGAATAGTATAAATCACAGAGCTTTCTGCTTTTATCTAGATTCATCTGTTCTCCTTGAATAAACACTCCTTAGATTATTGCAAGTCCTTGGTTAACTTGCACAGTTCTAATAAAGTTGATCCTGACCATTTTTGCCAGTGTCTCATTATGGATTTTCAGTTGTCCTTACTCTACTGTTCTAGAAATGCTTCTCTGCAGTGTTAACACTTAATCAAACTACTCTGTCCCCAAAACTACCCAGGTCCCTCTTAGAAGCTGACCTCTGCTCCCAGCTCAGAATACACTGAATGGGAATTAATGTCAGCCTTCTTCTTCTAACCTATAAACTCTTCATCCTCTTCTTGTCATGATAGAAGAGGTATCCTTACTCCCACATCAAATCCATCATTTCTCTGCTAAACTTTCCAATGGCTTCCCATCCACTCAGAGCAGAATCTAAAGCCCTTACCATGGTGTAAGAGAGCTTCCAAAATCTGTCCCCAACTACCTCTCTGATATCATCTCCTAACACTCTCCCCTTGATCATGCTGCTCCAGCTTTGCTGTTCGTCCTCGTCCTCGTCCTCGTCCTCGTCCTCGTCCTCGTCCTCGTCCTCGTCCTCCTCCTCCTCCTCCTCCTCCTCCTCCTCCTCCTCCTCCTCCTCCTCCTCCTCCTCCTCCTCCTCCTCCTCCTCCTCCTCCTCCTCCTCCTCTTCTTCTTCTTCTTCTTCTTCTTCTTCTTCTTCTTCTTCTTCTTCTTCTTCTTCTTCTTCTTCTTCTTCTTCTTCTTCTTCTTCTTCCTCTTCTTCCTCTTCTTCTTCTTCTTCCTCTTCTTCTTCTTGAAGTATGATTGATTTCCAATATAGTATTAGTTTCAGGTGTACAGCATAGTGATTAGGTATTTTTATAGTTTATACCCCATTAAAAGTTATTATAAGATAATAGCTATAATTCCCTGTGCTTTACAATATATCCTTGATGCTTATCTACTTTATACATAATAGCTAGTGTATTTTAATCCCATACCCTTAATGTGTCCCTCCCCCTTTCCTCTTGCCACTGGTAAACACTCGCTTGTTTTTTTGTTATCTGTGGGTCTGTTTCTGTTTTGCTATATATAATTTTTGTATTATATTTTAGAATCCACATATAAGTGATTTAATACAATATTTGTCTTTCTCTGTCTGACTTATTTCACTGAGCATACTATTTTGTAGGTCCAACCACATTGTTGCAAATGGCAGAATTTCATTCTTATTCATGGCTAAGTAACATTTCATTATATATACATATATATAATGAAATATATATATATAATAAACATACATAATATACATATATAATGAAACATATATAATATACATATATATAATATACATATATATGATGAAATATATATATTACATCTTCTTTTTCCAATTGCCTGTTGATGGATAGTAGGGTTGTTGCTTCCATATCTTGGCTATTGTAAATAGTGCTGCTATGAACATTGGGGTGCATGTATCTTTTTGAATTAGTGTTTTTGTTTTTTCCAGATATATACCCAGGAATGGAATTGCTGGATCATGTGGTAGTTCTATTTTTTTTTTTTTTTTTTGAGGAGCTTCTGTAATGTTTTCCATAGTTGCTGTACCAATTTACATTCCCACCAACAGTGTTCAAGAATTTCATTTTCTCCATATCCTCACCAACATTTGTTATTGTGGTCTTTTTGATAATAACCATTCTGACAGGTGTAAGGTGATATCTCACTCTGATTTGCATTTCTCTAATGATCAGTGATGTTGAGCGTCTTTTCATGTGCCTGTTATCTATCTGTGCATCTTCTTTGGAAAAATGTTTATGTATTTTGGATATTAACACCTTGTCAGTCATATTATTTGAAAATATATTCTCCCATTCTGTGGGTTGCCTTTTCATTTTATTGATGGTTTCCTTTGATATGCAAGGGCTTTAAAGTTTAATTAGGTCTCATTTTTTTATTCTAGGTTTTATTTCTTTTTGCTTTAAGAAGACAGATCCCCCCCCCCCCAAAAAAAAGTTGCTTCGATTTATGTCAGTGTACTGCCCATGTTCTCTTCTTGGAGTTTTATGGTTTCAGGTCTTCAATACATTTTCAGTTTGTTTTTGTATATGGTGTGAGGAAATGCTCTAATCTCATTGTTTTGAGATTGACAGCTACATGTAGCTGTCAGTATTCCCAGTGCCATTTATTGAAAAGATTGTCTTTTCTCCATTGTATATTCTTGCCTCTGTTATCTTAGATTAATTGCCCATAGTGTGTGGGTTTATTTCTGGGCTCTCTAGTCTGTTCCATTGATCTATGTGTCTGTTTTTGTGCCAGTACCATGCTGTTTTGATTACTGTAGCTTTATACTATACTATGAAGTCAGAGACCATGAAACCTCAAGCTTTGTTCTTTTCTCTCAAGATTGCTTTGGCAATTTTGGGTCTTTTGTGGTTCCATGTGAATTTTAGGATCATTTGTTCTAGATCTGTGAAAAATGTAAGGGGTATTTTAATAAGGATGGCATTAAATCTATAGATAGCTTTGGGTACAATGGCCATTTTAACAATATTAATTCTTTTTTTAACAATTTTATTTATTATTATTTTTAATTAATTTATTTATTAATTTTATTTATTTATTGGCTGTGTTGGGTCTTTGTTACTGTGTGTGGGCTTTCTCTAGTTGCAGTGAGTGGGGGCTACTCTTCATTTTGGTGGGTGGGATTCTCACTGCAGTGGCTTCTCTTGTTGCAGAGCACAGGCTCTAGGCACACGGGCTTCAGTAGTTGTGGCACATGTGCTCAATAGTTGTGGCTCATGGGCTCTAGAGCACAGGCTCAGTAGTTGTGGCACGCAGGCTTAATTGCTCCACAGCATGTGGGATCTTCCTGGACCAGGGAACAAACCCATGCCCCTGCATTGGCAGGTGGATTCTTAATCACTGCACCACCAGGGAAGTCCCAACAATATTAATTCTTCTAATCTAAGAGCACAGGATATCTTTCCATTTTTTTCACCTTCGATTTCCTTCATCAATGGTATATAATTTTCAGAGCATAGGTCTTTCACCTCCTTGGTTAAGTATATGGCTAAGTATTTTATTCTTTTTGATGTGATTTTAAATGGGATTTATTTTTACTTTCTTTTTCTGATAGTACATTATTAGTATTAGAAGAGTAACAGATTTCTGTATATTATTCTTGTATTCTGAAGCGTTATTGAATTCATTATTAGTTCTAATAGTTTTTAGGTGGAGATTTTACAATTTTCTATATAAAGTATCATGTCATCTGCAAATAGTGATAGTTTTACTTCTTTCCTTCCAATTTGGTTGCCTTTTATGTCTTTTCCTTGTCTGACTGCTGTGGCTAGGACTTCCAATGCTCTGTTAAATAGAAGTGGCAACAATGGGCATCCTTGTCTTGTTCTTGAGTTTAGAGGAAAGGCTTTCAGCTTTTCACCATTGAGTATGATAATGGCCTTTATTAGGTTGAGAAATGTTCCCTTTATACCTACTTTGATGAGCGTTTTAATCATAAATGGATGTTGAGTTTTGTCAAAAGCTTCTTCTGCATCTATTGAGGTGATCATGTGATTTATATGCCCCCATTTGTTAACATGGTGTATCACATTGAATGAATTGCAAATATTGAACCATCCTTGCACCCCTAGAATAAATCCTACTCAATCATGGTGTGTGATCCTTTTCATACATTGTTGGATTCAGCTTGCTAATATTTTGTTAAGGAATTTGCATTGATATTCATCAAAGATATTGGCTTGTACTTTTCTTTTTTGTAGTATCTTCATCTGGTTTTGTTATCATGGTAATGATGGTCTTGTAAAGTGAATTTGGGAGTTCCACCTTCTCTTCAAATTTTTAGAATAGTTTGAGAAGGATAGGTATTGGTTCTTCTTTATATGTTTGGTAGAATTCCCCTGTAAATTCATCCGGTCCTGGATTTTGTTTGATGGGAGTATTTTTTTTTTTTAATTATAAGTTCAATTTCACTACTAGTGGTCAATCTGTTCAAATTGTCTGTTTCTTTTTTATTCAATCTTGGCAGGTTGTATGTTTCTAGAATTTGTCCATCTCTTCTAGGTTGCCCAATTTGATGGCATAAAATTGTTCATAGTATCCTCTTATGATTTTTTTGTATTTCTTTGGTATCAGATATTATTTCTCGTCTTTAATTTCTTATTTTGTTTACTTGGGCCCTCTCTCTTTTTTTCTTGATGACCCTAGCTAAAGACTTACCAATTTTGTTTATCTTTTCAAAGACTAGCTCTTGGTTTTATCAGTCTTTTTTATTCATTTGTTCTTGTTGTTGTCTATTTTTTAATTTCCTCTCTGATATATACTATTTCCTTCCTTCTGCTGACTTTGAGCTTTGTTTGTTCTTCTTTTTCTGCTTCCTTTAACTGGTAGATTAGGTTACTTGATATTTTTTCTTATTTCTTGATGTTGGCTTGTGTGGCTATGAACTTCCCTCTTAGAACTGCTTTTGCTGCATCCCATAGATTTTAGAGTGTTGTGTTCCATTTTCATTTGTCTCAAGGTATTTTCTGATTTCCTGCTTGCTCTCTTCATTGATCCATTGGTTTTTTAGTAGCATGTTGTTTAGTCTCCACTTGTTTTTATTTTTCTCATTTTTCTTTCTGTAGCTGATTTCTAGTTTCATACCACTGAGGTTGGAAAAAATTCTCAATGTAATTTCTATCCTCTTAAATTTGTCAAAACTTATTTTATGGACTAGCATGTGATCTATCCTAGAGAACTTTCCATGTGCAGTTGAAAAGAATGTGTAAAAGAATGTGGTGTTTTGGGATGGGATGTCCTGTAGATAGCTATAAAGTCCAACTGGACTATTGTGTCATTTAAGACCACTTTTGCCTTATTCATTTTCATCCATCATCAATGGATGATGTAAGTGGGGTATTAAAGTCCTCTACTATTATTGTATTATTGTCACCTTCTCCTTTTATGTCTGTTAATATTTGCTTTATATATTTAGATGCTCCTGTATTAGGTGCATATATGTTAGTGAGTGTTATTTCCTCTTCTATCAATTCCTTTATAATTATATAATGCCTGTCTTTGTCCTTTGTTATAGACTTTCTTTTAAGGTCTATTTTGTCTGATAAGGGTATTGCTAACCCCACTTACTTGTCATTTCCTTTTGCATGAAACTCTGTTTCCATCCCTTCATTTTCAGCCTGTGTGTGTGTGTCTTTAGCTCTAAAGTGAGTCTCTTATAAGGGGCATATAGATGGATTTTTTTTTTATCCAGTCAGCCACCCTATGTCTTTTGATTGGAGCATTTAGTCCATTGACATTTGAAGTGATTATTGATAGGAATGTACTCATTCCCATTTTGTTACTTGTTTTCTGGTTGCCTTTGTTAAGTTTCCTGTTCTTTTCATCTTTTTGTTTCTTCCTTTGTAGTTTGATGATTTTCTTTAGTGGTATGCTTGTATTCCCTTTTTTCTAGTTTTTGTGTATCTATTATGGGTTTTTGATTTGTGGTTACCATGCGGTTCATATACTTTGACTATAACTATATCTACTTGTTTCAAACTGGTAGTCATTTAGGTTCAAACACATTCTAAAAGATCTACCTTTTTTTACTACACTTCCCCACATTTTGTGTTTCTCATGTCATATTTTACATCTTCATGCTTATCCCTTAACTGTTTGTTGTAGTTACAGTTGCTTTTACAATTTTTTTAAATCCTCATACTGGATTATTTAAGGGATTAATCCTCAGTCCTTACTATATATTTACCTTCCCTGGTGGGATTTTTTCCCTCTCCTGTAGATTCTTACTTCTTTACCACTTAGAGAAGACATTTTAATATTTCTTTTAGGTTTGAGTATTGATGAACTCTTTCAGAGTTTGCTTATCTGAGAAGTTCTTTGTCTCTCTTTCTCTCTTAAATGATAATCTTGCTGGGGAGAGTATCATACATTGCAGGTTTTTCCCTTTCAGCACTTTGAATATATAATATCACTTCCTTTTGGCCTGCAAAGTTTCTGCAGAGAAATCAGCTGGTATCTTTATGGGGGTTCGCTTGTATATGACTCTTTGTTTTTCTTTTGCTGCCTTTGGAATTCTCTTGTTAACTTTTGTCAGTTTAGTGATGGTATGTCTTGGTACAGGTCTATTTCAGTTCATCTTGTTTGGGACCCTCTATGCTTTCTGTACATGGGTATCTCTTTCTTTCTTCAGGTTTGAATTCCTCAGCTCAAATACATTTTCAGTCCCCTTCTCTCTCTCTCTCTCTCCTTCTGGGATCATATCATGCAAATGTTGGTATGCTGAATGTTATGTTAGAGATCTCTTAAATTGTTTTCATTTTTTAAATCTGTTTTTCTTCTTGCTGTTCTGGTTGGGTGATTTCCATTATTCTATCTTTCCAGATCAGTTATGCATTCTTTTGCATCACTTGTCTGCTATTCATTCCTTCTAGTGTGTTTTTTATTTCATCTGTTGAATCCTTCATTTCTGTTTGGGTCTTTTTATGTTTTCTAGTTCCTTATTGAAGTGTTCACTGTGTACATCAATTCTTTTCCCTAATTCTGTTTACATTTTTATTATGTATTTTTTAAATTCTTCATCTGATATATTGTTTATTTCTCTTTCATTGTTTACTCTTTTAGGGATTTTCCTCTTGCTCTTTCAATTGAAAGTAGTTCTTCTGCCTTCTTATTTTGCATTATCTTTCCCTGTCTCTATGAATTTAGGTGAAACAATATTAGCTATTGCTGTCTTGAAGGGGTGATCTTATGTGGGAGCATCCCTGTACAGACTGCATATGCCCAGTGCTTTTGGTGGGAGAGCTGGATTCGACATGGACACAAGTCACATCTTTCCTCAGGGTGTGTGGCAGCTCTCACCTTGGTAGTGGGTGGAGCTGGAGATGGTGGGGTAGAGCTGGTACTGGATTGAGGCAGGACTTCTTCTCTGCTCAGTGGCCATCACCATCCTATTGGGGGGGGGGGGGTCTGGTCCCAAGTTGCTGGAACAGAAGCCCCGAGTGAGGGTTGAGCCCAAGCTTACTCTGTTCCTTTTAAGTGTTTGTTTTTCCCTTTCCAAGTACCCCCCCCCCCAGAAGGGGGAAGTGCTGAAGCAAGTGGGGTCCATGTGGGCTCTTGGCTCACATTGGCCACACACAGAGGTCTGATGCACTGCCTATGCAAGTTCCTGAGGCTCCACTCAGGTGCAAGTCCCTTTTGTTCCTCACAGCCAGTCACTGCCCCCAGCCTTCACCACCTCTGTCCTGTTGTGGAACTGCTCTGCAGGGCAGCAGGGCCCTCATGGCCTCTCAGTGTGTATCAGTGGATTACCTGTGGTAGAGCAGCTGCTGTCAGGGATCTGGTCTGCTTCTGAGTTCCCGTTTGAATGAGCACCAACAATGGCCACCACCGCCACACCCAGGCTGGGACCCACGACTGGGTCACCCTGGTCTCACAGGCATGTCTTTTCCCTGTTGTGGCTGCCCCAGATCCAGTGCTGCTTTGTAATGTAGAGTAAGCGGAGCCACAGTGTTCACTTGTCTTGGGCTGGGGCATGTGGCAATGCAGTTGCAGGAAATTAGCAGCTGCTAGAGTAGACCTCTCTCTGCCCTGCCTTGGGGGCCAAGCCTGCACACATGTGCTTCTCACCAGCAGTGTCCAGGCTTCCCATAGCCCCTCTATTAATCCCAGCAGCCCTCTAACCAGCCAAGGGGGCTTGTCTCCCTGCACAGGACCCGAGGACTGGGGCGTCCAATCTGTGGCTTGAAATGCTCACTTCCCAGGGCAGGTGTCCACCATGTAATCATCCTCTTCCTCTGAGTTCCCTCCCAGGGGCACAGGTCCCTTCCTGTCTGATTATGTGTGTATCTTTATCACAGCTTTGGTTGTACAGGAGTCTTTCTGCCACTTTCCAGTTAGTTTTCAGTGAGACTTATTCCTCATGTAGATGCATTTTTATGTGTTCATGGGGGGAGGTGAGCTCCACATCCTCTTACTCCACCATCTTGATCTGCACCCCCTGCACTGACCTCTTTGATCAATGAAGAATGCTCGTGCCTCAGAGCCTTTGCACTTGCTGTTTTCTCTCATTGGCACACTTTGCCCTCGATGTCCACAATGTTCACTCCTCTACTTCATTCATGGATTTGCTCAAATGTCCCTTACCATAGAAGTCTTCTCCAAGAGAAATGATTCCACCATCTCTCACCTTATTAGGGTCTTTTTATTGAATGTCTCCTTTACCTTCAACTAAAAATTTTAAATGCTTAAGTATCTCTTCTTAATAAACCCTTTCTTCATCCCTACTTTCCCTTCTAGTTACCTTTCTCTCTCTCCTCTACTTTGAAGCTTAACTTTTGGGGAAGTTACTTACTTTTTAAGAGGTGTTGTATCTCCCACACTTTTACCTCCCAGTCACCTCTTAACCCTCTGCAATCTTACATTCATGCTCAGCACCTCATTCAAACTACTCAGGTCACCAACAAGCTCTTTGCTGCCAGAAGCAAAGGATGGTTTCACAACCTCTCCTGACTTGACCTTTGGCCAGGATTGGCATTGTTGACTGTTCCTCCTTTACTATATTTACTTCAGGGGCTTGAGTGACACTGCCCTCCTCTGGGTCTCCTACCACTGCTGCTGACCTCCCTGTCTCCTTTGCTATTCCTTCTCTTCTGTCTGTCCCTTAAACACAGGCAGCTGTCACAGTTCTATCCCAGGCTTTCCTTTCTTGTCATTCTACACACTCTCTGGGTGATACTTCATCCTTAGATTCCCGTTTGCATGGTGATGACTCCCAGGTCTGCAACTCTAGCCTGGTTCTTCCTCCAGAGCTTCAGATCAGTGTAGCCACTGTCACCTGGTCCCTACACAGACACTGCCAAACTTACATATTTAAACTTGAACTCATCTCCTCCATCCACTCCAACCTGGTCCACTGTCCCCCAGGGTATCTTTGCTTATAGCTGCCCTGTCCCTCACCACCTGCACCCCAACAACAACATGATCTGTTGATATTAACTCCAAAATTATCCAGATTTATCTACTTTGCTCCATTTCCATGGGCATCATCCTGGTTTAGGTCGCCATCATCTCTTATCAGTACTATTTATTTTCTCCCCATTGCTTTTAAGACCTTATTAATATCATTAATGAAGTTTATGAAGCCCAGCAAGATACGACTTTTATCTCTTCATTTTCATCTTGTGCCACAATCCTCAAAATCCTGATCCAGTCATGTTATGCTTCTTCCATATTCTCACCCCTGCACCTTCAACCAGCTGTCCCTCTCCTCTGGATAGCTTTGCTGACTGTCTTCAGGTGTTGGCTAGGTTGCCTTCCTTTAAGAAAACTTCCCTGACTCCCCATGTCTAGAATATGTGCCTGTGCCATGTGCCTTATTATTGTGCAGGAGTCTCTGTTAGGCAGAGACTGAAGTGAGGGATGGGAAAAGAAGCGACTGTTACTTGGAACTGGGAACCTGGTGCGGGTAGGTTATAAAGAGCCCAATGGAAGGAATCCAGACCCTGCGCCTTAAAATAAATGTTGTCAGCATTTCTTCGGATGGATTAAGTCCCACTAGCAGAGACTGGAAAAGAGGTCTCAGATCTGCAATCAATGCAAGAGTCAAAAATTAGCAGGATTAGTGAAGGAGCCAGGGCCACAGGTCAAATGGTGAAGGAGCCAGTCAGAAAACTGATTGGGAACTATAAAGTTGTAAGAACTTTTTTAAAAAGTTTATTTATTTGGCTGTGTTGGGTCTTAGTTGTGGCAGGTGGGATCTTTCGTTGCAGCCCATGGGCTCTTTGTTGCGGTATGTGGGTTCTCTAGTTGCAGTGTGCAGGCTTTTCTCTAGCTGTGATACACAGGCTCCAGAGCAGGCAGGCTCAGTAGTTGTGGCACGCAGGCTTAGTTGCCCCGCGGCATGTGGGATTTTAGTCTTCCGACCAGGGATCGAATCTATGTCCCCTGCATTGAAAGGCAGATTCTTAACCACTAGACCACAAGGGAAGTTCCAGGTCTAGGCACTTTTGATTTGAAAAGCTAGGGCAAGTAAATCTCCCAGGTGTCCACAAGGAGCTGGATCTCCACAATTACAATAATCAAATCATACTATAAATTCTGTACCCAAATTTGTCCTCATTCCTAGATGTGACAAACTCATGTCTTGTGCGTGGAATGGTTATCTGTGAGTGCCAGCTCTGTCCTCCCACCAAGGCCTTGCAAGCTCTTGATGCTTTCCTGACTGGGGAACCTCACCTTAGTGAGAAACTGACCTCAGCCCCATAGAAGGCACTGTGGCCATCATGGACTGGAGGGCTGGCTTATTGTCCATTCATCATCCACTGGTGGTAGCCCCACTTAAAGATGATCTTAGCTTCATTTACATTTGAAGATTAGAGATTAAAAATTATTAGGGTGGGAGAAAATCTATTCAAATATGAGTAAGAAGTCTGGAGTTTAAATTTGTATTAATTCACCTGAGGGGTGTGTGTGTGTATTTGTGTAGGCGAGAGGGCTTGAAAACACACACAAATAAGACATCAGTTTCTGGAAGTCATTCTCCCAACCAGCATATTTTATTTTATACTGTTAAATTAACTTGATGAAAATATAAGGGTTGGGTAAAAATAAGAGAACAAGAGTACAGGATATTATTTATAGGAGTGTCAAAATTCACTATCTAGACAGAACTTTTCATGTGACTTAAAGAGCAGAAACCCACACATCAGGAGTAGCACAAAAAAATTTTTTTCATTGTGCTGCCAGCAACAGCTTGGAAGAATTCTGCAAAAACTGTGAAGAAAGACATCCGACTGTCTCATGTCATTTGAGTCCCTGCCACTGCTTGGCACTTTGGCATTTTTCACTAGCCTGGTTCTTATTGCCTGAGTAGGGCTTCCATTCCATGTGGAAGAAATGATGTTTCTCTAGCTTCATTTTACAGGACAAGCCTGATGTATAGCAGTTACTGGCCCCGGAGGGCAGAAAATGGGTATAGCAAGCATTTTCCTCTTCTTGGGTATCTGCACCCCAATTTCCTGTACGCAGATCAATGGTTCTCCAAGTGTGGTCAGCTCAGCCTCAGCTGGGCATGAGTTACAAATGCAAATTCTCAGGCTCCACCCCAGACCTCCTGAATCAGATATTCCGGTGTAGGGCCCAGAAATCCATGTTTTAACGGGCTCTCTAGGTAATTCTGATGCTACTACCATGGGGAACCCCTTCCTTGCCTAATCTCAGGCACCCCAGATCAGGGGTGGAGCACAGGACCTGCGCTTGTCCAGTTAAAGTAAATGTCAGAACTTTATCTGAAGCTCCCAGAAGATTCCTGTTCTTCCAGCTGCCATGGACTCAGTTCTTTGTACAGCTGGCTTATAATCCCTAGTGGAGAACCTGTCTGAGAATGAAGCCAGTGAGTGGAAGAAAGCCAAGTGAGCTTGTCCAAGCCCTGTGCCTCGGGCAAAGAGAACCAGATCCTGGTAATCCTGCTGGAGCCTGACATCAAACACCACTCAAGCCAGCCTTGCCATGCACTGTCCAGATACAGACGTGGATTACCTTCTCACTGAAGCCAGTTTGGCTTGGGTATCTTGACACTTAAGACTGAAGGAATTCTAAGGAATACAACATGCAAACACTATTCTAAGCCAGTCAGTGAAGATAAGTGTTTTTAAAAACCACTAAACTAATGAGAACTCACTTTTAGCAGAGAACCTTGCCTCTTGATTTATAAAGAAAATTAAGGACACATGGACACTCTTATCAACACAGCCCTTCTCTTCCTCCACTCTGAGGTAAGGCGATGACCCCTATGGAGGGCTTCCTCACCCCTGGTGCCCTTGACCCTCTGCCTTCCCACAGCTCCCAGGAACTTGCTTCTTAGGTCACTCTTTTCCCTGCTGCATCCTCACCTCTCCGTCTCTGAAGCCTCCTTGCCTATAAATATGCTCAAATCGTCCATCCTCAAGGTACAGTCCAGCTTAACCACCACTATCATTCAAACCTTGCAAGTAAAGTAGCATTGATTTACTGTTTTCTTTGCCTCACCTTCTAATGCACTTCAGTTTGACTTCTCCTGTCACCACTTACCTGAAAATGTTTCCATTAGGATCACCAGTGCCTTTCCCACGCTGAATCTAGTGAACATTTCTTGAGTTCTCTCTTGAGTTTGACATCACTGGTCATTCCTTTCTTCTTCTTCTTCTTTTTTTTTAAGAACTTTTATTGAGATACAGTTAACAGACAATAAACAGCATATATTTAGAGTGTACAATTTGGCATCCCAATCTCCCAATTCATTCCCCCAACCCTCCCTGCTTTCCCCACTTGGTGTCCATGTGTTTGTTCTCTACATCTGTGTCTCTATTTCTGCCTTGCATTTCCTCTTTCATAGTTGTTAGCATTTGCCTTATGTATTGAGGTGCTCCTATATTGGGTGCATATATATTTATAATTGTTATCTCCTCTTCTTTGATTGATCCCTTGATCTTTATGTAATGTCCTTTCTTGTCTCTTGTAACATTTTTTATTTTAAAGTCTATTTTATCTGATATGAGTATTGCTACTGCAGCTTTCTTTTGATTTTCATTTGCATGGAATATCTTTTTCCATCCCCTCACTTTCAGTCTGTATGTGGGTCTCTTGTAGACAGCATATATATGGGTCTTGTTTTTGTATCCATTCAGCCAGCCTGTGTCTTTTGGTTGGTGCATTTACTCCATTAACATTCAAGGTAATTATTGATATGTATGTTCCTATTACCATTTTCTTAATTGTTTTGTTGTTGTTTCTGTAGGTCCTTTTCTTCTCTTATATTTCCCACTTAGAGAAGTTCCTTTAGCATTTGTTGTAGGGCTGGTTTAGTGGTGCTGAATTCTCTTAGCTGTTGCTTGTCTGTAAAGCTTTTGATTTCTCCATCGAATCTGAATGAGATCCTTGCTGGGTAGAGTATTCTTGCTTGTAGGTTCTTCCCTTTCATCACTTGAAATATATCATGCCACTCGCTTCTGGCTTGCAGAGTTTCTGCTGAGAAATCAGCTGTTACCCTTATGGGAGTTCCCTTGTATGTGATTTGTTGTTTTTCCCTTGTTGCTTTTAATAATATTTCTCTGCCTTTAATTTTTGTCAACTTGACTATTATATGCCTTGGCATGTTTCTCCTTGGGTTTCTCCTGCCTGGGACTCTCTGCGCTTCCTGGACTTGGGTAGCTATTTCCTTTCCCATGTTAGGGAAGTTTTCAACTATAACCTCTTCCAATATTTTCTCAGGTCCTCTCTCTCTCGTCTCCTTCTGGGACCCCTATAATGTGAATGTTGGTGCATTTAACATTGTCCCAGAGGTCTCTTAGACTGTCTTCAGTTCTTTTCATTCTTTTTTCTTTATTCTTTTCCACATCAGCGATTATCACCATTCTGTCTTCCAGGTCACTTATTCGCCCTTCTGCCTCAGTTAATCTGCTATTGGTTCCTTCTAGTGTATTTTTCATTTCCGTTATTGTGTTGCATATCTCTGTTTGTTTGCTCTTTAATTCTTCTAGGTCTTTGGTAAACTTTCCAATCTTTGCATCCAGTCTTTTTTCAAAGTCCTGGATCATCTTCACTATCATTATTCTGAATTTTTTTTCTGAAAGGGTGCCTATCTCCTCTTCACTAAGTTGTTTTTCTGGGGTTTTATCCTGTCCCTTCATCTGATACAAAGTCCTCTGCTTTTTCATTTCCTCTATCTTTCTGTGGCTGTGCTTTTCATAAGTTCCATAAGATGAAATATTGCTGATACTGCTTGATACTGCTGTCTGCCCTCTTATGGAGGAAGCTATCTAGGAGGCTAGTGCGTGCTTCCTGATGGGAGGGACTGATGGTGGGTAGGACTGGGTGGGTGGAGCTCAGTAAGACTTTAATCAGATTTGGTAGACAGAGCTCAGTAAAACTTTAATCTGCTTGTCTGATAATGGGTGGGACTGTGTTCCCACCTTGTTGGTTGTTTGGCCTGAGGCTACCTAGCACTGGAGCTTACAGGCTCTTTGGTGGGGCTAATGGCAGACTCTGGGAGGGCCCACGGCAATGAGCATGTCCCAGAACCCCTGCTGCCAATGCCCCTGTCTCTTCAGTGAGCCACAGCTGCCCCCCACCTCTGCAGGCAGCCCCCCAACACCAGCAGGTAGGTCTGGTTCAGTCTCCTATGGGGTCACTGCTCCTTCCCCCTGGGTCCTGGTGAGCACATTTTTTTGTGTGCCCTCCAAGAGTGGAGTCTCTGTTTCCCCCAGTCCTGTGGAGGTCCTGCAATCAAATCCCACTGGCTCTCAGAGTCTGATTCTCTGGGGATTTCTCCTCCCATTGCTGGACTCCCAGGTTGGGAAGCCTGATGTGGGGCTCAGAACCCTCACTTTAGTGGGTGGACTTCTGCAGTATAACTATTCTCCAGTTTGTGAGTCACCCACCCAGCATTGATGGGATTTGATTTTAATGTGATTACACCCCTCCTACAATTTCATTGGGCCTTCTCCTTTGTCTGTGGATGTGGGGTGTCTTTTTTGTTGAGTTCCAGTGTCTTTCTGTCGATGATTGTTCAGCAGTTGATTGTAATTCTGGTGCTCTTGTAAGAGGGAGTGAGTGCACATCCTCCTACTCCGCCATCTTAATCCTATCTCTCTCTCCTTTCTTCTTGATATCTTCTACTTCCTTGGCTTATATGATATCATTCTTTTCTAATTGTCTTCACAGTTTTAGCTTATCCATTACTGCCTCCTTTATACCTCCTCTTTTGTGTACCTGGTGAGAGCTGGCATTATCTAGGGTTCTGTTCTTAGCCCGTTGTTCCTCTCCTCTTACATCCTCTCCATGGGTGACCTCATCCATTCTCATGTCTCAACTAGCACTGTGTCTCATGGATTCTGAATCGATACTCCAGATTTCACCCTAAGCTTCTGTCTCTGACAGGTAACTGCCTACTCATCTCATATTCAACATGTCCAAAACAGACCCAAATAATACTCCATCAGATCTTCCTTCCACATTTTCTAGTTCAACTGGCAACATCACCACCACCCAATCACTCAGGGTAGAAGCTCAGCTCCTCCCTTTTCTTACCTCTCACTTCTAATCCAGCATGCATCCTACAGATTTTGCCTACCAAAGACTTCCAGAATAGTGTTTCTTTTCTCCATCTTAACTGCCTCTTTGCATCCAAACCATAGTTTAGATTATTGTTATTTTCCCCATGGATTAGGTCTTTCTTTTTCTCTTCAAATTAAGCATCTTAAAGTCTTCCAGAAGGCCTAGTATGCAAACATAGCCAAGTAAAACTCCACTGCCTCCCATCCTGTTCAGTTCCTTTCATTGCCTCCACATTGCTGACAACAGTGTTTCTCAAATCATCAACCAGAGCATATCTTCATCTGGCTCACCTGAGGTACTTGTGACAGTGATGATTTCGGAACCTTACAACAGTCCTACGAAATTATACTCTCCAGCAGGTGTCTAGAAACTGTGAATTTTCCCACAAATATCTCAGTGATATACACATTTAAATTTTGGAACGTTTTGCCCAGTGATATACCAGGACCCTCCTGATCCTGGCCTTTGGTTCTCCCATCTTATTTCTTTCTCACTATTCCCTGACTTTAGCTCCACACTTTTATAATCCCAAATGCCTGTATTTTACTACACTAAGTGTGTCTCATTCCATGATTTTGCTCATGCCTCTACCAAAATACCCAGATCCTGCCACTCACTCCACATTCCCCCTTGCCTAATTATCTCATATTTATCCACTCAGATTTTCAGCTTATGTCACCTCTCTTGCTGCAAGCCTTAATGTCTTACCCTCCAAATCCTCTTCTCTCCCACATCTTTTTCCCATTCTGTTCAGCAGACCAGATCCTCTTTTAAGCTTCCACATGTATATCTCTATTATTGCTCTTATGACAGTTCTCAAAATTCCTAATTTGTGTGCCTCTTTCTCCATCTACAATGTGAGCACCTGAAAGTCAGGGACTGTGTGCTATTCAACTCACTAGTCCTCATCCCAAGCACAAGCTGGGTAGATAGCAGGCACTCAAAAATTTCTTCCATAAATGAATCATGCATACTTGTTCTCCCTATCCTTGCTAGCTGATTCCCTGTTACAGAAATAGGAAATTGTTAATAGTATAAACAGGCAGATGGGGCAGATGGTAAGAGAGTAGGGAGGGGGTGGAAGGTGAGATTAATAGTGACAGCATTAAGGATGAACAGAAAGGGAAGATGTTCATGGAAAAGTGGCCATTAAACCCCTTGTAATTGAGGAGAAAGGAGATGATAAGCTTCTGAACAAAGAAGGTAGCAAAGAAGGTAGAGGCAATTTCCCTCTTTTCCTAGTTCGTTTTGAAAGGGTGTTGAGGGTTTTTGTTTTGAAAGGGTGTTGAATTTTATCAGATGCTTTCTTTGTATTTATTGAGATGTTCATGTGATTTTTATCCTTCATTCTGTTAATATGGTATATCACATTAATTGATTTTCATGTATTGAACCATCCTTGCATTCCAGCAATAAATCCCATGTGATCATGGTATATGATCCTCTTAATCTGCTGCTGAATTATTTTGCTAATATTTTATTGAGGTTTCTTTGCATCTATATTCATTAGGGATATTGGTCTGTAATTTTCTTGTTGCATCCTTGTCTGGCATTGATATTGGGGTAATTCTGGTCTTATAAAATGAGTCTGGAAGTGTTCCCAACTCTTCACTTTTTTGGGAAGAGTTTGGGAAGGATTGACATTAATTCTTTAAATGTGAAACCATGTGGTCCTGGGATTTTTCTCTGTTGGGAGACTTTTGATTATTGAATCAATCTCCTTGCTAGTTATAGGTCTGTTCACACTTTTTATTTCTTCGTTATTTAGCCTGGTAGGTTACATGTTTCTAGGAATTTATCCATTTCTTCTAGGTTATGTAGTTTGTTGGTATATGTGAAGGCCATGTAAGAATAACCCACAGCTAATATCATAATCAATGGTGAAAAACTGAAAGCTTTTGCATTAAGATCAGAAACAGGATAAGGATGCCCACTCTCACCACTTCTATTAAACATAGGATTGGAAGTCCTGGCCAGAGCTATTAGGCAACAAAAAAATAAAAATAGAAGCATAAAAGTGTCTTAGTCTGTTTCAGGCTGCTATAAGAAACTAGCACAGACTGAGTGGCTCATAAACAGCAGAAATTTTTTTGCTCACAGTTCTAGGGGCTGGAAGTCCAAGATCAGGGTGACAACATGATCAGGTAAGGGCCCTCTTTGGGGTGGCAGATTTTTCATTGTTATTCTCACATGATGGAAGAGGCTAGAGAACCCTGTGGGATCACTTTTTTAAGAGCCCTAATATCATTCATGAGATTTCCATCCACACTTATGACCTAATCTCCTCCCAAAGGGCCCACTTTTGGGGGTTAGGATGTCAACATATTAATTTTAAGGGGACACAAACACTCACAGCACAGCAAAAAGGCATCCAAATTGGGTATGATCTTATATACAGAAAACCTAAAGACTCCACACAGAAAAACTGGTAGAAATAGTAAATGGATTCAGTAAAGTTGCAGGATATAATATCAACATACAAAAACCAGTTGCATTTTTATACACTAACAGCAAATTGTCTGAAAAGGAAATTAGGAAAACAATCTCATTTACAGTAGCATCAAAAGAATAAAAAACTTAGGAATAAACTTAATTAAGACAGTGAAAGACTTCTACACTGTAAATTACAAAACATTGATGAAGGAAATTAAAGAAGACACAAACAAATGGAAAGACATCTTGTGTTCATGGGTTGGAAGACTTAATATTGTTATAATGTCCATACTACACAAAGAGACTACAGATTCAATGCAATCCCTATTAAAATCCCAATGGTATTTTTTTACAGAAAAAAACTTCTAAAATTCATATAGAATTGAAAAAGACCCAAATAAACAAAACAATCTTGAAAAAGAACAAAGCTGTAGGCATCACACTTCCTGATTTCAAAATGTATTACAAACTTTTAGTAATTCAAACAGTATAAATACTAGCGTAAAAACAGACATATATATCAATGGATCAGAATAGAGGGCCCAGAAATAAATCCACACACATATATGGTCAACTGACCTTTAACAAGTGTGCCAAAAATATACAATAGGGAAAGGATAATCTTTTCAACAAATGGTGTTGGGAAAACTGGATATCCACATGCAAAAGAATGAAATTGGACCCTTATCTGATACCATACATAAAAATCAACTCACTTCATCCCAGCTTCCCCTTCTCTACATCTGCATCTCCACTCTTGCCCTATCACTGAGTTCATCAGTACCATTTCTTCAGATTCCATATATATGAGTTAGCATATGGTATTTGTTTTTCTCTTTCTGGCTTACTTCACTCTGTATGACAGTCTCTAGGTCTATCCACCTCATTACATAGAGTTCAGTTTCATTCCTTTTTATGGCTGAGTAATACTCCATTGAATATATATGCCACAACTTTTTTATCCATTCATCTGTTGATGGGCATTTAGATTGCTTCCATGTCCTGGCTATTGTAAGTAGTGCAGCAATCAACATTATGGTACATGTTTCTTTTTGGATTATGTTTTTCTCTGGGTATATGCCCAGTAGTGGGATTACTGGGTCATATGGTAGTTCTATTTTTAGTTTTTTAAGGAATCTCCAAACTGTTTTCCATAGTGGCTGTGAAGTGAGAAAGTAGCATAGACATAGATACACTACCAATTGTAAAATAGATAGCTAGTGGGAAGTTGCTGTATAACAAAGGGAGATCAACTTGATGATGGGTGATGCTTTAGAGGGCCAGGACAGGGAGGGTGGGAGGGAGTCGAGGGAGGGAGGGGATATAGAGATATATGTATAAATATAGCTGATTCAGTTTGGTGTACCTCAAAAACTGGTACAAGACTGTAAAGCAAATATATTCCAATAAAGAACTTTAAAAAAAA
Organism: Hippopotamus amphibius kiboko; assembly: GCF_030028045.1. Lineage (NCBI taxonomy): Eukaryota > Metazoa > Chordata > Mammalia > Artiodactyla > Hippopotamidae > Hippopotamus > Hippopotamus amphibius. Next base: position 135,762,382 of record NC_080189.1, on the reverse strand, counting down.
AATCAACTCAAAATGGATTAAAGATTTAAGTGTAAGACCTAAAACTATAAAACTCCTAGAAGAAAACATAGGAGGAAACTTCATGACGTTGGTTTTCACAACGATTTCTTGGATATGACACCAAAAGCACAGATAAGTGGGACTACATCAAGCACAGCAAAGGGAATCCAACAGTGAAAAGGCAAGCAGTGGAATGGGAGAAAATATTTGCAAACAATATATCTGACAAGATATTAATTCCAAAATATGTAAGGAACTCCCACACTTAATAGCAGAAAAATCCTGATTTAAAAATGGTGTCAGGACTTGAGTAGAGATTTCACCAAAGATTTACAAATGACCAGTAGCATATGAAAAGATGTTCAATGTTACTAATTATCAGGGAAATGAGAATCAAAACAAAAGAGACAAGAAATGTTGTGGATGTGGAGAAATTGGAACTCTTGTATTCTGTTGCTGGTAATGCAAATGATGCAACCACTATGGAAAACAGTATGGAGGTTTCTCAAAAAATTAAGTGTATAATTACCATATGACTCAGCTTTGGGCTACTTATCCAAAAGAGTTGAAGTCAGGATCTCAAAGAGTTATCTTCACTCCCATGTCCATAGCAGCATTATTCACAATAGCTAAGATGTGGAAAGAATTTAAATGTCCATAGATGGAAGAATGGATTATTTGAAATGTGATATATACATACCTTGAAAAAGAAGGAAATCCTGCAATATATAACAACAGGGGTGAACCTGGAGGAAGCTATGCTAAGTTAAATAAGCTAGGCATAGAAGGACATACGTTGCATGATTCCACTTCTATGAGATATTTAAAATAGTCAGTCTCCTAGAAGCAAAGAATAGAATGGTGATTGTCAGGGGCTGGGGGTAAGTGGGAGGTAGAAATGGGAGTTGCTACTCAACAGGTATAATATTTCAGTTTTGCAAGATGAGTAAGTTTAAAGATCTGTTTACAGCGTTGTGCTAATAGATAACAATAGTATATTGTAAACTTTAAACTTTGTTAAGAGGGTAGATCTTAAGTGTTCTTGCCACAATAAAATAAAAGAGAGAGAAAGAAGGTAGAGAGGATGGAGCTAAGAGATTTCTGATAGGATTCAGTGACTGAATGTCTGTAGGAGTTGAACATACTAGTTTTTTACTCCTGTGTAATACTTACTACAAACTTAGTAGTTTAAAACAACATTCATTCTTAGCTCACAGTTCTGTAGGTCAGAAGTCCAGGTGTGGCTGAGTTCTCTGCTCAGGGTCTCACAAGTCTAACATCAAGGTTTTAGCAGGACTTACTGCTCATCTTACTTGGAGCTCAGGGTCCTTTTCCAAGCTGGTTGCAGGCAACATTCAGTTCTTGTGGTTGTAGGACTGAGGTCCTAGCCTTCTTGCTGTCAGTGGGGACTGCTCTCAGGTCCTAGGGGCTAATCTCATTCAATGCCATGTGGTCCACTCCACCATTAAAACCAGAAACAGAGAATCTCCTCATATCAAATCTTTCTCATACTTCAAATCTTTTTTTTTTTTCTTCAGGAAAAGCCCAGTCACTTTCAAAGGGCACACTTGATTATACCATTTTGTAAAAAGTACCTGATTTGAAACCTTAATTGCATCTACCAAACCCCTTTACAGGAGCACCTAAGTTAGTATTTGGTTGGACAGCTGGGAGAAGGTGTAGGTGCACCAGAGGGTGGAGATTCTGGGGGTCACGTCCCAATTTTGCCTAACACAGTGGAGAAGTGAGAGTAGACTGGGAGAGTTCTAGCTGGAGACATTGGAGGGTCAATGAAGCCATTTACTAAGGCTGAAAATGCAGAAGGTAGAAGAGTTTTGGGGGGAAGATAAATTCAAATAATCCATGAGATAAAGAGTTTAAAACAAAAAAAAATCTCAATGAAGTAATTTTTTGTATATAAGAATATCTCCTGCCAGCCTGACTTATAGGGGCTTAGCCCCATTGGTATTTTCTTCTTTGGGAATATAAAACTATTGGTGAAAAAAAATAAGTTATTAAAAGGAACTGATCTTTAGGGAACGTGGGGATAAAAGAATTATACTTTATAAAAATATTTTGCTCACCTCAGCTATCTGAAAGTTCTAAAGAAAATTCTCTAACTCATAATGGGTTATAAAATGTGCCTGAAGATGAGGGCCCAGCTTTTTATTCTCTAGTTCCTGAGAGAACCTGACCCCAGGTTTTCATTACAGTTGTTATTTCTACCTCATGGCAGGAAATGGCAGTCTGCTGGATAACGGTGGTGCACATTTCCTCCAGAGGAAGACCTCAGTGTGAAAGGCTGCAAGGTAATTTTCCTTCTTCCTCAAAAACCTATCCATAAGTCTAAAACATCAACTACCCAGGGCAGCACTTCCAGAGATTGTGAAGTAGTCTTCCACTGTCCAGTTAAATAGGTTTCCATTATTCCTCCCACATCCCCATCTTGAGATGCCGGGCATTGTAGGTGGGGGAGAGGAACCCAATATAACTAAACCTTTTCTTCTTTCATCCTGCAGAGATGGGGAGGCAAGAGGCAGGAGGCAGACACATCTAAGGGTAAATAACTGCACTGTAATTTGCCACTGCTAGTAGAGATGTGTATGAGGTGCTGGGGAGACCAAGGATGGAAATGAAGGTCAAAATCCATCCAGGGACTTTTTATACCAGGATTGCGTTGTTTATCTTGCTTTGTGTTGTAGATGCCTAGGAGCTAGTTCTATATCTGTGGGTGTTTTGTTTTTATTTCAGAATTTGTCTCTTATTTTTTTACAACTTTATTGAGGTAAAACTTAGGCACAAGAAACTGCATGATGTTTAAAGCTTATAGTTTGATCAGTTTTGAAGTAATTACCATAATAAAATAACAAACGTAGCCATGGTCCCCTGAAGTTTCCTCGCACTCCCTGGTAATCCTTCTCTTCCTTCCCTACCCCCTGTCAATCACCGATCTTGTTTCCTGTCATTATAGATTACTCTGAATTTTCTAAAATTTTCTATAAATGAAACCATGCAGTATCTTCTCATCTAGCTTCTTTTATTCAGCATAACCATTCTGAGATTCATCTATATTTATTCTTTTTTGTTGTGGAGTTCTATTCCATTGAATGGATAAACCATAATTTGCTTATCATTTTGCCTATTGATGGGCATTTAGGTTATTTCCAGTTTGAGGCTATTTAAAATCATGCTGGCATGGACATTTGTGTACAAGTTTTCATGTGAACCTATGCTTTCGTTTTTCTTTGGTGACTATCTAGGAGTAGAATGGCTGCATTATGTGACAGAAGTATGTTTCACTTAAGAAACTGCAAACTTGTTTTCCAACGTGGCTGCACCATTTTTCCTTCCCTCCAGCAATATATGAGAGTTCCACCTGCTCCACATCCTTGCCATCACTTGGAATGGTCGATCTTTTTCATTTCAGCCAAACTAATGGCTGAAGAGTGGTGTCTCGTTATGGTTTCAATATGCATTTTCCTGTTGACTAATGACATTGAGTATCTTCTTATATACTTATTGGCTATATATATATATATATATATATATATATATATATTTCTTTTGTGAGGTATCTGTTCAAATCTTATGCCCATTTTTTATTATTGAGTTGTAAGACTCTGAGAGGATTTAAGCAAGAGACTGCCATAATAAAATTTATGCTTTAGAAAAATCTCTCAAGCAGGAAATATTAAGAATGAGTCACACCAGCGCCAGACTTCAGAAGAGAGACCAGTGGGGTTACTGGAATAGGTCCAGCCAGAGGTGCTAAGATAGTGGCATTGGGTTAAGGAGAGATATCTCTGAGGTAGAACTGAGAGGTGCTGGTGATCATTTCTGCACATGAAAGTTAATCAAGGAAATCAAATTCAACTGGAAATGAGGGTCTAGAAGTCAAGAAAAAAATACCTATGTAGCATTCGCTATATGCCAAGCATAGTTCTGGGCATGATCACAGATGTTAACTCAGTTAGATAGTTATGTACCCTTAAAGGTGTCTGCATCCTGCCTCCCCATCTCTGCAGGATGAACAAATAAAAGGTTGAGTTATATTGGGTTCCTCTCTCCCCCTCCTAACAATCTGGGTCAGGTAGGTGTTATTATTATCCACATTTTACAGATGAGAAAACAGAGACACAGAGTGAATAGGTGTTATGCCTGAATGTGTGAACAGCTAGTATGATTATATAGAAGACAGTATGCTTTAAAGGCTAGTAAAACACGGTTTAGATGACAGGCAACTCGGACTTGAAAAAGCTGTATCTACCATATACTGGCTGCATAATCTTGGGCAAGTTTCTTAGACTACATACATCTCCCTTTCAGATTGTTGTGAGCAGTGAATGAGGAAACTCGCTAGAAGTTCCTAGAACAAAATATGTGCCCAACACATGTTAGTCCTTGTCCTAGTTTCCAGTAGACGCAGCCACGGGTCGGGGGCAGAGGGGGGATGAGATTGTCCAGGAAAAGAACAGAGATGGGGAAAGATGGAAACTGAAGAATCACCATCCTGGTGGACAGAGTGTGAGGAATAAAGAAAAGAGAACTGGGGGACACATGTTCATAATAAATCAGGGCTCCACAGTGGGACACAGATTAACACAGATTTCTAATGAGGGCAAACAGGTGCAGTCTATGATACCTCATATGCCAGATTCTACATTAAGACACACTTTCTACAAAATAAAGAACTTCTAGAATATGTTGTAACCAAAGTGGAGGTGTGAAATCTGTGAGGCATTTATTCATTAAAAAAAAAACTGAACAAAAAAAAAACTGAACTACAAAAGCACAATGTGCTAAATAAAAAATTCAAATAATATAAAAAGGTATACACTAAAAAACGAGACTTCTCAGCACCCCCAGGTGGACCACATTAATAGTTGATTTGGGACCTTCATACCTTTTTTTATATGCCTTTACATACAAGATTGTAACATCCTTTCAGGTCAATATATACACATTATTAATAAGTACATTATAATAAAATAATACAGAAAGAACTCTCTCATATTTTACAACAGTAGTGGTCAAAACTATATTTTATCATTGTATATCATTCTCTCACTGAAAATAGTAAGATTGATTATAATTTTTCCATAATCAACTCTACTGCATTTGACATTCCTATACAACTATGACTGTGCACATGAAACTGTTTGGTCAAGGGCAAGTGTATTTTAAATTTTGATGAAACTGCAAAATTGCCCTGCAAAAATGTTTTAGCAATTTGAAGCCCGCCACTATAAAATAATAGCTAATATCCATTGAACGTTAATCAGATACAAATACTGTACTGGGGGCTTTATGTAGAACATCTCAACAAGCCCTATTGTGTCATCCTATTACTAGTACTTCTGCTGTATAGATAAGGAAATGAAAGTGTAGGGAGGATGAGTAATTTGAATAAGGTAACATAGCTAAGAAGTGGTATAGAAGTGATTTAAATCCAAATACTTTCAATGTATTATTGCCTGTAAGTTTTGCTAATCCTTTTACCTACCCCTATTGGTTTTATTCATTCCTTCCTCTTTCATAAATTCATTTTCATTGCTGGAGTGCATCTTTGAGTTTTTTCTTCCAGGAAGAATTATAAGGGTAGCAGAAATGACTAGATTATTGTACACCTAAGTGAGTCTGTTTTATTTGCGACTCTTGAATGATAGTCTAGCTGGTTATAGAACTCTAGGCTCATACTCATTTCCCCACAGTACATGTTGCACCTTTGTAACCTAATATCCCATTGCAGTTGTGACATCAGATGCCCAGCAGATTTTTCATTTTCTTCTAGATAATTTCTCTGTTTCCTCCACTCTGTCATTCTCTGGGACTCTTTCTATTGCTGAGATTCAGAAATTTATGAAAGAAGTACTTAGAACTTTAAACTGATTCTATCTTCAATTTAGGTAAATATATTGTTTGTTTCATGTTTTTAGCTTAATTTTCTCCTAATGAGAAATTGTACTACACAGATATTGGATCTCTTGTATCTACTTTCTTTTTTTAAAGTATAGTTGATTTACAGCATCATATTAGTTTCAGGTGTACAACATAGCAGTTCAACATTTTTATAGATTATACTCCATGTAAAGTCACCACAGGGGAGTTCCCTGGTGGCTTAGTGGTTAGGATTCTGGGCTTTCATTGCTGTGGCCAGGGTTCAATCCCTGGTTGGGGAACTGAGATCCTACAAGACACATGGTGTGGCCAAAAAAAAAAAAAAAAAAAAAACCACACACACACACATACACACAAAGTCACCACAAAATAATGGCTGTATTTCCCTGTGCTGTACAATACATCCTTATAGCCTATGTATTTTGTATGTAGTATTTTGTACCTTTCAACCCCCTACCCCCATCCTGCCTCTCACCTCCTCCCTCTCCCCACTAGTAACAACCAGCCTGTTCTCTAGACCTCTGAGTTTAATTCTGTTTTGCTGTAGTTGTTCATTTGTTTTATTTTTTAGATTCCACATACAAGTGATAACACACAGTATTTGAATTTCTCTGTCTGACTTACTTCACTTAGCATAAAACCGTCTAGGTCCATCCATGTTGTTACAAATGGCAGAGTTTCATTCTTTTTTATGGCTCAGTAATATTACATTATATTTGTATATACCACATCTTCTTTATCCATTTATCTGTTGATGGACATGAAGATTGCTTCCATATCTTGATTATTGTAAATAATGCTGCTATGAAAATTGGTGTGTGTATATCTTTTTGAATTAGTGTTTTCATTTTCTTTGAGTATATGCCTAAGAGTCCAATTGCTGGATCATATGGTAGTTCTGTTTTAGTTTTTTTTTGAATAACCTCCATACCGTTTTCCATAGTGGCTACACTAATTTACGTTCCCCCAACTGTGTACTAGGGTTCCCTTTTCTCCATATTCTTGCCAACATTTGTTCTTTGTGTTCTTTTTGATGACAACCATTCTGACAGATGTGAGACCGTACCTAGTTGTGATTTTGATTTGCATTTCTCTGATGATTAACAATGTTGAGCATTGTTTCATGTGCCTCTGGGCCACCTGTATATCTTCTTTGTAAAATTGTCTATTCAGGTCTTCTGCCCATCTTTTAATTGGGTTCTTTGGGTTTTGGGTTTGTGTTTGGTTTTTTTTGTTTTTTGTTTTTTGTTTTTTGTTTTTTTGGTATTGAGTTGTATGAGCTATTTATATATTTTGGATATTAACCCCTTATTGGTCATATTATTTGCAAATATTTCCCCCACTTATTAGGTTGTCTGTTTTGTTGATAGTTTCCTTTGCTGAGCAGGAGCTTTTAAGTTTAATTAGATCCTGTTTGTTTATTTTTGCTTTTGTTTCTTTTACCTTAGGAGACAGATCCAAAAAAATATTGCTATGATTAATTAAACAGTATCTCTCTATATTTTCTTCTAGAAGTTTTATGGATTCAGGTCTTACATTTAGGTCTTTAATCCATTTTGAGTTTGTTTTTGTGTATAGTGTGAGGAATTGTTCTAATTTCACTCTATTACATGTAGCTTTCCAGTTTCCTCAGCACCACTTATTGAAGAAACTGTCTTTTCTCCATTATATATCTCCTTTGTTGTGGATTAATTGACTAAGTGTGTAAATTTATTTCTGGGGTCTCTATTCTGTTCCATTGATCTATGTGTCTCTTTCTGTGCCAGTACCATGCTGTTTTGATTACTGTAGCTTTGTAGTATAGTTTGAAGTCAGAGAGCATGATACCTCCAGCTTTTTTCTTTTTTCTGAGATTGCTTTGGCTCTTTGGGGTCTTTTGTGGTTCCATAAAAATTGTAGGGTTATTTATTCTAGTTCTGTGAAAAATGTAATGGGTATTTTGATAGGAATTGTGTAAATCTGTAGATTGCTTTGGATAATATGGATATTTTTTATCAATTCTTTCAATCCATGAACACAGAATATCTTTCCATTTCTTTGTATTATTTTCAGTTTCCTTCATCAATGGTTTATGTTTTCAGAGTAAAGGTCTTTCACCTCCTTGGTTAGGTTTATTTCCAGGTACTTTATTCTTTTTGATACAACTTTAAATGGGACTTTTCTTGTTTTCTCTTTCTGGTAGTTCATTAATAGTGTATAGAAAATAGAATATTTCTGTATATTAAACTTGTATTCTTCAACTTTATTGAATTCATTCATTAGTTCTAATATTTTTTTTTTTTTTTTGATGCAGACTTTTGGGTTTTCTATACATAGCATCATCCACAAATGGTGATGGTTTTACTTCTTCCCTCCCAATTTGTATGTCTTTTATTCCTTTTTCTTGTCTGATTGCTGTGGCTAGGATTTAAAATACTATATTCAATAAACGTGGTGAGAATGACCATCCTTCTCTTGTTCCTGATCTTACAGGAAATGCTTTGAAGTTTTCACCATTGAGTATGATGTTAGCAATGGGCTTGCCATATATGGCCTTTATTATGTTTGGGCATCTTCCTCCATATCCACTCTCTTGAGAATTTCAATCGTAAATGGATGTTGGATTTTGTCAAAATCTTTTTCTGCATCTATTAAGATGATCATATGGTTTTATTCTTCAATTTGTTAATGAGGTATATCATATTTATTGATTTGCAGATATTGAACCATGCTTGCATGTCTGGAATAAATTCCATCAGTCATGGTGTATGATCCTTTTTATGTATGGTTGAATTTGTTTTGCCAATATTTTTGTTGAGGATTTTTTTGTATTTATTTTTATCAGAGATACTGGCCTGTAATAATTTTCTTTTCTTTCTTTCTTTTTTCTCTTTTCTTTTTTTGTACTGTGTTTGTCTGGTTTTGGTATCAGGGTAATGGTGGCCTTGTGGAATAAATTTGGGCGTGTTTTGTTCTCTCTCTCTCTCTTTTTTTTTTTTTTTTTTTTTTTTTTTTTTTTTTTTTTGAGTAGTTTGAGAAGGATAGGCATTAATTCTTTATATGTTTGGTAGAATTCTCCTCTGAAGCCATCTGGCCCTGGACTTTTGTTTGCTGGGAGTATTTTTTAATACAAATTCAATTTCACTGTTCAGATTGCCTTTTCTTCCTTATTCAGTCTGGAAGGTTTTATGATTTTGGAATTTGTCCATCTCTTCTAGGTTGTCCAATTTATTGGCATATAACTGTTCATAGTATCCTCTCATGATTTTTTGTATCTTCGTGGTATCAGTTGTTATTTATCCTCTCTCATTTCTTATTTCATTTGTTTGGGTCCTTTCTCTTTTTTTCTTAATGAGCCTGGCTATACAGTTATCAATTTTGTTTATCTTTTCAAAAAATCAGCTCTTGATTTCATTGATATTTTTTAGTGTTTTTGTTGTTGTTGTTCTCTATCTTTTAATGTCCTCTCTAATATTTATTATTTCTTTTGTTCTGCTGACTTTGAGCTTTGTTTTTTCTTTTTCTACTTCATTTAACTGGTAGATTAGGTTACTTGATATTTTTCTTATTTCTTGATGTTGGCTTCTGTGGCTGTAAATTTCCCACTTAGAAGTGCTTTTGCTGCATCTCATAGGTTTTGGAGTGTTGTGTCCCATTTTCATTGTCTCAAGGTATTTTCTGATTTTCTGTTTGCTCTCTTCATTGATCCATTGGTTTTTTTTTAGTAGCATGTTGTTTAGTCTCCACGTGTTTGTGTTTTTCTCATTTTTTTTTCCTGTAGTTGATTTCTAGTTTCATACCACTGAGGCTGGAAAAAATGCTTGATGTAATTTCTATCCTCTTAAATTTGCTGAGACTTGTTTTGTGGCCTAGCATGTGATCTACCCTGGAGAACTTTCCATGTGCACTTGAAAAGAATGTGTAATCTGCTGTTTTGGGATGGGATTTCCTGTAGATATCTATAAAGACAACTTGTGTATTGTGTCATTTAAGACCATTTTTGCCTTATTGATTTTCTGTCTGGAATATCTGTCCATTGATGTAACTGGAATGTTAAAGTCCCCTACTATTATTGTTTTATTGTCAATTTCTTCCTTTATGTCTGTTAATATTTGCTTTATGTATTTGGGTACTCCTGCATTGGGTGCATATATGTTAATAAGTGTGATATTCTCTTTTTGTATTGATACCTTTATCCAAAGGTATTGATACCTTGATATAGTGCCCTTCTTTGGCTTTTGTCACAGAATTTGTTTTGAGTTCTATTTTGTATGATACGAGTATTCCTATCCCTACTTTCCTTTTGTTTCCATGCCCATGAAATATCTTTTTCTATCTCCCCACTTTAAGTCTGTGTGTGTTTTTAGCTCTCAAGTGAGCTTCTTGTAAGCAGCATATGGGTCGTTTTTTTCTTTATCCAGTCAGCCACCCTATGTCTTTTAATTGGAGCATTTTAATTGACATTTAAAGTGATTATTGATAAGTGTGTACTTATCCCCATTTTGTTACTTTTTTCTGGTTGTTGTTTTTTTCATTTTCTGTTCTTTTCTTCTTTTTGTTTCTTCCCTTGTGATTTCATGGTTTTCTTTAGTGATATCCTTATTTTTTTCCCTAGTTTTTGTGTATCTATTATTGGTTTTTGATTTGTGGTTACCACAGAGTTCATATATGTTGACTATAACTGTACCTACTTGTTTTAAACTTGCAGTCTTTTAAGTTCAAACACATTCTAACATCTTCATTTTTTACTCCCCTCCCCCACATTTTGTGTTTTTGATGTCATATTTTACATCTTCATGTTTATCCCTTCACTATTTATTGTAGTTTTAGATGATTTTTCACTTTTTTTCTTTTAATATACATACTAGCTTATTTAAGTGGTTGATTCTTTGCCTTTACTACTGGGATTTTTCCTTTCATAGGCTTTTATTTTCCACATAGAGAAGAACATTTAACATTTCTTTTAGGGTAGGTTTAGTATTAATCAACATTTAGTTTTTGCTTCTCTGAGAGTTTCTTTCTCTCTCCTACTCTAAATGGTTATTTTGCTTGGTAGGGTAACTTAGGTTGCAGGTTCTTCCCTTTCAGAACTTTAACTATAGCTTGCCACTCCCTTCTGGCCTACAAAGTTTCTGCAGAAAAAGCTGATAGCATTATGGGGGTTCCCTTGTATATAACTCTTTTTCTCTTGGTGATTTTAGAATCTCTCTTTAACTTTTGCCATTTTAATTATGATATGCCTTGGTGTGAATGTGTTTGCATTCACCTTGTTTGGGACCCTCTGTGGTTCCTGTACCTAGATATCTATTTACTTCAGGTTTAGGACTTTCTCAACCTAATTTCATCAAATACATTTTTGACACTTTCTCTCTCTCTTCTACTTCTGGGACCCCTATAATGTGAATGTTTGTATGCTTGATGGTGTCCCATAAGTCCCTAAAGCTGTTACCATTTTTTAAAATTTGTTTTTCTTTATGGTGTTCTGATTGGATAATTTTCATTATTCTGTCTTCCAGATCAGTTATGCATTCTTCTCTATGACCTAGTCTGCTGTTAATTCCTTCTATTCTGTTTTTCATGTCAGTTATTGTATTCTTCATTTATGACTGGTTTATATATATATAATAGTATTATGGTGTTATAACTTTTTAAAAATTTTTAATTTTTTTCTTTTGATCTTTATTGGAATATAATAGCTTTACACTGTTGTTCTGGTTTCCATTGTACAACAAAGTGAATCAGCTGTACTTATACATATATCCCCATATCCTCTCCCTCTTGAGCCTCCTTCCAACCCTCCCTATCCCACCCCTTTAGGTCATCACCAATCATTGAGTTGATCTCCCTGTGTTATGCACTTGCTTCCCACTAGCTATCTATTTTACAATTGGTAGAGTATAAATGTCAATACTACTCTTTCACTTTGTCCCAGCTTCTCCTTCCCTGCCTCCCCATGTCCTCAAGTCTGTTCTCTACATCTGTGCCTTTATTTTTCCCCTGCCACTGAGTTCATCAGTACCATTTTTTTAGATTGCATATATATGTGTTAGCATACGGTATTTGTTTTTCTCTTTCTGACTTACTTCACTCTGTATGACAGTCTCTAGGTCCATCCAACTCACTACAAATAGCTCAGTTTCATTCCTTTTTATTGCTGAGTAATATTCCATTGCATATATGTACCACATCTTCTTTATCCATTCATCTGTTGATGGAGATTTAGGTTGCTTCCTTGTCTTGACTATTGTAAATAGTGCTGCAATGTACGTTTTGGTACATGTATCTGTTTGAATTTATGGTTTTCTCAGGGTATATGCCCAGTAGTGGAATTGCTGGGTCATGTGGTAGTTCTATTTTTAGTTTTTCAAGGAACCTCCATACTGTTTTCCATAGTGGCTGTATCAATTTACAGTCCCACCAACAGTGCAGGAGGGTTCCCTTTTCTCCACAGCCTCTCCAGCATTTATTGTTCCTAGGTTTTTTGATAATGGCCTAACTTGTGTGAGGTAATACCTTCTTGTGGTTTTGATTTGCATTTCTGTAATGATTAGTGATGTTGAGAATCTTTTCTTGTGTTTGTTTGCCATCTGTATGTCTTCTTTGGAGAAATGTCTGTTAAGGTATTCTGCCCATTTTTGGATGGGGTTGTTTGGTTTTTTGATGTTTAGCTGCATCATGCTCAATATATTTTGAAGATTAACCTTTTGTCAGTTGCTTCATTGGCAAATATTTTATCCCACTCTGAGGGTTGTCTTTTCGTCATATTTATGGTTTCCTTTGCTGTGCAAAAATTTTTAAGTTTCATTAGGTCCCATTTGTTTATTTTTGTTTTTATTTCCTTTACTCTAGGAGGTGGGTCAAAAAGGATCTTGCTGTCATTTATGTCACAGAGTGTTCTGCCTATGTTTTCCTCTAAGAGTTTTATACTGTCAGGCCTTACATTTAGGTCTTTGATCCTTTTTGAGTTTATTTTTGTGTATGGTGTTAGGGAATGTTCTAAATTCATTCTATTACAAGTGGCTGTCCAGTTTTCCCAGTACCACTTATTGAAGAGGCTTTCTTTTCTCCATTGTATATTCTTTCCTCCTTTGTCAGAGATAAGGTGACCATATGTATATGGGTTTATCTCTGGGCTTTCTATCCTGTTCCATTGATCTGTATTTCTGTTTTTGTGCCAGTACCATACCTTCTTAATTTCTGTAGCTTTGTAGTATAGTCTGAAGTCAGGGAGCCTGATTCCACCTGATTCTTCTGGTTTTTCTTCTCAAGATTTCTTTGGCTATTCTGGGTCTTTTGTGTTTCCATAAAAACTGTATAATTTTTTGTTCTAGTTCTGTGAAAAATACCACTAGTAATTTGATAGGGATTACATTGAATCTGTAGATTGTTTTGGGTAGTATAGTCATTTTCACAATGTTGATTCTTCCAATCCAGGAACATGGTATATCTCTCCATCTGTTTGTGTTGTCTTTGATTTCTTTCATCAGTGTCTTATAATTTTCTGCATGCAGGTCTTTTGCCTCCTTAAGTATGTTTATTCCTAGGAATTTTATTCTTTTTGTTGCAGTGGTAAATGGAAGTGTTTCCTTAATTTCTCTTTCTGATTTTTCATTGTTGCTGTGTAGGAATGCAAGAGATTTCTGCGCATTAATTTTGTATCCTGCTACTTTACCAAATTCTATGATTAACTCTAGCAGTTTTCTGGTAGCATCTTTAGGGTTTTCTATATATAGTATCATGTCATCTGCAAACAGTGACATTTTTACTTCTTCTTTTCCAATTTGGATTCCATTTATTTCTTTTTCTTCTCTGATTGCTGTGGCAAGGACTTCCGAAACTATGTTGAATAGTAGTGGAGAGAGCAGACATCCTTGTCTTGTTCCTGATCTTAGAGGAAATGCTTTCAGTTTTTCACCACTGAGGATGATGTTGGCTGTAGGTTTGTCATCTATGGCCTTTATTATGTTGAGGTAGGTTCCCTCTGTGTCCACACTTTCTGGAGAGATTTTATCATAAATCGGTGTTGAATTTTGTCAAAAGCTTTTTCTGCATCTATGGAGATGATCATATGGTTTTTATCCTTCAATTTGTTATTATGCTGTTTATCACATTGATTGATTTGTGTATATTGAAGAATCCTTGCATTCCTGGGATAAACCCCACTTGATCATGGTGTATGATCCTTTTAATGTGCTTCTGGATTCTGCTCGCTAGTATTTTGTTGAGAATTTTTGCAACTATGTTCATCATTGATATTGGCCTGTAATTTTTTGTGTGTGTGACATCTTTGTCTGGTTTTGGTATCAGGGTGATGGTGGCCTCGTAGAATGAGTTTGGCGGTGTGCCTCCCTCTGCTATATTTTGGAAGAGTATGAGAAGAATAAGTGTTAGCTCTTCTCTAAATGTTTGGTAGAATTCGCTTGTGAAGCCATCTGGCCCTGGGCTTTTGTTTGTTGGAAGGTTTTTAATCCCAGTTTCAATTTCAGTGCTTGTGATTGGTCTGTTCATATTTTCGATTTCTTCCTGTTTCAGTCTTAGAAGGTTGTACTTGTCTAAGAATTTCTCCATTTCTTCCAGGTTGCCCATTTTATTGGCATATAGTTTTTTGTAGTATTCTCTCATGATCCTTTGTATTTCTGCAGTGTCAGTTGTTACTTCTCCTTTCTCATTTCTGATTCTGTGATTTGAGTCTTTTCCCTTTTTTTCCCTGATGAATCTGGCTAATCGTTCGTCAATTTTGTTTATCTTCTCAAAGAACAGCTTTTAGTTTTGTTGATCTTTTCTACTGTTTCCTTCATTTCTTTTTCATTTATTTCTGATCTGATCTTTATAATTTCTTTCCTTCTGTTAACTTTGGGATTTTTTTGTTCTTCTTTCTCTAATTGCTTTAGATGTAGGGTTAGGTTGTTTGAGATTTTTCTTGTTTCTTGAGGCAGGATTGTATTGCTATGAACTCCCCTTTTAGAACTGCTTTTGCTGCATCCCATAGGTTTTAGGTCATTGTGTTTTCATTGTCACTTGTTTCTAGGTATTTTTTGATTTCCCCTTTGATTTTTTCAGTTATCTCTTGGTTATTTAGCAGCATGTTGTTTAGTCTCCATGTGTTTGTATTTTTTAGGTTTTTTTTTTTTTTCTGTAATTGATATCTAGTTTCATAGCATTGTGGTCAGAAAATATGTTTGATATGATTTCGGTCTTCTTAAGTTTATTGAGGCTTGATTTATGACCCAAAATCTGTGCTCTCCTGGAGAATGTTCTGTGTGCACTTGAGAAGAAAGTGTATTCTGTTGTTTTTGGATGGCAAGTCCTATAAATATCATTGAATTACATCTGGTCTAATGTGTCATTTAGAGCTTGTGTTTATTTATTATTTCTGTTTGAATGATCTGTCCATTGGTGTAAATGGGGTGTTAAAGTCCCCTACTATTATTGTGTTACTATTCATTTCCCCTTTTTTTTGGCTGTTAGCATTTGTCTTCTGTATTGGTGTGTTCCTATGTTGGCTGCATAGATATTTACAATTGTTATATCTTCTTCTTGGATTAAGCCCTGTATCATTATGTAGTGTCCTTCCTTGTCTCTTGTTATAATCTTTATTTTCTAGTCTATTTTGTCTGATATGAGTACTGCTGCCCCAGGTTTATTTTGATTTCCATTTGCATGGAATATCTTTTTCCATCCCCTCACTCTCAGTCTATATGTGTCTCTAGTTCTGAAGTGTGTCTCTTGTGGACAACATATATATGGGTCTTGCTTTTGTATCCAGTCAGCCAGTCTGTGTCTTTTGGTTGGAGCATTTAATCCATTCACATTTAAGGTAATTATTGATATGTATGTTCCTATTACCATTTTATTAATTATTTTGGGTTTGTTTTTTGTAAGTCTTTTCTTTCTCTTGTTTTTCCTGCCTAGACAAGTTCTTTCAGCATGAGTTGTAAAGCTGGTCTGGTGGTGCTGAATTCTCTTAGTTTTTGCTTGTCTGTAAACCTTTTAATTTCTCCTTCAAATCTGAATGAGATCCTTGCTGGGTAGAGTAATCTTGGTTGTAGATTTTCCCCTTCCATCACTTAAAATATATCCTGCTACTCTTTTCTTGCCTGTAGAGTTTCTGCTGAAAAATCAGCTGTTAGCCTTATGGGGGTTCCCTTGTATGTTATTTGTTGCTTTTCCCTTGCTGCTTTTAACATTTTTTCTTTGTATTTAATTTTTGATAGTTTGATTAATATGTATCTCAGTGTATTTCTCCTTGGATTTATCCTATATGGTACTCTCTGTGCTTCCTGGATTTGATTATTTCTTTTCCCATTTTAGGGAAGTTTTACACTATCATCTCTCCAGATATTTTCTCAGACACCTTTTCTCTTCTTCTTCTGGGACCCCTATAATTCGAATGTTGGTGCATTTTATGGTGTCCCAGAGGTCTCTGAGACTGTCCTAAATTCTTTTCATTCTTTTTTCTTTATTCTTCTCCAAGTCAGTTATTTCCACCATTCTATTTTTCAGGTCACTTATCCATTCTTCTGTCTCAGTTATTCTGTTCTGCATTCCTCCCAGGGTGTTTTTAATTTCAGTTATTGTGTTGTTCATCATTGTTTGTTTGCTCTTTAGTTCTTCTAGCTCCTTGTTAAACATTTATTTCATTTGTTCCATCTGTGCCTCCATACTATTTCTGAGATCTTGGATCATCTTTACTATCATTATTCTGAAGTCTTTTTCAGATAGACTGCCTAGCTCTTCTTCATTTGTTTGGTCTTGTAGGTTTTTACCTTGTTCCTTCATCTGCTGCATCTTTCTCTGTTTTCTCATTTTGTTTAACTTACTGTGTTTGGGATCTTCTTTCCTCAGACTGCAGGGTCATAGTTCTTAACTCTATTGTCTGTCCCCAGAGGAGAGGTTGGTCCAGTGGCTTGTATAAGCTTTCTTTGGGGTGGGAGGGATTGGTGCCTGTGTTCTTGTGTGTGGAGCTGTATCTTATTCTTCTGATATGCAGGGCCACATCTGTTGGTGTATTTTGGTGTATCTGTGAGCTTAGTATGACTCTAGGCAGTCTGTTTGCTAATGGGTGAGGTTATCTTTCTGTCTTGCTAGTTGTCTGGCTTTAGGTATCCAGGACTGGAGCTTGCTGGCCTTTGGGTGGAGTTGGATCTTAGTGTTGAGAATGAGACCCCTGGGAGAGCTCTTGCTGATTAATAGTTAATGGGGTTGAGTTCTCTGGTCATCCAACATTCAGGTCCTACCCCCAGCTGGGGCACCAAGACCCTGGAAGCTGCACAGAACGGGGCCGGGGGGGGGGGGGGGGCGGGAAGAAGAGAAAAGGAAGAAAGGAAAAGAACAGACAAAACCTCAAGACACATGGTAAAAGGAACGCTAAGCAGTCAAAACCACACAAAGAGATGTACACACTTGCATTCACAAAAAGGAAGACGAGAAAGCAAAGCAAAGAAAAAGAGATACAACAAAGAAGAGAATAATCAAACCAATAAACAAACCCATGTACGAATATATAAAGATTAAACTAACAAATACATAAAACCAGGAACAAGTCAAACAAACCCAGGAAGTTCTGCAGTACTTCTAGGTAGGTCTCTGCACCTGCTTTGGGGACTGTGGAGAGCTCAGACAGTGATCTGGTCTTAGTCCTGCGTGTATTTGCCCCCACAGTCCACAGTTGCCCCCTAAGTCTACAGCCTCTATTGTAGAAACACTTGTCTAATCAGGTAATCCACAGATGCAGGGTCTATCAAGCCAATTGTGGGTATTAAATCTGCTCCTCCTGTGATTGTTTCCCTTTCTCTTCTTTGGTCCTACAACCTCCAGGGATCAGTTTCGGTTTTGGTCCCGTCTCTGCGTGTGGGCTGCTCTCAGTGATTGGTTCCCCACCCAGGCAAGAGGAGGCAAATAAGGGTGATTGAGGGAGGCCAGGGGGAGGCAGGGATATGGCAGTCTAAATTCAGTTGCAAATTCAGGCCAGGGGGAGGCAGGGAAATGGCAGTCTAAATTCAGTTGCAAATTCAGGCCAGGGGGAGGCAGGGAAATGGCAGTCTAAATTCAGTTGCAAATTCAGGCCAGGGGGAGGCAGGGAAATGGCAGTCTAAATTCAGTTGCAAATTCAGGCCAGGGGGAGGCAGGGAAATGGCAGTCTAATTGAAATTTGTGGGAGTGTTTGCAGCAGTGGAGGTCAGCGTGAGCCTGAGGTGTGCTGTGTGTTCTCCCAGGGAAGTTGGTCCTGAACCCTTGGCGGTGGTGGGCTGCACCTGCTGCTGGGAGGGTGTGGCCAATGATCTGCCTTGCACACAGGAGCTTTGGTGGCCGTGGTGGCAGGCTCTGTGTTCCAATTTAGCACCCACAGTTCACAGTCGTGCTCACGCAGGTGCTGTTCTGTAGCCTGTGAGCTCACAGAACAGGAAGCTCCTTTTGAGCTTCCTGAAACAAAGGTCTCCTGCCTCGCAGTCAGCCCCAGGCTTTCCCCCAGACTCCCTCCCTGCTAGCTATGGTGCACTAGCCCCTCAGGCTGTTTTTACGCAGCCAACCCCAGTTCTTTCTTTGATGTCTGTTCTCCAAAGCCCAAGCCTTGGCACCCAGACCCCACCCACCGCTGTGCATGAGCAGACTAGCATCTCAGGCTGGGAAGTGCTGCTTGGCACCAGTCCTCCATGCAGGAATATTTCTGCTCTGCTCTCCATGCACCTGCTGTTGCTCTCTCCTCCAGGGGTTCCAAAGCTCCCCTCGCCCATCCTCGCCAGTGAGGGGCTTCCTAGTGTGTGGAAGCTTTTCCCCCTTCACAGCTCCCTCCCAGAGGGGCACATCTCCTAGAGATTCCTTTGTCTTTTTTCCCCTTTTTTCTTTTGCGATACTGTTTCATGTAGATTTTCTTGCCTTCTGGAAGTCTGAGGTCCCCTGCCAGCATTCAGAAGGTGTCCTGTAGGAGCTTTTCCACATGTAGATGTATTCTTGATGTATTTGTGGGAAGGAAGGTGATCTCCACATCTTACTCCTCTGCCATCTTCTGACCATCCTGACTGGTTATTTTTTACATTTTCTGATTCCTTGTTAAAAGTCTCACTGTGTTCATCTATTTTTTTTCCCCTTAATTGAGTTAGCATAGTTATTGCTAATGCTTTGAACTCTTTATCTGGTAAATTATTTCTGTTTCATTCGGTTTTTTCTTTTTTCAGGGCTTTTCTCTTGTTCTTTCAATTGAAACAAATTCCTCTGCCTTCTCATTTTGCTTATCTTTCTCTGTCTCTATGAATTTAGGTGAAATAGTTACCTATTCCAGCCTTGAAGGAACGTTCCCATATGGGAGCATCTCTGTATAGTCTGCATATACCCTGTAGCTTTGGTGGGAGAACGGGATCTGATGTGAGCACCAGTCATGCTTCCCCCAGGGCGTGCTGGCACCTATCACCTTGGTAAGAGGTGGGGCTGAAGATGGATGGACTAGAGCCATACCCAGGCATCTGTGCCAGGGCTTCTTCTCTGGTCAGTGGCCAACATCACCCTACTGTGGGGTTGTTCAGGTCCCAAGTTGCTGGAACAGAAGTCCTGTGGGTCAGGTCCGAGCTGACTGTTCCAGCTGTGTATTCTCCTGCCACCTAGCACCAGCACCCTCGCCCCAGAGGGAAGCAGCGCTGGAGCAAGAGGGGCTGGGATGAGTGCCTGGTGTGGGTCAGGGCATGGACTGTGGCAGGCCTGGCCCCAGAGTCTGGACCTCTCTGTAAGCACCAGTAATGGCTGTCCCTGCCCCATTCAGAGCTCCCAGCCAGCTCTGTCCCTCACAGCTGAGCACTCCCCTCGGCCGTGGCAGCTCTCACGCTAGTGTGGAGCTGTGTCACAGAGTAAATGGGGCCTGAGTGGGCGCTTAGCTGAGGTGGGGCACGCTGGGAGGTGGTTGGGGGAAACTTCCCAGAGTCCCATGCAGTTTCACTCTGTTTTCTCCACTTCGTTTCAGGAGTAAGCAAATCTGTGCACTCTCTTCACAACTGGAGTCTAGGTTTCTTAACAGCTCTCCTGTTAGTCCCACTGATTTTCAAACCAGCTAAGGGGGCTGTCTTTTCAGTCAGACCCCAGGGTTGGGGTGCAGAATATGTGGCGTGAAGCCCTCATTCCCCAGGGAGACTCTCCAGCCACGTGAGCCTTCTCTTCGTCTGTGTCCCCTCCCAGGGGCACAAGTCCTGATCTGATCACATTTCTTCCCTTCCTACCCAATTTCGTGTGGCTCTTTCTCCCAGCCTTGGTTGTACAGTCTTTCTGCCAGTCTCCAGTTAGCTTTCAGTGAGAATTGCTCCACATGTAAAATTTTTGATGCATTCATGGGGGAAAGTGAGCTCTGTGTCCTCCTACTCTGCCATCTCAGTCTCCTTTCTTTTGAATTTACTTGCCATGTCTCAAGATTTTTCTCAATTTTCATTCTTATGCTATTAAAATTATGTTCTGGGAGTCTATGATCTTTTAATTTAGCATTTAGGTCTGCAGTAATGTCTATTCTCTTATTTAATCCCATTAGATATTTTTGGAAAATATTTCAAACTTTAAAGCTATTTTCTTCTGCAGCAGCCTATTCATAGCAGCAGTATCCCCAGGGATACTACTTGATGCTCAGTTACATAGTAGTCATATCGAAACACAGTATTAAAATAGGACTAGCAGTAAAGCTCAATGGGTGCAGAATAGATGGGATTTGAATGGCCATTCATTTGAAGCAGCAATAATCACTCCTATCACACTCAGTGGTCTCTTCCTATAAGAGAGATCTTGTGACATCCCTTTTGCTATCCTGAAATGAAATCCATAGATATAGTGCAATCTGCACAATTGAAAAGAAACCCCAGGGACTTCCCTGATGGTTCAGGGGTTAAAAATCTGCGCTTTCACTGCAGGGGTCATGGGTTCGATCCCTGGTTGTGGAACTAAGATCCCGCATGCCATGTGGTGCAGCAAAATAAAATAAAATGTAAGATAAAATAATAAAATATTAAATATAATAAATAAAATTTAAAACTAAAGTGGAACCCCATTGTAATATGAGGGAGAAAGAGATAGAAAGCAGTGGAAAGTAAAATAGTTCACATTTTGAGATGTAAATGCTCAAGCAGCAGTTCCCCGAAGACAGCGGTGATCACGTGCTTGGGGTAGGTTCACACACCGTGGCATGGGTGTATCCTGACATGCAGTGTTGGAGACTCTGACACCACAAGTGGTATTGCCATTAGTGACATGATGTTCCAAAATAGTGAAAAACTCTTGGTAAAGTACTGAAAAAATGAAGTACAATCTTCCTTTGATTTACGTGGTAGTGCATTCCTGGAAAAGTCAGTGTATATTATAACCTAGCCAAAATACCACTCATGTTATTCTTTCCCAAGTTGCTTGAGCCAGTGTTTATTTTTATTTTTTTTCCTTTGAAAAGCTTTTAAGGCAACAAGTTTTCCTGAGCTCAGTTTTTTAGCACTAGTGAGTAGATTCTGATAGTTACATTGTTATTATCTGAATAATCTACAATTTTATTTTTAGTTCCTCCATGATCAGAATAGGTTTCTAAAATTTTGAGTTTTTCTAAGAGGTCTTTTTTTTGGATATCTATTTGGTACTCACTTTTAGTTCTATTGGACTGTGGTCACTAGACGTAACGAAGTATTTAAATATTTTGGAATTTAATGAGGCTTTTCTTGCGGCTTGCTTGGGGATTGAGTTTTGTAAATGCTCAGTGTGGCTCTTGAATAGAAGGTGTAATCTCAGTGTGCAGGAAAAAGCATTCTTTCCATGGCTATGAGATCGGCTAAGGAACTGTAATATATGGACCTTCTATAACCACTTTTCTTCAAGGTCTGAGAGAAGTATTTTAAAGATTTCAAATAGCATGGTTTTATTGACTGCACTTCTCAAGGTTTTATTCTGTCTTTGATGCTCTTCCTTTCGTAGTTTATACCACTGATTGCTAAAAAATGATTTTTTGATCCAACTGATAAACATTGAACTCAATTTTGATATTGAGTGCCTTCTGCTTTCTTTTTGTTTGCATCTGCCTGGCATATTTTTGCCAATCCTCTTAAAATTTTTCTCTTCTTAATATGGTTAACGTCCATTTTAGATGCAGTTGAAAAATGGTCTCTTAATACATGAGTTTATGCTGCTTAAATCTGTAATACTGGACCCATTTGGCCTTGTTTCTGTCATCTCATTTCATAGAGTCTGTGATTCTTCTTTGTATTTACTTTAATTCCACAGATGATGGCCTTCAAATACTTGAAAAAAATTTAATATTTAAGCAAGTTTGTCTTCCTTTCTTTCATCCTCAGTTGTTTTTATCTTCTAGATTCCTAAGAGCAATATATTTCCTGTTATTACTTTATGCTATATAGCTCTTCATTAACATGCACAGTAATTATATTGTTTTGTAGCCAGTTATTTAAACATATTTCTTTTTTTAATTATTTTTTTTTTTTTGGCTGCGTTGGGTCTTCATTGCTGCACACAGGCTTTTTCTAGTTGTGGCGAGCAAGGCTTCTCATTGCAGCAGCTTCTCTTGTGGAGCACAGGCTCGAGGTGCGTGGGCTTCAGTAGTTGTGGCATATGGGCTCAGTAATTGTGGCTCGAGGGCTCCAGAGAGCAGGCTCAGTAGTTGTGGTGCATGGGCTTCGTTGCTCCACACCATGTGGGATCTTCCTGGACCAGGGATCGAACCTGTGTCCCCTGCACTGGCAGGCAGAGTCTTAACCACTGTGCTGCCAGGGAAGTCCCTAAACATATTTCTATTTAGGTCTTTTCTCTAAGTGGAGCCAATGATCACAAACAGCTCACCTACCACTAACAAGCAGAGTACCTGGCACAGAGCAAGGGCCCAACAAACGGAGCCTTTAGGTATTACTAGTGCTCAAGTCAAATTAAACAGTTAAAGAGGTATTACTCTTTTCAAAATGGTAGACTCAAAACCACGGTAAATTTGTAAATCCAAGAACAGAAGAACTACTTTCCCCAAACTTGAATTTTATCCATACTGTGGAGGAAAAAAAAAGTGGAACCCAAGAAAAATAACATTTAAATGGAATCCCTTGCTTTAGTTTATGCTATGAGTTCCAGGATGTCTTAAAGTTCAGTGCATCACTGCAGGGCACGTGACGCCTCTGGTGAGTGAAGGTAGGTACTGGGAGTGGCCTGGGTTGTCATGGATACTGCTTTCCATTAGGAGTGCTTCCAGCAGCAAGCCAACAGTCTAATATTAACACTTTTAAACAGAATATCTTTTCAAGTTTTATTGATATAATTAACACAACATTGTGTAAGCTTAAAGTGTACAGTGTGGTGATTTGATACATGTATATATGGTGACATGATAACCACAGTAAGGTTATTTAACACTTCCATCACCTCACATAATTACTGTGTGCATGTGTGTGTATGTGTGTGTGTGTTGATAACATTTAATATCTACTCTCTTAGCTACTTTCAAGCAGGTAACAGTGTTGTTAACTGTAGTCACTACCCATACATCACATCCCCAGAATTTATTCATTTCATAACTGGAAGCTCATACCTTTGACCAACCTCCCCCTTTTCCCTCAACCCCTGCTAACTACCATTCTGCTTCCCATTTCTGAGTGCAGCTTTTTTAGATGCCACATATGAGTGTTAACAAATAGTTGTCTTTCTCCCACTTTAGTTAGAATAATGCCTCGATACATCCATGTTATCACAGAAGGCAGACTTCCCTTATTTTTAACTGTTGAATACTATTTCTGTGTCTGTGTCTGTGTGTGTGTGCAACACACATCCCCCGTTCTTCACTCAGCTGTTGGTGGGCACATTGTTTCCTTGTCTCAGCTGTTGCAAATAATGTTGCAGTGAATGTGGAAGGTGGGAGTGCAGACCTCTTTTCAAAACAAAAATATGTGGCATCTAAAAAACAAAAGGAATGAATAAGCAAAACAGAACAGACTACAGATATAAAGAATAAACTGTCAAATACAATTGGGGATAGGGAAGTGAGGAGGGGCAAAATAGAGGAAGGGGATTAAGAGATACAACCTACTTATGTATTAAATAAAAAAGCCAGAAGGATATATTGTACACAAGAATATAGTCAATATTTTATAAAAACTTTAGAGTGTAATCTATAAAAATTTTGAATCACTATATTGTACACCTGAAACTTATTTAATATTGCAAATTAACTGTGCTTCAATAAAAATAAAATTTAAATTAAAAAACAAACAAACAAAAAACAGTGATCTCACTTTCTTCAGATATGTACCTAGAAGTGGAACCCAGACATTTTTTGAGGAACTGCCATACTGTTTTCCACAGTGGCTGCACCAGTTTACATTTCCACCAGCAGAGCATAAAAGAAGATGGCTTTTTCAGTAATTAGAGGAAGAAGGTCCCAGGATTTTTTCAGCAGCTCAGTGATGTTGTGGATTTAGGATCTTTTCCTTTTTCTACTCACTCATCTGTAGATTGGCCTTTATCACCCAAGGTTTAGGGTCAGGATTAGGGCTGTCATGTTGGCAAGCACCACTACATAACTGAAGCATCTCAAACAGGAAGGGTGGGGAAGCAGCATGAAAGATTTTCACCTCATGCAGCTGTTTAAATCATGGAAACAACTCTTACTCAGAGCTCCTCCGACAGACCTTACCTCCAACTGGGTGGCATGACCACCTCAGATCTGTCCTTGCAAAGAGCAGACTGTCATGACTGATTAGACCCATCATCAGTCATCACTAAGGACTGGGACTCAGACAAAACAGAAAAATTGCATATTATGCTAAGTTTTTGTATGCTTTTGATAACAGCCACTGTTTGAAGATTAGCCCACTATACAGGCATCTAAAGCAACAGTGTTCTGAGAAAACTCTTTGTGAACTGTCTGGGCATAAAGAGGATGAACAATCACTCCCTTAATTACCAAATCTCACCTATTTCCAGAAGTGGCTCAAGTTATAGCAATACCAGGAAGCACAACGCAGTGAAAACAGCATGGAGTAGGAGGAAACCTGACGACAACTCCACCCGATTCCTTACTCATCACCTGTTACCCTGGGCCAGGCATGTAAGCACGCACCTTGGTTTTCTCAACTGTAAAACATGACGATACTACTTCCGTGTAAGGTAATTATGAGGAATAAATGAAATCGTGTACAAATCCTGCAGATGGTTGATGATTAAATAAGGACAATTTGATCTGGCAGTGAGTGGGCCTGCATAGGTGTATGTGAATAAGCTATTATAAAAGTAAAACATCCCCTGCTCTCCAGAAGCTTCAGTGTAAGTGAGTAAACACTTGGAAAGTAAGTGTGGCAGCAGAAGAAAGGGCATGAATACAATTAAGGGACATTTCTTTCAACTGATATCAATTATATTCCATGCCAGTGGCTGAAAATAAAAATTGGTTTACATTCCTGTTGAGAATCACCTAATTAATTGTGGATGTATCATTTGGAAGTAGTGGAATTTTTTAAAAAAACAATAAAGTTGGGGACTTCCCTGGTGGCGCAGTGGTTAAGAATCTGCCTGCCAATGCAGGGGACACGGGTTTGAGCCCTGGTCTGGGAAGATTCCACATGCCACAGAGCAACTAAGCCTGTGAGCCACAACTACTGAGCCCAAGTGCCCCAACTATTGAAGCCCACATGCCTAGAGCCCGTGCTCTACAACAAGAGAAGCCACAGCAATGAGAAGCCCGAGCACCGCAATGAAGAGTAGCCCCCCGCTCGCCACAACTAGAGCAAGCCTGGCTGCAGCAATGAACACCCGATGTAACCAATAAATAATTAAAAAACAAAAACAAAAACAAAAAATAAAGCTGGCTATAGAAATTATTTAGGAAGCTCCCTGTGAATTTACTAATAGGAGGACTGTTTGTGTGGGGTAACTAAGAATATTTATGCAGCTACTTTAAAAAAATTTTTTTTTTAAACTTATTGTATTTATTTATTTATTTATTGGCTGTGTTGGGTCTTTGTTGCTGCACATGGGCTTTCTCTAGTTGCGGCAAGTGGGCACTACTCTTCGTTGTGGGTGCGAGGGCTTCTCATTGCAGTGGCTTTTTTTGTTGTGGAGCATGGGCTCTAGCTGCATGGGCTTCAGTAGTTGCGGCACATGGGCTCAACAGTTGTGGCGCACGTGCTTAGGTGCTCTGCGGCATGTGGGATCTTCCCAGAAAAGGGATCGAACCCATGTCCCCTACATTGGCAGGTGGATTCTTAACCACTGCACCACCTAGGAAGTCCCTATGCAGCTACTTTTAAATTGATCACTGTGAAGGAGCTCACGATCAGTGAACACTTCCAGCCCAGGCTCTGCTGCAAGCACATCTCATGGATCAATACTTCCATTTCATGCCCACACCATCCTATGAGGTAAGCACTATTATTATCTCCATTATTTTCTGATGAGAAAATGACCAGTGAGATTGAGGTTATAAAACTAGGAACAGGCAAAGCCAGAGTCTGAACTCAACAAATCTGGCTCCAGATCCCATGCTGCTAACTGCTGCGCTCTACAGTCTCTCAGTGGAAGCAGAGCTGGGCTAATCGGCTCAACTACTGAAGCAAGGCCAATGCTGATTACCTTGTCTGTATAAGCAGGTGCCATTTGTCCTCATATGCACAGCTGGATAAGTTTACTTTGCCTACCTAGAACTCGGGCAGTGGGGTAATGCTTGATGCCTGCCGGGAAGAGTAGGAGCGGGGTGTTCCCATCATGGACGGGCTGGTATTAACCATCCCATTCTTTCCTCCACATCTTTAAATGGCTGGACCATGTGGGTGAGCGCAAGACTAGTGAATTCCATCTGTCCAACAACCTTGATGAAACCAATTAATGCTTGAAAAAATATGAAACAATTTTAGACAGAGCCAGTTCAAATAAATCACTTGGTGTCAGTAAAAAACAATTTATTCTACCATCAGAAACAGTGAAGTAGATACCAAGTGAGAGAACAATCTTCAAGAGAGCACACACATCATTTGAAGACACTTTATTAAGCGCAAAAGTTTTCCATTGCTTGATAAACTCTCACTAGTCAAAAAGAAAATAAATAATAAAAACCTATATCTTCAGGAAACTTTTAGCAACATAGTTTTGTTTCACATTTGTCGATTTTAAATTATTACAATTTAGATACATTCAATCATTACTCAATACTAGGAAGGTCACCCTTAAAGATATCAATAATGTCTACATTGGTAAGTGAAATAATGGTAAAAAACTGTATTTCAGTTTCAACTTAAAAAAAAAAAAACAGATTCCAAAAAAAAAAACCCCAAACAGATTCCAATTTGTTAATGATGCAAATATAGAATTATCTTCTTGATCTTGGATTTTAAAAATATGGACTTAAAAAAATAAATATTCCTGCTCTCTCAGATCGTGGCTATCACTGCCTTGGGAGCAGGCTGCCTAAGGAACTAATCTGTCCTTGCTAGAGAGGGAGCTGGGGTGCACGAAGTACAGAATCAAGGGCCCTTTGTAACATTTATCAAAAGCCCATGGAGTTGGCCCCTGTCTTATTAAATTTTAACCAAATCTCTTTCTAAGCATCAAGGTGGCCATGTAAACGTCACTTGCAAGACCATGTATGCATATTACCTGATAAAAGATGTTTCAAATTGCTGAAGTGCCCCTTTGCATTATTTTAAAAAATACTGTTCAGCTGGAGTGTAAAAAGGGAGAAAGGCTGGACAATTATATTTTTGTAACACCTCCATCACCACCACCACCATCAAAAAGGACTCTGTTCCTACCACTTTACACTATCTCTATCTCCATAGTAAAGAACTAAGGCAATTATCTGCAAATAAAACAAAAACAAAAACAAACCATGTACTATTTCTGCACAAAGAATTTGGACTGCCTAAATTATAATTCATTTCCTAGGAAATCTTGATTTATTGGAAATTTCAGCCAGTGTTCAGAGAATATTCTACCCAAACCACCTAAGGAAGATGTGTACTTTCCTAGACCAGCCACACAACTATAAAGTATGGCTTCAGTATTAGATCTGGCAATCCCCCAACCCCTTTTTAAACTAAATTGCTTGCTAGTTAATTAACTTAAAACTTGCTGTTTGGATTATGCTGTCAAGTAACATTATCTGCTTATCTAACTATCTAGCTGTGAGTGTGAACCAAGGTATGAAATTTGACACGTCTGAAGGAAACCCAGTGAGTCATGCTACCAGATGTGGACACAGAACACACCTGTGGATCTGAGTATGAATAAAGGTCAAATATTTACATGGAATGTTGACCCTGACTTATAAAACTACTATTTTAAATTATGACATCTTTACATACAATTTATTTTATGAATAGCCTCATTTGATAATTAAAAAAATATGCCTTTGAAATATTTCATAAATATATAAAATCTCACTACCCTCTATTTTTCTTTAAACAGGACATCTAAACTCTCTTTACAAATGAACAAAAAATAATTTTTTTTTCTGTTTGAAAGTCACAGAGGTGATGATTTTTGATTGGCCGGGTCTCACTGCAAGCAAGAATGGGAGGACATGTTCTCTTAGACAACTGTGGACATTTCTGGTATTCTGAGCTGTATAATTTACTTGCTAAAGATCAGCAGTATCAAAGAAAAATGAGAGGTCCCATCTAAATATTTATAATATAAGAGTATTTCTTAAACTTCTTGAAAAATGACAAGATTAGGATGGTATCTAGCCAGTGTTAAGCTGTATTTTGGTGACAAAAAAATAAGTTAACATTACATGAAACGTTTTCTAAAATACATCTTACAGTGCAACTTAAATATATGGTGATCAATTGCACGTATCTGAAAAATGATCACACTTTCTTTAACTGCATCAGTAACATATAAAACCTACTTTCAGAGTAGGAATCATTCTTATAATTTATTGGGAAAATCCAAAGCCAGATAACTGGCTCCAGAACTTCTGGAGAGTCCAGAAATGTGTCTGAGGATTTACAAATAAAAATGTCCTCTGTAATCACCACTTGCCCCAAGATATCACCATTCTTCAGCCATAAGGAAAGGTTTTTAGTTTCATATATAATAATTTTTAAAAGCCCATCTTCCCTTATTAAATATGTGTTGAGTCACTGATATATACACTCATAAGGCCTTCTCAAACTATAACAAGAAGGCCACTCACTAAGGCAAATTTTCAGTAAGTCCTTTAAAGAAAGATTCTTAAATGCACACACTGTGAATATATTGTGTCTACATAAGAAAAAGGTTGTACTTTTAGAATAGTAAGAGGACACTGCCTTACTGCCAGTCCAGGTGCATATATGATGACGTCTGGAGCTGCTCAAGGCTTCAAACGTAATATCTTCAACGGCAAACATGCAAACTCAAAGGCAGAGATCACGTCTGAGACCAGCTGAAGCACTGAACTCCTGTGTATATTCTCTAGCTATGTCTCTCTAAAAGTTCAACCTCATCTTGGAGATAGAGCTATATACCCAAGACAACCAGAAGGTTCAAAGCTTCGTTCAGAATACAGTACTGTGCAAGTTTTGATTTTGGGTCTTATACTCAAACATTGTGCTTGAAATAAGGCTGTAAAAAAATACAAACAAAACCAACATTCAGTTTTAACCAAGACTGCACATCTCTAACAGTGATATAGATTAAAAAACCCTACCACCAAAATGGTAACTGATTTACTCATGCACTCTACAAAAAAGATAATTATGGAAATTTCCCTTAGTTATGAATGTAACCAGCTCACTGGAACCCAATGGGTATCTGTCTCCAATTTGTCAAAAGTTGTTTTTAGCTCATTGAATGCCACGGTGAGATCATCATTTACTATAGTTTTGTCAAAAAGATGACCATACTGACTTTCCATTATCTGGGCAGATTTAATCATTTCTTGAAAGTCTTCTTCCTACAAAAGGAAGTGTTAAAAAAAATTGGTTAACCAGACAGTTTCATCACTTCATGTGAATGCAAATATTGCACAACTGGTTTATCTACTGCTGTTCTGTGTTCACTATGTCACCTCAGCCACGAAAGAAAATTATCCTCTTTAACTATAAATTCTTCAGAAGCCATAATTTCTAGTACTCTCTCTTTAGTTGCTTGTAACTAAACTGCTCTGACAAGTCAAAACTCCTGCCTTACCTGAATTTCAGGATAATTAGTCACTCGCTTATCATTACAGGGATATTTCAGTATTAAAACAGGATTGTTTACCCTGATGCTTTGCCTGCACTGTTCACGTTTATCGACAGCTAGGGATGTATAACAAACTACTTTTTCAGAGTTGCATACCTTTACGAAAGGACACATATCATGTCCTTCTGTGTCTCAGGAGAAGTGGGTCAGGGGCCCTTCATACATTTTTGAAACGAGGAGGGATTTCAGTTGATTATATAACAAGACCATATACCTAAATGAGTTAAAGCTTAAGACTGTGTTATTTATTATCTTCACTGAGAAACCATTACATAATACCAACTATAATAAATAGTACAATAACTTTATATACTGTGACATCCTAGAGTCCTTTCAGAGTCCACATTTCAATGTCACAGAAGATTTTCACAAAGATAGACATTTTAATTTCAGTGTTAATCCAGAGTCCTGGATAATTAACATCACGTAAGAGTAGCTACTTGGTATGGTTGTGTACTGTCAGTGCTTTAGAAAAAAGCTATCTTTAAAATACTGGGAATCAAAAACATAATCTGTATTTGGTACCCACAATTAACAGTTTACAAATTAACAGAGGCTAAGGTTAAAGATGAGTTAATGAAGAGAGGGGGGTGAAAAGCTTCTGCCACTAAATTTCTCTTTTACTTTTGATCCTGAAGTAGAATACACTGTCTTAAAGTTAAAAACAAAAACAATGCAAAGCCCTGCCTTTCATCATTCTGGTTATGGACACACCACAGCTGCCATTTCTCCTAACAGTCAAAGGAAATACAAATACAGATCGAATAATACGAGTCTACTTCTCCTATACCCAAAACGATACTATTTCTTTCTCTATGCTAAATATGATGCTGATAGAGACAAAAAGGCAAATGACTAAATTTTCATCTAGACTATTAATAAGTAATAGTAACAGACTTTGGTAATTTTTCCCTTTAAAAATAAGGCTAGTTGAAAACGCAGTGGTCTTTTTACATGTACCTTCAAAAATTTTCTAAGTATGCATAATAGCATACAAAAGCAGTTCTGAGTCAATGTAATATGAAGATCCCTTTACAGAAGGACAGAAAGCAATTACAGTGCAGTCACTCAAAATGCATGTACCTAAATACGATTCTGTCTTGCGTGGACGTTTGGATCACAACTTCACTCAGTACAGTCTCCCTAACACAGTCACTACTGCAGGTATGATTTTCAGTCCTGCTTATGCATTTTCAGTAAAGCATCCTCACACTCACCGTAAAGGGTTTGGCAGCACCTTGGTCATCTCTGCTTGAAATAATCTTTGCATTTTTTCTTGTCTCCCTCAAACGCTCTATTGATGGAGGCTTTATAAATATCACATAGGGTTTAAATTCTAGTGTCCTTAAGTGCTTCACTGTCTGCAAGGAAGAAAATAAGTTTTCTTTTATTTCTTTATCAGTTCAGGAGTAAGTTTTATAATAAAAGTGAATTTTCTTTCTAAGAAGAAAATTCCTTAAAATTATTTCCTAAATAAGGTTAGCAGGTCTTTCAATATATTATTATACAATCAGTTGTTGGCAATTAAATGTAATAGACACCTCTGAAAAGATGGAGAATGTAACTTGTCTCTAAAAATGCTTTGAACTATTCCATAATTAATATTGAAGAGAAGCGGCTAAAAATACCAGAAAACTAGTTTTTAGATCTAATACCCAAAAGATGCTGTGAGTTAACTTTCTTCACACAGAAGTTTTCCAACCATCCTACTTAAGCCTCTTCCTGACCTCAGGCTGAGGTCTCCCTTTCTCTTTCATTCTGCCCTTCAGAGTCCCTTTCAAAGGGCAAGCCCCTGCTTTTCACGAAGCAAAGCTTGTCAGCACTGCCCCTGGTAATGAGGAGAATGCTGTGGGCTGGGGTCTCTGCTGGGGATCTGTACTGAGACAGGGAAGTGAACTCCTTCACCCACTGGCACTCAGTCCATGTGTTGTGAGTTCCCAGGGTGCCACATAAGCTCTCCCTTGTGGCTGTAAAATTCCTGTAAGATGCCCGCAGCTCTCCCAGGGTGGTTTACGTTTCTAGGATATTTACAGAGCCAAAATCAATGAAAGAGGACTGAGAACCAAAACGTCCATTGTCAAAAACTACGAACACTTACAATAATGCACACAGGAGAATACATTATACATACAATGTAATATATTTTTAAATACAAAATACATAGAAGAGTCATTATACTTGGCAAACACTGAATCTAAATGAGAGTTACAAACACAGATCTCAAGGCTCCCCCAACCTCTCTTTTCTAATAGCAACATGGGCTTTTTTTTTTAGCAGAAACTTCTCAAATTACATTTAAATGCTTCTGTCACCTTACGAAAGCCACCTACTGTAAATGCCAAAAGTGAGTAGATTTCAGATTTACCCCACATTGAAATGCACAAATGTGGTAGATTACACGGGCTAGAGGGTGTTGAGTAGGTCACTGTTCACTTACGTGAGGCTGAACATCCAACAAACACACTTTGTTTTTAGCCAGGACAGACCGAACTGAGTCTATACTTGTGCCATAATAGTTGTTTTTATATTCACCGTATTCAATAAACCTGCAGAAATTAGAATCATTTGTGAATTATATAGATATATACACACACATATATATATGGCA
Organism: Hippopotamus amphibius kiboko; assembly: GCF_030028045.1. Classification (NCBI taxonomy): domain Eukaryota; kingdom Metazoa; phylum Chordata; class Mammalia; order Artiodactyla; family Hippopotamidae; genus Hippopotamus; species Hippopotamus amphibius. Next base: position 135,729,735 of record NC_080189.1, on the reverse strand, counting down.
GGCATAATCCATACGTGTAGAGATGGTTTTGCTGAACGTGTAATTTTTTAAACTGTTTTTAATAAAATAACTAGGTCCAAGTACTCCAGAATGTCAATTTCTCAAAAACCTTCTATTTTACTTTTTCAAATCAGTAACACTTGCTTGTATTACACTTAAGCAGAAAAAAAGTAACTTTAGTCCAGCAGTACTCTAATGTTTTCCATCACCTCTTTTTTAGAACTAATGCAATGCAATAAAACAGTGAATAAGCCAAACAATAGAAACTACTGAAATTTCACTGCACAGGAAAGAATAACCAAGCTCAGCTTTAGAAGGAGAGGAGGGACTGGCTGCTGGCTAATGCAATCAGGGCAGCTGATCACGTGCTATAAAACTCAGTCGCTGCGCCAAGCACGAAAAAAGCATTTTGATGTTTCAATAAAATCCCACAATCCTTCATTAAAACACACACTGCTCCCTGAAACCCTAAAATATTCATGCTTAAGCAAATGGAAAACCTGGGGGTAGGAGACTCAGAGCTTGCTAGAGCATGTGGTACAAGCACGACGATTAATATTATTTCAGTTTTTTAAAGAGCCAGTGAGAAAGACAGAGAGGTACGTGGGAAAGACTGGAACTAGGGATGTATTACACAGTTATCAGTTTTTAAAATAAAGTTCTACCCAAATTCTATGTTAAGATTCAATTAGTGGGATTGGGCTTCCTAGGTGGTGCAGTGGTTAAGAATCTGCCTGCCAGTGGAGGGGATACGGGTTTGATCCCTGCTCCAGGAAGATCCTACATGCCTCGGAGCAACTTAGCCTGTGCGCTACAACTATTGAGCCTGTGCTCTAGAGCCTGTGAGCCACAACTATTGAGCCCTCATGCTGCAACTACTGAAGCCCATGTGCCTAGATCCTGTGCTCTGCAACAAGAGAGGCAACAGCAATGAGCAGCCCGTGTACCACAGCAAAGAGTAGCCCCCACTCGCCGCAACTAGAGAAAGCCGGTGTGCAGCAAAGAATACCCAACACAGCCAATAAATAAATAAATAAATAAATAAATAAACTTATTTAAAAAAAAAAGATTCAATTAGTGGGGTAATATGTCAATAATATAATAATACACTAGCAACCTTCCCTTATGCTTCAAAATAATCCCTACACATTCACCTTACCAGATACACAACAGATCTAGGTTATTAAAAAATTACAGGCAAAGATGGGTAATAACCACTTAACTGAATTATCTTTTTATCAGTTTCAAATATTATTATAAAAATGAAAATTCAAATGGAAGGGAATCCTCAGGTGTCTACATGCTTAAAAACAATAGTTCCACAAAAATTCTAAAAAGTACTTCCACATACTTGTTATTTTGAACATCTGTCTCAAACAAATGCTTGGAAATGAAGATATATTCCACACCGTCACTCTCCTGGCTTCTCCTTGCTCTGGTGGTGTCTGGGATTTAATTAAAAAGAGTTCAGAAAAGTCTGCAGCAGCCACCCTACGGATTAAATACTAAAAAAGAAATTAAGTATTTGATTAAAGGACTTTTCTTAAACAAGAGTTTAAAACTTAAAAAAGCAAATTAGCTCATGAAATATAGATATTCCATTAATTTAGTTTTTCCACTGATATTAAAGTTATATTGAAGATGGATTCGAAATTAATTTCATTACGGTTATGCAACTAATTATTCTGAAGGGGCTTTAATACGGTAATTAAATAAAAATGGTATTTCAACCCTTGAGGAAAAAACTCCTTTCTTTTGCAAATAATATACTTGTTATTGTCATCTACCCTACCTTTATTCACTAAAGCAAGTCTACTGCCCACTAGGTTGAAAGGTAAGCTCTAAAATTATTTGACTATGCTCCACACAGGGCACAGGTATATGTCATCAATGTTTTGTTTTACCAACCAAAGTCAAGGACCTCTATGTGCTATTAATTCCTCCCTTGCAAAATTATAAACATCTTCTTGAAATACAAGTGAACTTCTAAAGTTTTAGTAATTTTGCCTAATTGCCTAATACTGAATTATAATGGAGAAGAAAATAACAGTATTAACTTTAAAAACAAAAACAAAATCCTAAGGAGCTGCAAGTGAAAACCTGACTACAGTCCATCCTTCCTGCTGATTGCAACTAAAAATTCTGTACCCAAAACATCTATTTTTGTTTTGAGCACTTTGAAAATCAATAAAGCAGGTAGACTGTGGAAGAGAGTCAGCCTTCATGGGGAAGAGTTTAACTTTTATTTCTTTTTAGCTTTGCCCTGTGGGTGGGCTCTTTCACAGAGCAGCATGGAGGAATGTGTGTCGAAATGCCAACAGAAGCCCTGAGTTTCTGGTGAAAAGAACCAGGAAAACAACACCCCTGTGAGTTGAAGAGTGTGCAAGGAATCCAGGAAGGGGGGGAGCTGCAGAAGGAAACACTCTACTTCTGTGCACAAACCAACACTGTACACGTGCAGCCCAGACTCAAACCATCACAGCAAAGTTTGAAGAAGTGAACTAAGACTAGAATACACAAGTCTCAGCCTAACCCACAAGCAGTGGGAGTACAGAACACACCCAAACCAATGTAGAGACGGCTTAGAGAACGGAGCTGAGACCTGTACTATACACACAAGCTGCAGACTAATCCCTGAGCTACACATGACAGGGCAGGCTCAAATCAACGTAGCAAAAGTTTAGAGAACTGAAGTGAGATTTAAACCATAACTTACAGAAAATGAGATAAAACCTATGGTCTAAACATAAACTAGTTGATTACTTGCTAAAATAACAACATCACCATTCTCCAGAATATTATAACAGAACCTGGAGTCAATACAGAATGCAATTTTATATTATTCAACATAAAAGAACTGAGAAAATATGGCCATTTATTTCTCAAAAGGGAAGATAACAGATGGCAACCCTGACTGACCCACAAGTTAGAACTAGAACTAGAGCAACTATTATAACCATGCTTCATAAGGTAAAGGAAAACACACCTAAAATGACTGAAAATACCAATTTTTAGCAGAGAAACAGAAACTATAAAGAAGAAAACAATGGAAATTTTAGAACTAAAATATACAATATTTTACAAAAACAAACGACTAGATGGGCTCAACAGCAGAATGAAGATGACAGGGAGGAGCCAGTGAACCTGAAGATAGATTAATAGGAATTATAAAATCTGGGCAATAAAGAGCAAAATGATTGAAAAAAATATAAATGGAGCCCTAGGGACCTGTATGAAAATACTGAAATGTCTAACAGGTGCATAATGGGATGCCAGAAAGACTGAAAAGACAGAGGCTTAAAAAAAAAAGTATTTGAAGAAATAATGGTCCAAAACTGCTAAAATCTGGTTGAAGACATACATTCTACAAATTTCAGAAGCTCAAAAATCCCAAACAGGATTAATTCAAAGACAATAATGCCTGGACACATCAAAAGCAAACAACTAAAAGCCAAAGATAAAGAAAAAATCTTGAGAGCATCTAGAAAACAAAAACAAAAACACAGTGCATACAAGAGAACAGATGCATGATTTCAATGACTACAGATTTCTTACCATATATCATAAAACAAGAAATCAATGAAATCATATATTTAAAGTACTGAAAGAAAAGCCCTTCAACCAAAATACCCTTCAGGATTAAAGGCAAAATAAAGACGAGAAACTAGTAGAATTCATCAGCAGATCTGTTCTAAAGGAAATATTCAAGGAAGTTTTTTGGGCTGAAAGGAAATATTAAGAGGGAAACGTATCTTCAGAAATGAAGAAAGGATAAAAGAAAGAACAAATAGTTGAGTAAATACAGAAGTCTACTTTTTTTCTCCTTAAGTTCTTTAAATTATATAAGGTGGATTTAAAGTGAAAGTTATATTATCTGGTGGAGTTTTCAATGTATGCAAATACATTTGACAACCACACAAAAAGACAGAAGTGGAGGTACAGGGATTTATATGATTGCAAGATTTCTTTATTTTATGTGAAATGTCACAAAGTTTACTCTAAGTAGACTGTGAATGGTCAGATATATGCATATTGTAATCCCTAGAGCAACTAGTAAAAAAGATATAAACAGAAAGCCAATAGGTAAATTAAAATGGAATACTAAAGAACATTCAAATAACCACCACCCCCCCCCCAAAAAAAAACCCGGTAGACAAGAAAAAAAAAAAAAAATCAGAGGGAATAAACAGAAAATAAATAATAAAATCGTGGCTTAAATTCAATCATTTCATTAATTCAATAAATGTTAATGGTCTACGTATTCCTATTAAAAGGCAGAGATTGATAGAACAGGTGAAAAAGCAAGACCCCAGTACACATTATCTACTAGTCTATAGGAAAGACATTAAATATAAAGACACAGATAAGCTGAGAGTAAACAGATGATGATATACTATGTAAACAGCATAAGAAGGCTTGAAGTGGCTACTTTAATATCAGATGAGACCTCAAAAAAAAAAGAGAGATAAAGAGGAAACTTAACAATGATAAAAGGTAAATGTATAACAATTGTAAGTGTGTACATACACAGTAACAAAGCAAAGTACACAAAGAAAATTTGCCTGAGTTAAATGAAGAAATGGACAATTTCACAATTAGGAGATTTTAATGCCTCTCTCCCAACAATTGATAAAACTAGAGAAAATATCAGCAAGACAGGTGATCTGAACACCACCACCAACTTCCTGGGTCTAATTAATATCTCTATAACATCACATCCAACAATGGCAGAATACATATTCTTTTCACATGTAAAATAGTAAAGAACAGAATTAACAAAATAGAAAAAAAAAGACAAAGAAAAATGTAAAAACCTAGTCACACTGATCAAGAAAAACAGAGAAAATCACCAATGTGAAGAATGAACAAGGGGTTATTACCACAGAGCCTATAGATATTAAAAAGGAAAAGAGAATATTATGCACTATTCAATGCCAATATATTTGATAATTTAGATGAAATTTCTTGAAAAATACAATGAAGCAAAATTAAAATAAGAGGAGACAAAAAACCTAAATAGCCCTACATCTGTTAAATAAATCAAATTTATTTTTTAAAACTTCCCCAAAAGACAGCTCCAGGCCTAGATGACTGATGAAGCCTATTGATCATTCAAGATGAAATAACACTAATCCTACACAAACATTTTCTGCAGGTAGGAGGAGGAAGCACTGCTTAATTCATTTTATGATATTTATACAAGCATAACAGCAAAATCTAACACATTAGAAAATAAGAAAACTATAGAGAAATATCCGTCATAAATTTAGGCATGGAACTCCTTAACAATTTTAGCAAGTCAAATTATATATATATATATACATGCATACATATACATACATATATATATATATATATATATATATATATTTTAAGTTTCCACATCACAAGAAGGTTGGCTTAACTTTTGGAAAATCAATGGACTTCATCCTATTAACAGAATGAAGGATAAGACACAATCATTTCAATATATGAAGGAAAAGCATTAGAAAAAAGTTGAACACCCATTTGTGATAAAAGGTCTTGGCAAACTGGGAATCACAAGGAATGCCCTCAGACAAAGGGCATCAATGAATCAACATCATATTTAGTGGTAAAAGGCTGAACCGTTTCGCCTGAGGTCAGGAACATGGCCAAGTCAGCTAAACAATAACACAACAAAATAACTTGAAATGGATCAAGACCAAGACGTAAAACCTAAAGCTATAAAACTTCTAGAAGAAAACAGGAGGATGTCTTTGTGACCTTGAGATAGTAAAGCATTTTTAGATAGAACACAAAAAGCAGAAAACATAAAAGAAAAAATCTGATGAATTACCGATCTATGAAACAACATGGGTGAATCTCAAACTCATCATAGTGAGTGAAATAAGCCAGGCGAAAAAGGGAAAAATGGGGGAACATACTGTATAATTCTATTCACATAAAATGCTAGATGATTCAAACTAGCCTTACAGTGACAGAATGCAGATCAGGGGTTTCCTGGGGACAGGGTGGAAGGATGGGTTACAAAGGCATGGGGACATTTTCTGAGCAGATGAAAATGTTCATTATGTTGACTGTGACAATGATTTCACGTGTGTGTGTGTGTGTGTGTGTGTGTGTGTGTGTGTGTAGGTGATCTAAATGTACATTTTAAATATGTGCAGTCTACTTATTTTAATTATATCTCAATAATGTTATAAAAGGAAAAATGTGGTAAGTGGGAAAAAAGTAACCGAACACATAAAGTAATAAATTTATAAAACCTAATTAGTTTAAATTATATTCAAAAGTTAAATTCCCTTCTATTTAGTTAGCAAGCACGCTTTATTTAACATGACGCTCGGAGCTCCTGAACGGTTTTTCCTACTTCCTCTGGAAGAGCACCTAGAGGTAGTGCTTGTTTTTTAGGGAATGTCACTCACTTTGCATAAACAGCACAAAATACGGATAAATTTAATTCTATCATAAAGGCTAAGAATGAATTTCACAGCAGAAAAATAGACTCTATTAGAGTGTATATAACATAATATATATCCGAGAATATGAAAGATATTAAAGTTAGTACAATGTCCTACTTTGGCGCTTAGGATTACTGTTCATTTATTACTTAATTCTGTTATTGTTGTTGCTGGTATTCCTTTAGCAAACAGTAGGCGTAAGAAAAATGTACTGTTGAAAATCAAAACTGAGAATTTTATGTGCATTAAGCTGTCTCTCATGAACTGAAAAAAGGCTGAATAAAATTACTCAGTTTTAATAGCAGAACACTTTGAGAATCCAGAACACACAGTTTAAGGATTACTGCGCGGACACATGGAGTCCCCTTGGGAGGGATAAAAATATTATTAGACCCAAACCAAGTGAATAAGATGTTTATGACACCGCTAAACACATTTATAAGGTAACAGTCTACAACCAAGTTCCTTATCACGATCAACCTGAACTATCCAGGTCCGATGTGGTTTCACCGACGAAGAATTGTACTGCCTAACTGTCATGAGGCACCAGGGGAATCTCACACGCTCATTAACGTCAGGAATCCTGAATCAGGGGTCAGAAAACTCTTCTGAGGAGGAATGAGAAGGGAAAGATGGGCACCAAACCACTACCTCGCCATACTTCACCACTTAAGTGCCATGTTTGTCACTGAAGACAAATGCCAAACAAACATGAGATGAACTCCACTGTCTTCCTGGGCTCCCATCAAAACCCCAGAATAACCACCATGGTGAGAGAGGAAGGAAAAAAAAAATGTTTTAACTGGTCCCCTAATTTGCAATATACATATATATTTTTAGAAATTTCAACAGAGCTTTCCTATGTACAAAGAAGTGTTCTAGAGCACGAGGACTTTAAAACCTATGACAACACATGACTGTGATACACGCCTTCCTGAGAAACCACAGAGAGAGATGAACCGGTGTGGCCGGCTGCAAGCGCGCCCGAATCCCAGACTGTAAACGCTCTGGACTCCATCGGGCATTTGACGTCCACTCGAATATACAGTTAACTAGTTAAATTTACTGAAAGAGGCTTTTGAAAGACTAATTACATATATAGTCATACAGACTTGTTCTGATAAACTGTAGCCTTAAACAACATTGATGCTTCTTATCAAGGATGAAATTTCCCACACAGAAGCATTTTTAGGCAGAAAGCAGGGGTACTGGCCACTTTCTTTAAAAGCAACTTGGAGGGACTTCTCTGGTGGCGCAGTGGTTAAGAATCCACCTGCCAATGCAGGGGACATGGGGTTCGATCCCTGGTCTGGGAAGATCCCACATGCCACGGAGCAACTAAGCCCATGTGCCACAACTACTGAGCCCACATGCTGCAACTACTGAAGCCCACATGCCTAGAGCCCGTGCTCCGCAAGAAGAGAAGCCACCGCACTGGGAAGCCCTCACACTGCAACAAAGAGTAGCCCCTGCTCGCCACAACTAGAGAAAGCCCGTGTGCAGCAATGAAGACCCAACACAGCCAATAAATAAATAAATAAATAAACAAATAAATAAATAAAATAAATTTATAAGAAAATATATAAAAGAAACTTGGAATGTTTAGTATGGGTATACGGAGCATTTTAAAAGATACTATAGTTTGTTCACCCATTTCAGCACAAAAGAAACAGCATTTACCTAATTTAGCATCCTTTTAAAAAGTTTAAGTGGATTACAGATTCACAAGTTGCAAAAATTGCACATAAAGGCCCCATCACTCAGCTTCCTCCAATGGTAACACCTTCCATAACTACAGCACCTATCAAAACCAGGAAATTAACTAAATCAACAATTAACTAAACTACCAAGTATTTCTTTTCTATGTTTAAAAACCTGAAGTATGACATACAGATGAGTTCCCATGAAAGCTTGATGAATTTTCACACATCAAATACAGCCGTGTAACCAGCACTCAGAATCACCCTCCAGCCCACCCCCTCAAGATTTCTAACAGCATGTTTCTTGCATTTATACAAATGGGAGTCACAAGCGCACTCTTTTGCATCTACGTCTTTTTGCTCAGCATAACGTTTGTGGGAGTCGTGTGTACTTCTGCGTGTGGTAGCAGGTTATCGTTGCATTACAACACCGCATTGTGTGGATACACCATCATTTGCTTAGCCAGTCTACTGCTGATGGGTACGGGGGTAGTTTCCAGTTTTGAGCTCTTCTGAGTACTGTTTCTATGCATATCTGAGTACACGGCTGTATTCTGTGAGGAGCGTCCTGGGGTGGAATGGCTGGGTCACAGGGTATCGTGTTTGCCCAGCCTCAGCAGATACTGACACTTAATGCTCCACAGTGGCTGAGTTAATCTGCATCCCCAGCAGAAATGTGTGAGAATTCCACTGCTCTACGTTTTTTCCATTTACCCATTCTGGTGGATAGCTGGTACATTTTTTAGAACGGAGAATTATAGAGTTAAACATCAAAACAGAATACTGGTGGTATAATCAAAGCAATAATTTTTCTCCAAATAATCAAGCATCTACATAAAAGCCTTTTACAAAGCAAAGCAATCTAAAATTCCAAACCTGCTCTTAAAATATCTTCTTTAATGAATTAAATCATCCTCCCTTGATGCTATGGCTGTATTTCTCACACGCGTCTGACGCAGTGAATCACCTGGGGTGCTTGTTGTAAGTACAGATTTTCAGGAATTCTGTCAGATCTCCAGAAGGAGAATCTCTTTGGAAAGGCCTTGGAATCTTTTCATAAGAACCTCAAGAGACTCTTATTATCAGGCAAGTATGGAAAACACTGTGTTCTGGGGATCTTTTGACATTAACACCTGTTTAAAAAAGAAAATTACTCCTTTAGGGATTTCTCTGGAGAGTCTCAGCCCCAGAACATTTCTGTATGATGTTAATTTCTGAAACAACTTTAGATGCAAATAGTATTTCAATAGTTGGATAAATTAAGTCCAAAGTGCCTTAAGTAGTATCAAAACTATCATGGAGGGTTACATTTAATAGACAGCCTTATTAACTTTTGTCCTCTTCAAAAGAAATTAGTTTTTACTACTAATTGGGCTACAGTAAAGAGACTTTGGAGCTGGAAAGGGTTGTAAAGCGTCATACGGGAGGAAGAACATGAAACCTGGTTCAAGTCCAAGTGCAACTACTGCCTATGGAACCTTTGAGAAAATCAAAATATCCTCTCTACCTGTTTCCTCCTCTGTGACATGGAGATATTGCCCATCTTACGCCGTTGTTGGGAGGACAAAATAAGACACAGAGGCACTGAAGCCAAAGTAGGAAATTAATAAATTTGCTTTTTGCCTTTGCCATCTGTTTTCCATCCTTTAGGTTCCTTCTGTAATTGCTCACCTGTAAGCTTAACCACTGTTTCGTAAGGTCTTCTAATGACCTGTATATTGCAATTCAGCTTTTGTGAGAGAAGTGCATAATTAAAGTAAAAATAAAAAGAAACAGCTTAATTCCATATCTCCATTTTCCTTTACTCTCATCTCTGTTGGTAGAAACCAGCAGCCCTGTAACTCAGGGCTGAAAATGATTACAAACAATAACTTGGAAAAATGTAGTAACAAGGAGTAACGAGGTAACAGAAAACTATAATTTTAAAATAAAGTTGAACTTGTCCAGGAGTAGAGAACATTGCTAATGGCAATATACAAATGACTTTTTTTTAACATTACTAGAACTACTTACAAAGCCAACATTTCAATCTAGTCTTTTAGACAGTTCCCTAACATCAACACATTAAGTCGTCAAATGGCATTTATTCTGCAGGTCAAAATGCTTCCAGGATCATGTCTCATTTGTAAGAATGCCTGTGAAATCCACTTTTATAAAAACAGACCTAATTCTGTACACTGAAAAGAAGCCTACCACATGTGTTTTATATGACCATCAAAAGCCCATCTTACTACATGCCAATTACTACAATATGAAAAGTAATTAAGAAACATTTATATTACAAGAAGCCTCCTTCAGCTCTCTGCAGTTTGATCCTTCTAATCTTAAAGCTCATTGGAAACTCTGGAAATTGAAGAACTAGAATAAACTTGTATTTAGAAGAAAACTTGTAAGTAATCATTTGATGTCGTGCATGTATTAAAATTTACCATAAAAACTGCGCGTAGGGAAGTTGAAATCAACAAACCCCTTGCCAATGATCTGTGTAATCTGGGGCAAATCTGTTAACTCTTGTACCTCAGTTTCCTCCTCTGTAAAATGGGAACAACGTCACTCACTACTCCCCAGGGCTGTGGTGAGGTCTACACGTGAATGCTAATAGCAGGGCTTGCAGCACAAGCGCTGGGTACGTGCCAGGGCAGCAGTTGTAGCATCAAACAGCACAGAACTTACGGGGCACTGTCACGCCATAGTGCTGTGTGTCACTGATCAGCAGCTTTCGTTTCAGTTCGTTCAAACCTACTCCTACAGGACCTGAAAAACAGGATAAAAGAAATTCATTCCTGAACAAAACACCATATAAACATTGCTGTAACTGACATGAATCCACAGGACAGACTGGAAACGTGTATCCAACTTCACATATGTCCCAAGTAAAGAGATTATCTCTGGTTAAGCTGTACGTAAGAAAAAGCGAGGAGTTATTTGGTTGCTTTTCTACTTTTTATTTTTTAATTTTTATTGTTTATTTTGTATTTCACTTTTCTACTTTTTAAATTTAAATCCCCACCTTTCCATTAAAAAGATTAGACATCTTTGTTTTAAATGAAACATACTCAAGAGTATCTGAGCACATTAACAGGTAACAGTATCCAGAAGACCTTAAAAAACAGATGCACCTAAAAAAACACAATTACACAATCTGGACGTGGATCATTTCAATTTTAAACATTTTTAGATCTTAATAAAAAAAGAAAATCTTTGAACCTTGATTTTATTTTAGGTGCAAACCTAATTATGCATTTTAAACTTACAAAACCATCAGCACAATGTCAAGATATCCTCTGCAACACTGTATATTCTCAGTTGGTCCTTAAGCCTCTGAAAACTTGCAGAGACCTTACATATTTAATTAAATGTGCACTTACTAAACACCTAGAGTGAACAAGGCATACAGCAAATGCTGTGAAGAATAAAAGATAAGTGAAGTCCGCCTTCAAAGAAAGTAACTGGGTTGGGAGAGTCACCCAAAATGATTAAGAGACTGGGCCCCCAAAACAGAGTGGTTTCAAACATGAGTCCGAAATCAAGTTGGAAGGGCACAAGCTCCAGATGGCCAGCTTCTCTCAACTCTGCCATCAGGGGCTACTTAGTGATGGTGTCAGGCCTTGAGCAGAACACACACTCCGGGCCAGACGGCCCACAGAGCCTCAGCCTCGTTATTCCCTCAGCTGCTGACACTGATGCTATAGTCTGAATGTCTGTGTCTCCCCCAGTCCACATGTTGGAATCCTAATGCCCAATGTGATGCTGTTAGAAGAGGAGGCCTTTGGAGGATTCTGAGGTCATGAGGGTGGAGCCATCATAAATGGGATTAGTGTTCCTATAAAAGATGCCACAGAGTTCCCTAGCCCCTGGCCGTGTGGCAGCACAAAGAGAGGAAAGAGCCCTCAGCCCTCCTGCTGGCATCCTGATCTCCGACTTCTAGGCTTCAGAATTGTGAGAAATCAATGTCTCTGGTTTGTAAGCCACCTGGGCTGTGATATTTTGCTGTTGGCCTGCAAGGACTAAGACACTGGACGAGTTCTCATCCTTGAGCCTTGGCTGGACTTCGTTCTAATTCTAAAAGGATCGTGCTCCCTTCCTCGGGAGGAATAATGAAAACCCGTGTGTAGTAACTAGCACAGCACCCAGGTATCCAAGGGTTCACTCCCTTGCCTGCCTGCTCTTCCAGGCTTTGAGAATAAGGTTTTACGCCGGACAATGAAGCACATTCAGGAGGAGAGCACAGCAGGGTGGGCGTCCGGGTGAGGGCGACGTCGGAGCAAAGACGAAGAGGCGGGGGTAGGGACCGTGCCATCCTCGCTCCAGTGCTAAGTAGGTGCAGGGACTTCCCACCAGGTGGTCATCTCAACCCTCCAGTCTCCTCTCTCCTCACACCTGCAGCCTCCCCCTCTAAGCAAACAATTGCCCAAGGCTGTCGATTTTCCCTCCTAAATATACCCAGAGCCGCGACGTGCCACTGCCACATGAGCCCGGACACCACGTCTGTGCTCCTCCTGAGTCAGCCTCCCAGCGGCTCCCACACCCGCTCAGCAGCCACTTCACCCCATCGTCCCCCAGCAGCCAGCGTCATCTTTTTAAGGAGGTGTTCTGGTCCCACCAACCCACTGCTTAATACTCTGGGAGACGCAGTTTCCGGTGCCTCTTTTGAAAAAGACTGAGATCCTTACATGGACCTGATCCCCACCTTTTCCTTCTGCCCCCACCTCTCCCTTCATATGAAGCCCCAGGTAATTCCGATGCAGCCTTCAGAGCTCAGCTCAAACAGCTCTTCCTCAAGAGTGTCTCTCTTGACCCCGTCTCTCGTTTTTCAGTTCTCAGAGCATCCTGTACATCTCCCTCATGAGACAAAATTCAAGAATCGTAATTAAACAACTGGTTGATGCACTGCTTAATGGCCTGTCTACACCACCAAACAGAGGCAACTGTGAGAGCAGGAATTCTATTCTGTTGTTTCCCTTCCCCGTTAGGTAAGCCCTCAATATTATTATCGCTGAATGAATATAACTTCTAGTGCTCCCATCACCACCTCAGGCTCAGACCTCAACGACGTCCGAGAACACAGACACCAACACATGCAATTCCTCAAAACCCTTTCCACGTACGCGTCTAGACCCAGCCACACCGCCGGCGCCTTCTCTCCAGGCTCGCACCCCAACACCTTCCCTCAGGGACGTCTCTTCCTGCATCTTCACCTCTCTTGCTTTCTCTTTTGAGCTCCTTCCATCGGTACTTAGAATTAACATTGTCTCCTACCTTAAAACAACAAGAATGACCAAGAAAACTCGAAAACAACTCCCTTAACCTCATGCTGTCCTCCAGCTACTGCGCGCTCCCGTCCCCAGCATCTCAGTCTAGGCTTCCATCCCTTCTCACGAGCATCTCTCCTTCTACCTCCAGGGGAACAGGATCCAATGTGGATCCTTCGACAGGTCTGCACAGATTGTGTGCTGGGAGCTGCGTTTCTCTCTCTAACCTTCATTCTCGCCACTCCCGCCTTGCTCTGCACACTTAGGCTGCATGAGACCCCCGCTTCCTGGAATGTGGTGGGTTCTCCCTGTGCTGCTGGGTCATCGCACACCACTCACTTTTGCAAAAACATTCCTGTCCTTTCCTGGCTAATTCACACTTCATCTTAGATACACCTTAGGGATTCTTCCCTGACACTTAAAACGTGCGTAGGGGGCCAAGTTCTTGGGTTCCCTGTACTTGCACATCAAAGGACCAATCACACTCTATCATAAATGTCTACAGACTGGAAAACAGTGTTGTCATCTGTTTGTTCACCAATTGTTTCCCCAGCTGGCAAATTGTGGGCACTCATTAGGTTGTTTTATTTACTTAAGTGACACTCAGTAATTATGCTGTTATGGAGGTAAAACTATTTGCTGAATGAACCAAAGGCGTAAGAGTTAAATAAGAAGCATCTGCACCTAGAAGGTCTGGATATGGTGGTTAGATAATGCGCTCAAAGTCATAACAGAAGTTGATAGGGCTCACAATTGAACTTGGCTCCTTGATCCTAAGATGCAAGCAGAAGGGAAGGGGATGACTTTGGCTCTGGAACGGTGAGTTTAAGGGATGGAAATCCATCTGCCTAAACCCAGACAAGGACCGCAGTGCCGATCGAGACACAGGCGGGGTCTCCTCATGAATGGAGTCACATCGAGGCAAAACAAGACAGCGAAAAGAGGGGAGAAAAGTGATTTACTGGTGGTCTCTAAAACACCAGGCACCATGCTGAGGCTCACGTGTTTTATCTTCTCTGAAAGGACAAACAACATTTTGAGTAAGTGCTAAAACTTACTCTTTAAAATAAATAGAAAACAAACAAGAAAAACAAGGGGTTTTTACAATGGTGTGCAGATGACACAAACCTGATTATATATGCTGCAAAAAAAAAAAAAAACCCAGCTAACAAAACACTAAAACTTAAACAGTGGACCCTGGCCTGCCATGCCCACTCCCCACCAAGGCACCAAGGACTAAGAGGGGGACGTGAATTCACTGTTCCTTCAGTCGGGCTGGGCTCTGGAGTACTTCCCAGAGTGTGAGCTAATTTGCTGAGGGAAAGTCTCGCATTTTTTCCTTTTTTTCCTTTCTTCTTCTACCCATGCCAGAAGACCACAGTGGTTTATTTTAACTCTGGGAAAAAATATAATTTTAAAAAACTTGGTATGTTTGAATTAGTGGGGGAAAGAATACTGTTTCTAACATGATACTCTTACATTTGGATTATTTTCAACTTTAGCCTTTACATAATCTAACTCTTACTAGGGATCTTGCTTTACTGCATGCCTACAGACCATGCCAAGAACGTGCAGTGGCAAAATGTTTTATTTTAAAAATTTCCCCTAGGTTAGGTTATTTGAAGTCATCATCTTCACGGTGGGATACTGTCACAAAAAGATTAAAATAGGGACATAATTTTAATCATTCTTACTACAAAATTATGTGGCAGACCAATTAACAGCATTTTCCCTGCCAGGCCCTTGGACCAATTCTGCCACCCACACCAGTGAAGTTCTAGACTTTTGCCTCTTTTAGATCTTGACCTTAAGATCACATCTTACTGCCACACTCCTGTCCTGTGTGCTTTTTCTATGGTGGGGCCTAAGTCCACATCTTTAGTTGGCTGGTGTGTATTTGGACTACTTACACCACAGTCGGTCTAGGGAAGCGCACAGGGTTGGGATCACTCATACGCCTGTGTAACACATTCGTCTCCTCTTCAGTGTATAATTTTTACCACAATTGCTGAAGTACATTTACATGAATGTATACAAATCAGTTACGCTAGAGTTTGTTTCCAGCTGTGTCTGTTCATGCTAAAGGGAAGCAAAGAAGATAATCTAAATAGCACGTATTTAAATCACAGACGCAGGATTTGGAAGAGCAAGGATGATGACGACGCAATGAGGTCTTTTTATGCAGCAGGTTTGTGTCACACGGTTTACATACACCATGACTAATCCTCAAAACAGCCCTGCAAGAAAGCTATTATTATCCTTGTTTTACAGATGAGAAAACCGAGACAATGAAAGGGTAAGTAATTTCCCCAAGATCGCACATCTGGAGTGTGGCTTAACTGGTATTCAGAAGCCTGTGTGTCTGCCTTCAGAGTCTGCATTCTTTCCATTCGATCCATCATCTTATCAAAAGAATGCCGAAAGGATGCGGGCTCAGGGAGCCAGTTGCTCAGCTGCTTGTGGCCGTGACCTGCGACGTTACAGAGTCTTTCACCGCATTCCAAGCTGTCCCTCAATTTAAATAGTGATGAAAGTTATGCCTGTGGAATATAAGACACGGGCTACAAAATGTGGCAGAAGTCAAATCCAGAGAGCTCAAAACTCATCCTGTGCAGAACCTCTGAGAAACCGAAACTAAACTTCATGAAGATGACAAGCATACCTGGCCGGGGCAGCTCACACAGGGCACGTCTATTAGGATTCTGGATTCAGGACTAAGGGAAATCGAATAGAATGATGATATTAAAGGAGAAGCCAACCAAGCACATTAAAAGATCATTTTGGTGTTCATTAATTTGGAATTCATGCAGTGAACTAAAGTGGATGGGCTTGCTAGCTTTAAAAATAAAAGAATGTTTCTATTGAAGCAGGAATGTAAATAAGTATCTGGGTTTTTTTAATTTCATAAGAATTTAGCAAATCACTTTGTGTGCAAATTCTGGAAAGAAAGAATAAAGTTAGTTGAAATTCTTGTAAAAAATATGTCAAATGGATAGGTAAGATAATTAGAAAGGCATATTACTTTTAATTACTTGCATGCATTTGATTAGTAACTCTTTCCTGACAGTAGGCAAGTGCGTTGTGTGTGATTTTACACAAAGGCTCATTCATTTCAGCCACAGAAATACAGCCCATTTGGGGGTTAATAAAATGATGCTAGTTAAGTTTCTATTTAAAGCTTTATATTTAGGAAAATATTCCCATTAACTAAATATAAAAATGCATTTATTTTTATCTTGTAAAGAAAGATTTTGAAGGGTGGGGCCAAGATGGTGGAGTAGGAAGACCCCGAGCTCACCTCCCCCCACAGGCACACCAAAATTACAAATATTTACAGAGCAACTATCAATGAGAACAACCTAAAGGCCAACAGAAAAGATCTTCCACAACTAAAAATACAAAGAAGGAACCACAACAAGATGGGTAGGAGGGGTGGAGATAAGGTATAGTCAAGACACACGCTCCCAGTAGGTGACCCAGAAACAGGAGGAAAATTACAATTGCAGAGGTTCTCCCCAAGGAGCAAGGGATCTGGGTTGCACATTGAGCTCCCCGGCCTGAGGGTCCTACACCAAGAAGATGAGCCCCCAGAACTTCTGGCTTCTCTCCTTTCAGGAGAGCCAGAGGCTGTGGGAAATAGAGACTCCACTCTTAAAGGGCACATATAAAATCTCACACACTCTGGAGTCCAGCACAAAGGCAGTAATGTGACAGAAGCCTGGGTGAGACCCTCTTGCTGATCCTAGAGAGCCTCCGGGAGAGGCAGGAGGGAACTGGCACGGATGCAGGCATAAGCCACTTGGGGAGCTCGTTCTACCATAACGATGTGGTGCTGCAACTGCCTTTTTGGAGTCCTTCCTCCAGCCTATTAGTGCTGGACACTGAGCTGCCCAGCAGAGGGCCAGAACCAGCCCCACAACCCCTAGGGCCTGCAACCAGCCCTGCTAGGACCTGGCCCCACACAACAGTGGGCTGACAGCCACCACATGAGGCAGGGCCGGGCAGCCGACTGGACTGGGGTCAGCCCCACCTAACAGCGTGCCCACAGTAGTCAGCCCCACCGCAACAGAAGGGTCCACTCAGCACACATAAGGGGCACCCCTAGAGCCTGTAGCTCTGGTGACCAGAGAGGAGGGTGCTGTTGAGTCCCACTGGACACCGCCTACATAAGGCCACTTCTCCAAGGTCGGAAAAACCAACTTACCTAACGCATACAAATAAACATGGAGAATTAGGCAAAGTGAGGTAACAAGAATACGTTCCCAACAAAGAATATTAAACCCCAGAAGAACTAAGCAAATTAGAGGTAAGCAATCTACCCAATACAGTTCAAGGTAATGATCATAAAAATGCTCAAAGAACTTGGGAGAAGAATGGATGAACACAGTGAAAAGTTTAAAAATGTTAGAAAGTATAAGGAAGAACCAAACAGAGCTGAGGAATACAGTAACTGAAATAAAAAAAAAAATCACTAGAAGAATCAACAGTATATTAGATTATACAGAGGAACAGATTAAGTGAAGTGGAAGACAGTGTAGTGGAAATCACCCCAGCTAAACAAAAAAACAGAAAAAAGAATTTTTTAAAATGAGGCTAGTTTAAAAAACCTCTGGGACAACATCAAGTGTATTAACATTCACATTATAGGGGCCTCAGAAGGAGAAGAAAGAAAGTGGCAGAGAACATATCTGAAGCAATAATAGCTGAAAACTTCCCTTAACCTGGGAAAGAAATAGACATCCAGGTCCAGGAAGCACAGTCCCAAACAAGGTGAATCCAAAGAGGTCCACATCAAGCCATGATAATTAAAATAGCAAAAACTAAAGATAAAGCAAAGATTTTAAAAGCAGCGAGAGAGAAGAAACTAGTTATGTACAAGAGAACTTCCACAAGACTAGGAGCTGACTTTTTAGCAGAAACTTTGCAGGCCAGAAGGGAGTGGCATGATATATTCAAAGCGATGAAAGGGAAAAACCTACAATCAAGAATAGGCTATCATTCAGATTGGAAAGAGCAATAAAGAGTTTTACAGAGAAGCAAAGGCTAAAAGAGTTCAGCACCACTATACCAGCTTTACAAGAAATGTTAAAGTGACCTCTAAGCAGGAGTGGGGGGTTGGGGGAGGAATCTCATTGGTAAAAGCAAACAAACAGTAAAGGTAGTAGATCAACCACTTATAAATCCAGTAGAAAGATTAAAGAACAAAGTAGTAAAATCAACTTTTTCCATAATAAGTAGTTAGGGGATACACAAAAGATGTAAAATATGATGTCAAAAACATTAAACATGGGAGAAGGGGGAGTAAAAACACAGAGTTGTTACCATGCATTTGAACTTAAGATCAGGAAGTTAAAATAATCATGTATATATGTAGGTGGTTACATATGAAGCTCATTATAACCATCAATCAAAAATCTATAATAGACACACACAAAATAGAGAGAACTTCAAATATGACAGTAAAGACAGGCATCAAATCAAAAGGGAAGAAAAGGAGGGACTTTTGTGGTGATCCAGTGTTTGGGAATCTGCTCCCAGGGCAGGGGGCCTGGGTTTGATCCCTGGTCAGGGAACTAGATCCCACATTCTGCAACTAAGACCCAGCACAGCCAAATAAATAATAAAATAAATTCAAAGGAAAAAAAATCAACAGGGAAGAGAACAAAGGAAAAGAACAAAAAAGAATTACAAAACAATTGGAAAACAATTCACAGAATGGTAATAAGTATCAATACATACATGTCAATACTTTAAATGTAAATGGACTAAATGCTCCAATCAAAAGACATATAGTGGACAAATGGATAAAAAAACAAGACCCATATATATGCTGCCTACCAGATACTCACTTCAGATCTAAAGTCACATACAGACTGACAGTAAGGGGGTGGGAAAAGATATTCCATGCAAAAGCAAACAAAAATAAAGTTGGGGTAGCAATACCTATATGAGACAAAACAGACTTTAAAACTAGCACTGCAACAAGAAACAAAGAAGGATATTACATAATGATAAAGGGTTGAATCCAACAAGAAGATATAACAATTGTAAATATATACGCACCCAACATAGTAGCACCTAAATACATAAAGCAAATATTAACATATATAAGGAAGAAATTGACAGTAACAGAATAATAGTAAGGGACTTTAACACCCTACTTAACATTAATGGACCGATTATCCAGAGAGAAAATCAGTAAAGAAACAGTGGCCTTAAATGACATGGAAGAGCCAATGGTTTAATAGAAATATAGAGAACATTCCATCCACAAAGCAGCAGAACATTCCTTTCAAGTGCACATGGAACATTCTCCAGGATAGATCAGCTGCTAGCCACAAAACAAGTCTCAATAAATGTAAAAAGATGGAGATTATGTCAAGTATCTTTTCCAACCACTAGACTAGAAATCAACTACAAGAAAAAACTTGTATTTGCCACTTTTATTCAAAATAGTATTGGAAGTCCTAGTCACAGTAATCAGACAAGAAAAAGAAATAAAAGGAATCCAGATTGGAAAGGAAGAAGTAAAACGTCTGTTTGCAGATGACATGATAGTATACATAGAAAATCCTAAAGACACTACCAAAAAACTAGAACTCACCAATAAATTCAGTAAAGTTGCAGGATATAAAATCAATACACAGAAATATGTTGTGTTTCTATACACTAATGACAAACTATCAGAAAGAGAAATTAAGAAAACAATCCCATTTACCATCACATCACAAAGAATAAAATACCTAGGAATAAATCTACCTAAGGAGGTAAAAGACCTGTTCTTAGAAAATTATGACACTGATGAAAGAAGTTGAAGGTGACACAAACAGGTGGAAAGATACACTGTGTTCATGGATTAGGAAGTAAATATTGTTAAAAGGATCATACTATGCAAGGAAATTACAGATTCAGTGCGATCCCTATTAAAATACCAGGGGCATTTTTCACAGAACTAGAACTAATAGCTCTACAATTTGTATGGAAACTCAGAAGACCCCAAATAGCCAAAACAATCTTGAGAAAGAAGAACAAAGCTGGAGGTATTATGCTTCCTGATTTTAAACTATACTACAAACCTATATAATCTAAACAGAATGGTACCAGCACAAAAACAGACACAGATATCAATGGAACAGTACAGATTTTTTCCAAAGAAGACATACAGATGGCCAACAAACACATGAAAAGATGCTTAACATCACTAATCATCAGGGAAATGCAAATCAAACCAGTGAGATACCATGTCACACCTGTCAGAATGCCTACTGTCAAAAAGACAACAAACTGGAATTCCTAGGTGGTGCAGTGGTTGAGAATCCACCTGCCAATGCAGGGGACACGGGTTTGATCCCTGCTCCAGGAAGATCCCACATGCCGCAAAGCAACTAAGCCCTTGCACCACAACTATTGAGTCTGTGCTCTAGAGCCCGTGAGCCACAACTATTGAGCCCATGTGCCCCAACTACTAAAGTCCACATGCCTAGAGCCTGTGCTCCACAATAAGAGAAGCCACCATAATGAGGAGGCCGCGCACCACAATGTAGAGTAGCCCCTGCTTGCCACAACTAGAGAAAGCCCATGTGCAGCAATGAAGACCCAATGCAGCCAATTAATAATTAATTAATTTAAAAA
Organism: Hippopotamus amphibius kiboko; assembly: GCF_030028045.1. Classification (NCBI taxonomy): domain Eukaryota; kingdom Metazoa; phylum Chordata; class Mammalia; order Artiodactyla; family Hippopotamidae; genus Hippopotamus; species Hippopotamus amphibius. The sequence continues at coordinate 135,708,708 of NC_080189.1, read as the reverse complement.
AAGACAACAAATACCAAGTTTTGGCAAGGATGTGGTGCATTGCTGGTAGGAATGTTAATTGGTATAGCTACTATGGAAAATAGTATGGAGGTTCCTTAAAAAGTTAAAAATAGAACTAGCATACAATACAGCAAATCCACTTGTGGATATTTTTCCAAAGAAAACAAAAATATTAAGTCAAGAAGATGGGGCTTCCCTGGTGGCATAGCGGTTAAGAATCCACCTGCCAATGCAGGGGACACTTGTTTGAGCCCTGGTCTGGGAAGATCCCACATGCCGCAGAGCAACTAAGCCTGTGTGTCAAAACTACTGAGCCTGTGCTCTAGAGCCTGCAAGTCACAACTACTGAGCCCATGCACTGCAACTACTGAAGCCCATGTGCCTAGAGCCCATGCTCCACAACAAGAGAAGCCACTTCAATGAGAAGCCCACGCACCACAATGAAGAGTAGTCCCTGCTCCCTGCAAATACAGAAAGCCTGCACACAGCAATGAAGACCCGATGCAGCCAATAAATAAAAACTAAAATAAACTAATTAATTTACAAAAAAGAAGATATATGCACCCCTGTGTTCACTGCAGCCTTATTTCCAATAGCCAAGACATGGAAGCAACCTGTGTCCACTGATATATGAATGGATAAAGATGTGGTACATATATACAGTGGAGTATTACTCAGCCATAAGAAAGAATGAAACCTTACCATTTGCTACAACATGGATGGACCTAGAGGGTTTTATGCTAAAGTGAAGTAAGTCAGATGGAGAAAAACATATATCATATTATTTCACTTATATGTGAAATCTAAAAATCAAAACAAATGAATGAACAGAAAGAGACTCAAAGATACAGAGAAGAAACTGGTGGTTGCCAGAGGGAAGGGGGCCAGGTGGATAAGTGAAATAGGTGAGGGAGATTAAGAGGTACAAAATTCTAGTTATAAAATAGTAAGTCAAGGGGATGTAGGGTATAGCACAGGGAACACAGTCAGTAATATTTCAGCTCTGTATGGTGACAGATAGTAACTGGACTTATCTTCATGATCATTTTGAAATGAAAATTATGGAATCAAATTAATTTATAATATTTTAAGAGGTTTAAAAAAAATCTTTATGTAAATTCTCAGCCTTTATTTTTTTTTCCTTTAATTTTTTGGCCACGCTACGCGGCATGTGGGATCTTAGTTCCCCGACCAGGAATCGAACCCACACCCCCTGCATTGGTAGCGTGGATTCTTAACCACTGGCCCACCAGGGAAGTCCCTCAGCCTTTATTTGTATAGGAGAATTAAGACGTATGACAACTCTGACCCAATGACCCTGAAGTCTGTTGAAATTATTGGTGCATTATCCATGTAACTGTGAGAGGCTGAATTTTTTCCATTGTTCTCTTTTCAGATTTTCTTCTTATTCCATGAATATTTTTAAGGATTTATGCTTTGCTTATGTGTGGAAAATACGAAATAAGTTTGTGTTAGAATGCTAACACAATATCCTTTCAAAATTAATTCACAGTTAGTTGAGCATGAAAGTTTTCCATTCTGTAAACATGACCCCCCAAAAGATCTACTTTCTGAATCTGAAACAGACATGTACAATTAAAAATTTTAAAAGGCTGAATGAGTGAAGAAAGCACTGGGGCAGTAAAACCAGTGCCTACAGTAGCACTTTGAAACTGTAAGAACACCAAAAGAATGCTTTAAAATATTGGTATGCTGTTCTTACACTGAAGAAAATAAAATGGCCATGCTCTATGATATTGTACTTTGAAGCTTCAAGCATCTACTTATTTATGTGTTAGCACAGATCCTGAATCACTGAATAATTATTTATTAGAACAATAATGTATTACTATTGTAAAAATAATGTTTGAAACCAATGAAATGTGGTATTTTTTTTCAAATGACACTCATGTAGTCCTACAAAGAATTAGCATAAGGTAATTTCTAATTTGTAAATATCCAGCGCAGAATTTAGTTGTAGTTTTCCTCAAAGCTGATGATCAACAAATTGAATTTAATAATGTAAATAAGGATGGATGGTACCTTACACATAAAAGGTCAATATGCTAAAAATTATAGTATTAATCTGTTAGGAAAGAAACTTCTCAGAAAGAGACTCAGGTAGATGGAGATTAGCCCATTTAGTTTTTGTTTTAATTTTTTAAGCTCTTTATTGGAGTATAATTGCTTTACACTGTTGTGCCAGTTTCTGCTGTACAACAAAGTCAGTCAGCTGTATTTATACATATATCCCCATATCCCCTCCCTCCCACGACTCCTTCCCATCCTTCCTATCCCACCCCTCTAAGTCATCACCCATCATGGAGCTGATCTCCCTGTGTTATGCAGCAGCTTCCCACTAGCCATCTATTTTACATTTGGTAGTGTCTATATGTCACTTCGTCCCAGCTTCTGCTTTGCTGTCCCCCAACCCCGTGTCCTCAAGTCCATTCTCTACATCTGCATTTTTATTCTTGCCCTGTCACTGGGTTCATCAGTACCATTTTTTTAGATTCCATATATGTGCGTTAGCATACGGTATTTGTTTTTCTCTTTCTGGCTTACTTCACTCTATATGACAGACTCTAGGTCCATCCACCTCTCTATAAATAAGCCAATTTCATTCCTTTTTATTAGCCCAATTAGTTTTAACATACTATGTATTCATGTATCAGTCATAGTGTATCAATGATAAAATCGATTTTTATTTATGTCTAATATTAAATTATATATTGGAAAGAAAGCTGTTGCTCTGACCAAGTACTATTCACTTTTGCTATTGATCTTTGAACATGCTGGGACATACATAAAGGACGTGTATTATGTGGAAAGCTACTGACACAGATGCAGCTTTTACCATGTGTTTACCTCCAGTGTACCTGCACTGCTGAACATGACAATTCTTCCACATATTCCCCCAGACATTTTATGGTATTGGCCAGACTTGTGGCTCTTACTATCCAGTGAAAAACATCAGAATTACTGGAGACTGCAATAAATACCCAAACTGCTTTTGTGCCTTAAAAAAAAAAAAAAAAACCCACACTTACCCATGTGATTTATTGCAAAACAAATCAAACAAAATCTCTAGGTATTCCTTGGATCAGATACATGTTATAAGAAGTTTACTTACCATATTGCAGGACTACTATATTTGCTGCTCTAGGCATAAAATAAAAACAGTCATGCTATAATATTTGACATACAATCTTATAATGATGACATTAGTGGGTGGCTGGATTTTTGTGTTGGAGAGTGACAAATCTGCTTATGAAACCCAATTTAAAGTTCCCTGGGAATCAAACTACATAGAAAACATAGCAACTTAGCAGTTCATAACAAGCCTTGATAGAGATTCTGATTTTCTTTCCTCTGTTGCCTTCATAGTGGAAGAAAAATGCAATTAACGAAGCATCAATTTTTATGCTGATGTCAGAAGAAGAAAGAGGAGGAGGAGAAGTAAAGGGGGGAGAAGGAGAAAGAAAAGGAAAAGGAAGTAGGAAGCTTGTTGAAAGACCATTATTTTTCCCAAAGCAGCTATTTACACCAGACAGACTTCAGTACTTGTCTCACCTCTAACTCAGGGTTATGATGACAGTGCAATAAAATTAAAAGGCAAAATAAAGCCATCCTTGAGTTTCCTTAGCTGAGTAGAAAAGAGCATGGGTAATTTCCTTACCTAACAGCTTGTTCAAAAATGCAACTTTTTCAATGAGGCTACCAGGGTCTCTATTCAAAATGGCCAGTTCCCAAGTCCCCTGATTCTGCTCTGCTTTTACTTTTTTTTTTTCTTTCTGGATCTTTGTTGCTGCACATGGGCTTTCTCTAGTTCTGGTGAGCAGGGGCTATTCTTCGTTGTGATGCGCAGGCTTCTCATTGCGGTGGCTTCTCTTGTTGAGAAGCGCTGGCTCTAGGTGCGTGGGCTGCAGTAGTTGTGGTTCAAGGGCTCAATAGTTGTGGCTTGCGGGCTCTAGAGTGCAGACTCAGCAGTTGTGGTACATGGGCTTGTTTGCTCCTCGGCATGTGGGATCTTCCCGGCCCAAGGGTTGAACCCATGTCCCCTGCATTGGCAGGCGAATTCTTAACCATTGTGCCACCAGGGAAGTCCTGCTTTTACTTTCTTCTACACCATTTATCACCCTCTAAGTACAATATGATTGACATTATTTATTACTAATTTATTATGAATATGTTTTCTGTCTACATGTCCTTCCATTAGCATGTAAACACCCTGAGGGAAAAAAGTTTGTGTTCTTCAGTAATGAACTCATGCATCTAGAACAGTGCCCGGCACACTCAGTGCCCCATACAAATCTACTGAATGAATATACTGTGATTTATGCCCAGAAATTCAGCCAGAGTGTAAACATTTAAGACAGACCAACAGCCTAAAAGCCAACTGTGATTCTAATAAAGATCATACTTACCTCTTATATACAAGGATTATAATTTTAAATCCATCACACACTGATAGACGCAATTATAACTTCTGGGTTTATAAGCTGTCTATACAAAATCCTGCAGAGCAGACTCTAATTCCCACAAACCTTCAATCAACATTCAACAAAAGCTATGGGAATTCTAATAAACATATTAATATTTGCATTTAGTCTCGATTGCTTACTTTTCCTCTCTGCTTTATGTGGGAGACTTTCTGTTCTGCTAGCTTTGTGGAAAAATGGTGACAGTCTTACAAATGTCGATTTATTCAAAGTACTTCCACAAGGCAATATACAAGACTTCAGCACAAAGGAGGCAGAACAGGACTTCATGCTCAAACTAGAAATGTGAAATATACAGAAAGATTTATTGTCAGTTACCTCTTCTGTCTCATAACCAGACAGAACTAGTCACAAATTGTCTGACTATCCACAAGAAAAATTCTGCTCTTTACTGTCTTAAGCTGTGAAGCTTTCTAACACCAAAGGTTTCTCCTTGCTCCCTCCCCACCGCAAACACACACACATTATTTGGCTTTATTACTTTACTTTTTAAAAAGTCAGTTGTCAGTAAAGAAAAAACTTATGTAGAAAAGTGTACTAAATGCCTGACATTTGATTTTAACATCCTTTTTCAAAATCCTTTTAAATGCAGAAGGGAATACAGCAGAAACTACCACTGAGATGTTTTAGTGGCTAAAATGTGGCTTGGAATAGCATCTTTTCAAAATGAAGAGTAAATTAAATACTTCTGACCAAGACTCAAAGTCCTCCCCTGTCATGTTTTTGCCATGTTAACAACTTGGATAATTTTAACTTCGTGAACATTAAGTCTGAGAATTGAAATGTTGAAGGAATCGGTAGAGGTAGGCAGGACACCGAGGCTGGCAATACAGGAAGCAATGTTTATTGTAGCGGTACAGGCCCAGTGGACTCACATCCAAAGACTGAGCCCCGAAACAAAGAAAAGTTGCCCCTTTTATAAAGCAGTTCCCGCGCTTTTTGGGAGCCTATAGCTATGTTTATCTAGGCAGGGGCAAGGTACAGAGGCCAGAGCGCAGAAGTTAGGTTTTCCCTTATCTCCTTGACTCAGATGTCTGGGCTGTTTATGGCAGGATCTTTGTGAAAGAGGCCATAAGTTACTTATTCCCTGAGGCTTGCATTCTCTTCTGTTTGCCTCTTCCTTCCCTGCTTTTGTTATTAGCCTGCCTCAAAAGTCACACAATATTATGGCAAAAATGCTGAGATAATAACTCTGGGTAGGTCCTTAACGATATTTATCTAACAGTTTCAGGGCAAACACCGTTATTCCTAATGGCTTTGTGAACGCAGGCAGGAAACCCATGAGGCTGGGGACCACGATGCTTACACTCTTTCCGTCTTCTGTACGCGTTACAGGATTCAAGAACTATTTTTTAAATACATAATTTTTACAATCAGGAATAGTAAATGGTTAATGCAGGAACAATGAATTCAAGTCCACTACATGATTACCTCTTTTCGATGATAAACTGCTAAATAATCTAATTTATTAAGTGTTTTGAACACTGAGCTTCAAAATCAGCAGAGGCTTATTCATATTTGAACATTTCATCTTTATCCTGTCAGTATTTTTAGCCAATATATAAGAGCTACATCTTATTAAAACCTAAGTAGGGCCAGGAATTGGTCTAAACCCTTTGCAAATATTTCCTTTAGCCCTCAAACAAACCTAGAAAACAGGTGATCTTATTATTTTCATGTTTTAAATGAAGAAGCAGAAGCCAGAGAAAATCTGAAATGTGCAGGTGTCACCCAGCTGCTGAACTGCATGGGGACTCAGCCTGTCCTTCCCCAAAAGCCCATTTCTTACCATCCATACTACCCTGCACTACATCACGGGATCTAACAGATGGAGATTTCTCGAGACAATAAACTCTAAACTTCTGATACCTAAAATTGTGCCATCTGGGACAAGCAGGAAGGTTTTCTGAGTGGTGACCACATAGAAGAAAGTGAATAATGGGAAATTCTTTAGAAGGCCAGTCTGCAGAAGGCCATGGTGCAGGTAGAAGACAGAACATTCTCATGGTCAGTCAGTGACACCAGCTGAATGCAATTTCCAAGCCTCCACCTGTGCAGCCATTCCTGATTTTGAAAGGTTTACAAACCCTTCCTTTAGCAGAAACAAGATAAGAAGTTTGTGCGAATTTAACATTTTTACGTGATTTTCTTTTTCTATTTTTCATGTAGCGATACAGGATATACTATTTGCCTGGGTATAATATGTGCTCTAACATCACAAAAAAATAAGACCAATATTCTCCATTAAGTCTCCTTTTGTAATGCAACAGTAAAAAGTTCTACATTATTAAAAATCACCTTTTACCAGCACTTGGTCCAAAACAGGGAAATAAAGTGTAAGGAGCTAAAGAGTTTTAAAGAAACAATTTCCAATAGGAACTTCAGAATAAAGGCTATAAAATAATAAATCAATTGCTCTAAACAGACAGACCAAACCTAAAATATCACTGAACAAATGTGGAATAGCAGATTAAGACAAAATCAGAAGTTTTAAAACCATCATTATAACACATGCGCAAAGAAGCACAAAATGGAAGTGTGATGCTAAGAAAAGTAGAAAATCAAAATAAATTGCAGCCAGTTGGCAACCACCAACAAAGAACATAATGGCAACTGGACCCAACCAAACAGAGCAGCAGGCCTCCCCCGGGATGCACGGGCCTAGCACCTCAGTATCACCAGGAGCAAGGGGCGAAAAGCAAGATGAAGAATCTCTGGCCTCGCCCCAGGCAACGAGATCAGAACCTGCACACGAACAAGATCCCCAGGGGACTCAAATGCCTTTTAAAGTTTGAGAAGGGCTGGAGTTGGCGCTGGAGGCCGCGGGGGTAGTGGGGCGCCTCTGTCTACATCATCACAACTCGCCTGGGGGGGACGACTGAAGCCTGAAGACAGAGCAGATGGTAAAAGAAGCAACCCCGGAGCTTCCTTTTGGTGGGCTGCTTCTTCCTTGGTGGCTAGGAGAGCTACCCAGGTGGGCTGCTGAGCATGTGAACAGATCGGAGGCGAAAGAGCAGGCAAATCTGCTTGGATACCTTAGGGAAGAGCTGGCAAACTTAAGGAGTGGGAAGGTGGACCAGCAACGCCATGTGCAATGTGGGGCCCCACGTGGACGGTGCAGGGAAGGCAGAGCTGGCCTGACTCTGAGGTCCCGAGTGGACATGCGACTCAGGCCAGGACCCCTGTGCACAAAAGATGCTCTCAGTGGACTCAGATCTAAACTCCCACAAAACGTGGAGGTATCCATTAGGAAAATGAATGGATGGGCCCTAAATCAAAGAAGAAAAAAGTAGGATATTTACAACTGGCAAACAGTGTCAGCACAGCCCTGATTTTACAGACTAGAAGCAGTATTCCACAGTGAGATAAGGAACAGGGCTCTGGTCTTGAACTGTCTGCGTCCAAATCGGTGCTATAGCTTACTAGCTGGATCTGGGGCAAGTAAGTTACTTCTCTCCTCTTTGTGCTTGAGTTTCTTCTTCTGTAAAATGGGGATATGAAAAGTATCTGCCTCAGTCATGGTGGGGGCTGAATAAAATAATATCAGCATAGCCCTGAGCACAGCACCTGGCGCTCAATACATACTGGCTACTGTTATTACACAGGGCACTAGATACATATTGGCTATTGTTATTACACAAGGCATTCCATACATATTAGTTATTACACAGGGCACTCAATACATATTAGTTATTACATAGAATACTCGATACATATTGGCTATTGTTATTACACAGGCCACTGGGATGCACACTGCCTATTGTTATTACACAGGGCACTCGATACATATTAGTTATCACACAGGGCACTTGATACATATTAGTTATCACACAGGGCACTCAATACATATTAGTTATCACACAAGGCACTCAATACACATTGGCTACAGTTATTACACAGGGCAGAGGAAAGTCAAGGCCCACTTAGGAAACAAGTTAAAACTGAAAAACAGTTGGGACAGTTTGAATGCAGTTTTAATACTCTGTTCAGCAGAGTATTAAAACATTATAATTAGATCTTAGTACCTAATAGAGACATCTAAGTCATAAGAAGGGTATTTTGGTTGTTGTTGAAGTAATGCTCTTAATTATACACTCAAGGCCTGGAAAACTCCAAAGAGTAAGGGACCGCTAGTGGGGGAAGCACGCAGCCCAGCGGTAAGAGCCTTCACTGCCTGTACCACTTTGAAGAATCAACATTTAGCATCTCCAGTGTAGGAGCTGCTTGAGGGTAACACTCCTTTGGGGAGATGACAGGGAAATTTCCCCTGAGAATCAGGCCTCAGAAACCTACGGAATTCCCAAAAGGAGACAGAGAAAAAGCAGTCACTGCAGTCTGAGCAATGTCCCCAGCTAAACAACTAAGATTAAAAGTAAGAAAGGTGCTAGGAACCTGCCTAGAGTGTAAATATATGGTGACAAGAGCAAGAAGTGCATTTGTTAGAAAACTAAGGAACCCGGCCCACAAGGCAGGTGCCAGGAACCCAGAGGTCCAGGGGAAAAGGGGACTTAGGGCAAGATAAGTGTCTACAATTAAACGAACCTCATCATTAAAGAGTTCACCAGGTATATTTTAGTTCAACAATCGTGGATCTAGACAATCAACACTCACGTAAAGCAGAAGCCAGAACGCCTCCGTTCACTCATTCTGGGCTCACAATGGATGGCTGTGGTATATATTTCTGGGAGCATTCATTTACCTTAAAAAGTAGTTGGGATGATGCTGTGCTGTTCTTCTGCCCTGGTGACCATTTGAAACTGTGAGCAGAAGACACGGAGGTTATGGCTGTGCTACCCAGTTCTGAGGAGGCTGAGCGAGGTGGGGGTGCCAATCTCCTCACAGGCCAGCTGTATACGCCGGGAGTCCCAGCTCCACTCTGGCAGGGGGAGCCCAACACAGCCTACCTGCCCCACTGGTCACAACAAGGCCTCTGGACAGCACACAAAGAGCAACATTCTGGGGGCTCTGGAAAAACAAACAGAAGCAGGCAGAGAGGTGACCCCCAAGGGGGTGAAGCTTCCCATTCTGTTTTTCTTCTCTCTTCTGGGGCTCTGCCCAGAGGATGAGTCTCTCTCAGAGCCGCACTGTGGAGCCGCGGGCTGCACAGCTAAGACCCCACAAAGGCTGCGCACGTGCCCCAAAGCTGCACACATGTGAGGTGAACCAGAGCAGCATAACAGAGGCTTTGAGAAACGAACTGACATTCAAACCAATGCCTACGTCTCTGACGACCCCAAGGCACAGACCCAAAGCAGCAGAGCAAAGACTGGAAAACTGAACTGAGGCAAGTAGAGGGAGCCTAGCCGGGCTGACAGCCTCTAGAAAACCTAGCATCTTCCAGAGGAATATAACAAGACCCAACGTCTACGTGAAATAATGTTCAAAATATCCAGGATACAGAACGTGATTCAACATACAAAGAGCAAGGCAAAGGTAACCAATTCTCAAGGAAAATGCAATCAACAGACGCCAGCCCCAAGATGACCCTGATGTTGGCATGACCCAAGACGAGAAAGCGGCTAAGCTTCACGAGGTAAAAGTAAACACGCTTGAAATGAATGGAAAAATCAAGTCCTCACTAGATAAACAAAAACTATGTAAAAGAACTGGTAATTTCCCAGTTGAAGAAAATATAATACCTGAAAGAAAAAAGATTTGCTCAGTGGGCTAAACAGCAAAACAGAGACAATGAGGAAAAGAGGCAGCGATCTTGAAGACAGACCAACAGGAATCATCAAATACGAGAAACAGAAACTCTGGGAAAACTTGTGAGGACTTGTGAGACAACATCAAAGGGTCTAACATGTGCTGCTGGAGCCCCAGAAGTAGAGGGGTAGGAGGCTGGGGCAAAAAGTCTTTGAAAAAAATGGCCAAAATTTCCAAAATTTGGTGAATGTCATAAATTTTCAGATTTGAGAAATCCAGACAGGTTAAACTCAAAATAAAAGATACATCATAATCTAACTGCTAAAAACCAAAGATAAGGGAAAACTTGCAAACAGCTAGAGAATAATTACACATAAAGTCAAAAAGTCATCAGATATATGAAAATCAAATAAGAAAAAATAGTCACATAACCCAAAAGAAGGCAGGAAAGGGCAACAAAGAAAAATTTAAAAAAACACAAAGGGCCAAACAGAAAACAAACAATAAAATAGTCAACTTACATTCAACCATATCAATAGTTAGATTAAATATAAATTTAATATAAACATATATATTAAAGTTTAAACATATCAATTAAAGACACTGATTATGAGACTGGATAACTAAAATGAGACCCAAGACTATGCTGTCTGGGAAAAAAAAAAAAAAAAAAACTCAAAAAAATAAACACATAGATGGGTTAAAGTAAGAAGACAGAAAGTAATGAACCAGGCAAACAATAAGCAAAAGAAAGCCTGAGTGCCTGTGTTGTATATCACACAAAGTAGACTTCAGAACAATGAGTATTACCAGGGGTAAAAAAGAGCATTACATAATAAGGGCCAATTCATTAAGAAAACATAATACTCCTTAATGTGTATCCACCCAGCAACAGAGCTTCTAAATCTATTAAGCAAAAGTGGACCGATGTGAAAAGAGAACCAGACACGACTACAGTTACAGGTGATTTAACTCTTCTCCCAACAATTAACAGAACAAATGGACAAATAACTAGTAAGAATACAGAAGACCTGAATAACATTACCAGCCAAGCTGACTTAAATAATATGTATAAAACACTCTATTCAACAGAACACATTCTTTTTAAGTAGACACAGAACATTCAGCAACATAGGTCATATTCTGGGCCAAAGGGAAAAAAAAGGAAAAAGAAATTCTGACAAACTTAAAATAATTGAAATTATACAATACAAAGCATATTCGCTGACTATAATGAAACTAAACAAGAAATCAATAAGCAAAAGATAGCTGGATAATCCCCAAGTATTTGGAAATTAAATAACATGCTTGTAAACAACCCACTGATCAAAGAAGTCACAAAGGAATTTAGGAGATATTCTGATCTGAATGATATGTTATGAAAACACAATAGATCAAAATTTGTAGGATGCAGTGCTTAGAGGGAAATTTAAATTTAGGCACAATTAATTATGCTCAATGATCTAAGACTCAACTTGATACAACTAGAAAAAGAGAAAATCAAATAAATCCAAAGTAGGAAGAGAAAGGAAGTAATAACAAAGAGCAGAAATCAATGAAATCGTGAAAAGAAAAATTAAAAAAATTTTAAATGTAAAGCTGGTGGTGTGAAAGATCAATACATTGGACAAAGAGCTGGCAGGCGGACTCTACGAAGGGCGGCGATGACCATCACCTCCTGTTCTGCACACCCCTGTGTAACTCCCTCTCTGTCAATGTGCGTGAAACCCGTGGTTTGCTTCTAACCAATAGGACATGGGAGTGTTGCCAGGTTGTGACCTCCCGCTCCCAAGCCACTGCCCGATTACCTTCTCAGGTCACACTCTGGTGAAGCAGCTAGCAGGTGGCAAGGACCTAGAGGTGGCCTGTCAATTCTGCCGACACCACGCGGACTGGGAAGCAGATCCTTCATCCATCCAGTGTTCAAATGAGACCCCCACCCTGGCCCAGACCTGCCTGCAGATGCGTGGGGCCGTGGAAAAGAGGACCAGCTGAGTCACGCCCAAACTCCTCGACTCTGACCAACAGAAACCATCATATAACACACATTCTGCTGTTTTAAAGTCACTGCGTTTGCAGTGACTTGTTATACAACAATAGATAATTGATGTAACGAGAGTGAAGACACAAATGATGATGTCAGGAACGAAAGTGGGGACATTAGCACAGAACATTACAGACCATTAAACAGTAATAAAGGAATATCAGAAACAACTCTATGCTTCTATAACTGGAACCTTAGGTGAAAGGGACAAATTCCTTCAGACAAACTGCCAAAGCTCACTCAAGAAGATAACCTAACACTCATGCGTGTGTGTGTGTGTGTGTGTGTGTGTAGAGGTGCACTTTCTTGCACGCTTGCTTGCCCTCTCTATTCCCTCCCCCCTTTTCTAGAGAAATTAAATTTGTAGCTAAAACCCTTCCCCTCAAATGGCTCCAAGGCCACATGTGTTTTCCCTGGGGAATTTTACCAAACATCTAAAAAAATAATGATACTAATTCTACAGAAACTCCCCAGAGAAATGAAGGGGAGGAAACAGTTCCCAACATGTCTTATGACTATATCATCGCCTTGATACAAAAGCAAACAAAAACATCATGAGAAAACTACCGGCCAGCAAACTGAATCGGGGGCTGTACAAAAGGCTAACATTTCATGACTCAGCAGAGTTCCTGCTGGGAACGGGGAGGCTCATTCAACATTCAGAAATCGATCCATGCGAGTCAGCACCTCAACAGATCAAATGAGAGAAAACATAATCACCTCCACTGATGCAGGAAAAAGCCACCTGACAAAATTCAACATTCATTCATGATGATACTCAGCAAACTAATAACAGAAGGGAATTTTCTTAACTTGTTAAAGGGCATCTACTTAAAAAACCGTGTAGCTAATATCATACTTTATGGGGAAAGACTGAATATTGTCTCCCCAAGACTGAAGACCAAGCACCACTGCCGTTCACTACCACACCGCGGAGCCTGGAGTCAGGAGGAAAGACAGTAAGGCGAGATCAAAAAATTCCTACGCAGAAGGACCCAAACTGTCTCTATTCACAGATAACAGGATTAACTATTCCTGAAAAATTTCCAGGAATCTACAAAAAATGTACAAGGCATTTCCTTCAGGGCTGGGGAATGACACCTGCACATAGTACCATTCAACAGAATCCCACGAGGATGGGGCCGAACTTCCCACTGCCTCCCTTTTCCTTGGGAAGATTCTAAGGAGTGGCTTCTTCCTTTCCATAACCACCAACTATCTTTAGTTGCTTCCATGATTTACTTTTATCCTTCCCTGGATTAGTGTTCAGACTCATAACTTATCCTCATCCATCTCCCCTTCCTCAGCCCCAAGGAAAAGGTGGTTTATTGTTACCACCTAGAGGAAGGAAAAAAGGCAACGTTTATCCTACTTTTTTCTTTCAATTAGATCCTGTAGGGAAAACAAAAAGTTACACAGTCCTAATAACTCCTTGACTAGAGGGGGTCATCTAGATGTAAGGGGACACAGGAAATCACACTATCATCTTTGCCTTTTATCACAAAACACATCTCACCTTCGGTGAGGAGTAGACTTGGGTGAAGAACAAGGATGTGACAGGGATGGGAGAGACTCTGCAGAGACTGATGCTGCTGACGGGGTGGGATGGGGAGGTGAGGAGCAGGAGGTGCAAGAAGCCTGAGTACAAGACAAAAGGATTCAGAACTGGGGAGGCTTGGGCTCTTGCTAGTTCAGCTCCACAAGGAGTACAGGTTGGGGCACCGTAAGCTCCACAGTCAACATAAAAACCTATGGAGGGACTTCTCTGGTGGTGCAATGGTTGAGAATCCGCCTGTCAATTCAGGGGACACGGGTTCCATCCCTGCTCCAGGAAGATCCCACATGTCTCGCAGCAACTAAGCCGTGCACCGCAACTACTGAGTCTGTGCTCTAGAGCCCGCGAGCCACAACTATTGAGCCCATGTGCTGCAACTACTGAAGCCTGCCTGCCTAGAGCCCATGATCCAAAACAAGAGAAGCCACCGAAATGAGAAGCCCGTGCACCACAATGAAAAGTAGCCCCCGCTCGCTGCAACTGGAGAAAACCCGTGTGCAGCGACCAAGACCCAATGCAGCCAATAAATAAATACATTTATAAAAAACAAAACAAACCTATGGAGAATATTCTTCCAGGTGGGGCTGTGGCGGGGGGGGGCAGTGTGAGAGTTCAGTATACACAGATTAGAAGAAGAGGACACTGTCAGTAAAGGAAACCTTGAAGCGTGTGAACACGTATTTCTAAGTAATGCAAACAGTGGGAATATCTGATGATGCCATGATTCCCTTCAGAGCCACTGGATGTGAGAAATGGCATCACTTCCTATCAGTCACCTATTGTCTGTTACGAACACGCTGTTGCCTTTCAAAGGACCCCATCTTAATAGAAAGGAGGATTCTTTAGCTTTTCTATCTATTCTCATCCCATAACGGTCATCTTCAATTTATAAAGGAACAATTAACAAGAGATAGATACTAGGCTCCAAATTTTCCCCCCAAATCACTGGTTTTGATCCTTAGAGCTCATACACTTGTCACCACATTTTTAAAGAAACACAAACGAGGATGGGGTGGGGAACACGGAGGTCGTGTTTGCTTCTATCTTGAAGGCTTGACAAGACATCTGCTACAATGTTGATGCAATCAGACCAATATTTATGGAAATCCCCACATATATTTACTTTTCGCAGTTTTGCTGACTCTCCAGCTTTAAACATCCTAGAACTTCACCAAAGATCTAAACCCACAGGAAGCTTATACCATGAATACCGCCTCAAAATTAATCAAAAGAAACTTGCACTATATTAAGTTTTTTCATTTCTACTACTTAGTTGCCCTGATATGTGGAATACATTGTGACATTGTTTGCTACCTCCCCTCTAGTGAAATGCCAACACCGTTGCACAGATGTCTTGAAAGTCCTCTCAATGTCCTAAGTACAGAAAGATTAAAGATTTCATTTTAGAGCCTGAACAAAAGGTGCGCAAGATGAGATTTTTCTAGCTTGAAAGCTTCCGTCATTGTGCTCTTTGAAGTTAAATTCTCACTGTCTCACTTATTTCCTCAGCATCACACACAAGACGATCACTCACCGACCAAGACGACGAGCCTGTATTTCTCATGTGTCTGCCGTCGATAGGGGGTCACCTCCTCATAAGTGGGCACATCGGCTGTATCGTACTGGTCACTCTTCTTGCATTCATACATGGATTTATTTGTTTTCTTATCTTTTCTACTAAGACGGAAACTTCTTCTGAAACCAGCTGCAAATACAAAAAACTATTTTTAGCAATTAGAACTAAAAAAAGAGACCCCCCCCCAAAAAAAAAACCCAGAGAACACCCTCAAAGTTGGGCTGAATTTTATTCACCATAATATCATTATGAGTGCACTTAGTAATAAAAGGGAAAGAGATACTCCACAGTTTCATTAAAACAACTGATAAGAGGATCATCTAACATTTAATTATACAGTTATAATATTATAAATTGTATTTGGTTCCAAACCATAAAGAGTTCTTTTCAGAAATCAGGAACTAAAATAATTATGTCATAAAACAAAACAAGGAGGTCAGTTGTCATAAAGAAAATTTTTCACACACACACTGAGGAACACATTTAACAAGAAAAAGTTAAAAGCACTGTAAGAGCATTTTAAATATAAATGCTGACTTGTCCCATTCATAAATACTAGAATCTTCTATACTGTATTCTAAGCACAGCCTAATAACATACCTGTGGCACAGACGGCATCTATTGTTAAACAGAGAGAAAACTAAGGTTAGGGAGAGCACAGTGTCAAACAGGCCTCTGCACAGATCGGGCAGACAGAACCAGCCTGTCACTAAGAGCAAGTTACTGAATGTTGTGAGACGGCGGGGGTGCAGTAAACGACCAAGCCCCAGGTTCTTTTTCTCCTATGGAAATTCTATGCTTTTATAATGTGACGCCTACTAAAATATGGAAATAAGTTTCAGAGCTGCAATTGTGTACTCTTATCAATGGGTCATATCATCTTTTACTAAAACAGCTTTGCAAGTATTTAAATAAATTTCCTGTCTGCTTAAACAGCCCCCTCCAGCTCACCGCTATCATTTGAAGTGTTGGCTTAGAAAAGCAAAGGCAAAAGTTCCTTTTCTCAGTCAACTCCCATTTCATTCTGCTTGTTCTTCATGTTGTTATATCATTCTGGTTTTATGTCATTTCTAGAATAGTGATATTTATCATACACACCATTCAAAAATTCTTGGCCTAATCAATGCTCTCAAAATCCAGACTTTAAAGGGAGAGAATAAAGGCTGCTTATTAAAATATGATATATATTCTATATCCGCTCCATAGTACAAAACAAAATGCAAGTATAGTTTAAAATGTATAAAAATAGATTCTCTTTTAAAAAAGAATACTGATCAAATTTGATAAACAAAAAAAAATTTAATAAAGGTATTTTATAATAAAACATAATAATGTAATAACTGAATTTTAAGGAACATAAAGAAAAATAAATATTACTATTGTATTTAAAAATTAATAATATTCAAAATAAAGGCAATATTAAAAAGCAATTATCAATGGCTATGGAGTTATATTACTCACCTTATGGAGTCACAGTTTAATAAAAGTCAATCAAGATATTAAGAATGGAGTGATAAAAGTTCTAATAGTATGTTTCCAGGACCCACCAAGAGTCACTCTGATCTTGAGGAGATACTCAGATTATTTGAAGGAAAAGATTTACAAAGAATTTGAAACAAGGAAGACAACTGCTCTAAAGCTCTCTTGTCAAAGACAAAAGGAAAAAGCAAACAGAATAAATGATGAAACACCTTACACAGAAAGATGAGATTCAAGGGACAGAAAAGGGAAACTGTGACAACCTGGTCCTAGGATGAAGAAAAGATGTGTGAATTCTAGAATCTCACCTGCAGAGACAGGTTGAACTTGTATGACAAGGGTCATAGGACAAACTGTAATTATGTTTTGTTTCTCCTGTTTCCTAGGAGACTGGGAAAGACTCATGAGAACCTGGGAAAAGGATCCCTCAGATCTGAGTCCTCCCAGCACCACACCAGCGGCTGCCGAGATTCTACAACTGCTTGGATGCTTAAACGGTCCTCAGACAATCACCTCTTCCTAATTTGCAGAAATTAGTGACACCAGCCCAGTCCCTCCCCAGGGCTGTCACCTGTGACTGCTGGCCTGGACTGGGATCCAGTATAAGGTGGCTTCCAGTCTGGCACAGAAATTACACATTAGCTCTTCTAACTTTGCTACGCTGGTATTTCAGGGTTCCAATTTCAAGTTCCTACAGATCTGGTAGGATTAGCAGGTAGAACTAAAAATTCCTTCACAATTACTCCTTATATAGACGGAGGGTTTTCCTCAAGTCACTACAAACAATTGGCACAGAAATGCCTCATCCACAATGAACTCCAAAGGGAAAATGGGAAAAATTCCTGGTGAACGAATCCCAGCTAACTCCTGAATTTCAGTGAAAGTGCTTACCTAATGAAGTCTTTATGATTAACTGAAGTTTCCACTTTTGTCATAAACAATAATGAGATAGTGTGGAAAAGAGAGAAGGGAACCAGATTTCTAATATGAGATCTCAAGGGACACCAAGGATGAGGACCCTGGTCTACAGGATGCTTGGTGATGTGCGTTGTACAGAACTTGGTACAGGATCGGTGCTTGAGCAAGGTAAAAAATAGATTTTCTAAACAGAACTTTAAAAAGGAAACCCCCAAACTCTACTATCATTCCTGTTTCATTTTCTTAATGTAAATTTCAACAAAGAAAGCAGGACATATTTGGTATTTTCACAAGAGAAATGTAAGAGGCGGACAAAAGGACAAAACACTGCATCCAGGAAGGCTCAGAGCTGGAAACGGCCCCCGGGAGCATTGGGGCTGCTGGGGCCAGCGCATCAGGGATATCACCGCAAGCACCCACGCACCACGACACAGCCCTGACCCGGCTCACATGTTTTCCAGGCGGCCATCACCATGCAAGTGGAATTCCCACAGGTTCTGAGGCTCAGTGCCTTGGCCCGGCGCCTCGTTTACAAAACAAAGGGGAAATCAGCCAGGATCCCATTGAAGCAGGGGCTCCCTAGCTCAGTAAAGGCTCAGACTGGAGAGGGACAGGCCTGGGTCACTGGCTTACTTACCAACCGGGTGACTTGCCAGCTTTTTACAAACTTCTCTAAGGCTCATTTCTTAGCTTTAAAATGAGGATAATACTAATGACACCTCCCAGGGTTATTAGGGATTAAACAATTCATGTGAAGTATTCGCTCAGTACCTGGCACAGGGTAAATGCCTCACACGCTAGACAGAGCAGTACCTGACTGCGTCCCACCTAAACTGAAAGTCCTTGAAGGCACGAACATGCTGTGTCCTGTGTTCCCACAGCACACGTCTAGCAAGAATGAGAAAACAAATTAAGGGGCTTATATGTTTTTAATTGGATAATGTTATAAAAGACACAGACATTAAAGCCAGATTTAAATATATTAAATACTAAAAGTACCTTATTGAAGTAGTAAGGCATTTTAAGTGAGAGTGTAGCAATGACATAGATACACTACCAAATGTAAAATAGATGGCTAGTGGGAAGCTGCTGCAAAACACAGCGAGATCAACTCGATGATGGGTGATGACCTAGTGGGGTGGGATGGGGAGGGTGGGAGGGAGTCGTGGGAGGGAGAGGATATGGGGATATATGTATAAATACAGCTGATTCACTGTGTTGTACAGCAGAAACTGGCACAACAGTGTAAAGCAATTATATTCCAATAAAGAGCTAAAAAAAAAATTCAGCGCTCTTAAAGAGAAAAGAAATACCCTCTTTGGGTTAAATAAATTAATTTAAAAAAAAGAAATAAAACAAAGATTTAGTGTACATTAACGATCCTTTCACTTCTTTTTTGGTACTCTTTCTAGGGCTGTGCTATTTCTGTTCCTGTATTTAAATTTAGAGAGCATCCCCCTCTCCGGTTCTCCTGACTTGTGATCCCTCGCTCCCTCGACACACACACCTGTGTATGGTCCACAGTCACACCCCATGATACATACATCCACGCACACACACACACGCGCGTATACATACGTATGCATATACACGTGCACACACAAACATGGAGTCAGAAGACAAGAAAAATCCCCAGCCCAGAACAACCAAGAAAAGAGCCAGAACAGAGGACAGGACGAAAGGAATGAAACCCAGAGCACTTACTTGTTTCTCAGATAAAAATCAAAAGAAACCGGGTAGCCAGAGGTAAGGGCACCTTGGGCCTGCCGTTCAAGGTAGCACAGGGACTACAGTTTTCAAATTTCAGTGACACAGTGAGTGACGTGTCAGCACACCTTGGTTACGTCTAAACTTAAAAGAAAGTGACCTCTATGTCAGGAAAAGGGCCTTCAGGTCTCAGGTGGTTCTCTTATTAAAAGGAAGACCAAGAACCTGTACTTAAACTGAAAGCAAGCAGAAAGTTCTTTCCAACAAATGTGAATAAATAACCTAGAATGTATTTAAAATTCTAGTTTGTTTTCAGTGCACAAGTCTTAGCAAGAGCTGGCTTTTAAAAAGAAGGAGCAGAAAAGGAATTTGGAGTAAGGGAACGGTTTCATACAAAATATATTTTTCCTTATATTTCACATTTTTGTAATTTATAATTGGCTGAGCATTTTTATGGACAGGCTTTTTCCAGGGCTCTTACCCACAGCTGCTAGAGATTTGTGTTTTTTAAGGGAACAGCACGTTTACGTTATTACAATAGGAAAGTGGCGTCACAGTGAGACAGCAGCTGCAGGTCAGCCCTTCACCACATGGAGACACTTCTTATCTAATATTTTCCAGCAGGAATAATTTATGATGACTTCTAAACTTATTTAGTGGTGTGGTTCTGTTTAAAGTAAATTTATTTTTTTTTATTATAAAAGATGACATTTAAGTTGCTTGTTATTTGCTCTTTATTTCAACAAGACAGCAATAAACATCCTGGCACTTCCTGTTATTCTTTGTCACTGATGACTTCATTAGGGCAACCTGCAAGAAGCTTGATAGATCTTGTCCAAATGCTTCTCAGACTGGTTAATAACAAGTACATTTCCACTGGCAGCAAGTACAACTGCCCATATTACCATTCTCTCATCAAAGGGCTTCTAATCAGTTTAAAATCTTTAGTGATTTGACAAGTGAAAAATTACATATCATTTTAACTGTTAGTAAAGTTGAACTTTTTTTTTTCACATTTATTCTCACTGGAATTTACTTCTTTTACAAATTATTGGTTAATACATCTTGATCACTTTTTGATTGGGGTCTTCATAAATACATACACATACATGAATCTTTTAAGGTCAAAGCCCCTGGCCCTATTTGTTGCAAAGACTTTTTAAGATTTTCAGTTTTCTTTTTCAAAGAAATTTTAAAGGCTTATGTATTTAAATATGTGAATTTCTTCCCTTTGTAATTTCTTCCACTGTTTTTATGACTTTCCTACCCTTACATCTGATAAATACCCAAATTTTCTTAAATTAAAAAAAAACAGGTTACATCGCTTTACACTTAATTTTTTAAATCCATCTGGAATTACTCAGCTGTGATTACGAGATCAAGCTTGTGAAGTGAGGTTGTAACTTCATAGTTTTCTAAATAACTAACCAATGGTCCCAGGAATACTGAACAATCCTTTTCCTACTTTATATTGGTGTATACTTTGTACTGAAGCACCAGATAGTTAATTATGATGTCAGGACCAAAAAAAGGGTGATTCTTGGTCTGAGTTTAGATCATTCCCTTATTAATAATACCAATACCAAAGCAACAGAAGCAGTGGTGGTGGTCGTGGGTATTTGTTGAGAACTTACTAGATGACAGACACCATCTGAAGCATTTAACATGGATTAGTTCATTTAATTATCACAGCAACAAATGGGGCAGGCATAACCACCTACAGGTTTAAGTAACTCTTCTTTTAGTGTCACAAAAAGAAAGCAATTGCCAAGGCCTCGGTTTAAATATTAAATTATGAAAGGAAGTCAAGAGGAAGGTGTGAAGTTATTCTACACACAGAGATGTATAAGAGAAAAACTGGTGAGCCTTCAGTGACTTTATGAAATAACTTAGTAGGAAAAAATTATCAAAGAGAAGCAGCAGTTTAATTTAGGGATTAAAAATTATAAGCTCTTTTTCTGTTAGAAGATATTTTTCAAATATAAGTAAATATATTTTTGATACTCCTCTGTATTTAAGAAGATGTGAAAAATACATAAAACAGTGTCACTGCCCTCAAAGAGTTCCTGATCTACTAGGGGAACAGAAATTATTCCAAATACTTGTAATTTAAGGGTTTTCACAACATAGGCTCAGGAGTAGAAACTAACATTTTTTAGCAAGTATTTCTAATCTGATTTGACTTTGATAAGTTAAAAAAAAAATTAAACTCAGGCAGTTGTGATTTGGTTATTTTCAAAGCTACTTCACTATATTTATTGATATAACACCATTCATCAAAAGGATATTAAATTTAATGCCGACCTATGTAAATTAAGAACCATTTGGTATTAAAATCAGCTTCAAATTATAGATAAGTATTATGCCTATACATCCTATAATTTCAAATGCTGTGATATTTTTAATAGTGAAGAAAAAAGAAACTTGAAGCATTCAAAATAGACAGAAGTATGGGAATGATTATGAAACACCTTTTCAAAGAGATGGGGCTGAAGACACTGCTATATTTAAAACACATAACCAACAAGGGTCTACTGTATAACACAGGGAACACTGCTCAGTATTCTGTAATAACCTAAATGGGAAAAGAACTTGAAAAGGAATAGATACATGTATATGTATAATTGAATGACTTTGTAGTATACCTGAAACTAACATAACATTGTTAATCAACTATACCCCAATATAAAATAAAAGTTAAAATTTTTAACTCTGCATAATGTTATGTAATTTTACAATTAAAAAAAAAAAAACCACCAAACAAATGAAACCCAGTATTGGTAGATGTATTTATGTGGTTATATCAACATATAACAGAAAATATATTTTGACTGTGTCTCAGAGGCAGGTTTCAGTCTTCTGTATTTTGAAATGTTATGGTAATAGATCAAATTTTTATATTCTTAAAGGTTAGAAATAGTGAATAAATTAAGTACTTAAAATATTTAAAAAGCAATGAAGGTAAAAACAATGGAAAAAATTTTTAATGAGAATACAGTATAAAAACTAAAGATCAAAGGTCAAGGAAGATAGAGAACCAGCAGTCTCAGATAAAAGTGCAGATAGTAAAAGAAAAGCAGTCTGGGTTTTGATAACTTGTAACTAAAATAATAAAATTGATATGAATTTTTTTTAAATCACAAATTATATTTTTTGGCTCCCATAAATAACTTTGGTGTAAATTTTTATAATGTAAACATTTATCATTTTAATGACTGTACTTTTTCATAAAATTCTGACAGTTACGATGACATTTTATTAAAAAAAAATACATGATCATTTCATGGGCAGTCATCTCCATTAAGACAAAAAGGTCTCCCCTCCAACAGAGTCAAGGTAACTCACCACCACCTCTAGTGGCCTCAGAAATCACACGTGTGAACAAGAGTGGGACCTGCCTTTCTCTTAACTACAAGAAAATAAATACTATTATGTGACCACTTGGGCTTTTCAAATGGTATAGTTTCCACCTTTGGTTACATGTCTGTAACCAATCTGGTATAATAACATCAGATATTATGCCTCTCTGATGTTTTTAAGAATACAAGCTTTTAATAAGTTAAATGTTACAGATGTTTGTAGATTGGGAAAAGAAGAGTTTCAGTGAAACCTGCCTGAAACATAACAAAGCAATATTGGTCTTAGGAACCTAAAAATTAGAGGTTTATAGACATATCCACTCTAAAGTTCCTAATGTTTTGAAGAAATACATTTATTTTACACAAACACAGTCAAGAAAAGTGCTTGGTTTCTTAAAAGAAGGTAAAAAGAAGCATTTTAATTCTTTCTCTCACCTTAAATATACTAAAATGTGCTTTTTTTTTTCAATTGGGAGAACTAACTGCCAAAACCATTGTATGAAGTTATTTTCTTAAAACAATGGATTAATTTAACCAAGCAAATATTAAATGAGTTCAACAGGTACCTTAATTACAAGGGAGAGAAAGTATTACTAGAAATGAACTTTTTAAGAAGACTTTAAAAAAACTCATGTAGACTTTTAAAAAAAAAGATAAGCAGCTGGAAATTATTATACGAGAGGCTCCTGACAACAAAATGTTGCAAATTTCTATTAAAATAAACATTTTGAATATAATGCCAATCTTGTTATAATGATATAAATCATAGCAGACATGTAAAAACTACATAGTAACATGATCTTAAGACAAACACTGCTGAAGTGATGTTTCTATAGTATTCCAGTCATAAAATTATCCCAAAAGCAAAGGAGGATAATTAAGAACATCCTAAAACAACCAACAAGTAAAAATCTTGCGAGTAAGTTTAAACTGAAAAGCAATGCCAACACAAAACTATGAAAGTTACTGAGACCTGGAGAAGCTGCATTAGTCACCTTCTGCATCCATCTTATAAAAGAGTGTCAGGGGGGAAAAAAAAAGAAACATAAATGTTGTCATGGATTATATTAACTAGTCATATATATGCTGATTTTGTATGTAAAGGGGGAGAAGGCTTTTGAACAAGGAAAATTCACCTCTGGAATGTCACAGGCACAAAACTGCTCTCAGTATATAAAGAAATGTTCAAATGCCATAAATATCCTTGACTGTCTCAGCTCATCTCCAGCTAAAAATAAAAACAGAAATTCAAAGAACCTAATGAAACCATGGAAGCTAATGTAAAATATCAATCTGCAATTTCCAAGAAAAAAAAAATCACCTAGGTCTTAAAAAATTTTCCCGATAGCATCGACAATTTATTTTTAAAGCATAGCACAGCAAAACCATTTAAGAAAAAAAAAAAAACCATATGAGAATTTAATCTTCTTCCAGCCAGCTAATAAAGAAATGAGTTCTTACCTACTCTTTCAAAATTATAAGAAAATACAGTATGCACACAAGAAAAAATGAATATAAAAATATAATTCTGAAAGGGAGAAAATTGGATTTGAAATTTTAATGTATTTTTTTTAAGTTGAGTCTATGCAACCTAAAATTCTCCAAGAAGGAATGGTTTCTTTCTGTCAGAGAAAATATTTCCAAGTAGTATTCCAGACATGTTGAGATTATGCAGAGTTCTTTCTTGTTCAAGAAAGAACCTGTACCACTTTTGAAAGAATGCTTCTAAATGTTCTCTTTGTATAAATTTTATTTTTTTGGAAAAATATTAAGGCAGTATATTTTGACATAGCTGTACTTACCTACAAAACATTCTTTAATAAAATGACTGAATATTGGAACAAATGGGAATTTTTGCTAGATTTATAAAACATAACTAGAGGCTCACTGATGCTTCAACACTGGACAAATAAGAAACAGGATGAGGAAGAAACACAGGAGTAGAGATGGATAAATAATAACTTTTAAAAGAAATAACAGCAAATGGACGGTTTTGTTTTTATTGGACTTTATGGTAAACACTTCAGTTAAATAGAAAGAACAGTCTTAACTTACAGAAGTCCCAAAACTGATCTTGTTTTAAAAGAATGCATGAAGTGCTCCAGCAGGGGCAGAAGTGGAGAAAAACTGATGATTTTTCAGGAGATCATTTGCAAGAAATTGTTTGAAGACAGATGCATGATAAGCAGTGCTTCGTGAATTGTTTATAACACAATTTCTATAATGAATTACACAGAGCAAAAACACTCTGTAATTCTTACCAATTAAAGAGAAAACCAATTTACTCTTCATATGGACTATTTTCTACTGTAGTAGGAAAAAGAAAAGAGAATCTTTTAAAGCTTGCACTTCTAACACTGAGAAGCAATCACCCTTCGGAAGCCAGGATACACACACACACAGACCAAAAACACACTAGCTTTCACAGCAATGTTGAGAGATTACAGGAGGAAATGATTTACTCCTAACGATTCATGTGTGTGTGTGTGTACACTTTAAAAGGTGCGATTTTCTGCAACTCATATTTACAGCATACTATCAATTTACCTTCACTTTATTAATTTTATGCGAACAATACACAACTTATACTGCCTAGTCATTGAGCTTTTTCCTTCCTTCCACTAGTAACAACCAGACCTCTTTTATTGATAAATACGCTGACCTTTAAGAAATGCAGTGTGTTACACACCAGCAAGGATCTTACAACCCAGTGTATATTCCTATCAGTGGTGGCTCGCTAAATACGGCTTTAAGATAGAATTCTTACACAAAGAGACATTCAATTCTTGGAGTGATACAATGTTACTTCTTTCAACAGAGTCAACTTAGATCATTTTGACATGGAATGCATTTTTCAAAAAAGTAACCAGTCGTCAGGGAAAGGGCTGCTTATATATGCTGTTTCCTGCTTGATTTTATGCACATCAGAGAAAGTGAAAACAGTCAACTGTATTCACTGAGTACTGACCTCATTTAGATCAAAGCGACCCTGGGCATTCCCATTTGGGGTCCAAGGGTATTCTGCGTGCAGGGTAATCACTTCTGCTTCTCCTCTGCTTCCGTGGACTCAGGAGACACAGTATGGAAGCGGATGAGGGGATAAAGGGAAGGCTCTCAGAAATTCCTCTATTTAAATAGTCCTTGGGAAAGGCCTCATGAGAGGGTATAATTTCTAGGAACTCCCTTGGCTATATTTCAGAGCAGTCCGGGAGCTGGAGAAGGTGCCCTGTGCTGAGGACCGATCAGACCCACCCTGTGCACGTGGGTGTCTGTGAAACTGGGGGCACCTCGGTGTGTCTGCGATGGCACCAGAAAACTATGATTGTTTTGAAGGACATGCAGTAATTGATTGAAATGTCAGCAATCCATTCCATGTTGTTGATGTGCATGGTTTACATTACTTCTTTTAGTGAGAGAAACATTTGATGTAGAAGACACATCAATCTCCAAAGGGTGAATCTTTCCTCAGTGCAATAATTACCACAAACATATTTAAAGTTGAATAAGAGCATGGAGACTTATGGTTAATCTTACATGTCAACCTGGCTGGGCCCCAGTGCCCAGAGGTCAAACATCATTCTGGATTCTGCTGGTGAAGGTGTTTCTTGGGTAAGGTTAACACTGAGATCAGCAGACTTAGTATAAAGCAGATTACTTTCCAATCCAATCAGCTGAAGGCCTTAATAGAAAAGAGACTAACCTCTCCCTGAGCAAGAAAGATTTCTGCCAGCAGACTGACTGTGGGCTCAAACTCTTCCCTGGGTCTCCAGTCTACCACCTACCCTGCAGAGTTTGACTTATTAAACGTCCACAATCCCATGATCCAATTCTTTAAAATCTGTGTGTATGTACGTGTGTGTGTGTATGTGTGTGTGTGTGTGTGTGTATATACATTCTATATCCTGACTAATACAAAAAATTAGGAGGGAAATATTAAAATTTTAGAATAAACTAACACTTCCTAGTTAGTGGAGAAATCAATTGCGACATTTTAACATCCCTTAAGACAGAGAAAAGCAATAAAACCAAAATTTGGTTCTTTGAAAGGATCAAGAAAATTGACAAGCTGTTACTTACACAGGCTAATAAAAAAAAAAAGGTGGGGGGAGGGAAGACCCAAATTATCAAAATTAGGGATGAACATGACCACTGACCTTGAAGAAATTAAAAATATTATAAAGGAATAGTATGAACAACTATATACCAACAAATCAGATAATCTAGATAACATGGACAAGTTATTAGAGAGAGACAAACTACTGAAACTGAAAAAAGGGAAAATTTGAATAGATTTTTATAAGCAAAGAGATTGAATTAGTAATCAAAAAACTTCGCACAAAGAAAAGCCCAGATCCAGACGGCTTCACAGGTGAACTCAATCAAATTGTTTAGAGAATAATTAAGATAATACTTTACAAATATTTTGAAAAAATATAAGAGTAGGGAACACTTCACACCTCATTGTATGAGGCCAGTAGTATCCTGATACCAAAATCAAAGATACCACAAGAAAAAAAAAAAAAAAACTATAGACCAATATCCCTTATGAATATGCATGTAAAAACCCTCAAAATACTAGCAACTCAGATTCAGCAACATATTGAAAAGGCTTATGCACCATAAGCAGGTGGGATCTACCCTAGGAATGCAAGGTCAACGTATGAAATCACTGTTTCCGCTACCGTAGTAGGTTGAAAGGAAAAAACTACAAGACCGTTCCAATGGGTGCAGAAAAAGGGATTTCTACATAAAAGATGAAGTAATCTTCAAATAGAGATAGTTTTACAACTTCCTTTCGAGTCTGGGGGCCTTTTCTTTCTTTTCCTTGCCCAGATGCTGTAGAACCTCCAGTACCACGTTAAGAAAAGGGGCGAGAATGGACATCCTTGTCTAGTTTCTGCTCACAGTGGGAGAGCAGTCTTTCACCGCTGAGTATGCTGTTAGCTGTGGGGTTTTAGTAGATGCCCGTTGTCAGGTTGGGGAAATTCCCCTCTATTCTTAATCTGTTAAGTTTTTATCACGAAAGGATGTTGGATTTTGTCCAATGCTTTTTCACCCACCCAAGCTACTGAAACTGTTCACCAAGGTTGCGAACTCCCACACCGCAAAGTCAACGGTCAGTTCGCTTTCTTCCTCCTACTTGACTTCGCAGCAACATCTGTCAGAGTTAATTCCCTCTTCCTCCCTGAAATGTTATTTTTACTTTGCTCCTAAAAAGTCACACTCCCGGTTTCTGTATCATCACTCACCCCCTGTGATCTCATCCAGCTTCATAGCTTTCAATTCGACCTAATATCGACATCTCCAAAATCAACAGCCTCAGAGCAAGAGCCGCCTCTCCAGCCGTCCATCCGATGTCTCTATTTGGATGTCTTAGGCTCCACAGAACCCAACAGAACGCGTGAAACTCTCCCCACCCCAACGCCCTCCTCTGCGGTCTTTACCAGCTCGATAGATGGTCACTCCATCCTCAAAGTCACCGAGCTCATCCTTGATTCTCCCATTTGTCTGAAAATCCTGTCAGCTCTACCTGAAGGTACATGTAGCACCTCCTGTCTTCTCCTCACCTCCACTGGTGATAGTTTGGTTCGAGCTGCCGTCGTTTCTTTCCTGGATGACACACAGCTGCTTGCTTCTGCCCTTGGTCTCAGCAGATCAGCCAGGGTGATCCTCAAGAATACAGCAGGGCAGGTCACTGCTCTGCTCTGACCCCTCTGTCATCTCCCATCTCATGCAGAGCAAAAGCCGAAGAAGCAGGCTCAGTGCCCTGGGCACTCGCATCCTGTTACCTGGCCAGCCTCTGTCCCCTGGCTCTCTCCCCTGTTCACTCTGCTCAGCCATGCTGGTCTCCTCCCTGCTCTGCAGATGCTCCAGAGCCCTGTCTCAGGGCCTTTGCACATGACTGTCCCCTGCTCGACAGGCTCCTCCCCACAAGGCCCCCTCAGGGGTTTGCTTGACCGTGTCCTCGGGGACGCCTTCCCTGACACTCTGGTGAACCCTGAAGCTGCGTGTGCTCGCCTGCCCCAGCGCCTGCTCCTGCCTCACGCTTCTTCGCAGCACGTCTCACCTTCGACTGTATTATGTGATTTAGTTAGTTCTTTGTCTCCAACCCACCGCTCACAGAAGCTCTATGAAAGGAGGTCTGTTTTGATCTCTGTTGAAACGCTAGTGCCCAGAACAGTCCAGAACATAACAGGTGCTCGATAAATATTAGGGAAAAAAAAAATGCAGGAATAGCATTATAAGAAAGTTATAACCTGTAAATACCAGAAGAACCTGCTAGCCAGAGCTAAAGTGGGTGAGGGAGGGCACGGCACTAAGGATGAAAAGGGAAAGCGGCTCCTGTTTGTGGCTGCAAGACTCGCGATGCTATTTGACTTTCCAAACAATTTATTAAATAGAGCCATAGGAAACTGCTGACATTCTAATGGCTTTCTACCTACAAAATCCAGCAATTTCACAAGCTTCAACCTAATGTAATATTACTTTGATAAAAATACAAATTAAAATTTATTTTCAATAATTTCGGTGCAGGGAATATGAAAGAAAACTCAGAAGACAAAGGAAAGCATTCACAGATTTGACTATGTAAAAATTAAAATGTCTATATGATGTTAAACTTGGCATTAAAAAAAGGTAAAACGCAACCAAAAGACCAGAAGAAAACGCACACAGCAGACAGAGGGTTATGAGTCATGAGACAGAAAGAGCTCCTCACAGTAACAGGAGACTGATGAAGAACTTGATGGAAAAAATAGGTGGAGATACAATTATTCCAGGGGAAAAGGGAAGAAGCGCTCATAAAAACTCACAGTACTGCATTAAGTCATTATATTTAAAGGTGTTTACCAAACAATACTTTTAGCAAAAAACAGCTTTGCCATAAATGTTAGCAGACTGCTTACAAGATTACTTATAAAAATGCATAAAAATCTGTAGCATTTTGAGGGTTTGACTTTGGGGGGGTGGGAAGGACAGAATTCCATAAAACAATTTACTCAGTCTATTTGTAACAAAGTAACTTTTTAATACTACAAAAAATAACCAGAGAACTACCATCCAACTTCTGTATTCTGCAAAAGAAACAATTTCCAATCTGTGGTCACTAGCTGAGGCTTCCTTAAAAGAAAAAAAAAACTTTTATCAGGAACACTGTTCATTTCTGTATCCTTTTACATCATATCCTTTTTTAACACGAAGTCATTTTGTTTTATGCTTCTCTTCAGAGATCTGACCTCAGCTGTAGCTAAATGAACCTCTAGATGCCTTGAACCTGCGCATCTCTTGCTACCCATGCATCAGAACTAGCATTAGACATGAAAGAAAAGACGTTATAATGCACATCTACTAAAACACGTCGACTCTGCTTTCCTCTTGGCCACAGTCAGGTATGGAAAGGAAAATTCATTTCCAAGACCAGGAGTTGAATGGGGTCGACAGCGAGGCTCTGTAATCAGAGTCTGCAAAACCCAAAAGCCAACAGAAGCTAGACGGGCTGAAAAATCTTCAACTGCATTCTGGCAACACTACCACGTTTTGCACGATATTCACTCCTCGAAGAACCAGGTGGTCTCGTTTTCCCTTAACTGCTCTTTGGTTACTTTTATTTCCCTACGTCTGAGAACAGGGACACAAAGAAACACTTCACTATTATAATAAACATGAGCATCAACACAACTGTTGGGGGAGTGTTGGGGGACGCCCGTCTCAGTGCTGGCCTGGCCACAGAGCGGCGGAGCTGTGCTGAGCTGGAGACCTGTGTTCACTGAAGGGGTCACTTGTACCCAGCTAATTCTTAACACTGGGAGACGAAGGCCTAGTGTGGTCAAACCTTTTGTTTTGTCGAAGGAGCCAGAAATGTTTACATCAAATTTCTCATGTTTGTGGGTCTAACAAAAATGTATCTTTTACCTAAACACAGCCTGAAGACTGTCTGTGAGCCTCCAGGTTGATACAAATTATTACATGATCCATGATATTCCCATTTTACCCGGATGGTGCCCTATTTTCACCCATAACTGGGGGTGGAGTTGTGGCCTCTTGGAAGGACAAAGCCCCCTGCATTTTCCAAAGAAATCTTTTCCTGAGACCTGGGGTATCTGCATGCTTTACTTCACCCCCTAATGCCAAACTCCTCGATCTAAGTGATTAAGATCCTGCGGTCTTAATTCCACCCAACCTCATCTGCTTTCGGGCTCTGATCAACGAACTACTTCCCATCTCAGAATTTCAATCCTTTACCATCAGTTCCTCATCTCTATCTACAGAAGTGATCCAATTATCCTCTCCCACTAAAATACTCCTTCCCTCGACTACACAAACCACCTTGAACCCAGCTGACCTCTTCTTCACTGTCCACTCTTACTTGCAAGGCTTTGGCTTCCAGTATAGTCATTTCTCAGATGTCACCAGTGACTCTGAGCAGCCAGTTGCAGTGGCATTTTATCAGAACTTATTTCCTTTGAAGCCCACCATGCTGGTCACCTTTGCTTTTGAACTTCAATTTGTATCTACTGATTAAATATTAGTTTTATAAAACTCTACAATCTATAAGAGAGATGTAAATTAAAGCCTGTATTTCATTCTTTGGATAAAATTTTATACAAAGAATAATGTGAGTGCAAAAGCCAGGCAAAACATCAATAAAATGTGTAAGTTACTTGACCTATCATTGAAGATCTCACAGTATCAAGTGCCACACTAAGTTTCCAGCACTATCATCTACATGTTGCCCAAACTTGAATATGCCCTGTGCTCTGCAACAGTCACCTCTGTCCATGCTCTTGCTCCTACCCTCATCGTCTGGTGCTGACTGTAATTCCACCTAAACCACAGTGCCAGTTCTAATGTCTCTTGTGGGACTGAGTCCTCACTGCCACAGGCTGAGATGCTCATCAATCACCCCCTCTGAATTAAAGCATCTTATGTGATGCTCATCAAATAATGCTTTATGCCACAGTTCTTCCCTGGATAGATACACACTCACCATCTAACAGACCAAGACTTTCTCTTCCTGAAAGTCAGAGAGAATAGGTGCCCCTCTTTCTATTTTGGAGACAGGCAGAAGCTTGCAGTAACAGCTCCCAGCCAGTCCCCTCCCACAACGACCCTGGCCTGGCCATGAGACTTGATTGGCCCCATCGGCCATCAGCGGATGTGATGTGAGCAGAGGCCTCATAGCACTTATACACTGGAGATGGTTTTCTCTGCTGCTCTCCAGAACCCTGAGACCAGTACATGGGTAGCTTACTAGAGGGTGAAAAACTACGTAGAATAGAAACAAGTTCACCAACTGAGCACTCCTGCCCCTCCCCCAGACCAGCCAGACCCCAGCCAGACAACCACACTGCAGCGATTCGCCATGCTGACAGAGACCAGAACTGCCCAGCTGACCATAGATCAGGAGAATAATAAATGCTTGTGGTTTGAAGCCATTAAGGTTTCCAGATTGTAAGGGGAGGACCAATCGGCACAGAGTATCTGGTACATTGTACTGTTAGCAAACGAGTGAAGAACTAATGAAACTTTAACCTCTCTCTAATCACCCAATTCTCTCCGTACAGTTTGTCTAGCCCCCAAATTAGAATACCCTAGATTCTGCATGGTTTTTTGTTTTGGTTTTGTTTTTTTTTGTATGTTTCGTACAATGAAAAGCTAGAGGGCAGCATACTGTAAAAGATACAGTAGGTATTATATCTACACAGATGTATATAGATATAGATACAGTAGGTATTATATCTACATAGATGTGGATTTGATACGAGGAGGCACCATTTACTGTCTTTGGTAAATCCTTTAAGCTTTTTGTGCCTCAGTTTCCTTTTTGTAAAGTGGATAAAATACCACCAATCTCACCGTATAAGAGATAAGATGTGCCAAATACCAAATACAGTATCTGGCACATTTCTTCAGTAACCAAGAGATACTATCATCATGTACACAAATATTAATCTGAAAATAAGAAAGTTGAAGGATTTCTCTCTCAAACTGAGCTTCCACACCGCCATCTCTCGCTACTGCAAGTGGAGAATTTGTCAGTGTTGGAACACACGGCAGAGCGGGGAGAGGTCTGAATTGAGAGGGAGATGAAGATAATTCTGATGCCTTTAACAACCTCTGAGTAGCCTGACTTTCATTTATAACATCCCTTGGCATCTCCAAACTGGAAAGTTTTCCTTCCAAAACAGATGAGCAAGTTAATCATAAGTCTTCACTGTACTGGAAGCCGGTCAGTCAATGGTTATTTTGGGGGTGTTATGGGAATAATAAATCACTAGAAAACAGAACCAAAAAGTTATTTAGGAAGACGTAAGTTATTCAGAAGCTTTGAATAATTCACAGCTAACCAGATAATTTAGGAAAGACCAGATACGACTAATTTGGTAAACTTAGCCCAAATAGAGGCTTTTTCATCCTCTATCAAAAAATATACGATGGTTTACAAAAACAGAGCATCTGGGAAGCTTCCTGAATAATAAACCAAAGCACACACTGAATTCCTTTGTGTCCATCAATTGAGCCAGTTTAAAATAAAGGTTCATGCTACCCCCCACTGATACCAGAGCGTGCTAACGAACATATGCTAACTTAAGACAAAACAGCATAATGGCTTTGAAGAAAGCAACAGAAAGGAAGAAATCCTCTTTCATGACCAATTGCTCACCTAGATAGGTTCCACTGCTGATACCACCATATTCAGCATCTTCTGGATGGAGTGTAAAAGCAGACAGAACAAAAGCCAAGAAACAAAGCAGAACAGTTAGAAGCCCAGCCACAGATGCAAAAAAATAAATCACTTCAAACAATCAGACAGCACAGCATAGAACAGCCCTCATAATGCTACTCTTAAAGATAAAACATTTTGTTTTATATTTAAGTTTACAGTAACATTTGAAACATGCAATTCTTTTTTCAAGGTTCTTCAGGAAGTGCCTTGACTGCAGTTTCAAGAAAATTATAACAGACTTGCTTGATATGCTTATACTTTCACAGTCAAGAAAACTACACCACTTGATCCCCAAAGTAAATTTAGTTTTGTAAATCAGGCTCTTTGATAATATGTAAAATATAACAGCACTTATTTGGCTCACTGGAGTAGACAGAAAGGTTAAAATGAAAACACTCTCTTTTGATAAAAAGAGAATCCATGCTGGGAAGGAATAAAGTCACAGTATTTCTATTTTTATTTTGTTTTAAAAAAATAGATGAAAATATTTTAAAATAAACAATGTGCTATCAATTATTTCTAGGAATTAAATGAATCCTGGGTTAGGCATATCTTAACATTTTAAGTAGTGGAGTCCTAATTATTTTAGGCTTCAAATCTTTATATAAATATACTTCTAAAACTGACAGCACAGACCATGCAGAAACCAAATAGATGAGAAGACTCTCCTCACATCCTTATGTAATAATAAGTCTGTCAGTATATTCGAATAACACTGCTTTCTTCATTCACCTTTATTCGAGACTACTGACAGATAAAAACAATGTACTACGTTAGAATACTGTGTATATTTCTGCTATATGAAGCAAAAAAAGTGTACTTGTCTTTCTAAAATGAAGTCCAACCGCGACTGCTGGTACTGTAATGTCACAATGAAAGTTGGGATACACGGTGATCTTTTACAAATTACTTGCTGTGGTCAATTTAATCCTCTACGTATGTGCACTAAATAAAATTACTAGACTATACAGGGAAACTTTTATACATGTACCTTTAATTTCCTCTGAGAAGCACAAAAAAAAAAAAGAGGATATGATTAAATGTGCGGAAAATACAATTAAACTAGGAAGATGTTGTATCCAAGGGACAAAAAAAAATCCACCTACCACTTTCAACTGTTTCCTCATCTTAGAATAGCCAAAGGGAAAGAACAAACGTATTTTAAATATTTCAAAATAATTAGTCAATAAATAAGCAGAATTTGTGAAAAACTACATTTTAGACTACACTGGAGTTATGGTCTAAAAATAATGTATACACTTAAGCAGTAAAAACACAAAGTCTTCATATAGCTTATTAAATACCCCGAAGGGGAAAATAACCAGAAAAAACCATCAGTATTTCTTCAAAATAATACCTTTAATAAGGGGATTATATTTATTTTCATGGAACAGTTCTGTTTCTAAACTAATCTGTTTAGAACTGAGGATATTTCATGATGAAAATAGTGAAAAGAAGTAAACATTTTAGAAACAGTAAATTTAACAATATCTTGACAATCATCAACGTATTACACATATGAAATGAGTCAGACAGAACCCTTTCTTTTCATTCTGTCTATATTATTTGATGAAAGGTATTTTAAGAAGTAATCTGAAATAATTCTTACATTACTAATAAGACAGCATTTTAAGAGGTAGATCTGAGCTAGGAGACTCATCTTCAGTTAAGGGAGGAAAAAAGAACTGGAAATTTAACAGAAGCAAATTGTAACCACAAGTTGAGGCAGGAGATATTTTGCTACATGACCTTACAGAGTGAACAGGACCAATGAGAACAGTTCTCTGCTCACCTCTCTCTTCACACTACTGCACAGCAGTCAAAGAAAACACTCTGGAGAAAGTGTGCACAACACCTTATTTTTACTTTCCAAATACCTATGGGTCTTCCAACTGCGTTAGCTCTATTTGGAAAGTTTTTGCCAAAATGACTAGCAAATCATTATTATTCAGCCTCACAGTGTGAGTCACCCAAGTTGTGAGTTTATTCATTCTCATTTCCTAATAGCTCTGAAATGCCATGTGCATCTAAAACAAATTATTAGAAAACAAACAATGAACGATGTGACACAGGACAGCCACGTCAGGCATCCAGGTAGAAATGACACAAGCCGTGCTTAAGACTGATCAACTTGTGATCGCAGACATTTCTGCTGCAAAGCTGATTGGCAAACAGAGCGTATTTTCTGACAGAAACAATAGGATAGACTGAGTGTTGCA
Organism: Hippopotamus amphibius kiboko; assembly: GCF_030028045.1. Classification (NCBI taxonomy): domain Eukaryota; kingdom Metazoa; phylum Chordata; class Mammalia; order Artiodactyla; family Hippopotamidae; genus Hippopotamus; species Hippopotamus amphibius. Next base: position 135,672,977 of record NC_080189.1, on the reverse strand, counting down.
CTCTTGATGAAAGAGTCAATGTCACATGAATCGGATGATAAAAGCCATGTCTCACACACACGCACACAAATTAAAACACCAAAGCCAAGCCACAATGAAAATAAAATCTGTAACTTAAATTACATGTAGTGTATGACATTTCACATCCTAATAAGAGGTCCTAAAAATGCTGCAGACGTTCTCAAAAGAATATTTCCTCCATGCAGTTCTTAAGTAGGAAGAGAATGGTATTTTTAGCATGATACAACACACACGTAAATACCCAATAACAAGTATCATGCTTAACAGACATCCAGCAGGAAAAACGAAGAGGAAAATTATATAAAAGGTGGATTCAGAAGGGAGCTGGGATAAGCTGCAGGACTCTTACTTTGGTAAGGCACTGTCGAATGGACGCCAAATGCATAAACTTATTCAATTCTCCAACAACTCTGTGAGGCTGGCAGTGTTATCCCCATTTTACAGATGGGGAATCAGAGGTCGAGAAGGATGGAGCACTCGTACGTGGCAAAGCTGGGATGTGGACCCGTGTGGCCTGGCTGCAGAGTCTGAGTTTTGAACTACCATGCTATGTGGTCACACCAAAAGTCACTTTTGAATACCTGGAGCTTCCAGCCAGAAAATGCAAGTCAGGGGAAAGGTCATCAGGAATAACAAACCTCTTTCAAGTTTCCCCACTACTTCCGTCCACCCTCCACTGCCACAGCCTCTTGCCTGCCCTGAAACGTCACCCTCTCAGGTGTCTCCCTGCCAGGAGAGTCAGGGAAGGGCCTGCTCCTCTCCTGGCTGCAGCAAGAGTCCACGCCACATCGTCAAGCACGGATGTGCAGGATGTGACAACTATAAAAAGCACAGAGGAGAGGCCAAGGTCACACAGAGAGTCCCACTGTCCTCAGAGAAAAGAGTGTGGAGCTCTCATGAAAAGCATTTGATGAGCTCTGCACACCAGGCAGGAGGGATTTTCCTTGTTGCTGGAGGTCATCCCGAGAGGGACACATCTGATAACTCCTGACAAGTGGAGAAACTGCGTCTCTATTGATGGGATATTCTCTGGGACAAAGTTAGATGCCCACTCTAGAAACTGCTTCCTCAGACCCCCTCACCCCTCACTGCAATCTCCCCTAAAAGGCTGCAGTGTTCCCTGACCACCGACCAGACCCCTAACCGAAGATCACCTCTCTCTTACCTGCACAACATCAGGTCCCCAGGACGAAAGGCAAGAGACAGCATGGTTTAGAACCTCTCACGTGGAAAAGCTAAATGCATACGACCTGATGGTGTTATCTTTACATATGCAAGGAGATCACCGTTTACTAAGACGAAAAATAAGCAACAACAAGAAAGGCCTTCACCTCAGCCACCTCGTGACATAAACAATCAGGTGTGCAATTTACACCTTAATACATCTACACCTCTTTCTACACAAACTCTGATCTTTGGCATCTCCCAGAGAGCATCAGGGGAAAAAAATATTTCCAGTATTTTTAAAGCTCCAAATTTTTCTGTTACACACGGTCTCACCAACGTTAAGAAAATGTTTGATAAAGTTTTGGATACACAAATTTAGGAACATAAGCCAATCTATTTGTTAATGTCTGAATTAAATTTATGTGCAAACACAGCAAATAAACATTATCTAAGATGCCACAAGGAAGGTGCTTACTCAATGTGGAATGCAGTATTACAACAACCTGTAGAGGAATGATATATACATTGTTCTCAAATGTCTGGCCTTCCAGAACACTGGCCCCATGGAGAACGAATTCACTCTTTTCTTCAACATTTGGTAGATTGCGATCTTCAACCACAAAATACTTGTCTTTGAACGAACTTGGTGACAGCTTGTTTAAATGGACCCCCTTTGCCTGCAGTTAAATATTTTCTTTTTTACCTACATGATAACAATCAAAATTGGTTAAAACAAATTCTAAACTATTTTGTTATCTTTACCTAGTTTTTAAAGTCAAAAAATTGTAATTTTTGTTTTTTTTTTAATTACCAGAATTCTATTAGAGCTATTTTGTAAAAGAAAATGTTTTCATTAATATTATCCAGTCAGCATTATTAGAAATGTTCAGGTATTTACACTTTGATAACTAAAAAAAGGAAACTATGCACTGTAAATAAATATCATACTTGAATATTCTGCAGTAAAATACCCTGCATGAATGAGAACTTGATTTAAATATAAATTACATCTGGTTGAAGTTACTGTTTATGCTACTAAGAAGCTAACTCCTAACTTACTTATGTTTCAACAGAAAGGGAGCAAACACTATTTCAAGTTATCAAAGAAATTCGTATTTCTTTTTAAAGGTTAGGTGATACATATGGCTTTATATATGCAACTGAACTGTAAAAATAAGCTTTGGCAGAAAAGTCAGAGAGTGTTTTAAATGATATGGAACAAGAACTGCAAGCTGCCAGGTGTGTCAGGAGAACCACCCTACGTGCTACTTGAGACATGGGATGTGCTCTCACTCGGGCCGCAAACACTCACCCTGTGTCCTTCTGGTAACAATCTGAACGCTGGTCACAGCAAAGAACACCTGTCAGCCCCCCAGGTCTGTTCCTCTGTCTATATTACTATCATGAACCTGTTATGTGAGAACTGGCATTGGATGGGGGGTGGGGAGACAAAATTCTATCATAAATTTCTTTGTTGGATAAGAAGTTCTTCCAAAAAATGGGAGGAGGAAGAGGAAGAGGAGGAGATGAGTTCCAATATCAAGCTTCTAAAATTTAGGAATGTTTCAGTTCTAAGAGTTCATGTTTCAGTTTTCAGGAATGTGCAATAACAGGCAAATTACCTCATTTGAGGAGCCTATCTCCTGGACATGCATTAGCTACGCTGAGATTCCTAAGGAGAGGAAATAACCAAGCATCAAGGATGAACACACCCAGGGGTCTGCATAAGGATCCCAGTTTCAAGCCTGAGGAGGTCAGTATCATCATGGCTTCTGATTTTAATTGCCAAAGATCCAGGACCCAGAGTTCTAGCATAAATATAAAGCAGAGATAACAGTACTGGGATGCCCCAATCTTTTCTGACTTCTGTGTCCACACTAACTGAACCCCTACAGAGCCAGAGCCATCACCCACAAGCTTTTCCTCCATGCAAACCTCAGTTATGATGACACACTGTGAATCAAAGAGAGTAACAGCCTAGTACTACAAAGGCCATCACTTTGTGAAAAAAGCTAACTGGCTAGTTTGACAGGTATTATACCACCTTAAAGTCATTATTCTAAATTCAGTGCTTAACCAGTATCTTCCTAGGTTTTAAGTGCACTCGTGAAATTAAGTGCAGAAAATTTTTATCAATGTATTTTTCATAAATTTGTCAACAGTAACATGAGAAAATTATTCTTCTTTTAGAAATTTTACATTAAATGAGAAACTTTTCTTAAAACCTATTCTATGAACTATTCAATGTAATTAGATTGATTATAAAATATATGCAGATTTTTTCAATAAAATAATATATAAAAATAAAAGATTTTCTATCAACTTTCTGCTTTACGTCATAGTATTATTCTATAATTTAGCAAAGGGCACAATAACATGTATGTCCTAGTCCAAAAAGCTAAGTACCAAAGGTTGAAGTCCAGGAAGTGTTGAGCCAGATGGCCTTTACAAGATTTAGTTACATTAAAAAAAAAAAAAAATCACTTTCAAATACACAGGTTACAAAACAAAGTGCTTTTAAATGCTTTTAAAAATGTTCAGACCCAGCACAATGATTTTTGCACAGCTTTTGAGTTCAAGGGTTTATGAGACAACATTCAAAGAAATTGCAAGTGGAATTTCAATTCTTTTAGAATAAAGACAGTGGCTTTCTATTTAATTTTCACAGAAACAGACTGTCTCTCTCAACAAGCCTGTACTTACTATACGCTAGTGATTTACTTTGGATAATACTGACCAGATTTATTTTTATTTAAAAATAAAGAACATCTACATATGAGAACAAACAATGCACCTCTCAGTGAATCAAAATCTAGGTTAAAAAAAAAAAGAGAGAGAGAAGAAGAAAAGGAAGAAAGGGTGAAAGGAGGACCACATTCCATAAAGACAAGTCCTCAGGCTCAAATACTAGAGTATTAGCATAGAAAAGAAATTATGTAAATTCAAAGACAAATAGCCTCCATTACAATGCTTAATTAATTAATTGTAATTAGCATTAGCTTCTACACACACACATAGCAACACACACACCTTCACATTCACACACATTTATACTGAAACCAGTTTGGGGAGAGCTATTAAAAAGACAATCTCTCTACTTTGCACAGTTCTTTAAAAAAATATTGAATATATTTATCCAAAATTTTAAGTGAGAACTCATAACCAACTATACATTTCTAAGTTGCCTAAAACTCAAGCAAATCTGAGTATGGATTCACATTCGAGTAGAATCACATTTATTTCATTTTCATGTTACACACATTTTATCCCTCATGCACCAAATTTATAAGAAATGTGCAGGCCCCCAAATTTAAAAAATCCCTCAAAGAGCAAGTCAGGTAGAGGCCTCAAAGCCAGTGAAAATTCATCACACTTAAGAACAATGCAACCTTCTGGTTAAACTTGAAGCTTTTGATGTCACAGGACATGTGGCACTCTATGACAAGCATTCTTTCCTTCTGCCCAGACCTAACAGAGCAAGACCAAGCAGGCTTCTGAATCAGTGCTCTACTGGAAGCTCGCTTGTGAGATTTACACTCAGCTGCAGCTTGGCTCCCTTATACCGTGATTCCTGGGCTCTACGCTTCTACAAACTGACAGAAATAACAGCAGATGCGAAAAATGCAACGATACTAAAAACAGATGTTGGTGTAAAATTCCAGGACCATTTATTTGCTCATTTCAACTTTCAACGTACAATTTCTATGCTGAAAACAAAGGGCTTTCTTTTTTTTAACTCTTAAAATACCTAGAACCATGAAATGGAGAAGATAAAGTAGGAAATTAATGGGCTGGGGACCAAGAAGAGATGGGAGGTGGGAAGTAAAGAGAAGCTGAGAGAAGGGTAGGTTGAAAGAAAAACCACACTATCTTTTCCAGTAATCCTACATTGTCGTTTTTCTTACTCCTATTTTCTCTTAATCTAGTCTGGTAATAACTCTGAACAGACAGGTTGAAGGTCAGAGTTACTATGATGTCGAAATAAGCAAGGAACAAAGTAGAACAAGAACAACTGTTTTAGGCACAATTGCTTATGTGCCCAAGAATGTGATGGATTTTTTTTCCTCTTATCTTTACCAAGATCTTACTCAAACCTCCCGGCTTTAGAGAAATAAGAGTTGCATTTTAGGTTACATTTTAGGTTAAAACACTTAAATTCAGAAACCAAAGAGAGTACTGATCACTAGTTTTTTTCTTAAAGAGTGAGTCATGGGTTTACTATAAACAACTCCAAACACCACTTTCTTAAAAAAATTCACTTTACTATTCCCACTATGAATTTCTTACTTGTTGGTTCCTGTAATGACGTGAGATCCAAAAGCTACCAAAGGTAGTAACAGGACCTCTTATTCTACCACAAACACCTGCTGTAATAGTCGAAAATAAACAGCAAGATTTAGTTACTCTTCACTCTTACTACCAAACTTACATGATTTTCTGTTGGAAACTTTTAGGGGCTGGACTAATACTTCTGGTCGTCTCAGAGCCAGTCTCCTGGGGGAAAAGAAGGTCAATATGCCTATCAATTTTCAGTACGGATCCAAGATTATCATAACACCAAAATACTAAAAGCCTTAAGAAAAAAATGGAAAGTTGGAGGAAAAAAAATTAAGAAATAAATCTACTCAAATTAAGAAATAAATCCTCTACTTTCAAATTTTTATAAATTCTCCCCACTCTGAAATCACTCTTTTTTCCATCTTTCACATCAATACAGTGTCGGATATTAATGTGCTATTTTCCATTTGCTTCATAACAAAAACGGAGTATGACCTGAGACAGTCATATTATTTTTGGTCATCATTCATACTTCATTAGACAAAACAGAAATCCAAAACTGAGGGATAAAGGACTCTAAGGCAAGGTTTTAGTGCTTATTTTATCGCAACTATGTTGGAATGATATTTTGCAGAGAACAAAAGGTCAGCTGCAGACAGGCCACCGTCCTGTGCCAGGAGCTCACCTTTCCTGGAAATGCTTTGAGGGAATCAAGCCTGCTCGGGGATTGGCATCTCCTTCGTGCTTCGCCTGCCACCATGTTGCATCATCCTGGCTCATAATCTGAAGAATATCTCCCTTTTGGAAAGAAAGGCCAGCTTCCTTACATGGAATTGCTTTATCCTCATTAGGGTCATAGTCAAAGAGGGCTTTGATAAACATCTGGAAGAAAGTCCCGTTTAAGATGAATAAATATAAAAGATAAACGTGAAATAGCTAACATTCTTCTAACTTTGATTTATTTAAAACAAAAACAGAATATTAAGATAAACTTGTTACGACAAAAAGGATACGTATTAAATGGAAAAACATTAGTTCCCACCCCACCCCCCCAAAAAAAGGTTTTTAAGGAATGATTACCTTGCCTTCCTTAGATGGTGTCTCCTCCTTGATACTGGGTATAATCTTAAACGTAATTGCGCCCTGAGATTGAGCCTGATACCAGAGGAAAGAAAGAGTTATAAGAAAACCTCTAGAGCCAAGGAGGAAGAAGGAAAAATAGGTAGAAAAATGAAATGATGCTGAAAATTTACAAGCTTGGGGTTTCTACTCTTAGATAGAATAAACCGAGGAAACTATTTCTGTAGAAATTCCTGTAACATGAGAAAGCGCTAAAGTTTGTCAAATAAGTTAAAAAACATTAACCACTAAACCCACTTTTACCTCCTGTGCACTTTAAAAACGCCGATGAATGTATTACCATCCGTGTGCGTTACTTCAAAATAGAAACACAGAAATACATACAGTGCCTTAAACAGACAGGATTAAATGGCAAGAACAGACCATGCGCGAGGTTCAGATCATCGCGTCTAAGGTTCAGCAGCCAAGGTTTCAGGGACAAGACACCTACAACTGTCAGTGATGTGGTTATAAACACACGGTGCACTTAGCTGCAGTGCTCATCAGAAAAATAATGAAGAACACTCATCTCTATTATATTCTGGTTAGTAAGTGAAGTACCAAATGTAGTAGATTAACTAAAAGATGAAAAGACTGTCTATTCTAACTTAATTAAGACATGCAAAAATATGTACAATTCTTTGCTGACAACCTCAGACGAGTAGGTCTTCCTAACAGGGACTTACTATATATAGCACAGGGAACTCTACTCAGTATTTTGCAGCAACCTACAAATGGAAAAGAATCTGAAAAAGAATACACATACACACACACACACACACACACACACACACACACACACACACACACTGTGTAACTGAATCACTTTGCTGTACACTTGAAACTAACACGACACTGTAAATCAACTATACTTCAAAAAAAATGTTTTTAAACCGTAGGTCTTCCTTGAACACGCTCTTATATCATGCTTTCTTTTTAGCATCTGTCATAACCATATCTATATAACTATTTACACAATTACTTCTTAGTGTCTGTTACCCCACTAAATTGTAAGCTCTGTGGAAGCACTAAGTATCTGATACGTTTTTAGGAGGAAGGAGGAACGGAAGAAAAGAGGAAGATGGGCAGACAGGCAGGTGGGGGGGGAGGAGAGGAAGCGGGAGGGATGGGCAGTCCTCTCTGGGGCTCACTATTGGTGTGTGCTGGTAACCAGGGCTCTGTTCTGTTAAAACGGCCCTGATTGGTACTGTTTGCCAGTTTCCATGGTGTGAATAGTCCCCCCACTGCCAATTTCAATTTATCAGCATGAAGTCACTGAAAGCCGAGATGGGAAAAGTTGCAAAGAATCAGCTTTTTAAAAAATTTTTATTGAGGTATAGTTGATTTACAATATTGTTAGTTTCTGCTGTACAGCAAAGTGATTCAGTTACACATATATGTATATATCCACTATTTTTTACATTCTTTTCCCATATAGCTCATCACAGAGTATTGAGACAACTTCCCTGTGCTACACAGTAGGTCTTTATTAGTTACCTATTTTATATATAGTAGTGTGTACGTATCAATCCCAATCTCCCAATTTATCCCTCCCTCCTTCCCCCCCGGTAACCATAAGTTTGTTTTTTATATCTGTGACTCTATTTCTGTTTCGTAAATAAGTTCATTTGTACCATTTTTTCAGAGCACAGGATCAGCTTTTGTCAGCATATGAAAGCAGCTCCAGTGCAGCACAGAGACTCACATAAAATTAGAGTTTAAAAGTGTAAATATCAGAATTTTATGAAGGAGTGATTTCAAAATGGTAATACTGTTATTTATTACTTACCATAAAAGTAGCTTATTAAGAATTTATATAATACTGAATCGCATAAGTAGAAAGAAAGTCTTCTCTGCAATCCTTCCCCTTCTTCTAGTGTGTGTGTGTGTGTGTGTGTGTGTGTGTGTGTGTGTGTGTGTGTGTGTGTGTTTGTGTGTGTGTGTTAACGTACATAAGGCCCTTAGAACAGTATCATTAAGGACTGATCTATGTAAGCAATTCCGAGTGCTACTACCACCACTGAGTCGTGTAGGCCTATCAGCCGCTGGGAGTGCTTCACAACAGTCCTTCACACGGTGGACAGGGTTACTCCATCAATGCAACCTTTCTGATCGCTTCTAAATATTTTAAAAACATCTTGTTCATACACATTTGAAATTATTTCCTTCGGGTTAAATTATAACAGCTGAATTTCTTGATGAAGGGGTATGCCAATTTAAAATGGACAGTTTCAGAGAGCCACCTCAAAAGATTCTATTAGTTTACCTGACCAACAAAAGCATATAACCGTATCTATTTCCATACACTCTGGCTACCTCTAGGCATTCTCAAGCTCTTAAACCACCACCAGTCCATTAAAAGATAAGCTATCATATAAATGTAAAATATTTTGCCTACAATCTCATTTGACTTTAAAATTTTATGAACAGCATCTTTTTTCTGTAGAAAAAGTTTTCAGTTCTAGTCGTCACACCAGTTATTTTTCTATTTGAATTTCACAACAAGGTTAAAAAAAATCTTTCTTTACTTTTTTTTTTTTAAACTTAATTTGGGGGATTTATTTTTGTGTGAGTTGTAAAATAAGGACTATTTTTTCTAACTGAATAATCAATCCAATACCATTTATGAAATGAAATCGCTGCTTTCACAGTGATTTAAAATGCTATCTTAATTATATACTAAATTTTCATATCTACTGAGATCTGTTTTCAGGTACTAAACTCTCTATAGGTTAATAATACGTTTTCATATGTAACAGGGAGAGTCTCCCTTTATTTTATCCTTACAAATGAATCTGAGAATTTACATTGCCAAGGCCTATAATAATTTCACTCTGTTTTAGATTTCATAAGACCTCTAAGTCAGTTTCGCTATTTTACATACCCAGAAAGCGCAGCCCCTAGAGATAAACGCATCACTGGCAACAGAGAGTGTGCCAGCTATTAAGACCTAATGTGGGATGGACCCTGTCAAACTCTCGACCTACATTAGCTCATGTAATCCCCCAGGCACTCCAGTGAGAGATTTACCTCTTCTTATTCTCATTTTGTAGATGAAAACAGGGAGGCAATAAATAGATTAAGGTATTTTCCAAGGACATACAGAGACTAAGGAATAGAGTTGGGACCCAAATCCTGAACTACTAAACCCAAACCCGTGTTCACAACCGGGTCTGAAATACAGTGATTCAGCTTCATTTTCGCGGCAATTTTTAAGTAAATTTTCAGCTTACCAAGATCTGAATTATTTCCTCAGGCCTTTTATCCTCGACGGGGATCCCATTCACCTCCCTAAGTTCATCGCCAACGTGAATAAGACCTGAGAAAGAGCAAATTCAGAAAACGAACAGTTACCTACAAAAGAACCCATAGTTTGCAGTTGTGTCGGTGCTGAAAGTACCGTGTGGTCCTCTCAGTGCACGTGAGGATGGATACGCCTCACACCCCTCGGGTTTCAGAGGCTGAGCCTCCAGACAACAATGACAGCAAGACGACGGCATCACAGCACTGCCAAAGGAGCAGCATCTCAGCCTTCTAGACATGATGTTACTTTCATCTTAAAAATTTTTTAAAAGGCTGACTGCTTTTAGCAGCACTTTTCAAATCAGAAACATCGAAATAATTCTTTTCTTTTTAGCTCTTTAATGGAGTATAATTGCTTTACACTGTTGTGCCAGTTTTTGCTATACAACAAAGTGAATCAGCTGTATTTATACATAGATCCCCATATCGGCTCCCTCTTGAGCCTCCCTCCCACCCTCCCTATCCCATCCCTCTAGGTCATCACCAAGCATCCAGTTGATCTCCCTGGGTTATGCCGCAGCTTCCCACTAGCTATTTTACATTTGGTAGTGTCTATACGTCAATGCTACGCTCTCACTTCCTCCCAACTTCCTCTTCGCCCCCACCCCACCCCTAGTGTCCTAAAGTCCATTCTCTACATCTGCGTCTTTATTCTTGCCCTGTTACTGGATTCATCAGCACCATTTTTTTAGATTCCATATATATGCATTAGCATACAATATTTGTTTTTCTCTTTCTGGCTTACCTCATTCTGTGTGACAGACTCTAGGTCCATCCACCTCACTACAAATAATTCAATTTCATTCCTTTTTATGGCTGAGTAATATTCTATTGTATATATGTGCCACATCTTCTTCATCCATTCATCTGTTGATGGGCATTTAGGTTGCTTCCATGTCCTGGCTATTGTAAACAGTGCTGCAATGAACATTGTGGTACATGTATCTTTTTGGATTATGGTTTTCTCAGGGTATATTCCCAGTAGTGGGCAAAATAATTCTTAATATAACCTTGGAAGCCCATATAAGCTAAGGCCGTAAAGTATTATAGAATGAGATTTATCATTTATTTAAATAGGTTCTCACATTGTAACACAAAGAACAATGTCTTATTCCTGTTTTGCTGTATTGTATCAAAAGCCTGTTATCGGACTTTCTAGATGGCGTAGTGGTTGAGAATCCGCCTGCCAGTGCAGGGGACACGGGTTCGAGCCCTGCTCTGGGAAGATTCCACATGCCACAGAGCAACTAAGCCTGTGCGCCACAACTATAGAGCCTGTGCTCTGGAGCCCGTGAGCCACAACTATTGAGCCCGTGTGCCGCAACTACTGAAGCTCACGTGCCTAGAGCCTGTGTTCCACAACATGAGAAGCCTCTACAATGAGGAGCCTGCACAACTCAATGAAGAGGAGCCCCCACTCGCAGCAACTAGAGAAAGCCCGTGTGCAGCAATAAAGACCCAACGCAGCCAATAAATAAAATAAATTTATAAAAAAAAAAATCCTGTTATCCTCCTAGTTACACACTGGAAATGTGACACAGAAAATCCACGTGACTTATCCACACCCACCAAACATTTAAACTCTCACCACTTCTGTCTGCAGCTCCTCCTCGCATGATTCTGGCCACAACAATGGCCCCCGTCTGCTCATCTTTCTTAATGGTAGCTCCCTTTTAAGGAAAAAAAAAATAGTATTTGTGGGTAAATGTGTGTACTGGGTGGTAGGAAAGAGGGCAGAAATAAGGACAGTCATCTGGGAAAAGTGAAAATAGCTACAAAAAATTAAAGGAAGGAGGAACAGATGTCATGCCATTTGCCTCACAAATACTTATTACTAGACACGCAACTGTCTACCACACACATCATCTAAGGTTTTCAGCACAACACAAAGATTTCTGAAATCTTTAATCTCTTCAATACTATGGAAAGTATACAAATATCTTCTTTCCATTACAATACCTTGTATTTGAATACTATTTATTTTTACCCTTTTACAGCATTTCCTCATTTCACTTTATAATACCCCATGAGAAGGTAGACTGCATACAGAAGGTGAAGTGAGTAGAAAAAGATTATACAAACTAGAAAATTAAACCCAGATCACTTGACCTTTAGCTCAGTGATCCTTCTATTATACGATTACAGTAAAGGAACTCAACAACAGTAATAAAGAAAGTGAAAAAAAAAATGATCTGTTACTGCAAGGTTTTTAGGTACTAGGACTGTACCTAGGTACAAACAGAACTAACATTTTGGCATGAGATCAGGAAACAATTTCAAAAAGAATCCAGAAATTCTTCATGTGTGGATGTCCAGAAGCAAATTAACTGAACGCTCTTTGTCAGAACATCAGGCATAAACGGCTACTTTGAACACCTTTTCATGCCTTTGCTTCCAAGACACTGGCAGTGGTTTAGACAAGCCATCTACATCTCAGCGCGTGGCTGAAGAGACCCACATTAGGTGGGGGCAGAGTGCACCCCCAAGAAGGTGGAATTTCTCTCGCGGTTGCCAATAAACACATTTACAGCATTACAAAATAGATATGGAAACAAAACAAGGAATCCATTTGTAATAAGTGCTTTATACATGACATTTTATTTTATATGACAGCTATCAAATACATACCTAATAACAGCAACAAATTAAATAATTAACTGTTAGGATGATTTTGTGGCATTTTTCATCACCTACGCATGCATTCAAGGCCAAAGACTTGAATGAGTGGCTCACCATGGTCTTCAATTACTGGTATTTCCTACTTTTAAACAGGTAACTTGTAGCCAAGATAACTAGAAATGTAATATTCATAATACAACTAATTAGCATAATTAGATCAACTTTCACTTTCTTTAACAATATGTCTCTTGGGGACTTCCCTGGTGGCGCAGTGGTTAAGAATCTGCCTGCCAATGCAGGGGACATGGGTTCAATCCCTGGTCCAGGAAGATCCCACATGCCACAGAGCAACTAAGCCCGTGTGCCACAACTACTGAGCCTGTGCTCTAGAGCCCGTGAGCCACAACTACTGAAACCCACACCTATATCCCATGCTCCACAACAAGAGGAGCCACCACAGTGAGAAGCCCATGCACCACAACTAAGAGTAGCCCCCATTCGCCACAGCTAGAGAAACCTGCACACAGCAACAAAGACCCAACACAGCCAATAAATAAATAAATTAAAAACAAACAAACAAAAAAACAACGTGTCTCAAACTTTCCCACCAAAGTATGCCTAATATCAGAAGGGTCTAGCAATCTAATTTAAGATTACTTACCTATATTTTATAAGTGAGAAATTAAATGTCAAATGGCTATAATTTGTCTAAGATCAGACAACCAGTATACAGTAAAGTCAGAATTTGTCTAAGGCAAACTGATCAGAATTACTGTTCTCAACCTTAACTATCATTCAATACTAATAACCCTAAAAGCCTTCTATAAGCCTGTCCTCATAAATTTACAAATGCATCATTTTTGCAGACGCAGACCATAAATTCTTCCCTCCTGGTGTACGACTGCCATATCCCCACATCAAGTGGTGAAATGGTTCTGGGGAATCTAAGCTGTGAGAAGACCCGCAGCTGCCTCCTGGAACGCTTGAAACACCTGCTCTGCGGGAGGTCAGCCACTACGTAAGAAATCGCGAGTACGGCCATGCTGTGGGGAAGTCCAAGCCAGCCAGGTGGATATGCCACCTGTTAGAAGAGACGCCTGACCAGCTCCCAACTTTCCAGCCATCCCAGCCCAGGCACCAGGGCTGAGGCTGAAGAAAGCCTCAGCGACTCCAGTCTCAGCTCCCGTCTCACTACACAGGAGGGACTCTAAGGAAGAATCGCCCAGCTGAGCCTGTCAACCTCCAAAACTGTGAAAGGTAATAACATATTATTGTTTTAGCTACAAAACTTGAGTGGTGGTTTGTAGCACAGATTTAGGTGACTGAAACAAACCTCTTGCTGTAGGACGGATTGCACTGTTTTTCAGTACGGAGACATCGGGCTGCTGTGCTCAATGAAGCCCACAAATGTTTATTGAGAACCTACTAGGCGCCAGCTTCTGGTCAAACGGTTTCTGATACTTTGGTGAAAAAAAAAAAAAAAAAGAAACCCAAATGTTTCTTTCCCCTCATGGAGCTTACATTCTCACAAGGGAGACAGACAATAAACAGAAGATGATGAAGGGGAAGCTGAGACGAAGTGAGAGAGTAATACTGACATATATACACTACCAAATGTAAAATAGACGGCTAGTGGGAAGCTGCTGCATAACACAGGGACATCAACTTGATAACTAGTGATGACCTAGAGGGGTGGGATAGGGAGAATGGGAGGGAGGCTCAAGAGGGAGCAGATATGCAGATATATGTACAAATACAGCTGATTCACTTTGTTGTACAGCAAAAACTGGCACAACAGTGTAAAGCAATTATGTTCCAATAAAGAGCTTAAAAAAAAAAAAACCAGAAGCAATACTGTAGAAAACTCAATAAAGACTTTAAAAATGGCCCACATCAAAAAATCTTTTAAGCAATATAAAAAAAATAAAATAAACAGAAGATGAAACAATTAGATCTATTCTATAGTACGTTAGAAGGTGGTATCACTATGGTGACCTGGGGGGGGGGGGGGAGGTGGGAGGGGTAGGGCAGGGAGAAAGAGCAGGCATGCCAGGGCAGGGAGAGGAAAAACAGGGTGTAAAGATGTGGTCTCAAAGAGAAGAGTGGAAGGAGATGAAGGAGTTAGCCAAAGGGCAAGAACAGAGGGAACAGCCAGGGAAAAATGGGACCATCAGAGAAGAGCAAAGAAGCCACTGTGTCTGGGGCCACGTGAAAGGGGAGAAGCGGCAGGAGGTGGGCCAGGAAGACAGGGAGGCAGATCATTCAGAGCTTGGTAGGTCATGGGGAGGACGCTGGACTGTGCCGTGAAAGAGACGGGGAGGACCCTTACAACAGCAGTGACATAATCTGGAAGGGGCTCTCCACCTACTGTTAAGAAGAGAGTGAAGGAAGCTGAACGAAAGCAAGCAGACAAGGAGGAGGCCGTCACATCTATCCAGGGCAAAGATGACGGAGGCCCGGATCTGACTGGTAGGAAGAGAAGTGATGAGGAGTGGTCCAGACATGTTAATGGCAGGGCTGAAAGGATTTCCCAGTGGGTTGGAAACAGGATGTGAAAGAAAGAGAGGTATCAAAGGTAGACTCTATGGTTCTTGGCTGAGTAACTGGAGAGACAGGATTGTCCATCAAACTGAGATGGGGAATCACATGGCTGGAGCAGTTTGCCGGGACAAAGATCAGTTTGCTTTCAGACTGAGCTGCCTACTAGACATCCAAATGGAGATACTGGGCAGACTAATGGACGTACACATGTGAAGATCAGAGGAAAGGTGGGATGAGAAATTGACTGGGAGTCGCTGGCACACAAATGGTTTTTTAAGCCACGAACTGGAGGAAATCACTTCCAGAATGTGTAGAGGAAGAAAAGCACTCCAACACTTACTTGTTATTGGCCCTGAAATATAATATATTCATATATCAATATAGATACAGGACCCTAAAATAGAAATACTCGCTCTCTGCTGATTCTGCCTATCCTTGGAGGGTAAACTATGGACCTGAGAAACAGTCTCTCACTTTCTACATGATACTAGCACTTGACTCCATCTTTTTGATCCCTACATTCTTTTTTTTATATATACAAATTTATTTTCTTTCTTTCTTTATTGGCTGCGTTGGGTCTTCGTTGCTGCACACGGGCTTTCTCTAGTTGTGGCGAGTAAGGGCTACTCTTCGTTGTGGTACGAGGGCTTCTCATTTCGGTGGCTTCTCTTGTTGCAGAGCACGGGCGCTCCAGGCACGTGGGCTTCAGTAGTTGCGGCACACAGGATCAACAGTTGCAGCTCATGGGCTCTAGAGCACAGGCTCAATAGTTGTGGCGCACGGGCTTAGTTGCTCCAAGGCATGTGGGATCTTCCTAGAGCAGGGATCGAACCTGTGTCCCCTGCATTGGCATGCAGATTCTCAATCACTGAGCCACCTAGGAAGCCCCAATCCCTACATTCTTGAAGACTTTCTATTTCCATATTACTTTCCAAACCCTTATTATCACAGTTCCTTGAGGTATTCCTAATGCAATGTACTTGCATGAAAATTAGATCAAAACCTAATAAAATAGAGCACATCACATGCGATACTGTACAAAAATCAATGTTCCGATGGTATAGTCTGAAATGCAATATAAATTATTAAAATGGAATCTAATGTTTAAGTATTTTCTTATATAATTATTTTAAATCTATTCTATGTGATTTTGATGACAGAGTATAGAGAACTTTAGGTTAGACTGAGAAGTTAACATTCTGGTTAGACTTTTCTTGTTACTTCTGTAAAATGGTTTAGAAATGAGGATTGCTAAGACTGAAATAAAAACTCTCTCTCTGAAAACACTGCCAACATCATGAGACCCCCTTAAAAAGATGGCAACTGTCGATTTTAGGTGGAACCTTTGGAATAAGTGTTTCCAAGTACAGTTGACCAAACACTGCCATCAAGAAGGCCTGAGACATGTTTTACAATCTATTTAGATTCCCAGGCCCCACCTGAAGCAGAAGATGTGGACTCCTGGGGGTAGAGGCCCCAAAGCCTGCATGTTACTGTATAAGTTAGCACCTCAGGTCATTCTAATAACACCAAAGTTTGAGAACCACTGATATAAAAGAAGTAAAAGGAAAACCCATGCAAGAAACACTGAAAATTAAGACTCATAATCCACTTACTAATAGAATTTCATTTTCTTCAGCTCGTCTAAAATTAATCTTCTGGGTAAAACAGGCATAAATTGCTCCAAACTCACAGGGAGCGAGAAGAGCTCTGGTCCTTGCATCCTGACCCATTCTCCCCTTCTCACAATTCTTTCATCCACCCCTCCCCTCACACTATCACCCCTTTCCCTTTCCATTTCCAAATTCCTACAGGATCTGCGCTCACTGCCTCTCCCCCAGGAAGCCATTCTCTCTTTAAATCGAGCTTCTACCCAATCATTCTATGTCACGTTCATACGACGCTTGCATAATGCAAAGAACTTTAGCATTTCAAACACATTAGATGTCAGTTGATATTCAAAACACTTGCAAAGAGACTTATCTCCTGATTTCTGATCAGGAACCTGAGGCTGCGATGTTATATGACCTGTTGCTATAAGGATATAGAACCAACCTCCCACCGAGGTCCCTGATGCAAGCCTGGTGCACATCATACCTCGGTCTAACAACAAAATCACATTCTTAAATAACACTGATAAGCTAACCCCTTGATTCCTAATTTTACAGCCTTTCCTCCTAAATTCCTTGCCAAACAGCTCCTGACCATCCACTTGCTAGAATTTTTTTTTAAGCTCTTTATTGGAGTATACTTGCTTTACACTGTGGTGCCAGTTTCTGCTGTACAACAAAGTCAATCCGCTGTATTTATACATATGTCCCCACAGCCCCTCCCTCCTGCAACTCCTTCCCACCCTCCCTATCTCACCCTGCTAAGTCATCACCCATCATTGAGTTGATCTTCCTGTGTTACACAGCAGCTTCCCACTAGCTATTTTACATTTGGTAGTGTATATATGTCAATGCTATGCTCTCACTTCTTCCCAGCTTCCCCTATGCCCCCCTCCCACCCACCCCCACCCCCTGTGTCCTCAAGTCCGTTCTCTGCATCTGCATCTTTATTCTTGCCCTGCCACTGGGTTCAACAGCACCATTTTTTTAGATTCCATATATATGAGTTAGCATACAATATTTGTTTTTCTCTTTCTGGCTTACTTCACTCTGTGTGACAGACTCTAGGTCCATCCACCTCTCTACAAATAACACAACTGCATTCCTTTTTATGGCTGAGTAATATTCCATTGTATATATGTGCCACATCTTCTTTATCCATTGTTGATGGGCATTTAGGTTGCTTCCATGTCCTGGCTATTGTAAACAGTGCTGCAATGAACACTTGCTAGAATTTTATTTCAGCCTGGCTTCCCTCACTTGCCAGTTTCTGAGTCTTACTGCCCAGACCCATTCTCCTGAAGATGCCTTAGACTCTTAGTTTTCTCCTGATCTTTGCTTCCCCCGGACATCCTATGGCAGCTGTGGCTTTTCCAAAGACCTCCCCCAAATGACAGAAGACAACTGACAAATATAAAATGACAAATTTGTTAAAAATAAATATTTTCTACTTTTCTGGGTAGTGCATTTTTTAAACTGTAAATTTATTCACCCAATAATCCTACTTCACCTTTATAATAATTGTCAAACTAAAAAAATACACTAATTACACATTTGGATGAAAAAAAGTTCAAGATAAGTAATTCTTACTTGATTCCAAATTCCAATGTTAAAACAATATTTAAAATCTTAATCCTTTTTCAGGAGTCCCAACAAATCACTTGGGGAATTTCTTCCTCCCAGTTAGAGGTTCTGTTTTCTATATGAAGCTTTCGTTTATTTTTAATACATCCCCTTCAACAAAAGTCATGCAAATTGTGGCTCACTAGGAAGGCAAAGAGTCAGTGACTAAAATAGTTTTTTAAAGTAGCAACTTAAAAGTATTCAAATTCACTTTAAATTGCATTAAATATAGAAAGCAAAACCTAGCATTTAAAGAAGTTAAGTGCATATGTTGGTGAAAAAAACCTTTTGCTAATTTACTTTTAAATAAGAAATAAAGAGGAAAAAAATTTAATTCGTGTAAAAATGGGCAGATAAGCAGTACGGGAATTATGGATAAAATAAAATGGAAGTGAACATTTTAAACCCAAACTAAAAGGGAAGTGGAGAGAAAAATTCTATTAAGTATACTTCAAAGTTTGTCAAATTACACCAGATATAAGAAACTGAACAATTCTGAGAAATGCTTATAATATCCCTTGAAAATACAAATATTACAAATCTGGAAAACACTCTCATGCTTAAGAGAAATAGTCCTTTTTAAAACAACTTAACAATTCAACATTTAAAAAAATTTACCTGGTTCTCTTTGCTAACTGTCTGACCGCTCTTCCTAGCCCCAGAGGCTCAATGCAATCAGAAGGAAACTTGTCATCCGGTCCTGCTCCGTGAATGTCCAGGCCCTCCACCCACCTAAACAAAAACCCTTCCGTGGTAAAGTTCATTCCCCTCCCCTCTTGCCCTCTGTATCTAAAGATCTGCCAGGTCTTATCAAATCTAACACATGTAGCTCTTGCCATTATGGTAGAAGTTTCTCATTCTTAAGCTATGATTTTAATGTATTATATAAACTGTAACAGAACTAATGACAAAGAATCATCACCTCAAAGTTAGTTCTAATTATCTCAGTTGTTACATGCTTGTTACGAACTAAAGGGTGTAATATTCAGTAACAAATTGGGAAAATGCAACTTTATATTATTTTATATACTTCATTCAATTTTCTTTTTGAATTGAAACTAATTTATAGCAGGTCCAGTTAAAACTTTTGAGAAATCTCCACGCAGTACATGCCTAATTTCTTTGATAAACATTTGATGACCTCCTTCCATTAGGAAGCATGGAACTGACATGTTGCTGAGGACTGTTTAAACGTTAGCTCACCAAACCAACACACTGACAACCACCGCCTCTGGAAAACTATGACTAGTCAAAGAAATTGTTAGTCATGAATTACTGATCTTCTCAACATGGCCAGTCTTTCAATTCTCTAAGAGACTGAATTTGTCAAAACAGAAATGTATTTCTTATTGATGGCTGCATAGAACCCACCAAGGATGAGTCACTTTATGGGGACAGGTCACACAATAGCTCTTTCCCCATCTAGCCTGCGGACCATCCACTCTTACTAACTACATCACCTGCATAATAAAGACCAAAAGATATTTAGGTTACCAGTACAGTCATAACCACAGACGAAAAGCATGAGTGTATAATCTAAACCAAACCATCTTCACCAAGACTACAGGGAGCAGCCTTAGAACACCCACAGATGAGCTTCAGGGGCTCAATTATCCTTCTATAATATGCAACGTTATCTATATATCGTTCTGGGTAAGAGTGTCCAATGTATTTAACAACATACCACGGTTGCCTTTAAACAAAACAAGAAGATAAAAACTGCCCAAAAGTATAAAGGCAGAATGTGGTGTAGAAGAAAAAACTAGTATTTGAAAAAAAGAGTCAAGTTTAGATCCTAGTTCTATCACTCAGTAGATGTGATACTTTGGGTAAGTTGTTTTTTACTTCTTTGAATGTCAGTTTCTTAGTCTGTAAAAACAGAAAAATGGTACCAACTATGAGGATTAAAAATAATCAGTATGTAAAGTACATAACATAGTTCTCAGGAACCATAATAGTATCAACTGCTGTTTGCTTTAAAAACACAAAAATGTTTTAATTAGAATAAATGGGCCACAACACATGTAAAGCCAACGGCTAGATTATGAAGTTTATTTTTCATTTGAATATAGTTTCATCAAAATATGGATACATTCTGTACTCATTTCCTGTTGCTGCTGTTAATAAATGCCCACAAAGTTAGTGGCTTCATACCACAAATTTACTGTCCTACAGTTCCGAGGTGGGAAGGCAAAAATGGGTATTATGGGCCAAAATCGAGCTGTCAGCAGGGTTGCATTCCTCCTGGAGGATCTAAGAAAGAATCCAGTCCTTGCATTTCCTAGTTTCTAGATGCTCCTGGCATCCCTCGGCTCTTAGCCACGTCACTCCCACCCTTGCTCTCATCATCACATCTCCTTCCGTACCTCGACCCTTCTGCTCCCCTCTTTCACTTCAATAAGAACCCTTGTGATTACCTTGGTCCCACCTGATAATCCAAGAGCCTCTCCCCTTCTCAAGCTGCTGAACTAATCATGAAAAGCTCCTTCTGCCTTTTAAGGCAACACACCCACAGGTTCTGAAGATTAGGACATGATATCGCTGCGGGCTGGTGGGAGGCATTAGTCTGCCTGCCACAGACCTTGACGTGATTCAGCACTGTATAAATTCTGAGGCTAAAACAAAATGGTTACATCTACATTTTGAAATATCAGATACCTGATTAATTTCTCCTCATCACTTTAAAATCAGTCAGCTTTCTAGAAAAGCCATAAGCAATTATCTTTAGTTGCACTTTTTAATTTCAAAACAGCTGTAACTAGTGCATGTTATGCTGTCTTTTATAAATGTCAACAAGTCACATTTTTAAAAAACTATTGCTATTTATAACCAAAAGAACGCCTGCCATTTCATTTGGCTCCATTTTAATTTTTCTAAATCGTATGCTTTAGACGTGAGTGCTCCAGTTATGTCAAAGTTTGAGGACACAGAGGAAGCATATTTTCAAGAGAGGAATAAATGGTACCCGCCCACCAGATTTGGCTTTATCACGATATCTACTCATGTCTGAGCACAACATGTAGACCAAAACTCACCAGCGGTTCTCTGTTTTTGACCAAACGGATGATTTTCACTGAGTCTTCCTCATCGTCAATATCATCAGGCATTGGAGGCAACACGGGATCATAACTCTTCTGAGCCACAGTGTCGTGTGCAGAGAGCAAAGCCTGTCAAAGGTAAAAAAAGATCAATCAAGTATAAAACCCCAACACAGCCAACTGTAAGGAAAATCAAACCGATGTTCTAATTTTGGCACAGCAATGGTA
Source organism: Hippopotamus amphibius kiboko (assembly GCF_030028045.1). NCBI lineage: Eukaryota > Metazoa > Chordata > Mammalia > Artiodactyla > Hippopotamidae > Hippopotamus > Hippopotamus amphibius. The sequence continues at coordinate 135,651,430 of NC_080189.1, read as the reverse complement.
ATAAAGCAACTACTTTGAGAGGGGAGTGGTGGGTGTAGAACAGCAGAGGCAGCCCTGCTCAGCCACTAATGTACAACAAGCATCAGCATAAAGTATCTTCTAACCCTGGGGGCCGAGGACCCATACCGAGCCGCACAGCAGGAGGTGAGTGGCAGGCAAGTGAGTAAAGCTTCATCTGCCGCTCCCCATCACTCACATTCCTGCCTGAACCATCTCCCCATCACTCCCATAACCACCTGAACCATCTCCCCATCTCTCCCATTACTGCCTGAACCATCTCCCCATCACTCCCATAACCGCCTGAACCATCTCCCCATCACTCCCATAACCGCTTGAACCATCTCCCCATCACTCCCATAACCGCTTGAACCATCTCCCCATCACTCCCATAACTGCCTGAACCATCTCCCCATCACTCCCATAACCGCCTGAACCATCTCCCCATCTCTCCCATTACTGCCTGAACCATCTCCCCATCACTTCCATAACCGCCTGAACCATCTCCCCATCTCTCCCATTACTGCCTGAACCATCTCCCCATCACTCCCATAACCGCCTGAACCATCTCCCCATCACTCACATAACTGCCTGAACCATCTCCCCTTTGCTCCCATTCCTGCCTGAACCATCTCCCCATCACTCCCATTACTGCCTGAACCATCCCCCTCCCCCCCACACACCCCATGGAAAAACTGTCTTCCATAAAATGGGTCCCTGGTGCCAAAAAGGGTGGGGACCGCTGTTCTAACCTGTATATTCTTCGGTTCATCCTTATAAAGGTGGCAGCTGGGGGGTGTCAGTGGGGGCAGTGTTAATTTTCAAGGGAGGGAGAAAATGAGGTTATAGATACATTGCCAATGGGCAGGCAGGACTCTGAGGAAACTACACATGTATTTAGCAGAAAACACAAAAAGAGTTGATCAACACAACTAACTAGCTTTCACTCATCTGTTGTTTTCCTCACTTTTAAATTTTGGGTGTAATAGGTGACTGATATGTGTATAAAAGAATAAAATAAAAGTATTTCTAGTCCCAACTGTTATGGTGATGAAACGCCACCAAACAGTCATACTGTCATTAGAGACCAAAGATGAGAAAAACATGACATATCACTATATTTGGGGCGACTGGGTCTAGACTTTTAACTAATTTATTCCCTAATCAGCAACACAATGACCCATCGATTACTCCAGCCAGAGCCTAGAAATCATCCTTGAAATCTCCCTTCACCTACACTCCCAACATTCAACCTACATCCTGTTAAATCTACTTCCAAAATGTATGCTAACATTTGTTATCTTCTCTCCAGTCCAGAGCAGAGGTTGGCCAGCTGTGCCACCTGTCTTTGCAAATGAAGCTCTGTTGGAACACAGCCATGCTTGCTCACAGATGCGTGGTTCATGGTGGCTGTCATGCTATAATGGCAAAGCTGAGTAGAAGCAACAACATTTTTTACATGAAAAGTTGGCAGACCTTTGGTCTAGGTCACAGATCCTATCATTTTTCACCTGGAGCATTTTCACCTGGAGCCTCTAAATGGTCCAGCTGCATTTACCTTTGGCTCATTTTCAGATCCACGATTCACAGTGTGTCCAGAGCGATTACTTTGAAACTTAGAGTAAATCATATAACTGGTCTACTAATAGCTCTTCTAAATCTACCCACCGGTTTGGAGACGAAGAGCAAACTCTTAAGCATGTCCTAGTCTTATATTTGTCTCCAGCTTGATCTTATATCCACTGTTCCCCTCACTCAGCTTAAATACCTGACCTCTTTTTCACAGAGGCGGGGCCAAGACATCCAATATAAATGTAGACCCCTGGGTTACTTGATCTCATAGCAACATCTTTGCCGTCACACATGTTCACAATTTTTAACCACATTCACATTTCTATGTACGTATATTTAATATTTGCTATCTACTGAAACAGAAGCTCTAAGGTGGCAAAGAAATGGTGTCTATTTTTTAATTAAGCTTCTCTACTGACTATAACATATACATGGAAAAGCACACAATTCATAAGCACACTGCATGATGACTCTTCAGAAATGAATATAAGGGACTTCCTGGTGAAGCAGTGGTTAAGCATCCGCCTGCCAACACGGGGGACACAGCTGCAATCCCTGGGCCGGGAAGATCTCACATGCCACAGAGCAACTAAGCCCGTGTGCCACAACTACTGAGCCTGCACTCTAGAGCCCACGAACCACAACTATTGAGCCCATGTGCCGCAACTACTAAAGCCCATGCGCCTAGAGCCCATGCTCTGCAACAAGAGAAGCCACCGCAATGAGGAGCCTGTGCACCACAATGAAGAGTAGCCCCCACTCGCCACAACTAGAGAAAGCCCATGTGCAGCAACAAAGACTCAACACAGCCAATAAATTAATTAAAAAAAAGAAAGAAATGAATATGCCCCTGTAAATATCACCTAAACAAGAAACAGAACATTAACTGAGCCCCAGGGGCCCCATACATGCTCCTTCCTAGTCACCATGGCCTCTATTCCACTGTAGGTGGTAGTTTTGCCTCTATTTAAACACTGCATAAATAGAATCATAAGTGGATATTCCTTTTTTCCCTGATATTAAGTCAGTGAGATTCATCATGCTGTTCCTGGCAGTCGTTTCTTTTTCATGGTCATGCAGCACTCCAACATGTATAGATTTCATAGTTTCTTTACCCATTATGGCTTTGAGGGACATTTAGGTTGTTTTCAGCTCTTGGCTATCACAAACAGTGCTGCTATAAATATTTCATATCAAGTTGATGCACAGATACACAAATTTTGGTTAAGTATATTTAAGGGTGTACTGAATGGGTCATTCAACACAGGGAGATGAGACAGCTACTCCCCCAACAGCCTATGTGAGTTCAGCGTCATGAGATCCAACAGTTTACAGCATGAGTTTAAATTTGTCCATTCTGAGTGTAAAGTGGTACCTTCCTGTAACTGAAATTTCATCTTTCTTATAACTCGTGATATCTTCTTTTGTGAAATGCCTGTTCAAGATCCTTGCACATTTTTCTGTTCCATCTGTCTCTTTCTTCTTGACTTATAAAAGTTCTTTATAACACACTGGATCCAAGCCTTTGCTGGTTACAGGTGCCACAAAAACATTCTCCCATTTGATAGCCTGTCCCTTTCACTTTCTTATTAGTGTTTTTTGATCAAAAAAAGGTCCAAATTAATAAGCCCAATAATTTTTTTCCTTGATGGTTGGTGCTTTTTTTGGTATCCAGCAATGGTTTCAAAAGGAAAGAATGAAAAGCATCAAGAGGATAAAATATCTGAAGATATAATAGCTGCAAATTTTTGACAACTGAAAGAAACATAGTGTGAAGATTCAGGAAGCCCAATGCATCCTTTAGGAAGCAGGAACAATAAAAATTAACCCACGCTTATACACTTCATATTGAAATGACAGAATGCCAGACACAGAAAGTAGTTCTTAAAAATATCAGAGAAGGGGAAGAATCAACATGGCGGAGGAGAAGGACATGCACTCACTCCCTCTTGCAAGAGCACCGGAATTACAACTACTGAACAACCATCGACAGAAAGACACTGGAACTCACCGAAAAAAAACACCCCACATCCAGAGACAAAGGAGAAGCCACAATGAGATGGTAGGAGGGGTGCAATCGCGTTAAAATCAAATCCCATCAATGCTGGGTGGGTGACTCACAAGCTGGAGAACAGTTATACCACAGAAGTCCTGAGGGTTCTGAGCCCCACGTCAGGCTTCCCAACCTGGGGGTCGAGCAACAGGAGGAGGAATCCCCAGAGAATCAGACTCTGAAAGCCAGCAGGATTTGATTGCAGGACCTCCACAGGACTGGGGGAAACAGAGACTCCACTCTTGGAGGGCACACAAAAAAGTGTGCTCACCAGGACCCAGGGGGGAAGGAGCAGTGACCCCATAGGAGACTGACCCAGACCTACCTGCTGGTGTTGGAGGGTTGCCTGCAGAGGTGGGGGGCAGCTGTGGCTCACCGAGGAGACAGTGGCACTGGCAGCAGGGGTTCTGAGAAGTGCTCACTGGCGTGAGCCCTTCCAGAGTCCACCATTAGTTCCACCAAAGAGCCTGTAAGTTCCAGTGTTGGGTTGCCTCAGGCCAAACGACCACCAGGGTGGGAACACAGGCCCACCCATTGGCAGACAAGCAGATTAAAGTGTCACTGAGCTCCACACACCCAGCCCAACCCACCATCAGTCCCTCTCATCAGGAAGCACCCACTAGCCTCCTAGATAGCTTCCTCCACAAGAGGGCAGACAGCAGAATCAAGCAGTATCAGCACTATTTCATCTTGTGGAACTAAAAATCACAGCCACGCAAAGACAGAGAAAATGAAAAGGCAAAAGACTGTACCAGATGAAGGGACAAGATAAAACCCCAGAAAAACAACTAAATGAAGAGGAGATTGGCACTCTTCCAGAAAAAGAATTCAGAATAATGATGGGGAAGATGATCCAGGGCCTTGAAAAAAGATAGGATGCAAAGATCGAAAAGTTGCAAGAAAAGCTTACCGAAGACCTCAAAGAATTAAAGAACAAGCAAACAGAGATATGCAACACAAAAACTGAAATAAAAAATACACTGGAAGGAACCAATAGCAGATTAACTGAGGGAGAAGGGCGAATAAGTGACCTGGAAGACAGAATGGTGATAATCGCTGATGCGGAAAAGAATAAAGAGAAAAGAATGAAAAGAACTGAAGACAGCCTAAGAGACCTCTGGGACAATGTTAAACGCACCAACATTCGCATTATAGGGGTCCCAGAAGGAGAAGAGAGACAGAAAGGACCCGAGAAAATACTGGAAGAGATTCTAGTTGAAAACTTCCCTAACATGGGAAAGGAAATAGCTACCCAAGTCCAGGAAGTGCAGAGAGTCCCAGGCAGGAGAAACCCTAGGAGAAACACACCAAGACATATAGTAGTCAAACTGACAAAAATTAAAGACAGAGAAAACTTATTAAAAGCAACAAGGGAAAAACAACAAATCACATACAAGGGAACTCCCATAAGGGTAACAGCTGATTTCTCAGCAGAAACTCTGCAAGCCAGAAGGGAGTGGCACGATATATTTAAAGTAATGACAGGGAAGAACCTACAAGCAAGAAGACTCTACCCAGCAAGGATCTCATTCAGATTCGATGGAGAAATCAAAAGCTTTACAGACAAGCAACAGCTAAGAGAACTCAGCACCACCAAACCAGCCCTACAACAAATGCTAAAGGAACTTCTCTAAGTGGGACACATAAGAGAAGAAAAGGACCTACAGAAACAACAACAAAACAATTAAGAAAATGGTAATAGGAACATACATATCGATAATTACCTTGGACTAAATGCACCAACCAAAAGACACAAACTGGCTGAATGGATACAAAAACGAGACCCATATATATGCTGTCTACAAGAGACCCACTTCAGACCTAGGGACACATACAGACTGAAAGTGAAGGGATGGAAAAAGATATTCCATGCAAATAGAAATCAAAAGAAAGCTGGAGTAGCGATACTCACATCAGATAAAATAGACTTTAAAATAAAAAATATTACAAGAGACAAGATAGGACACTACATAAAGATCGAGGGATCAATCCAAGAAGAGATAACAATTATAAATATATATGCACCCAATATAGGAACACCTCAATACATAAGGCAAATGCTAACAACTATGAAGGAGGAAATCGACAGTAACACAATCATAGTGGGGGACTTTAACACCCCACTTACACCAATGGACAGATCATCCACACAGAAAATTAATAAGGAAACACAAGCTTTAAATGACACAATAAGTCAGCTGGATTTAATAGATATCTATAGGACATTACATCCAAAAACAGCAGATTACACGTTCTCCTCAAGTGCACATGCAACATTCTCCAGGATAGATCACATTTTGGGTCACAAATCAAGCCTTGGTAAATTCAAGGAAACTGAAATCGTATCAAGCATCTTTTCTGACCACAACACTATGAGATTAGAAATCAATTACAGGAAAAAACTGTAAAAAACACAAAAACATGGAAGCTAAACAATACGCTACTAAATAACCAACAGATCACTGAAGAAATCAAAGAGGAAATCAAAAAATACCTAGAGACAAATGACAATGAAAACACAATGATCCAAAACCTATGGGATGCAGCAAAGGCAGTTCTAAGAGGGAAGTTTATAGCGATACAATCCTACCTCAAGAAACAAGAAACATCCCACATAAACAATCTAACCTTACACCTAAAGAAACTAGAGAAAGAAGAGCAAACAAAACCCAAAGTTAGGAGACAGAAATCATAAAGATCAGAGCAGAAATAAATGAAATAGAGACAAAGAAAACAATAGCAAAAATCAATAAAACTAAAAGCTGGTTCTTTGAGACGATAAATAAAATTGATAAACCTCTAGCAAGACTCATCAAGAAAAAGAGGGAGAGGACAATAAAATTAGAAATGAAACAGGAGAAGTTACAATGGACACCACAGAAATAAAAAGCACCATAAGAGATTACTACAAGCAACTACATGCCAATAAAATGGACAACCTGGATGTAATGGACAGATTCTTAGAAAGGTATAACCTTCCAAGACTGAATCAGGGAGACATAGAAAATATGAACAGAACAATCACAAGTCATGAAATTGAAACTGTGATTAAAAATCTCCCAACAAGCAAAAGTCCAGGACCAGATGGATTCACAGGTGAATTTTATCAAACATTTCGAGAAGAGCTAATACCCATCCTTCTCAAACTCTTCCAAAACATTGCAGAGGAAGGAACAATCCCAAACTCATTTTATGAGGCCACCATCACCCTGATACCAAAACCAGAGAAAGATACTACAAAAAAAGAAAACTACAGACCAATATCACTGATGAATTTAGATGCAAAAATCCTCAACAAAATACTTGCCAACAGAATCCAACAACACATTAAAAGGATCATACACCACAATCAAGTGGGGTTTATCTCTGGAATGCAAGGATTCTTCAATATACGCAAATCAATGTGATACACTGTATTAACAAACTGAAGGATAAAAACCACATGATCATCTCCATAGATGCAGAAAAAGCTTTTGACAAAATTCAACACCCATTAATGATAAAAACTCTCCAGAAGGTGGGCACAGAGGGAACCTACCTCAACATAATAAAGGCCATATATGACAAACCCACAGCAAACGTCATTCTCAATGGTGAAAAACTGCAAGCATTCCTTCTAAGATCAGGAACAAGACAAGGATGTCCACTCTCGCCACTACTATTCAACATAGTTTCGGAAGTCCTTGCCACAGCAATCAGAGAAGAAAAAGAAATAAAATGAATCCAAATTGGACAAGAAGAAGTAAAACTGTCACTGGTCACAGATGACATGACACTATACATAGAAACTCCTAAAGATGCCACCAGAAAACTACTCGAGCTAATCAATGAATTTGGTAAAGCTGCAGGATACAAAATTAACACACAGAAATCTCTTGCATTTCTATACACTAACAATGAAAGATCAGAAAGAGAAATCAAGCAAACAATCCCATTCACCACTGCAACAACTAGGAATAAACCTGACCAAGGAGGTAAAAGACCTATATTCAGAAAACTATAAGACACTAATGAAAGAAATCAAAGAAGACACAAACAGATGGAGAAATATACCATGTTCTTGGATTGGAAGAATCAACATTGTGAAAATGACTATACTACCCAAAGCAATTTACAGATTCAATGCATTCCCAACCAAATTACCAATGGCATTTTTCACAGAACTAGAACAAGAAATTTTATGATTTGTACGGAAACGCAAAAGACCCCAAATAGCCAAAGCAATCTTGAGAAGGAAAGACGGAGTTGGGGGAATCAGGCTTCCTGACTTTAGGCTATACTACAAGTCTAAATGATCAAGACAGTATGGTACTGGCACAAAAACAGAAATATAGATTAATGGAACAGGATAGAAAGCCCAGAGATAAACTACGGTCAACGAATCTATGACAAAGGAGGCAAGGATATACAATGGAGAAAAGGCAGCCTCTTCAATAAGTGATGCTGGGAAAACTGGACAGTTACATGTAAAAGAATGAAATTAGAACACTTCCCAACACCATACACAAAAATAAACTCAAAATGGATTAAAGACCTAAATGTAAGGCCAGACACTATAGAACTGCTAGAGGAAAACATACGAAGAACACTCTTCGACGTAAATAACGGCAAGATCTTTTTTGATCTACCCCCTAGAAAAATGGAAATAAAAACAAAAATAAGTAAGTGGGACCTAATGAAACTTAAAAGCTTCTGCACAGCAAAGGAAACTATAAGCAAGACGAAAAGACAACCCTCAGAATGGGAGAAAATATTTGGAAACAAATCAATAGACAAAGCATTAATCTCCAAAATATATAAACAATTTATCCAGCTCAGTATCAAAAAAACAAACAACCTAATCAAAAAATGGGCAGAAGACCTAAATAGGCATTTCTCCAAAGAGACCTATGGATGGCCAAGAGGCACATGAAAAGCTGCTCAACATCACTAATTATTAGAGAAATGCAAATCAAAACTACAATGAGGCATCACCTCACCCTGGTTAGAATGGGCAACATCAGAAAATCGACAAACAGTAAATGCTGGAGAGGGTGTGGAGAAAAGGGAACGCTCTTGCATTGCTGGTGGGAATGTAAATTGATACAGCCACTATGGAAAACAGTATGGAGATTCCTTGAAAAACTAAAAATAGAACTACCATATGACCCAGCAATCCCACTACTGGGCATATACCCAGAGAACACCATAATTCAAAAAGACACATGCACTCCAATGTTCACTGAAGCACTATTTACAATAGCCGGGACATGAAAGCAACCTAAATGTCCATCAACAAATGAATGGATAAAGAAGATGTGGTACATACATACAATGGAATATTACTCAGCTGTAAAAAGCAATGAAACTGGGACATTTGTGGAGACATGGATGGACCAAGAGACTGTCATACAGAGTGAAGTGATTCAGAAAGAGAAAAACAAATATTGTATATTAACACATATATGTGGACTATAGAAAAATGGTAGAAATCAACTGGTGTGCAAGGCAGAAATAGAGACAGATGTAGAGAACAAACATATAGACACCAAGTGGGGAAGGCGACGAGGGTTTGGGGGGGGGAATGAATTGGGAGATTGCGATACCAAATTGTACACTCTAAATATATGCAGTTTATTGTAAAAAATAAAAAAAAAATAAAAAGTTTAAAAAAAATCAGAGAGGAAAACACAGATCATCAGAAAGAAGAAAAAAAAAAGATTGAGAACTGACTGATCAAGCAGTGAGATAACTAGAAGATAGTTAAAACACCTTGAAAGTGCTTAGAAAAAAATAAGAGTCAGCCCAGAATTGTGTATCCAGCAAAAGTACAGTTCAAGAATGAGGATGAGAGCTAAGGTGAAGTTACCAGGGACCTGCTGGAGAAAACTACTGAAGACACTGGACATGAGACAAGGAAGGACAGTTATCACTGACAGACAGGAAACAGCTGTGGCCCTAAGCCTGCCCCAGCTTCCTGCCTAGAACGAGTTTCCCAGCTGTTTCAGGGGGAGAAGGAGTCCAGGACCACAGAGCTGGGAACCCAGGGAGGTCAAGTGGCTCACGTTCTCAGGGGAGGGATGAGAATGCAGAGAGCTGCACAGACACAGAGCTCCTGGAGTCCGTAGCCAAGCCTCGCATACAAAACAACTGCCAGGAAGTATCAGAGCAATGGTTTGGAACTGAGGGCGATTTTACTCCCTGGGAGCCACATGGCTGTCTGGGGACATTTTTGGTTTGTCACAATTCAAGGGATGCTACTGCCGTCTAGTATGCAGAGGCCAGAGATACTCCCAGGCACCTGATACCATAGTGAACAATCCCCTCCCCACTCCCAAATAATTATTCAGTCCTCAAATTTAAATAGTTCCAAGGTTGAGAAACTCCGTATTACAGGAAACAATCCCTGAAGCTTGCACAGGGCAGGAATAGCTCCTGTTCCCGCCAGTTAAAAGGAAAAACCTTGCAATTCACAGGGCACCAAGGAGAGTTAACAGAGAGGTACTGTCTTAACAGTGGGAAACAATTAGCCCAAGATTAAATGCTGCTAAGATCTCACCTAACAAAGCTTAAAAGCAAGCTTCTGGATGATCAAAATGTTTCCAAGTAACTTAACTGTGTGATGTAAACTCAAGAATATTATCTATAAATATACAAAAAATATCCAGCATCAAACAAAGTAAAACTCACAATGACTGACAGTCAAAAATAACCAGGCATGTTAAGAAAGCAGAAACTACTATGCATAACGAAAAATATAAAGCTAAAAAACTAAACCCTGAAAACTTACACAGATGACAGAATTATATAGAACCAAACCCTGAAATTGCAGATACATCACAGAAAAGAGAATTAACAGTTATTACTAATTCCAAATGTTCGAAAAGCTAGAAGTGCAGAACCTGAGACTGTGAATATACAAAGAAGATTCAAACCAAGCTTCTACAGATAAAAGGTACAATGTTTCAAATTTTAAAAAGTACACTGAATGAGATTAACACTTGTAGACAAAGCAACAAAACTACTGAAACACATGAAACACAGAGAGAAAATATAATGAAAAATTATGAACAGACAATTACTGAGCTGTGGCACCTACTTGGCATCTCCAAAGACAGGAGAGGTGCTAAAAAAAAATATGAAGAAATATGGCAGAATATATCTCAAAGTTGATGGAAACAAAAAAGCCCATATGTTTAAGAAGCTCAATGTATCCAGCACAATAAACAGAAAAGACATAACACCAAATTGCTTAAAACCAGTGAAAAGGAGAATATCTTAAAATCAACCAAAGGAAAAAAGCACATTCCATGCAAAAGAAAAAAGATAAAAATTACTCCATACATCCATTCAGAAACAGTGTGAGCCACAAGACAATGGAGCAACATGTTTAAAATAGTCAAAGAAAACTACTGTCAACCTAAATTCTATACCCAGCAAAAATACCTTGTAAAAGGAAGGAATATTGAAGACTTTTCAAGACATACATAAGTTGAAGGAATTCATCACCAGCTAACTTGTATTACCAAAAATGTTATAAGAAGCCTTTCAGACAGGAAGAATGACTGCAGATGGGAATGCAGACCTATAAAGAGGAACAAAGAGTACCAGAAATGGCCACTATCTGTGTATCTATGGTAACTACCTTGTACATGGTAAGAATAACAGGGAATGCTAATGAATATATTTCAAAATAAAGTGAATATTATAGTTGATAGGCAATGTTAAAATACCAGCTATGTATTTTTCCTCCTTAGCTTTGTATTTTCATATCTGGATTCAAAAAAAAAAAAGAACTTTTAAGATTTACAGATATCAAGTTCATCATGTTTAACAGCTTTGCTTTATAAATAGTTTTGGTTAGCAACATTTTTATTTTGGACAACTAAAAGTAACTTTGTATTCCATTTTCCTGTTTTAACTGTGGTGACTTTATCCTTCACTATACAGATTTTCCTTTCAAGAGGCAATACCTAAATGAAAATTGTGTTTCCATATGCCATAGCCACCAATCACAGCTGATGGGTTTACCTGTTGCTTAGAAGAGTCTGCAGGAAATTGAACACTGGGCTTTGTAACTCATCAGGCTCCCAAGCTCTAGCTGCCTTGGACCCCCTGGAGTCAATTCTATGCTCTAAATATCTGTCAGGTCCTTAGAATTAAGTGTCTAACTCACAAGGATGAGTAATATTGATTTATTCCTCCAGAAGGAAGCTTAACTTTTCCCTTTAGCAAGCTTTAATGAAGTCTCCTCCATTCTGCATGCCCGGGCAATGAGTAATTTCTGGTAAGTGAATGCTTTGGAAAGCTGAAAAATTACAACAAATCTTCTTATTTTATTGCCTTTTAAAAAAATCTACCAAATTTTCCCTGACTCCCTAAATTATAGTGCCATGTTGTAGAGATGATGTCACCTCACTTTTATCAAAAATGAGCCCCTGAATGTCAACTCAGAGAGGATGATTTGCCTTTAATGTAGCAATGTGATGCCTAGGAGTGGTTTTTATTTATTGATGACTCTCTGCTTTCCCTGGAGACAAAGTCTCTGTAGGGATCAATGTCCCTCCTGAAGTGCCCCCCAAATGGGCCCTTGCCCCTCCCCCACCACAGCAAGGTTTAGAGTCTGTTGTATCTACGTAGGTCTCTTGTGACAGCTACCATACCCTTTTCTCACCATGTGGTTTCTTTTATACTTTGTTATTTTTGTTGGACTTTAAGAGTTGGACAATAAGACTGGATTTTGTAGACATTATTGAGTAATAATAATTTTTTTTGTATATGGCAACTGACCAATTCAAAGATTTAAAGACTGAGTGTAATCCAATACACTAAGTAGTGCATCCTATTACCCTATTTACAATGGAAAAAATGTATATGTAATATTTCTGTATACAAAAAGGAATGAAAGGTAATGTGGCCAATTAAGAGCAGTTATCTCTAAAGATATATGAACGCATAATTCACAGAAGAAATAAAAAGTCATTAAGCATATCAAACTTGAGGACATGGAGAGGGGATGGGGAAGGGGAGGCTGGGACCTAGTGAGAGAATAGCACTGACATAGATATGCAACCAAATGTAAAACAGGTAATAGTGGGAAGCTGCTGCATAGCACAGGGAGATAAGCTTGGTGCTTTGGGATGATTTAGAGGGGTGGGATGGAGAGGGCAGGAGGGAGACTCAAGAGGGAGGGGATATGGGGATATATGTATACATATAGCTGATTCACTCTGCTGTACAGCAGAAACTAACACAACATTGTAAAGCAATTATCCTCCAATAAAGATGTGTAAAGCAATTTCAAAATAAAAAAGCATCAAACGATGCTCATCTTCACTAATAAAGCAATGAGGATAGGGACTTCTACTTTAAAATTTAAATTCAAAACACAATCATGTATTATCCAATTTTTTTTCTGTTTAATTTTAAATGTTTATAGCAAATCACTTTATAAAAGGTAAAAATTAAAGTCAAAGTAATAAACTATCATATCTTACCAAAGACAATATCATAAATCAGTTATAAAGATAAGTTATTCCTTCCAACCTCATGTATGGATTTTTTTTTTAACTTTACGTGTGCGCGCATGCGCGCGCACGCAAGGCTGTAAATGCTTTTTCTCTATCCCATGATTATGGTTCAATTTTTACACTTCCATCTTTAACCTATTTGTAATTCATTCTAGTAGGGGTCTTTCTTATTTTTCCCTAAATAATTAACCAGCTGTCCCAACACCTCATATTGAAGTTATATCCAATCTCACCCATCCCCCACTTTCTTGCCTCCATTCTCACATCCTTCCTTAGGACCACAGTCACGCTGCACCTGAATTATTTCTACGGGCTCCCAGCTGGGCTTCCTCCATCCAGCACCCCATTCCTCCTGCCGTGCTGCCCCCATGCCATCCCAGGAACTGCCATGCATACTACACACAGAGTGACAGCATCACTTGCTTATTTAAATCCTTCCAACGACTTTCCACTGCTCTTAGTATGAAATTCAAATTTGTTAACATGTCCGCAATTAGAGTGGCCATTAATTTACCATCTAAATAAGGAAAGCACTGAAATTAAAAGGGAGGCTATTAATATTATAACACTGAAACTACAGGCAAAAAACCAGGCTGTCCTGGGTAAACCAGGAGGTCCGGCCCCGACTCACAGCTCTCCTGTCCCTCTCCTGCCCCTCCCTCTTCCACAAGCTGTTGTTCAGCCAAACAAAGTCTACTTAATGCCCTCAAACTTGACAAGTTATTTTCTTTGTGGGACTTCATACCCGAAACCTTTATTTCTCACCTCCCACTCCTGACTGATCCCTCACTCCTCTGCCCCTCTGGTCACCTCACACTCAGCCTCCAGGTGTCATCCTGTACAGACCACCTCCTCTGCAAAGTCTTCTTCGCCCTGCCCCCACCCAGCCTTGGCGCTGGCTCCACCCCATGTGTTCCACGCTAATTCTGGGTGTCCCCTGTTTTCACCTCCTATTTCTATCGCCTTCATTCATCTTCATGTATCTTCACACATCTTCCACGGGTTCTAGCTGTAGGGACTGGCACAGAGCAGGTGCTGAATTATGTAACAGTGAACAAGGGAAGGTCCGACTCTGGTGACGTTTACAAGTTACCAAAGAAAGCTTTAATGCTTTTCAAAACGAGCTGTCTATAGAAAGCATGTATTATCATTTTATAGTTGGCTACATATTTGGTTGTATATATCTACGCGTGTTTTTAAAAAAATCATTATTACCTTGGAGGTACACTTTAGGTTTCTTTCCAGTATTGTGAGTTAAATGTTTTAAATGGAAGAGCAATCTTCAGAAAGTAAATAATGTGGGGCTTCCCTGGTAGTGCAGTGGTTAGGAATCCACCTGCCAATGCAGGGGACACGGGTGTGAGTCCTGGCAGGGAAGATCCCACATGCCGCAGAGCAACTAAGCCCATGTGCCACAACTACTGAGCCTACTCTCTACAGCCCGAGAGCCACAACTAATGAGCCCACATGCCACAACTACTGAAGCCCACGAACCTATAGTCCGTGGTCCTCAACAAGAGAAACCACTGCACTGAGAAGCCCGAGCACCGCAATGAAGAGTAGCCCCCACTCCCAGCAACTAGAGAAAGCCCAGGCTCAGCAACAAAGACCCAATGCAGCCAAAATCAATCAATCAATCAATCTTTTTAAAAAATCAATTATCTCTTTGAAGGAATAAAACAGATTCCTTCTAAGAGTTACTACTTAAAAAAAAAAGTAAATAATTAGTTCCCTTATCCATTAAAATTTAAAGGCAATATTCAAGTTAACACCTTGGAATTACATTTTTCATATTTTAACTGTCGGTTCCACTAACAATTCATGTATATTATATTCTACTGTACCTTGCTTATGCTCTTAAAGAAAGAAAAAAAAAGCAAGTATTTTCATTTATTCCCAAGACAAAAAGGAGTATTTGATCCTATTCTGAAATAGCTTAAAACTTCTGGGGGATGTACTTCTTAAAGTAATTACCTTCAAAAGTGATATTCCAAGTGATGGTGGTTAACATAAATGAATTCAAGGAAAGCGATGATAAATGTTAGCTCAAACTAGGAAAAAAAATATTTTCTTCCCAAGACCGGTGAACTAGAAACTGCCACTGTCGACTACACCACTGCATGTCTGCAATGTCACCCATTTTCCACACGTGAGTTCACGCTGATTTCTCACCCATTCCTCAGTCACACTGCTACATAAATGTGAAGATAGACAAAATCATTCACCCGAGATATTTCTGCCGTAACAAAGTTTAAGTACACAAGTATAAAGCTTCATCCAACGGTGCTCCATGATACCATCGTAAAGCAAAGAAAACCCACGCCTCTCTTCCTTCTGGAGGAGGTTTTTCCTTCCCTACTGTGTTTCTCTCCTGTGTGCCACCTTTACTGCTCACATCACCAAATGTGTGGGGGTTTTCTCGACACCAAGCTATTCTCTGTGACGCCACCTGGATGTCCTACCATTCAACCCAATTCTGAGGTCATCTTCCCGGAGAGGGCGTCAGATCCCACAGGTCAAGGGCCCAGTCCTGCAAGACTGCCCCAGCCCCACCAGACACACTTCAGACACCAGTCACCACTCCAGGCTGCCACCTGTGCTTCTGACCAACGAGCTGTAGATTGGAGGTTCCAACAACCCCCTCCTTGGGTTTGATTCATTTGCTAGGGCAGGTCACAGGATTCAGGAACGCACTTACTTACAGGTACCAGTTTATTAAAGGATATGAGAAAGGACACAGATGAACAGCCAGATGAAGAGACACACAGTCTGGAGGAGCTTCTGTCCCCACGGAGGTGGGTGCATCACCCTCCTGGTAAGTGGATGTGGCCCTGAGCCTGGGAGCTCTCTGAATACCACACTTTGGGGGTGTTATGGAGGCTTCCTCATGTAGGCATAATCAATTCTTAAGTCCTTTTCTACCTCTCCACTCTCTGGAGGATGGGGGGGGGGGAGGGGGGGAGCTGAAAATTCCAAGCTTCTAATCCTGGCTTGGTCTTGCCGGTGACCAGCCCCCCACCAGGAGCCCACCCAGAGTCACCTCATTAGAACAAAGGATGCTCCTAGTGCTCTTATCACTTAGAAATTTATGAGGGCTTGAGGAGACCTGTGTCGGGGACAAGGTCAAAGACAAACAGAAGTACAACAGTTGCCTCCTAGTGTTCTTATCACTTAGGAAATTAACTAGGGTTTTAGAAGCTCTGTGCCAGGAACCTGGGGCAGACACCAATATGTACATATCTTCTATTATCTCATGACCAACCAAGATCACACCCCCTCTCCAGCCAAATACCAGCTTCCATCCAGTATTAGCTATTTCATTTCAAACCCTCCTGAACGGAATACCAAAATCAGATTTTGTTTTGCTTTTTTTTTTTTTTTTTTTTGGCGGGGGGGGGGGGGGGGGGCGGGGAGGTCAGAAACATTCCTCTTTAATTTTTAAAATTCTAACCAAGATAACACTCTCGAAAAAGGAGCTTACCACGCACCTCACGGCTACCCTCCCGTGCTCTGATTAACATTTACTTCCCACGTGCAGCTTAAGGCTAAGGGAAGAAACTTTCAGAGCACACACGAACCTTCTCTAAGCTCTTCACTTTCTGTGCACTCCGTCCTCAACATCAAGTAACCATTCTGCCCTAATCGGATCCTTATTCTTCCAGAACTAAAATATAATCGATCTCCCCTGCACCAGTCAACTCCTCTCATATTAGTAATTACAATTCATTTGCCCTTTACAGAAATACACTCATGTACTTTATATTTACTTACATGGTTTAGAAATCATAGTCCATACATGTTCTCACTTCATCTTTTATTTAATACTTCTTATTTGAATATCAGTTTAAGACCATATATAGCACAGTTCCAAAGAATTTTCAAAGAACGTAGAAATCATCAGTTTTTGCATCTAGACGGACATTTTCATTCAACAGTCTATATACGCTTAACAGAAATCATGAGATAACTGAGCATTCTGATTACATAATTACTCATTTACAGGTAATTCTGACTCCTGAACAATATTTCACATACAAGTGCAGTGGTATCAAGTACAAAATGTATAGGTTATAGGATTTAGTACATTAATGACCTTAGAATTAACAGGAAAATCTCCAAGTCACTTCTGTTGACTAATCACATCTGGAGGAAAAATAAGTGATAAACTCGTAAGAAAAATGGAGAATCGAAATGGATCTACCAATATTTTACTGGTATTTACAGTGGAAAACTGCTTTGCTCTGTAAAATGGCAGGATGCATTAAAACACAAATTGGTAAATGAGGGGGGAGGAAATGGGGAGAGGAAGAGGAGTGCTGAAAAGGTCCCACAGAAAAATAGATATGTGGGACTTCCCTGGTGGCACAGTGGTTAAGAATCTGCCTGCCAGTGCAGGGGACACAGGTTCGAATCTGGTCTGGGAAGATCCCACATGCTGCTAAGCAACTAAGCCTGTGCGCCACAACTACTGAGTCTGTGCTCTAGAGCCCAAGAGCCACAACTACTGAGCCCATGTGCCACAATTATTGAAGCCCACGTGCCACAACTATTGAAGCCCACGCGCCTGGAGCCCGAGCTCTGCAACAAGAGAAGCCACCGCAATGAGAAGCCCATGCACTGCAATGACGAGCAGCCCCCACTCACCACGAGAGAAAGCCTGCGCACAGCAACAATGACCCAATGTAGCCAATCAATCAATCAATCAATAAGAAACAGACATTGCTGTCAAATACACTGGCATACCATTAACTAGCCAAGTAAAATGAACCTGAGCAAGATCACTAATCGGCTCTGTATCTTGTACTCAACTTCATTTAAAAGAAAAATGACCTTGAAGTTCCATTATATTTGCCAACTTAAATCCCGAGCTTCCCAATTTAAGTATTTTACAGGTTGTCACACTATCATGAAAAGCGCAACTCTTTTTCTTTAATGGGATTTAGGTGGTTAAAATACTGTGCACTATTTGAAAATACATTTACTTGAAAACTGATGCTCGAAAACAACTCATCTGAAGTCCCAGAAAGTGGCCCTTTCTGGAGATATTTATTACAGGTGTCACACGTCCTCACCTTCACATTGGGTTTCGACAGTAGTTTCAACAGCTCTCTGATCTCGCTGTTAAATGGCTTGCTCTGAAGCTCCTCCGCCAGCTGCAGGGGGGTTCACATTGACACGAAGAACAGTTAGTAAGAGCAGGGGGCTGCACGGGCGACAACTGAGAATCTATCTAGCTAGCTACTTTTCAGTGATTAAGCACAAGTCAGCAGGAAAGAAAACAGAGTATCAATCACTGCTCTTCTTTTGCCTCTCTTAGGAGCCCTGAGCCCAGCCCAGGCTCTCCGCTGCGTACAACTCAAGAAATCGTATCAGCCAGATCGCCTTGTGATTTATTGCAAAAAGGGCAAATCTCAACACTTCATCTACGAAATGGTCTTTTGAATGCAGACAAAGGACCACTTGTAAAAAGGACTGGATCAAGCTTTGACACTGAAAAAAAGGAAAAAAAAAAAAAAACAGAAAAAAAGAACTTCTGAATGAGGTGGTGAAATCTACAGGGTTTCCAAAAACCCACAGTAGCTTGTTGTTTAGAGCTGGGGTAAAAAGAACTAGAATGCTTCTAAAAGAGCAAATGATCTGAAACTTTTATTATGTTTACCTACACAGTCTGTTAAATATAAAACAGGTTAATCATAAAATGACTTATAATAGGTTGACAACTACGCTGGTACCACAGATGCTGTCTGTTCTCTATCCCCAGGATCATAAAATCCCATTGGCCAGTTCCAACTGAAGAGAAAAGGGGTGGAGCTTGGAACCTGCCTCGTGTTCTTCATTGAGAGGCCGTTCTATCAACATTACTCAATCTTAGGCTGTAAGAAGGATCATAGCATTTTTGTAAGAAGAAAAACAAGACTCAAATAGGAAAAAAAAAGATTAGAAGTATGAAAAAAATGCAGCACAGAATCCAAAATATGTTTATATACTCTCATTTAAAAACTCTTCTCAAAATTGCATAAAAGTTCCACTTGTCCCGACAGTTTCTAACAAGCTAAAAATAACTGCTCTTATCTCTGGAAAGGACTTTTCTCTAAAGGAGGGGTGTAACATAAATTATACACAAAAAGTAAAACCAGATAAAATTGATATATTCACTGATTACATTTCAAAGAGTGCTTTTCGTTTTTCAAGGTAACTTTTTTTTACAGAATTTGTAACTTACAAAAAGACACAAAAGCCTCTTGGCACTCTTGAATCAAACATTTAAATACATTGCTCTGATGAATCACAAAATGCTAAGATTCTATTTACATAAAAATCTCTAATTTAAAAAAAAATGCAATACTGTTGTAACATGATTGGGCCTCAGTTACACTGGTTTATAAATAAACATTTCCCCTAATCCTCAACAGTAAATGTTTTGAAACTGGTTTTCAAGGCTTTCTCAAGTGCCAAGTGTTTTGGCTCTGCAACACAGAGGTGAGTTTCTTCATAAAGCGTGTATATCGCAACATCCTTGTAATATGTAATCTCTGTAGCTACAAATGGAAGAAAAAAATGTTTGGGGACTAAACAGATAACACACAACTTGGAGATTCATTACATATGCTTTATTTTCTAAACTAGAATACACAGTATTATCAAAGAAAATTAGCCTCTGAAGATTGGTCAGATTTTTTCAGCATACTTACAGCCCGAATATCTTACTAAACTGAACTATTGTTTGTTTTATCATAATAACATAGAAAATTAAAAAACAACAGAAAGGCTGTAGGATGTCACTAAAACCGGCTTCCATGCCACACGTATTTCTTGTCCAGCTCAGTGTCCCCTGTAGTTTATCCAGGTCTGTGCTCAATTCATCCCAGTCCAAAAGCTAACAGTAAGAAACAGCAAGTTAGCTCCCTGCCCCAGATTTAAAACAAAATTATAGCTACAGGAAATTAACTACTCCATCAATGCCGACTGCTGCTCAAATTTATTTTTTGGTTATGAAGGTAATTTGGAAAGGTCTAATATCCATAAATCATTACTATGCCTTATAATCCGTTTTAACAACAATCCTGGCTTTTTATATATTTTGTCTGCCTCATTCCTACCCCAGTATCTGTCAGTTTCAGGACTGTCAGCGACACAGCCATCTCATTTGTTTCTATTTCTCCGAAGCATTTCTCTTGCCTATGATTTTCTCAGACACTTACATCTGACAGTATCTCTCCCCACAGAGGCACAGCCTGTAATTTCTATTACACAGTTACCAAGGCAGGACAAGAGGGTATCTCTATGCAAAATCTTTAGGACAGGAAAGTGAACGAAAATCAGTGTAGTGTCAGCATAAAATCAGGGATGACAGGCCTTTTGGAGATATTTGCAATTTCTTTTGGTTCTCACTCCTAGGATCACAGGCGTCTATCGGCACTAGGATGAGCCCTGCCCCCACGGGGCCATGGAGAACGGGTCCCCTGAGCTCAGAAAGGCACACTTACGTCATCAGCTAAGGCTGCCGCGCCCTGGACGATGGGTGCGGGGTTCTGCTTCTCGTAGTAGTGAAGTTTCTCATGAATCTGGAAGAAGAGCAAACTAGCATAAGTTCACCTGCTAACAAACAACCTGAGATACTTAAATACTCTGATCATTTCAACAGAAACTGATCTGCTGAGCATTCTAAACAAACATTACACGCTTCTATAATCCTACAGGTGACAAACAGGAGTGCACAATTCATCTGCTCCTGTGCATCAGTGTTTGTAACATGAAGTCAGGCTGGGGGGTGGGACCATCATTAAATAGAACCCACGCAAAAATTAAACCTTTATAAAACCTTTAATTTCTAAAACATAACTGCTTCAATACTTCATACTTCGAGCAGCGGTCATAGGTTGTATTCCTGCTAAAAACATAAATTATGATTAAAAGCAAAGCAAGAAGCTGGCAGCCACATCCTCACAGTTTGGTGTGTAATAACGGCCCAGAGCGAAGAACCAGGCATCGTGCGGACAGAGGGCCAGTGCTCCCGGAAGAACTCACTGAGCACACAGCCCCCCCTTCACCTCTCCTTCTCTTTTCTTTTCCCCCAAATTATCAGCTTCCCCCCCCGCCAATTCAGATCTCTATAAAACAAAGGGATTTCTCGTAACTAAAGACATCTCTCACAGCTATTCAGCTTCATAATTTTTCATTTTGTAAAACCAGTAAAATTCTATCACTATAAGATAATTTTGTCCATTTCCCATCACCACTGCCCAAGAAACACAAAGGCAAGAATATATTTTAATGCGTTATAAGACAAACTGAGCTCCTTTAAAACAAATCTAGAATGATAGTTAAGAAATGAAAGGTGCTTCGACAAATTTGTAACTGTCAGCACCTAAGTTTAATCTGTTTCAGCTCTTACACAGGTGCCCTTAAGTTTTTATGCTTGAAAACTTGCTTTAGCCTTTTCGTATTTCACAGTTGAGGAGTTTACCCCCCATTACATATGAAAAACAGTTGTACCTCATGATTTCCTGTTTTTAATAGGTATCAAGTAAAATACTCTTTTAATTATGCTCAAAGCTAACCAAACTCCCTCGTAAAAAGTCTGGAAGATAGATTTTATTTTGATTAGCCAGATGCTATTGCTAAGAGAGGATTCTATTACCTTTTTGGCAACCTGGTACCCGATGCAAAGCATCGGGGAAAGAGTTTTGACACTTATGATATTACCAGAATGATCAGGGTAACATTTTTACTGAATATCTTGAAAGCTTTCAACATTTATCATATTATGGAAATACACAAATTTTAAAGAATGCAAGAAGCTATGAAACAAGTAAGTTGATTTAAAGAAGCTATTAAAGTATAACCTAAAATAAAACCAACCATCCTAAAAGCTAAATTAATTTTGCTTAATTATCAAGAATTAAGTCACCTGAACTGTCAGAATACTAAACTTACCCCGTTCATTAAACTCATCTAACTTGATTGCAACGACCTGTTTAAGTGTCTGTCTTCCTGCAACAATAAACCCCGAGGCTCACGTGCCTGTACTAACTCAGCCTAGCAATCAGGACTCTTAACAATATGGTCTTCAATGAGTTTAGTACTTTAATTCTGTGACCCTCACAAGAACACTGAAAGGTAGAGAGCACCGTCGTCCCAGTAATTTTACAGATAAACAGATCACAGTTAAACAACTGGCTGTGGTCCCGCAAATAGTAAAAGACAGAGCTGGAATTTAAAACTCAGGCCATCTGGCTCAGAGTCGGGGCACTTAATCACTCCACGGGCCTGTCTCTCAGACTAACATCTCATGTCTGCATTCTCCACTGACCTCATTCACTGCTGAATGAATATGACAGAAAGGAGGCTGGATACAGAGGTGACAAATCACAGTGGCTGTTGCCAGTGACGACAGGATGATTGACGGTTCCCGTCTGCCCCTCCCCCTTGGTTTTTCCTTTCCTATGGTTTCTAATTTTTCTAGATTTATCCAACTACTATCATTATAACCTAAAATTACATGCCCCCTATAAATACATTATTTCTCCATTTAATTTGCTTCCTCTGAGCGTTTTTTAAAACAGCTTCCTCTTTCTCCATCATCCTCTCTAGATCCTCATCCAAGAATGTAAGAGCCCGCCTTCCCCTGCCCGTCCCTGGGCTTTGTACTAAACGAAGAATATTTTAAATGTTCTCCTAGAATTTCCAGATGCTGGCAACTCTTTGTCCAGTTGTTTTACTTCAATACATAATTTTAAAAATTAAGTTGGTTAGGACTTCCCTGGTGGCGCAGTGGTTAAGAATCCGCCTGCCAATGCAGGGGACATGGGTTCCATCCCCAGACCGAGAAGATCCCACATGCCACGGGGCAACTAAGCCCATGTGCCACAACAACTGAGCCTGCACTCTAGAGCTCTCGACCCACAACTACTGAGCCTGTGCCCTAGAGCCTATGAGCCACAACTACTGAAGCCTGTGCGCCTAGAGGAGCCTGTGCTCTGCAACAAGAGAAGCCACTGCACTGAGAAGCCCTCGCAACACAACAAAGAGTAGCCCCCACTCTCTGCAACTAGAGAACGCCTGCACACAGCAACGAACACCCAGTGCAGCCTAAATAAATAAATTTTAACAAGAAAAATTGAAAAAAATTAAGTTGGTTAGCAAAGCAAAAATGAATCTAAATAATTTTGAACTGTTTCCAAACATCTTGAAATTCTGCTTTTTACTAGTATTTATAATATTAGGAACAAAAATTTAAAACCAAACTGATGTAAAAACTTTAACATCAAAACAGGTAACATGCACAGACGAGAGTCCACGGTTGCCTGCCGGCACGTTCTGATGGTGGACCCGTCCTCTGCATGTCCACTACGCTACGTCACCATCCACGGGGCTGCTGGACTGAGCACCTGGACTGTGGCTAGTGGACCTGAGCCACTGAATTTTTAATTTCAATTAATTTACATTCAAATACCCATATGTGGCTAGTGGCTTCTACACTGGATAACATGGCAACACTTTATATTACACACTCTGTAACTTCCCTTTATGCCCCAGAAAAGTTCACTCTGATATATAGTTTGGCAAGTTTCCTGAGGGGTAACATTCTGGAATCCAACAGACAAACTATAACCAAAGACTTGGCTTTAGCAATAAGGCAAGCAGCACCCCTTCCTAAATATTATGGATTGCCAAACCTGCAAAGTCTCATTTATTTTAAATAAACATTTCCCTTTGCAGATTCAACCGCATACTAAAAGCGCACTTGATTTTTCTCCCTTGAAGAACAAGAAGAGAGCAAAAGTGGAAGGAGTTGAGCAGAGAAAGGACCTCGGGTTAAAAAAAAAGTCTGGAGAGAAGGGAAGACTCTGGTTACATTAATTTCATGTGATAAAAAAAAAGGCAATTATTCAAAAATAAGATCCTAAAAAAGAATGGCGTGCTGAAATGTTTAAAATACACTACTAAGAAAAAAGGACAATTCAAAACATATACACATTTATGCTCTCTTAAATAGTGTCCATAAGGGTGTGTCTTCTATAATTATATTTCTAATCAGAAGTCAGTTAAAATAAAAATCACTTGTATATATAACCAAGGCTTATAGGAAAGCTATAAGTACCTTCATTTACATTTCATAACATCTTGAAAATAAATGTTCAATTTCTGTAATGAAATCTGTAAGGAAATCTGGTGCCAATAATCTAAGTTTAGAGCATGTACAGTAGGAACTGCCTTAAATGAAGCTGCAATAACAAAAGTATAAATAAAGCTTGACAGTCTCAAGGCAATCATTTGTTTTAAACATCTCAGCGATGTGTAGAGATGAACTGAATGATATTAAATAAACCAAAGCTGTAAAATCCTTTTCCTGCCTTCTAATTATGAGTATTAAAAAGCACTGAAGGGTGACTCCCTCTTGCAAGAGCACCGGAATTACAACCAACTGCTGAACAATCATCGACAGAAAGACACTGGAACTCAACAAAAAAGACACCCCACATCCAGAGACAAAGCAGAAGCCGCAATGAGACAGTAGGAGGGGCGCAATCGTGTTAAAATCAAATCCCATAAATGCTGGGTGGGCGACTCACAAACTGGAGAATAGTTATACTGCAGAAGTCCACCCACTAAAGTGAGTGTTCTGAGCCCCACGTCAGGTTTCCCAACCTGGGAGTCCAGCAACAGGAGGAGGAATCCCCAGAGAACCAGACTCTGAAAGCCAACGGGCTTTGATTGCAGGACCTCCACAGGACTGGGGGAAACAGCGACTCCACTCTTGGAGGGCACACAAAAATGTGTGCTCACCAGGACCCAGGGGGAAGGAGCAGTGACCCCATAGGAGACTGAACCAAACCTACCTGCTGGTGTTGGGGGGCTGCCTGCAGAGGTGGGGGTTGGCTGTGGCTTGCCGAGAAGAAGGGGGCACTGGTGGCAGGAGTTCTGGGAAGTGCTCATTGGCCTGAGCCCTCCCAGAGTTCGCCATCAGCCCCACCAAAGAGCCTGTGGGCGCCAGTGCTAAGTGGCCTCAGGCCAAAGGACCAACAGCTGGGAACACAGGCCCACCCACTGGCAGACAAGCAGATTAAAGCTTTACTGAGCTCTGCCCACCAAATCAGATTAAAGTCTTACTGAGCTCCACCCACCCAGTCCTACCCACCATCAGTCCCTCCCATCAGGAAGCACCCAGGAGCCCCCTGATAGCTTCCTCCACAAGAGGGCAGACAGCAGTATCAAGCAGTATCAGCAGTATTTCATCTTGTGGAACTGAAAACCACAGCCAGAGAAAGATAGAGAAAATAAAAAAGCAGAGGACTTTGTACCAGATGAAGGGACAGGATAAAACACAAGAAAAACAATTAAATGAAGAGAAGATAGGCACCCTTACAGAAAAAGAATTCAGAATAATGATGGGGAAGATGATCCAGGACTTTGAAAAAAGACTGGATGCAAAGATTGAAAAGTTTACCAAAGACCTCAAAGAATTAAAGAGCAAACAAACAGAGATAGGCAACACAATAACTGAAATGAAAAATACACTAGAAGGAACCAATAGCAGATCAACTGAGGCAGAAGGATGAATAAGTGACCTGGAAGACAGAATGGTGATAATCACTGATGCAGAAAAGAATAAAGAAAAAAGAATGAAAAGAACTGAAGACAACCTAAGAGACCTCTGGGACAATGTTAAACACACCAACATTTGCATTATAGGGGTCCCAGAAGGAGAAGAGAGAGAAAAAGGACCCGAGAAAATACTGGAAGAGATTCTAGTTGAAAACTTCCCTAACATGGGAAAGGAAATAGCTACCCAAGTCCAGGAAGTGCAGAGAGTCCCAGGCAGGAGAAACCCTAGGAGAAACACACCAAGACATATAGTAGTCAAACTGAAAAAAATTAAAGACAGAGAAATGTTATTAAAAGCAACAAGGGAAAAACAACAAATCACATACAAGGGAACTCCCATCAGGTTAACAGCTGATTTCTCAGCAGAAACTCTGCAAGCCAGAAGGCAGTGGCATGATATATTTCAAGTGATGAAAGGGAAGACCCTACAAGCAAGAATACTCTATCCAGCAAGGATCTCATTCAGATTCAAGGGAGAAATCAAAAGCTTTACAGACAAGCAACAGCTAAGAGAATTCAGTACCACCAAACCAGCCCTACAACAAATGCTAAAGGAACTTCTCTAAGTGGGAAATATAAGAGAAGAAAAGGACCTACAAAAACAAAACAATTAAGAAAATGGTAATAGGAACATACATATTGATAATTACCCTGAATGTAAAAGGACTAAATGCACCAACCAAAGACACAGACCAGCTGAATGGATACAAAAACAAGACCCATATATATGCTGTCTACAAGAGACTCACTTCAGACCTAGGGACACA
This sequence comes from Hippopotamus amphibius kiboko, assembly GCF_030028045.1. Classification (NCBI taxonomy): domain Eukaryota; kingdom Metazoa; phylum Chordata; class Mammalia; order Artiodactyla; family Hippopotamidae; genus Hippopotamus; species Hippopotamus amphibius. The sequence goes on along the minus strand of NC_080189.1, from coordinate 135,624,923 downwards.
TACAGACTGAAAATGAGTGGATGGAAAAAGATATTCCATGCAAATGGAAATCAAAAGAAAGCTGGAGTAGCAATACTCAGATAAATTTTTTAGACTTTAAAATAAAAAATGTTACAAGAGACAAGAAAGGACATTACATAAAGATCATGGGATCAATCCAAGAGAGGAGATAACAATTATAAATATATATGCACCCAATATAGGAGCACCTCAATACATAAGGCAAATGCTAACAACTATGAAAGAGGAAATGCAAGGCAGAAATAGAGACACAGATGTAGAGAACAGACATATGAACACCAAGTGGGGAAAACGGGGGGGGGGGGGGTTGGGGGAGGAATGAACTGGGAGATTGGGATACCAAATTGTATACTCTACATATATGCTGTTTATTGTCTGTTAACTGTATCTCAATAAAAGTTCTTTTAAAAAAAAAAAAAAGCTCTGAAGGGTCTTCTTAGATGGCACAGTGGTTAAGAATCTAACTGCCAATGCAGAGGACACAGGTTTGATCCCTGCTCCAGGAAGACCCCACATGCTGCAGAGCAACTAAGCCCATGCGCCACAACTACTGAGGCCATGTGCCACAACTACTGAAGCCCATGCACCTAAAGCCCATGTTCCATAACAAGAGAAGCCACCACAATGAGGAGCCCGTGCACCACAATGAAGAGTAGCCCCCACTCCCGCAACTAGAGAAAGCCCATGTGTAGCAACGAAGACCCAATGCAGCCAATAAATTAATTTTTTTAAAAGCACTGAAAATAACTACACGATAGTTTGAATTGCTGTTGTGTTAATCATAGTACTCAATCCAGAAGTAGTGCTTGTGTGCACACAGACACTACAGGTGTGGGCACGTGCACGTACACACACACACGCACACACACACACGCATGCACACACCCCTATCTCCCTCCTTTATTTAAAACATGGAGAGTTTTAAATAAAGGAGGGAGTTTTAAAACAGGGAATTCAGTATTAAAAGAAGGTCTACCGGTCACAACGACAGACAAGAAGAACTCAAAATTACATACTATAATATGTAAAGATTAAAAAAATGAAAGTATTCTAATGGCTGGGACTGTCTTTTAAAAATAATTTAATCTTTCTGCAAAAGGAAAAAAAAATGTAGCTCAAGAGAGAAAAAGGGGACAAGAAAGAGAAGGGTAAATTTAAAGCCACATCTCCTTTATCCATTCATCTGTTGATGGAAATTTAGGTTGTTTCCTTATCTTGGCAACTGTGCATCGAATAGCCCATGTCGTTTATGGATGTATATATGTTTAAAAATATGAACGTGTGTATGGGAATATATCCAGCAGTTTCAGCATAATGTTCTCCCTCCAGGAGAGGGAGGAGGAGGGGAGTGGCCTTTAGTCACACTTCATGATTTATTTCATAAGATATCTGAAGCGAATATACCAGGTTAATACTGCTTTAATTCTGATTCTGGGTATGCAGTTTATTTATCATATTTTCTTATTTTTTAAATGTCTATGTTTTAAAATAGAACATTAATAATGAAACTATTTCAAAAATTTTAGAAGTTAAAACATAAACAAATGGGACAAACAAAATATATGTATACGTATAACTGAATCACTGCTGTAAACCTGAAACACAGTACATCAACTACCCTTCAATTAAATAAACCAATGCAAGCTATTGTTGTTTTAAAGGTATGTAAGTGGCAGTGTTTCCGTTACAACTGAATTTTCATTCAATACTATTTACGATATCTGGGTTGATGCATGTGGATCTCGTTCTTTCATTCTGACAGCTGAGTAATATTTCATCACATTAATTAACAGTGGTTTATACATCCATTTTTAAATTGAGGAATACTCTGGCTGTTAACACACTCTGCTGTTAAATATCCTTTCACATGACTCCTGCCTGCACTATCTGGACGCCTAAACGTGTTTACGTGTTTCCTGGAACCCTTGCTAATACTTGGTGTTGGCATTTTGCCAGTGGGTGTGAAGTGGAGTCTCCCTAAGGTTTCCCTGTATATCTTCTCCAGAAAGCAGAAAGCTGCTCTCCAGCACCAACCGTGTCCCTCCACGGGGACTCCCTGCAGCTGGACAGCGGCGACAGGTCAAGGGCTGCACTTTGAGGACACCCACTCCTCCCTCGCCTGCAGCCAGGTGAACGGACGAGATCAGAGGGCAAGCGAGGACCGTTAGGTGTAAGTTCTCAGTGAAGAAACTGGCTGGCTTCCTCCACCCGGATGTGGGTTACGACAGGGCCTGCGAGACAGCAAAGCCACCAGATGGAAGGAAGCTGGGTCCCCAAATACCTTAGCGGGGAGAGTAACGCATCAGTCTGGCAAACACCTCCAAGTGATGACTGAGTGAGAAACAAACTCCTATTGCACCTAAACCTGTCCAGTTCCTGGACTACTGGTCAATTGCTGAGCCCACCTTAAATAACACAGTGGCCCTCGGCAGACATAAGTCATTTTAACACCTAGCTTTTTCTTTACGGCTGTGCATTTTGTTTAAGAAAGCATTCCCTATCTTAATGTAATAAAGAGATACTCCTGTGACTTCTTTAAAGTTCTGCAGTTTTACTTTATATACTGACGTCTTAACCCACACTGAGGAGGAGCTCTTGACCTTTATCTTTTTCCAAAAGGACACACCACTTAATCCTTTCACAATGATGGTAATACGACCTGTTACTTATTGAACTCCGACCACAAGCGTTGGCACCTGAGCTCTCTATTCTGTTCCTAGATTTGTCTCTCTAAGCCAATACCGTTACTATATTTTTTTTAAAGAACTTTTATTGAGATACAGTTAACATACAATAAACTACATATCTTTAGAATGTACAATTTGGTATTTTTTTTCTTATCAGTAATGAATATACGGCAATCCCAATTTCCCAATTCATTCCCCCCTAAACCATTACTATATTTTTATCCACACATTTGATACTTAGTAAGGCAAAACTTCTTAGCCCTTTATTCTTATACAAAGCTTTTTGGATCCCATATTCCATGAAAAACCAAGTTGGCATGTCTTAACCTCATTCTCTCTCTGCATTCTGGGAATTTTCCTGAAATCTAACTTTTTATCTCATTTACTCGCTCTCTTAAGCTGTGTCTAATCTCTGAGGAACTCAGCCATAGAGTTTTTTGGTGTTTTTTTAGTGACTATACTTTTTATTCCTATCATTCAAAGAATTTGACAGATCCTTCTGTTCTAGCACCCAGTGTTCTTATGATTGAGGCCTCCTTTTATGGCTAAGATCACTTTAAATGTACTTATTTTATAGGCTATAAGACATTTACTGTATAGGGTGCTTAGGTGTTAATCTTGCTATTGGTGGCGTCTGCTGACTGGAGGCTGGAGGGAAACTGTTTTCTCAAATGCACTGTAATTTGGGTTTGTTACTAAGTCTTTAGTGCGGCAGTTACATGAGGGAGTCCTCGGTGAAAGGTATACCTTTTCAGAAGTACTTTTTATTTGCTTCCGATAGGTGACCTTGAAATAGCACTAGCCCCTTTGCTAACTTCACAGCTCAGGATTCTTAGATTTTGTAGATTAAAAAAAACTCACACCCCAACCCATGGACCAACCAATTCATGGTGACAGATTCTTAAACTAGACTTTCTTCTGTTCCTACTAATCCCAGGAAGAGACAGACCAGATCCTTCACCATCTGGCCCCTTCACCTAGAAAGGGATTTGGAATCTTCCTCACCTGCCCATTCTCTAATAGAGTAACCCTAGAAGAGTAGCCGTTTTCTGTGCTTCTCCGTATTTCCTGCAGCTCGAATGTCAGGACAGTAGCCCTCACCCCCACCCCCAGCCAACCCCTCCAACACAGACACAACAGGAGCCTAAGCAGTCAGTTACCTGTAGAGCATTCGGTTTCCACTTCGGTTCTAAAACAAGTGATTTCCCTTTCTTTCTTATAAGCTTCGTAATGCATTTAAAAGAATGTTTGCAATTATCCAGAATTTCTAAGAATTTCTTGTAGGAACTAGAAGGCTGGGTTGGTTATTTAATGTAAATTAATTCTGGCATCTAACAAGGTAGCATCCAGTTCCCTTGTGCAATATTATTATAAAAGCAAAAAAAAAAAAATCACTGTTTACTTCCAGGAGGAGATACTAGGTACCTTTACATTTGAACTTGCATGAGTAATTATGTTCATCTGGCTGGCGAGATCCATTTCGGTCAGTGTTTCTACCTGATCTTACTTTTTTTTTTTAAGCTGAAAAGAACAGTTTATCTAATTTGGAATTACTTTTTCACGGTTAAAGGAGAGATCCTTTTAATGTTTTTGTCTCTAGGTCCTCCTTCTCTGTGGCATGAGTTTATGAGTATACTTGTACTTATAGGCACTGTTAAAAAACAGAACTTTGAGGCTATAACTTTACTCCCAGGACACAGCCAGAAGGGGCAGGGAGGGAGGGGGAGCCTTTCCACAGGAGACCACTGGGAGCCCCTTCTCCTTTGCCTGCCATTCAGGCCAGGGTGTTTGCAACATTGTTACAAAGATTCTCATAAGGGACATGGGATAAAGTGGTTATAAGCACCAAAAACCGCTTTTAGGCTTCAGATAAATTATAAAAAGCAATAAACCATCAACCTTTGGATTTTGGTTGATTATGTAGTGATTCTATTTGAAATCACTTCCCAGAACTTTCTCTGCAGATCAGATTCCTTTAGTTCCCAGAACAATATTCTAGAGGGAGCAGCCAGGACATTAAAGTTTCTTTGGAATGTGCCAGTGATTCAACAAAAACTGAACTTGAATTATTCACTCCAGAAGCATATAAACTGTCCAGTACTTGTACATACCTCTTTCATTCCTCTCTCATAGTGAAATGATCAGATTTGCCATTAGAAATACAAAAATCTGTATTTCAATAATAATTGAAAAGCTGGGAACGGCTAAATTTTTATCAGGATGATGGTGGATGTTATCACAAATGGCAGATGGGGAATTGTGAGATCATGGAACTTGGCCGGGTCTCAGTGTACAAGTAGCAGTCAATTCTGTTCTATGCCTACTTGTAGTTTACATTTTAACAAGCAAGCTCTGTAATTACAGCTCTAAAAGAAATCTTTTAGGAACAAAAGATGAAATGAGCTGTCTTAAAAACTGGCAAATTTCATAAAATGTATACATATGTGGAGAAATATAATCCTTTATAAGATTAAAATTATAACTGGCATATGTGTGTATATACATGCATCTGTGTACATATGTCTATATTTATACCTATATCTTAGTTTTTTCTTTTGGAAATGTGATTTCTTAATTGTGACAAGCTTAAAATTATACATCTAAGCCAAAAATTACAATAAAAATCACCTTGTGTTCATATGGGAGAAAAGGGGGAGAAAAGGGGGAAAAAAGTGGCAAATTGCAAGTCTAGAGTCCACATTGTGGGCAGATGGCTCTCAGTAGATCAAGGCCTCCTAAGTATTTTTCTAGGAAACTAATCCAAAACTTTCACCAAAAACTCAAAGGGGTCTATGATCCCAAGAAGGTTAAAAACTCTTATTTTAGGTTCCCAATACAGACGGATGATTCATGCGAAGAGGCTTAGACCCCATGCCCCTCCAAAAGCCATTAAAGAGGAAACCCGAGGCCAGATTTGTGCTTCCCTCCACTTTCCTTGTAGAGATGGGGGGGGGGGGGGGGGGTGTTCTGGAAACAGGAAACCAGTTAAGAGGGCTTTGCTCTAGTGGTAAGAAATCCCAGCAGACTTGGCACTGCTTTGCGCAGATTACTCCGGAGGTTCCTCGGGCCCAACAGACTCCATCGCCTCCCAGCAGCCGCCACTACTGCCTGTACCCCCAAGCCTGCCGTGAAATGGGATAGACAGTCACCCCTCGGTAGCCGCAGAGGACTGGTTTCAGGAGCCCATGTGGGTACCAACATCTGCAGATGCGCAAATCCCTTATATAGAGTGGCGGTGGTGCAGGGAATATAGCTGGCCCTCCCCAGCCGTCAGGTCGCCATCCACGGGCTCGATCAAAAACTCCCAGCTGTTGTTCTTCTTGCTTCCCCCAAAGATAAGCATACGGGTTCATGATGTTTTCAGGATTTTACTGCTATTCACATGGGGGCAAAGGACAAGGGCAAAGAAAAATAAACATGCAGAATATATACCATTCTCACAGTTGTTAAAAATGGAATACCAATTTAATTTATTAAGAGCCTTGGGTTCAAAATACATTTGCATTTAAATTCCACTTCTGCACCTTACTTGCCAGTTAGACCATTTACTTAACTTTTGCAATGGACTGAATGTTTATGTTTCTCCTCAAATTCATATGTTGAAACTTATTCCCCCAATGGGATGTTACCGAGAGTGGGTCTCTGGGAGGTAATGAGGTCATAAGGGCGGAGACCTCCTGAATGAGGTTAGTGCCCTTACAAAAGAGACACCAGGGGACCCCATCCCCTCCTCCCTATGTGAGGACACAGAACAAACAAAGGGGTGTTTATGAACCAGGAAGCAGGCCCTCACCAGACCTCAAATCTGCTGGTGCCTTGATCTTGGACTTCCCAGCCTCCAGCATTACTAGAAATACATTTCTCTTGTTTATAAGCCCTCAGTGTATGTATGCTGTTAAGCAGCCCAAAGAAATGAATATAACTTTCTAAACCTCAGTTCCTTCATATTTAGAATAGAATAATATCAGTACCTACCTATAGGGTTATTGTGAAAATTAAAGTAACCATTAAAAGAACTACATGCTGTCTCTGGAAAATAGAAAATACCCCATAAATGGTAGCTTATGTCCCAATTCTCCCTCAGACCCTCTACTGACATTCCAGGGAGAGGACACATTAGTTTCTCCTTGATGACATCACAATGCACACGCACGCTGGTGAGTCAAAAATTATCCGCACTCTGATTATATTAAAACTTCTGTTGGCCTCGCTGCCTTATCAGCACTTTCTGTTCAAGGCTACTCTTTCCCCAGTCACTGCTATGCAGGTGTGAACGTGTTAACATCAGTTCATTTGCAACTGCAGTGCGAGCAAAAATGGATGCCCCACTTGTGATTTGCACAAAAGAAGAGCAGCATGCAGTGATTTGTTTTTTGTGATCTGAGGGTGTGCACATCCGTACACTTCTGTCCACACTGTCAACACTCTGCAAAAACTTTATTTTGAGGTGTTAAAGCATCCTCCCTATAGTCCTGATCTTGCTCTATCAGGCTTTCGCCTGTTTGGTCCCCTTGAAAGCAGCCTAGGAGGACAAAAATTCACTTCTGATGAAGAAGTGAAGACAGCAGTGCATTCGTGACTTGCAGCTCAGACTAAAACATTTTTAAATAACGGAATATGAAAGCCTGTTGACAGATGGACAAAGTGTATTGAAAAGCAAGGAGATTATGTTGGAAAATGATGTATTTGTCTTTTCTAAAAGTTAGTTAAAATAAATTCTACAGCCAGAGTACAGGTAATTTTTGACTCACCCTCGTATAAGATACAACTGATGCCTAAAGATAACATCAAAGCAGAATTACCACCTCTGCTCAAGTAGGGAATACACATTTCTGACTAAATGCCACCCCCCTTTGACATTTCTTCAAAAACAAAGTAAAAGAAGAAAAGGACTTGAATGAAGGCAGTGGCCACCAGGTTAAGAAACCTTGAGTGGATGCAGAAAAGGCAGAAGTTAATTCTGACCACAGCAAATAGCAAATGATGGAGAAAGTGCAAGACCAATGAGATTTCCAGGCAGAATGTGGTTTGTGATGAAAAATGGGTATCGACACATTTGTTAACAAGTGCAAAAAGGACCCATCTTAAAGCAACCATCACTCTAGTTGCCCTGTTCCCAAAGGAGAAAGTTGTGTCTTTGGGGAGAAGACAGGATGAATTCCTCACAGAGCAGAAAGTTCAACACCTAAATGGAAGGGTTCTCGGAAAAAAGAGTAACCATCAGAATTACTTCCAAGACCATACCAAACTGGCCATCTTTTGTCAGCCACCATCTCCCTAAGGGAATGTAAAGACCCTCCGCCCACAATCCCAAGTTCTGTTGAAGCTGATGAGGAAACACATAGTTTTGAGATGAGCTAGGCTCTGGTAGGGAAAGTGGAGTACATTCCAACGTGGCTGTTCGGAAAATGAGTGTCAGACAAGAACCAGACTTCATTCACAGTGGAAATACCCAGTGATCATAAATTAGCTGTCACTTCCTCACTCAAATCTGTCAATGCCTCACCACTGCACTTGACATTAAGGATAGGATTGTCAATGCACTTCAAACTTCAAGATAACTGGGGTCCTGCGTGACCAACCAGGTTCCAGCTGGAGCTACTCTCTCCCAAGTGCCAACCACAGGGACCTCGTGTTACTTCCCGGAGCCCGCAGGGTCCCTCCCCCACCAAGGCTGCCTCTCTGCCTGCAACACTGCTGACCCCTGCGGTTGCCCACACTCACCTGTGGATCTCAGCTCAAATGTCACTTACACAAAGACACAATCCCCAACGATCCCACTCAATCAAATGAGCGCCCCACATTATTCGTCCTGACAGCTCCCTGTGCTTCTTGATCACCACCCTTATCAGATTTCGGATCTGCAGATCCATTTCTTTACCTGCCCACACCTGTCCCCACTAGATAATGAAATTCATGAAGCACGGACAGTGTCCCTAGAGTTCCCACTACGTCCCTTGCTCCTAGCCCAATACCCCTCATAAAATAGAAGCTCAAAAGCTAAAATTATTGTCAATTAACGATAAAAGGATCTATGAATCTTGCAATCCCAGCCAGCCAGTAACATTCTGAGATCACAGTTTAGAGGCTGGTGAGTGATTTTTTTCCTTCTTGCCTCCAAATTGATGTCTACTGCCCAGAGCTGAAGAAAGAGTGTGAAGTCCACATTCTAATGAAAACTTCCAACAACTGGAAATACATCTGCCTAGAGCGTAACAGGTGTTTGAAATAAAACCATCAACCATCCTTACTGTGCCACCTGCCCCTTCCCTCTGTGTGTACATGTATGTAATATACATATATGTGTAATACTATATGAAAGAGTACAAAGGAAAGAAAAATTGTCTTATCAAGACAGGAAGAGAGAAAAATAGGCGTAGGGAGTCTACAGCCTAGGAAAGAGAACCCCTCTCGGAGAATAAAGTACAGATACAAATACTGAAAAGAGCCTCTCCAGCTGAGGCAGCCGACTAGCTGGTTTAGTCTTTGTGTGGCTCTAATCAGAGGATGAAGAGCAATGGGGGTGGGGGGGGGGTCACTCCTGCTTGGTCTGCAATGATGTGTGAGTCTCCTAGGGGGCAAGTGGCCCCCGCTGCAGGGGGCTGGGCTGGAACCGCCCCGCTGATAATCCAGCCAACACCTCCATAAAGGCTGTGGGTCTTACCAACTGTGCCCCTGGAGAGACGCACCGTCTGCACACTTAACACAAAAAGGCGAGGGTGCCAGGAAGTGTCAGCCTGAGTGGCGGCAACAACGTGAACAATCAAGCCAAAAATACTGTCCCTTTCCCCAGCACCCTGGAAGAGCTGGATCTCCTCCCAGGAGCAAAACAGTCCATCTCCCAAGTGTGTGTGTGTGTGTGGGGGGGGGGGGGGGGGGGGATGGAGGGGGGGGGAGGGGATGAAAGGACACGCTGCTGCCCACCCCCACGTCAACTTGGCTACCCCAGGCTGGCACTAGGGAAGGAAAGAGGTGAGCTGTAAATCTGATGTGACAAAGCAGTCTTAAACGGGTCTTTTAATAACTGAAAAGGTCTTAGAAGTTATGGCCTTTGCAAGAAACTTTGCTTAAGAGATAGAAAAGCTAGTTCCAACGTAACACATTTTGGCACAGTGACTGGAGAAAAATTAAAACTGCCTTGTATTTGCATTGAGCTGTTCACTGTGCTGACTGCAGTAGCAGCAACCAACTGCAACCTAATGCTTTTGGTGTCAGAACCCCTTCGTCCTCTTAAAACTCACTGAGGACCTCAAAGAGTTTTTACGTGGGTCTTTTAAATTGGTATTTGTAGCAGTGAAAACTAAGAATTTTTTAAATTTTATTAATTAATTTAAAATAACCCATATGTTAAAATAACATTTTTCATAAAATGAAAAACAAGTAGGGACTTTCCCGGTGGTGCAGTGGTTAAGAATCCGCCTGCCAATGCAGGCGACACAAGTTTGACCCCTGCTCCAGGAAGATCCCACATGCCTCGGAGCAAATAAGCCCGTGCACCACAACTACTGAGCCTGTGCTCTACAGCCCGTGAGCTACAACTACTGAGCCCATGTGCTGCAACTACTGAAGCCCATGTGCCTAGAGCCCGTGCTCCTCAATGAGAAGCCACTGCAATGAGGAGCCCGTGCACTACAACGAAGAGTAGCCCCTGCTCACCACAACCAGAGAAAGCCTGTGTGCAGCAATGAAGGCCCAATGCAGCCAATAAGTAAATAAATACACAAATGTATAAAATAAATACATAAATAAAGTTTCCAGAATAAAAATGTTAGAGCGAAGAGTTATACTGTTTTACAAATTTGTCAGTATCTTTCAGTCCTGGCTGAAGTAGCTGGATTCTCCAGAGTGCCTCTGTGTTCACTTTGTTGGGATATGTTGCTTTGGTTGAAGTAAAGGAAGAAAATCAGGCCTCACACAAACTGGGAAAAGGGAGTCATATTTTTTCAGCTAATTGTGGAGAGTCACGGACTCAACACCGGGTTGCTACAGGTGGTGGCTGTGTAGAGGCGAGCTGCAATGTGAACTCTGAGGCCTTATCCATGAGCCTTCCAGCCTCCATTACATCACAATCACTGAGCTATGCGGGTTTTCCAAATGTTCACACATTTCATGTGCAACAACGACGATACAATCACATTTGTCAATATCACCACTGATTTCATCCCAAAGGGAAGCCGGCGACCTCACAGTGGCAGAGACAAAGGCTTCAAAATTCTAGTAATGGCCTGAAAGCTTGCATTTTATCGCTGGCAACACTAGGGCTGGCTGCTGTCCTTGAAGTGTCCAGCTCACTTCAATTATTTGAGAAAATGTTTTCTGACCATCACGTAATCTGAATAAACATAGCTCCTGTGTCAGTCATTCTTGGAAGTATGAAAGGTACCCTATGAAAAAAGGCAGCCGGTTTAGTTCTCGAAACACACATTTCTACGATTGCTCTGATACGTGGCGAAGTGCTCTCTGAGTACGTCTCACGCCTTCTATGTTACAAGGACTTGAGGGCAGAAAGACACGTCCTCAATGGTTACGGTTTAATGCAATTAATCGTCTTTTCTGCTTCACCAAGCACAATCTTAACTAAAACTGGCATTTGTTTTTGCCTGTGAGTGGGCGGCAGTGAGAACATAATGACGACCAACCAGTACCATTTGGGGCCGCTGCCCTGACTTGTGTGGACACATCAGCTGTCTTACCCACCACTGCTTTTCTCCATCAATGCAAATGCCAATCCACTGATAAAAGCAAAGAACATCACAATACTATTACGAAAATAGTTTTCACCTTGCGGACCCCTGAAATAGTATTCAGAATCCTCAGAGGTCCAGAGACCACACTTTGAGAATCACCACTACATAAAATTCTGTGTGTGTGTAATAAACGAAAGCAAAGCTAATATTTCTTTCTGGCTGCACCACCCACAGTGAATTATACGAGTCTAGCATAGGAATATTAGCATTTTTTTTGCCTTACACGCACTTTCTTTGGGATCTAGCGTTTGACCTGAAACCGCAGGTCCAGGTTCATGATTCCTGTTACTCTCAGAACCATGTGGTACTTTTCTATAAAGCCACACATTCCAGGTCTGAAAAGTGGCAGTGGGAAGCTTTAAGTAAAAGGCTAGTATTAAAGAGTTAACTTAAACAGAGACACACGACAGGTTTCAGCATTCCACGAAACTTAAGTTTGCTCCATCTCTTAATGTCTCTATTCACATTTTTTTCAAAGTTCTGACTTTGATGTCTTTCACGCTGGCCTGTTGCTGCAACTGTTAGTACATTTAAACTTAAGCAATTTATAACAGTGTCCCAGACCAAGTGCCTCTGGCATCGGCCCAAGACTGCTATTATCATCTTCTTTTATTTATTGCACCGTTTCAAAACTGTCCTTTCTCTCTCACATTTGTATAAGGTTTTCAATTTTTTACTTTTTCCTTTTACGTATTTTTATGTCCTAAAATGGTATTCTATTTTTCTGCTTGTATAATAACATAAAAAGGCATTTGCTTGTTCTACTACCATCACAGCCGGGATATTTTAACGCCCTTAAATAATTGTGTTTGTAATTGTAGCAAATCTAATCCCAACTGTACCGCATCTAAAAAATGGCATTCTTTTCTTCCCCCTCTAAGTTTTATATAAAACACAGCTAAGCACTCCCCTCCTATTTTTGGCAGAGTTACCTAGAATATTTATCTTTCTATGAAAAAACATTTTTAAGTAGAAAAACAAAGCTGCTATTATATATGAGGCTTTGCAGACATGAGTAATCAAATACACCTCTTGGTCAATAAGAAACAAAAACTTATAATGACTTTGTTTAAAGGAAGATGGACCCTAGGTAGGGAGAAGAAATTCATACCAAAATTAACCATTTTAATCTTGTTCCAAAATAAAATTTTCCTACCACCTCGAAGCTAAACATCATAGGCTTCTAAAGTGTAAGTTTTAAGTATTTCTAATTTATTTCTAATTAAAAAAAAAATGAAACCTCAATTTTCTAAGATTATTTTCCCAACTTTTCACTCTATTAAGTCCTTAGAATTATAAAGGTATATATGAAAACATCTTTACAGAAATGAAATTGTAAAAATTTTATGCCTTTCTACTAGCTTTAAAACGATCTCAGATACCAAAAGGTATACAAAATCTAATTATTTTTAAATGGTAGAGGTTAAAACATAATTACTGGTTTAGTTTAGGCCTCCAACATTCCCAGTCACAATTCACGATGCAACTGAATGCCATCTTCAGGGCTGAACCTGTCAAATCTTACTACTCTGAGATCAAGCCGAACTTTCCCCCCAGATCAATTAAAACAAGGAATTGTTTAATACTAAAAGCTGAATGGAAGAAGCTCTGGATCTCAAGAGATGAAAGATAACTCTCAGAAGGAGCAAAAGGACAGTTTTTCCATCAAGTTAATATTTTACATGTGGAAATATCAACAATTCCACTCCAGGACAGAAGAGCTTCCTTGAAAACACAGAACAAGGCCTTCCAGTTTTGAGATGGTGAATTGTATGCACAAGTTTATCACTCTTCTTACTCAGGATCCTACTGAAATGACCAAATAATGTACAAAAAAATTTTCATGCATGGTAATAGCAGAGAAAAATGCCATCCAAAGACCAGGAAACACTGGAACATTTCTAGAAAACAAAAAGACAAAACACTAGGATAAGCCTATCTGTATCATCATTTTCTACACTCACAGGCAAAGAGGGACCCGTGTAGGAGGGTGGGCTTGTTGCCATCACAGGTCCAAGGAACCCCGAGCTCCGGGAAGCAGGGGTTTGGGAGAAGAGCAAGGAGGAGATTATTAATATTCTTTATTCAACAATAATGTATTAAGTGCGGTGGGGGCTGCTTATAAAATGACTCTCCAAGTCCTGTCATCATTTCCCCTCCTGTATGGGCTGCACCTAAGGACGTAGCTGCAGTGAACAGAAAGAAGCAAAGGTGATGGGGCATCACTGCTGAGGTTAGGTTATACGAGACCATGACTTCCATGTGGCTGGCCGCGGGCACGCACGCGGGCACGTACTCTCCCTCCCTCCATCCTCATATCTCTCTCTTCACTCTGACCTTCCTGCTTCCCATTCCGAGGATCTCAGGATGACACCGGACCCACTCACGTGACCCAGGATTACCTCCATATCTCAAAATCCTTCATTCCATCACATCTGAGTCCCTTCTGCCTTGTGAAGTGACACACCCAGAGGTTCTGGGGATGAGGACGTGGACAGCTTGAGGTGAGGAGGCTTTACTCTGTCCACCACGCTGGACTGCACTTCCTGTCTGGGCAGGTGCCCGACCGCTCCCACCTGAGGCTCAGGTAAACCTTCCCCGCTTAGGGCTCTGCACCTGAGTCCCTCTGTCTAGGATGCTCTGCCTCCAGATCTGCAAGGCTAACTCCCTGTCACCAAGGTCTTAATTAAAATATCACCCCTTAAGTTCTGGGGGTGTGATGGGCAGGGTGGTGACTCCAGTTAACGATACTGTATTACAGACTTGAAAGTCGCTAAGGAGTAAATCTTAGATATTCTCACCCCTGAAAAAAGAAATTATAATTCTGTGATGCAACGGAGGTGTTAACTAACATTATTGTCGTGATCACTGTGCAACAGATACACATATCAAAATTTTTAATTAAGTAAATGAAAACAATACTGCCTTTTCAAAGACGTCGTCCATGGTCCTGTATCACTGCTTCTCACATCACCCTGTTTTATTGCTTTCAGAGCACTTTTCACTATCAGAAATTATCTTCCTCACTTAATTGTTACTTCTTTAATGTCTGTTCTGTGAGAAAGGGAGGCCCAGGGCCTGGAGCAGTGCAGAGGCTTGGTGCCACTCAAACACTCATCAGACAAATAAATCTGTAGGATAAAAAGCACTTGGGGTTCGGCTGCCTCTAGTGGGGGCAGGAATTGTCTAGGATGAGTCCCATGTTTCCATAGGAACTGGAGAAGGGTGCTGCTATTCCCTGAAGGGCAGGACTGTCTAGTCCGCGAGGCATCCAAGTGGAGAAAAACGGGCGGTCGACTACACAGGCCAGGCGTTTTAAGGAAAGAACAAAACTGAACGTGAAGACCTGAAGAGCCAGGGAATGGATGTGGTAACTGCAAGGAAGTGAGGGGAATAAAATCACCACCCCGCCCCCTGAGAAGCAGCACAGCTGGACACGGGAAGCGGCCGAGGGCCAGGCCAGTGGACCCAACACTAAAGGTGGGGGAATGGGGACCAAGAAAAGAGAGTAGCTAGAGGGGTGGGGGGCCTGGAAGATTCTGGGGTTCCTAAGTCCCAGGGAAGAGGATTTTAAGGACATTTATCAAGAGACACAGTGAAGGAATTCCAGAACTGAGCTGGTACCTCCTGACACGGGAGCTTCTCCATGTCCCTACTGGCCCTTTGACTTTCCTTGGTGGGCTCTGCTGGGTGACTAAGCAGAGAGTGGCAACAAGGGCTCTCCAAGCCCAGGGAGACAGGCTTCCGCTCGGGGTGGGGGGGATGGGGCGGGGAAGGACGGAGTGAGGAAGCCCCTGGTGATGCTCTGTCTGGTGATGCTCCTACCTCCCGCCAACATCCAAGGCGCCAAATGAGCACAGTGGCAGAGGCTAGAGGAGAAAACACGCTGGGAACAGTTAACCACAAGGGTCTGTGCAAGAGGGATGCAGGAAGATTAGACAGAAGGAGGCTACATGGTGATGGGAACAGAGAGAAAGCGCAATGGGACCCAGGCCACAGGCACAGGACAGCAACTAAAGCTGGAAAAGGTAACGGATTCTTCCCTAGAGGGTCGAGAAGGAACCACCCCGTGGACACCTTAGTCTTAGCTCAGTGAGACTGTAAAAGAATAAATTTGTGTTCTTTTAAGCCAGTGAGATTGTTGTAATTTGTTGCTGCAGCAAATCAGCAACTGTATCAGTGTAGCAGGCTGCAGCATCTGCCCAGAATATTTACTTGGTACAGACAACAAAGCATCCTAGGTCTTAAAAACTCCCCATCCCCACCACCCGCCTTGACTGAAGGGACCAGAAGCTGAATGACCTCCCAGGCCCATTCACCCTAGGAAGCCTGCACCCACCATGCTTAGAAGGCAGACTTGGCCAAACCAACCATCTACTCTTGTCAGACTGGACCCCCACATTTATAAATGAAGACTCACCAACTAAATGAGGGAAATCAAAGAAGGGCAGTCAATAGAAGACATGGTTCCAGCGGGTTACATTAAAAATGAGCCCCATTTTACAGCATAAGGACCCGATGACTTTGGCCTCAAAAATTTTAAAAGCAGCTGTTATCAGTTCATCACATCAAACACGAAAGAACAGGGGCATGGCATCTTCCAAATATCATTTTGATGAGCACCGACCTTGTCAGACCGATTAAAATAAAATTAGAACTGGATTTCAGTTTCCCACATGGTCCTGAAGGTCCTTACTTTTCAGGCACACCAAGAAAATTTTTTCACTTAAAAAAAAAACTTTATAACTTGTATGTGAACATTTCAATAACACCGTTTTGCTCATTCGTGAGCCTCACAAAAATATCAAACCGTAAGTGGTTTTCTCGGACTTGCTTTCCCCCCACACCCAAAGTTATCTTTTGAAACTACCGGTTTTGTTGCACATCTTGTAGATTTTTTTCACTGCTGCATAATACTCCATTGTACCAAAAAGCCCAAATTATTATCCATTTCCTGTGAATGGGCATCTAAGTTACTTCCAATTTTTCTGCTGTTAAGAACTCTACTGTTATAAACATTCTTGCAAACATTCCCTGGTACACATACAGAAGAGACTCTCTAAAGTATATTCTTATGAGTTGAATTGCTGGGTCATGGAGTATAATCATTTTTAAATTGATGAGTTAATGCCAAATTGTTTTCTAAAATGGTGGTATTTACTTACCCCCGCCCCCGCAAAATGTCAAAGTTGATCCACATACTCAACCAATACTTGCTTTTAACAGATTCTTAATTTTTGCCAATCTAGTGGGGGTAAAGAAATAGCTGTCTCATTTAGGTATTACTCTGCATCCCATGCTTACTGATGAGATTACATTTTCTATGTCTCCTGGCCCAACGAATTTCTGTTGTTTTTACCCATTTTTCTTACCCATTTTCTACCGAACTGTCTTTATTACTCTTATAGGTGGATTTTTATATTTTCAGGAAATGAAACCTTTGTCAATTATAAGTATTATAACTCCTCTCCCAATTTATGGCTTGACTTTTCACTTATTTGTGGGACACTGACAAACTGAAGTTCTTTGTTTTAATGCAGTCAAAACTTCCACACTATTTTTATGGTAATTAGAATGATATTCTCTTATCTTCCAAAAATTTTGAAGTTTTGCCTTTCACAGTTGGATGTATAAGCCACTGAAAACTGATTTTCCTTGCAAAGTGAGGTACGGGGTCCAAATTCATTCTTCTTTATACGGATAAACTGCTTTGACCCTGCACCTGCAGGTCTGGGGCCAGGAGCTCTTGTATCCTTTGTTCTACTCTACACCTGTGCCAATTCCAGGCCATCTTCACAATGAAGACTTTATGATAAACCTTGATTCCTGGTAGAAAAAGTACCCCCACCCCCGCCCTTACCATCTGATCTGGGGATGCTGGCTCTCATTGGCACTTTGTTGTTCTATACAAACTGAAGCTATAAACACTTTGGAGACAGGTGGCATCTTTACCATCCTGAGTCCTCCTATGCAAGAACAGGGCATCACTCTCTACTTTGTCTTCTCTAAAATAGTTCAGTAAAGGCACATAATTTCTTGTGTATCACTCTAACATTCTTGTTGCACTTATTCTTAGGTAACGTGGTTTCTGCTGCAATTGTTTACAGGGTAAAAAAATTCCTTTATTTCATTTTCTGTTGGTTGCTGGAGACTATAAACAACTGACCTTGCAGTCAGCCACCCATGCTAACCTCTCTACTAATAGTCTGTACATTCTTTGGGGGTCATCTCTGTGGGGACAATCATATCATTGGTGAACGATGACAGCTTTGTGTCTTTTTTCTACTCCTTCTCCCTCTTCTCTTGTCTTACAGTTTTAATAGGATCTCCATTATAAAACAAAAATTTTTAAGTGATGATAGAAAATATTTTTTATTTGTTCCTGATTTTAAAAGGAATGGTTTTAATTTTTCCCCATGAAGAATGTGAATTACTTGTAAATGTCAGTAGATATCTATAAGAAAGTTTCCTCCCATTCTTCCCATTTCTATTTCTTAAGAGTACAGTCATCCCTTAGTACCTGTGGGAGATGAGTACCAGACCACGCCCCCGCCACCCAGATACCAAAATCTTCAGATGCTCAAGTTCCTTATATAAAACGGCAGAGTATTTGCATATAACCTCTGCACATCCTCCCATATACTTTAAATCATCTTTAGATGACTTAACAATACCTAATACAATGTAAATGCTATGTAAATAACTGCCTGCCCACAGCAAACTCAAGTTTTGCTTTTCAGAACTTTCTGGATCTTCTCTTCCCTGAACATTTTTGATTTCCAGTTGGTTGAATCGTGGATGCAAAACCCATGGATATGGAAAGCCAACTGCATCTTTCCTCAGTATGTTATGTTTTAGGTTCACTATTGGTTTCCCAGCTTGCTAACATTTTTACCTCTATTCCATGAATCGAGGTTGGCCTATAACTTTCTTTCTGATATTGTCTGGGCTGATGTCAAGGTTACATCAAGTCCCAGGGAAGGAGAGAGGCATACTCCCTTTATTTTCTGGAGGAAATCTGCAGAAGATTGGAATGACCTGCTTCTTGACACTTTGGTAGAATATGTCAGTAAAGCCGTCTGAGCCTGGTGATTTCTTTACCTCATTTCGACTTTCTGGTTCTCCCTAACAATTCTGTAAGTTGTGCTTTTCTAGAACTTCTTACATTTCATAAGTTTTCAAATTAATTGCCCTAAAATCGTTCATAGTACTCTCTTTCATGTAACCCCTGTGGATCTATGGCTGTATCCTTCTTTTCATTCCTAATACTGTTTATTTGTACCTTGTCTTCTTTTTCCCTCAACCATTCTAGCCATAAGACTGCCTCTTTCATTAGTCTTTAAAAACAACAATAACAACTTTTGGCCTCATTTGTCATCTTTACTTTCTGTTTCACTGATAACTGCTCTTAGCTTCACAATCTCCTCAGGAAGTGATTACTCTGTTCTTTTAGAATTTCTTAAGCTGACTGCTTAGTTCATTATTTTTATCCTTTCTTATTTCCTAATAGAAGCATTTAAGGCATTTTATGAAGGTCTCCATAAAAACAGTTCACCTTTTACTGCACCCCCCGAGTTTTGATATACAAACATCCGCATTCAGTTCTAAGTATTTTTTAACTCTCATTATGATTTCTTGTGTGCCCATGAGTTACAGAACCTCATTCTGTGCATTTCAAAGTTTCAAATATATGGGGATTTATGATTCCTGTGTATGACTAACTTCCGCCTTACATGCACTGGGGTCTGTGTCGATTACTTGTCTATTTCTCAGCTCTCTGGTGGGGGTATTGGAGCCAGAGGACCAGATTCCCCAGACCAGCTGTTTTCCTGTCAGATTCCCACAATGGGAGTCAGTTTCTAGAGTAACATATTTCTCTTCACTTCTTCAATTCTTTCAGCCTTCTAACGTGCACGTAACCATTCCCTCTATTGAATCACCTCAGTCTGAGTTACTTACCATGGTTTCTGTTTCCCTAAAAAGACCCCAACTGATAAAGAGCCAGAGAATACAGTCTGTAGGACACCTAGTATTCGACAATTGTTGAGACTCACTTTATGGACTTATATATGATTGATTTATATATGCGTCCCACATGCTGAAGTCCTACTGTAATGAATCTGTGAAACTATATCTTCTTAATACATTTTTGCTTATTTATTTTGAGGCAATTTTGTTGCATGTACACAAGTTTAGAAGTGAATGGTTTTCAATCCATCATTTTATAATGACCTTCTCCGTCTCTAATACTATAATATTTATTTCAAAGTCTACTTTGTGTGACATCATTATAGCTCTCTTCACTTTCTCTTGGTTTAATATTTGCATTAATAACAATTTTCTACCTTTTTACTTAACCTGTTTCATGACCTTATGTTTTAAGTATGTTTCTAACAAATAGCATATAACTAAATTACATTGTTATAATGCTCTATATGTGTGTTTTTTTAACTCTCAAGTTTAGTCACCTTTATATCTATAGTGACTACTGATACATTTGGACACGTCTACATCTCACTTTTTGTTTCTTTTTGTATTACTTTTTCTTGCATTTACTTTTGTATTGACTGCTTCATTTTTTGTGTGTGTTGTTCTTTTTTTTTCTTTTGTTTTTCTTCTTTTCCCCCCTCTCCTAATGGTTTGAAACTTATGATCGCTGTCTGTTACATATAGGGTCATCTTACATTTCTTCCATGCACCTTTAACAAAAAGGGAAACACTATCTCAACACCTATCACAAACCCTATATGGACTTTAGAACATTTTAAAGCCTGTCATTTCCCTCCCAACTCAAATGCTACTGTGTCCCAATGCGCTGCTCACAGTATCCGAGCTCTGCCTTTATTTTAGACGATTGAATTTGACCTTTTAGAAGTCACCTTACAGAACTAGTGTTGTTTAGACAGAGACATATGATGGTGTTTTTATTTGATCATCACTCCTTGCATCTCAGGCCACCCGTTTCCATTTGCGATTCCACCTCCCCCTAAACTCATCCCTTCGACGTTCCTTCAGTGTGAGCCTCGGGTCATAAACTCTTTCCGTTTCCCTTATCCCACTGACCCTTGAACAACAAAGGGGTTAATCCACATACAACTTATTTTGTGCCCCCGGCACCCCTGGATTCAACCAACCACGGACCGGCTAGGACTGTAGTATTTACTATTGAAAAACAGTAAACAGAAGTGGACCTGGGCGGTTCAAACCCACATTGTTCAAGAATCAATTGTATAGCACCTCTTTCACCTCGGTTCTTGAAAATAGTTCTGCCTAAGTATGTCTAGACGAACACCAACATTACTTTTCCTCCAGCACTTTGAACATTTGTACTATCTTCTGGTTTATATTTTTGTTTTCGAGATGTATGCTTAACGCTCGAAGTGTCATTCTTTGTCCTTTCTCTCTGGATCCTTTTAGGATCTTCTCTTTTCTTCAGTGCTCTCTGGTTTCACAAGGATGCATTCAGACGTGGAGATATTTTAAAGTATATTTTATATATATTTTTGGATACATTGTGCTTCCTGAATCTGTGAACTCATGGTTTCCTCCGGTTCTGGAAAACTTGTAGCCATTCTCTCTCAAATATCTCCTCTTTCTTCAGAGTATTTTAAGTTTCACTGATTCTCTTTAGCTGTATGTAATTCACAATTTAAGCCACTAAATCCACTGAGGTTTTAATTCAACAATTACATTTTCGGAAGTTTCATTGTATCTAAGCCTGTTTATTACTGCCCAATAATCTCTCACTGTAGTCATCTTCGGCACAGCATCCTTTACGTCTCTGTTTTCTCCCTTTTAGTTCCTCCATCAGGTAGTAGGCTTAGGAAGGTGTTCTCCAACATCGCTATGTAACAGTTATGTAATAAAACCTAACCACTCAGAACTCACAGACAGCCTCAGCATTTCACAAAGGCAGAAAGATAAATTGTTACAAAAACTCTGAGAATGTCACATTATATATAAAAATACAAACAAGTAAGTGTCTACTAGGTGTCAAGGAATGTGACACAGCAGGATCAAGGACACTCAAGGGATGTAAGACAAGGACAATACTTTCCTGAAGGTTATACTATAGTGGTTGGCGGGACTGACAAGCAACTAACTACAACTAAATGCAGTTGTTTTAAATTGCCTTTTTTTTTTGGGGGGGGGGGGGTGCATTGTGTCTTCGTTGCTGTGCATGGGCTTTCTCTAGTTGCGGCACGCAGGAGTTATTCTTTGTTGCAGTGCACGGGCTTCTCATTGTGGTGGCTTCTCTTATTGTAGAGCACGGCCTCTAGGCACGCAGGCTTCAGTAGTTGTGGCACATGGGCTCAGCAGATGTGGCTCGCGGGCTCTAGAGCACAGGCTCAGTAGCTGTGGCGCATGGGCTTAAGTTGCTCCATGGTATGTGGGATCTTCCCAGGCCAGGGATCAAACCCGTGTCCCTTGCATTGGCAGGCAGATTCTTAACCACTGAGCCACCAGGGAAGTCCCTTAAACTGTTTTTAAATCAATTTTCCCCAAAAGAAAAATAAAAGAAAATAAACAGATATAAACAAAAGAAAACAGAAATTAATGAAGTTAATGAAAACCAGAACCAGGAAAGTCAGAGCAATTTTTGTACATGCTACCTCTAACTTGTCTTCTTTTTATTTTCAACCTCAGAATCCTATGCTGTGGGAAAAGTCTATTTTCCTTATGGTTTTATATTTTAAGAGCCGAAGAAAAAATTTTCTGGTTAGGCTTGGTGGCAATAAGTGAAGGAGGCCAAAGTTTGGCGTCAAGAGCGTTTCAGATGAGGCCAGAGATTTTAAAAAGTAAAAATATGTCATCTCAATGGAAAGAGCAACTAAAATTTAGCTGAGTCTTCTCTACACATATCCCGAATCTTTCTAACAGGTTGTGGTTAAAAGAGTATGCTTGGGACCAAACTTTTTAAGTATACCATATTTTCAATTTGGCAGGTGAATTAAGAATCTTATGGGACCCTCAGACAAACAAATCATCAGTAATGCTTACACAGGGTCTACGTAAATCTCAATTATGATATCCTACGCTTGCACTGCATTTCTGTAGTTTTGTTCGGTCTTTCTACATAGCAGACTTTCTATAGTTTTGTAATGTCTTTCCTTTCTGGCTCCTCTTACGTCTTCCTCATGTCCTGTTCCAGAGAGGGTCTCGTGAGAAACAGAAAAGAGGGGAGAGCGGCTGGCCTCCCTGTCTCATGCAGTTCATCAAGAACCAAACATCTTTCCATCCCAGTGGCTCCACCATCCACGAGATCCTTACAGTCCTTCCCTGGAAGCGCTCAGTAACTTTGCCAAAGCAGCAGTCATCACTCTCCCATAGCACGAGGGAGCATGTGCTAACATCTCTGCAGACTCCACGGACTGCCAGACCCAGATGACGCAATGGGCTTTCACTGGCCCACAGAGAGGGTGATGTCACGGACCTTGGCCGCCCAGTTTCACAAAGTTGCAAGATACCAAGTCAAACTGTCCTAATGAATTTCAAGAGTATATTTTACCAAAATATAAGTTAGGGCCTCAACACACCATGGATAATTTTTTTAATATAGTAGAAATAAACATATCACCAGGTAAAATTTGTGATTTAGAAATAGATACTGTTGGAACTGTATGAAAAACCTTTAAAAAAAAAAAAAAGCTAGACATTATTCAACCCTCTCCCACTTCTGATTTATATAGGAAGATTAGAAAGCTCTGTGTAGCACATGTACAAATCTTATTTCATTCTGGACTCTCGCTCTGCCCTAGACACACATGTATTATATTTCTACTTCTGCCAACGCAGCTACTGTTCAGGTATCAAGAGTCTATGACACCAGCCCAGATAATGTGGGTGTAACAAATATTTGCCAATGAGAGGTGGCAGAAAATTGCTTTTCCAACTGAGATGAAATAATGCTTTTCATCAAGTTCCAAAGAAAAATACATCTAATAAAATATTAAGGAATGCAATATTCCCTGCAAAAGGGGCTTTCTGAGTTACAGAAATTGTACCAATTATACTGATTTCTCCTTGTATATCTAATTACACACGTTTGCCAAAAAATGAGTCAGGCGAGTAATAAATTAGTCTTATTCTCTACATTTTTCTTTTAATCACTACCAATTTTAATGGTGGAGTCAAATGGTTATTTTGTTGAATTTATGAATTTGGCATTTACTAATTATTACTAATAATTATAAGACCAACAGACACTGAGTGTTTACTACAGCCTGATGCTGTTCCAGGTCCTTCCATGGGATTCGTTCCTCTGATGTCCACAATGATCATATAAGTATTGTGATCTCCCACGTTATGGACTGTCTGTATATCATGAGGTTTGGTGGAGAGGACAAAATTTTTGAATGCTTTTCCTAAAAGTAAGCATAAGCCAAGGGGAGACAAGATGGTGGCAGAAGTTCCAACGCAAAAAGAGAGATTGCCAGATGGAGAGACTGGAAACAGAAGCAGCATGAGCAGGACAGGAACCCTGGAGGTGCCAGGTAGACAGGGCACAGGGTCAGTGCAGGAGGGACCAGGGAGGGCGGCTTCTACAAACAATAACATGGTACCTGCAATGAGAGGAGCTTTTTCTCTTTTTTTTTAATATTTCACAGCAACAGACAAGGAAGCAATAGGAGGCACAAATGTAGAAAAGTTACCCTGATTATCGCCCACCCTCACACGGCTGACCTCCCTCTCTCCTCCTAAAGGTACAAAGAGACTCATTTCACTCAAACGAGGAGAGAGATTCAAAAAACAGAAATAAATAATCGCATACAGAAACACAATGAAGGCACACCAGAAAAATATGACCGAAAGCAGATGAAAACTGTCGCCTAATACTTCAAATTGAGTTAATGGAAATAAAGAAAATAGTGGAAGCTATTAGAAAATAGCATGATCAGAGCTAGATTGGAAATGAGATGATTAGAAAACAGGATGATATGAAGAGAACTGGAACACAGGAGAAACATTTTTTTCAGTAACAAGGACTAAATTAGAAGCAACACAAGAGAACAGAAAGTCACAGTTAAAGGAAACAAATGATACAATGAAGAACTGAAATTTAAATCAAGTAGTAATGAAAAAAGATGGAAAAAAGAATTCCTAGGGAAAGGGACAAAAAGACGCAGTATTACAATGCCCATTTAACAATGCACTAGAGGGCTTCCCTGGTGGTGCAGTGGTTAAGAATCCACCTGCCAACACAGGGGCACAGGTTCCAGCCCTGGTCTGGGAAGATCCCACATGCCGCGGAGCAACTAAGCCCATGTGCCACAACTATTGAGCCTGCACTACAGAGGCCCACGAGCCACAACTACTGAGCCCATGTGCCGCAACTACTAAAGCCCGTGTGCCTAGAGCCTGTGCTCCGCAACGAGAAGCCACCACAATGAGAAGCCCGCGCACCACACTGAAGAGTAGCCCCCACTCACTGCAAGCAGAGAAAGCCCACAGGCAGCAACAAAGACCCAATGCAGCCAATAAATAAATAAATAAATAAATTTATTAAAAAACAACAACAACAATGCACTAGAGATCCTGGACTGAACAAGATGATGTAAACATACAGAAAAATAAACGATTGATAGATGGATAGAGAGTATATGGATTACGATGGAAAAAATAAAACTGCCATTGTTAACAAAAAAAAATCTAGAGTAAACTACTCAAATTTCTAAGTGAATTTAGCAAATTGCAGGGTACAAGGACACTATATACTGCATCAATATATTTCTATGCACCAGCAGTAATTAAAAAATATTTTCAACACCTAGAAAAAACTAATGAAAGACATACAGAACATAAAATAAAATTATAAAGTATCACTGAGAGAAATTAAAAACCTAAATAAATGGAAAGGTAGATTGTATTTGTAAATTATAAGACCCAATATTGTAAAGATATCTACTCTACCCAAATTGAACTCTGAATCCAATGCAATAACAATGAAAACCCCAACAGATTTTTCCATAATTATATGACCCTGCAATCCCGCTACTGGGCATATATGCTGAGAAAACCGTAACTCAAAAGGACACATGCACACCAGTGTTCACTGAAGCACTATTTACAATAGCCAGGTCATGGAAACAACCTAAATGTCCAATAACACATGAATGGATAAAGAAGACATGGCACATATATACAATGGAATATTACTTAGTCATAAAAAGGAACGAAACTGGGTCATTTGTAGAGATGTGGATGCACCAACAAATAAGCCAGAAAGAGAGAAACAAATACCATATATTAACGCATATATGTGGAATCTAGAAAAATGGTACAGATGAACCTATTTGCAGGGCAGGAACAGAGACACAGATGTAGAGAACGGACATGTGGACACAGGGCGGGAAGGGGAGGGGGGACGACTTGGGAGATTAGGATGGATATATACACACTATCATGCATGAAACAGATAGCCAGCGGGAACATGCTATAAAGCACAGGAAGCTCCGCTGGGTGCTCTGTGATGACCTAGATAGGTGGGATGGTGGCAGCGGGGGGAGGTCCAAGAGGGAGGGGATATAGGTATACATATAGCTGATTTACTTCATTGTACAAGAGAAACTAACACAACATTCTAAAGCAATTATACTCCAACAACAACAACAACAACAAAAGATACCATGACACTGACATAAGGACAGAAAGACAGAAGAGAGAGCCCAGAAACAAACCCATGTCTATCTGGACACAAGATTAGTGAGGAAGTTAGTGCTGCAGAGCTGTGGGGAAAGGTTGGCCTTTCCTCAAATGGAGTCCTACCTCACACCATGTACCAAATCAACTCAAGAGAGATGGTAAATCTAAATGTGGAAGGTAGAAAAATAAAGCATCTAGAAGTTACACAGGAAAATATCTCCATGAACTGATGTACATACAGTTTTCCTAAACAAGACACAAAAAGCACTAACCACCAAGGGAAAGATTAATAAACTCTGCTCGGTCACAACTGAGGACTTCTGTTCATCGAGACCCTGTTTAGAAGAAAGGCCACAGAGGGGTAGGAGATATTTGTGGTACACAAAACCAATGAAGGGCCTGGTCCAAATCGAGCACTCTAAAGCACCTACAGGGAATTCCTACAAAACAGTAAGAAAAACACAAACAAGAAGAAAACTGGGCTCTTCATTAGAAAAGATACCCAAATAGCCAACGAACCCATAGAAGGTGCTCAACCTTATTCGCCATCTGGGAGGCCAAATTTAAAACCCACTGAAATACCACTACAACCCACCAACGTGAGTTTAAAAACAAAATAAAATGAAACAGAACCCCTACGACACCGAGGGCTGGTGTGGGTGTGGGTGGAGCCCTGCACTGTGGCGGGAACGAGAACAAGAGCAAGGACTTTGACCAAGACCTGAGTGCCCATTGCTGCTATTATCAGTACACACACTCCAGAAACATGCACATAAATAGTTCAAGGAAAACACTATGTCCCAGCAATTCAATTCCTTAGTACACATCCAACAGAAACATATCCAGACGTGAACCAAAGACCTGTAACCTGTACAGCAGCATTATCCACAAAGGTCTAAATCAGAAACATCAAAATGTCCATCAACAGGGGCTTCCCCGGTGGCGCAGTGGCTAAGAATCCGCCTGCCAATGCAGGGGACACTGGTTCAAGCCCTGGTCCGGGAAGATCCCACATGCCGCGGAGCAACTAAGTCCATGCACCACAGCTACTGAGCCTGTGCTCTAGTCTATGAGCCACAACTATTGAGCCTGCACTCTAGAGCCCACAAGCCACAACTACTGAGCCCATGAGCCACAACTAGTGAAGCCCTCGCTCCTAGAGCCTGTGCTCGGCAACAAGAGAAGCCACTACACTGAGAAGCCCGCCCACTGCAATGAAGAGTAGCCCCTGCTCTCCACAACCACAGAAAGCCCGCGCGCAGCAACGAAGACCCAATGCAGCCAAAAAATAAAATAAATGAATTTTTAAAAATGTCCATCAACAGCTCAATAAACTAGGCGGTACTTACAGAATGGAATATCCTTCAGCAAGAAAAATGAATGAGCTATCTACTCACAACAAAGTGAACCACATAAACATCATTTGAGTAAAAGAAGACAGACACTGACACGCAATTACATACTGCGAAGTTCCATTAAAACTTCCAAGAATGGACAAACCCACAAAGTGTAAAGTCAGAATAGTGGCTTACCCTCAGGAAGGAGAGGTGGGCATGAGGGGTATTTTGGGGATATTAAAAAAACTACATAAGATAAACACATGTGAACATGTAATTAAAAGGGCACACTGAATACTTAGGAAAACTAACACAGACTAGCCAACACTGAGAACGATTCTTTAAGGATTTGAGAATAGAAAGGAAAATATCCTTTAATCATCAAGACAAGAACACATGTAAAGGAAAGAAGTCACACTGGCACCAGACTCAGGCAGAACACTTTACGCCAGGAGCTGGAGGGGAGCACGCTAAAGATACTCAGCAAAGAAAACGGAAGCCCAGGATTTCAACTTCAGACAAACTGACCCTCAAATGTTAACACACAGACCACAAGAAGAAGTTTTACAGCGTTTAGGAAAATTGTTCCCGTGAGCCCTACCCACGAGAAAGCTACGAGAGAACGAATTTCTGAAACAATTACAGAAGCTTCAGGATAAAGATGGTTACCAAGCAATCTATTTAGTAAGGCTAAATGAACGGAGGGGCTAAGGGAAAAAAAACAGATCTGGAAATGCAGGTCCAATATAAGCACAAAATCAGAAAGAGAAAGGAGAGAACATATGGAAAATAAAGAAGCTCACTGATCACCTAGCAGGCATTCACTGGAAGTAAAAATTAGAATAAAGTAAATTACACGCTGGGAAGAGCGGAGTAAAGGAGTTTCTAGCGGTCACTGCCTGGAACCAATAGACAGTATCTGAAAAAAAGAGTCTCATTTCTGTGAATCTCTCTTAAAATACAGAGGGCAGGAAATGTGTAAAATAAGCCCAAGACACCTTGTCAGGCTGAAAAGCAAGAGAGCGATCAAAGTCCAACGGGCCTGTGTCAAAAACCACAGGAGCCACCTTGAAGGGGTTCCCATGGGCCAAAGACAGGGTTATTTGAGCTTCAAAAAGAATGAGTACAATGGATTGACACCTATCAAACATAAAAAATCCTTGAGTTCATAATAATACTTAAAGTTTAAAAAAAAAAAAAAAAGATTACTAACTTTGGGGAGTGTTAGGGTACCAAAACAATATTCTGAACATTTTAAGTTAAAGGAAAGACTCTAGCATTTATCATATGGTCCCCATATAAACTGTATTTCAAAGTAACCTAGATTGATAAGAAAAATTTCTAACTCTAAGAAAATGATTAAATGGATTTTGGTATAAACAGCTGATGCATTACAGCAATGATGCCTCTGAAATCTAGTGATTTACAGCAGAGGAGGATCTCTTTTCCAACTTCAGATGCACTAAAATGATGTTTTTAAAGAAAAAATGAAAAATAATGGATATGTGGCAATGAGAAGACTAGAATTTCTAGAAAGGGAAGTCACGGTACAGCATTAGAACAAACTGGAAGTCGGCGGAGGAAAGAGCCAATCTGGCCTAGGAACACTGTGATGCTCAAAGCCACCAGGTGTGGGGGTGCAGAAACCCAGACCCTCACAGGGTTCTTCCCTCCACTTCCCCAGAGCACCATGCAACCAGCCATGTAAGGTCCCAGGCAGCAGACCCCCCAGGTTTCTATGATGAAAAAACTGGAAAGCTGCAAGGGAAAAGGCCTCTATATTCTATACTCTGCAACCTCCCACAAGCAATAGTAGCTAACTTTTCATCACTTCGCTCCACAGCTGGGTTTCTCCCTCTGGACACTCATACTTTAGGCTGGATGATGCTTTTCTGTGGGGCCTGTTCTAGCACTTTAGCAGCATCCCTGGCCCTCCATCCACTAAAAGTCAGCAGCATCCCTCCCTTCAAATCCTGACAGTCAAAATGTCTTCAAATACTGCAAAATCACACCCGCCCCTTCTCCCCAGTTGCCTCCGACTCCCCTCCTAGTTTGAAAACCACTGTTCTAAAGGGAAGTCCACCAGCCACCAGGCCCTGCCAAGGCGCTTCCCATCAGCCTCTTAGCATCTCACCAGTAAACACAGGCAGATAACCGAAAATTAACAGACAGCGGACAGAAGCCTTCCACAGGACAAACACCACGGAGACAGACAGAAAAAAGAGTCCCAGAGTAAATACAGATTGGTTAATGAAACAGAAGAGAATTAAAAATAAAATCGAAACCATTCTACTGAGTACCCATCAACCAACGGAATGGCTTGATTTTCTTTATTGAACTATAGTTGATTTACAATATTGTTAATTTCAGATGTACAGCAAAGTAATTCAGTTTTGTGTGTGTGTGTGTCTGTGTGTGCGTGTGTGTGTGTGCGTATTTTTCAGATTCTTTTCCACTGTAGGCTATTACAAGATACTGAGTATAGTTCCCTGTGCTATACAATAGGACCCTGTTGTTAACCTATTTTACATATAGTAGTGTGTATCTGTTCATCCCAAACTCCTTACTTATCCCTCCCCACGCCCCTTCCCCTTTGGTAACCGTAAGTTTGTTTTCTATGTCTGTGAGTCTGTTTCTGGTTTGTAAAGTAAGTTCATCTGTATCTTTTTTTTAAGATCCCACATATAAGTGATCTCATATGATATTTGTCTTTGTCTGACTTATTTCACTTAGTAGGACAATCTCTAGGTCCACCCATGTTGCCGCAAATGGCATTATTTCTTTTTTTAGGGCTGAGTAATAGTCCACATCTTCTTTATCCATTCATCTGTCAATGGACATTTAGGTCGCTTCCATGTCTTGGCTACTGTAAACAGTGCTGCTATGAACACTGGGATGCAGGTATCTTTTTGTATGAGCATTTTCATCTTTTCCAGATATATGCCCAGGAGTGGGGTTACTGGATCATATGGCAACTCTATTTTTAGTTTTTAAGGAACCTCCATACTGTTCTCCATAGTGGTTGCACCAATTTACATTCCCACCAACAGCGTAGGAGGGTTCCCTTTTCTCCACATGCTCTGCAGCATTTATTATTTGCAGACTTTCTGATGACAGCCATTCTGACTAGTGTGAGGTGATACCTCACTCTGGTTTTGATTTGCATTTCTCTAATAATTAGCGATGTGGAGCATCTTTTCATAGCCATCTGTATGTATTCTTTGGAGAAATGTCTATTTAGGTCTGCAGAATAGGTAGATGTTAAATTCACAGAACCAACCTGGGTTCCAGGCCAGCTCTACCACTTAACTACTTGTGTAACCTTAGTGAAAGCAGTACTTTGTTGTTCTGATCTTCACAATGGGGATAAAGATTAGTACACATCTCTCAGACTTGCTAGAAGAACTAAACAAGGTATTGAAAACTTTGAAAACCACTTGGCAGATAATAAGGAATCAATACGTAAGGGGTGGGGGCGTTCGGTTTGTTTTGTTGTGATCATTCTTAGATTCGACAGTATATCCAGGGAATAAGACTAGGATGTTATGAACAAGGAACAGTAACACACACCCACACACAGACACACACACAAACTTACTGGAATTACAATTTTGACAGCACATTCTTTAAAAATTAAATAGAAAGATGGAAAGTAAAAGTTGAGGCTATATCTCAGAAAGCAAGAGCAGAGGAAAACGATTAAGACTACTAATCCAGAAAGACCAATACACATCTAAAATAACTTGCAGAAAGATGGAAAAGAAAAGAGATGAAAGGAGGAAATTATCAAAGAAATAAGCCCTGGAGAATAAAAGTTTCCAAACTGAAAAGGCCCATAGGATCCAACCACTACAGGGACTGAGGTGCAGACAGGGAACCCCCGACACAATACGCTTGCTGTGAAATTCCTGCCCCAACCCACTCTTACCCAGTTAGTTCTTAAGCAGCTCTCGGACCTCATTAACTAGCTCAGTAGTCACTTCTCCAACAAAACATTCCCAAAGTGTGAGCAAACACTCCCACCACCCCCATTACACGCTCTAAGTACCAAAAACCTGTCTGTATATTGCTTACAATTTTACCCTTAAGTGATTATTTGAGTACTGATTTCAAAAGTCACATAGCTAAAGACCATCATGTCTACTTTTTGCCATCGTATCCCAATCACCTAACACAAGGTACAATAAGCGTTTAGGTACTTTTTATATGAATAAGTTATATAATAAAATCACTGATTCCTAGCAAATACAATACATTATTAATCATAACCGCCTCTAGCACAAAGTTCTATGGCTCTTCACATGCCACCAGGAAATTTCAAAAGTTTTTCATGCTGCTTTAGCCTGCATTTGCTTCTTTTTATTTCTAATCCTTCAGTGACACACTGACAAATTCCTTGAACTAAATCTCAGATTTTCTAAAGGAATGAGTGCCACCTGGTGGAAGGAAATAAGATTAAACAGCAAAGCCAGGCAATTACCTAAAGTTTAGTAGGCACACAATAGCCACCTAGCAAATATTTACTCAAATTAGAAACCAAAGATGTATGTCAACCTTGTCAAGTAATGAAAATCAAATTTTATCATCTGCATAATGTAAAACACACCAATTTAAATAAATGAAATTTATCTGGGAGTTCAGGGTTCGTAGATACAAACTATTACATTTAGTATGGACAAACAACAAGGTCCTACTGTACAGCACAGGGAACTATGGTTCAATATCATGAGATAAACCAGAATGGAAAAGAATAAGAAAAAGAATGTATATACATGTATAGCCGAGTCACTCTGCTGTACAGCAGAGATTGGCACAACACGGTAAATCAACTATAATTCAATAAATAAATAAATGAAATTTATAAATCAAATGTATTTTTAAAGTTGGCAGTTAACACCATTTAATTTTGCTTCTAGCTGAGCTAAACACAGAAATGAAAGTGAGGGGAAAAGCACTCACAGCTGCTACACTCCCAAGGTGCAAAAGAAAAGGAAGTTACAACTGAAACACGAATTGCATACAAAACATATAATTTGATGTCTTAAAGGGCACTTTCTTTTAATTAGGAAAGCTCTTTTTCAGAAGGTGTGCGTGTGTGGTGCACACGCGTTTTATACTTTGATTTTGAAAGCCTTCGCTTGTTAAAGCCAAAACAACCTCATGAAATTTAGCAAGAAAACGAGGAACTATGAGAATCACACAGATCCAGCTGTCGTGATGAGAAAGAACATGAAATTAGAGATGGAGGATCCGGGACGGCACGCCCTACTGCACTGGGAAAATCACAAACAGTGAGACTTTAAAATACACATCTGCTTTTCTCAAACGTCGCCACAGCAGTTAGGAGGGAGGTGCGTGTGTATCAAGAAAGAAAATATTACTACTACGTTTTAACAAGAAAACAAACACTAACTTTTCACTGTGTGGCTGTCAGCTCAATAGCAACCACTTAAAGTAACGAACTTCATGGATGTCAATACGCCTTTATCTTCACCGCTACATCACTGGGCTGTATGTGAACAACAGAACAGAAACACCACGTGGTGAAGGTACTGTGGGGAGAGAGTAGGGTCACCTGGGTGACAACCACCGCCAAGGCTTAGTGGCTTCTAACAGGGAAGGCCTGGTGTCCCCTGACACTGCACATCCTGGGGACTCTGCTCACACCTCCACGTGTCGGACCCGGTGGACTGCGCCCCCGGCATCTCACACCCCGTCACCAATAGGGGCAGGGGAGGGGCAGCAACAAGGCCAACACCTCCCCGGGGCTCCTGCCCTGCAGCCGCTGCTCACCTCCACTCCCGTACTGACTCCACAAGCCTCACGTCCACGACGAACAACTAACGTGAAGGGGCACAGCTAACGTGGCCACACACGTGCCTGCAAGCAGTATGACCATGGGAGAGATGGAGGATGGCAGGACAGATGCTGCTGCGATTCAGAGTGACATTTCAAATTAATTAACTCCATTTTATATACACAAAAGCCTACAATTTCACTTTGAGGGATTTTTAATAATAAACGTACATTCAAGTCTTGGTTTATAAAATTCCAATAGAGCGTTTTAAATTACATTTTGAAACTTTCAAAAGTACTTAATTTGAAAATGTTAAAGATTTTCTAAATATTTTATGTGAAAATGGAAAGAACTATAAAATCAACAGCACATGATTTCCAAATCATGGCCAGCAAAGAACACCCCTCATTCCTACTATCTTTAGTGACATAAAAAATATTAAACAGTAACTTTCATTTTAAAACAGGTGGATTCAAAATCTTTCTTTACTGTCATCTACCCGTAATAAAGACGACACAACTTATGCAACAACTTGAGTTAACTGAAAGTGATTTTAAAAACAAACTACAGGGGCTTCCTAGATAGCGCAGTGGTTAAGAATCCGCCTGCCAGTGCAGGGGACACGGGTTCAAGCCCTGCTCCAGGAAGATCCCAAAAAAAAAAAAAACTACAGGGACTTCCCTGGTGGTGCAGTGTTTAAGGATCTGCCTACCAATGCAGGAGACACAGGTTGGAGCCCTGGTCCGGGAAGATCCCACATGTTGCGGAGCAACTAAGCTTGTGTGCCACAAGTACTGAGCCTGCACTCTAGAGCCCATGCTCTGCAACAAGAGAAGCTACCACACTGAGAAGCCCTTGCACTGAAATGAAGACGAGCCCCCGCTAGCAGCAACTAGAGGAAGCCCGCACACAGCAACAATGACCCAACGCAGCCAAAAAATAATTAATTAATTAATTAA
Source organism: Hippopotamus amphibius kiboko (assembly GCF_030028045.1). NCBI lineage: Eukaryota > Metazoa > Chordata > Mammalia > Artiodactyla > Hippopotamidae > Hippopotamus > Hippopotamus amphibius. Next base: position 135,590,732 of record NC_080189.1, on the reverse strand, counting down.
AACAAAAACCCCCTACATTTTCAATTATTTATGAAGGACCATAATACTTCAATAAACAAATCCAGTGGGGTGTGAGCAGCTGTTACCATGCCCTCAGCGGGCACTCAAATATTTGTGGAATAAATGGAAACCAAACTGGGCAAGACGAAGCCTGCAAGGGGAGGTGTCCAGTCTCCCTTACTAGCCATCTCCCTTGAACACCTACATCACTTGTAAGCCATGCGGAGTATGCAGGGATGAATTACACACAGCTCCTGCCCCCAAACAACTGACTTCAGTGAACAACTATACCCAGAATTACAGTAGGTGCCAAAAATACATTACATAGATGCTTACAACCAAATGGGAATATTAGATCAGTGCCAGCAGCCACAGGGGACCCCTCTGAAACCAGCATATAAAAGTAAATCAGACCTCACACTTGGCTGGGGGTTATGTACACCTCACACCCTAACACACGCTCTCCGTGAGACCCACGAGCTAAGGACTTTGTACTGGATAGCGTGTCTATCCAAGATGCTTCTGTCTCCTGCATTTAAGACAAACAGAATCTGTGTGTATGTCTGCTTCAGCACAATAAACGATCAGAAAAAGCAGACGTTAGACCAGAAGACACTTACTATGCATATAAACAAAGCTACCGTATCAGATATATAAAGTAATTCCTACAAATCAACCAGATAAAGACAAATAACCAAAGAGAAAAAAAACAGGCAAAGGATATAAAAAAGGCATCAAAAAGATACGGGAACAGCTCAATCGCTAATACTCAAATAAACAGAAACTAAAATAAGGAGACATTATTTCAAATTGACCCTGATGGCAAAAATTAATTCCAAGGGTTAACATAGATGTAAAGCAACAGGGACTCTCCTTCTGCTGGTGGGAGTGTAACAGGGAACAATCTTAGAAGAGCAATCTGGTAACACCTAAAAAAAGTGTGAGATGCACCCCACTGCTGGTGTAACACCTAGAGAAGCACTGCACGTGTGCACAGGGCAATCTACTCAAAAGCTATTCACTGCTTTCTCAGAGTGACATGGAGATAGCGGTGGCTTCCAGATGAAGGCATCTTGAACCTGCAGGACACTTTTCTATGTAAATAGCCATCACGAGGAGAATAAATAATTGGTAATCAAGTCATAAAATGCCACAGAGCAACGGAAACGGCTGAATCAGAGCTATCTGTATCACCATAAACACATCTCAAATATTTAGTAAATTAAGTCATTCACTCCCTATAAGAAGCATACAAGGAAGGTACTACTACTGTCTTCACTTAATATAAAAGGAAAAGGAGACATGGTGAAGGAAAATACTAGGATTGCTCCTATCGTCTTACTGTTGGCACGCTGTTCTTGGCACAGACAGAATTTGAGACCAGGCAACGTGGCTCTGCGGTCCCAGCTCTGAGCCGCTGCTGCAGATGTGTGTCCACAGGAAGGACGAGCTGGGTACCTGGACACAGAGAAACACTCCGCAACACGCCCAACTGTCCACAGCTCATGCACTGCTCGCAAGGCAACCAGACAAACACAGCGGGAATGAAATGACTGCAAGAGTGAAAGAAAAAGGAAAAGAAAGCAGAAAGAGGCCGTAAAAGTCTGAAGTTAATGTGAAAGATGAACGTTGTCCTGGCTACAAGATTCCTCCCTCTAATGTAAGTTGGCGCAGCCTCTGTGGAAAACAGCATGGAGGTTCCTTAAAAAAATACAAACAGAACTACCATATGACCCAGCAACCCCACTCCTGGGCACACACCCTGAGAAAACCATAATCCAAAAAGAAACACATACCACAATGTTCACTGCAGCACTATTTACAATAGCCAGGATATGGAAGCAACCTAAACGCCCATCAACAGATGAATGGATAAAGAAGATGTGGCACATGTATACAATGGAATATTACTCAGCCATAAAAAGGAATGAAACTGAGATATTTGTAGTGAGGTGGATGGACCTAGAGTCTGTCATACAGAGTGAAGTAAGCCAGAAAGAGAAAAACAAATACCACATGCTAACTCATATACATGGAATCTAAAAAAATGGTACTGATGAACCCAGTGACAGGGCAAGAATAAAGATGCAGATGTAGAGAATGGACTTAAGGACATGGGGTTGGGGGTGAAGGGGAAGCCGGGACGAAGTGAGAGAGTAGAACTGACGTATATGCACTACCAAATGTAGAATAGATGGCCAGTGGGAAACTGCTGCATAACACAGGGAGATCAAATCGAGGATGGGTGATGACTTAGAGGGCTGGGAGAGGGAGGCTGGGAGAGGGAGGCTGGGAGGGAGTCACAGGAAGGAAGGGATATGGGGATATATGTACAAATACACCTCATTCACTTTGTTGTACAGCAGAAACTGGCACAAAAGTATAAAGCAATTATACTCCAATAAAGAGCTTATAAAAAAAAAACAATTCCTCCCTCTAGAAATTACCTTGTTCTCCTTCAGGCACATACGGACACCATTCATTCACTTAAATGGCTCTCAGCCGAGCACCTAATGTACCAAAATAAACTTAAGGGAACGTCATCCAGTCCCTCCTCCCAGATCAAACGGAGTTTACACCAGAAGTTTACTGGTGATTCTAATTTTTTTTAGATTTGGAGACACATACTCTAGAAATACTGTTTAAACGGCAGCTAGGTCTCCAAGCCGGGCCACACAAAACATGTTGGAATGTATTTTGTGAAATTCCACCTGAACCTTGAGTGTTCTGCAAACAGCATGTTCCTGTACACCTTCTGACACAGCCCAGAGAAGTGTGGACACAGCTCTTCATGACCCTGTCACGTCACCTTGAGTCAGGGCCCTGAGGAGCAAGCCGCTCCCTTTTTCTCTCTGGATCCACAACTGTCTGTGGTCATTGTACTTTGAGAACCAATTCACAGCATCAGGACCAGACTCGTGGTCCACCAGCATTCCGGCAACAGGATGCGACCTACTGATGCTCTCACCTTGGGGTAGGGCCTCCAAAAACAGCACAGTCCAGAGATTGGGGTGATAAGGAGGGACAACCCAGGGTACTAGGGCTGCAAACACACAATTCACCAGGCCAATCACGCCCCAACCGGATACGTCCAATCACCTGCAGAACGATTTTGCAAAACCTAGTGAAGGGGGAGAGCCACATCTCTGTGCCCAGCAACTCCGTTGTTAGGTATAAAATCTAGAGAAGCTGGATATTTCCCTATTGGAATTCCAGTTCTCTGGAAGTGGAGAATCACAGGAATCACAGAATCACTTTCCACAAGGGAAGTGAGAGGGTTACGGACTTCCTGACTCCACCCATTCTAGGGGATGAACTGTTCTTAAGTCAGGCATTTCCTAAGTCAGGTAGGATACCCCACACGTTTGTGTCTGTGGAGTAAGTAGACTCCCTGTTAGTCAGTTATGAATAAATGCAAATTAGGATGGCTGTTCTAAAGCTAAGCATATTCAAATAAATATGTAAATCTCACAATCACTTTCAAAAGATGCTGTTCCAATGCATGAAACACAGACCCGACAGGAGGACCCAGCCCCACGGAGTACGCACAGCCCTGGCTCCCAGTCACCCAGCCCCAGCCCCAAGCAAATCTCTAAAACGGGCTACATATGGCCTCTGTTTTGAGAGTGTAAATTACAAAGGCAACAATTTACTCAGGGTCTCAGGAATTCATATCTTCGGCAGACTTTACATGTTTCTGTGCCTGAAAAAAAAAGTAAACTATAACGTAAGAAATAACTTCGTCTGGCTCCTCCAACAGAGCTGGCCAAACAATTACCTCTGATTGGCCAAGGAGTGTTACCAGCTGCTGATACCCAGTTCTCCACTCCGCCAGACCAGGTGGCCAGGGATCACTCGCAATGTCTGGCTGCCTTTTCCTTTCCTCCCACCCAAGGCAAATGCTATTGCAGAGACAAGTAACATAACCTCCCCAATGGGTTTTCTCTCTGAACCTAACACCCCCTCTCCCCTCCAAAACAGCACAATTTGTTTCTAAAGAGCCCTGGACCAGCAAGTGTCTTGTAAAGTAGCCTTTCAGCCTTGAATCTGATTTACTACTGTGTAAATATCACCTTTCCCCTCAATATGATGCTCTTCGTTGCTTCTAGATTAAAAGAAGAGCGTGGAGTGCCTGCATGATTATAAAACCATCGCTCAATAAAATTATCTCTCTCTCTCTTTATAGCTTGACTGTATCAATTATCCTGGAAATAACTACTTTCCAAGCAAGTCTCATGGTGCCAATGATTAAGAAAACTGGAATTATTGCAAGATTAAGAGCAAGCATTACCTTCAAGCTGGTTTTTCATTTCCTGAAGTTTCAGGTTGGAGATATAAAATTTTTAAAGTACGTTCTCATTCACAGGTTGCTTTCTGAGTATCTGCTCAAGACTTATTTTCAGACTCAAGATTAAGATTTCCACTTTTAAGATTCTACCTAAATTCACTAGCATTGAAAACGTCACAAATTCACATTAATACAGAGATTGAAAATAAACTCCCGCTAAGTTATCTGTCACACCTCACTTGCACTCGTCAACTAATCTGCCAACGACGTCATGCATTCCATTCAAAACAAAACTGCAGGACATCTTTAAGAAGAGAAATTGAATATTTCCAATTACAAATATAATTTGGTAAGGAGCTATTATTCAAAATACATAAAGAACTCTTACAAGTCAGTAATAAAACGACAGCCAAATTAAAAAGAGGGCAAAGAGAGACTTCTGGTTTCAGCTCAGACATGTAAAGAGAATGGAATTTGCAGGACAAACTGCCACCCTGAAAGCAGGAGTGACAGGAATGCAGACAATCGTGGCTGAAATGAGCTTATTTATTAGCAGAGGCAGAAACGGCTGGAGCCGGAAACTTGTAGGACCCCTTAACTGGTCATTCTGACAAATTGATGGTGGGCAAAGGTGGACTAGCCTGAGGCTTCAAAACTCCTGGGGAGGACTTCCTAGGTGGCGCAGTGGGTAAGAATCTGCCTACCAATGCAGGGGTCATGGGTTTGATCCCTGCCCTAGGAAGATACCACATGCCGCAGAGCAGCTAAGCCTGTGCGCCACAACTATTGAGTCTGCACTCTAGAGCCTGTGAGCCACAACTACTGAGCCCATGTGCCGCAACTACTGAAGCCCACGCGCCTGGAGCCCGTGCTCTGCAACAAGAGAGGCCACTGCAATGAGAAGCCCGCACACCACAAGGAAGAGTAGCCCCCGCTCACCGCAACTAGAGAAAGCCTGTGTGAAGCAACGAAGACCCAATACAGCCAATAAAATAAATAAATTTATTTAAAAAAAAAAACTCCAGTCTCGGAGGAGACCCTTGCACTTTCCTTCAGGAGCCCCACCAGTTCTCATGGTAATGACAGGAGAAAAATCCCCTAGTGTTTCAAGCAGGGGAAGGAGAAAAGTAATCATTTTGAAATACACAGGCCAAGAGCTTTCTCCATAAAAAGGCCTCCCCTCTAAGGGAGGAGCTTTATTTGACCTGGGTAAGGGCAGTAAGATAACACTAGCCCCCCTCTGGCCTTCCTATATCAAATAAGGGGAGAAAGGAAAAAGAAAGAAAAAAAAAGCAGCAGCAACAGCTCAGAGCCCAGGGATGGACATTTATTCAGAAGATTATATAACAATGCCTCTCCCCTACAACTCACCACCACCAACAGGGCTCCTGTAAAATAACAGTGGATCACTGAGACAGCCACAAGACACAGACTCCAAGAGAGTTCTTAAGGAAGGACCAAGACAAAGGGGCACACTAAGAAACTGGAGTCTCGGGCACTGAGAGCTACAGCAAACATTCAGCCCAGCCAGGTCCACATAAAAACTGACATGAAAAGCCCAATTACCTCAGTACCTATTACCCAATACATCATGTCCAACTTTCAACAGAAAATCACAAAGCACGATAGAAGGCAATAAAAAAAGCATCTGAAGAGATAGAGCAAGCATCAGAACTTGACTCAGCTCTGACACAGATTCTGGAACATGAAATAGGGAATTTAAAATACGTATGATTAATAGGCTAACGGCTCTAATGGAAAAAGTGGACAACATACAAGAACAGATGGAAAATGTAGGCAGAGAGACAGAAACTCTAAGAGAATCAAAATGAAATGCTAGAAATGAAGAACACCGTAACAGAAAGAAAGAATGCTTTTGATGTGCTCATCTGTAGACTGGACACGGCCAAGGAAAGAATCAGTAAGACTGAAAATATGTTAATGGAAATTCCCCAAACTGAAACACAAGGTGAAATAGGATGAAATTTTTAAAAAGGAACAGAATACCCGAGAACTATGGGACAATTACAAAAGGGGTTACATACACACAATGGGAGCATCACAAGGAGAACAGAAAGAGAAAGAAGAAATATACAGAGTAATAATGGCTGAGAATTCTACAAAATTAATAACAAAACACCAAACCACAGATCCAGGAAGCTCAGAAAACATCTAACAGAATAAATGCCCAATAATCTACACCTTGGTATACTGTATTCAAACAGCAAGATCCAAAAATAAAGAGAAAATTTTGAAGGAAGTTCAAGTTAAAAAACACCTTATCTATAGAAGGCAAACACAAGAATTACATCAGACACCTCATCAGAAACCATGCAAGCAAGAAAAAACTGGAGTAAAATATTTAAAGTGTTGAAAGGAAAAAAACACCACCCTAGAATTCTGTATCTAGGGAACCTGTACTTTGAAAGTAAAGGAGAGATAAACAAACAAAATTAAATTTAAGAGATTTGCTGTCAGTAGACCTGTCTTGCAACAAGTGTTAAAAGAAGTTCTTCAAGACAAGGAAAGTGATGTAGGTCAAGCACTCAGAAATACATTAAGAAGAGCATCAGAGAAGGAGTAAATAAAGGTAAAATAAAATCTTTCATTCTTCTTATTCTTAATTAATCTGGTAACTCTTTGTTCAAATAATAGCAGCAACGTGCTGGGTGACTACAGTATAGGGATAAGTGAAATGAATGACAGCAATGTTATAAGGGACAGGAAAAAAGGAATTAAGAATATTCTTTATAAGGTACCTGCAAGGATCTGTGAAATAGTACAGTGTTACTTGAAAGTAGATCTAGATTAGTTGTAAATGTATGTAGCAAACTCTAGGGTAAGCACTAAAAAATCTTTGACACGTTAAGAAAGAATAAATGCAATATATAAAATGTTCAACTAAAAGGAGAGAAGGAAGAGAGAGGGTGATAAAAATACAAAAAGAACAAGTATTATAAATAGAAATCGGTGGCAAACATGATCAATATAACCCAGCTATATCAACACTCACTTTAAATGTGAATGGTCTAGATATACCAATTAAAAGACAAAGACTGTGAGAGGAGGTTAAAAAAGGAAGAACCTATTGTCTACAAGAAACCCACCTTAACTATGAAGACAAAGATTGATTAAAAGTAAAGGAATGGAGAAAGATAAACCATGCTAACACTAACCAAAAGAAAGCTGGAGTACCTGCATCAATTTCAGACAAAGCAGAGAGCAGAATGAGAAAATTATAAGGGATAAAGAAGGGCATGACATAATGAAAAAGGGGTCAGTTCTCCAAGAAAACATAACAATCCTTAACACATATGCGCCTAACAAGACAGTGTTGAAATACCTGAGGCAAAACTGAGAAAACGGCAAGGAGAAATGAACAAAGCCATCATTATACTAAGAAAGTTCAACGCTCTCTATCAGTAACTGACAGATCTAAACTGCACCAAACAGCACCACCAACCAACTGAATCTAACATTCATCTAATAAGAGCAGGATACACATTCTTCTCAAGCTCACATAGAACAAGACAGACCACACTCTGAGCCATAACACACCATAACAAATTTAAAAGAATGGAAACCATACAGCATATGCCTCAGACCACATGGAGTTAAAACAGAAATCAGTAACAGAAAGACAGCAGTGAAATCTCCACATATTTGGGAATTAACCAACAATTCTAAATAACATATGGGTCAATGAAGAAGTCTCAGGATAAATTTTCTAAATACTTTGCAATAAATGAAAATATAACATCAAATTTGTGGGATGCTGCACAAGTAGTGGTTAAAGGGAAAGTATAGCACTGAAGTAAGAAAAACAGAACTAAAATGAACAATCTAAGCTTCTACCTTAGGAAACTAGAGAAAAAAAAGAGCAAGGAGGGGGGAAAAAAGAATAAAATACAAGCAAAAAGCAATAGAATTGATAAAGGAAACAGGAAAAAAATCAATGAAACCACAAGCTGGTTCTTTGAAAAGATTAACTGATAAATCTACAGCCAGGCTAACCAAGAAAAAAATGAGAAGACACAAATTACTACTAATACCAGAAATGAAAAGGGAGTCTTCATTATGGAGTCCATGGACATTAAAAAGATAATAAAAGATTATAAACAATTCTATGCCCTCAAATATAGAAGGTATACAGATTGGGAAGGAAGAAATAAAACTGCATTTGAAGAATAAAGACACAGATGTAGAGAACGAGGCGGGGGGGGGATGGGATGAAGCTGGGAAGAAGTAAGAGAGTAGCATTGACATAGATACACTACCAAATGTAAAATAGCTACTGAGAAGCTGCTGCACAACACAGGGAGATCAACTCTGATGATGGGTGATGACTTAGAGGGGTGGGATGGGGAGGGTGGGAGGGAGGCTCAAGAGGGAGAGGATATGGAGATATATGTATAAATACAGCTGATTCACTGTGTTGTACAGCAGAAACTGGCACAACAGTGTAAAGCAATTATATTCCAAAAAAGAGCTAAAAAAAAAAAAAGACAAAGACAATGAAGAGAAGTCTCATACTGGGAGAAAGTATTTGCGAAACACATCTGATCCAACACAGACTTGTATCCAACACAAAGAAATGTTAAAACTCAGTAATAAGGGGAAAACAACTCATTTAAAAAATAGGCAAAAGATCTGAATAGACACTTCAACGAAGAAGACATACAGATGACAAATAAGCATATGAAAAGATGCTTAACATCATGACAGAAGAGAACTGCAAATTAAAACGGTAACGAGATACCATTACACACCTACTAGGAAAGCTAACATCCACAAAACCGACACCACCAGATGCTGACCAGGATACAGAGCCTCAGGAACTCTCATGCCCTGCGGGTGGGAGTGCAAAATAGTACAGCCACTTTGAAAGGCAGACTGGCAGTTTCTTAGAAAGCTAAACAGTCTTATCATATGATCCAGGAATCATGCTGCTATGTATTTACCCAAATGAGTTGAAAACTTACGCCCATACAAAAACCTGCACACGAATGTTTATAGAAGCTTTATTTGTAACTGCCCAAGGCCACGAGCAACCAGGATTTCCTTGACTTGGGTGAGCAGAAAACCTGCAGCCAAGAGAAGCTGGCAGCCTCCATCCTGAAAGGCACAAGGTTCACACTTGCCCTCAGGTGTTTGTACAATGTATGCTATTGCTTCTGCCTGACCTCCCCTCTTCCCCCATAAATTCTTACCTGAGCGACTCTGATTCAACATGCAGGTTTTAGCTGAAAAAACCAAATCCTCCTTGAGCCCCTCCCTGAGGCCAGAGATAAGGGAGGCACCTTGTGAGTCTCACGAGCAGCTGTAAACGTAGGCAGTCATGGAATGCTGCAACTGCCCTTTGCTGTGTCTGCAAGCCCTCTGGGGGGCTGGAGACACCATAAAACAAGGGGCTGCGCCTGCTCTGTTGGAAAGCTTCGCCCTGGGGACCTACACAGTGTCTGGCATATAGTAAGACCTCAACAAAGACAGTGCCAACAAAGCAGTCGGTCATCAGAAGTTAAAACTACGTAACGAAATGTCACAAGGGTCCAGCCAAGTGTTATCATTACTCCTTTAAAACTGAAATCACAGAAATACATATGGTAATTCAATCATATCAGGAAATTTTTCTTGAAAATAATCAATCTGTGTTTTGTTCAAATACTTCAGAATCCCCAAAAGGATAAAATTCAGATTGCTACCTTTTTTTTCCTGCCCCTATATATACATGCAACTATTTGAAAGGGCAGAAAAAACATATGCAACTATTTAAAAGGTACTAAAAATTTGATATGCTTATCCTAAAAATCCAACACAGTTGTGAAATAAGAACAAAAATTTATTGAAGAAACGGAACTACCAACCTTCTTTAAAATAAATATAATAGTTAGGTCTTTAAGCCACATTTTGTTCTAAGATGAACTTAAACCAGATTGTAAAAATACACACAACACAACTGAATAAAAGAAAATTTAAAGTAAGTAAAGGAATCTCAATAGGAAAAAATACAAGGATAGGAGATAAATCAAGAAATGAGGTTCAGACACAAACTACATGCTTCATGGTTCTGTATATTTCCAAAATTTGGGTCCAAAATGTGGCTCTATGCTGACTGATGGTCTATCAACTTCATTAGGTCATGTGAAAACTGATATCTTTGTCTTACCTCACATTATATATGACCTTTCCATTCTTACATATGCTATTTCCTAGATCTTCTATCAGTATCATCTTTCTTCTGACCTAACTCTAACCCTTTTTTGGGATCTCGTGCTCACAGTTTTTATTATTCAACTTTTCTATTTAGAAATAATTTTTTAAAAAAAGTCCACAGCTAACACAATAAGGATCAGCTTAGTTCTTTTCCAATGACAAGCTCACGACCTGCAGAATTCCCCCCAGAGAGGAGCTCAAAATCTTAAGGGGGCAGCCGTACCTGCCACAGACCCTAACGCCAAACCTGCCTCTTCTTAACTATATTTCACATCAGACCAGCAAGTTGTCTGTATTTAGAACTGTGTGGCCATTTAACAACCACTTTCTCCTTTACCTACAAGAAGATGAGGACTGTGAAAATTTGGGGCTAGAATAAAAGCAAGTTCACCCAGTTCTAAATCATCTACCAACAGCGTCAACTGCAGGCAAAAAACATCAAAGCGTGTTTTGATTCAGGCAAAAACAAACCTTTTCAGACAAATTCCTTTTGCTCTACTGAGATTTATGTACAGAAGCCGAAGCCTCCTCTCCTCCACCCTTCGCGGTAGAGACACTTGGAAGACAGTTAAGCAGATTGTTCCAGCTGTTTAAACTACGATCCCGTGGGACCTGCCTCCTGGAGGTATCCTAGGTTTTCCTACTCGAAAACTAACATAATGGGTCAGTCAGAGGACACCCTGAGGTCTGTGCGTGAGAAAAGTGGGGAGTGAGGGGGCTGTTAAGAAACTGAGAATGTACTAGAGTTACATAATAAAACGAATTTTAAAAATATATTTTAGGGCAGTTACTGAAAAACATTTGGAACAGTACACGTTATTATGCTATTTAAAACACAAGCAACATCAGTTTATTCTCTGCACTGTTTATAAATCAGATATTGAGAACAGTATGCTTCTTAGCCACTTAATTACGGACACATGCTCTGAATAACAACCTATGCTGAAAACTCAACAGCTAGTGTAACTAAGAATTTTTTTACACATTAGTTTTACTCTATTCATAAAAAAAAAAAAACAACCATCTCTGTCGATTCTTTTTGGTCCTTGACATGCTATGACAATTAATTTTCTTAATAATTATATTTGAGTAACCTAATTACCAAAACAACAAAGATCTTCACTATTTTATTTCAAACTCACAAACAACCTTGTCAATAGGTATTATAATTTCCATTTTATAGGCAAGGCAACTGAGATAGTAGCCACATTATAAATAAATACAAACACACATACATCTGTTGTTTGGGGGGGGGGCATGTTTGCTTACTGATTAAGGAGTGATGATGCTATCTGAAATGTGCTTCCTTCCTTCTATCAAGAGATCAAATCAATCTAAACCATAACTATCCAACTTCCAAACACTTAATACAGGAATATTTTCATGATTGCTTCAGTAAGTCATAAACTTCGTCAATTATATGCCCAAGACCATTTCTAACACATCTCAAGAGAGCAACTAAACTACCTCAAATTATTCAGAATACAAAGATATCCTGGCAATTATAGAAAAACTCAATAAATAAACCAATAAAGAAATCTTTAAGTGCACTGCTAGGAAAATGCCACACATCAACACTTCAACTTCTTGAGAATTGCCAACTGCTTGAAGCACACAAATTTCAGCAAATTTGACAAGAAAAAAATGCAGTAAGAATTCTCCTGTCCTGTGAACCAACCATCCCTCAAAAGTCACTCGTTTCCAAATACTATATAGCCTTCAAAAAGCCTCTTGTCACAACAGACAACCACAGCAGATTGAGCTGAATTGGGGATAGGATCAGACACTGTTGAGGCAAACGTTTCTATCTCCTACAGACTCAAGTAAGACTCTAAATTTCTTTCGGCTTGAGTTAAATGAGAGAAAATGCAATTCATATTTCCAGAAGCAAGAGTGGCATATTTTCCAGTAAGTTCCTTGTTCTCGTTTTACTATTTTAAGAGTTCTGATCACTCCCAGCATTGCTGTGTGGCAAGATCTGGTTTCTGGTGGCTGATCGTTTCCATGGCATGATGCTTGGCTAAAACGGTCTCCAAACACTGTTTTTCATTCCTATTTAGCGTCCGTGTATTTATACATAAAATACCATTTCCATGGCGCTGTGCCAAGAGAAGAAACCACTTGCTAGAATTTCACTTGACTTTGTTAGAGGAAATTATTTTAAATTAATGTGGCTACTGAACAGCTGCCATTCTTAACCTCAGAAAATATATTCCTTCTAATTTCTGCTGCGAACATTTATTTATTTAAGTTAAATTCCAGCTCATGAATGTTGACCATGAGGAGTCTAAACCTTCCTGCTACTATTTCACATTCTTTTTCTAAACAAGGGCAAGCACGGGCTTGCTCTATTAGTATGCACGGCCAGATCACCATGATTAAGTGAAATCATCTATGTATTTTTGGTAGAATCTTTTTAACAACTTCCACGCCTGTCAGTGAAATGGAACAAGGCTGTTTTGTTTTCTGAGGGCAACAATCTGATCTCTGGTTTACTTGATGGCGCTCCAAATATTTTTCCATATGTTTTTCCACAAAGAGAATGTGACATCAGCATGGTTTACCTTGACTAGTGAATGCAGGCTTTTTTCACCGAACATATCCCAGAGGAAGGTCAGGTCTTCTTGGCTGTCCACATGTGGCTGCAGCTGGGCGGGCAGAGCCGCCAGCAGCTCATACAGACCTATAAAACGAAAATAAAACACAAAGCGTAATCTCAGAGTGATCTCATTAATTTCGCTTAAGGTGTATGTAATTGATGGCTGGAACGGGTTGTTTTTACTGGAGCTGTATTCTGGGCCATTGAGCAAAACTCTTCTCCACGGAAGCAAAGGAAGCTTTTGAATTTTTAAATTCCGAAGATGTACAAAGGAACAGGCCCGTTTTTACCTTTTGTGGTGGTCAACATTTTTACGGTCTTCCAAGTTTACACAACCAAAGACAGAAAATGTGTACAGGCTCTCAAAAAAAAAAAAAAAAGAAGAAGAAGAAGAAGAACACATACATTCCTTTCCTTAATTGTTATTACATTTCCCCCAACGTCAGCCAAAGAGTGAAATGACTCATGAATAGGAAAAACTTTTTTAGAAGAGCAGAAAACTGATAGCGTGGTCCATTAAAATGCTTGTGTGCTTTCCAAGAGTTCCTAATAATATATAGCTTCAAAAACATTTGCATTATCAAATGCTTGAAATCTAGTTCTCAAAAGGAAGCCAGAATAAACTACATTTGGTGCGGCATTATTTGTAGCCACCTGTGCGGTTTTTTGTTTGTTTTGTTTTGTGTTTTTAACAACAAACGGGGAGCACTCAGTCTAAATGCGCCTGTAATTGGGGGTATGTGATGCCCCTGGAAAGAGTCAAGGCAGCAGATGTAGGCTGCGCGTGTTCTCGCTGGAAGCTCCCCCTCCCCGAGCAGACAGTAGCGCAATGTCCCGGGCGCGCTGCACAGACCATCCATCTCCTGTCCAAGAAATGTTGCAACATTGCTTGCCCGGGACTCTTCAGGGAGGTGACCTGGCAGAAGTCAGTATCAACTCAGAGCACATGTTTCATTTTCCAGCGGGATTACATGAGGTAAAAAGGACAAAATTCCTTTTATTTCTGTCTGCTGTCTACAAAAACACTGAGACCTCCTGGGATTTACAACACACGGGACTGTTGTTATTTCTGGTCTGAATAAGTGCTGCTGTTCATCAGAGAGACAGCTTTACAAGATATTTAACCAGCAAAGACTCGTAAATTATGGACTTCTGATTAGTGCATCTACTATCTTTCTAAAGCATTATAATATTCTGATAATCAGTGATAATTCACAACTAAATGTATTAGGTACCACTTTGGGAGTCAGATATGTAACTTGAGAGATTCAATTAAACTGAAATATTCCTGGGGCTACATCTGGCCAAAAAGACCCAAAATACTCTAAGAGCACAAAAAAACCAAAAAAAACAAAAAACAAAACAAAACAAGCAAAAAACCTTCTCCCAATTACATTTTTAAGTATTCTTGGTGGTTTATATTTATTCCCATAAAAACCTGGCATTCTGCCTAAACTAGCTTTTATTTACAATTCAGTAAAAATATTTTTACAGTACCTCAGCCTAAGTCAATGTATAATAATACAGGTCTCTCTTTATACAAATACATACATACGCAGACACACAAATGTAATCACCACTGCCAAGATCAGTGGTTAAGGTCAGAGTTCAAAATATGAAATTCTATCAGGGAGTACCGCAAATGTGTGTCATTTAACAATTTTCAGTTATCTGCTAAATAGTTCAACTGACTCTACAGATTTTTTTCTATGCCACATATGTACCACTTTTAAATAGTAAATGATCCTTTACTGCTATATTTTAAAAGCAGTTGTCTTAGGAAGAACTTTGTAAATAAATACTTAAAACTCAAAAAAACAAAATGAAATTATATAATAAGAAGGTACAATTTTACTATTTTATTACTGATTTTGGGAGTAGTAAAAATGATTACCTATTCCTCAGTAATATGATCAGAGGTAAATGACAGTAATTCAACTGTGATATAATTTACATGGGACAGTTTGTGGGGGGATTAAATGAGTTCATACACTTGAACCGCCCTGGCGTGGGGTAAGGACTCAATGCTTCACATGTAACTTGTGTTTCAGCCAATGTATTCTTGATCATGACTGTTCTCCATCATCATTATTACTAAAAAAAGTCTGGATCAAACAGACCTAGATTCAAACCCCAGGTCTACACTTTAAACACAACTTATCTGAACCTTGTTTCCCTCACCTGTTGAAAAAGAAATGGTAATCTACACATGTGTTAACATTGCAGAGAACTAAATAAACACACACACACACACACACACACACACACACACACGAGCACATGTAAAACCGAGGAAATCTGAAAAGGGTCAGCCCATGGTGTGGAAGACAATCTCCCAGTTGTGACGTGCTACTGCAGTTACGCAAGATGTTGCCACGGGGGAAACTGGGAAAGTACACAGGATTTCTTTGTACTATGTCTTACATGTGACTCTATAATTAGGTCAAAATAAAGCTGAAACAGAAGAAGAAACTGTGGTAAATACAGCTGTTGTAAGAAGTCAGTGGAACAATTCACAGGGCGGACATTTGATTAAAAAAACAACGTTCTTCTTTCCTTAGGAAGTCTCCTTACAATGAACATCTCAGTGCAACGCTTCCAAGTGAAAACAACGGCTTAATGATACTTGCCAACTGCACACAACACCATACTCAGAAACGAAACCACCCCATCTTTTTTATTATTATTAATTTTTATTGGACTATAGTTGCTTTACAATGTCGTGTTACCCTCCACTGCACAACAAAATGAATCAGCCAGGCAGGTACAGATATCCCCTCCCCTCCCTTTTGGATTTCCCTCCCATTTAGGTCACCACACTGCATTAGGTACAGTTCCCTGTGCTATACAGTATGTGCCCATCAGTTGTGTATTTTACACATAGTATCAATAACGTAACGGGTCAATCCCAGTCTCCCAGTTCCTCCCACCCCCCACCCTTCCCCTTTAGGTATCCATACATTTGTTCTCTGTGTTTCTATTTCTACATTGTAAATAAGATTGTCTATACCGTTTTTCTAGATTTCACATATACGTGTTATTATAGTCTTTCAGATATGGAAATTGTTCACTTTAACCACGTACACCTTAGCTTTCTGTGGGAAGAAGCCATGTCAGATTTAATTTTAAAATAATAATAATTTCTCTGTTAGTCATTGCTCTGAAGCCTGAGTTTTCTGTGTCTTTCTAGCTTCATGCAATCCTAATTTGTAAGGTCCTCAGTGGCAACAGCACTCACTTCTGTTCATCTGGGGCCACAGAACAACGTCAGAAGAGACAGGAAAAGCCAACCAGAAATGTACAAGATGGTTGAAAGAGCTCCTAGGCCAGGGCTGTATGTGGTGTCAACGCAGGTATCAGGGACAGTCACTTCCACTCAAATCAGTGATCTCAGTGCATGTCTAAAACTGGGTCTGTGTTCTTACATGTGCTTTAAAGTATTCCTATATTCGGTTCCTAGAGTCCCAACTGTGAAGAATACTATGAAATCCAAATAGTTCTGGTTCTTGAGATTCAGAGAACAAGTAATGAGAGTTGAGTCAGCACGGTGTGTCTTTAAAAATTTTACCTAAATCCACTTGTTCCCTGAGCAAGAACTGGGGCCATGAAAGTGCTCCTCTGTAGTCACCCAAGCTCATTCCAATAAATATTTAAGGCACCTGTGAACCTAGCACATCCATATCTCTGAAGGTCTAGGACACATCGGACGTGATTCCTGTCCTCAGGCATCTATAGTGTAGAGGACACCACAGTCTGTTAGCAAAGTAAGCGCAAGACAGGGTTAGACTGTGGGGGCAAAGGCAGGGGAAGTGGTCAGTTCCTCCAGGGATGTCAGGAAAGGCTTCAGCAGGAATAACGCCCGGGTGAGGGCTGTGAAGGCTACATTCCCAAGAATCAACACGTGTGAGTTCTCAGAGTCGGAGCCCTGGAGACAGAACTAAGTATAGAACATACCACTACCTCTCCCCAGGGATCTTACAATCTTATATGACACAGAAAGTGTCTCATATATGAGCAAACATCAAGCAATCCTAAATATAACGATCTCCTATTTGCCCAAGTAAAGAGCCAAGACATTTTCTCTGGCAAGTAAAATAAACAGATGTTTAGGCAGCTAATGAAATAATTTTCAGGGATGTTGATAGAGGCTCATGACTGCCTCTAATATTTAAATTGTAATTTAGTTGGAATCATTTACCTTGAATAACCTAGTAAGTAAAATACATTAATTTAGATACTTAGTTTTTACCCCATTTGTACATTTCACACAACCCTTTTATTTAAATTCTTCAGACTGAAATTCTTCCTCATCATGAGCTGCACTTGTAGAGTCAGAACAGGTCATTTTCACTTCTAGGGCAGCTGAGACACAGCACTGTTTTGAATACGTGAGATTCCTTTACTGAGAATCTGGGCAGAGCCGATGGGTTTTTCATTTGTTCTGTAGCTCTACGTTTTTGATCAACAAAACCACTCACCTACTCTTTAAAATTCTATCAATTACAACTGTGAGGTTTTTAACCCTTCTCCAAGGAATAATTAAATCTGGCTTAAACTTCGTCTCCTTTTTGAAAAAAACAATTCTGCCAAGGGAGATTTCAATAATCCCCCAAATTATGAATTTCGATCATACGTGAATAATGTTGGCTTCTCAATTCAACACACTTTTGTGCACGTGAATAAACAGAGAACGTTCTCTATAAGAGATTTTGTAAGGACTTGAGCATAAGCCAGCTCTCTCTTCTCTAAGAGATCGTTTTACAGAGGAGAAGAAAAACTCACCTTATATTTGGGCACACACGATACAGGACACTGTAGAGGAGCCCTGCTGAAGGGTTTCAATAAGTTTATTTCATAAAAAATGTTCCAACAAAAAAAAGCAATATTTTTAAACTAGTGTATTTTATATACTGAGAGAAAAGAAGTCAATACAAGCAAAACTAAAATAGGTCTAGAGTTGCTTAATTTATATATACAATAATTATTCTAGCAATTTTAAGGAGAAAGCAATCAATGAAGGTCAGAAAAGGCTATAGTGGAGCTGGCAGGATACGGGCTGGGATCTGAAGGAAGGAAAGCCGGGCCCAGAAGGGTGCTTCTAAATTTAGGGGCCAAGGAAGGTGTCCACAGTAATGGGAGCCAACCGCAGAGAGACGCAAAGATGCTTTTAAGATCTCTGAGTTGGTTACTGAAGCCTGCTGTCTAGGAACTAAGCATTGTAATCTCTTCTCCCCTTTCCAGAGGAAGGTGAGATGGCAACTGCTGGCCATCTGACGTCATGAAGAACAACATCCTAAGGAGAATGCTTTCTGCACAGTGTAAACTGCGCTTTCTAGGGGCCAGTTCATTAAGCCAGCCACGTGCGGACCTTGATCTTAATTCAATGTCACTCATTCACATACTTGGTTGGAGCTACATGTGCTACTGCTGAGTTCTCTGCAGCCTGCTGCACTGAAGGGTAAAATACTTGTCATTCTCCTCACAGATAAAGAAACTATGGTCGTCCCTCAGTGTCCGAGGGGCACTGGTTCCAGGACCCGCCCTACGGGACCAAAATCAAAGAAAGCTTAAGTCCCACCGCCGCCCTCGCTATCTGTGGTTCCACAACAGCAGATTCAACCAAAAGCTGACCATGTAGTACGGTATTTACTGAAGAAATCTGCATACAAGTGACCTGCGCAGTTCAAATCCACAATGTTCAAGGTCAGCTGTACACGGTTGGTCTCACTCAACAACCCATGGTCAGAGTGTGTTACGGATGCCTTCTGAGGCCTGGGCAACACAAGCGACAGAGGGTCAGCAGTAGTAGTTTACATGCAGATGCAAATACTTTGGTGCTTTAGCAACTTCAAGTAAGCGGTCTTGCAATTTTTTTTTAATTTCTTATTTTTGGCAATAGGTAGGAGTAATACTGTAAAGCTACAGTCACACTTTCTATCAGGATCTTATATGTAAGTAATAGGCAGGTGATCCGATCAAGAATTGTGGGAGGCAGATATCACTGACCCAAGCGTGTTGAATACACGATTGACTCAAAGTTGTAATACATTAATCAGAAGATAATTATAAAGCGTCATGGTCTTGCATTAAAATTTCATTACTTTATAAGATTCACCAATTTGCTGACCTATATGACAGTAATCTTAACTGTGGGTAAAGTTTATTATCATCATAGTCAGACCCTTAGCGATTTTCACCCTGTCTACTAAAACTAGCTATTGAAAATTTAAAATTATGTTTTTTTCTTTTGTCTACCACCTCCTTAATCTATCCTTCCTACCACCAACTCCTAAAGCTTCCTAAAATAATTCTTAGTAAAAATTATTACCAGTAGTAGTTCCTAGTAGTATAAACCATACCTAATAGTATGGTATGAGCTAGGTGAAGTGCTCTACAGGTTACCTCGTTCAGTGCTCTCCATAAGCAGGTCCTACTACTGTCTCCATTTTACCAGAGGAAGGACATTTAGCCTAGGAAGTGGCAGAGCCAGGACTTAAACTCAACTCTGGCCCATGTCTCCCACAATAACCCCATCATTTAAATCTTCTACTCAAAAACCTTCAAGAGCTCCCTCAAAAGTTCCATGTCCACTGGACACCCAAATTACAGATGGATTAAACATTTCAAATATAAACTAGAGGACAATCTCACAGAATATCTTTATCATCTTGGAGTTAAATGCTTTTCTTAGCATACAAAGAACCTAGAAACCACAAAAAAGCAACGATGGACAGACTTTTGACAAAATTTTCATGCATCCAAAAAACCAAAGAAGCTTGCAGAAAAAATGCTAAAAATTATTTTCAACAAGCAAGTGACTGATATTAAGTATAATAAAAGATAAGTAAACCAAGAGAAAAATGGGCAAAGGCACATGAATACACAAATGGTGGTAGAAGAAACAGATGACCCCCCAAAAAATCAATACCTAAAGCCATGTGCAATCTGAGAAATAATACAAAATAATTCTTAAAAGTCAAAGCAGCGCTTCCCTGGTGGTGCAGTGCTTGAGAATCCGCCTGCCAATGCAGGGGACACAAGTTCGAGCCCTGGTCCGGGAAGATCCCACATGCCACTGAGCAACTAAGCCTGTGCACCACAACTACTGAGCCTGTGCTCTACAGCCTGAGAGCCACAACTTCTGAGCTCATGTGCCACAACTACTGAAGCCCACATGCCAGAACCCGTGTGCCACAACAGAAGCCACTGCACTGAGAAGCCCATGCACCTCAACGAAGAGTAGCCCCTGCTCGCCACAACTAGAGAAAGACCGTGTGCAGCAAAAGTGACCCAATGCAGCTAATAAATAAATAAGTTTTTATAAAAAAAGGGAAAAAAAAGCATTGCTTTGGCTGCTGAATTGAAAAGAGAAGGCAGGGGAGCAAAAGCAGAGGCAGAGAACAAGTCAGAGGGTCAGGCAGTGACCCAGGCGAAGAGGCCCGTAGCTGCCACCCAGCAGCAGCCAATGGGAGCTGTGAGGAGTGTTTGGATTCTGGATAGATTTTGAAGGAAGAGCCAACTATGAATTTCTGTCTGACTGATGAGGGGTCAGTCAGATCGAAGGAAAGAAACAAACATGAGCCCAGGACTGAAGCACCATCAAGGGAGACGGGAAAGTTCCGCAGGCAGCTGGATGCAGGAGCGAGGGGCTCAGCAGAGAGGCCTGAGCTGAAGCTGCCACTCAGGAGTCCAGGCACGAGCCTGGATGAGACCCTGAGCACACGAGTGTGGACAGACAAGGAAGAGGGGCTGAGGCCCGAGCCCCGGCGTCTCCATGGTGATGAGATGAGCAGCACGGGTCGCTGTCCTGGAGGCCCAGGGTGGTAGGGAAGGATGACCAACCCGGGGCGTGGGAGGCCGCCATCAGGGCAGGTAGAACAAGGCCCGAGAAGCGCTGTCGGATCCAGCACGCGGAGGTTACTGACTTTGGCAGCGCTATGAGCAATGACTAAGGAGTGTTAACAATATCAAGTGACACGTTGGAAAGAGCAACGTGTGTGTATATTTCATATTTCGTATTTGCTATATACATACATACATATTTCTGCACTGCTTGAGTTTTTACAAAATAGACATTACTTTTATAATTTTAAAAATTTCACTTCTGGGTACTCATCTGACATAAACCGTTTGCCAGCACAATGGCTCACAACCTCCCCCACTTGCTATGCCCTGAAAGTGTAACTGTTTCCATGCAATCTTACACCAAGTCACTAGATAATTAACTTCCTGGTGATCGCTCTGCTGTCACAGTCCCCTCCTCCAGGACCCCCGAGATTATCTGGAAGACAAAACAATCACGGTAACTGTCTGACCTCAAAGTTTCAGGAACAGGTTTAACATAACACACTTGACAACGTCTCAAGTGTGTGGAGGGAGCTGGCAAAGGCCCGAGTCCCTCTGCGTTTCAAAATTCCTCCGGATCCTTTCCCGACCTCACTCCTCAAATACTGAGTGCTCGCCGTGTGCCAGACTGTTTAAGGCTGGGGATACAAGGGTGAGGTAGAAGAAAGAAAGGCAAAGAAAGTCATCCTCCAGTGTAGTGTGGAAACAGGCATCAGACATTGTGAAAATAAACATAAAGTTGTAACCGCAGAAGTGCTACAAGGGAGATGGTGAAAGTAGCAGCGGGATGTGAACAGCCTCGGGGAAAGTTTCCCCGGGGAAGTGAGTCACGCTGGGATGGTCAAAGTACAGACATTAGCTGCGGATGGTGAAGTGGGGAGCAGAAACACCCTGCAGGAAAAAGAAATGCACATACAAAGGCCCGGCGGTAGATGCTTAGATTCTGCAGCCAATGACATAAATACAAATCTCTACTCTGCAACGGTTAATTGGTTCATATCTCTGTGCATGCAGTATTTAAACTGTATAAAGGTACAGCTGTACTAGCCTTACTAGTATTGTAATAAGGATGAAATGAGTCATCTGTAAAGCTCAGAGTGATGCCTCCTTTAACTGTATATCCTATGTAATACGCGTGTTTACAATAAAAATAAATTCCAAATGAAACACTAAAACATATGCATACGCTGGGGCATCAAGGAGACAAAATAGAAACTCTAAGTTTATGCTGCTGGAGAAGGCTTTCCACAATAGGCAATGAAGACGGGCAGTGACGGACCCCAGGTACCGGGTAAAGCGTGAATTAGAGAGGAGAGACGTGAAGAAAGTGATCACACAGCCCTGACTCGGGTCAGTCTAGTTGTCTATGTAGTAAAGAAAAGTGGGAAGAAAAATGACATATGGTCCCAGCTCTAGAACAGCATTCAAACCTTCAAGATAAACATAACGCAACAAATACTTGCACCAAACGGCAGTAACTGTAATTCCGGTGCTGTCAATGTCACGTATTCACTGACAAAGCTCTGACCACACTGGCTCGTGTAAACTGTATGTCGATGCACATAATTCAAAACCCAAACTGAAGCTCCTGGGAGCCAATCATTTGTCATTGATACTAAACGTGCTGAATAATCTGACATCTTTTTCTTTTTTTTTAATTAATTAATTTATTTATTTATTAATTGGCTGTGTTGGGTCTTTGTTGCTGCACACAGGCTTTCTCTAGTTGTGGTGAGCGGGGGCTATGCTTTGTTGCGGTGCACAGGCTTCTCAGTGCAGTGGCTTCTCTTGTTGCAGAGCACAGGCTCTAGGTGCATGGGTTTCAGTAGTTGCAGCACACAGGCTCAACAGTTGCGGCTCACGGGCTCTAAAGTGCAGGCTCAATAGCTGTGGCACACAGGCTTAGTTGCTCCACGACATGTGGGATCTTCCTGGAGCAGGGATCGAACCCGCGTCCCCTGCATTGGCAGGCGGATTCTTAACCACTGCGCTACCTAGGAAGCCCCTAATCAGGCTCATCTTAAAACGCTTCAAGTGATTACAGAAAAATGATAGTGACCCCTTTACTGAGATAATTATAGATACTTCTCACTTCCTCCCCACTGCCAGGGTACCCAAGACAAGGAAACGCTCTGGAGAGGAGGAGCCATACCACGCTGCCGTCAGGCCTCACAAAAACAAATGACTCAGAGCAGATCTGACAACAAATGTGCATTCCAATTACTCAATCATCCTGGCCCTCTGGGCCGCCGCCTCTAGAAGTGACCGTGGAAAATGGTTCATCAGATACAGGACCAGCTTTGTCATAAAATCACTCACATCCTCCTTCTTTTGGCTACACTGAGCCTCAGGGAATCCCCACTGCATGCAGAGATAGTGGCAAAACCAGCCAGTAGTATAATTCATCTCAAGAAGTAGGAGTTAGTTTTTTTAAAAACATCTCGTTTTTGAGCCTTTTAACAATGAGTCTCGCAGCAATTTTCCCAAAAGTTCTTGACATAATTAATATCTTCGTAAGAAAAAAGCCAAGAATTTCTGTTAACGGATTCCTGTTTACAGTTTAAGTGCTAAAACATTTTTGAGAGACTTTTATCTTCCATTTCAAAGCTACACAGTTCTATCGAAATACAAAATATTCTGGAATTTGGAACTTCACAAGGACATCCTTGGCACAGAATACAACATCCTCAGAAGTCAGAAAAGCTGCACCAGTCAAGCACTTAGACCAAAATGTCACAAAAAGACTTTACCACTTGGCACAGACCACTTCACAAAATTGATCTTTATTATAAAAATCTTCTGAGTCATTAAAATAGGATGGTGGATGGAGAACAGGAATAAAGGATTAAAAAAGAAATCAGGCAACGTATTTATTTCCTGCACAGATGAGAAAAAGTCATAACGCTTTTAAACAGGAAAATGGCCAGAGTTGTCACATTTGTCAAACAACAGAGAAGTGTCTTTTCATCAAGAAGACTATAAAGTGTAGACACACCATCTGGACTACATCAAAAGTAATCCAAGGGCAAAGCAAAAAACAGAAGCCTCTAACCTACCCAAGTGCGGGGGTTTAGAAAGTCTCAAGAGAAGCAGGCAAGGGCTGGGACCTACGATTCTACTAACTCATTAGATGGAAGGTGGTTCATAGCTGCTGCGCAGACTTGAAGCCTAAATGAGAATAACAATGCCTAACATAACTTAAAGTTCTTGGGTGGCCGGATCAAAGGGATGAGTAGATAACCATTCAAAGCAGCAACGGTGACTAACCTCGCGTCAGTGGGGAGGGGACTCCCACGGTCCAGCAGTGAAGTGGCCGTGGGTCACCTGGGACAGTGATGGAATGGAAGCACCGCTGGGCAGCGGGAGGGGTGGATGAGAACGTGAAGCATCGTGATTTAGTGGAGAAGGAAGAAGTCTTCGGAGTAAAGGACAGACAGGACACCGAGACTACTCACACCTTTGGAAGACCCGTGCGCCCAGACACGTGAGTAACAGAATCGTGTGTGGGAGGAAGATGTGCAGCCCCGTTGGCCCCGTATTTAGGCTGAGCTGATGACTGACAGCAGGTGAGGCAGACACATGCAGACTAAACGCCACTAAACTGAGGAGCAGTAGAACATCTCATCGAAGTGAATACACTACTGAACTGTAAACCTATAGTAGGTATCCACAGAACATGAAGACACCAGAAAGACCTAATATGAAGCATTCTAACCAAAGATTCTGGCTCACGTCTTAGGCAATGATATGTACCTGCCATAACAAACAGACCCGGCCTGAGCAATACTACATCCAAACACAAGGACAACAAAATATCAAGACTCAGCAGAGTCTAATTCAGAGTAAAATTTACTAAACAGAGAAAAAGGTTTTGCTTTCTATAAACACACACACACTAGAATATTTTTAAAAACTAAAAAGCAGAGTAAAACTTCTACCAGCTTAAACTTACTGTAAATACCCAGCATGATCCAGGGCTAATTAGAATCTTAACTCCTGATTTGAGAAATATTTTCACCAAAACTAACAGAGAATTTCACACATTCCTTCCCTTTCCCTGCACAGCACGTTCGCAGAATTACATCTATGCTATAACCTAGGTAGAAGGTATCGCTATATACCTACTGTAGGTATTCTGAAAATTCAAGAAAACAGATGACAAAGTATAGATCATAGATTTACCTATATAAACTATAAAGGAATCTATTGCTTTTTTTTTTTTTACTGTATTTGGACAAATATAAATAATTGTTATTAAATCAAAGGAAATTAAATTAACGATACAATGAGACATTAATTCTCAAAACACTAACATCTCAAAAATACAGAAGCACGAAGACGTGAAGACATTCTGCCAGTTCCAGAGAAGTGCTTCTGTGAAAATATAACGTTCTGCACAGGACAGTAGTTCCTAAGAGAATAAATGGCTCGGAATTTGATGACAGTCTTCCTGCAGCGAACAATTCGCTCTCCTCGCAGATTCCAGATGCTCAGCATTCTTGCCATCAGGGTGGAAAAATTTACTGTGAGTCTAGAGAAATTTAATATCACCATTCTTGTCATTTCCCTCATAGCTTCATTATTAGAGCAAGTCTGGGGAAGCTATAAACCTACGTTAAATGATAAAAAAGATGTTCTCTGTGTCCGATCATATTAGATACCATACGTAACCAAAGTATTTAGAAACCGTATAGAAAAAGACTTGGGAAGGAGAAAAATACATATCTGATTTTTCCCCTTAGTTTTGATATTTGCATTCTATACAGTATAGCCAGGCACAGGACTAAAACGTTTTACTATAACTATGGGCTAATAAACACTAAAGAACATATATCGACGCCCAGAACAACACTATAAAACTTTATTATATTAATAAAATGGGACACACCAAGCTTTAGATTTTCCACTTTGTCAAAGGTAAAATCATCAGCACTATTCAGTGCCATTCATAACAGGCTTCAATTTTTCTCCTTTAAACTATGTTTTGCTTCCAAAAGTACCTACACCACTAAAAGATTTTAATTTAACCCTGACAGAGGCATTCTCCTTTTTACCCTCTCCCTCAACTGCAAATAACTTATTAAAGCATTCGGCAGGCTGAGTTTTTAAATATGCAAAATAATTTAAGTAATTATCAGATGGCAGCCTGCTCAGTTACAGATTATACAATTTCAAGCCTACCTCAGCAACGCTGCGGTCGGGTTCCAGACCACCATAAGACAGCAAACTTCACCATCAAGTGAGTCACATGAAATTTCTGGTGTCTCGGTGCGTACAAAAATTATGTTGACACTATACTGTGGCCTATTAAGTGGGCAACAGCATTATGTCCAAAAACCCAATGTATATAGCTTAATTTAAACATACTTTACTGCTAAAACATGCTAACCATCATCTGACAGTGCAGGGTTGCCAGAAACCTTTAATTTGTAAAAATAGTAGCTGCGAGGCACCATGACACGAGGTATCCCGTACCTTAAAGTTGATAAATCAGGGTGAGTTGACAAAGGTAAGTGCACACACCTACAAGTACCTCTGCACATAAGCTTAGGTCGGGTCCGACTCATAACTAAGTACACATTGGTAGTTGTGGCCTCGCACACAACCACCAGTCAATATGACGATACTTTGAGTCCAAATGATGAAGCCATATCAAACTGAAAATTACTTGTAAAACTCTTATAAAGTATGGCCTATAGCTCTCTTCTAGAAAACTGGATACATTTATACTGTATTTAACCAGTTACAGGGCCTTCTGGCCTGAAAGAGTTGGCTATAAAAGCTAAAGCACTGTACTTGCTTTATTGTAGTTAACAGTACAATAGGATTTATTCTATTTATTTCAATATTTATAATATATTTAAAATTTATCATAACATGTAGTGAGGCCAAGCCAAACACCATATCTGGATTTTAACCTATACTGCAGGACAGAAACCTAATCTTAACTTAATCTTAACTCTAATCTTAGTCCTGTTGCTACTATTCAGTGTATTAAATGGTAACCAGTGTTCGCCAGGGAGGTGAGGAAATGCCTGAGAAACCAAGTAAGCAGAAGGTCGCTCACTGATTATACAGAAAGAGAGCTGAGCGTTTCTCCAGCACTACTGCAGTAACCAGCAGAGATAAAGGAGGAGTGCTCAGCACCTAACTGACCCCTTCCCGTTTAAAAGGAATGAATGCAAAAAACACCTGGCACCTGGGCCGCCCTTAGTAGCTACACAGTAGATGCCCTCATCTTTTGTTTATCCTTTCCTCTCGGAGGCTTGTTAGGTGAGTTTAATAAGCAATTAAGTGAAAGCAAAGCCCCTAGCAGAGTTCGAGAGACAGAAACATCGTCAATGGCTTTCTTTTCAAGGAGTCTCCTGAAACAGCCGTCACGACATCCCCGAGAACAATCTGCCACGCGGTAACGCAACAGCTGTGCTCCTAAGGAAACCTATGTTATCAAAAACGTATAAAAATCTTGTTTCCATGGGGAAAAGATGTGATGGGTGAGACAGTTTCCAACGAATGCTGACAATGTACTTCCATGCCTGAATTTTAGTAATAAATGGAATAATCTTAGTGTAACTACATTTTATTTTAAGCTAAAAATAATAAATTGGTGGTTCGAAGCCAACCTAAATGCTTCCCATCCTTCCAACCTACACAAATCTTCTTTAAACTGCTTGAAATTTTGTGCGAAACCGAAAGCATAATCATCGGGGTAAACCCCACCCTCAAAACTCCAAAGTGGCCAGTTACAGCTGCTGAAATGTACGAGAATACCCAGAAGGAGGCCTAGTACATGTAAAGGATTGAGTATAAGACAAAAGTAGCATTTCGAACCAGGTTAAGTAGTGAGAAATTATTCTAAGAGGGCTGCATCCCTGGATTACCTTTTCAAGAAAAAAATGAAATCAAATACTAAACCAGATCCCCTACATAATAAAGGCAATCCTGAATAACATCTTTATATTCAAATTGTGTCATAAAAATTCAGTCTAAGAAATATCTGCTACCACAAAAATCCTTTCATAATATTTAAAAGTAATTTTTTTCCACAATCCTCACTTGTCAAGAAGCAGCAAAGCAAAATAATAGACTTTAGCTACTTTGTCCCATATCTTAAAACATGTTCACATGCACTTCTTGAACAGTATTTAAAACTTAGGAGGTTCAAGTGCACTACATCAGAAAGAGAAGTTAACATTTAACATGAGTTTTGGCAAATAAAATATTTTAAAAACTGTATTGATTTCAATAGCCTTATAATAGCTGCTCAATTACATCTCAACAGCAGAAAACTGTCTCCTACATTTTGTTACCAAGGCCGTTGCCCCAGGTCATACCCCTGACCCGCCTCGAAGAGAAACCAATTGCTCTCATCTAAGTTTAGGAGGAAGCTGCAAAGAGAAAAACAAAAACTGGTTGGAACCAACTTAACCCAAGATGGAGGAAGATCTGACCTCCAGTAGACTTTGAGCCTCATTACAAGGTCACTGTAATGCATTCGCTAAAGGACACTTCCACCAGCCCACGACATTTGACAGTTGCCATGACAACAACCGGAAAAGCCCATACAAGGACTGAAAAGGAGAGTTGCCTCAGTTCTGGGTCCAAACCACACCCCTGTTCTCGAATAACTCATGAATATTCCTCCCTCTCTTTCAATTCCCCCCCTTTTACCTTGACTCTCCTATATATGTGGTGTCTCTGCCTGAATTGGGCTGAGAAGTTGACTTGAAAACTAGGTTCCCTCTTTTCCATCCTTTGAATAAAGCTGGTTCTGTTTCAGTCTCAGCATTGGTTTCGTTATTGGCTGCACAAGTCCGACAGGAAAAGGAACCTCCCTATTTGGGACAGGGGGTCTGGCCCGGGCTAGGACCCCTGAGTGGGTCCAGTTGACCAATTTGGTAACAGTTTGTCTCCGCTGTTACCGTAGCTGCTCACTGTGTATCCCTCAAGCTCTTTTCTAAAAGGAAAAAAAGTGTCACATCTTTTGGATGCCAAGTTCCAACAGCAATATAAACCCACTAAATAAAGTTCTTATTACCAAAGAGAAAAGAATATTTTTAAAAAATTTTTATTGGTGTATAGTTGCTTTACCATATTGTGTCAGTTTATACTGTACAGCAAAGTGAATCAGCTATACATATACACATATCCCCTCTTTTTTGGATTTCCTTCTCAGTTAGGTCACCAGAGAGCACTGAGTAGAGTTCCCTGTGCTACACAGTAGGTTCTCATTAGTTATCTATTTTATACACAGTATCATAGTGTGTATGTGACAATCTCAATCTCCCAATTCATCCCATCACACCCCCTTTTCCCCCTTGGTATCCATACCTTTGTTCTCTACATCTGTATCTCTATTTCTGCTTTGTAAATAAGATCATCTGTACCAGTTTTTTCGGAGTCCACATATATGCATTAATATACAATATTTATTTTTCTCTGACTTACTCTGCATGATAGTCTCTAGGTCCATCCATGTCTCTACAAATGACCCGATTTTGTTCCTTTTTTATGGCTAATATCCTGTTGTATATATGTACCACATTTTTATTCATTCCTTTGTTGATGGACGTTTAGGTTGCTTCCATGTCCTGGCTATCATAAATTTTATAATGAACAATGCCACAGCAACAGGGAGTTAATATCTACCAAGGTCACTCAAACTACCAATAACCTCCTTTTAAAACTAAACCCTAAGATTGTATTAAGAATGTTTTTAAAGGCCAAATTTCTTCTGTGATAAGGAAGACTACTGCAAAATAAAGCCTAGTGATTTGGCTAACTTCAGTTAGCATATATACACACAAGCATATTTGCAATTTGGGCTATAAAAACAGCCTCTTGCTATGACCATTCTCACTTAAATGTCCCCTTTAAATGTCACTTAGCACAGCATGTTCTGCCAATCGAGAGATTGCCGGGGGGCAAGGAAGGGACTTTTCCAAATTTGGAACTGGGCTTCAAGCCTCTGAGGAAACCGTATAAGAGAGCAAATTAATTCTGTACTATTATTATTATTGAGATAAAAGTGACATACAACATATGTAACACGGCCTTAGTTTCAGGTGTACAACACAATGAGAGAGCAGATCAATTCTCATTTCTTAAGGTGCCACCTGCTGACCATTACAGGGTCCAATGGTCCCTTAAGTGGTCCACAGGCCCTCCTGCCCACTGGGAATACAGCACTGTCCAAAGGAAAAAAAATTAAAATTTTGTTGACCTATGTTCAAATCTGCAACAAGGTGATGATTTTTGCAGAAACCTGGTGCCATCATTGTTACACAGGGCCATACAGGTGCTGCAGAGGTTACGCCTGTCAGAAGCCTCGTTCCTTCTCACCAACTTCCACGGCGTCTCAATGCCACTCATGTTTGCAATATCCATGCTTTACACAACTACAATTACAACAACTCATATGTTCAAATTCGCTCGCAGAGGTAAAAAAACAATGACAGAAAACAGCAATACAAACAGAGAGGCTCCCAATCTTCTGATTAGTTGTGATCTGAGTACCACATGTTACAAGCTTACAAAGGCAAGCGAATATAACAACATTCACTAATAACCTGACAACACACAATATCAGCCCTCATCCAATGTCCCTTCCTATCAAACACATGCCCGCTGCACTACCGGCACTGGTTTTTATCCTGCATGCCATCAACATCACTGCAAAACTACAGGATTTCACAGGGCTGACAAAGGTAAAGGTGAAAATGTGAGACGTGCTTCAACCACGAGAAATGATGGTGACGGTGAGCTTCTGAAAGAGGTCTGTCTACCAGTCACCAACCGAGGAAGAAAACTCACAGGCCTGACACGACGCTGCACTTCCAGAAAGAACGATGTGAATGCCAAACTTCAAAAAAAAAACTTCGGTAGAAACTAAAGACGCCAAATATTTTTGTTAAAGTGACCTTTTTATTATCCTGCTGGAAAAGTTGAAGTGTTATTATAGACTGTTGTCAGCCATATTACACCAACAGAAAATTTCAGCTGACTCCATTCTTCATTCATGCTAAGATTAGCAGAGTCGCAATTATTCCCTAAAATGCTGTTAATTAAATTAAAATGTGGTCACAACAGGGCTCGTGCCCACGAGACCCACCAGGCTGTGGGAAACTGAGAAACAGCTCTTAAAGGGCCCCCACACACACTCACCCACCCAGGGCCCAGCACAGAAGCAGCCTTTTGAAAAATCACCCAGACTTGAAGCGAAAAAAGACTCATCTGTTAATTTTAAAGTGTTGGTCTGGGGAGCAGGGGTCTACTGGGATTCTCACCAAGGACAGGGGCTGGTAGGGCCATCTCCCAGCTCTCCTTCTGCCCTGTGTGGATGGAGAATGTCACCTGGCATGCCAATAAAGAAAGGATGCTGCAGCCATCAGCCACTGCAGCCGCCCTGACCATGTGCCCTGAGGGGACTCCAAATGGAGAAAAGCAGGATACTGGCCCTAGACAGCTAAGGTGCACATCAAAGGAATGAGTTCAGTGAGCCTGGACTCTTGCATCTTCCCGTACACAGAAAAGTGCTAAATGTTCCTTGAGATGTCTGGTTTTCTTTAATTAACAGTAATCTTTTGATGTTTCAGCTACCTGGTTTTTGTTGCAAAATTCCTATATATCTATACTACCAACTGTAAAATAGTCAGTGGGAAGTTGTTGTATAACAAAGGGAGTCCAACTCGAGGATGGAAGATGCCTTAGAGGACTGGGGCAGGGAGGGTAGGGGGGACTCGAGGGGAGGGCGTCAAGGAAGGGAGGGAATACGGGGATATGTGTATATAAACAGTTGATTGAACCTGGTGTACCCCCCAAAAAAGTAAAAAATAAAAAAAAAATAAATAAACAAAAAAAAAAATTCCTATATATCCTGGCTCCCCGCTTACCTTGTCAGAGCAGTCTCTCAGAACGGTATGAGAGGCTGCCCCTGGTGCATAAGTCCTCAGAAAGTTCACCAAATCAAATATAATTCTCAACTTTTAGGTTGTGCATTCTTTTTTCAGTAAACACTTGCTAAGCCAGTAGGTGCAACTTTTTTTCCTCTCTTTCCGGTTGGGTGTCATCTTCCACACTCTCCCTCTGCCTTGTGAAAACCAGTGGGCGCCATCTTTTTATCTTCTTTTCATTTCTTTTTCTTATTTTTCTTTTTTCGGTAGATGCCAGCTTTGCACACCTCCTCTGCCTCGTTCCAGCCAGTATGGGACATCTTCACACTCTCCCTCTATCCTGCTCCAGGATCTCCCAGAGGGAAGCTTCAACACACACCTGGTGACCCAGTTTTTGTGGCTGCCACCCAGAGGACACCCCTTGACTGCCTGGCTCTAGAGGCAAGGGGGCCTTGTGTTCCTGGGTCCCGTGACTGTAAGAGAGAGTTCTCGGCCAACTCCCACCCCCAGGGCATGGCATGGCACAGCCAGCACACGATGACACACCCCCTGCCTTTCTGTGAACAAGGCCAACTTGTTTACCCTGGAGCTTCAGCCTTGGGTGCAGGCTTCAGGTCTGTCACACATCCACAGCCCATGGAGGTGTAGGCCAAGCAATGCCATCTGCTTGTTCCCCCTCTGCCTCACTACAGCTCATCAGTAACTCCCAGAAAGGAGCTCATACACTCATCTGGAGCACTGACTTTTGCATCTGCCACCAAGAGGACACCTCCGGATCATCTGGTCTGTGGACAGCAGGGCTTACATTGCAATACTGGATATATATTTGCATTCTTTAAAAGCTGCTGCTTGAGGGTCTGGCTTCCAATCAGCCTGAATCTAGGTGCTGACTGAGATCCTCCCCTTTAGGACAATGACTGGTCTTGGCACACCTGCAACTATTGTGAGCTACAAAAATAAAATAGGATAGTTGCAAAATCACAAAGGTTTGAGAGACAACAACTAGGGCACAGTTGAAAAATAAGGTTCATCTCCTACACAAGGCCAACCCTTCATGACTTGGAAAGGTAGCTATTTCATCAAATACACAGAAGCCAACACAGAGTCAAGTAAATGAAGATACAGAAGAATACATCCCAAATGAAAGAATAAGGTAAAACCTAAGGAAAAAACCTTAATGAACAGTGATACGTAATTTACCTCATAAAGAGGAAAACATAATGGTGACAAAGATGCTCACTTGACTCTGGAGGAGAATGGACGAACACAGTGAGAACTACAACAAAGAGACAGAAAATATAAAAAGTACCAAAGAGAAGTAACATAGCTGAAGAATAAAATAATTGAACTTAAAACTACACTAGAAGGATTCAACAGTAGAATCCTTGAACCAGAAAAAAGTATCAGTCAACTCAAAGACTGAGAAGAGGAACTCAGAGAAGAAGAAGAAAATGAAAAAAGAAGAAAAAAAGTAAAGACAGCTAAGGAACCTATGGGATAACATCAAGCAGACTAACATTCACAATATAGGGGCCCCAGAAGAAGAGAGAGAAATGGCAGAAAACATATTTGAAGAAATACTGACTGAAAACTTCCCTAACCTGGGAAGGAAACAACACCCAGATCCAGGAAGCCCAGAGAACTCCAAATAAGGTGAACCCAAAGAGAATCACACCAAGACACAATGCAACTAAAACGTCAAAAGCTAAAGACAAGGAGATAATCTTAAAAGCAGCAAGAGAAAACTTCTCATGTAAAAGAGAACCCCCATAATACCACAAGCAGGTTTTTCAGCAGAAACTTTGTAGGCCAGAGGCAGTGGCATGATATATTCAAAGTACTAAAAGAATAAAACTTCCAACCATGAATATTCTACCAGGCAAAGTTACCATTCAGAACTGAAGAAGAGATAAAGAGTTTTCCAGACAAGCAAGAGCAAAAGTAGTTCATCATCACTAAACAGGCCTTAAAAGAAATGTTAAAGGGACTTCTTTAAGCTGAAAAGAAATGATGCTCCTTAGTAACAAGAAAATATGTAAATGTAGCAATCTTACTGGCAAAGGTAAATACACAGAGAAGGTAGTGGGGTAATCACGTTTAAAGCCAGTGTGAAATTTAAAAGGTAAAAGCAGTAAACGTAACTGTAACCACAATAACTAGCTAAGGGATACACAAGATAAAAAGATGTAAAATGTAACACCAAAAACATAAGACGTGGTGGAGGAAGTAAAAATGTAGAGCTTTAGAATGCACTCAAACATAAGTTGTTATTTACTTAAAAGAGTGTCATAAATATAAGTTGTTACATGTAAGCCTCACCATTATCACAAAGCAAGAACAAAACTATAGTAGATTCACAAAAGACAATGAAAAAGGAATCTAAACATACCATAAAGAAAGTCGAGAAACCACAAAAGAAGAGAGCAAGAGAAAAAGAAAGGAAGAGTGGAACTACAAAACAGCCCTAAAAACAATTAACAAAATGGCAGTAAGTGCATTCATATCAATAACCACTTTGAATGTACATAGACTAAATTATCTAACCAAAAAACAGACTGCCTGAATGGATTAAAATACAAGACCTAGCAATAGCTATTTGCTACCTACAAGAGACTCACTCCATACATAAGGACACACCCAGACTGAAAGTGAACGGATGGAAAAGAAATCCCATGCACATAGAAACAAACAAAAATCTGGGGTAGCTACACTTACATCAGACAAAACAGACCTTAAAGACTGTAATAAGAGGGAAAGAAGGTCATTATATAATGATAAAAGTGTCAATCCAACAAGAGGACATAATATTTGTAAATATTTATGCACCCAATATAGGAGGAAGCAAATATTAACAGACATAAAGGAAGAAATAGACAGCAACACAATAATAGTAGGGGACTTTAATACCCCATTTACATCAATGAATAGCTCATCTGGACAGAAAACCAATAAATAAGGGAACATTGGCCTTAAGTGATACCTTAGACCAGAAGAACTTAACAGATATATATAGAACATGCCACCCAAACAAAACAAAACAAATCCACACTCTTCTCAAGTGGAAACAGAACACTTTGCAGAAATATCATATGTTAAGTCACAAGATAAGCCTTAAAAAACTGAAGAAGCCTGAAATCGTATCAAGCACCTTTTTTTCTGAATGCGATACTATGAAACTAGAAATCAATTACTAGGGAAAAAACCCTGGAAAATTCACAAATATGCAGAGAGTAAATAATATGTTACTGAACAACTGTGTCAATGAAGAAATCAAAAGAAAAATCAAACAATGCCTTTAAACAAATAAAAACGGAAATACAACATACCAAAACTTAGGTAATGCAGCAAAAGCATTTCTAAGAGGAAATTTCATATATATAAGTGCCTAACTCAAGAAACATGAAAAATCTCAAATAAACCAACTTTATAAATCAAGGACTAGAAAAGGAACAAAAGCCCAAAGTTAGTAGAAGGAAGTGAATTTTTAAAAAATAAATGAAACAGAGACAAAGACAATAGGGAAAAAATCAACAAAACCAAGAGCTGGTTCTTTGAAAAGATAAACAAAACTGACAAACTCACCAAGAAAGAAAAAAAAAGATAGGACTCGAATAAATCAAGAATGAAAGAGGAGCTGTTACAACAGATACTACAAAAACAAAAGGATCATTAAGAGACTACTTCAAACAATATACACCAACAAACTGGACGACCTAGAAGAAATGGGTAAATTCCTTATTGGAAACATACAACCTACCAAGAGTGAATCATGAAGAAACAGAAAATGTGAACAGACATTATTAGTAAAGAGACTGAATTAGTAATCAAAACCTCCCAACAAACAGAAGTCTAGGATTAAATACACCAAACATTCAAAGAAGAATCAACAACAATCCTTCTCAAACTCTTCCAAAAAACACAAGAGGGACCACTTCCAAACTCATTTCACAAGGCCTGCATTACCCTAATATCAAAACCACGCAAGGACAACACAAGAAAAGAAAATCACAAGCCAATATCCCTGATGAACACAGCTGTAAAAGTCCTTGACAAACCATTCCTGGGTGTTACTCCAGGAATGCAAGGATGGTCAGCATCCACAGATCAATCACATTAACAGAATGAATAATAAAAATCATATGATCATCTTGATACAGAAAAAGCACATGACAAGATTCAACATCCCCTCATGATAAAAACTCTCAACAAAGTGGGGATAGAGGGAACATACCTTAATATAATAATGACCATTTAAGACAAACCCACAGCTAACAACATAGTTAAAGGTGGAAAGCTGAAAGCATTTCTCCTAAGATTAGGAGCAGGACAAAGATGTTTGCTCTCACCACTTTTATTCAACAAAGTATTGGAAGTCCTAGCCATGGCAATCAGACAAGAAAAAGAAATAAAAGGTATCCAAATCAAAAAGGAAGAAGTAAAACTGTAACTCTTTGCAAATGATGTTATATTATATATAGGAAACACTGACTCCACCAAAAAGTTACAATAAATAAATAAATTCATTAAAGTTGCAGGATACAAAATCATGTACAGAAATCTATTGTGTTTCCATATACTAAGCTATCAGAAAAAGAAATTAAGAAAGCGATCCCATTCACAATTGCATCAAAAAGAATAAAATACTTAGAAATAAATTTTACCAATGAAGTAAAAGACCTGTTCACTGAAAACTATAAGACACTGATGGAAGAAATTGAAAACACAAATAAATGGAAAGCTATTCCACATTTATGGATTGGAAGAATTAATATTGTTAAAATGTCCATGCTACCCAAAAAAACTACAGATTCAGTGCAATCCCTACGAAAATTCCAATGGCATTTTTCACAGAAATAGAACAATCATAAAGTTTGTATGGAACCACAAAAGACCCCAAAAGCCAAAGCAAACTTGAGAAAGGAAAAGGTGGAGGCAGGACTTCCCTGGTGGTGTAGTGGTTAAGAATCTGCTTGCCAATGCAGGGGACACGGGTTCAATCCCTGCTCTGGGAAGATCCCACATGCCATGGAGCATGCAACTAAGCCCGAGAGCCACAACTACTGAGCCTGCATGCCACAACTCAGCCCATGTGCCACAACTAAGTCTGCACACCTAGAGCTCGTGCTCTACAACAAGCGAATCAAC
The DNA here is from genome assembly GCF_030028045.1 of Hippopotamus amphibius kiboko. Taxonomy (NCBI): domain Eukaryota; kingdom Metazoa; phylum Chordata; class Mammalia; order Artiodactyla; family Hippopotamidae; genus Hippopotamus; species Hippopotamus amphibius. The sequence continues at coordinate 135,553,750 of NC_080189.1, read as the reverse complement.
CACAACGAGAAGCCTGTGCACTGCAATGAAAAGTAGCCCTCATTTGCCACTAGAGAAAGCCCACTTGCAGCAACAACAAAGACCCAACGCAGCCAATATATAAATACATACATACATACATACATACCAGCTTTAAAAAAAAGATGGAGGCATAATGCTCCCTGATTTCAAACTATATTACAAAGCTATAGTAAGCAAAACATAGGGTTTTGTATAGGGTATAAAAACAGACAAATAGATCAACTGAACAGAATAGACAGCCCAGAAACAGGCACCTATGGTCATTCAATTTATGACAAAGGAACTAAAAATATACAATGCGGAAAAGAGAATCTCTTCAATAACTCGTGTTGGAAAAACAGACAGCCACAGGCAAGCAAGCAAGCAAGCAAGAAAGAAACTAGACCACTATCTTACACCTTACACAAAAAATTAACTTAAAATGGATTAAAGATGTGAATGTTAAGACCTGAAACCATAAAACTCCTAGAATAAAACACAGGCAGGAGCCTCCTTTGATACTGGTCTCAGCAGTCATCATTTGGATTTGACACCAGAAGCAAAGGCAACAAAAGTAAAAATAAACAGGACTACATAAAACTAAACAGGCTTTTGCACAGCAAAGGAAACCATCAACAAAATCAAAAGGCAACCTATGAAATAAAAATATTTTCAAATCATATATCTCATAAGGGGTTAAAAATAAGGCAGATTATCTGACATTTTTCCAAAGAAGACATACAGAGGGCCAACAGGCACATGGAAAGATGTTCAACATCGCTAATTATTAGAGAAATGCAAGTCGAAACCACAATGAGACGCCAACTCACACCTGTTAGAATGTCTATTATCAAAAAGATAAGAAGTAACAGGTTCTGGTAAGGATGTGGAGAAAAGAGAATCCTAGTGCACTATCGGTGGCATTGTAAATCGGTGCAACTACTATGTAGAGAAGTAAAGAGGTTCTTCAAAAAAATTAAAAATAGAACTACCATATGATCCAGCATTTCCTCTTCTGGGTATTTACCCAAGAAAAACAAAAACACGAACTGAAAAAGACATATGCACCCCAATGTTCATCACAGCATTATTTACAATAGCCGAGATATGGAAATAACCTAAATGTCCATCAACAGGTGAAAAGAGAAAATGTCACCTACCCCATGCGTGCACGTGCGCACACACACACAGGCATATAATTCAGCCATTAAAAAAAGAATGAAATCTTGCCATTTGTGACAACATGGATGGACCTTGAGGGTATTATGCTAAGTGAAATAAGTCAGATAGAGAAAGGAATACTGTATGATCTCACTTATATGTGGAATCTAAAAGCAGCAATAACAAGCAGCTCACAGATACAGAGAACAGACTGGTGACTGCCAGAGGTGGGGGTGGGGGTGGGCAAAATGAGTGAAGGGAGTTAAAAAGTACAAACCTCCAGTTATAAAAAGAATGAGATATGGAGATGTAACATATAAAAGCGTAAGCAACATAAGAAAAAACTGACCTGTGTCATTCAAGGGTCAACTGTGCAAATGGCCAACAAGCACATAAAAAGATGCTAGACATCATTAGTCATTAGGAAAGTGCAAACAAAAACACAATGAGCTATCACTTCACACCTCAATGATGACTACGATTTTAAAAATACATAAAGTAACAAGTATGGATGAGGATATAAATTCTCATACACTGCTGGTCCAAAGATAAAATGGTGCAGACTGTAGAAAAGAGTCTGGGGTTCCCCAGAAAGCTAAACATAGAATCTGACCAGGAAATTCTGTTCCTAGGATAATACCTAAAAGAAGTGAAATCAGGGATTCAAACAGATACTTGAACAGCAATGTACACTGAAGCATTACTCACAATAGTGAAAAGGTGGAAACATCTCCAGTGTCCATCAACAGAAAAATGGATAAACAAAATTCAGCATATATATACAAAAGAATATTCTTCAACCATAAAAGGAAATGCAGTTCTGATACATGAATCAGAACACGAATGTACCTTGTAAACATTATGTTAAGGGGTGTAAGTCAGTCATAGAAGGACAAATATTGTATGACACCACTTATAGAAAATATCTAAAATAGGTAAAATTGAGAGACAGAAAGTAGAATGGTGACTGCCAGAAGCTGGTAGTGGGGGGCAAGTGGAGTCACTGCTAAACGGATACAGAGTTTCTGTTTAAGGTGATGAAAATGTTTTGGAAATAGATAGCAGTGATGTCTGCACAACATTTTGAATATAATTAATGCCACTAAATTGTACATTTAAAATGGTTAATACGGCAAATTTTATATTATATACATTTTACCTCAATTTACAAAGACAGTAATTAACAAAAAACGTAAAAACAAATAAAAACTATACAGACATCACTAAATACTGCACTCCTTAGAGCTAAAACAGAGGTCACACTATTGCCATAAAGACTATAAAACGAGCTGCAGAATACACGACAAATATTATGCAATGATTGAAATTTTCTGGCAAAATTCCTACACAAGATGACTCTATGGGACTCTCGATAGCAGCAAAGGTATGCACTGTGCAAGAGTAACTGCTGTCACGGAGGCGTGCTGGCCCACGCTGACCGAACCTTTGGAGGAAATTACCAGCAGGGCAGAAGCTGAGACGCACTCTCCACCCGTGAGCCACTGGGAGAAAATGCCATGTAGTGAATTTTCTGTTTATCACTGAAAAACCCACAGTACATGGAGAGAACTTCTTCACTTAGTTCATAAACATTCTGTGAGCAGAGGCAAGATGAAAATAAGTGTAGTGATTCAGTTTGAAGGAACACAAGCTCTATGTGCTTACAAGAAGCATACAAAGACGTATGCTTCTACCAAAAAGAAAAAGAGTTGTATCCAAATGTGGGTTCACACACTGCTTTTTGTTCACACAGAAACAGCTATCAGTCAACCACATGCCTAATAAGCTCGACTTGCTGTGTGGAAGGGAACTGTGAAAATACAAACGTGGGTAGCTCAAAACTACAGAGTATACTCCTTTTGGGGAACTATCAGAAGGAAAGAGCAGCAAGTTTAATAATGAAATGTACAAATGATCGGGGTGGGGATGATTACATTAGTCTTTTAAGTGAAAGATGAGAATAAAATACTTTCGTGACAGACAGTGCTAATAAAGTCCTTTTTCGTTATTTCAAATGGCTTTCTTTATCATCTCAGTGATATACTCAGTATCTCCAAGGACTTGAATCTATCACTTTAAAGATAAAAACATCATGATTTTGATGTTGGAAACAAGGTTAACCAGATTTCCTAACAAGACTGATCTATGGTGCAAGCAATATCTTTAAGTTAAGAACTAAACAACTTATTTTTAAAAACTTTTTTTAATTCATGCAGAGATGTAAAGGGGATCACATATAGCTCCAGAAAGAATTATTAAAAGTGGAAGATGGGTGAGAGTTACTCAGAGAAAAGAATGAAAGTGCCGAGAGGTAAATCCAGAAGAGTGATATGAGAAACAAGGGATGAAGAAAAAGTCTTACATATATTTAACTGACATACAGAAAGAGAAATGAGAGAAAGAATAGAGTACAGGTAATATCTGATGCGATAACAACCAAAATTTTTCAGAATTCATGAAGTACATGGATACATACATCCAAAAGAATTCTAAGCAAAATACAGAAAAAGAATTTCTACCTAGGCACACAGCAAGAGTAGAACCGTAGATACCCAAGGCAAAAAGAAAATCTTAGAAACAGACAAAGAAGGTAGATGACTTTGAAACAGAGAGTCTGACAACTGAATTCTAAACAGCAACTTGAAAGATATCATTTCTTCATCTTCCGATTCCTAGTACACTGAAAAAATAATAATGCCAACCTAGAATTCTATGCTTAGTAAGAATACCTTTCAAAATGAAGGCAAATGAAAGCATGTCAGACATGATAACAGAGTTGGAGATCAGTAGACCTTCAACAGTGGAAATTCTAAAGACTTTTACACGATGCAGATGAAAAGTCATCTTGGATGAAAATGTCAAGTTGCAAGATGCTACAAAGTTGAAACAATGACATCTTCAAGGTTTGGGTTTTTTTTAAATAGAGAATTAAAACACATGACACAACAGCAAATAAGCTGGGAGGGAAGCACACACGGTGAAAGTGTTGTAAGGTCTTTGGATTGTCCAGCGTGACAATAAAGGTACAGATTAGGAGGGGATTTACAATAAAGGATGCCTGTTGTAACTTCTAAGGTAGCCACTGAAAAAAGAGAAACAGAGTGTGTAACATCAAAATCATTAGGGGAGAAATCTAAAATGATAAAAAGGATTTTAATGAACCCGAAAGAACAGAAGAGAACAGGAGTAAAGACTCCTTCCAACACACTACATGACTGAAAATCTGACGAAAGAATGAGAATGGAAAATTACAGGCTAAAATCACTCATAAACACAGATATTAAAATTGCAGATAATATGTGAGCAAACCAAATCCAGCAGGCTATACAACAAAGATCATAAATTATGAGAAAACTGGGTTTATCCCTAAAATGCCAGTTAGTTTAATATTCAAAAATCTGTGGTGTTTGCTATGTTGAGATTTAGAGGAAACTAATCACATGCTTACAGTGAATAAATAAAAAGCACTTGACAAAATCCAATGGCTTATCATTTAAAAAAGTTTTCTGCAAACTAAGAATAAAAGGAATCTTCCTTAATCCGATAAAGGGCATATACGAAAAAAACGTAGAGCGAATACGACAAAGAAGAAACATTGAGTAACCCCTTTTGAGATTTAGAACGAGGATGCTGAGAGTCACATGACAGTCAACACTGTAATCGAGGTCCCAGGTGGCAGCTGTGCAAGCAGGGGAGAAGCCGCCGTCTTCACAACGTCACGGCGGGACAGCTGCACACCCACATGGGAAAAGTTAATCTGAAGCCTACTTCACACCTTACCCAAAAATCTATTCTAGAGTATGAAAATCAAAATGGAAAAGGAAAAAGGAATAACTTCCTGACCGTAGGTTAAGGAACTATTTCATGAATAAAATACAGAAATCATCTCCACAAAGGATGTGGTGATGAGCTGCACTGAAACGTGTGACTTCTGCACGTGGACGGCGCGGGGGGGGCCCCAAGAATGACAAGACAGGCCACAGGAGAAGACGAATGTTCTGTCACACAAATAGCCAGCAAAGCTGACAAAGGATGGAATCCAGAACACAGAAAAATGCCCTACACAGAAGACCAGGCTATTGCAAAATACCCAAAAGACTTAAATCAGTACTTCATGAAAGAGAAAATCTAAATGGCCAATGTGAAAAGTGTTCAAGCTCATAAATAACCCAGAAACGCAAATCAAAACTACCACGAGCTACCAGCACACATCAACCATGATTGAGCAACGGATACAGATACGGAGCGACAGCACGTCTCCCACGTCACAGAGGAGGAAAGGGCTGAATGTGGAGTTATGATGGGTCAGGCCGATGTGATGAAGCCACCATAAAAATCCCAGCAGCACTGGGTTCAGCGAGCTTCTGGGTTGGTGAACATTTCCACATGCCAGGAGGGTGACGGACCCCAACTCCACAGGGACAGAGCCTCCTGATGTCTACACCCTTCCAGACCTCGCCCTGTGTGTCTCATCTGTATCCTGTATCATGTCCTTGATTATACAGTAACCTGACAAGGATGAGGTTAAATGTTCCGCTTACTTCTGTGAGCTGTTCCAGCAAATGACTGAATGCAAGGAGGCGGTGGTGAGAACCTCTGATTTGCAGCCAAGCTAGACAGAAGTTGTGGGTAACCCGAGGACCTATGACTTGTAATTGGTATCTGAAGTGGTGGGGAGTCTTATGGGGACTGAGCCCGTAACCTGTGAGGTCTGTGCGACCTCCAACGTGTGTAAGAACTGAACTGCAGGACACCCAGCTGGTGTCTTAGAGAGCTGCTCGGCGTGAGCAAACAACCCACACCACCAGCATCAGGACTACTGTGTGTGAGGAGTACTGTCTACACAAGTATCCTGTGTTTCTCCTTCACAGACTGGACTGTCTTTCTCTTCTCTTAAACATCACAAAATCATTGTCACAGGAAGAGGTGATCAAAAAAGTAGACAGCCAAAAAATAAAGAAGAAAAACAAGGATAGAGGTATGCCAGGCAGTTAATTAAAATATTATACTCTTCCCCTGGATTTTGTAATATTTATTTTATGTATCCACTTTCAAAAATTCATAATTCATTATTTTTTTTCTCATTCTAAATAGTCACCACCAACCTAAAAAAATTCATACAGTATAATTCCACCTATAAAGCTCAACAACAGGCAAAATTAAACCAAAGTGCCTAGGGATGCTTAAAACGTATGTTCTGTGTACAGTGTGAGGTAGGAACCTTTCTTTTTTCTGCCTCTAAGGAGGTTGAGGAGGTAGTGAACAGGAAGAAGTACTCAGGCTGCTTTCAGGGTGTTCAATTTCTTTACTCAGGTGGTGGTCACATGGATGTTGGCATTATAATCACTTTTAAACTGTACTATAAAAGTTTTATATGCAATTCTGAATATATATTATATTTCACATTACATGATATTTGTAAAATTCAGACCTAATGAATTTATAAAACTAAAACTAACATAGGGATTATGCAGGAAAAGAATGATTTTGTAAGATGAAAAAAAGAACGGTACTATCACAGGAACGAAAACAAGATCAGCTCTCTAGGTGATATAAGTTGTTTCCCGAGGAGAGACAGATAACAATTCGGACACTACTACACGCACTGGACTGAGTAATTCAGTAGATGGATGGTGGGTGGTGGGCAGTGGTAGCCACTGGGATTTTCAGACAAGGGAACAAGGCTAACATGATTATTTCCTGTGGGCTAGAGTGGAGACACCAGTGAGAACATATATTTAGCTTAATACATGCACAGAGGATTGCATGTAGAAATGTGCATATATACACGAGTCAGTATGCACACGTGTATTTCTCTGCTCCGTCAGATAAGAGGGCCTAAAAGAAACAATACTATGCAAACCTACCATCCAGATTTTGGTTTCTAATCCCTAAAGGAGCTGGTGGCCCTTTGAGAAATGGCTGATTCTAGATGGGGCGCTGCAAGATCAGCCTGGGGCACCTTATCATGCCCAAAGTAAAGAAGCGTTAAAAACAAGCCCCCTGGATGGTGATACGCAAAAGAAACCAACTGGAAAAGCCCCCAGTGGCCAAAACTGGGACCATCTGAACAACAAAATAAGTGGATCATGTCCCAAAGTGTAAATAAACATCCAACAGTCCACACTGATATGAAACAGGATTGATTAAATTAATGGGATACTTCACCCTGAAGGAGACAGAGCAGGACACACTCTCTTCTAGTGGGTGGCACAGAGACGTCCTTCCACAGAGCCCAGCAGGACAGGGTGGGCAAAGAGAGTCACTTTTCAGTGGGGAGATGTGACAAACACCATGTCAGCCACTTAACCAGCACCAACAGTCACAAACCAAGTCGCCAGCATGTACCCATAATACACAACATGACGACAATGGCACTTTGCATCAGACAAATTCCAACGGGGGGAATTCCACTACATACCTGACCAGGACTCGTGAAAACGGTGAAGGTCATCAAACAGAAGGAAAGTCTAAGAAACTTCACATCCAAGAGGAGCCTAACGAGACAAGGTCAGCTAAATATAATGTGAGACCCTGGAGCCAAACAAGGATGTTAACAGAAAACTAAGAAAACCTGAATAAAGTATAGATTTTAGCTAATCACAATGTATGAATACTGACTTTCTAATTGAAATGAATGTACCAAACTAAGGTAAGATGGTAATAATCAGGACAACACAGTATAAAGAATACAGAAACTCTATTTTCATAATCTTTCTCCAAATCTAAAACTACTCTAAAAAATAAAGCTCATTCAAAAAAAAATTTTTTAAATAAGATCACCAGATCATAACAGCTAAGAAAGAAAACAAAGAACACATGTATACACAAGAGGGGCTAACACACACATATGTCAAAAGGCTGGGCTAGTGAGTGAGTGATTTGGGGACTCCTGGCTCTTCATGTGGGAAATGTGTTAAGATCTGATTAGATTACTGTCTCATTCCACATGCAGCCTAGTTGAGCTGAAATTCCAAATGCGTAAAAGCAATTTTTTTTTACTTATTAAAAGAAGATCTTGGAGACTATCATCACGATCCCGCCTTAGGTTGGAAAGACCTGCTTAAGTAGAAGGAAAAACAGCATTCACCATACAGAAAATACTGCTTGTCCGTATAAAAGTTTTTAATTTCTCTTTAAAAAATGATACTATTTACGGAAGAAAAAAGGGCAAATGACTGACCAGAATAGTGTTCAACCTAAAATGACCCAAAAGATTAATACACAAAATACAAAGAAATACTGCAAATAAATAAGAAAATAATAAACCAACAGAAGAACCAGAAAAGGATCTGAACAAACAAATCACAGAGGAATAAATGGCCATTAAACCAATGGAATGTGCTCGATGCCAGTAGTAACAACATTTCACACTTAAGATACCGTGTTTTCCTCATCAGATTGGTAAAAATTATAAGGACATAATATTGAATATTGGCAAGAACAGGAAACGATTTGTAATGCACTGTCCATGTACTGTTAAGTGGTTTAACCCCTCTGGAAGACAATTTGACAACATCCATTAAATGTTTACATCTTTTCTCCTCAAATATTACAAGAGGAACAAAACCAGGGCTTTAAGAGTAGTCTGGTTCATTAAACTGTGACACAATGGAAAACTATTCATTAGTTTAAAAGAATCTGGAGGATATATGTATATCTATATATACAGATGTATGCAGACACACACACCACAGAAATACCTCTTTGAGACATATTACTTGGTGTAGAAAGAAAGTTATAGAACAATCTATAGAGCATGATAGAATCTGGGATTAAAACATAAGGAATAAAACCAGAAAGAGAAAAACAAATACCATATGCTAATGCATATATATGGAATCTAAAAAAAAAGGTACTGATGAACCCAGCAGCAAGGCAAGAATAAAGACCCAACTACCAAATGTAAAATAGCTAGTGGGAAGCTGCTGCGTAACACAGGGAGATCAACTCGATGATGGGTGATGACTTAGAGGGGTGGGATAGGGAGGGTGGGAAGGAGTCTCGGGAGGGAGGGGATATGGGGATATATGTATAAATACAGCTGATTCACTTTGGTGTACAGCAAAAACTGGCACCACAGTGTAAAGCAATTATACTCCCATGAAGAGCTGGAAAAAAAAAAAAAAGAATAAAGACCCAGACATAGAGAACAGACTTGAGGACACAGTGGGGTGGGGGGAGGGGGGAGTTGGGACAAAGTGAGAGAGTAGCACTGATGTATATACACTACCAAATGTAAAATAGATGGCTAGTGGGAAGCTGCTGCATAGCACAGGGAGATCAGCTCAGTGTTTTGTGACGACCTAGAGGGGTGGGATGGGGAGGGTGGGAGGAAGGCTCAAGAGGGAGAGGATATGGGGAATATACGTATAAATACAGCTGAGTCACTCTGTTGTACAGCAGAAACTGGCACAACAGTGTAAAGCAATTATACTCCAATAAAGAGCTGGGAAAAAAAATAAAAAATAAAAAAATACATAAGAACTAAGGGAAAAAAAGACAAAACTATATTTAAGTGCGTACACATTTACTTACGTAGGCACATAAGTGCTTTATGTACAGAAAATTCTTGCAGGACACTCATCAAATTGAGAAAGAAAAGGAGATCAGGGAAGGGGAGGAGTAGGGGGAAGGGTTTCTTTCCTTTTTCATCTGTGTACTTTTATGTATTGCTTGTGTACCTAACTGTTTGCTCTTAGAGGAAGAGGAAGTGGTGGAAGTTTACACAGGAAGTACTTGCCCACGTGAGCACCACCACATGCATCCTCTCCCTGCTGCTGAGATCCACCCTTCAGCTATGCTAACGCCGTTCCCCTGGACGCCATCACTAAGCAAGGCTGCTGACAGTAACAATGACCCCTGACTGGTCAATGGCATCTGATCTACAAGGAAGGACAAGGGAACTGTAGCATCTGAGGGGCGCCCACACCCTGAGGCTCCCCTGACTGCAGTGACTCTTACAACAGTCTCCTCTGCCGACTGAAACCTCGTTGGAACGCACTGGTCAAAACCTATCATGAAGCCAGGTGAGTCACACCGGCATTTTAGATTTGCACCAAGGAGGCCAGCTATGTGTGGGAGAGTCCTTTTTCCATTCTAAATAGCCTCGGGGATTTCTCCCGACTGATGTCTAAACTGCCTTATAAACTATAAATACTCCACTTTAATCATTCCCCCTGTTAGGTGTAATCAACAATATTTTGCATTCAATTAAACTAAGGCATTTTTTGGTGAACGGCAAGGCATAAAACATATTCATTACATAAACTGTAGTAAATTTATGGTTCAAATAAATTTTACCTATAATTTCCCAAACCACTGTGGAAACTTAAATCATTCATTTTATATAGTCGAACACAATGTGGGACTATATAAAAACTGAAAAGAAGAAAAAAATTTTTTCCAAAGGAGCTGCTTCCAAGTTCATGTCTTAAGAAAAAAAAAAAAAAAAGATTTTTATGTAATTTAAAAATCAAAATCACTTCCTAAGGAAAACTAATCCTCAGTGTAAATCATAGTAGAAAAACATCATTCTTGATGGATAAAGACAAGACACAACTTGCCAAAGTGTAAGCATGGCTCTGCTTGAAATAGCAAAGAATGACACGGGCAAAGAGAGCACGTGAGAAGGCCGACACAACCTAAGACAACACAAAACCACATCTGGGATTCGGCTCTTTTAAAATGAGGGTGCCCGTGACCGTCCAGGAAGAGACCTCTTTCAGCTGGTCACAGAAGGTGTCAGGGGACCAAGTGTGGTCGGTGCAACAAAGACCACCCCTTTAGTCACACTCTGTGCCAGCCCCTCTTTTGAGCGGCTCCCCAAACCCACTCACATTCTCTTTTAATAATTCCGAGGAGCGCCCAGGAATCTACATTTTCCTAAAGTGCTGACTCTGGGGAACCCCAGAAAAGGGCTTCAAAGGGGCACTGACCACCCCCCATCCCAGCTCCTGAATCAGGTCAGAAGGAAGGATTTTCACACATACATTCATGCGTGAGTTTTTTTTTTTCCCTTCCCTGGAAATCTTTAAGTATCACTAAGTCTTACAACTGATAACAAGGTGAAATATGTTTAATTCAACCTTTTAATGACATGTATCAACTTCAGAACAGTTTTTACCTCTGGACAGGAAGAAAGAAAATGGAAAAGTGGGGGGAACATGGGGGAAAAGTGGGGGGAAAAGGAGAGGTCTGAGCTAACATGGCCAAAAAAAAATGCATAGCTATGATTAATTTGGAGTGAAGGGTAATATGAGAACCATGATATTTTCCACACTTTTCTGTATCTTTAAAATATTTAATTTTTTAAAAACCACATGTAAATTATGGCATTATTCCAAAATGCAAGACAGTACAGAAGCATCGGCATGAGACGTCAGTACGTGAGAAAGCGGTCTGCTCACACCCCCCAAGGAACGTTTATCCAGAGGCGGATTTGATGGCCATCACGCAGGTTACAAAAAGGCAAACATGACCTGTCTGCACTCGCTGAAGCAACGCTGGTTTTCACTGTGAGCAGGACAACGCGTGAGGATGGGAGGAAAAGCTCCCCTCGCAGGCTCCATACCTGTGTCGCTCCCCGAGCCCGTGGAGAGCGCGGGCATGATTCAGGATGTGGGATGCTGGATGCGGGCACAGGCTGGGCCCCGAGCTGCTAATACGTTCTGCTGGAAGATGGCTGGGATGCCAACCCCACCGCCTGCAGCCACGCCGCCTACCAAGATCTATGTCTTGTGCAGGCTGTTTCTGCAAAGAAAAGAAACATGTTATAAATAGAAGAGGCAAGATTACTAAATTGCAACTTTCTGTAACTAATTCAAAATGCTGATTCCAACACATTATCAGGGAGATCACAATCTTCACAAGTTCTTCTACAAGAACCACAGACAAATATGAAATGGGAGAGGTTTTGATTTTGATGAGGGATTTCTAATTAAAAACATGAAAGTTCTTAGTGCATGTGTCAAGACTTCCTAAAGATTTTTACAGTTGGTTTGAGAACCGCTGCATAGATGGAGAACTCGAGGAAGCTTTTGCAAGCCAATGTCATTCTAAAATTCCTCCCCTCTAGTAGAATTCTAAACTGCATTCCTAAACATAGAGAAGAGACTCTGTAAATTGTCAACAACTTATAACTAACCATAATTTTTTAAGTAGCTCATCCTAATACAACTGCAAAGTTCTCTAACTGAAGATTGCAAACAACCTTGAAAGAATATAGATTTACAGAACTGTTGATAATCCAAACTAAACCTAACAATCCAAGCTAATATATGAGAATAAATTGTTTTAGTAAAAACTAAGCTTTGATGTATCTTGGAAAATGTCAATTTTTTAAATAACTATTTTAAGTAACGTTTATCCCAAAATAAGCACTCAAGGCACTACTGTATAGTAACTAAAAGCAAGGGCTCTAGCATTCGGCTTAGCCTCTAATCCTGCTAGCTCTGTGATCTTGGACAAGTTATTTAATTTTATTAAGCCTTAATTTCCTTATATGCAAATGAAGATAACAGCAATTCAGAATCATCTGACAACCCAGCGTGCACTATGCAAACAACGAATGCCAGCTATTGCGACTGGGCTTTTTAAATCCAGGTAATGAGATTATAAAATGAAAACATAAAAGTAGCAAGATTAAAATTTACATTGGCCTGACACCTAGAAGGAGGCCATGTGGTTTAAATTTGGACCACGGCTGCCTAATAACGGAAAATACACCGCATTTACATTTTTCAGAAATCAGAAGAACCACACAATGCGTTTAAACTCACTTTTTAATGCATTTTCTCCAGTTCTCTATAAAGCAAGTTCAGCGATTTAAAAGCATATTTTAACATATATTAACAAGAAAAACAGATACTGTAAACATTTGCAACACTGGCTCACTTTGATTCTTAAAGCTTTTAAATTGCTGATTCACATTACAGAATAAAGAAAATGAGCTTGCCAAGTTCCTCATGAAAAAAACCCCAAACTATAAAATTCTATTAAAGCCATCTAAATTAGCTTTTTAATTATCAAAGTAAACGTTAGTCTAAAAATATTCACCATCAAATAGACTATCCTGGACCACGCAACCTAGTGCAATGTCTTGAGTTTTGTTTTACATTATAAAGGCTGACATAGTTAAAATATACATACAAATCCATACAGAGATCCTCCCTGTGTTAATTAAAAATGAGGGCAGTTATTTTAAATATCAAGTGAAAATAAAAATCACAAAGCTAAAAATAAGACAGAAAAAGGTAAAGCAAGGTTTCATTAACGCCCATCTCTGAAGTGGTTTTCCCTAATAATTTTAAAAGGCAACTCTGCTTTGTTTTCTTAAGTTATCCTAACAATCAGGATTAAGATTCAACTACATAAAAGTGCTCCTCAGTTCAAACACAAAGAAACTAAAAAACAGACCATACATAATTTAAAAAATGTATTCAATTAGTAAACTTTTGTTTTGCTGCTGAGAAAAAAGGGAAAAACGATTATAATTTGTGACGTGTATACACGCATATTTCTACCATTAGGACAAAACGTATGTATGTAGGTACATAGGTAGCTGTTTATTACAGTGTGTGTGTATGTAATTTAAGCTTATGCCATAAATCATAATTTGTATGGTACAGATTACCTAACTACAGAAATAGACATAGTATTAATATATAATCTATACCATGCAAACTAGAACTTTCTTCAAGCCTTAAAGAACTTACGTTTCAATTCCATAAACCGCATAAACCATATAAGCCAATTTATGCTTATAACAAACAAACATCCTGTTAATACTAAAATCACCTTACATTTTACTTTAAAACAACCTCCTGAGTTGACGCTTTCTGCGTATGTCATATACAAAAGACTTCATCGTAGCATTTCTCGTCTTTTATTTCACAATAAACACTCAAGGTTAAGTTTTTCCAAAGTTACATTATTTAAGAATGTATGTGCTACAAAATGATTATCTTCTCAGAACATATACAAGCATATTAATAAAAAATAAGTGGTTTGATATAATCCCAACCAAGAAAACGGTTAATAGTCTGTGGAACGAAGCAGAGTTGCTGGGTTTAACTTCCAAACTGAGCTAAACTTCTGTAGTAATCATGTTATTTTCTTTGGCTAAACTTACTGAAAATGCTTTGGAATTTGTCAGAACCCAGCCATGATTATTACTGACTGTTGTATGGAACCGATTTACTACAACACAAAAATACCAGCTGTTAGAGTATGTCCTGAGAGGGATTACCGAATATTCTTAAATTGAAGTTCAATCCATCTTTCCATAAAAAAGAGAGCGACCCAAACGCCAGGAATGAAACCGCGGTGTCAAGTGCACCTGAAGCATTTACAATCCCCAACAGAACTATTACAACCCTCCTTTAAAAGGGCTTATTTTTGAAATTTCATTATTCCAGTCATACCTTGCTTCTATATATCACACTGTATCAGGTTCTTCTGGCATCGATCATGTGGAAACAGTGAAATATGTGAAGGTCTAGAGCTTACAATGTTCAATTTCTAGCCGCCCTGGACAACCCTTAGGGCTCCCGAGGCACTCACGACATCTTGTGGCCAATCGCAGAAGTGCAAGTGTCTGTAGCAGAAAGTTTTTTGAGGTTTCCCTAAAAAAAAAAAAAATTGTCCTAATTGCACCCAGTGAAACAGTCATCTGCAAAAACTTTTATAAATGTGTGTGCGTGCACACACACACACACTCCTGTGTGTCTCCTCTACTCTCAATATTTCACTACCACACCACTTCCCTTCTGACAGCAGGTGTGGTTTTCCACACATCGAGCAATTTTCTGTGACACCAGCTGGGGGTCCTACAATTTAACTCAGCTCTGACACTACCTGGAGACAGCATCAGATCCCACAGGGCAAGGGCTCAGTCCTACAAGACTGGCCCCCTTCTGATGTCAGGAAAAAACTTATTAGATTACTGGTTAATTACAAGAGGAAATAATGAGGAACAGCCAGGTAGAAGAGGCGCACAGCGCAAGGCGTGTGGGGAGGGGCGCGGCGCTCCCACACCCTCCCCGGGAGCAACATCCTCTCCAAAGCTCCACGTGTGCACCCACCTGAAGCTCTCCAGACCCTATGCTTCTGGAGTTTCATGGAGGCGTCAGCACACAGATACAGGTGATGAAATCACCGGCCTAGGGCGTCCCTGGTGGCACAGTGGTTAAGAATCCACCTGCCAATGCAGGGGACGCAGGTTCCATCCCTGGGCCAGGAAGATCCCACATGCCACGGAGCAACTAAGCCCATGCACCACAACTACTGAGCCTGTGCTCTAGAGCCCTCAAGCCAGAACTACTGAGCCCGCGAGCCACAACTACTGAAGCCCACGTGCCTAGAGTCTGTGCTCCACAATGTGAGAAGCCACTGCAATGAGAAGCCCGCACACCACAAGAAAGAGTAGCCCCCTCTCACCACAACTAGAGGAAACCCGCTCACAGCAATGAAGACGCAACGCAGCCAATAATAAATAAATAAATAAATTTATTTTTTAGAAAAATCACTGGCCTATTGGTGCCTGAACTCAATCTCCAGCCCCTCTCCCCTCCCTGGAGGTCGTGGGGGTGGGACTGAAAGCTCCAACCCTCCAATCAAGGTTGTTTCCCCTGGCAACCAGCCCCCATCATAAAGGCTTCCCAAAAGTCACCTCATTAACATAAACAAAGGTGTGGCTGAAAGTAGGAGAAAACGAAAGACCTTTATCACTTTCTTTTTATTTTTAATCCTTTTTCTTAAGCTCTTTATTGGAATATAATTGCTTTACACTCTTGTACCAGTTTTTGAGGCACACCAAAGTGAATCAGCTGTATTTTATCACTCTTATCATTTAGGAAATTCCAAGGGTTTTAGAAGCAGAAAGGATTACACAGAACATCAGCTATATATTTATTATAAATCACAATATTTTTCACACACACACACACTCTCTCTCAAAGTGAACACAGATGAACAAGAAATCAGGTACTGGACCTAATTTTCCAAACTCATGTCCTCTCTATTTGGAGGAGTATTCAAGAATATGAAAACCTTTAATTAACTGTCAACATAAATAAATTAACAGGACTTCCCTGCTGGCACAGTGGTTAAGAATCTGCCTGCCAATGCAGGGGACACGGGTTCAAGCCCTGGTCCAAGAAGATCCCACATGCCAGAGAGCAACTAAACCCAAGAGCCACAACTACTGAGGCCATGTGCCACAACTAATGAAGCCCAGGTGCCTAGAACCTGTGCTCTGCAACAAGAGAAGACACCACAATAAGAAGCAGTGCATCACAATGAAGAGTAGCCTCCGCTCTCAGCAACTAGTGAAAGCCCATGCACAGCAACTAAGACTCACACAGCCAATAAATTAATTAATTAATTAAAAAAAAACTGACTTGAGGTGTTGCTAATGATAAAGCATATTTCAAGCATAAAAGTAGAATTTTATAAAACCTGTGTCCACTAGAGGTTGTCCTCGCTTTGCAAGGCACCGTGTTAACTGAAATGCCAGCATCTCAGAACCCAGTTCCCACCTTGCACAGGTCCATCAGCTTCCCAAAACCCACAGGCTCTTCCAAGAGGATTGGTGGTGATGGGAGCAAACATGATTTTTTTTTATACTGTGTCAACCTTTCCACAGTGAACCACTATTTCTGAAATTATCAATGCATATTTTTTAAAATGACATGAATAAAAGATGCATTCAAAGTGCAGGCCAGACCAGCAGACGTGAAAGTTCCAATACATGTCTGTTGATGTGTTTTCAGATTCCATAGTGCAGCAGTGAAACCACCACATGTCGCGTTTTGATGAACAGTTGACCCTTGCACAACAACAGGTTTGACCTGCGCAGCTCCACTTACACACAGGTTTAACCTGCGCAGCTCCACTTACACACAGACTTAACAGGACTACAGGCGCTGCAGTTGATCATGGATGCGAAGGTCAACTGCAAGTTATAAGCGGATCTTCCACTTCACGGACAGTGATCGCCCCTAATCCTTGCTCTGTTCAGGGGTCAACTGCAGTAACGAAGAATATCTACAATTAACTGAGCAGGTTATTAAAATACCCTCCCCTCTTCCAACGACAGATCTGTGTAAACCTGGTTTTTCTTCATAGCCTTCAACCAAGATATACAGCAACAAATGGGAAGTGTCGACATCTGAGAATGTAACTGTCTTCTATTAGGACAGGCATTAGGGGATTCCCCACTCGCTCATGTTTTTGTTTATGGAAAACAGTTATTTTTCATAAAAGCATGATTTATGTTAACATATAACAAGTTTAATACTGTTCTTTTTAAATGAATTGAAATAATTTTTTTAAAATTCTCTTTTAATTTTCAGTAAATTTCAATAAAACACATAAACAAAACTCTTTGGAGTCTTCAATGATTTTTAAGAGTGTAAAAATCATTTTCTTTTACATTTGGTGTCCAGAGACCCCAAAGTTTGAGAACTGCTACCTGTGGCCAGGGCAGGCAAAAACGTTCTACAAAAGGCAGACAGTAAACCTTTTAGGCTTTGTGGTCTCCAGCTGAACCGCAGACAATATGCAAATGAGTGGGCGAGACCTGTTCCCACAGTATTTTACTTCCAGGGAAGTAGAGGGTCAGATTTGCTGACCATAGGATGGTGTCATTACACCCTATCTGCCAGTGACATAGGGGTCCAAGAGTGGCATGCATTCCAGCAACATTTGTATTGGTTATTCTTTAACTATTCAAAGAAAGTTCAAATTTTTGTCAATTTTTATTATGCAGAAATGTATGCAAAATAATAGATATGGAATTTTAAACTATGCAATTCCTAATCATAAACAAAATCACATTTCAATTTGTCTATTTCAAGAATCTCAGACTTTGTCAGTACACATAGACAACCAAAAAAATACGCTTACAACTGGCAACGCTTTAGGGCACCATATATATGAAAATATGCTTTATACAACCAAACACAGAAAGTCCTGGATCAAAAAAAGGGGGACAATTACAAAAAATTAAAACATCTCACATTTTACAAACTCACCAGGGTTCAATCACTATGTAATACAAAACGTACGTATCACAAATGGAAAGGAAAATACCAAAGCAACAGAAAAGAGGACTCCCACTGAAAGAATCCTATAAACCTCTGAAGACGTAAAGGAGGAAATGAGAGAAACGCCACTTTATAACCCCCAGGTTAGGAGCCCCAGGACACCTGCCGGAAAGGGGCACTGACCCCCGTGCACAGCATCAGGGCAGGGGATCAGGGCTCCTGGGGGAGGCGCATGCCTTCGCATCCCTCACTCACCTGCCCCTCACTGGGAAGCCCAGGTGTAAGGGGGCTGGTGCTCACCAGCCATGACTCTGCTGCAGACAACCGGAACCACGGACCACGACCAGTGCGCCACGACCCCGTGTTCATTCTCAGACGGTCCTCGAGGAAGAGCAGCAGCTTCTCCAATGCTGCGCACGGCCCCCACCCCCCAGGAAACCTCTCTTCTGACGATGACCTTTTTCCGTTACATTCATCTTCCACCACCCACTACTAAAAGGTCTTGGACAGTCTTCAAGAGACACCATCAACCATGAACGAACCACTTTTTTGTTGTATTTACCTCTTTCCTCTAATTGTTGGGGATGGGGTAGAATGATAACTTCTGCGTTACACTCTCCTTGACAAATTCTCAGTTCCAGATCCTCCCCAGCACTCCACCAGCATCCCCTGAAGTCCTCTCTACTGGAGAAACCCATCATTTTTGATAATTAAGATATGCCAATGCAATTTTGCATTTCTGTTGGGCTTACGTCCCCCACCAGATCTCCCTGAGGATGGAGCCTGTGTCATCATACGTCCTCAAAACTGCCACATGGCCCTCAGTCAGAAGTGCTTCTATATGTCACCAACTCCAACCTGCCAAGAGCTCAAGAGCTGCCAAGAGCTCTGACCTGAGCCTTCAAGGTCAGCGTAACCTCATTATGCTACTTACGGGGAGACAGCACAGCCCAATGAAGAGAGTGCAGATCTGGACATGAGACAGACCTCGGATGAGAGCCCAGCCCTGCCTGCCTGACTCCATGGTCTTGGCCAGACTATTTAATGAAAGGAGATTAAATGCAATGACATAAGTAAAACATCTAACCCACAGGAGCCAATCAACAGATGACAGCTTTTATGAATACATTCCAACCACATTTTCATCGCTCTCTACCTCTCACTTCCTCTAATCTAGCAAACTCGTAAAGGCCCTGTAATGAAAAGAATACAGGCTTTGCTGGGAGACAGTCCAGTCTCCTGATTCCACCACTTGCTACCTGCACAACTCACAAGGTGTGAGACCTTGGGAAACCAAATGAAACAATTAAAAGAAAAAATACACGCAGACACGCAGACACACACACACACAAATGTGAGTGACAGATAACACTGAATGCACCCACGTTCCCAGACATTAGCTTAAAAACTCAACATCCATTGTCTCATTTAATTCTCACAACAGTCTCATAACATAAGCAACAGTCCTCACTGTCTTACAGATGAGGAAACTGAATTCTAAGCAACTTGCCCTGAGTCACAGCTTGAAGGGATTCTAACGTCAGCATGTGTGAACCCCAGGCCCACGCCGGTAACCACACTACACAGCGCTGCCACTTCACTCTGTTATTTAAACCCGCCCATTCAGTTCCCTCAGGAGTCACATGGAAATCATTTCTATGACTCATTATGTCTTGTGATGACTAAATGAAACATATCTGACTAAATGAAACACATCTGAAGCACTGGGGACATAGCGATGCTCAAATATTGGCTTCTCCACCCCCTCTTTCACTTGATATCCTTCTCTTATTTTATCCTCTTTACTTACAAGAAAACTGCCCATTTCAGACCCACACCCTCTAGCCTGCTCTTGGGCCACCTGACTTCATGCCTTCTCCAATGGACCCCTGATGCCTTGACCAGTAACATGACGGCAACAGGCTTGTCACCTCCAGAAAGATGCATTTAAGAGCCAGCGTGAGATTCGACAGCTCGCCTTGCACAGCTGTCCGGTGTTCCAGATGCTGGCACCTCCGTCAGCCCGAGTGCCTGGCAGAGGACCACACGGAACAGCGCCCCCCGCCAACACGTAATGGACAGATCACGTGAGCAAGAAACAAACATGCTGTTGGAGCTGTCTGCTACTGAAGCACACCCTAGCCCCTCCTGACGGATAAATTGATCACGTGCAGAAATCAGTGGTATAATTTTTAAATAACACAGATCATGTAAGTTTTACACTGTTATTTACTGGGTACTAATTAATATCATGTGGTTCAACACAACAGTGCCTTAAAATGTAGCCTACTATAAAAACATCTGTAATGAATCTGGACATTTACAAACATGATTTCATAGGCTTACTGACAACAGAAATCATGCAAATTGTCTACTTTTGTCGGTTTCTCAGGCCCTACAACAGAGCCATCCGAAAATAAGCTTTCCAAAAGTCAATTCTATTTGCAAAATATTAATTATGACATAATACCAACATTAACTGTATTTTCTAAGTAAAGACAGGACCAAAGAGTTAAACTAAATGTAATACACAAGGGTTAATGCACATTTATATAAGTAATGTTTAAAAGCTATCATAGGTAGTGATAAAAGAAAATAATTCAAAAGCCTTATTCATTTATAATACAAACAACTGTACTAAGTTTTCCTCCATGGTGGTCTTAATACTCTTACAGAAAATCCTCACTTTTTTGCATATAAGTTTCTGTTCAAGTTCCTATTTTCTAACATACCTACTGTAATGACACCCAAAGCTGAAAGCAAAGAGAATAACCCCCTTAAGAATAATTCAAAACCCTAATGTTACATTATATAGGAAAATAGTGAATCCTACATTGATGAAAAGAGTATCTGTTCTGTACTGGCCCTTCAGGCATTAAAGAGCAGAGAATCTCACACTTGGGAGTCAGTTATACCCAAGGGTAATTAACTTTGAATATTTTGTTGTTCATATACCTTTTAATGTTATTTTCTTCAACTACTTCAATATTTTAACCGTTAATACTAGTTGCTGGAATCTATTGACTGTACTTCGCAAATTTTTAATCTGCATGTCATAGCTCTGGAAAGGATTATTTTCGTTTCCAGAGTGAAATGAATGAATAGAAAAGGGAAAAAGTTAACATTTCCGAAGTTTCGTGTGAGGATGGAACAAAAATTAAGTTGCCAAGGGAAGTAACATGCCAGTCATTGTGCAAAAACCACGGGAAACGTTTACACAGAGAGCATTCCACAGAAGTCTGCAAAGTCTTTTAGTGGACTTGTAGACACACTGTCTTGTACTAACACACTCTAGAAGATACGATGTGATAAGGAGAAACTCACTTTACAATTCATTTATGTCAAGAAATCAAGGAGGTTAGAGGTGGAACCTGACCGAGAAAAAGCACATGCACAGACAGAAAAAAAATTAATGGCCACGTGAGACTGGCTGTAAGATGCTTCCTACTCATGCGTCCTGGAGGCAAGACTGGCCCAGGTAGAAACAGCAAACGACAGACTCTGAGCACATGGGCTCAGCTCCCGGGCGGGCTTCGAGGGTCTTTCCCCACACGGCATCTTAGTGGATTCCCTTGGCCCCCTTTTCCAGAATCTCCACACACACCCCCACCCTCACTTAATGCTTCCTCTTCGAGCTCATCACAATCTAACCGGTTGCTTGTGCATTTCATTTATCTAGTCCGCCATCTGTCTTTCCTGCTAGAATGTCAGCTCCAGGAGGCAGGGACTTCTGCCTGTACTGCTCCCTGAATTCCTAGTGTCTTAGAATAGCGCTCACCGTGTACAGGAACAGGTGGCTCCCTGGTGTTTGCTGAATGAATGAAAGACTGAAAGAGTCAACAGCAGACCCATTACCAGTGCCTGCTATGATGATATTTTGTTTGCTTCTTTTGCTTTGTTTTGTGTTTTATTTTTTATTGGAGTATAGTTGACTTACAATGTTGTGTTAGTTTCAGGTGTACAGCAAAGTGAATCAGTTGTACTTATACATATATCCACTCTTTTTCAGATTCTTTTCCCATACAAGCCATTACAGAGCACTGAGCAGAGTTCCCTGTGCTGTAGAGCAGGCCCTAATTAGTTATCTATTTTATATACAGTAGTGTGGGTACTATATGCCTCTGCCCACACCCTTCCTAGTTGTCCTGCCCAAAGAAGGAAGAGTCTCTAATCCCACTGATCATGATGCAAAATACTCACTAGACCAGAGTATGCAAATTCCCTACCAATTAAAGGTATTAAAAGGTCAGCATATACGTCCGATGCCTGTGGGCACTTCCAGCTCCCACTCTCTCCACCGTCCCCCACCCCGAGGTAAGCAGATCGTGCAGGTGCCGGGGGCCTGCCTGGTGTGCACTGTCTCCCTCACACGTGGGTCAGATCACACTTGCACCAGGTGCACACCTGCCTTCTCACACAGACTTCCACTGATCTGGGGCTTCAGCACCACCCAAGCAGACGGCTGGCCAGGTCGTCTACAATGACCTCTCTCTCCTCCCAGGGAGAAGCTGCCCCAGCCAAGAACGCTGGCCTCTTCAACCACTGAGCACGCTTGACATTTTTTCTGACCAAAAAAAAAAAAAAACTTAAAAAACTTTTTTTAAAGTTTCTATTTAAAATGTAACAGCATTCACCATATACCCATCTCCCAGCGTCTCAAAAAGAGTGGTGCAACATGCCAGAGAGCCTCAAATTCACCACAGGAAACCAAGCCTTTGTGCCGTCTCTCATGGGCTATCCTTTACCCCCAAGTCCTAAACTTTCCAGATTTTATCTCCCTGAACACCTCTCCCCGATGTCATTTTGGAGAGATGCTTGCTGATTACTTAAGGGTGTACAGTAAAGACATCTGCAAATTACTCTCAAATACTTCAGGGGAGAGAGAGAGAGAAGCACACGGGGCAAAATGTTACCAACGGTTGGATGTAAGGTAGACCTACAGGTATTCATTGTACTAGTCTTTCTACTTTTCTGTATGTTTGGTTGTATGATAAAGGGGTTTTTCTGCAAACAAACAAACCAGCCATGTAACCCGACTTCTCAGCGCTCTATCCCTCTCTCTCTGGGATCCTGCTCAGGAGATGCACTCATCCTCAACTTGCTCTGTCCCCACCTCCAACCGTCCCGCCTGCTCCTGCCAGCATCGTCTCTCTAAGATACATAAATGATCATGTTAGGGCTCTAAAAAAACTATCTGATGACTCAATGGCATGTTCATGGCAAAGTTTAAATTCCAAAAATGATACCTGGCCTCTGTTCTTACCGGTTTCTTTCATTGCAAAAATCACATGGACACTCTCTCTCAAATGTTCTATAAAACGACCCTGAACACACCCGTGTGGTTTCCTGCCTCTGTGGACTTGTTCACTCCAGGTCCTCCGCCTGCGTCAAAATACGGGTTTAATCAAATATCTGTCATCACACGGCCTAATGATGACCAGTGTGAACAAAAAGGACCACCGTACGAGGGACAAGAAAGTCTAAAGTACACATGCATGCATTCTCTTATTCAAACCTGTATATTACTATTCAGCTATTCCTTTCCAACTCAGCAGAGGGTGCCATCATTTCACTTTTAAAAAGGAAAAGTTAAGTTATATTAACAAAAGCAGCTGTCACAACTTCAGCTCTGTTGCAAGCCCTAAAAATTATATGTCGAATAAATCAGAAATTTGAAATTTAAAAGAAACATCCAATATTGATGCAATGTGAACAAATGTCTTTTTTTTCCCATTTAAGAAGGAAACTGCATACACCAAAATTCTAAATGTGTTTATACCCTCTGAACCGCCAAAGTAGCTTGTTGGTAGGAATTTACCCAAAGAAATAAACAAGTATGCAACAATGGATCAATCGCTTTACCCTAAAATACACTGGGGAAAAGGTCCAACTTTCCAAGGACAGTGTCTTCACTGCAGCTTCTACTTCACTCACAGTATCAATATGACCTGACTCTGATGTGCAGTGTCCTGACCCCGGTGTATCTGCACCAACACGTGGGCCTCTACCCCCTCCACCTCTTCAATCACACCTTTGGGTCTTCTGGTGTACAGTTTCCTAAACTAGCTCCTCATTCATTTTTAGTTTTGGTTTTGCAATTCCAGAATTTTTGCAACAGTTACACAAAGTAGACCAAGCAATTGTGTCCACTTGACTGTTCAAGACATCATTTCCTGGTTACTAAAAAGAGATACTTTTGCTATGTCCACGCCTCTGTGGATTGTCTTCAATTGCACTGTAATCTCTTTGGATTAAGAAAATGTGACCATGTCTCAGAAAGATTATTTTTACTCTCTGCTAAACCAGTTGTGAACATTTCTAAAACCATTAATTTCACAGAGGAGCCAAAATTTCTAACAGAAAAATCACAGCTGTACAGATTCTGAAAATCTTGTTAAACGCATCTTGCAGTTCAAGGGTTGTCTTTCTTGCTTGTCTTGTGGTTCAAGGGCTGTGTTTCTTCGCCCTAATCCCTGAAGAGTAAATTGCTGTAGACAGAGGGAAGGAACAGGTCTGATGAAATAAAATGTTACCATTTGGAAAGCAATGACATTGTTGTAACAGATGTTTCAGGGAGGGAGGGATTACCTAAAACCATTGGGCATCCGCCCTTAAGTACTAATTTTGCCAGGCTATGGCAGATACAACTAGTAAGTCAGTACTGAACCATCCTGAGTAAATATCTGATCTTATCTTTTTAAATCAAGGATTCCTAGATTACACCTTAATTAGTAAATAAAAAGGGAGACTAGAGATAATTACTTAAAACCTACCCAAAAGAATTATCCTGGGTGGAGATAATGAGTATATGCAAAGAACCATAAAAAAGATTTATCTCCAAATGAAAACCGGGGCAGACTCTATTTGACTGAGTCATTCTGCTGCCTGTATGCCACCTGTCTTCCAACCACAGGGACCGGAACCGCCAGGGAAGAACGAGGTGAAACTTGCTGTCTTACTCATCGACAGTGGAGAGCTGGCTGGGGACCACAGTGTCCTGCCCCGGCCCACAGCCAGAGCAGGGAGGACCTCGGGGAGCACTGCGGAATGCACACAGGGAAGCCGGTACAAAAGTAAAGTAAGGGGTCCACGCTTGAGGCCCCCACAAATCACTATGTATCACAGGTTTGAAAACAACGGAATAACGCAGGGCGGGGCGGGGGGGTGGGGGGGGGGCCGCAGCTTCCAGCAGGAGTCTGCAACCAAACAACCAATGTGAACTTGTTGCAACATGGAAACCAGAGAGTACTGAATTTTTAGCATTTCCCCCTTTTATTCACAAATTATGGTGCTCATTTGAAAGCAGTGCAAATGTACCTTGCAAACAATGTATAAGAAAGAGGCAGGAACTCATTTTTTCCTAATTCTACAATTTTATTACTGAAATGCTTGTTCCTGGTTGATTTTAACCAGCTAACAAGATTCTGACCACAGAGCATCCTGACCTA
This sequence comes from Hippopotamus amphibius kiboko, assembly GCF_030028045.1. Taxonomy (NCBI): domain Eukaryota; kingdom Metazoa; phylum Chordata; class Mammalia; order Artiodactyla; family Hippopotamidae; genus Hippopotamus; species Hippopotamus amphibius. The sequence goes on along the minus strand of NC_080189.1, from coordinate 135,528,093 downwards.
GAGAAATACTGGCGTGCTGTCATAGCTCATAGACAACCAGAAACGTTTCTGGGCATCACTAGCTGTATCCCAAAAAGTTGGCAGAGAAGCACTGGGAGGAGGAGAGGAGAGAGAAGAGACAGTAAATGGGACATTCCAGCCCAGGAATGTCACCTCTTTTAGGACGAGTGAAACGTCACCCTGTACACAATTTGGCATTGATGGAACTGGGCTTGACCAAGGTCCGCAGGGCATGAGGACTGGGAACAATTTGGGGAAGAGCACATCTAGTCTAGAGAGGGAACAGGAGGGCAGTGGTGGCTCCCAGGACAGGAGGAGGAGGTGAGGGCCCGGGGGGGCAGCTGAAGATGAACCAGGGACAAGCACAGACACCCCGCAACTCCAGACCTCTACAGATGCTGCCCCCAAACCACAGGGGCTGTGGTCCTCCAGGTGATTTCTGCAACTAAAACACCCACAGTGTCCTGAGTCCTTAGTTATCTTTAAAAGAAAAGCCTACAGTTCTGAAGATTCCAGTGACAAATACACCAGAGAAATACTCTTCAGCCAGGATTCCACTCCTAGGACTTTTCACTATAAACGTAATTCACGTGTGTGCAAATATATACCTACAAGGAAACTTACTAAGCATCACTGATGACCCAAAAAACAAACAAACAGAAAACCCCTAAAATGTCCAGCAATCAGGCAATGGTTTAAAAAAATGAATGAATGGTAGAACCAGGAGGGAAGATGGGATATAAAATGGGAATAAATTTGCAGACTATTTTTTAATGTTTTTTAACTTTCACAAGTACTTGTTCAATTCTTATATAATCAAGAACAGAATCATCACACATACTATGGCAGTCTTTCAAAATTTCACAGTTCCTTCGTGGGTCTCAAGGCCTATTTAATCTATCATTGTAGTTCATACATTTATGTCTGTATCGGTATGACTTTCCCCTCCATGAAATTATAAATTTCTTAAGAAATATCAATTATATACCCCAATGCCTGGCACAGACATGCTCATTAAATGTATGCTAAGTAAATAAATGAGCAAGTACACGTATGCCCTAAGACAGGGGTCTCCAGCCTCTGGGCCAGTACCCGTCCTCAGCCTGTTAGGGACCAGGCCACAAAGCAGGATGTGAGTGGTGGGCGAGGGAGCAAAGCTTCATCTGCCCCTCCCCATCACACCCTATCGCTCGCATTACCACGTGAACCATCCCACACCCCACACCCACCCCACCTCCCCGTCTGTGGAAAAACTGTCTTCCATGAAACCAGTTCCTGGTACCAGAAAGGCTGGGGACCACTGTCCTAAGGTTACCGGGGCGACCACACCTGGCTAAGGTGATGACTGGAAGTTCTCCGAGCTATGTCAGCCTGACCAACAGAAAGGAATCCAATGGTTCTCAAGAAACCATATACATTTCAAAAAGCTCCACAATCCCGCAGAAAGTTCTAGGCTCCCTAGATCGAATTTATCCCTCACCAAGACCAGCCAGAGTAGATTAAAAACTACGAGACTCCACTGGACGTCAACCCCATGGTGTTAGAAAGAAGCCAACACAGTTCAGTGTTCCATAGGCAGTATTAGGGAAGATGTGAAACCTGAAACGCAAAGTATTAGGGAAGATATTAAATTCAGAATTTATATAAAACTCCCAAAGAAAATCTGCTCAGATTTTTTTTCATGAGAACCATAAGCTTGTTTCTATGAATAAACTTTTTGGCCTTGGGTTCTGTGTGTGTTGATTCAAATTTCGGATGTAGTCCCATCAACAGTAAACATGCTGTGACCCCTGATCTAGATGTTATCACATAGATTCAACTGACCCTCATACTCCAGGGACCCTACGCGGCTGCATTTTAAAGTATTTTTCTCTATATGCTTTTCTTCCTAACATAATGTGACTACTTAAGAGAGTCTACAGTTACTGGCTTAAATAAGATCCAAGGAATCTTTCTGATCTTTATATTTCAGCTATATTTATAATCATAAGCATTCAAAGTAGAGGCATATACAACAAAGTGATACAAAACCCAGAGACTTTGTCATAAACAATCCAAATTCTGCCAGTGCTTTTTGAATATCCAGGGCTTACTTAGTATCTTGGGAATTGAAAACAAAAGTTAGCAAACTCTTGACCATGTGTACTGTGACCCTTCAAAGCTCCTCCTTCTATCACAAGAAGAATAGTTTCCAGTATTCTCCTTCCTCACTTTCCTATGGAGGACAAATGAGGAAAACCAATTCCAGTGTAATATAAAAGTACTTTATACCTTGATTTTAAGGTTTCTACTTTCAATAAAAATAAAGTATTGGGGGAAAAAAAAAACGTGTTCACACAAGGTAATACAACATTTAAAGTCATTTTTACTGTCATTCAAACATTTTAATAGGATTTCTCACTTCCTATTCTTTCGTTCATTTGGTGACTTTAATGGACTTTAAATCCCACCAAACTTCCCTAACATAGACTATAGACTCTGGGTAATAATGACACTGTGTCAGTAATAGGTTCCAACTATAACAAACACACCATCCTGGTGGGGCATGTGGACAGGCAGGAGGCCGTGCACGGGGCAGGCAGGGGGTACATGGCAAATGTCTGTACCTTCCACCCAATTCTGCTCTAAATAGAACTGCTCTGAAAAATAAAGTCGATTTTTAAACATTTTTCTGCTTTAAACAGGAAAAAAAATTTCTTGAATTCACTGAACACCTTTAGGTGGCCATTTTAATCTTGTTTTTCCTAAGTTGAATTTTTACTTTGAATCATTAGTAAAAAGTAATACATATCTACACAGTTCTTGCAATTTTCTATTAAGTTGACCAAGGTGCTCAACGATGTATTTTGACTTAAACGAGGCATCTTTCAACTTAACAACCCTCCTTCTACAAATCCACAAAGTGAGAACCATTCACACACCCCAAAAAAATCAAGTTAATTCTTCTTATACTCAAACTCTTGACAAAACCTTTCTTTTGGTCTGCTAACACTTGAAGTACGAAAGAGCAAAAACTGCACAATGACCCCATTTCTCTGTATAAAGTCAAGAAAAGGTGGTGGGAGGAGATGGAGGGCCAGAATTAAACTTTAAGGGCTAGGATGTTGCTGGGTTCACTATCTTTTATATCATTAGTTAATAAAGAATTGAGACTTTTATATAAAATAGCAAACTTTTATATACAAGCTTCTCTGTGAATAAAATAATACATAACTTGAATCAAAGTTCTTTTTTCAAAACAACCTGACACTTTTGATCAGGGCCACCACACTATCAGTCAACAAACTTGTGGGGCTTCCTAGGTGGCGCAGTGGTTAAGAATCCCCCTGCCAATGCAGGGGACACGAGTTCGATCCCTGCTCCAGGAAGATCCCACATGCCACGGAGCAACTAAGCCCGTGCGCCACAACTATTGAGCCCATGTGCTGCAATTACTGAAGCCCACGCGCCTAGAGCCCGTGCTCTGCAACAAGAGAAGCCACGGCAATGAGGAGCCCGCGCACCACAACAAAGAGTAGCCCCCACTTACTGCAACTAAACAAAGCCTGTGCACAGCAAAAAAGATCCCACACAGCCAATAAAATAAATAAAAAAAAAAAAAAAAAAAAAACTTGTGAATGTTTCTATAGCATCTTATTTCCTCTGACTTGTTCACTGACCATGAAGAATATTCCCAGCCCAGTGGTGTGATGGCAGTAGTGCAAATAATGTTCTTCCACGTGTGCAGACAACGATTCTATGGAGTACTACTGGCAAATCTTGGTTAATAACTTGTGTTGATTCATCTTGAAATGAAATTTCTTGTGATTTCATAACCTTCTGGATAAATGTTGTCTCCATATAATCTCATCATCAAAAAGTCTACTAGGGCTTCCTAGATGGCACAGTGGTTAAGAATCCGCCTGCCAATGCAGGGGACACGGGTTCGAGCCCTGCTCCAGGAAGATCCCACATGTCGCGGAGCAACTAAGCCTGTGCGCCACAACTATTGAGCCTGCACTTTAGAGCCCATGAGCCACAACTATTGAGCCCAGGTGCTGCAAGTACTGAAGCCCACGCACCTAGAGCCCGTGCTCCACAACAAGAGAAGCCACGGCAGTGAGGAGCCTGCACACCACAAGAAGAGTAGCCCCTGTTCACTGCAACTAGAGAAAGCCTGTGCGCAGCAACAAAGACCCTACACAGCCAATAAAGAGATTAATTAATTAATTTTTTTAAAAAGTCTACTAAAGGGACGTCCCTGGTGGTGCAGTGGTTAAGAATCCACCTGCCAATGCAGGGGACACGGGTTTGATCCCTGGTCCAGGAAGATCCCACACGCTGCAAAGCAACTAAGCCTGTGTGCAACAACTATTAAGCCTGTGTTCTAGAGCCCATGAGCCACAACTACTGAAGCCCTCGCGCCTAGAGCCCATGCTCCACAACAAGAGAAGCCACCACCATGAGAAGTCCGCACACTACAACGAAGAGTAGCCCCCACTCGCCACAACTAGAGAAAGCCCGTGTGCAGCAAAGACGACCCAACACAGCCAAAAAATAAAAAGTAAATAAAATTTAAAAAAGAATTACCTTATCCCAGGGCCAAGTAAGTTACTTGCATACTTTCAATGTCGCAGAAAATAATACACCACTATCAACTCCTAACAAAAGTATCTTTCAAAGATGAAAAGAATTATGTTTATTTTTGTTCTGTTTTAAATCACCAATAATGTATTCTGGAACTACCAATGCTCTTCAGAAAAAAATATTATATAAACAGTTAAAAAAAAAAAAGTGTTAATTCATATTCTGACTCCTTCCTCCAAAGACATCTGAGGTAGCTTATAGAGACGCCAATAAACAAGGCAGCTTTTGTTTGCAGATGGGGGCTTTGTTTTTGTTTTTCAAGGAGAAAAGGGCAGATGGGGTATGTGGAGGTAGGGAATACAACAGTTTCTAGGTATCTATAGTCATGTGCTGACACTTATGGTAGAAAATAAAACACACACTCCTGTACGTCCTGGCCATACTGAATATTTACACAGCCATGATTTCATTTGACCCACGACCCTCAGAGGCAGGTTACACCTCGTTTCACCCTTCTTGTCCCAGATCCACGTAACAGGATGAGGCCAGACCCAGTGTGCCTTCCACTCTGCCTTGCTGCTGCTCTTTCCAACCAGAGCCAAGGTGATAGCACGAAAAAGACAGAAAAGTAAAAAAACATTTTAAAGGGGCGGAGGGGGTAATTTTCTTTTTTTCTTTTTTTTTTTTTTTGAGCTATTAGTACCACAAGCCTGAAGCTTGCCTATACATACCACTACCTCGTAAGTTGAGGGGCAGGGGGCTGTTGTTATTTTAACTTAGGACTAATTAAATATATGGATTTATGCCTATTCGTCTTACTGAATAATAGCCACATGTATCCAAAGGACACTTAGTGAGCAACTATCAGGCACTGTATCATCACAGATAAAGATGGCATAATCCCCACTCCACGAGCACGTTGCGTACTGGGCGAGAGAGTGCCACGTAAAGCGGAAAAGTGGAGCAGAGGCTGTGGAAATACAGGGTTGCTGCTGGGAGCTAAGGGGAAGTAACAAAGCCTGTGTCAGACAATGAAATGGCTCCAGGGGCAACCTCACAGGCGAAATTGGTCCTCAAATGTCACAGCTCATCCTACTCCTCAGGTTACTGTTACTCTTTAAAATATATCAACTTGAAGTTAAACAGAAAGCTACCTATCAACAACAATTTAAGTCCATAGTTCCTGGGACTTTGCTCATTCATATACCACCCTCACAACTTTTATATTACATAAAAAAACTACTCAACATTTTTCTTCAGTCAAGTCTTTCTTAACTTAAATACCTACTCTGGATCCTTTTAAAACAGCAGTGAAACCCTGAGTTTGATGGGCTAGTTATGTTTTCTAATACACAGGAAAATACAGAGTGTTTCAAACAAAAATGTTCATCAGGAAACTGCTGAGGGACTTCCCTGGTGATGTAGTGGTTAAGAATCTGCCTGCCAACGCAGGGGACACGGGTTCGATCCCTGGGCCGGGAAGATCCCACATGCCACGGAGCAACTAAGCCCATGCGCCACAACTACTGAGCCTGCACTCTAGAGCCCACGAGCCACAAGTACTGAGCTACGAGCTGCAACTACTGAAGCCCATGCGCATAGAGCCTGAGCTCCACAGCAAGAGAAGCCACCGCAATAAGAAGTCTGTGCACCACCAGAAGAGTAGACCCTGCTCGCCGCAACTAGAGAAAGCCCACACGCTGCAATGAAGACCCAACTCAACCAATACATAAATTAATTAATTAAAAAAAAAAGAAAACTGCAAAAATATCCCTGCATGCCCACACTTAGGAAACATCAATTTTAAAAAAATTTTATCAAATACTTATAAATTCCTTATTTGTAAATACAGTAAATTTTTATGGCATTATTAGGTGACTACATCAGTGTGAACTCTTTCTTCTACTTGTTAATTAATATATGCTTTAACCTAAAAAGTACTCAATTATTTCCAGTTGGAAATCCATTCTATTCCAGTCTCCCAAGGTACCAATGAATATATTGTCTATATCTAGTTATTAATGATCTGAAATAGTTATACCAATCTTCCTATACCTATAGACAGACAGTTCTTTCCCTCAATCACCTGTCAAGACAGAGAAATTGTTGAATAAAACATATGAAAAATACTAGATACCATATTTCACTGTTAACCAAACAGTATCCTCCAGTGTACTTAAAATAAAAATGCTGTTTTCTACATGATACGTTTTAACTCATATATATTTTAACTCAGTGTTAAGAGACTTATTTTATGCCCAATTTCTATTAAAGAATTTAAATAATTGTTGCAATTAATAGTTGCCTAAAAACATTACACTGTAAAATTATTCTTTAAGTAGCTTAGTTCCTTACCAAAGCAAATTCGTTTTCTTAAGTCAATTCAGCAAATCACAAAGCCAGATGGATCTCCAATTCAACTAAGATTCTTTAATCTTCCAACTAAGAAAGAAAAATCGCTCTTACCTACTTTCTCACTAGCTCCCTGTCCAGAACTGACCATTTTAGCAGTCAGAATGATGTATGCTCATTAGCAAAAGCAGATGTGACACACAGGTGAGAAAACAAGGAATTAACTGAGAGCTCTTACACTGAACCATGATTTACATAAGATTCTACATACCAGTCACTCTACAGTGTTTACCACAAACGCACCTGCCCATCAGCACAGCAGCTCGGCATCCCCACTGGGCCATGCTTCTTATACTGGAACACATAACAGACCAGATCCAGAGCAGCCTCTGCACCTACACAAGGATTTCAGTAAAGCAAATCACTGTCCCTACCGTTAGATCCCACAAATGGCCACACTAGCACTGAAGTAACCAGACTGGGCCCAAGATGGAGTCACTTGTGCTAGGCCCCACGTCGGCACGCAAAACTTAAGTACCTGTGCTCCGCTCTCCCGGAAAGGAAGGCCTGGGCCAACCAGTCAGCTCCAAGCCTTCCCTCTGCTCCACACAAGGAAAGTATCCCCACTTTCATCACTCAGCAAACGCCCAGGATAACGTCCGTATTCCTGTAAAACCTCTCACCTCGTACAGCTCTTCACAGCTTCTTTCTACCTGCCAGGTGGATGCTGCCTATTCCATGAATCACTGAATAAATCCAATGAGACCTTTAAAATTTACTCCACTGAATTCTGTTCTTTAACACGAGGACCCAGTGAAAAGTCACAGCACTTGTTCAATGTCAAGACCATCTCCATTCTTCCTCTGACCTCCAAATATATTTCTCCTCAGCAGCACGGCTTTCCCCTTCAGGTGACCCTTGATGTGGAGGGTGGGCAGGAGAAGTGCCCCAAAGACAGTGACGTGAGACATCCTCCAACTGGTGAGGTGGTAACGTCTGGTCCTGTGATAACCAACAAGCTGCCGGACCCTGGGAGACTAGTTTTTCTTTCTCTCTCTCTATTTATAATTTTCGACTGAACTCATAAATTAGGGTGAAACAGCATAGCTCAAAAATAGGCACAATGCACTACACGAGGTACCCACCATCACAGGTCTTACATGAGGCACTTTTAAAAACTGTCATCTATGTTTTATGTTACCACTTCAGTTACATCAATAACATTCCGGTGCAACGGGCTTCGGCATTTCAGGAGCCGTGGATGTTTTTGGATCAGATGAAAACCATGGACCTTCTCTGTCTTCACAAATATTCACTGATACACAGAAGGCTGCACTGATCCAGGCAGATGGTGAAGCCAGGAGACTCTGAAGTCTGTCCGTGCACCCAGGTCGAGAACTTCTGCTCCAGAGGCTTTCGCAGCCTCACGCACCAGAATCTCACATGTGAGAAGAGATGCCCCAGCCTGCTGCTTGTCTGCCTGCCTAAGGACCTGATCACATCGAAGACAGATGCGACTATAAAATACTGTCAAGAAAAACTGACACTCCTTGGTGGCAGCATATTCAATTGCTTTGTATCTAAATACATTGAAAAGCCTACCAGGGGCTCTTGGATTTAAGGAGCTATGGGTGTGATGTGATGGGGAGGGTGAGCGGTGGGGTCACAGGTACTGAGGCTCTGCTTGCATAGTTCTCCAAATAAATAATAAAAAAAAAAAAAAAAAAAAAATCCAGCGGTACTGATGAACTCAGTGACAAGAATAAGGATGCAGATACAGAGAATGGACTGGAGAATCAAGGTATGGGAGGGGGCGGGGGGTGAAGGGGAAACTGAGACGAAGCAAGAGAGTAGCACAGACATATATATACTACCAACTGTAAAATAGTCAGTGGGAAGTTGTATAACAAAGGGAGTCCAACTCGAGGATGAAAGATGCCTTAGAGGACTGGGGCGGGGAGGGTGGGGGGGACTCGAGGGGGGGGGAGTCAAGGAAGGGAGGGCATACGGGGATATGTGTATAAAAACATATGATTGAACCTGGTGTACCCCCCAAAAATAAATAAATTAATTAATTAATTAAAAACAAAAAACAAAAAAACAGCAACTGTTCATATGAAATAAAGGGGGCGGGGGGTGACAGCACACTTCTCCTGTCTCGGTTCAGCACTGCCAGTGGGGTCTTTAGAATACTACGACGCTACAGCTTCTCATCCATGCTTCTTATGACAAAAAGTTAGATCAGCTTGTGAGACACACACGGCAGACCTTTAAAATCAACACTGGAGTATTTCCCTTCTCAGGACTTGACTGGGAAGCGTGACCCAGGCAGCCAGAAGGGCAGGGGAGGGATCTTGGAGCTGCCCCGCCTTTGCAGGGGAGAGGGGGAGGCGGGGAGATGAGAAGACTGCCAGGAGCTGCAGCTGAGAGCATAAGGGTAGATTTTCTCACGGACCAAACTCACCTGAGGATCCCCTGAAGTCTTTCTCAACCAGGCCTGACTCCTGGGCTTCCTGCATCGCCCAATTTTGCAAGAATCCTTATCAGCTGGTTTGAGCAGAACCTCCCACCCTCAGTATCTGCTCAGCTCCCTCCATTCCCCAGGCAGGCCCAATCACCCTGGCCCGCCTGCAGCAGGAATCCTATTAGGCTGATTTAGACCGAATCCCTGTGCTGTACCCCCGATATTTCCTTTTAGTAAATCTCCACACAGGGACATCCACACCGACCCTTGACTTTGGCTATAAATTCCCACTTGCCCGAGCTGCCTGCGGACTTAGTCTGATTCCCACCCCCACCACGACTCCAAGCCCCCCCCCCCGAGTGGTGCCCTCCATTCATCACAATGGCCTCTCTTGAATAGCCTGCCTTACTTTCACAAGGGTCAGAAATAATTTTTTAACAATTCAAATAATATTTTTCCTTTAACAGGAGCAAGGCAAAACATCTGAGGAATGTAGGAAACTTAGTCATGATTCAGGTGCTGGAATTTTCAAGAGGGTATGTGATACTGTGACTTACAATTAACATATATTTGATCTTCCTCCCTTATCTGGCATAAGGACAGGCCAGAGGGCAGAGCTCCTAAAACCCTTGAAATTTCCCAAGTGATAAGAGCAATAAAAGTGTCTTTTGGTATTGATAACAAACTCCTTTCAACCACACCTGAGTTTGTGTGAATAAGGTGAGTTTTGGAAAGCCCCTAAGGAGGGGCTGGTGGCCAGGGGACCAACCTAGACTGGAGGGTAGGAAACTTCAGTCTCACCAACCAACCTCCAGGGAGGGCAGAGAGGCTGGAGACTGAGTTCAGTCACCAATGACCCATGAAATTAATCAACCATGCCTATGTAATGAGGCCTCCATACACCCCCAAAGGACAGAGTTTAGAGAGCTCACAGGCTGGTGCAGGCAAGCTCTGCCCTTTCCCCAGACTTCGGCCTCTCCATCTCCTCCATCTGGCCATTCCTGGGTTCTATCCTCTTCTAATCAATGGGTGATCTAGTCAGTAAAATGTTTCTCTGAGTCCTGTAAGCCACTCTAGCAAATTAATTGAACCCACGGAGGGGGTCGTGGGACCCTCCAATTTATTGCTGGTGAGTTCGAAGCACAGGTGGCCGCCTGGACTTGTGACTGGTGTAGGGGAGAGGGCAGTCTTGTGGGACTGATCCGATGCTGCGTCCAGGCAGACAGTGCCAGAAATGAGTTAAAATGCAGGCACCCAGCTGGTGTCATATCTGGTGTCGGTAGTGAAGTAGTGTCGCAGCGAGACACTGAGAGTCGAGGACACGCAACGGGGAGTGGTTCTTCCTGGGGCCGGGTAATGGGCTCCAATCACAGAGGTGCTCATGCTAAAGCACCTGGACATCAGGTGTGTGTGCTGGGGCGGGGGGAGGGCGGGTCGCCCTCTGGGAAGACAGTTCCACGGAGCCCCAGCCCCAGACTCCACTCCAGAGGCACAGCTTCCGTCCCCAGAAAAGGAGGGCTGAGTGAAGAAGCGGCCCCATCCTAACAGGGAGCGAGGTCCAGAGTAGCAACCAAGCTGGAGGAGCCCTGGGTCCTGGTCTGGTCGGCAACCAAGTAAGTATGTGCAGGAGACCCACGCTCAGCCCTGAAACCAACCACCAGAGCCAAAGGATGGCCCAGAGGGCAGGCGAGGGGGCTCGGCTTTCAACTCCGCCTTCCTGGGCGTCTGCCGGCACAACCGAATGAGACTGGAGACAAGCGAGACAGACGTCAATCCTGGTCTCAGAGAGTTTAGAAATAAAATATAATTTCTGAGTATTAAAGAAAAGCAAAGAGGGGCTTCCTAGGTGGCGCAGTGGTTAAGAATCCGCCTGCCAACGCAGGGGACACGGGTTCGATTCCTGCTCCAGGAAGATTCCACATGCCAAGGAGCAACGGAGCCCATGCGCCACAACTATGGAGCCTGCGCTTTAGAGCCCATGTGCTGCACCTACTGAAGCCCACGTGCCTAGAGCCCGTGGTCCACAACAAGAGAAGCCACAGCAATGAGGAGCCCGCGCACCACAATGAAGCGTAGCCCCGATTCGCTGCAACTAAAGAAGCCCGCGCACAGCAAAAAAAAGACCCAACACGGCCAATTAAATAAATAAATAAATTTATTTAAAAAAAAGAAAAGAAAAGCAAAGAGAGTCTGCGGAGCCCCTGCACGAATCCTCAGCACAAACCCCTGCCGTCTCCTGACAGCTTGAGCAAACATATGGGAGTAGGAAGCAGGAGACACGTTAAGGAAACTGTTTATTACAGTTGGGATAAAATACAAGGTAAGTGTTGGAAAGAAAATGGGACATAAGATCAGCGAAGAAGGATCCTGAACGCCAGCCCAAGGAGTTCACGGGGTGTGTGGCGGGGAGCGAGGCGGGGGGGATGCAGGCAGGGAGCACACAGGATGGAAAGGATGTGCTCAAAACTGTGTCTAAAAGAGGAATTCACGGGCACCATTGCAGATGCCAGCAGGGAGGGAGTTTCAGGAAGAAGGCATCACTTCATCTCCAAAGGCTGTCAATACTCAGAGATACAAAAACACTGCTTAGAAGACACCCCTGTACCAGTTTTGTTAGCGTGAAGGGTGGGCTTAGGAAGGCAGGTGGAGGGCAGAACCCAGTAGGGACACATCTGCAAACAGTAACGGTCAGGGAGGAAGAAAACGAGTCATTCTCACACACTGTGAACATGTCCCGAGAAACAGCAGTGCTCAGCACACACAGCCCGTAGGGAAGCCCGGCATGAGAAGGAGAGAGTTCCCCGCGTTCCCGGAGAGAGAGGCACTGGGTTTTTAAAGACAAGCAGACCTGAGCCAATAGATTAAAGATGCAAAAAATAACACTGGGTAAGTGACAAAACAAGGAGCGTTGAAAGGGACAGGATTATGAGCCCAGTTCACATCGAAATGCCTTTACCCCTAAAAAGATTAATTCTATTTTGAATCTTTTCCTTATGGCTAGTTTCCCAATGTGAAATCCCTATAAATTCCTCAGTGTGTTACTGTGTCTGTGCCACTGTTCAACCACCAAGAAATAGATTCCATAGCTTTTTTAGCTTTATCGAGTTAATAACTTTTAACACAAATTGTGCTTTTTTTCAAATGAAAGGTAATGAGCAGGGTAAGTGTCGCAGGAGGGAGGGAATGGGTTTTTTTTAATTATCCAGACCTATGTTTCAAAGGTACTTCTAGCACATCAACACAAGCACCTCATCACCAGAAAATTTACAAGCATAAATGTTTCCGTGTTAAGTGATTTGCAAGACTCACCTGATCTTCACAATAACCCTCTGAGTTTTCAAGTTCAACTGGCCCAAGTTGAAAAAAAGACAGAGGGCACGACCTGAATCTGAGTCTGACTCCAAGATAACCCTTCACTGCACCCAAACCTCAATACCTATCTCCATGCTCCCCCCACCCCTCTGCCCCAATTTCCTGAGCTTCACATCCTTCTAACACCTTCTCCAGAGTTTTGCTGTGAAGAAGTAAGACTGGTACCATGTGGACAGGTCTCAGCACATAGCACCCACCCTATTAACCTGCGGCTCCGCTGTCCCCAAGACCCACGCGTGTGCCCTGCACAGCCCTGAGCCCTCACTACATCACTGCCAGGGCTCACTTGTCTGCTTCTCCGCATCAGGAAGCCGGGTCTCTGTGTCCTAGTTTCCAGGGTGTCTGGCATGTGGTCAGTGCCCAAGAAATGGCTCTTGTTTCAATTCATTCCGGTCAGCATGCGGCTCAAGTGCTTCACGTGCTCGGGTTGCCTTCGATGTAAAACCTGAGTCAGAAGGAACCCAAGCAGATATGGAATCCCGATGCACTACCTGTTCTGCTCTGTGGATTAGCTGAGAAGCCAGCAGCCGAGAGCAAGCTGGCCGTTTCTAGAAATAAGTTTTACTGGTGCACAGCCTCCTTCATTCACACAGAGTCTACGGCCACGTGGGGGTTAAGACGGCGGAGCCGAGGAGGTGCACAGAGGTCACAGAGCCTGCAGAGCCTGACACAGTGACTATCTGCCCTTTATGCGAAATCTCTGGTAAGCTCTGTGTCCGCTGGATCCACTCAGTGAGTCAACAAACATCAGAAGATTTCCTACAGGCAGTGATACCGAGCAGGGCCGGGTGGGGCTCCTGGGCACAAAGCCTTTCTGTGTCCCCTATTTCTTTGATTCTGGGAAACAGCCTTCATTCAGCCTCCATGACCTTCCCTGAGTTCCAGTGGGCAGATTCAAGCAGCTGTTAATTAGGGAAGGGAGGGGATGCGTGAGATCTGGGAGAAACAGGCAAGAGCAGCCTTGGGGCAGGTCCTGTTTCCCCAGCAACTATACACACAATACCTTTGAGCTGTTTTGCAGAAGTTGAAACCCCTTCCAGGTGGGAGAAGTTAATGATGAATGATGATGGTATGCTGCCCACAAGCATGGAGACCCCAGACCAGCTGGACCTGAAGGTTGATGGTGCCGACTCCTGCTTACCTCACCACCAGCCCATCAGAAGAATCCAAGACTGTGACTGCCTTGATCCTTATCGCCTAGCCCTGACCACGAGCCCCGACTATAAGACCTCTCCCTACTCCCCAGGGAGGGGGGCACAGTTCTTGAGGCGCTAGTCACTGTGTTCCCTCTTTGCCTGGCAAAGTAATAAACCTATTCCTTTCTACTCCTCCAAGGCTCTGTCTCCGTATTTCTATTAGGCATCGGTGAACAGAGGCCAGGTTTTTCTCGGCAACAGCAGCGCCTGCCTCTCAGCGCGGGGTATGTTTTGGTGAATAAAAGACATGGCCTGTGTCTTAGTGGAGCTGCCAGCCTGGCACGCAAAAAAGACAAAGCACATACAAGTAGTCAAATAAATAAATGCGCAATAAATAAACTACTCAGTGTGACAGGCACCATGAAGGAAAGTAAATAATATAATTTAAGAGAAGAATGAGCACAGGAGGGAGACACAGCTTCCAGTGGGTAAAGAGGAGGTTCCTCTAAGAAGGTGAAATTTAACAAACCTGATGGGGGGGGGGGGCGGTATCCCAGCAGGGGTTCAGCACCAGCTTAGGTTCCAGGAAGAAAAGAACCCAAGGTGTTCAAAGGAAGCTATGGCTGGAACATCAAGAGCCAGAGAGAAGTTCTGATAAAATAAGGAAGGAAACACAGGCAGGAGCAGATCACACAGCGCCTTGGAAACCGCAGCACAAAACCAGGACCCTTTAGCAGAGAAGTCAACCCATGGCCATTCTGAACTAAATCGCCGCCAACGTAAAATCGTGAGTTATCCAGACGTTTGAATATTTTAAACTGAAAATTAACAAGTAGTGCTTCAGGACTTCCCTGGGGGCACAGTGGCTAAAAATCTGCCTGCCAATGCAGGGGACACAGGTTCGAGCCCTGGTCCGGGCAGATCCCACATGCCGCAGAGCAACTAAGCCCGTGTGCTGTAACTACTGAGCCTTCGCTCTGAAGCCCACGAGCCACAGCTACTGAGCCCACATGCTGCAACTACTGAAGCCTGGGTTCCTAGAGCCCATGCTCCGCAACAAGAGAAGCCACCACACTGAGAAGCCCATGCACCACAACAGAGTAGCCCCTGCTCACCGCAACTAGAGAAAGCTGGTGCAGAGCAACGAAGACCCAACACAGCCAATAAATAAATAAATAATTAATTAATTTTTAAAAAAAGTCGTGCTTCAAATTATATAAAATCAGATCACTCTGAACTTTGATTAACTTAGTGTGCATAAGACTGAAGGGTTCAAAAAGGACAGGATACTAGTGTCGACTGAAAAAAATACACGACCTGGAAGTTGGGAACTATGTGTTATTCGATGGACTCGCTGAGGACTTACACTGGGGAAGCAGCCTCTCAGATAGCTCCTAGGGACTGTTCCAAAGAGGAGGTAACGGCGGACCCAGGATATACAGGAGTTTTGCAAAAACAGAACAAAACAAAAAACAAACAAAAAACAGCCAGAACATCAAAAGATTACTGTTAATTAAAGAAAACCAGGTATCAATTTAATAATTCAGCACTTTTCTGTGGATAGGAAGACACAAGAGTCTGTGCTCACTGAAATCACTCCTTTAATGTGCACCTTAACTATCTAGGGCCAGTGCCCGGCCTTCTCCATCCTGAATCCCGAGGATGTACAGTTGGGGGCAGCTGCAGTGGCTGATAACTTGATGGCCACAGCATCCTTTGTTTACTGATATGACAGGAGACCTTCTTGGTCCACACTGGGATGGAGAGAGACCTGGGCTGGAATTAGGGAGAGGGCTCTCGTCCTGGTTCTGCAGTTCTCCTGGTAACAGAGATCTGCACTGAGGCCTCCAATTCTCCCATCCACAGGGCTAACTAGATGAATCCCAACATCTCCAACATCTGTTACAGCTGCAAAGTTCGATGACTCGAGGTGGGAGATGCCACCGGACTCTGAGATGGCCAGTTAAGAGGGGGAAAAGCTTCAAGAATTAAGGCGTACTGAGCTCGTCTTCGAGGGATGTGCAGACTCCAGCATATATGAGGATGAAGTTAAGGCACATCTCAGCAAGAGCATCACGACTGCACTTTCCTTCGGCACAAAGTCCGTGGTTCTCCTTTAAGGTCACTGCAGTCACGAGACACAGGCACCCAGAAGTTCAGAAGCTTTAAATGACGTTTAAAAACCATCATTTTAATAAACGGGAAAGGGAGGGAAAACAAAGGTTTGGGGGAGGGTGGCATGTGCCCACCTTGAAATTCCATGACCAGGGCGCTGCGGCTGTGTGGCATCCTCTATTCCATTTTCTTACATCTTCAGTAGGAAATGAAAGTTTTTATTGTAAAAGATGTATAAAAATACCAAATGACCACACGTTAAACACATCTCTGAGGAAGCGGCTGGACTGGAGTTTATCAGATACCAGCAGCTGTACTGCTTGGGCTGCTGGTTTTGAGGAGAGAAGTGTTTTGAAGATAAAAGTTCTTTGAAAGAAGTACATGTTACTTTTCCTTGAACAACACAAAATGATGCGGAAAATGGGACTGCCCCCAACCACCTGCTTTCCGGATGCTCTAGCACAGCAGTGAGCTAAACAGCTGGCAGGGCCAGGAGAACCAGGTTCACAGTACTTAAGAGGCAGAACTGTTCTACTTTGTCATGAGCGGCAACTAGTGTGCTTTAATCTTTTAAAAAATTATATCAACCAATAGCCAATATTTTGTAACAACTGTAAGTGAAAAGTAACCTTTACGCATTATACAAAATTTTTGAAATTTTTATGTTGAGCAGAAGCAGCTAGTCCCAAAGAGAATATATATTGCATTATATCATCTACATTAAACCAGAAAAGACAAATCTAATGTAAAGTGACAGAAAGCAGATGAGTAGTAGCTGGGGCTGTGGTGGGGGGACTGACTGGGAAAGGACTCTGTAGGGTGATAAAATGTCCTATGTCTTGATTGGTGGCATAGATTTGTCAAAATTCATAAAGAAGTTCACTTAAAACATGCATTTTATTGTAGATAAATAATATCTCAATGAAGTTGATTTAGAAAAAAGCTCTTGTTTAGGGAGAAAAATGATAAACACTCATTGTAAACAATGTAAACAAAAAGGAAAAGTATAAAAGGAGAGAAATAAACATCACCACAAATACTAATTTAAAGTGGGATGCTATTAATGCTCAAGTAAAAACAAACACTAAAAAAAATTATATTAATCAAAAATTTTCACAGAATGGATCACAGACCTCGATGTAAAATGCAAAAGTATAAAACTCCTAAAAGATAACGCAGAAGAAAATCTAGATGATCTTGGCTATGGCAATGACTTTTAGATACAACACCAAAGGCACAATCCATGAAAGAAATAATTGACAAGCTGCACCTGAGTATAAACTTCTGTTCTACAAAAGACCACATCAAGAGAAAGAGAAGACGAGTCACAGGTCAAACATCCACATCGCATGTCATCAAGGAAACGCAATTAACAGTGAGACACCACCACACACCCATCACAACAGCCAAAACCAGAGCACTGACACCACCAAATGCTGGTGAGGATGGGGAGCAACAGGAAGTCTCATCCACTGCTGGTGGGAATGCAAAGTGGTCCAGCCACCCTAGAAGACAGTTTGGCATTTTCTCACGAAACTAAACTTACTCTTACCGTATAATCCAGCAATTATACTACTTGGTATTTACCCAAAGGAGCTGAAAATGTATGTCTGCACAAAAACCCGCACACCGATATTTATAGCAGCTTTATTCACAACTGCCAAAACTTGGAAGCAACCAAGATGCCCTTCAGCAAACAGATTTACGAAGTATGGTAAACAGATTTATGAACTATGGTCCATCCAGACGAGGGAATATTACTCAGTGCTAAAAAGAAATGAGCTATTAAGCCATGAAAAGACATGGAAAAAGCTTAAATGCATATTACTAAACGAAAGAAGCCAACATGCTGTATGACTCCAACTATACAACAATCTGGAAAAGGAAAAACTACAAAGACAGTAAAAAAAAAATTAGTGGTTGCCAGGGGTTGAGATGTGGAAAGGGGTGAACAGATGGAGCACACAGGACTTTTAGGGCAGTGAATATAGCCTGTATGATACTCATAATGATGGATACATGTCGTTATACACTTGTCCCAACCCGGAGAACACACACCACCAAGCGTGGACTGTAATGTAATGTAAACTGAGTGACTATGACGTGTCAGTGCAGGTCCTTCGACTGTAACAAATGTGCCATCTGCAGGAGATGGTGACAATGAGGGAGGGAGGCTATGCATGGGGGGTGGGGAGATACAGGGGAAATCTCTGTACCTTCCCCTCAATTTTGCTGTGAAACTAAAAGTGATCTAAAAAAATTAAGTTTGAAGAAAAAATTAAATTTTTTTCATGTACTTAATTCAGAAAGACATAAAAGCGCTCACAACCAATTTCTAAGCAGCAGGGATTCAAGCCAGCCCTGCCAGGCGCTCCCTGCAGATGTACAGCCCATCCTTTTGGAAGGAGCAGAGAAACCCGTGGATTATTTCACTTAAGCACAGACAACGGCCAGACAACGGCCACAGACTCTGAAATCCATTTGCTTTATCTGAGAAGATCAACTGACAGGTGATGGGAACAGAGAATCTGTAGCACCTCTAGGGGATTTCCTGACAATACCCACCAACATCACACCAACTAACGAGTCAGTAAAATTCGGCCTGTCCGTAAAACGTGATGTAAATGCTGCTGTGCTCGTGCTTATCTGGCTTGATCCAGGAGTTTATTTTAAAATAGCTAGTATAATTACGATCTACGTATCCTTTAAGACTCCTCCCTAAATACTGCTTCATTCAAACAAGCCTGTACAAGACCTCTGCAAGACATACACAAATCCATCTGCCTTAATGGAAGTCTTTGGGCAGGGCTAAGGTTCTCCCACAGAGCCTGGGAGCAAGGACAACGCGCTTGTGAATAAAAAGCCAGGCCGACACACCTCAGCTTCCGGGCAGCTGCAGGAGGCGCAGTTAAGACTTGCCTTCCACACTTAGGCAGACTAAAGGATAATCAAGATTCTTGCCCGTGTGACTGGACCCTGAGGGTTTAAATCAGAAAAATACCCGAGATGTGAATAACCAGACATCTTCAGCCAAACTAAAATGCACCTCTAGATTCATGGCTTAATCAACACTTCCTCCTGTTGCACAAACCAAAGATAGTTATTTGTAAAGGATGCTCAAGTATACTCAAATACACCTGCTGTTTACACAGGTGTGTCCAACTTGTGAGAATTCATCAAGCTGTACAGTGACATGGGCACTTTTCTCTATGTACCCTACGTGTAAACGTTTTCTCTGTATCTGTACATACATCAAATATGTATGATATAAATTCATATACATATATGTGAATATATATAATTAGCAGAGGTAATATCAGGTATTGATAGATCCTCAAATAGTGAGAAGAGGTGATATTTCACGGAATTGCTATTTGCAACCATCTAACAGCTGGCAACACCTTCTAGAAAATAATTTAGTTCCAGCAGCAACTGCTGATGAATCATCAAATACAGCTAGAGCAGCAGTCCCCAACCTTTTTTGGCACCAGGGACCAGTTTCGTGGAAGACAATTTTTCCATGGACTAGGGGTGGGAGGGATGGTTTCAGGATGATTCAAACGCCTTACATTTATTGCGCACTTTATTTCTATTATTATTACATTGTAATATATAATGAAATAATTACACAACTCACCATAATGCAGAATCAGCGGGAGCCCTGAGCTTGTTTTCACTTGCCCCTCACTGATAGGGTTTTGATATGAGTCTGCAAGCAACTGATTTATTATGGTCTCTGTGCAGTCAGACCTCTCTGCTGGTCATCTGTATTTGCAGCCGCTCCCCAGGGCTAGCATCACCGTCTCAGCTCCACCCCAGATCATCAGGCATTAGATGCTCATAAGGAGCGTGCAACCTACATCCCTCGCGAGCTCAGTTCACAATAGGGTTCACGCTCCTATGAGAATCTAATGCAGTCGCTGATCTGACAGGAGGCGGAGCTCAGGCAGTGATGCCAACGATGGGGAGTGACCGCACACCTCCTGCCACGCTGCCCGGTTCCTAACAGGGCACGGACCCGTACCGGTTCATGGCCAGGGGGTTGGGGACCCCTGATCTAAAGGCCTCCCTGAACTAGATTTCGTCTTCTCACTAACTGCCATTTTCATAAAGATGTGCTTGGATTTTAATGTCGTATATACTTTTACTTTTAAAAACACAAAAAAAGAGATTTTTTAAAAAGAAAAGAAAGAAAGAGAACTGGAAGGCGAAAGGCTGTCCAGACACAGATGCCTGGAGATGCTGCAGCGGGCTCAGGTGTTCTGTACGTACACTACTCATCAAATCTTACTGCCTCTTACTGCCTCCTCTGGAAAATAATGATTTCATCATCAACCTAGTGAAACAACCTACAATGTCATTTTATGAACAAAACCACCTGGTATAAATGGTTCGACATGTTACCTGGAGCAGCCTGAAAGAGACTGGCAAGTCAGTGCACCTACATTAACCAGAAGTCTTTCCTGTATCATTTGGTACAATCACAAAAGAATTCTACCCACACAAAGACCACAGTCTAAGAAAGAATAAAAGCATTCAGTTCAACATATTTGTTGAGATTTCTCAGATGACCTCTTAGCACAGTAGGGGAAGAGTAAACTCAATGAGATACGAAAACCCAAACCTGCCCACCCTCACTTCAATTCACTCACCCACGCCCACCTTAACGCTTAAGGGACCAGCATTAAGAGCCTATGGAAGCAGGGTCTAAGAGCCTTCTGTCTACTTTAAGACAAATGGCACCGAGATGGCGATCACAAAATGCAAACAACCAGTTCCTCTCCACCAGAACACAGTCATTCTTTACAGTAACAGCGTGAAGTTCTGCGTTTGCTGGACCTAACAGATTTTTATTTGCAACCCTGTACAAATAATCAAAGCTATATAGGGATATAGATCTCAGAACATTGATTAGAAGGTACTACATTTATAGTCACTAAGGCTCCCTAAACTCTCACCCATATTTTTCAACAATCAAAAGTATCTCACACAACATTAACACTATGGAAACAAGATAATACAGTTTCATAAAATTTGCCAATTTCTAATGGCCTTTTAATAGACTAGAACTCTGGCTCTTACGACCACTAATAAAACCTATTTACAGAACAAACAGCCACGCATCCAACGCTCACGTGCGGCCCACACCACACAGACTCCAGTGTCACTGCCCGGACACAGAGCCTGTCAGGGGCTGCCTGGACAACCTCCTCCCTGCTCCCAAAAGGGAAAGAAACCTAACTTCCTGTAAAAATCAACTACCTTCCTCACCACGCCCTCCTAATTTTCTGTGTGCCTTTAAATCCTACACTGTAAATAATCAGCAAACATAGTTACCCTCATTATTTGCCTTTCTAACCCTGTTTCATTCTGCTTTGTTCAATTTTGGGGTAGTTTATCCTTAGATGTTAAGCTCCCAGGAGGGAAACGAGATAATATTCCTCTTTGCACCTGCCCAGAGCCTAACGTGCCTTTTATTTATTTATTTTTTTTGGGGGGGGGGGTACACCAGGTTCAATCATCTGTTTTTTATACACATATCCCCGCATTCCCTCCCCTCCCCGACTCCCCCCCCCTCGAGTCCCCCTGTGCCTTTTAAATAACAGGTGCTCAACAAACCTTTGGGATACAGTCAGCTAGAATCATTTTGTTCCATACCTAAAAGGTATTGTTGAATCTGAAAATGCTGCTCTAAAGAATGGCAAGTTTGGTTGCAACTGTCACCTGTGAGCGGAATCTCTAGTTCTCTCACCCCCCCCCCACCTCCCTGCCCAAGACCCAACGTGACCAAGAGCCACCCTCACTTCATGCGCAGACACGCCTCAGGCCCAACAGGTTTAAAAATGAACATCGTCCCGCTACTTCCCAAACCTGCCCCACACACACCCTCAATCCACCCAGATGCCTGTGTCACACTCTCCCTGCCCTCTTACATCCAATCGCTCCTGTCCTCTTCCTGCAATCAGGCCCCTGCCGCCACCTGTTCGGCCACCAACACACCCCTCCGCGCCACTCTTCTCTCCATCTCACCAGCCTCCCAATTGGCCTCGCTGTGGACCTACTGCTGCCTTCCTCCAATGCACTGGCTATACAACTAAAGGCAACTGTTAAATAAAAAAGTGTGTGTGGGTGTGCACATACATCTATCTCAAAAATTTATTAGCTTACTTTCTACCTGAAAACTTGCTCTTAGAATCTAATCTAAAAATCTGGAATATGGCCTAGAGGAGACCTTGGACAATGTAACCCCTCCTCCCTACCTCACCAGCTCACCTGGGACCGCATTTCCCTTCACGTTCAGAGTTCCAGTCTTGGATAAATAACAAGGTCCTACTGTATCGCACAGGGAACTATATTCAATATCCTATGATAAACCATAATGGAAAAGAATATGAAAAAGAATGTGTGTGTGTGTGTGTGTATATATATAACTGGATCACTTTGCGGTACACCAGAAATTAACACAAGATTGTAAAGCAATTATACTTCAATTAAAAAAAAACAAAACAAAAGCAGAGCTCCAGTTTTAAATACTTCCATTCTACACCACGACAAGCACTGTCTCACCTCCCAGTTCCCACGAACACTATTCCCTGTGCCTGAAACACTGTTTCAGGCCCCCCGCTGTCTGCCAGGCTCAGGTTCTGTTTAACCACCACTTCCTCAGGGTGAGCCCTGGACTAGTTCTGCTTCCTCTGCTCCAGATACGACCTGTGCCTCCCATACCCAACTGAGCACACTTTCCTCCCAGCTCTTGTTCCGTGGCAGCCTTCCCTTCAGACAAGCAGAAACCCTGTCGTTCTTACACCCCGCTGGACTCCTGCAGCACCAGCTCGTACTGAGTCCATGGGTGAAGTAGTTCTGGCCAAAAAGACTGTCAGGATTCACCCAGAGCATGAATGTTACCAAGTAGCAAGCTCTGTCAAGATGTTATTAGTACTTAGCATCCTGCTACAAGAGTGGTTCCAAATAGGGGCTCAGCCCAGAAGGGACTTACAACTGAGGTAAGGAAATAGCTTCTACACAAAGGTACTAAACTAACAAATTATTATATAAACATAAACAAAATAATCCATTGCTGTAAGTTAGTGCTGAAAAAAAGCAGGGGGGACAGAAAAGAGGGTCTTTGAGTTGGATTACTAAAGGATGGACAGATAATACACACAAAAAAATGACACTACAGGTGGAAAACTCTGAGGCACCCCATCATGCAGGCGTATGTATTTACAGGAGCCCAGGTTTACACACATGCAAAGGTCTGATTGGAAGGAAAGGGGATAAAACGTCAACGAGACTGAACTGATTACATAAGTTTATAGTTTTAAAAGGTTAAAGCTGAATACTTAGAGAATAGCACAACATGAAAAACAATGAAATCTGGGTAAAGGGATAAAAACTTGACCTGATCAAGAATAACAGCCAGAACACTGGACCGTACTTCAAGCTCTTGACAGTCCTATAACCTAAACCCTATTATTACTGCCTCAGTTTACCCATGAGGAAACTGAGTCTTGGAATATTTACAACATATTCAAGCTTATACAGTTGGTAAATGGTAGAACTGGGGCTTGATTATTGCAACTTCAGAGCCCTTAAGGGTCCATGGGGGAAAAGTCCTCTTTGAAAACAGTGTAACGTGAGCAATGTTTTTAAATCTGATAACGGTACAGGGGACACCGAAGCCTGCATATTCAGCAAAGCAGCAGCCACAGTGAGCTAGGTCAGAGGCGAGCAGACTTAGACCAGAATGACAAGCAATGCCATTAGAACACAAGACATTAGTGCAGTAGAATGTCAAGGCGGGAAAGCATATCTAAAAGTGAAAAATAAAGAGACACTGGAATTCAAAGATGACCCTACAGTTCCTAATCTTAGATATGAGAAGGACAGTGGTGTCACAAACAGGAACTGGGTACGTTTAAAAGTGGACCTGTTCTTCCACTTTAGGTCTTTGCATGAGATCGAGATGAGCAACCCACGGGCAACGTCCACCGGACAGTGGGGCCAATGATGTCAGAGCCTGCTGAGAACAGGAGAGATTTGTATTGTAAGTACGAATGTTATATTTAGGTACATTTCTTAAACCAGAGGAGACATTGTTCTAATATGTTAAAAAAAAAAACTAACAACTGTTAGCCAAAAGTAAAAAAGGGAAAAAACGTTTAATAACACACTTTCCCACACAATTCCACCTTCCCTAAGTGGCCCTAGCAACAGCACTTCTACGTGTGTCAGCTCAAGACAAAAACTCCCAGCCACCCACTCGTTCCCTGGAAACGATTCCACACCCTTTGCAATATCTTTGCAGCATCTTTTTGAAACACAAAATATTGAGACTGTCTGCTGAAGTACATGTGGAAATTTCAGCCACAAATTAGGCTTCCAACTTACTAATGGTAGCAATTTCTAAAATTCTCATCAATTTAAGGCATTACAAACAAATAAGGATTTCTATTAAATGTCAGGGAACCAATGATGGGTTTCCATTAGCAACCAGGTACAAAAAGAAGACATCTTCAGACAGTATAAAAAATTACAATTGAAAATGTCATCTGATCTCTGCATCTCCATGCCTAGCTACTATCAAAACAGACGATTTTTTAAGAGCAACAGAACGAAACACGCAGTATATCGCTTCTGCTAATGATCACTGAAACACCGCACGTGCCCTTAAAATTACAGAAACATCCATATGTAAAAGAACATTTAGAAAAAGATGGAAGGATACAAATTCATATTAGCAACTGCTTCTGGGGAAGAAAAGGCAAGAGAACGGGGAAGGGCAACAAATTATGCTTCAACTTTATCTGCAATGTTTCCTTCCTTTCATTAAAAAAAAAAAAAGTCTGAAACAAATATGCCAAAATGTTAACATCTGTTAATCTAGGGTGACGGTCATATGGTATTTACTTTGGCCTTTTTGCCATTCAATATTTCTGAAAATTTACCCAAATTATTAAAATTAAAAAAAAAAAAAAAAAAAAAAGAGGATCCAAACCTCTCACCTGAATAAAATACCATGCAGAGCACATCTGACCCATCTTGCCTGAATGATTCCTGCTGCACTCACTTCTCACTTCTATTTTGGACTGATTTCTTGAAACACAAGGACATAATTAGCAGATCTGAACTCAGGCTTGATGCCCTAAAATTCCTCTATGGAGTGGGCCTTAATTATGGGTAAGTCCTCAGTGGCGACAACTAGGAAAGAACACTGGCCTCCGTGTCGCGTAGGGCAGCTGAGAGGAAGATTCCAGAAGGAAGAAGCTGCTAGAGAAGAGTCTGAATAAATCCCCTGCCCTCCCTCCCACCCCCACCCCATCCGCATCCCCTGTCCTACTCCCTCCTCGAAGGCCCGCCCCCACGGAGAGGCCCAGCAGCACTGGGGCTCCTTTCCTCCCAGAGACGAACCTCCAGAGCAGTGTTCCGGGCTCCTCGTTTGCTCACTACGGAGATGCACAGCAAGTTCTGGAAGAAACTCGTGCATTCACTCAACCATCCCCTAACCCAGACCAGACGGGCAGCAGCGGTATAAGAATAAGGGCAAATCCTCACTCCCAAGGACATGTCTATTCACACAGCCTCCTCTCGGCGTCTTAGGAAATTCAAATCTTCAAATCTGTAGCTAAATGATCCCACGGGATTATCATGACATAGGATAAGTCTGGGCGCTGAGGTGAGAAGAACACACGACGTAGGTCAGTCCACCAGAATGGACAAAGGCCTAGGAGTCCCAGCTTCCCCACTGCGTCCGGAACACAACAGGGGGCCTGGCACAGCTGCGCCCAGGTCAGCACGGATTCCAGAGAACAAGGAACACACAAGCTCCTACATCTTGTATTCCCCCCCGCTTTTTTTTTTTTAACCAACAAGAGATTCATTTTAGCAACTGCCAAGATCCCTTAAACTAAGAGGACAAAGACACATCAAAAGGAAACACTACGGTGCACCCACTTCTGAGTTTTCGGAAGAGTCAGACATAAACAAGCAATACAGTGATGCTGTAGTTCACATCTCCGGGAACAAAATTCCTTTTAACAGGGTTTAGGCATAAAGGAGACAGATGCGATTTCTAGTGCTCTGGACTCGAGTTTAATAACAGCAACAGAGTAATGAAACTTCTTAGACTCTGGATGTCTAAACGCAGGCCAGGCCCAGGCAAGAGGGGGTGTGAGGACCAAGGCCTGAGCATCTCTGACCCGGGAGCCCTGCACACAACAAGGTCAAAACTGTCCGTGACAGACGGTGGGCACGTGCCTGTGCAGCGATCCGGGCTCAGACAACACGGAAGAGGATGCACATCCCAGAACACGGTCCTACATGTGATCCATGTAGGGGGCGGGTGAGGAAGAATAATGTGTGGGCCTAAACACGACAGGCTTTGGAAGTCCCAGTGTGGGAGAGCCAAAGAATGGAAGACAGATCACGTCTGCACCGCCACACAGAACGCGGAGCGATCGTGAAGGATGGGGACGAGCCGTCACAGCCACCTGGACGAGGGACCAGACAGACGTGCGCTCCGAGGCGGGGGCAGCAGCGGCGCCATGAGACACCGGCAAGGAAGACACGACAGCATCTGCTCACTGACTAGAGAGCAGAGACGGGCACCAGCCTTGTAGGGGCTCTAGCAACACTGGTAATTAATCATGAACAGCAACAGCCACTTACAGACCCTTGATCAGCGCCAGACGCGACACCAAGGCCTTTCAACACCCTCGGTCAAGGCAGGCAGTGCTGCCAGCCAGCTTCAGGTAAGGAAACAGAGGCTCAGACAGAGGAAATAACGTGCCTTTGTTCACAAGACCAGCAATGAGCAGGGCCAGAATTTGAATCCAAAAATGTTCAGGATATTATTCAGGCTTAAAGAAGAAGAAGGAAATCTTGCCATCTGGGACGATGTGGATGAACCTAGAGGATATTACGGTATGTGAAACAGGCCCGTCACACGCAGAGGTGCTGCACGGCACTGCTTCTATGATGAATCTAAACAGCCAAACTCAGGGACGCACAGAGTGGAGCGGTGGCCTCCAGAGCTGGGGGGAGGGGGATGCGGGGAGGCACCAGACAAAGGGTACGAAGTTTCAGCTACAGGAGATGAGTGAGTCCCAGAGGTCTGCCGCACAGCACAGCGCCTACAGGTACAGCACCACGCAGTACTCTTAACAATCTGCTCAGAGGGTAGATCTCATGCCAAGTATTCTTACCACAAAATAATAACACAGAGGGCAGGAAGACACTTTTGGAGATGACGAGCAGGTGCGCGGCACAGAGTGTACTGATGGGTTCCCAGATGTACACGTATCTTGAAACTCATTAAATTGCAGACATTAAGTACATTCAGCTTTTTGTATGTCAATCATACCTCAATCAAGTGATTTGCAAAAAAAAATGTTTTTGTTTTACAGTCTACATCCTTAACCATTAAGACATACGGGCTTAAGGTTTTCGGTGACCAGGGCAGTAAATATCACTTAAACTAGGAAGTGGCTTGGAGAAACAGACTCAAGACCGGAGCCTGGAGGTGGAATTGCCAGCCAAAACATCAGCCTGGCCACCTCACGAGGAAACTTCGGCCTCGATGAAACCAAGTTCAGCTGAAAAACTCGGAAAACCTACTGTTTATGCACGTTCCCATAAAAGGAGGTACTCAGATCGTTCCTGTAGACCTACTGGAAACGTGATGTAAGCCCGGATGTTCTCGCAGGCAGCAGCGTGCTTCACTGGGAACCTCGGGCCACAGAAAGGAATCTCCCACCTCGTGCTGCCTGCCCCCTTGGCTGATTCAACAGGAATCTGAGAGGAACCTACAGAGGACATGCAAATGTTCTCTGCCCACCCATTCACAGAGGCCTAAAAATGTCCCAGTTGGTTTTAGAGGGAAGAGCAGCTGACATCAGTGCTACCTCTGAGACATTCAAACCTCCAGGCGATGCCACAAAGTGACTGCAAACCTGCTCCCGCAAATGAGGCTCAGGTGGGCTTGGTGGACCCCCCATCCTGCTGGAACCACGCAGTTTAGAGTTGCTCACAGAAAGGACGG
Organism: Hippopotamus amphibius kiboko; assembly: GCF_030028045.1. Lineage (NCBI taxonomy): Eukaryota > Metazoa > Chordata > Mammalia > Artiodactyla > Hippopotamidae > Hippopotamus > Hippopotamus amphibius. The sequence goes on along the minus strand of NC_080189.1, from coordinate 135,500,048 downwards.
CAAAGCCACGCTGTGGGGAGGGGGCCTGAAGATGGGCGGAGGACTGAAGCCGCCCCCGCAATTGAGGGACAGGAGCAAGAAGAAAAGCCAGTGGCAGAAACGGAGAAGCAATGACACTGTCTGAGAAGCAGGAGAACTAAGCTCCCCAATCCAGCCAACACATCCATTCCATCATTCTGCCCAAATCCGCATCCAGCCCACCCCTGCCACAGCGCCCTTGTCACCCCCTCACTGTCACCTGTACGGCGTCAGGGCCCTCCTTCCCATCTGACCCCCACTACACCAACAGGGTGAATATCCAGACCCCACACTTGACCAGGACATCACTGCAAAGTCCCACAGACATGCTTCTCAAACTGAGGTCTCTTGTGGAGGATGAAAGGAGTGTCTGTTTTCCTCAATGGCAGGTGATGTTTAATCTCTCAGATCAAACACAAACTTCAGAACAATTTTAAGCTTTCGATGGGCTACTCTTTGAAGAGCCCTCAGGGACTTCTCCTGGGCAAACTTTTGTCATTGAGGGGTGTGCTTTGGTGGAAAATTTTAGAGCACTGGCCAAAGTCGATTAGACTTGTGCTTGTCCAGATTAAGATAAGGAGCCACAGAAAGAAAGACTGAAGATGTATAAAAGAGAGAAAATTTCCATGTGAGTTCAAATCATATGACAGTCTCACACTGTCTGGTCTCTGATGTTTAGGAGAACAGGTGACCTGAGTTTGAATCCAAACTTTACCACTTCCTGGTCATATGACTCAGGGCAAACTATTTAACTTCTCCATGACTTGGTTTTTTTCCATTTGTAAAATAAAAATGACAAGAACTCCAAGGGCTGCTGGAAGAATTAAGCATAAATATCTAAGGAGAGCTAGCTTAGCACAGTGCCTGGCTTATAGAAAGAGATTGTAAACAGCAGCTACTATTTAGAACTCGAAGCCTGTCCCAGTCTGTTAAAGTGTTCCAGAGCTTTTATTAAGTCCATATTATTCTCAGACAGGAAAAATGTCTATTCTGATAAGCAGTCCTGCCATACCAGTCACAATCTTCCCTGAGGGATATTTTAGGCTCCATATGCAAGAGTACAGTTAATTACCCAGTTCTAGAGTTCTCTGGAGATAAAAAACAGGGAGAACCCCAGAAGCCAATTCAAAAATCACTTAAAAAAAAAATCACTTTAGTTGTCATTTACAAAGTGTAAGACACTGAAACAAATGTTAACTGAAAACAAGTTAACAAATCTTAGTGCTGAAACTGTGTGCATCAGTAATGAAATAAAGCACTTTCCTGAGGAAACCAACCTGAAATACACAGGAGAGGAAGGGTACAAGAAGAGGGTATTGATCAGTTCCCAGGAGGGATTTCAAAAAGGTACACAAATATTGGCACAATCTTTTGTCATCTAGGTACTAAGTATCATGCATTCAGCAATCAGGCAAATTATGAGAAGGAATGTGGCAAGGGAGGAGCAGCTGAAAACCAGCCCGACCTGAAGCAGAAGGACCTGCTCCAAGTGCCAGTTGACACCAGCAGGAATCAGGGTGAAAGTCTGCAGTTCAGGGCTGGAGGCATCTGCCTCTCCTTTTTCTCTCACCCAAATCCAACAGATACTCTATTTCCATTTAGCTTGCTCCTCAAATAATCAGTTTCACCTACTGCTTTTGTTTTTTCCAAAGAAAACTTTATTTTCTATCATCCATCCTCAACATCATAAATTTTTAAGAGGGGGAAATACTTTAATAAATAAAACCCACAGAATGCCAGTGACAGATCTATATAAAAGGTCAACTTTTCACCTATTTTATTGCACTATCAGCACCTTCAAGGCAAGATGCCTTATACACTTTCAAATCTGTGCTCAGAACACAATGTAAGATACATAAAAGGATAATTACATGCAATAAACACATTATTCTAGAGGCAAGAAAATCCTGATTTAACTCAAAATAATTCCAATTCCTTTAATAGCACCAAGATGTGTCTACCATTGTTTTCTTATTTCAAATGTGTTAAGTTACTTTAAGAATACAACAAAAGGACTTTTCTATTAATAGTTTCCTTTGGGTTTACTCACTTCTACAAACCAGTGCAATTTCACTTGGTGTTTCAAAGAAAAATGATGGATCAATGTCTTCATCCTGAACATACTTGTTTTACAATCTCACAGTGCTGAAAACTGATTTTTTTATTTATTTTTTATTTTTTTAAATTTATTTATTTATTTTATTGGCTGTGTTGGGACTTTTTTGCTGTGCACGGGCTTTCTTTTAGTTGCGGTGAGTGGGGGCTACTCTTTGTTGTGGTGCTTGGGCTCCTCACTGCCGTGGCTTCTCTTGTTGTGGAGCGTGGGCTCTAGGTGCATGGGCTTCAGTAGTTGCAGCATAAGGGCTCGATAGTTGTGGCTCACAGGCTCTAAAGAGCAGGCTCAATAGTTGTGGCGCACGAGCTTAGTTGCTCCGCGGCATGTGGGATCTTCCTGAAGCAGGGATCGAACCCGTGTCCCCTACATTGGCAGGCGGATTCTTAACCACTGCACCACCTAGGAAGCCCCGAAAACTCATTTTTTTAATTGAAGCTGCCTTTTCTATACTAACTGCATCACAAATAATATAATTTCTCTGTATTAAAATATCCTAATAAATTAAAAAGGAAGATAGAATTCAAATATCACCATTTTGCAAATCCCTAATAAAATAATGGATCTAGGCAATGATTATCAATGACCATGAACATCACGAACAAACATAACCAACATTGCCTGAATCCAGCTACAAGTACACTCTACCACCTATGAAGCCAAAAATAAAAAACAAAAAACAAAAAAAAAAACCCAGAAACTGAATCAAATCAAGACCAGATTACCATTTACAGGAAATAAAAGAACAGAAGAACAGGTTAAACCACACATTAAATTGAAAGCATCACAACAAGTTACTACCTGTTATAATTCTTCTTAATTATGATGATGTTACTAAGCAAATATTTTTTGATACACACACAGGACATTTCTTTCAGGTCTCTTTGTGATTATCTCCATCTTAAAAGATGAGAAAAATCAACGAAGTAATAGCATGTTTATGAATGTGTTTACTGTGTTAGGATGGACAGCTTCATACAGGTCTGGAGTTGCTGATCTCAGAAGTATTTGCCTTCCTACTGTTACTAAACTGTCTCTCACTGGGAAAAATACAGCCCAGCGGAGCCAAGAAGTAGCAAGTCCCTGCTTCTAAGAAGATCACCTTAGAACTAAGTAAGCGAAGAAGCTGGATATGGTTCAGCACCATCAGGGAGACAGATTACAATGAGGGGCTGGTCCTCGGCCACGCTGGAGGAGATGCTAGGTGCCAGCTCTTTGCTCTCAGGGTCCAGGAAACCCTGGGGTTTCTCAAGAACCTTTTCAGGACAACCATGACATCAAAACTATTCGCATAACAATGCTGAGAGGTGGTGCCTTTCACTGCACTGACATTTGCATGGATGACATTCAAGGCACTGCATGTAAAATAGCTGGCACTTTAGCACGAAGCAGGGCAGCGGCACCAACTGGGCAGCTCGTCACTGCAGTCCTCACCAAGAGGAACGCAGTGTGGGGGGCAGGGGGAATGCCAGTTTCACCTAAGAATGTCCTTGAGGAAACAGCGGAAATTAACAACTGGGTGAAATCTTGACCCTTGAATACATGGCTTTTCAATATTGTGTGTGACAAAACAGGAAGTGCACATAAGAACCTGAGCTGTCCACTGCAGAATGGTGGTCATCAAGGAAAAGAAACTGCCAGTTGTTCAATTAGAAAGCTGAACCAGCAGGTTTATTACTCCCCAGAGAATATTATTCTTGAATAGTAAGTGGAAGACACACTGAGTATTTAAAGTTGGGCATTTGGTAAACACTTTCTCAAAACTGAACACAGTGAGCCACACGGCTTCCAGGAAAACACCTGAAATGTTTGCTGCCGACAATAAAATTCAAGCTTTCAAGCAGAAATTCGGCTTTTGGAAAAATTATACCTGCCACCTGGAACTGGCATGAAAGCTTTCTCAGTACTCACAGATTCTTCTGATGGGCTTACTGGTGATTTCACAAACGGGATTTTTTTTTCCAAATCGTTATCAAAACACATGCCAATATCAGGTAGATTTATATAATTCCATGAATGAACATTTTCTAAATCATGCGTGGGTAAAAAGATTCAAAGTACAAGACAGACCGACAGACTGAAATGTAATAGAGTGAAAAGCCGTTACGATTTGGGTTCAGCTTCTACGTCTGCAGCTAAACATCAAGGAACAATCATTTATAGAGTTTTAGTGTAGGGTCAGAGAATAGCCATGGTTATCTAAAAAGCATACTAAAATATTCTTCTCTTTTCCAACAGCAGGTCTGTGTAAAGTGGGATTATCTTCATATATTTCAGCCAAATTACAAATCACAACAGACTGAATACAGAAACAGATACAAAAATGCAGCTGTCTTCACTAACTCAGACGTTAAAAAGAGCTGCAAAAATGCAAAACGATGTCACACTTCTCAATTGTTCTAATAAAGTTATTTTTCATAAAGAAGTTACTGATGTTAACATCCAATGGGGTTATTTTTTAATGAATTTATAAATAAAATTTCCTGTTGGAAGTTCTAACCCAGTAAATAGCAGTAGATACAACCCACACAGACAAAACATCCTTAATAATTTTTAAGAGTGTGAAGTGACCAAAGGTTTGAAAACTATAGCTTTGAGAACTGGAGCCTAGATTAAGGGCATGCTTCTTCAAAGGAGCTGGTTGATTTCTCCTTGGAATGAAGCACCAAAAGCTGGGAGCCCAGCAGGAGCCCGCTAACCCAGCACCAGAAGTATCCAGAAGTATTCCACATCACTACAAGTCAGGATCTCGGAAATGAGTGGGGGGGGGGGGGGGCGCCGCGGTGCTGTGTTCCTTCACCCAAGTGCTGATTACACAAGTGTGTTTGCTTTGTGAAATTTCAGTAAACCGCACAGAGGACAGATACATTATGTATTTCTAGATACATGGTATACACATTTTTCTAGGTATATCCTACACTTGAATACAGTTTTTAAAACTCACAGTATAAGATGGGTAACAATGTCCGCTTTGTTTTTCCAAATCCAAGACGGCTTTCGACTAATTGGAGTCATTATATACAACTTACTTTGGAAAAGCCTGATGAAAATAATTCGCATATTTTTTTAATTTAAAAACCTCAATACAGATAACTGTAACCTTTCAGGGTTAATAGCTATATACCATCTAGATCATTTTCCTTACCAAGATCAGAAAGGGAATTCAGTGCTTACTTCTCCAGTTTTTTAAACCACAATGAAGTCACAACAATTTTTTAAAAAATGAAATCAAATACAATTTAAAAAATGAAATCTCCCAATTAAAGGCAGAACTAAGGATGAATTCCCTTTAGGGTATTAAAGTGATCAAGTGGTCACTATCTCTGCTAATCTTCAGCGCGTCATCACAGCTCTAGACAAACGCAGTGAGATGAGGACACACAAAGAGCAAGGCAGTAAGAGCTGGAAGGAAAAGGCAAATGGCACTACGTAAAGATGAAATCATCATCTTCACAGAGCACCCAGAAGAAAAACTAGCCATTAAAATACAATAGACTGGGGCTTCCCTGATGGCGCAGTGGTTAAGAATCCACCTGCCAGTGCAGGGGACATGGGTTCCATCCCTGGTCTGGGAAGATCCCACATGCCACAGAGCAGCTAAACCCACGCACCACAACTACTGAGCCTGTGCTCTACAGCCCCCGTGCCACAAATACTGAGCCCACGTGCCACAACTACTGAAGCCCGGGCGCCTAGAGCCCGTGCTCCACAACAAGAGAAGCCACTGCAATGAGAAGCCTGTGCACCACAGCAGAGAGTAGCCCCCACTCACCGCAACTAGAGAAAGCCCCCGAGCAGCAACAAAGACCCAAAGCAACTATATAAAAAAAAAAAAAAAAAAAAGATTGCTCCCCCTACAAAAAAATTAAACATAGATAGATTAGCTGACTGACATATCAATATATATAGGCATATATGTCAATAGGATTCCCTCCACACAAAAACAAAGAATGAAAATGTCATTCACATAGAAATAAAAACTGAAATACCTAGGAATTAATCCAACAAAGATGATGGAAAACCATGATGGAGAAAATTACACTGTACTGAAAAACTAAAAATATGTTTGATACATGGTATCACCAGAGTCCCCTTTTAAAAAGTTCAACTGCTAGGCTCTACTTCCTAGAGATTACCATTCAGTTGATCTGGGGTAAATGGGCATGTCTTTTTGTTGTTGTTGTTTGGTTGGCTTTTTTGTTGTTGTTTTTTTTAAGTTCATTTCCAGTGTAAAGCCAGAGTTGAAAACCACCAACTTAACTATTTTTGAAGAGGCACAGATGGGATTCACACTTCCGCATACCAAAATACATAAACAAGTTGCAGCGATGAAAATAAAAACAAAAACCAGTGTGAGACTGGAACAGACAAACTGTAGAAACCCACCTTTGTTAACTAAGAATGGAGAAATACTTCCTAAACAAAACCCAGAAGGTGGGATAAATATATGAATCGAGAAATAACAAAATTTAAGATTCTTTTCAATAAAAGATTTCAAAGAAAAAAACGTGACAGACAAAAAAACTCAGAAAACATTTGCACCATTTAAAATCCAATAAGAGATTAACATCTAGAACATACAAAAATAAAACAAAACAAAACCTCCGATAAATGAGGACAGAAACATGGGAAGATAAAGAAATCTAACAGAACAAGAGGCAAAGAATATGTCAATGCCAGTCAAACAGAAAGGGAAACCCACACACCTAATAAGCATCCGCTAAGACCCTTAACTGCACTAGTAATCAGAGAAGTGCAAATAAGAACAGTAACATACGTGCCCAAGATTGCTCCATCTGTGGCATCAGATTCGAAAAAATTATAAGGTCAGAAATTATCCAGTGCCAGCGGGAACATGGAGGGTGTAACGGAGCACAGCCAGCCCAGATAATAACCCAGGAGGATAACTCAAGGAAATTACCTTTGTGGCCGAGACAGGGTGCTGGAGGTGGGGTGGGGGGAAACAATAAAATAACACGAGAGGCTCTGCATGGACCAGTAATGATAGAGGACCATTAACTCAGGTCTGAACATCTGATCTGGGCGGGGAGGGGGCGGGGTGCAGAGGTCCCCATCACACACCCCTTCACTGAACCAGCATGTCTGTGTACACCAGGCACTGCGCCTGTGCTGGGGACAAAGCGGTGAAGATCAGGGTCCTGCCCTCAGAGCTGACGTTCCAGTGAAGGAAACAATAAAGAGGAAACATAAAATTATGGTAAGTGTGTGATAACTGCTACAATGGGAATAAATTGGGCGACTGTGACAGGAAGTGATGCGAACGGGGGGGTTACTATCCAGGGGATCCCACAGAGAAGAGGGCTCTCAGAGACCCGAGGGAAGAAAGTGAGCCAGGCGTCCAGCCAGCTGGGGAAAAACCTCCCGGAACTATCGGATCCCAGGCATCAAGTTCAGGCACCATTCTCCGGGGAGACTGCGGATGCTCCCAAGATGACTTCCAGGTGCTGCCTGCAGCTGAACGCCCAGGAACCACCTGTAAGGCTCCTCTTCTATAAAGTGTGGGCTTTGGTAATTATGGCTAGAGTCTAATATATTTTGACCAAAGAGTTCAAATCAAGCTTTTTAGGAGGGAAAAAAGACACCACCAATGTGAATATTCTACGTCTCTAAAAAAGGTTTCTGGAAAATTACGAGGATCCACAAATGTTTCCTTCATTCATCAAACAGAAGTTGAGTACTCACATATCTTTCCGACAGCACATGGCAGGGAAATGAGGATAAATATAAAAGTTTCTGTCCTTAAGGAACAGAGCTCCACTTTACAAGATTCCGGATTCTACAAGGGTGAGTCAAAAATTATCCGTACTCTAGTTATATTAAAGCTTCTACAAATTCTACAGCCAGAGTGCGGATAACTTTTCACTCATCCTCGTATTTATTTCATTCACTAATTGAGTTTTATGATTAAATGCCAGCATTTATTGCAGGCCTGCCACCCTCCAGGCACTGTCCTACGAGTTCTGACACACATTTGAGGTCACGTAATACTCCCAACAGCATGATACTACATTATTTCCACTTTAGAAATGAAAAACCAGAGGGAAGAAACTTGCCTGATGTCTATGAAGTAATAAGTGGCAGAGCAGGGATTCAAAGCTGCATCTTTCAAACTTCAAAGCCTGGGTTCTATTTTTTTTTTTAATAAATTTATTTATTTTTGGCTGCATTGGGTCTTCGTTGCTGCGCGCGGGCTCTCTCTAGTTGTGGCCAGCGGGCGCTGCTCTTCATTGTGATGCGCAGACTTCTCAGTGTGGTGGCTTCTCTTGTTGCGGAGCATGGGCTCCGTGCTCTAGGCACTCGGGCTTCAGTAGTTGCGGAACACAGGCTCAGTAGTTGTGGCGCACGGGCTTAGTGGCTCTGTGGCATGTGGGATCTTCCCGGACCAGGGATGGAACCCATGTCCCCTGCATTGGCAGGCGGATTCTTAACCACTGCGCTACCAGAGAAGTCCCCAAAGCCTGGGTTCTTAACTGCCACATTCATATCCCCCTGGAATCTTGTCAGGTGTTCAAAGTGTGGTCCCCCGACCAGAAGCATTGCCAACCATCACCCTGGAACTTATGAGCAACGCACACTCTCAGGGCCCATCCCCAGACCTGAGGAATCAGAAACTGTGGGAATGAACCAGCTTCCTGAATTTTAACAAGCCCTCCCGCAGATTCCGAGGCATGGGAAAGTTTGAGAACCACAGCCTAAAGTTTTCATACTCAACTGTATGTATGTTAAAGGTGAAATGACTACCATTTTGAAAATCCCAAAATGTGCAGTTTTGATCCTATTTTAAAAGACTCTAAACAGATCAAGATGATAGTAATTCACTTCCTCACTGCCCAGAGCACGGCACCTCCTCCCCCTAAACTTTGCACTCCAATGAGACCGGCTGAAAAACAGCCAACTGATGGGCCGTACTGGAAACTGAGCTAAATTCCAAACATGAAAGAGCACAGAGGTCCAAAGTGAATCTTCACAAGTTAAATCGTGAGCCATATTAGGAAGAGGAAAATAAACATTTTGAGTATCAGCTGCAGAAAGCCTGGCCATCTTGGTCCCTAGCGCCAAGAGCCTTTCCATCCTCAGCTCACTCCAGATTTTTACACCACCATTTCCACAAACTTCCAATTGCCAAAAACAGAAGTTACAACCCTCAGAAACACTCGATTCTCAAGATTCAAATTGCTGTACGTACACATACAGAGGCACTGCCTTGCAAAGAGCAAGTTTTTAATCATGAGTAAAGCTAATCAGAGGCTTTTACTATATGCACTACAGCAAAAATGCTAAAGTTATCCCTTCCCCTTAGCCAGACCAGCCCCCTAGGGCACCCTACCTGACCTTCTCTTTTCAAAGCAGTATTTAGACCAGGTGCCTTCTTCTGTCCCTAAATCAAGTGCCCAGTCTGAGCAACCCCGCTCCACGCGTATTCAAGGTTTCCTATTTCTACTAAAGCCTTTTTCCGAAGGGAGTGGAAGACAGAGTATCAGAAGTAAGTATATTCAAGCACCTACCATAATTTGAGAACCTACCATATGCCGAATAACTCTTTTAAGCTGTTCACTTGCATCCACAAGTCATTAATTTTACCAAGTTCAGGATTCTACTTATTTTACATAAATTTGAAGGTGGAAGCATCATGTAGCTCAAGCCTGGACCATGGGACCTGACTTAGAATGCTTCCTGACTTGATCATGTGGCCCAGGTGTTCCACGAGGCCCACACTCAGGCAGCTTTTTCACCCACCAGGCTGCCTACACCCACCCACCCACCCACACTCACCCAAGGGCTGGCAGCCCCGCCAGGAGCTTCCTTCCTAGAAGGAACAGCACCTACTTATTTCCCCCTCCCCAATCACCATCAACTCCCCCGAGGACCAGAGCTGCTTCCAAGAAACAAATTACCAAAGCTCTCCTGCCCACACAAAGTTCAGTGGAACTGAATTATACAGACACACACCAACCCCCTAAAGACCTTCCCACCTGCTTCTAAAAGTCCTGCGTTTTGGGGACTTCCCTGGTGGCGCAGTGGTTAAGAATCCGCCTGCCAACACAGGAGACACAGGTTCGATCCCTGGTCTGGGAAGATCCCACGTGCTGCAGAGCAACTAAGCTTGTGTGCCACAACTGCTGAAGCCTGCACACCTAGAGTCCTCGAGTCGCAACTACTGAAGCCCTCGCACCTAGAGCCTGTGCTCCGCAACAAGAGAAGTCACTGCCATGAGGAGCCTGTGCACCGCAGCCAAGAGTAGCCTCCACTCACCACAACCAGAAAAAGCCTGCGCACAGCAACGAGGACCCAACACAGGCAGAAAAGAAAAATAAATAAAAAAATAAAAGTCCAGCGTTTTCCTCAAAACACCTCACAAAGCGCAATCACCCCAACTAGTCCTTATTCTCCACAAACACTGCCATTTCTATACCTAAAACAGTATGGCATTTTATCAAAGCAGCAGCTGTGTTTTCTCATTTCTCTGCTGTAACAATCGGTGACAAGCAATTTGACTAGCAAGCCAACAGCTCCCACCATCCAAGGGAGAAAGCCCCCCCCCCACCCCCGCTCTTTCCTAAGTGAAGCTGATAACCATGCTTTCCTAAAAGAAAAGAAAGATTTATTAAGTGAGCTTTCAAGAATTAAAACAAAAACAAACAAACAAAACTGTTTTACATGCCTGGAAAAAAAAAGGTAACTTAGTATTTGTTCACAGCAAGTATCAAATAATCTTGCTCTGTATACCCACTTTATCCTACCTCTTCTTTTAAAGAATCAGTAATCTAAGAAAGCAAAGCATAAAACCATGTTCAAATAGCTCATCATAGTTCACATAAGATTTAAACAAAACACAAACCGTTAAAAACAAACCAGTTCAAGTGTACATAAATAAGGACCAATAAATTCACACTCTACTCTAGGTTCCTGACCACAGCAAGAACCAGAGAGATTTTTAGCAGAAGTTGTTTCTAAAATCACTAACAACTTCCCTCACTTGGAAGTAAGCTGCCATGTCCTCCCAAATAATCTCATTTAATAAAACTGACTTAAATCACTCATTGCAATGCTGTCTAAATTTCAATGATGACAGCTGCAGCCTTTGTATCTTTGTCAAGGAAATGCTTATAATCAAAACAAAACAAAAAATCTGATTGAAATCTCCAGTAAACAGCACCCAGCGCACCATCTAGTGGAAGCTGTGTAATGTCATAATTAAATCTTTTCTGAAGGGTAGAGACCATGAAAATCACAGGGCAGGGCTCCACACCCTAGGTGAGAATACAGGCAAACACTCTACAAACAGCCTAAATCTCTTCTCAACTTCCCACACTGCAAGAGGTGCTCATCAGAAGAGATCTCACTTGCTGCCCAAATTAGCAGATGATAAAGGTTTCTTTATGAAATGTTCTGCTTGGGTGCTGGAAATTTTAATGTGACCGGAGGAGTAAAAATTAAATAAAGACATTAATGCAAAAACAAATACATGAGGAAACAGAATCAAAGCTGGATGGACAAGGCCTGTGTAAGGGATGCCTTACATGACAAATAAGTGATGTCGAAATGGACATGTTCCACCCAGCAGAGCACCTGCCATGAAAACAAAGGGTTACTTCATGATTAAACAGTTCCACTCAGTAATAAATTTATTAGTCATCAGGGACATGGAAATATCTTAACATAGCCTAACAACTCCCTAGGGTTCCCCAAGGCTTGACATCATTCAAGGGGTCCCTCTGAACTACCCACCTAAACCTACTTGCCGTTAACCCCCAGACTCCCTTGAGTTATTCTCACCAAGGAAGAGATGATTCTTACAGGTTCGACACTTGTAATTTTATAGTAAAAAATTCTTGAAACAAAATCATAACCAAAATGCATTACGCTCCATTTTTGTTGGCCTTATGAATATTAACTAGTTCAATTCAATTCAGAAAACACTACTCAAGTCCAATGCTAAGCCAGAGATGCAAACAAAGAAAAGATTTTCTAATGTGGAAAACTTCCTAAAACTTAAAATGGAGATTTTTCACACAGCACCGTTAGACTTTGTTGCCTATGTGAAAATCCACCTTTCTGGTGAAATTCAAGCTATCTTAGCAACCTACGAGAAAAAAAAAAAAGCCTAAGAGAATATCTTACTTGGAAATAACCACCTCCACCTGACTGTTGTACACGGGAATCAAATCGGTATGCAGAAGCTTGCTTGATGGTGGGAACCTTACAGGATCCTGCATTAAAGCCATAACAGGTACGTAACAGCAGGAGTCAAGTGACCTGACAGAATTCCCTTTATCTCCAGGGCTTTGAGTTTATGTTACCTCCACAATGGCCGTGAGCTGCACTACCTGCTTCTGGAGAGGGAGAGGATACTAACAGAGGCAGTGAGCGTCTCAATTAAAAGACAGTGCACCTGGAAGGGAGGACCGGCTTCAAGAGCCCTCACTGTGCCTTATCTGCTAAAACTCGTGACCTTCATTTCCCTTGCGAACAAACGATGAACGAGAAAAGACTATTAAGTACGTCAAAGAAAAGGTAACAGCAATTCAAGGTGCTTCATTACAGGTCAATCACAACACTCGCAGTAAACTGCCTAGGACTTGTCTGCAACGTGTTACTGCGTGGGTAGCAGGTGCATACCTAAAACCTAAAGCCCAGGTTGTGTTTAGAAAGGCTTTTTTTTAATCATCCGAACGCTGTTTAACAACTAAGAAAAAGAATCGCAATTCTACACCCACCCACGAAGAGAGACAGAACCCGGGTGCCACCCCCACAGCCTTCCACACCAGCTCGGCATCCCCATCCACGCTCCTCCCCTCGCCCCCACCGCTCGGCCCCCACTGCAGCCCAGACAAAGGTGAGTCACACCGCTGGGTCTACTGGTCACGGAAGAAAAAGCCCCACAGAAGTTCACGTTAAAAGCTGCTTTGAATTTTCAAATCAGAAATAATAAGTAAACCGTGTTCGTGGGGAAACGCACTGCAAAGCGCCCGTCTCCAGGAATGTGTAACTCACACCACCTAAGTAGATACCTTTCTCGCTTAAAAAAAAAAAAAAAAAAAAAAAAAAAGCCCCTCGGCTTATCAATCCTTATCCGCTGGTCCCCTTCCCTGCGAGCCCGACTGACTCAACTCCGCGCTTTCCCTCCACCTGCAGGGCCCCCGCCCCCGCCGCCTCCCGGGGGTCCCGCCCCCCCCGCCCCGCCAGGTGCAGCGGCCGCAGGCTCCGGCCGAGGCGCCCCGAGGCTCCGGGAGACGCGGCCCGACCCGCCGGCCGCCGCCGGCGGGAGAGCCAGGGAGCCGGCCCGCCGCCCGCCCCGCGCCCGGAGCTCGGACAGGCGCTGCAGCCCCGCGCCCCTTACCTGCTCCGGGCGGCCCTGGCCGCGGGAGGCGCGCTCGCTCCGGCGCCAGCAGCCCCGGGCCGAGGCGAGGAGGCTGCGACCGCGGCCGCCGCGAAGGACAATCAGCTGCCTGCGGGCTCGGCACCGCCGCGGCGGGCGCAGGACGCACGAGCCCGGGAGCCCGGCCCCCCCACAGCGCCCCAGCTCCGAGTCACCGCCTGGGCCCCCGCCCGCGGCGGGGCGGGGCCGCGGCCGGAGGGGCGGGGCGGGGCGGGGCCGCTCCGCCCACGGGGCGAGAGCGCGGCGGACGCTGTGTAAGAGGCGCCTGCTGATTGGCTGTAATATGGGTAGGCGTCCCCGATTTGAAGACAGGCTCGCCAGCAACGCTCCCTCATTGGTCACTACGGGAAAACAAAGCGGAGCCCTGATTGGCGACAGCCCCGTAGGTCCCCTCCCCCTACCCAATCTTAAGCTCCTCCTCTGCCCGCTCGGCTCCCAGGTGGCTGCGGAACCCACTGTTTTATGCACCAGCTGCCTCTTTGAAGGAACCCCGGATACCCAGGTTCCTTTGCTAGAAGCGAGCTTCCTTATTCCGAGTCTTTGATTTCCGCATATGAACTTGGTGAATAACAGTAACTTTAACATCGCTTGCATTTAGAGCGGTGTCTTGGGTATTTGTTAAAGTGCTGCGTGAGAAATTGGCATCTGCAAAGAAAAGGCGTGAAATGTTTTCACCCCGGCGAGATTATGCTGTTTTGTTTTGTTTTGTTTTTTAATTACCTTTCTGTGTTCCGTATTGAACGTGTATTACTTTTATAATTAGAAAAAAAAATTTTAATCGGAAATGAGTAATGTGCAGAGAATGGTAAAGGCACACTTTGAGGATATCCGGGGAAACATCCTTCCACAACAGAAGAAACTACAGTAATAAACGCAACACCTGAGGGCCATCAAAAAAGTACGTTCTGGTATCAGCCCCCTTCCACTGTCTTAAAGAACTTTATAGATGTGACTGAGCTGTCTTAAAGAATGGTATACTCTTTCCATACATAACTACTATTTACCCAGCACATGGTGTACAATGAACTACCCTGTAAACAGATTCATAGCAAGAACTGAGAATCCAAAGTACAAAATAAATAAAGCATTAACCAAAAAAGTAGACTACAGGGACTTCCCTGGTGGCGCAGTGATTGAGATGCCACATTCCCGATGCAGGGGCCCCAGGTTCCATCCCTGGTCGGAAATAGATCCCACATGCATGCCACAACTGAGTTCAAATGCCACAACAAAGGAGCACACATGCCACAACTAAGGAGCCAGCGAGCTGCAGCTAAGACCCAGAGCAACCAACTACCCAAATAAATATTTTTTAAAAATTTCTCCAATTAAAAATAAATAGTAGACTACAGAAGGAAATTTAGAAGATAAATTGGAAAACTCAGGTAATGGAGGGAATTTTAAGAAAGAAAGGAATGTGACAGTCCTTGAAGATGAGACAAACTTTGAAGACTGAAGCAGAAGGAGGAGGAAGGAGTGGACATGAAGACCGATGACCTGTGAGTAGAGTCACCTGAGCTCTCAGACCACTTCAACCAGTCCAGAAAAGGGGGAAAGCGTATCTCCCTGGGGGACCATGCTTGCTTAACTCGCTCTAGCTGCTTTCCTCTTCTGTTTGTTCTTTTTGTCATTCCCACGAAGTTCTGAAATAGGCTGTTTGAAGTGAACCGCTTCACCCAACAGCTCCATAAGTTTTATAGTGTCGAGAAAAAGTGGAGATTGACAAAAATCAAACGTAAGGAAGGAAAAGAATGTTAAGGTAAACATGAACTTGAAGAGAGAGATGTAAGGGCAAGAAACCTAATACGAAGAATAAGAAATCTTTCCTTCTCCCATTTCTGGAGAATAAGGCAAAGCTCTTTGGAGGACAGAGTGACCACATTACCTGTCCAATTTTTTTTCAGAACCCTTGTAATAAATGGAATTCTACAAAATAGTCTGAAAAGTAACCTAGTGTGGAGATCTAGTTATGTTTAAAAGAAGAAGAAAGGGGGGAGGGGAGGAGGGAAGGGAGAAAAGGGCTTAGCATTGCCTAGTATGAACAAATTGCAAAGAAAACATCCCAGAAGTTTACTCCAACAATAACACCTAAGATTCTGTCACTAACATTCTTTCTTTGGGATTAAATAATTTATGTCAGAGATTATTCTTTTATTCACTCACTCACCAAACATGTAATCAATATTAGTTACCAAGTACTAATTCCTGGCATGAACTAGGAACTCTACTAAGTATAGTCCCGAACAAGATAGACTGGAAGCTCTTTATCAGTCTGAGAAGACAGATAATGAACCAGTGAACAGATAAAGTTACAGAAAGGGATCAGGGCAAAGAAAACAGTGAGCTGAGGGATGGGGGTGGGGGTGGATTTTAATTTGGGGAAAGAGAGGGAAATACTCAAAGGAGAAATGCTCTACAAGGGACTTCCCTGGTGGTCCAGTGGTTAAGAATCTGCTTTCCAATGCAGGAAACATGGGTTCAATCCCTGGTCGGGGAACTAAGATCCCACATGCCTTGGGGCAACTAAGCCCGTGAGCCACAACTACTGAGCCCAGATGCCACAACTAGAGAGAAACCCATGCACCACAACAAAAGATCCCACATGTTGCAGTGAAAATCCCACGTGCTGCAACTAAGACCCGACGCAACCAAAAATAAAGGAAAGGAAGGTAGGAAGGAAGCAAGGAAAGAAGAAAGAAATGCTCTATGAGGTTGAGTTGCCACCTAAATGAGAAACCATAGCTCTGCAAAACTCCAAGGCTGTGTCATTGCTGGTGGAGGAAACAGCAGAGCAAAGGCCCTGAAGGAGGAAGAAAAGTGATGTGTCAGAGGAACAGAGAGAAGGCCCGGTGGCTAGGCTGGTGCAGGAAGGGATGGTACCAGGCAGGGCAGAGAGGGCAGTAGGGCCTGGTAGGCAATGGTTAGAAGTTTGCATTCAATTGCATGGATTCCTGATATTTTGATCAATACTTCAAGCGTCATTGAAAGATAAGCCTTCTCTCCACTTTCTCAGGTGGGCTGTGTTCTTCCAGAAAGGGGCAAAGGAGACTTCTTTCTCTTAAGTTGCTAATATTGGAATAAAATCATTAAATTTTTTAAATAGGCATTCATTCACTAAGACAGTCTATCAGGCATAGATCTATGAAGAACATATCATTTGCCAAGGACAGGCTGGGTGGAAGACAGAGACCCTGGTGGATCTACAGGCAAACTAGCTCTGCACAGGTGATGGGGAAATCAAGGGAGCTATGAGAATGCCATCCTGAAGGGGCCAAAGACATCGTCCTGAAGGAAATGAGTCATCCCAGTGGAAGGGGACAAGGTTCTAGATCCAGGGACAACAGCAGAGGAACACTGGGCAGAAGGAAGGGAATCTAATGTGAAGCCTTAGGACCGTGGCACAAAAGAGCAACTCTCCGCACATCACAAGCTTGCCTTGCATGGATGGGCCCAGGAGGTGGAAATGAAAATCCAGTGAGAGACAACATTCCGAAGGCATGGGGGCTGACAAAGTGTAAGAATTAATAGGCTGATCACTGTTTCACATCATCATCTCCTTCGTTTATTCAACAAAACTCATTAAAAATAGTGCATACCCACTTTTCACTATGCCATTCTTTTTTGGAGAGTAATGGGTTAAGAGTGTTAATCCTATTTGATCAGAATTAGGACAGAGCTGAAGCTCTTGGCGTGAAGACCTGTGCTGCTAGTTCCAGCCTTTCCCGGTGCTTGTTGCTGTGCTTTGTCTTTATCAGTTGAAGTCACAATTAGTAGATATGAGGGAAGAGAGCCAGCCCGAGCCTCGGAGGGCCAATCAGAGGAAAGGCTTGGAAGTGTCATAGAATCTCAGCATATCTGGCTTTTGGTGAGTCAAAAGATACAGCAACTAAGAAATTTTAAAAAAGTCTTTACAATGTCTGACACAGTGCTTCAAAGCTTTACAATGTTGTGTTAGCCTCCACAGTACAATAAAATGAGTCAGCCAGGCAGGTACAAACATCCCCTCCCCTCCCTTTTGGGCTTCCCTCCCATTTAGGTCACCACAGTGCATTAGGTAGAGTTCCCTGTTCTCTGCAGTATGTGCCCATCATAGTATGGTTATGGTTACAAAGGAAATAGGACTCAATCCATCTTTCAGCCCATACCTGATGTTAGCAAAAATATTACTGAAAGTTAATAAAATATGAGGGACAGCCTTGCCCTGCTTTGAGTCCATTACAACAGAGTGTCATTTAAATCGCACCTAAACTGCACCCTTCCCACATCCCCTGCAATAACCCCACTCTTCCTTAGTCTGGGGAGGTCCTCTGGAGGCTCCCTTGTTCAAGATCATAAGCCTAACTAAGCGAGACTTCAGGCTTGTCTTTGATGGTGTTTGACTGCTAGACTCTATCAGCAGTGACCACTTCCTCCCAGATCAGGTCACTAGCTCCCACCTCCCCAGGGTCTGTCTTCATGCCTGCCTCTCTTTTCACTGCACCAAGCCCCACACACTCATTGCCACCACTGTACTGTCACCGGTTGGCCTGAATCCTGCAACTACAATTGCATAACACACAAAACACCACAGACATACGCATTTGCAGACACTAACATCTACTGACTCCAGAAGAAGAAACCAGTAAGGAGTGTTAAAATTACCTGAAGGGCTTTTGTAAGTTACAGAAGCCCTGAGATACTAATATGATCCTTCCTGCTATTCTCTCCCCAAATACACACATTGACTAACTCATCCCAGCAGCAGCCCTGTTGGTGAGAGTACAGTACCTGCAGGTATATTTGAGAGGTGCTTGAGAAACCCTTGCTTTATCCTTTATTAATCCGATAGGCCCTTTGTCAAGATTCTAAGTCTGTAAGTTTGGGGGAATGTTTTTCCTCTGAGCTCAGGACACCAGCTTGATGTCGCTTCTAAATGACAGGAAAGACGCTGTCCCCATGACGAGAGGGGCTTTGTCTGGCTCATCCACCAAGTCCGGCACAGGGTCACTGCCCAGTGAGCGTTTGCTGAATGAATTAATTTGTAACTTATTTGAAGATGGGAGAGTTCTGATCCACCAACTGTACCTGAGCAAGAAGTGCTCACCTAAACGACTACCAGTGACTGTATTTGGCAACTCTTCAAGATTGGATTCTGATGCAATTGACTTTCTCCTCAAGGACTTCTAGGTGTGAACTGAAAGCCATCTGATAACTCTTAGGAAGAGGGGTGAGGAATGGCAGCACGATATGTGGATGAGTAAACCTTTTTGATCAATGACCCCATGGACACCTCTGTACAAACCTGTATGTGGGCCTCAGCATCGTATGTCACCATGTGTGTTACAGTAAGACAGTGAAGGACCTCTGGGATGATGAGACACGTTAAAGAGACTGATAATTGCTTAAATGCTGGTGTGCTCACCCGAGGAGGCTCAGCCTGTGTATGGTCTCAGCTGTGCCTGTAATACATGCCTCTCTGACGGACACACACACACACACATTTAAAGTTTCTTGTACTAAACCAAATATGCCTCCAACCTCCCAAGTTTGGAAAGCTCTTAATTTGAAGGAGTTCAGAGTAGTTTTAAAACACTCTTCAATCCGTGGCATTTGAAGTTAGGATAAGACAATAATTTTTTAACTGCATTTGGCATTTTTGAAAGAGACCAAAACTCTTTCTGCCGTGATTATAAAGTGAGAACAATAATAACAGTACCCAACAATGAGTCATCACTATTTAGCCACTCTCATTGCGCAAGAACAGCCACAAGGAACAAAGAATACCTCCACTTTGCGATACTTACAAGTGTTTTACATTGAGAAAGAGGCATTGATAGAAAAGTTGAGAAAAAATAGTGAAATGAGTTACTCAGAACTTACATTTGATTAACAGTCATGTTGGTACTTACCTTGTTGAGCCCACAAGGGAGAGTCACAAGCTTGCTCTACTTACGTCCCCAGAGCCCACAATCCACCATCCTTCGTTAACTAGTGCTGACCTGGAAACGAGAAGCTTCCTCATTAAGGCATTTGGAAAGAGTGACTCCTTTTTGTACGTAGAAGATTAAGAAACGTGTAAGGAGAAGCCATCGCAGAATAGAAAGCCATAAAAGCTGCCATAGAAAAGACTCTACCTTTATCCCCAAATTCCTTCTCCCTGGTAAATGGGAAGGAAACAAGGGAACTTAATAATAGATAAGTCTCTGATATATGAGTTTAAATTCTAAGATTAAAAAAAAAGAAACCATGTAAGCAAAAGAATGTATAAAGACACACTAAATAATAATAAATTTAAGATTACAGACCTGACTGATATCACCTCAGCCAGGTGATCAAGGCCAAAGTCAACAGTGATGACAAGTTATGTTGACAGTGTGTGTGGTCTTCCTTCCCAGAACCCAGAACCCCAGTCTAATCATGGGGAAAACACCAGGCAAATCCTAACAGAGGGGGATTCTACAAAATAATTAGTCAGGGCTTCCCTGGTGGCACAGTGGTTGAGAATCCACCTGCCAATGCAGGAGACATGGGTTCGATCCCTGCTCCAGGAAGATCCCACATGCCGTGGAGCAACTAAGCCCATGCGCCACAACTACTGAGCCCATGCTCTAGAGCCACCACTACTGAGCCCACACTCCACAACTACTGAAGCCTGTGTGCCTAGAGCCCATGCTCCACAACAAGAGAAGCCACTGCAATGAGAAGCCCGCTCACTGCAACAAAGAGTAGCCCCCGCTCTCCACAGCTAGAGGAAGCCTGTGCACAGAAACAAAGACCCAACGCAGCCAAAAATAAAATAAATAAGTAAACAATAAAAAATAGATCTTTAAAAAAATAAAAAATAAAAATAAAAATAGTTAACCAGTACTCCTCAAATCTGTAAAGGTCATCCACAACAAGACAAATCTGAGAAGGTCATAGCCAAGAGGAAGTTGAGGAGACATAAATGTGATATGGTAGTTTAGATGGGATCCAGGAAGAGAGACAGGACACCATGCAAAACTAAGGAAATCTGAATAAAGTGTGGACCTTGGTTACTCACCATGTATCAGTATTAGTTCATTAATAGTGATGAATGTACTATGTTCCTAAAAGGGAAAGCTCGGCGTGGGGTATATGAGAACTCACTGTACTATCTTTGTAATTTTTCAATAAAGGTAAAACTGCTTTAAAAATGAAGTTTATTTTTGAGAGATTATATTATACGTATGTGTATGCGTACGTATGTATACACGACGGGTGCTGACATAGCTCGAGAGCTCAGCGGAAGATCTGGACACCCGAGGTTGGCAAAAAGAAGTCAGGTCGGCGGCACCCTCTTTCAACCGTGGCACTGCCTTCGGTGTGAGACTCAGCTCAAGCACCATGTCTCTCAGTCCCACATTCCAAAGTCCTCAGAGAAAAGCCCATTGCCTGGGCCTGGGGTGGGGGAGGCAAAGCCTGGCTTTCTTCATTCTGCCTGGGGGTTGGTGGTAGAATCACAGCTGTTGTCCCCATGACTGTGTCCAGGTGACCAGTCCATACAAGGGGACGGTGTGACCCAGACAGGTCCCTTTCCGGAAGTACTGAGTAAGATGCTCTAAGAGAAGAGGCTTAGCTGATAAAGTCGATATCCTAAAACTCCAAGGCCAGATGTTCCAAAACAAAGGAGTAACATCCTTGTCTTTGCACCTGCCATTTTACATGCTAGAAAAGCTCTTCTGTCGATGACAAAACGTTATGAAATCAAGATTCATAAAAACTGATTTCTGAAAATAAAAGGTTTTAGTCCCCAAGCTGACTCTCCTGACTTCTAAATACAACTCCTTAACTTTTTAAAAAACTGTTTTACGGAAAGTCTACAAGGGCTCACGGTGATGGAAGTCATGGAAGTTTTGCCACATTGACGCAGAGGCAGAGGAGACCCCCTGGGAGAGGCCTGGGAGGGTCAACGACTGAAGGCTGCCATCCCCCAGCCTCTGCCAGCCCATGTGGTGGGCGCCTTGGCGGGAATTAGGAAAAGACACCCCTCCTCAAATACTTCCCTTCCATTTGCTGGAAATTTGCGATAATACGCTGCTTTAGGTAAAACAAGGCACTTCACGGCCGCCTGCCAGGAATAATAAAAACACAAGCATGCAATACCTGTGACGTGACCACGGGTGCTGTGTGCTGCCCAAGCCACATGACCATATGCTATCGCTCTGGGTGCCTCTGTATGTGACCAGCAAGTGTCATCTGTTTAGAGCCTTCGCAAGCTTCAGCTTTCATGCCTCCTTTTATATCATTCTCCCAGCAGAGTGGGCCTTGGAACTGTCACAGGGAATCGTTATTTTGTTTCCCTTGATTTGAAATAAAGCACCCAACTCCTGTACTGATCCCATAATTGCAATGCCTTTAACCATAACAATAGGGTAACAAGAGTCGCGGTGCGGAGGTGTTATGATGTTTAAGTGGGAAAACACACCAAAGCACTGTGCACAGGACCTCACAAATCGCGAGGTCTCCCTGGATACCCAGTTCCTCCTTCCCTATGTAAAAACATTACATGCCTCAGCAGACCAGGTTGGGATTCTCTGATGAAAGGCCGTAGGTTTCTTCTCGTGAAAGTGCTCTCAGAGAGGTAGTCCTCTGTCTCCGTGTGCAGGGACACCAAATGGTGTTTTACCTGCTCTGCTTAAGTGATACCAAATCCAAATAAACACCATCTGTAGACAGTGTGTGTTTTCTCTTTGAAAATTATATTGCAAGAAGCAGGTAAGGACTTCTATTTTTTCACTAAAGAACCAATTTCTAAATGTAATGGGATGAAGCTTTAGAAATCCCTTTCAAAGACATTTTTTCCTTGAAAAAGTTTCGCTTGCGTTATTTACTCAGATTGAGATTGTGTCTTAAATTAGCTGTATTTTGAGTTACATTTGGCTACACGGAAGTAATTAAGGATATAAATTCAGAGGGGGTATTTAAAGATTGAAAATTGAAAATGCGTTTCGTAGGAATACACATTTATCCATCTGAATTAACCTTCTGTGCCCTTCGTTGCCTGAGGAAGGGAGCCTGCTCTGTTTAAGGTACAGTGGAGATGCTCTGTTTCCGCCAGTCACACCTGGGATGTCTCTACGTAAAGGAGACAGTTAGTGTCTCTGCAGGAGAAAAGTGTGAGAGATCAACGTGAATCAAAGGAAAAGAAATGAGTTGAGGGAGGGAGATACCTTGGAGGAGGGGCTTCCTTTGGGGTTCAGCCTGGTTAAAGTGTTCAAGGCAGCAACAAGCTATGTATGTTTGGAGAAGAATGAGAATGCCAGTTGGAATGGAACATTTCTGTCGGGAAGGGTTGGACAACGGTGGGATGGCCTAGATTGCCAGGCTGAGAAATTTGGATCAGGTCTGAAAGCCAGTAGGAATTGCTAAAGCTATTTAGCTTGTGAGGAAAATGGTACTTTAGGAAAATAAATCTGGTTGGGGGAAAAAGATTATTTCAAAGTAAAACCATTGAAATTATTTTTTATCTTTTACAATACTGGTGAGAAGGAGGACCCCTACAATAAGCCTACTTTAAAAAATAAATAAAACTATTGAAGTTACCAATTACATACAGATAGCAGAGCTGGTCATGTCGAAATTATTGAATACTCTTTTCATACCATTTTTGCCTTACATGCTCTTAACATTCACAGTTGTTTCACAGTTGTTGATGTATAGTTGTATTTGCTTTTCAGTAATTTAAAATAATTATTGGGACTTCCTAAGTGGCACAGTGGTTTAGAATCCGCCTGCCAATGCAGGGGACATGGGTTCCATCCCTGGTCCAGGAAGATCCCACATGCCACGGAGCAACTAAGCCCATGCGCCACAGCTACCGAGCCTGTGATCTAGAGTCTGTGTGCCACTGTTGCAGAAATCGGTCCATCGAGAAACCAAGCACACTCGGAAGGTTGGAGAACTCAGGTTTATTAAGCCAGCGGCCCCAGACAAGCTAACACTCCAAAGTTCTGGGCCCCGAACTCAGGTTGAGCTTTACTTTTACAGTGCACATGTTTACAGAGCATGGAAGTCTCCAAACAGAAACTTACAACAGAAGGTGCAGAACATTCCATTTTTTAGTAAAACATCTTAAAGTTACATTGGATTGTTAGGTTATCCTGTTTTTCTGTTTTTCTTGGCACAGCAAGCATATTTTACAAAAGCAAAACAAGCGTGGAGTTATTTTTAGCTGAGTGTAAGTTTCTAACTTTCCTCTTCACCACAACGATTGAGCCCATGTGCTGCAACTACTGAAGCCCACGTGCCTAGACCCCGTGCTCCACAAAGAGAAGCCACTGCAATGAGGAGCCTGTGCACCACAACGAAGAGTAGCCCCCGCTTGCCACAACTATAGAAAGCCATGTGCAGCAATGAAGATGTAACGCAGCCAATAAATAAATTTATTTAAAAAAAATAAAAAATAAATTAAATAATTATTTAATTTCTATTAATTTGTATTTCAAATCATCTATTTCCACAAGTTCAATTTCTAATGTGTTTTTCAGTGTGTGTGTGTGTGTGTGTGTGTGTGTGTGTTTTACAGTGGTTTGTTGCAAAGGAAGGCCCTGGGAATGGCCCCTGATGTGGCTCACGCCCTTCCCTGTAACGAGATGTGATCCTGGGGACATAGGGTGCTCCCTGAGTTCAGCATCCTGGGAGGGAGAGGCCCGCCCTGGGATCACCTCAGGGCCCAGCACCCACTGTGAAACACCCTGATCAAGAAGCTTCCTTCCTTAATGACTTAGTAGGAGACCATCTGAGATTGTGCTGCAAATTACCTGGTGTATTTAGGTTATAGAAAATGCTAAACATGACTTTAGAAAAAAAAGGAAAAAAGTGTTTATTCCTCTTTGCTGTACTTTCCGCAGGTTACTGTCTGGTTTTCCATACATTGTAACATAAACAAAAACTTAAAACTTTCAATATTTTTACAGTAAAATAGAAATGAAAAAAAAAGAAGCTTCCTTCCCATGGGTCACCCAGAAAGCTCACTACCCCCAGACCTATACCCAGCCCGAGCTTGTATCTGGAAGGTCTCAAACCTTAACAGTGCTGGTAGAAGCCAGAAAGAAGAGCTGACATTTCAACTATGTAGCAGTTTTCTACAAAAGAGAGAGACCAGAATGTATCTTTAGAGCAAGCTGTTTTGGAAAACCAGAAAAGGGTTAATTACAGATCTGAAAATAGACACTAAACAAGAAAGACCTTTTCATGCCATTCCTCTGTACATCTAAATTCCTCCATGATAAATAAGAGTGATAACGAACACCTGCTGAATATCTTACCTGGATTCAGGCATTCCATGCTCACAGTAAACACCACGGGATATGTATTATTACGTCTATTTTACAGATGAGAAAACTGAGGCTAGCGCGATTATGTTAATTGCCCAATTTGGGAGTGGGGAGTGGGGGTGGTTCACTCCATGCAACTTGAGAGACCTTAGTTCCCTGACCAGGGATTGAACCCGCGACCTCGACAGTGAAACTGTGGAGTCCTAACCACTGGACAGTCAGGGAATTCCCAACTGCCCAAATTTAGATGATTAATAATTGGCAGAGCTGGGGATTAAACCTGTCTGCCTCATGTCAAAGTCAAAATCCTCAACTCTCAGATTAACCCTTCAGATTAGGTTTTCTTTATTGAATTGCTTTTTGAAGAATTTATTTAGACTGCACTATGTCTGCAAGCCATTACTTTGTTTTTGTAGAAATGTGAGTGTGTTTAGCTGGAAGATTAAACAACCTGCTTTTCTGAGCAATTTAGAGAAACACTGGATATATCTTGTGCCACTTCTGGGCCACGTGACAAAATGAATCACACAGCCAAGGAAAGAGACAATCTTCCATCTCATGTAAGGAGCCCTGCGCTCCCAGACCTGGGAGAACCTAGTAGTCTTGACCCTGGCAAGGAGAAGTAGGGCGGGAGAGAAAGAGCCAGTGGAGACCTTGTGTTGACTGCCCATATAAAAGCTGGAGCAGGTGTAGTCCTTGTCCTGAAGAATTATAATGGTATTAAGCTAGCCATTAGTTCAGAGGCCTAGAAGTTAACATTTTTACTATGTGTCTAAAAGAAATGACTCACAGGCCTCCTTGGTGGCGCAGTGGTTAAGAATCCGCCTGCCAATGCAGGGGACACAGGTTTGATACTTGGGCCAGGAAGATCCCACATGTTGTGGAGCAGTAAAGCCTGTGCACCACAACTACTGAGCCTATGCTCTAGAGCCCGTGAGCCACAACTATTGAGCCCACGTGCCACAACTATTGAAGCCCGCGTGCCTAGAGCCCAAGCTCTGCAGCAAGAGAAGCCACTGCAATGAGAAGTCTGCTCACCACAACGAAGAGAAGCCCCTGCTCGCTGCAACTAGAAAAAGCCTGTTCACAGCAATGAAGACCCAACACAGCCAGTGAATTAATTAACTAATTAATTAAAAAAAGACAATGCTAAAGTTTTTTTTTTAAATAAATAAATAAAAGAAATGACTTGGGAGTAGGGAGAGAGAGGATGGCTGTGGGAAGACATTCGGGAACCTTTTTGATGTGGGCCGAGCGATGAGATTCTTGAGCAGTGGAGGAGCTGAGGGTGCGGGGCATGGAGACTAATATCACCCTGTTTGGTCCTGAAGGATGGCTGGTTAGCCAAAGACGGGTAAGATTCCTCAGAGGAGGAACAACCTAAGACAGGCACAGCCGCAGAGGGGCCAACAGAGTTGGTGCATAGAACCTTCCTTATATCACCGTGTTTGGCCCTGGAGGATGACTGGTTAGCCAGAGACGGGTAAGATTCCTCAAGGGAGGAGCAACCTAAGACGGGCACAGTCGCAGAGGGGCCAACACGGGTGGGGCACAGACCCCCAATATCTGAGAGAGGTCTCCTGCCCCCAGGGCTGTTTTGCTCTCCACCCCCAGCTCAAATCCACACCTGCTCAACTCGGACCCAGGAAGTAAACAAAGATAATTGCCTCAGTCATGTGAGGCCCTTGATTGTTTATGAGTGTAACCTGAGAATGTTAGCCCACGAACTCAATAAAAGCAGCCTGGGATGAGTCAGCGGGGCTCTTGATCCGAGAGGTCTTGAGCCCCCCGGTCCCACTTTTCTCTTCAGTCTGTGTCTGTGTCTTCTTCAAGCTTGCGGCACCCGTCACTCACCTCGAGTCGCCGAGCTGGTCTCGGCAGATGGCAAGAAGTTTTGCACAAGAGAACTTTGAAAAATCCTCCCTCCTCCACCTCCAACACCCATGTCCACAGACACAGCAGCCAGTCCCCACACCCCTCTCTGCCACTCTCAGCTCTCCCTGGCACCCAGGACTGGTGGAGCTTGTCTGTCTTGACACTGTCTCTTTCCTTCACTTTCTACTCACTGTCCTCTCCCGTAGGTGAAACTCCATCCTTGCTGGAGTACACCAACGCTGTCACTTCTCCATTTTCTCTAAACCCAAATCCTGTACCATAAAAGTCTGGGAACCAAGCTGAGAAAGACAAAATTCCCTTTACCAGATGTGAAAGGGAGAAAGCCATGAACACTCATGTGTTAATATGACTTTATTTTTGCCATTTGATCAATAAGACCAGGTGAAACTTGCGTTCCCCAATTCTGCGTATCATCTGAACGTCTCCTTCTGCCTCCATCTCTCCATTAAGAAGTTCCAGCCAAAACGAGGCATTGTTTTTCCCAAATGCAAGTCCTAAGCTGGGGAAGGATTGCCACTTTAAGACTTATGAAATGACCAGGAAACAGCCGATGAGGAAGTTCAGTCTCCAGCCCTGGAGCCATGTGGATGGGGCTTGATGACGTAGGTGCTGGTTGACCACGGACATGTTATTTCACCTTTCCACACCCTGGTGTCCTCATTTGCCAAACTGGGATCTGGACGTTCCTTAAACAGATATTTACCAAATGTCTACTATGTGCCGTCCACATTGGGTTCTGGGGATACACAATGAACAGCACAGAAAAACAATCCCTGTCCTCATAAGCATACATTCTAGTGGGATGATAATAGCCATGTTTACCTCTTGGTAGTTATTGTGAAAATTAAATGAGATGATAATAATAATAAAGAACACATACATCTTGACTATTATGTGCCAAGAATGATGGTAAGTACCTGGCACGTGTATAATTCAAGGAGTCTTTACTTTTTCTTGGCCATCTAGTGGAATTTACCAGGGATGGGACACGAGAGAAAATATACTGAGATGGTTGCCAAAATAATAAAAAGTTATATAATAATCAAAGTGCTTCTTTTTTTTCTTAACACATTAATTAATAAGATCCAGTGACATGTTTAATGATACCATAACTTTGAAAAACAAATGAGCCCAGATGTAACTAATTTCCCCATTCAAGTTCATAGGCAGCCACTGGCTTGCAGACCCCAGGATTAATTTAATCCTCATTGCAACCATAAGAAGTAGGTATTATCGTTATTATTCCTTCTTATAGATGAGGAAACCGAGGCACAGAGAGGTTACGTGACTTGTCCATGGCTCCTGAGTGACGGAGCTGCAGTCTGGCCCCAAAGCCTGTGTTCTTCCCCACCACACAGTGTAAGGTTTAGGTCGGGGCTTGCCTCATGATTTGTCTGGGAGTTGAAAGGAGTAACTGAATAAGTAGTAGACGCATTAGTAAGAGAATGTATTTAGGAGATGAGGGATAGTTTGTACCAATGTTAAGAAAAACCTTAAAGGGAAAAATCCGCTATGTAGCGATGAAGTCACAGTAGGACACAGCCCGCCTTGATCCTCTGCATCCTGGGGCCTCGTCCCAAGCAGGTGCTGTCTGGCCATGAGCATCCACTCTGGAGCTGAACACCAAAGCCTCTGGGGGATGCGATGATGCAGAGAAATGTTCCTGGATGGATGAAAATCTCATTTTTATTTGTATAATCTCATATTAATTATTGAGATTTTTCTGCATCTCTAGTAAGTACTGTCACCAAAAGACCCTGGCATCTAAATCAAGGTGGCAGAATAAAAAGAATACCGTTCATCTCGCAGAGAAAGGCAGCTGCTTTTCTCCCTGCTGTCATCTGGAAACATGAGGAGTCAGAGGTACGGGGACGGGGTAGGTCCCCCAGGCACCCTATAAATAGTGAGTGCATTAAAAGGTATTGAAAAGGTAAAGAAACGTATACTTCTCCACATGGTGACAGGCCACATTTCAGTTGCAATTTTTTAAAAGAAAAAGACCAGCAAAGGAGTCCAGATCATTAGTAAAGCTTTGCTGGTGTGTAGGGTGACAGCCACCACCGCTCCCAGGAAGCTTGTTCCCCAAGAGGTATGAGAGTACCCTGCTTGAGGCCGATGGAGCAGAGTGAGACAATTTCTTCTTTCCCCTAAGTCTGCCTTAGAAGGCGTTTTTCTAATTTATATCCACAGCATATTTTTACTGTGACGGGGCACTTAGTTCCTTACCATTCACCTAGCACACTGCTCCCATCAGCAAGGCAGAAGACATGGGAGGGGGTGCCCTGTCCCACCATGAAGGTAAAGGCCAGTCAGTTCACCAGATGGTTTGTGAACCCCTGTCCCAGGCTCTGCCTACAAACCTCAGCACTGACGTACAAAAGGGGTTGAAGTGCTGGTAGCCAAAGCCCAATGCTCAGCTGAGAGGACCCAGAGTATCAACTAACGTCAGAGGATACGACGAGGTCAGAGATGCCGGAGCGTCTGCACACATTCCTCTCCAGGTCAGCAGCCTTGACTTGGGAAAAGAGCACATGTGACCAGCTGCACTGAAAAATACCGTCGTGAACCTTCGCGCAGAAACCAGATGGCTCTAAGCCCGCAGTAAAAATAGCTCATCATCCAGCACAGTCCAAACTAGGAGCAAGGCGGAGACTTAGGGCCACTCAGGTTTTGATTTCAACTTGCCGAAAAGGTTAAAAAATGTTTTAACTCAGCTGGGAGGATCTGCCTTGTAAAGAGAGATTAAAAACACAAGTGTTCTGCATTTTACCTGGCTTATTTCGTATTCATTTGACTGTCATCAGCAAAAGAATGAAAAATGTCTGCAGCTAGAGAAAAAAAATTTGTCTTTCTTCTTCTTTGACCATAATAAGAAAAACTGGCAGATCAGCATAGTAACTCAGGAAAGAACTTCTTCCACGGGAAGAGTGGAAATGAAAATTTATGCTTTATATTTCATGATTTTTAAAGATGCAGATTTACAGAGTTATTGGACCTCTAATTTGTTTATTTCACCATTTCTTTGACAGAAGCTGTTTAATTCATCTCCCATTATTCCAGTGAGGTTTCTATTTTTACCAACGGGGTGAATCACACTTGACCATTTAGGGACACGTTTAGAACATGATTTTTAAAGTCAAGGCCCAAGTGGAATTTTGATTCCCAAAGCAGAGCCTAGAAGCTTAGCACACTAGCAGCCATTGTGCTCTGACATGGTGCTGACCTGCATGCGCTGATTGTATTACACAGAACAGAGGTGATTGGAAGGGTTCCACGGACCAAAAATAGCTCAGATAATAACTCCTTACAAGATAAGAGGAACTAAGTGGCGTTTGACTTGGGGTTCCCTCCATCCCCTGACCTGGTGAACAAGAAAATGCTTTTGTATCTTTCAGTTGTTGAAATTGATGCAGTCTCTGTCCACATTCAATCAGCAAAGAAGTGCTTGTCCTGATGCACAGTGCTGTTCTGTCCAGGGAACCATGAATGCTTTTCTTATTTGACTTAAATTTCTAGTGTCTCATTAATAGAATACACTCTTGATGCCTGGTTAATAAAAAAATCTCAGCTCTGTTGGATTTACTTTTGAGTTTTTTAAGTAAAATATAAAAATAAGTAAACTGAATCTAATTAGAACTTTATCTACAGGCAATAAATAGGTTCAGTGTTCAAATTCACATCTTCAAAAGTATAGAATTGTTCTTGAAGGTCTATTTTATAGTTTGTAAAGTGTGAGTCCCTTGAAATTGAATATTATTTCTAGTGGTCCTTTTTTTCAGTAGGTTTTTTTTTTCCGGTAGGCTTTTTTTAAAAAATTAATTATTGTTATTTTTTTGGCTGCATTGGGTCTTCGTTACTGCATGCAGGCTTTCTCTCTAGTTGTGGCGAGCAGGGGCTACTCTTCGTAGTGGTGCACGGGCTTCTTATTGCAGTGGCTTCTCTTGTTGTGAAGCACGGGCCCTAGAGCACAAGGGCTCAGTAGTTGTGGCACAAGGGCTTAGTTGCTCCGCCTCATGTGGGATCTTCCTGGACCAGGGCTCAAACCCGTGTCCCTGCATTGGCAGGCAGATTCTTAACTACTACACGCATCAGGGAAGTCCCAGGGCAGGGTTTTAACATGACAAGGATGAGGTTTGTACGTTTGTAACAGCCTTGGTAGGATTCTCAGCCTTTTCTCTCTGAGTGTCAGGAGTTTGCTCACAGTGATTTCTGAGAAAAGAAAAAGTAAAAATGCTCCCACCTTGAGACTTTTCCTTAACTACTTTTTTGATTAAAAGTTGATTTCCATTTCAAATGAAGAAACTCATAGTTCTGATCTTATTTTCCTACCTAACATAGGAAAAGTTTATATGCTTTTCTCCTCTATTGGAAGGTTGCCATAATTATAAACATTTTGACCCATGTTTTCTTATAACTCATAGTTCTATTTTTAGCATTTACATTTTCTATAGAGCTGGAATTTAGTTTGGTATAAAGAATAAAGCATAAACCCAATTGTGTATAACGCCTTCCCAGTTGTCCAAATAAAATGTGGCACTCATTTGAAATACTTTTATTACACACTGTTTTCATGTATACTGGCCTCTTTGTTCTTTTCCACTACTGTATCTATCTTAATTACCACAGCTTTAACCAGTATATCTTTTGTGTTGCCACATTGTGTTAACCACTGTAGCATATCATAACACATTTTATCTTTATTATACCATATATTAAAATGTATTATAAAGAGATACTGTTCATCTTCTCTGTTCTTTTCCAAAATGGCCCTGCCTACTCCTCAAACCTCTTAATAATCTGTAGCCTAATCTATCAAGTCTTCTGGGCTGCTCCCTGTCCTCCAATTGATTGGGATATCTATTAATTTATTAATTTAGGTAGCACAAATATTTCAAAATGTTCCTTCTGTTGAAGCATAAAAATATTACTTGAATACTTCCCCCTTAGGTTTGTTGCTAAGTGCTTAATGTTTTCAGTTGGTGGTTGTGATGGAGTGAATGATCTCTTTTACTGATATTTTCATTTCCTTTTTTGTTTAGAAAAGTATTGATTTTTGCACATTACTTTAAAAACCAACTGCTTTGCTATATTCTTTTCATATTCCCAAGTGTTTTCAGTTATGAAACTTTCTTCAATAGATAACGCAAAATTGACTTACATTTGTACTTTAAATCATCAAAATGTAGAGTTTGAAATGATGAAGTTTTGCTGTAACTGAGGACATGCACATTTCTATACATCTTTTTACTTTTCGTAGCTTTACGGATTTGAACCTTGTTCAACAGGAACAAAATAAATATGAAGGTTTAGGGTCCCCCCTCAGCCCATTGGCTAAAATACTCTGGTCATAAGCCCTTTTCTCCCCTTTATTACAGGTTTTCGCTTTTGTACAATGGCAAGAGTGATAGTTCCTCCTTTCTCCCTGCTTTGAGGTGATGTAAGGATGAATGAGACAATGAAGCCAGGTGCTGTGAATAGCTTCCCAGCAGATACCACATTCATCCACCATACACACCTGCCAGTATTCACCAATAGAAATACTACTTGCAGGTTTTAGTGTTGGTAAGAGTGGAGTAGCATGTATTGTACTAGCCTTACTTTTGAAACAGCAATTATAAACTCTGAAATTTTTTTTTAATGATTTCAAGGTGCTGGGGAGAAATTGGGTGAAAGCTTCAGGCAGTGTGGGGGGTGGGGCTGAGAGTCAAGAAGAAAGCCACAGACTTACTGCACCGAGGGGTAGAAGATGGAGAATGGGGAGACTGAGTGGTTGGATATTGAGGGTGGAAATCCTGGAACAGAGGGAACCACAGAGGAGGAAGCCCCAAAGTCTGAACATAAACTCCTCTCAAACCCTCTACTGACTCAAACTGCAAATGTTGGGTGGACTGCAAAAAGTCTAGCAGAAAACAAAAGACACAAGAGGAAGAGTTGAGCAGATTCTAGCTGTTTCCACCACAAAGCAAACAAAGTTTAGAGTTTCGAAACCTACCAAGTTAGAGGGGTTTGGTAAACATCTCAGAGTTATTTTGAAACCATAAAGGCGCCTTAACTTACAGGGTAAATGCAATGTCCCAGGACTGAGGGGTTCACCCCAGGAGTAAGGGCAAAACCAAAGAAGACTTGCCCTAAATACATGTAAAACCAAGATTCCACAAGTTAAAGTAGATTAGTCAGTAATTTAATTGCCTGTAATTACAAAAATTAATACTCTTTAAGGAATATATGAAATTCTAAAGTGTCTACAATGTATCATCTACAATGTCCCTTATACCATAAAAAGTTGCTATATATGTGAAGAAACAAGGGAATGTCATCAATAGTGAATAGAAAAATCAGTCAGTAGAAATATATTCTGAATGACTAAGATGTTGGAATCAGCAGGTATGAATTTTAAAGCAGATATTATAAATAGATTCCAAAAAATAAAGGATAAGATGGTCATAATGAGTTAGCAGGTGGAAAATCTCAGAAAAGAAATGGAAACTGTATTTTAAAGAGGAGGAGAAGGGGAGGGAAGGAGAAGGGGAAGAAGAACCAAAATGAAACCCCAGGGTTGACCAAGTGTAATCTCTGGAATGAAAAGCCTTCTTAGATGGGCTTCACAGCCAGTGAAGACGCAGAAGAAATGGTCTGTGGATTTGAACACAAATCCGTAGAAATTCTCCAATCTTAGAAGAGAGAGAGAGAAAGAAAAGAAGGAAAGAAAACACCTGCAGAACAAAGAGAAAAAGGATCCAAAAAAAGGTCAAGGAAAAAGGTATAATTGGTATCTTTCAAAAAAGGACTCCATCCAAATGCAGGAGTTGATTGATTCAGTTTCCACACAGTTGGCAAACTGTCATTCATGGGTCCAGTGAGGTCTTTTAGAACTGCTTCCAAAAGACCTCACTTCCTGGATGAACAGCTTAATTTAGGCCATCTCTCCACTTCTTCCTGGGCCCATGAATCTCTGTCCTATCCTTGTTAATCCAATGGAAACTATCCTAACTGAAGGGGTAAGTGCCTGAAAGCATCTGTTGGTTTTTCAGAGGAAGCCTCCTGATTGTATCAATGAAGCAATCCTTTTCTTCCTCAGTAAGGTAGGACACTCTATACAAACTTGTTGAATGAATGATTGCACAATCTGAAGGAACACGAACACAGGGGACCGAGAGGGCTGCTGAGAAAGTGGCTCATGCTAGTGACCTGCTGACTCAATAGGAGCCAAAGCATGGCCAGAAGAAGACAGACAAACTGAGCAAAAAAAAAAAAAAAAAAAAAAAATCAAAGGTTTAGAAAGTGGAGGTTTCAAAGAGATCAAAGAATAGATGTAGTTGGAATAAGGCAGTAAAGGAACTGGAGGGGGAAAAAAGTTCTGCTCAAAGACTGAGCACAAGATTTGAGAGGCAACATACTTACCGGGGATGAAAAGATGCAGAACTGCCTAGCCAGTCCCAGATCCTTCAGGTGAAAGTCGCACATCCATGTAGACCCAGTGAGAGGCTCACAAAGTCAGCAGAAGCATTGATTCTCTATCTTCTCCAGAACTGAGCTCTTGATTTCCTCCCCAAACCTGCTCCTCCCTCCATCTTAGCAAATGGCACCTCCAACTGCTTAATTATGTCAGAAACCTGGGGGGGTGATTTTTGATTCTTCCCTTTCCTCACTCCCACATTCAACCTATCGAGAACTCTCAGTTCTGTCTCCACTGCCATCAGCCTGTTTCAGGCTGTCATCATCTTTGTGCCAACCTATTGAAATAGATGTTCATCTGATTTCTCTGCTTCCCACTCTTGGCCACCTTCATCTTTTCTCTACACATCAACCACAGTGACCACATAAGAATATAAATTCGATCATTACTTCGCTACTTTAAATCAATAGCTTCCATCATACCTAACACAAAAGTCACATTTTTTACTGCACAATCAAAACCCTATTTCCCCAATCTCATCGCTCACAAGTCTTCACCTAGATTATTATATTCCACCAATATCGTGCATACCAACACCAGTGTGGCAAACTCCTTTGCTAGCTGGACACTTTCACGGAAGATGTTCTCTCTTTGTGCAGTGATCTCCTACCTTTATCACATGTCTGACTCCTTCTTTTCCTTTGGGTCTCCGCTGAGAAGGCTACTTCCTCAGAAACGCCTTCCATTACTCCCTTGTCTGAAGCTGATCTTGTTTATTTTCCCACATAGCACCCTATTCATTTTGTGGAACTTATGCCAATTTGGAACTATCTGTTCTTGTACTTGTTTATTTACCATCTTCCTGCTAGAATATAAATTCAGAGAGGGCAGAGTCACAGCAAGGACCCAGCACATAGTAGGTGCTCAACAAATGCCGAGACCAGCTCGGCGACTCGAGGTGAGTGACGGGTGCCGCAAGCTTGAAGAAGACACAGACACAGACTGAAGAGAAAGATGGGACCGGGGGACTCAAGACCTCTAGGATCAAGAGCCCTGCTGACTCATCCCAGGTTGCTTTTATTGAGTTCGTGGGCTAACATTCTCAGGTCACACTCATAAACAATCAAAGGCCTCACATGACTGGGGCAATGATCCTTGTTTGCCTCCTGGGTCGGAGCTGAGCAGGTGTGAATTTGAGCTGGGTGTGGAGAGCAAAACAGCCCTGGGGGCAGGAGACCTCTCTCAGATATTGGCGGTCTGTGCCCCACCCGTGTTGACACCTCTGCGACTGTGCCTGTCTTAGGTTGTTCCTCCCTTGAGGAATCTTACCCGTCTCTGGCTAACCAGTCGTCCTCCAGGGCCAAACACGGTGATATAAGGAAGGCTCTATGCACCACCCCTGTTGGCCCCTCTGCGGCTGTGCCTGTCCTAGGTTGTTCCTCCTCTGAGGAATCTTACCCGTCTTTGGCTAACCAGCCATCCTTCAGGGCCAAACAGGGTGATATTAGTCTCCACGCCCCGCACCCTCAGCCCCTCCGCTGCTCAAGCAGGACATTCTGAATCCCATCGCTCGGCCCACATACTTCAACATTTTCAAGGTTTCAAAAAGGTTCCCGAATGTCTTCCCACAAACAAATATTTGATAAATGCCTGAATGGAGGGAAACATGTAGACCCCCTCCCACTTCCCAGCCCCTCACTGAGTGAACCCTTCCTTCAGTCTCTTCCCCATACTAATCTCACTGAGAACAGGGGCCTTAAACAAGTATAGCTGTGAGTTCCTGAGGTAGAGTTCAGGGCAGGTCTTTAGAAACAATCTTAAGTAAATTTAACTAAAATTCATGATAGGAATTTTAAGGCAAAAACTACATACTCAATACCATGGTGCACTGTTCAACCCCAATAATTGGTCTTGTTCACCCAGATGTTAGCAAATCAGCCTGCGATAAAAATGATCTAACAAATAAAAGATGCTATCCCAAAAAGTGATTTTCAGTTTGTAGTTTTAAAAATATTATCTTTACCTAGAAAATTAGAACGATCTTTTATTCTCACACTTCATCTCTTGGTATTAGTGAGGTCATAGACACTAATTCCAGGCTTTAGACATTTAGAAATTATATGTTCTACCCTCGACATTGGAGTGTGGCGCTACTGACTCACTGTTAATCAAGCAGTCGTTGGCTCTATTTATTCAGCTGTGGTCCTGGCTTGGGTTACCCCATCTACCCTTTCCTTGAGTTTACTTTCCAGCTATCCTAAGACACTGGGGAGTTTTTATTCTTATAGAAATTAAGTGACCTGCAAATCTTGGTTTCATTAGCACCATGTTTTAAGCAACTTGGGTAATATTTGAGACACAAGCATTGCCAGTTTGTCAAATGTGTGTCTCTGTGTGTGCGTGTCTGTGTGTGATTAATAAATTACAGGTGGCTTATCTTGATACAGTATTTCTGTTTCCCAATCCATTCCCTAAGGACTGTGCTAACCCTACCCGGCCCTCACTCCATTTAAGTGATTTATGATGTAAATTAAAATTGAAAGGATATCATTAAAAATTTTTTGAAGCATGGGAGTTTTAAAGTTACTGTTTTACAGTTTTGTTTTGTTTGGCAGTTTAGACACATTTTATAACCTAAACAGTAATTTAGAATACGAATAGTATAAGCCTGTTAGAATTATTATAGCTAGAAAACTTTATCATAGTATGTCGTGTATGTGTACAAAAGCAATATTATTGAGCACTTAAATTGTAGCATATATTTTATAATATGTTACCATAGTTAACCCTCAAATTACTCTCCAAGGTACATGTTATCATTTGCTTTTTACAGAGAAGGAAACTGGGGCAGAGAGAGATTAAGTACCACACCAAATGTCCAAAAGCTGATTCATACGTCCAGGATCTGAACTGGTTCAAAAAGTGTCTGGCTGCAAAGGTTGTGTTTATGGCACTGTGAGAATTCTACTAATTTAACACAATGTGTTAAAATTCTAGTATTCTGGAATGTGTTGTACTAATTTCTGAGTTATGCAGTTATATGGCCCTGTTTAGCACACATCATAAATTTTCAGCTGGAGTAAATCTGTCACTTCGAAGTAACAGGAAACGGTTACACACGGGTCTGCGATGCTCTGTTTTGCAACAGTATACATTTGTGAAACTACAATAACACAGGAAATAATGTAACTAAAGTCTGCTAAAAATTTGGCAGTACAAACAACTTTAATCTCTTTTCTGAGAACGTAATTTTTTTCAAGCATTTTCAAAGAAACAGTTTCCATTTGAAGAAAGACCCAGGCAGATGCTTTTTAAAGAAATACACGTCAAGCACCTGGAACTGATTTTTGTTAAATCTATCTAGAAATGAAGGAAAAGCAGAGAGTTCCTCTCAAACATCTGAACTCAGATATATAAATAAAACATATTCGGGCTGGGAGAAACGTGTGTGTGTATTTGGGGTGGGGAGGGGGGTGAGAGAGGGGGAGGGGGTGAGAGTGAGGGAGGGGGGAATAAAGGCTGTCACCAGGAAGGAGTGAAAGAGGAAAAATTCTTAAAACAAAGTTTTAGAACAATTTAGGAAGAGGAGTTTGAGTGAAAGATCCAGTTCAAAATACTAAACATAAGGAAAACTTAATCTAGATAAAACAGACGAGAACACACTTGGTTGGGTTTTCCCCTCTGAACCTTCAACTGTTCACCACAACT
This sequence comes from Hippopotamus amphibius kiboko, assembly GCF_030028045.1. Lineage (NCBI taxonomy): Eukaryota > Metazoa > Chordata > Mammalia > Artiodactyla > Hippopotamidae > Hippopotamus > Hippopotamus amphibius. The sequence continues at coordinate 135,462,240 of NC_080189.1, read as the reverse complement.
ACTGAATCCAGGATGAGACGATGGTGTGTTGTTTGATTGAAGCTGAGGTTTTGTTTCTTTTTCTTCAGTTGCCAAGCAACGTGTTCCCTTAGATGTTCTTTCCCATATGTTTATGTTCAGATGCTGGATGTTTATTTGCTCTGATAAAAGCCATATGCAAACTTACAGGGGTTAAAATATTTTGTGCAATTCTAATATTGATATTTTCCCTTTGTGGATCTCTATTTCTCCCAATATTTTTCTCTTTATGAATATACGTCTTATCCAAATAGCTAAGGAATATTTTCGGTGAAAGAGAAAGTAGAATTATGGCTCGAGACAGATGGGAAGCATGCATTTTTCTTTTGCTCCTTTCCAAAATCTACCTACGAGATAAAATGTATTTCAAAATTATATTAGTTGTTTACTGTTGTGTAGCAAACTTGGGGGCTGAAAGCAACAAGCCTTTTTTTTTTTTTTTCGAGGGCCATAGTTTGGGCAGGAGTCAGGGAGCATTTTCTCCCGGGAGTTTCCAGCCTAGGGTCTCTCATGAGGTTGTAATGAAGATGTCAGGGTGGGGGGCTGCAGTCATCTGAAGACCTGATGGGACCTGGAGGATTGATTGCCTCGCTCACCCCCTTGGCTGTTGGCGGGAGGCCTCGGTTTCTCACCATGAGGGCCTTTCCATAGGGCTAAGTGACCTCCTGACGTGGCATCTGGCTTCCCTCAACTCGAGTGACCCAAGTAATACCAGGCAGGGTGGAAGCCACCATGTCTTTCATGGCCTGGCCTCACAAGTCCAGCTTTGATTAGTCACACAGACTAACTTTGATACAAAGCGGGGAGGACGTTGCAGGGATGTGAACACGAGGACGTGGAGATGACTGGGAGCTAATCTGGGAGGCTGGATACCACAACAAGAGAAATACGAAACTGCAGAGTAAGAGGGACACGGTAGCCATCTGAAGACCAGAAAATAGGAGGACGTTTGGAATGGTAGAAAACAAATGGAACTATAGAATATTTACAGATAAATAAAAACAAGAATCCTGGGTATAAAAACCTATGGATGATGTCAAATTAATACTCAGAGGAAAAGGTATAGCCTTAATTCATTGTTAGAAAACCCAGAATATGGAAAATATAACTAAACATTTAACTCAAATAATTATAAAAAGTCATTAATTTCAGCTTTTGTCTGACATGAGTTTTTTTTAAAGTACATTTGAACAACAAAACCAAAAGCTATTTCTTTAAAAAGGCCAAAAAGTAGCAAAGCTTTTTGAAAGTCTGATCAAGAACAGAAGAGGAAAGATATACATAAACATGAAAACTAAAACAAAAACTAAGTAATAAACCAATCCACAAATCGTGAGAAATAGTAAATCACTGTTTTAAGCCATAAAATGTCGTGGTGGTTTGATATACAACAATGGATAACAGAGACATACTGCACGTAAACCTTGTCAGTCCAGGGGTTGGGGTTGGGTCAGTGACATTCTGGCCAATTAGAAGAAGGACTGGCACACGTTTTCTATTGCGGGCACCAGATAGTAAATATTTCAGCCTTAATGGGCCAAATGATCTCTGATCAAATACACAGCTCTGCCACTGTAGCACAAAAACTGCTATAGAAAAAATATATTGAATTGCATGTCTTCCAATAAAACTTTATTTACAAAAACAGAAAGCAGACTGGATTTGGCCCATAGGTTGCTCAATTAGAGCATCACATTTCTTGGCCACGGGGTTTGGTTCAGGGAAGGGCGCATGGTGCAGTCAGATCCAATGAGACTCAATTCTAGGACTTTGTGGCTCTGTTAGGAAGAGAAGATCACTGTTTTCACCTGCAGTTGTCAACTAGAAGAGGGAAGCTCAGAGATGCTGCCAGCATCTTGCTGCCATGAAGGGACCACTGTCTGACACTGAGGAATACATGGCCAAGAGCTGGAGAGTGGGGGACCTAGTGACAATATTTGAACTCCTGGATCCAGCTAAGCCTGAAGCTACATGTACCTTTGGACTTTTCAAGTACATTAACCTATATATTCTTTTATTTATTTAAGCCTATTTCAGTTGAATTATGTATCATTTGCCATCAAATGAGTCATTTATTTCTTTATTCCTTCCTTCACTCAACAAGCATGGAATGAGTCCTGCTGTATATAAGGCACTGTTCTAGGACCTGGGAATATACCAGGGCGTGAGGCAAATGAGTTCCCTAATTTTACGGAGCTTATATTCCAATGAAAAAGTCAGGCAATAAACACATTAAATAAATAAATACTGTAATTTCAGACATGGTTCAGCAGAATGAGGAAATAAGCTGGGGCGATGAACAGCAGCCATTTGGATCAGGTGGTTAGAAGAAACCTCTCTGAGGAGAGTCCAAAATGAGCAGAAAGAGCCCGACACATGAAAACTCTGTAGGAAGAGAAGTCCAGGCAGAGAAACCAGCAAGTTCAAAGCCCGGAGGCAGGAATACGCTCAGCCTGTTTCAGGAACTGTCGGAAACCTAGTACAGAGAAAGCGTGATGGGTAAGGCAGAGGGGGTGCAGGGTGAGATTGGAGGGACAGATGGGAGGCTCAGCAGGCCATCAAAGAGTTTGGATTTTTTTCCTGAGTATAATAGGATGCCACAGAAGATTTTTTTTTTTCGCAAGGAAATACATGAAATACATGTAATTAAGTTGCTAAGGGAGTAGATCTTAAAAGTTCTCATCACAAGAAGAAAAAAATTGTAACTATGTGTAGTGATGGATGTTAACTTAATGTGGTGATCACTTTACAACATACATAAATAGCATATCATTAACTAATGGAATGTTTTATGTCAATTATAGCCCAAATATATATATTCATCCTGTGGTTGCTGTGGACAGAGGGAGAATGAAAGCAGAGAGAATTCAGAGGCTACTGTAGCACCCAGACAAGAGATGGGAGTGTAGTCTGGACCGAATGTGAAGTGATGCTGATGGTGAGCAGTGGCTGGATCTGGGGTGGATTTTAAAAAGAGAAGCACACAGTACTTACTGAACGGGTTATGTTGTGAAGTCTTAGGCTGTGGCATAAACAACTAATAATACCACTAATTGAGAAAGGAATGATTACAAAAGGAGTGGATGTGGGGAAGGGGCTGAGAGCTGAGTGCATGGTCTGGGCTTTGTTAAGGTTGAAATGCCAATGAAATACCCACGTGGATATAGGTGCAAGCATTTGAATACTCTAGACAGGAGTTCACCAAGGATCTTAATGTGGGAATCATCAGCAAATATTTTGCTCTTGAAGCCCTGGAAATAAATGGAGCAGAGGGCTGAGAACTGAGCCCTGGGAGTGCCACGATGTTCTGCATTTAGAGGCCAAGATGAGGAAGAGGAGCAAGTAAAGAAAACTGGAAAGCAGTGGGTAATGACATGGGAATAAGACAGAAAAGCAGGGGTGTCCAGATGCCAGAAAAGAAAGGGGTTCAAGAAGAGGTGGTCAAGGGCACAGTAACAATACTGCTGAGATGAGGACAGAGCATTGCCCACTGGAGTTGGCAGAATGGAGCCTCTGCGGCTTGGCAGGAGTGGTTTCAGTGGCGCAGGGTCTGGGGTGAGGACAAATCATGAATGCAGTGGGCAAAAGAGACACGGCAGGCGAGGAGGTAGAAATAATGACTCTGGACGGGTTTTTCAAGGAGCCACAAAGAGGTGTTGTGTTTAATGGTGGGTTGTGCCAAATGTTGCAAGGACTCTGGAATCCATATGGTCATAAAATTTTGGAAAGAAAGTAGAGATCTGTAGAAAATGGAAGAATTTTTTTTTTCAAACAGGAAATTTTACTAAGAACAGGCTGCAGAAGTTTCCTATTAGTGTGTAGGAAAATATTCAAATGAAATTCCAGAATTCTAACTAGTATCTACCAGAAACCAGAGTAAACATCATTCTCAATGATAAAATAGAAATCTTAATATAAGGATCAAATCAACAATACCAAGTAACACTACTGTTATTCCACATTGTTCTGCAGTCCTAATCCGTGCAGTAGATGCAAAAAAAGGAACAGGATGTAATTTCTGAAAGGAAGAGAGGTTTTCATTATTTACATTCTATAAAATCAGGAGTGTGGTAATATGTGTGAGATGGTTCTCCAAGGGTAGTTCCCAGAGGTTTTTGTTTTCATTAATGAGAAAGACAATTTGGGAGGAATAAATTGGGAGTCTGGGATTGGCATACACACACTGCTATATTTAACATAGATAGCCAACAGGGACCTACTGTATAGTACAGGGAACTCTGCTCAATACTCTGTAACAACCTAAATGGGAAAAGACTTTGAAAAAGAATAGATATAGGTATGTGTATAACTGAATCACTTTGGTGTATGCCTGAAACTAACACAACATTGTAAACCAACTGTAGTCCAATATAAAATAAAATTTAAAAAAAATAGTAAAACAGCTTGTCCTAACTACATTTGTTGGTCCACAATGTGAGCTTCTTCTTGATTAAACTGAAAAATAGTTTTTTAATACTGCAAGAGTGTTTCCCCAATTTTTTGGTACCATTCACAATGTAATGGCAATAGATGTGACACATTTTAAAATTTACTCTCCATTATCAACATTTTCTCCATGACTTTGTTGAATCTGGACAATTAACAAAATGATTCTTCAAGACCTGACTTGTAGTGTTTGCTGATTTTCATTTCTCATCACGGGTGCTTTCAAGCTACCAGTTTGAACTCACCGAATGTGAGGCTGAATGATATCCCCAGTAGCACACACAAAGAATTCCCATTGTACTGAAAAACTAGAAAAAATTAAGAGGTTGGGATTAACGTACAACACTACTATGTATAAAATAGATAATCCACAAGGACTTACTGTATACTCAACATTCCGTAATTAAGGGAAAAGAATCTGTAAAAGAGTTGGATGTATGTATATGTATAACTGAATCACTGTGCTGTACACCTGAAACTAACACAACATTGTTAATCAACTATACTCCAATATAAAATAAAAAAAATTTAACAATAAATATTTTAAAGATACTGATAAAATAACTTTCAGAGCATAATAAGAGGTGGGTGACAGCTGCACCCCATGGGACAAGTCGCTGGTGGCGCCCAACAGAGCAGAAGAGGGGAGAGTGTGGGGCCGGAGGGACCGTCAGGGCAGCCCTCCAAGGCTGACCCCAGCGGCTTGGATGAGGTCATCTTTTCCTCCTGCTCGGGGTCCTGAGGACCATCAGAAGGGAACTTAGATATAGAGGCCTTCACTGGGCTGATGGAAGCCAACGTGCTGGGCTTCACCCACATCCCGAGGGGGACTGCAGGGGACACGATGCAGAAGCTTCAGGGCGGTTGAGTGGCACCAGCAACAAAGAGAAGCTGCAGCTGTAGAGCTCTGAGGTCTAAGGTCAGGTATGCATCTCCCCAGAGCCCCTGCAGCTGCCAGTGAAGCTCCAAGGAGAGTCTAGGTCTTCTCCTGCTGCTGTCGGGGGCCCCCAACAGGAGGCAGCGGGCACTGCAGAGGAGCTGCTGCCAGGGTGGGTGTCCCCCTGGCAGTGTTCCCTAGCTGTTGGGTGGAGCAGGCCCGGGGGTGCTGGCCAAAGCCCGGGAGCCTTAGAGGAAGCTGCCTGGAAGCTGGGAAAGGAAAGGAGGAGGGGCCTCCAGCCTGGGATGGTCCCCACCAGAACCGGCCCAGGTGCCCCAGAGCCCCAGAAGGACGAGCTGATGCCTTCCTCCTGCAGGAGTGGAGTTGCTGGGTACCCAGAGGACCAGAAGATTCACCCGCCCCCGGCCCTCGAGGAGGCTTCCGAGAAGCTGATCTGATACATCGACAAGCAGGTTGTGAGCCCAAAGGGGAGGAATTCAAAGATGTGCGGGACCCTGAGGCCGAGGAGATGAAGGCCAGAAAGCACGGCTTCTACCCAGGCACTGGCCAGACCCCACCAGGCCTTCTGGGCTCAGAGCCCGACATCCTACACAGCGCCCCAACCCGAACGCTGACTCCTCCCCCTTCTTTACCTGCTTCCTCGCCCCATCTCCATCTGTTAACCTCCTCCTGGGGCTGCCACGGGCACAGGAAAGGTAGCCCCAGGGTGGGGAAAAAGAGCACAGAGAAGTAAAATAACCAGGACGTGATGAGTTTTGCGCGTTTATTGTCTTTGTTTTTAATATAATCTATTTAACTGTAAATTTATATAATTTAATTTTTATTAATGACTATATTTAACAATCAGCTCACAAAATTCCTGAAAAATTAACAATTGATCCTCTAGAGCTAGGATCAGCCAACTGTAGAATCGTATATCAGATAATTGTGTATTTAGAAAAGCAAAGAGTATCGAGGGAAAAAGTAACAGATCCAAACGAGGTTCAGTTTAAGTCGCTGGATACAAAAGCAACATAATTATAAAGTGGCACAAGGACAATAAAATAATAATAATAATAAGCAAGGCATGTATTGAGAGGTGTAAAACTTTACTGATTCACATTTTAAAAGACATGAATAAATGAAGAGATGTATTTAATATTGTAAAGATGTAAATTCTCTCCTAAAGTAACCCATGCACTCGGCACAATCTCAGTCAAAATTCTCACAGGATTTTATGTCGACACCGGCAAGCTGATTCTGAAGTTTGTTGGGAAAAAACATGCCCATGAATGAATTCTTGAAAAAGCTTAATCTCCTAAATATAGAAACAATCTATAAAATATTGGTATTTAAGATAGTGAGATTCTGGTGGAGGAATAATCAAACATATTGATGAGACAGAAGAAAGAGTTCAGAGTGTTTCGCTTGTAACAGAAATGTTGAATTACACAGAAGGAGGCGATTCATTTGCATCGGTGAGGACAGGAAGGGGTGCAGTTCTCTATCCTACGATTTAATAAAAAGTTTTAAAGCTTGCTGTCTCACATCAAACAGAAAAATTTATTCCCAATGCCTGAAAGAGGCAAACAGTAAAGAAAGATATGACCTTACAGAAATACAGGAAGTTATTTTTGTAATCTAGACATGGTGAAAGGTTTCCTTAGCAAGACACAAAACCCAGAAGTGATAAAGAAAACAATGGAGAGATTCTTAAAAACTTACAATTTTGGATGGCAAGAAACTCCATAATTCAAGTTAAAAATTAAGTTACAGGCTGAGGAGAAATATTCGCTACAAATATCATGGTCAATGGACAGGTACTCACAACATATCAAGAGCTCCTATAAATCAATAAGAAAAAAGAAAATAACCCACCTAAACGAAAAAGCTAAACCATCTCTGTCCAACAGGAATATCATATGAGCTACATATGTAATCTAAAATTTCTCAGTAGCCACATTAAAATTATCTAAAGCAACATGTGTATAATAAATATTTTTATTAGAACATGTTATCAATATAAAAATATTAATGCAGTATTTTATACCCTTAGACTAACTCTTTGAAATCTCTTGTGTATTTTCTGCTGACAGCCCATCTCCGTTCAGGCTAGCACATTTCAAGTGTTTGATAGCCACGCTTGACTCTCGTGGCTGTTGTGTTGGATGGCATGGATCTAAACAGTTCACAAAAGAAGTTTAAATGGCCAACAGACTAAAATATTCTCCACCTCATTTACGGGAAGGAAATGCCAGTGAAAGGAACAAGGAGATTGCACATTTCACCCATCACATTGACAAACCTTGAAAGAAGGCGATTGCTAGAAAAGAAACTTGGGTATGAAGAAGTTTATTATAGAATTGTTTGTAACAGCAAAATGAAAAGAAAGGGGAAAAAATGGGATGGAAGAGAAATAACAGCTCAAGGAGCAGATTGAGTTAAGCATGTTAGATGGCTTCATGTAGTAGGAACTGTAGTGACGAAAGGGAATTATTTGAACTACAAGTGCTGGCATGGAAGGGTCTCTAAGAAATAACAGAAAGAAATGAACTTGTGGGAAATTGTATGTGATAAGTTTATATAACATAAATCATTTTTAGGTTGGTTTGTATATATATGTATGTTTCTAAATGTATTGAAAACTATCTGAGAAGATATAAATGGATGTATGAAAAATAATATTCTCTGGTAGGGGGTGTGGTGGAGAGGATTGTTGATGGGAGTTGGGAGGGTGGAGTTCTCATTCAACAATGTGTAAATTTCTGTACTAGGCATGTATTAGATTTAAAATTGGCAAAAGGTTTCTTATTGATTAATTTATGGCTGTGTTGGGCTTTCCCTAGTTGTGGTGAGCAGGGGCTACTCTTCACTGTGGTACTCGGGCTTCTCAGTGCAGTGGAGCATGGGCTCTAGGCGTACGGGCTTCAGTAGTTGCAGCACATGGGCTCAGTTGTTGTGGCGCATGGGCTTAGTTGTTCCAAGGTATGTGGGATCTTCCTGGCCCAGGGATTGAACCCGTGTTCCCCTGCGCTGGCAGACTGATTCTTAAGCACTGTGCCATCGCACCAGAGACAAAACCCATTCTCCTTGGCACAGCTTAGAAGGACTTTCATCTTTGGCCCACGTTTACTTCTCTTTTCAGAAAATCCCTTAAGAGCTTGGGGCTCCCGAACACAAAATATACACATCAGTTAGTTATTTCCTTGGGCAGAGTCTTCTAGAACCAACAACTAGTTGGTTGACGATGATCATTTACATATCCAGTCTTTGTTCTCAAATTCTCATTTATTTTTTAACCCAGCAGTTGACACAGGTGGTCCCAATTCTGAGTCCTACTTGCTCTACTGTTGGTGTAGGTGGTTGCAGTTCTCAGCGGTGAGTGGCATCTAGAGGGAGGCCATTACAGCTGGCAGCTCAGCAAGCTCTGCCCACTTCCAGATTTCTTGTTATGTGAGAAAAAAAATATAGTATTTAAGCCAATGTAATTAGGTTTGTGTTACAGGCAGCAAATTCAATTCCTAATCAATGTACCTTGAGGAGGAAGAATTGTCTTGTGTTCAGCAGCCCCAAGCTCTTAAGAGATTTTCTGAAAAGAGAAGTAAATATGGGCCAGAGATGAAAGTCCTTCTAAGCTGTGCTAAGGAGAATGGGTTTAATCTGTGGTGCGATGGGGAGCCTCTTAAAAATGAGGCAAAAAAATGATGTTACCAGGTTTGTGTTTTAGAAAACTCTGGTGGCGTTTTAGAGACTAAATTAGAGGTGAGATGGGAGCCCAGGAGACTGAGGAGGAGGCTGCTGTAACAAACCAAAACAAAGGTCCAGGATCCGAGCTGTCCGAGCTGTGATGGTGGGTGTAGGAGTCATTGCTTTATTCCTCCGTCCCATCCTACACACATATATTGAATGCCCACTATTTGCAAGGCACTGGGCTAGGCATTGGAGATTCAGTGGTAAATAACCAAAACAGCCCCTGTGGGCTTATGGTCTAAGCCACGTCAGGGTCCTACTATGTGCCAGACACGTTATGTTCATGATGTCACCTGCTCTTCAAAAGCACTCTGTGTGTGTGTGTGTGTGTGTGTGTGATGGAATGATAGGATGAAGGGCATTATTATTATCCTTCATCACAGATGAAACCCTGAGGACACCAGGGAAGTGTAAGAAAGGGCAGATATGAAGGAGGCTGACGAACTTGATTTCTTCTAACACAGAGTATCGCAGATCTAAGCTGGCCGGCTTTGCTACACATGAGGATTCTCAGACACTTGTACATTTTCAGCGAGTGGTTCCTACAACCCTCGCCCTGCTGGGCAGTCAGCAAACACAGAGTAGCTTCATTTCCAAACCCAGGCTGATTCCACCCCAGCTTTTGTCCTCAAATCAGCTACTTAACGCTTGGCGCTCTCGGGATGCATACTGATGGAGACAAATTATTTTTTAATCTATCCACAGTATCTCCACTCCAGGTAATGTGTCCCAGAAGAATCCCACTTCTACTCACGTGGTTCTTCTTTAGATGTACTTTCCCTTTCTTTACCCTGTTTCTGATCCTTCTCTCACTCCACTGAGGGAACTCTGCAATTCATTTTAGCTGCTTAACTACGAAATCTCCAGCAGCCACTGCACGTCCCAGTAATAAGAAGAGAGAAACTTTGTCTTTGGCCAGCCCCCTAGCATTGTGACAGCGTCCACCAACAGTCTTCCGCTTTTCTCTTAGAGATTCCTTGAGTAATAGATTGTAGTGACCAGCTCCTTAAATTCTTCCCCTTTCATACTTGGCGCTGCGGGCCTTGTGAAGCTGCCTCTTGGAATCTCCCATAGATCTTATGATGAAGATTTTGATACAACCGACCTCTTGCGAGCTCATTAGAAACGATGAGTTGTCCTTTGCGTAGTCCCTCAGTCTGTCCCCTTTCCCTCCCTCCTCGCCCTCCTTCCCCCTCCCCCCCATCCTCTTCCCCCTCTCCGTCCTCCTCCCCCTCCTCCTACCCCTCTTCTTCTTCTTGGTATCTGTTGAATTCCTTTTACTCACTTGGAACCACAATGGAAGCAGCAGACACCAGACCCTACTGGGCTTCCTCTAGCCGCTTCTGCTCTCTGCGCATGCGCTGTCTTCCTCAGCTATCCGTGCATCATTTCCTCCGCGATGACCTCATTCTCAGCACCTTCCCTCCCCAGCGTGAGCCTGCTGGGGTACACTCCACGTGCTGCTGCCCTCCCCAAGCCTCCAGATCTCTCTCCCCAGTCTCACCCCAATTCCTCCACCATCCTCAGTCCTCTCAGAACAAATGTGAGCTCTTTCAGATCACCTCCTCCCTTCCCCAGATAGGCAGCACATTTTACTTTATGCCTTACGTTATTATAATAAATAATACAGAACATCTGGACCTTTATTTCAATTGTTACTTTTATTATTCTAATCTTTCAATCACCTTCAGAAGTCATGAAATGGAGATATTGATTCCCATCTGCCTACCTCATTGATAATTGGGAGACTCAAATTGTCAAAATGATTGTGAAAGTCCTTTAAAAATAGCCAAACTCTGTAGAAATGTGATGCATCCCTTCCTAATGTCTCCCACCTGTCACATGACAGAACTTGTCATCTCACAATATCTCTGTATTAGCACTGGAATCATTCCCACTTTATAGATGAGAAAACAGGCAGAGGTTACCCACAATCAAAAGTCAGACAAATTAAATAACTGGAAAAAACCTCCTATTTCTAGTCATTTCTATTTTATAAACTTCCTATTCTGAAACGTGGAGCTGTAGCAAAATCAGACACAGAAAATGCATGTGGTCTAATTTTGTTCAAATCAACTTCTTTTAGTGCAGCATAGGTGTTACAGTGCTAGCTTTTAAACTCTCAGCAGCTGGATAAAATATCTATGTATGTGCAAATTGATGGAAAACACTAACCAAATATAAGGGCGATTTTGTTGCACATGCTATGATTGCTGGTTTCCAGGACCCAAGTCAACTCCCTCATTCTGAATAGCTGGGGATGTGGCACTACACGGCATCGACTCGTACAAAGTAGAAAAACACTAATTAAATTATTAATATCCACTATGTGATACATTTGAGCATTTATTTGGTAATTCGTGGAATGATATGCTTCTCTGAACACAAATTGAAATGTAGGGAAAATTAAGGAAACTTTAAACCTTTAAAGTCCAGACTAAAACATGCTTTATTGATAAACTCAATCATACATGTTTCAGTCTACCAATAAAAGAAAACCATTTCCTCTAGTTAAAAATGAGTCACTATTCATACTATTTTCTTTTTATGCACTATTTTTCTTTTCAAGATTGCAAAGTTTGCTTTACCTTCCCCCTCCTAAAAAGCCCTATTAATCTTTTTGAGACATTTTGTAGGTAGATTATCATATATTACTTAGATTATTTAAAAACAACCCCCAATAAAACCAAACATCAATCTGTACTAACAAAAATTTTTCCAATAATGATCGATTGATCGCCAATAATGGTTTGTCCAATAGTTTGAGTGATGATCTCTGTAAAAAGCCTTGTATCTTCTTGCTGAACTAAAAAACAAAAACCATTAAGTTCCAGAATAAAAAGAAAGCACAATCTAACAAACAGATCATCAGAGCAGTAAGTCCAGAAATGAAGCCACACATCCAGGGTGAACTGATAGTCAACAAATCACAATGGCAAATTGGTGCAAAAATGATTCTTTTTCAACAAAAGTTTCAAGAATAATTGCATAACCATATGTTAAAAAAAAAAAAGAAGAACTTTGATTCACACCTCACATCATATAAAAAAATTCCCTCAAACAGATGATCGGCCTAAATGTAAGACATAAAACTGTAAAACTTCTAAAAAAAAACTTCCACGAGAAAATATTTGTGACTTTGAGTTGGGCAAACATTTCTTAAATGTGATCCATTAGAGAAAAAAAGGATAAATTGGACTTGATTAAAATTAGGAACTTCTGCTCTTTGAAAGACATTGTTACAAAATTTTAAAAAAACAAACCACACACTAGGAGAAAACATTTGCAAATCACATATTTCACAAAGGTTTTGGATGCAGAAAACATAAAGAACTCTCAAAACTCAATAAGAAAATAAACAGTCCAGTTTTTAAATTGGGCAAAATGAGTTATGTCATTGAAGATACAAATGGCAAACGAGTACATGAAAGACATTCAAATCATGAGTCACTGGCAAAATGGAAATTAAAACCACTATGTGTCCATGAGAGTGGCTAAAATTAAGGATACTGACCATACCAAGTGCTGAGGAGGATGTGGAGTAAATGGAATTCTCATACACTGCTAGTGAGGATGTAAAATGGCACCACTACTTTGGAAAGCATCATATGCAAATATTTATAGCTGCTTATTGGTGATAGTCCTAAACTGGAAACAACCCAAATGTCCATCAACAGCTGAACAGATAAATTGTTGGCTACCTATACCACGATGGAACAAGTACTCAGCATTTCAAAGGAATGAACTACTGATACACATAGCAACACAGATGATTCTCAAAATAATTATGCTGAATGAAAGAAGCCAGGAAAAAAAAATTACACACTTTATGCTTCTACTTATATAACATTCTAGGAAATGCAAATCAATCTATAGTGACTAAAAATCAGATCAGTAGTTGCTTGGGGCTGGGGAGTGAGGAGACAGGCCTGGGAGAGAGGGATTATAAGAGGATGCGAGGAAACTTTTGAGGGTGATGGATATATTCATTTTTTTCTTTTTTTTTAAAATTATTATTTATTTATTGGCTGCATTTGGTCTTTGTTGCTGCACGCAGGCTTTCTCTAGTTGCGGCGAGCTGGGTCTACTCTGGGTTGTGGTGTGTGGGCTTCTCATTGCGGTGGCTTCTCTTGTTGCAGAGCACAGGCTCTAGGCGCATGGTCTTCAGTAGTTGTGGTGCATGGGCTCAGTAGTTGTGGCACATGGGTTTAGTTGCTCCGCGGCATGTGGGATCTTCCTGGACGAGGGATCGAACTCGTGTCCCCTGCATTGGCAGGCAGATTCTTAACCACCAAGCCACCAGGGCAGCCCCCAATATTCATTATCTTAATTGTGGTAATGGTTTCATGGATGGATCCACATGTCAAAAGTTATCGAATTTCCTAGAATTTTATATAACTGGAACCATATAGTATATACTCTTTTTTTTCTGGCTTCTTTCATTCAATATAATTATTTTGAGACTCATCCATGTTGCTGTGTGTATCAATAGTTCATTCCTTTGAAATGTATACTATAAAATATGTGTAGTTTATTGTACATTGATTATACCTCAAACTATAATTTTAAAAAAGCCAGAGCACTTTTTAATATCATGCTATTTAATTTATCTGAGAAAACAGTGTCTGCTCTTGAACTGTAATCTGCAATTTAATAGTCTTTAGCGAAAGTTCGTATATTCATAATTTATTTGACAATTATTTTTGTTCATATGCAGTAAATGATGTCTTTAATCAACATAAATAATTAATTGCTGCTGAAGTATTACTGTTTTCCCTGTACTCTTTTGTCTCTCTCTTTCTCTTGTATTCTTGAATAAAGTAAATCTTTATCCCATATATTAATTCATTCATAATTTATGAAGAGCCCGTGATGTGCTGGTTTCTTGCAGTGCCTGAGAATACAAAATGAGTCCAACGACGATTCTTAGGATTTATTGCCAGCACTGTGTTGTGCAAATATCTGCTAATTTCAAACTATTCTATTTAGGTATTTTCTTGGAAGAGGACACCATGTATTATTTTATTTTTATACTTTTTTGGTCTAGAGACATTCCTATGAAGATGAGGAATGTATTAGACTCTCTACTGCGGGCAAAAGGACAATTATGCAAAGAGAATTAGGAACGTTTACCTGGACCAATAGTACGCTGATGGCCTCCAGGATTCACGAACAGCCTATGGTCTCACTGGATCCCACACTGCTGGGGCCCCGTATAGACAGGCCCCATGAGTGAATGAAGAATAGTGGCCCCATCTGTACCCATCAGGGCTCTCCAGAGAACCAACAGGATAAGATACGGATACAGTTATAGGTTTAGATACAGATTAGATGGAGCACAATATATATTACACATCACATATATGCATAAGGAGAGTTAGTATAGGGATTGGCTCATGTGATTATGGAAGACAAGGCGTCCCGCCTGCTGCTGTCTGCAACCCGAGAACCAGGAAAGCTGGTGTATAATTCAGTCTGAGTCCAAAGGCCTGAGAACCAAAAGCACTCATGTCCGAGGGCAGGAGAAGATGATGTCCCAAGTCCAACAGAGAGACGATTTGCCCTTCCTCCACCTTCCTGTCTATTCAGGCCCTCAAGGGCTTGGATGATGCCTGAATTGGATGATTCCCACGCAGGGAAGGGCTGTCTGCTCTACTCGCCAATTCAAAGGCTCACCTCTTCTGGAAACACCCTCACAGACACACCCGGAAGTCGTACGTTATCTGCCCTCTGGGCATCCCTTCGCCCAGCCACGCTGACACATGAAATGAACCATCACAGCGTCCAAGGCAGGAGAACAGAGGATTGTAAACAAGACACGGGCAGAGGGCTGCTCAGAGGCTGCTGTGAAAAGATGGGGACAGTGTCCTCAGGACCAGCCTTTCCTGCAGGCAAAGGAGGGGCTGTCCCAGAATTTGCGTAGGAGGGCACTGCAGCAAGACTAATTATATATTCCAAGAGAAGAATAAAATAAAGTGTGCTGTCATTCAACTACTAATACCACCAAATAATTTTTAGATATTATGACTAATTAGCCAACTTAATGATTAGAATTAAACTTTTTCTGATACAGAGGCTGCTGTGATGATCTATTATACGAATTATTTTGAAAAACTTAAAAAAATACCTAATGATAACCTATAAGGGAAAGAATCTGAAAAAGAATGTGTATCTATGTACAACCAAATCACTTTGTCATAACCTGCAACTAACACAATACTGTAAACCACCTATACTTCAATTAAAAAAAGAAAAAACAACTAATTAAAAAAATTTAAAAGATAAGGTAAAACCTAAGTCCACCCACAAATATGAAGCTACCATGCATACTGGTAATCTTAGCCTTGATTTTAAAGTAATACTGAAATATTTATAAGCCAAAAATATTTTTAATAAGTGTTATGACTGTAATTTTTAAAAAGATTACAATGCAAGAGGACCATATGGAGACATTAAAAGAGATTTTATCCTAAGCTTTTCTCTGGGTCCCTGTAAATGTTTAGAAAGACTCAGTTGTTGCTACCACATGAACCAAAGTGGCTTCATTGTCCTTCCAATCTCAGGTTGCATGACATGAAATCCAGACTTTTCTCCTACTGTCTACAAGCCAGGGTCAGGCGGTGGGGGATGGAGGGTGGAATTTTGGAAGAAAGGGAGGCTAAAGGAGAAAATAAGGAAAGAGAATAAGAAGAAAAAGATATACAAGGAAGGAGTTGGAGGAGGAAAAAACAGAACAGGTTGAGAAAAATAGAAGAGAAAAAAAAATTGGATGAAGGAGAAAGAGAGTGACGAAAACAATGCGAGAGGAAACTGAAAAGTGAACTGCTGTGCAGACGGAGTGTTTGCATATAATTTGCTTCTGACCTTACGGGTTGGGGCACGGAGACCCAGTGGTTTTCAAGTTTTGCTTTCACTATTACTGTTAAAAAAAGCTAGAAATTCTTATAATTTTCTTTTACTTTCTTCCCAGCCTCTTCTCACTCATCCATGACATTAACGTAGAAAAAAGCAGAAAGAGAGAAAGAAGCAGATAGGCATCTAGTTGCCACAGAGGACACTTGCTGGAGAATGTTGATCTGCAACAGGTGAGCCTGATGCAAAACCTCGTGATGGCAGCAGCTGAGACCACTGCCAGCTTCCAAAGTGTGGGGCAAAGGGATGCAGACATAGCCTCTACTGTACTTGTTTTCTGGGCGGTCATCACCTATCTGCTCCTGACAAGGGTTTCCTTTGGAGAGTCAAACCTCTTGCCAAGCCATCTTTCAGCCAAAACTCCTGTTCCTCTAATTTACAGGAAAAAGAGGAAGACAGAATCCCACCCATCCTTTTCTGGGCTGATTATTTTCCATGTGAAATTAATGAGCTTCCCACAGGGAGGCTAAGTTGCTTTGCTCAGATAACGAAGTTGGACTTTTGCTTCCCACGAAGCCATTTAGACTGGTGTGGATCCCAGCCACCTAGGGACACGGTCTTCCCCTTCTTCCCATGGCGGGAAAGAAGGAATGCTGCTGTGTGATGGAGATCAAAGTTAGACTCAGGTTTCTCCCCAAATTTATCTGCCCATCATTAGCAGGGAAATTTACAGTGAAAAGGTTAATATTCTGTCAGGGCATTTCACACGTGGATCTACAGTTAAGCGTCTTCCGGGGGTGGCCAGTGTTTCACAATATACACCAAAGACGGGGGAGGAAATGGTGGTGACCCTGGACCATCTGGTATCACACACAGTGCTGATCTCGTGGGAAGAGCCCACCTCCCTGTGACGCGGCATCCAGGAGTCTGCACACCTGGTGATCATTAGAGACACACCTTCACACAAGGAGCAACTGACAGAAATACACAGTGAGAGTCTCCATGGTATAAATTCCTCTCTCTACGTCCCACCATCTGGATGTCCTTAAAGTCAGGAGAATTAAAGGCAGAGCAAATAGAAACTACGTAGTTAGGAAAGTCAGAAAATGGGGCGGTTTGTCTACGCAGGCTCACATTTAATGACAGTACCCAAACCATAGGGACTAGAATGGCTTTAGCTTCTTGAGAAAAGAAGGCAGATGGTGAGCCCGTGCTTCCTGCCCAGCTGCAGGGCTCAGCAGACCTGGGCTGAAGAGCAGAGGATTGTAGTAGAGGGTTCAGAGAGACAGGAATAGGACCAGTGGAGGAAAAGTCATGGTGGGTCAATGTCAGGGGCAAGAGTGGCTCTTTTCCACATGTTGACTTGGGCTCTTGGAACGAAAACTTAGAGATTAGTTTTCAGATGATTGAATTAACGTAAAATGTCAGCATTTTTCATTGCTAAGCATGAGTTTTAATCTGAAGGATTCGTCATTTTGCAAGTGAAGATGAACGGGACAGGAAGTAGACATTTTTATATTGATGAATTTTAAGCAAAATGTTTCATTTTGTTTTGTGCCTCACTATGCCCTGGCCATGTCCTAAAAGAGGGTGACACCAGGAAGGAGGGGACCACGACAAATTCTGAAGTGACACACAAGTCACCCTCACCTTCATCTCCATGCAGAGCCAGGGAGTAAAATCACAAACAAAACAAAACAAAACAAAAAAGCCCACAAAACATCCAAGCACCTTATTGTGGAAGGCAGCCGTAACACGAGGAGAAAAGTTCATTCATTCAACAAATATTTATTGAACAACTACTATGTGCATTAGGCAATGGTCTAGCCAGGGAGACAGAGAGCAAAGAAACAAACAATACAGTGTTAGTGAGAAGTAGCAGAAATACAATTAAGCAGAGTGGGGACGAAAGTATAAGGGTGATGCTCTTACATAGAATGGTCAGGTAAGGAAGCCCTCTCTGAATAAATGCCTTTCCAGCTGAGACCTGAAGGAAGGGAGAAGGGAGACGTGTGGGTGAAGGAAACAGCACGTGCAAAGGCCCTGAGGTGGCAGGTATATGCTTGAGGGCAGGTATAAGCATATACAGGATGCCATATGCAGGGCTGGAGAGGAGCTGGTGAGGGTGCACTCATTCACCTGAGGTCCCCCTTCTGTAGTGAAGGACTTGAATGGCAAGAGCTTAATTCCCTAATTAATTGTCCTTCTATCCGAAAGGATTACCGGCAACAAAGCTGGAGAGTGAAGTGACTTACATGAGTTCACCTCCTTCGTTCCTGGCGGAATCAGGATCAGTCTTCTAGAACTGCTGCTGGTCCGCCCCTGGGACCTTTGGGCAAATTAGGAAAAGGTGTCTCTTCCTCTTGGAAATGCCACCCATGCCAGGGTGTGCTCCCTGGGGGGTGGGGCCTGGCCTGGACTGCAGCTCTCACTCGCCTCTTGGGTGTTGTGTAATTGGGCCCGATCTACACAAGGACACGCGTTCATCCACAATCAATGGTTTCCTCCCATCCCACAATACCTCCCTACTAAGGATCCTCCAGGTTCCAAGACATCGGTTTCGGGTTTGAACTCTAGTTAATTCTGATCACACAGCTCATTCTGCAGGAGTTGTGCAGCACGGTGCTTCTTTGAACCCCTGGGCCTGTGATGGAAATGGGGGCTGGGAGGAGAGACCAGGAAGCTTGGCCACAGGTGGAGTGTGAGATGGGTATTAGTTTTCTGTTGCTGCTGTAACAAATTACCACAAACCTACAGGCTTAAAACAACAGTCATTATCTTGAGTTCTGGAGGCCAGAGTTCTAAAATTGACGTGTGGGCAGAGCCTCCTAGAGGCTCCAGGGCAGAATCTACTTCCTTGGCTGCTCCAGCTTTCAGGGGCGCCTGCATGCCTCGGCTTGTGGCTCCTTCCTCCCCTCCAAGGCAGTAGGAGGGCATCGTCACATCTCTCTCTTTCTGCCCCCTTACCTCTCCTCCTCTGACTCTGACCCTCTTATAACGGCTCTCATGACTGCACTGGGTCTGCCTGGAAAATCCAGCACAATCTCCCCATCTCAAGATCCTAAATTTACCAACATGTGCAAAATTCCTTCTGCCACATTAAGCAACAAGGCAGCTTCCAGGGCTGCGGATGTGGACGTGTTGGGGGCATCCTTTCACCCACCCCCACGTGTAATAAGAGAGTGCACTCACGGAAAAGGCCCTTGCTCAGCACTGCTCCTGGCCTCTAAATTTCTTTCAGAGACTCATTCTCTCTCTCTCTTTTTTTTTTAAGTCTTTATTGAATTTGTTACAATATTGCTTCTGTTTTATGTTTTTGGTTTTTTGGCCTTGAGGCATGTGGGATCTTAGCTCCCTGACCAGGAAGTAAACTCATACCCCCTGCATTGGAAGGCAAAGTCTTAACCACTGAACCACCAGGGAAGTCCCAGAGACTCATTCTTCACCCATTGATGACTTTCTGATTTTTCAAGAGGTCACTGATAAAATATAAATGCCTGCTATGAAGGGGGCATTAGTGCAGTATAAGCCCCAAACCTCATATTTCCCAGTTTTTGCTAAGAGCTAACTTACTCTTTTTTTTTTGCTCCAAAAATTTAGTTTATTTTTAACATTTGAGAAAAAGTGTTATTTCCATTTGTCAGAGTAAGTTGCTCTTGTCTTCCCTATCTAGAGTCGGTAATAGAATCAAAGAGAGCTAACTTATTCTTTAGAAAGAGCTCATGACCAGGAATCTAAAATTCTAGTCTTTGATTAGCTATAAACCACAGAAATTGCCTTTAATGTGTTTGTGTCTCATTTTCCTCATGATATTGAGGAAATAATAGCTGCCCTCCCTAAACCATAGGGCAGTGTGTGGATGACATTTAAACCTGTACAGGAGAGCCCTTTGAGAAGTATAACAAACTAGATAAGTTAGTATTCCTCCAGGGACAAATCTTTGACATTTATCCCGGGTCTCTGCCCATCATCACTACAGAAATCAGTGGGAAAACTGCAAACCAGCCCAGGGTCAGTGCTGGCCATAGTATCAGCATGAGGTTATAGAAAGGGGCAGGGAAAATAAAGCCAGGCTGCCTTTAAAATTTCAAAAGGCAGTCATTTCTTTTAAAAAAATTTTTTATTGATTGATTGATTTGGCTGCATCAGGTCTTAGTTGTGGCACACAAGCTTCTCTCTCTAGTTGTGGTACGCAGGCTTTAGAGCATGTGAGCTCAGTAGTTGAGGCATGCAGGCTCTCTAGTTGTGGCTGTGGCTTAGTTGCCCTGAGGCATGTGGGATCTTAGTTCCCCCGACCAGGGATCAAATCTGGGTCTGCTGCATTGGAAGGCGGATTCTTAACCACCGGACCACCAGGGACGTCCCAAGGCAGTAATTTCAAGGCAAATGAGGTTCTTGAGGGAAATGGTCATAGTTTCAGGGTTGACATTAGGAGCCACTTTATTTTTTTTTTTTTTAAATACACCCTGACTTTATTTACTTATTTATTTAATGTATTTATTTATATTTTTGGCCGCCTTGGGTCTTTTTTGCTGTGCACAGGCTTTCTCTAGTTGTGGTGACCGGGGGCTACCCGTCATTGCGGTGTTCGGGCTTCGCATTGCAGTGGTTTCTCTTGTTGTGGAGCACGGGCTCTAGGTGCGTGGGCTTCAGTAGTTGTGGCATGCAGGCTCAGTAGTTGTGGCGCACGGGCTTAGTTGCTCCACAGCATGTGGGATCTTCCCGGACCAGGGATTGAACCTGTGTCCTCTGCGTTGGCAGGCAGATTCTGAACCACTGCACCACCAGGGACGTCCCAGGAGCCACTTTAAAATTCCCACAACTGGGATGCAAATCAGCAATGGCTGGCCCTTCATTCTGTGCCTCTGCCTCCCTCCCCCCGCCTCTGCCCAACCCCCAGCTCCCGGAGGCTGCAGACAAGGCCAGTTTCAGGAACCACACAGCTACTTTGTTCTTAAAGTATTAAACACTCACCTTAGGACTCTAGAAAAGAAGGAAAGAAAATCATAAAATCCTAACAACACCAGCGTGCAAAAAATCAAGGTGATTTACGAATGAACAAGTTAGAAGCCAGGGAGTATCTTAGACTTACAGCCCCATGCCAATGGGGCTCCTTTAATAAGAAAAACTGCCTACCAAAGTAGATGACACCTGAAATGTTCTTCAAGAAAAACAACACAAATGAATGCAAGAAAAAGAATAAGAAAAGCCATGGAATAGATGAAATAAATGAGACCGTTACAAACACTTGAATATATATTTTCATGCAGACAAATGTTCTTTGCCAAAAATTGACAACAGAAGAGATGCAAAATGGGAACAGACCAAAGAGGAATGCACTTCCCTGGCCTGGGTCCCATTAAATCCTCCCGCGAACGTTCGAGAATGCTGTTTGCATCTCTGCACCCTGAACTCCTACCCTCTGCTTCCTCCTTTCTTTTATCCACCCTGTTCCCCCCACCCAGACCCCTTCCTGGATCCCCACCCCTGTTCCATCCGCCCCTCCCAGACCACTCGTGTGCCTTGTGGACCTCAGGGTCAATTCTGAACATGCTGCCCTATAAGCTAATGTATTTTCAATTAGTTACTTATGAAATGATGGTGTTTATCATGAGCAAAACAGACCAAAACTCCTGTTCTCTGAGAACTTACAATTTTAGTGGAGGAAGGCTGGTGGTTCTAATACCTCCTGGAGTGATAAGGGGAGAATGTCTGCCTGAATTGCCCTCATCAGCTACAAGATGGATTTTCTTCTGCCTCCGTCCATCACTGGATTTTCCCAAGATTATGTGACACACCTTGTTCTGATTATCTGAACTAAAAATAGACGTAGTCATGAATTTAGTCCTCATAGCAAAGCTACCAGGTAGATATCACAACGTCATCATCACTTTTTTTTTTTTTTTTACAGATGCAGAAGCTGAGATGCAGAGAGATCAAGAACTGTCTCCCAGCTCGGGAGGGGCTGACCTGGGATTTGAACCAGACCATCTGTCTCTGGAGCTCGTGCACTTTATCACAACAGGTCTGTCTACACTTCAGACCAAAGTCATCTCACACAGACTCCTTCCACGAGCCTCCTCGGCACTTCAAAATTTCTATGTATTTTCAGTCTTCTCCATATTTGTTCAAAAATTTTCACTCCTCTTGCCAAGTCTCCTCCCTGCAGCTGCCCCTTTTTTGCACCTTCAGAGACCTTTCACACCTCTAGGGGTACACCCCTCTGTGACCTCTGTAAAACATTCATGAGTATGAATGAACACGCTTTCTTTCTGTCCTGCTCAGGACACAGACCTTCGCTGCCTGGCCCCGAGGCATCTGTGAGCCGTGAAGGAGATTAAGATTGGTATCAAAGGAATGGTAGCACTTCCTAAAGGGCTGAGAGATAACTTTCTTTTTTTTTAATTGGCTGCATTGGGTCTTTGTTGCTGCATTGCTGCACGTGGTCTTTCTCTAGTTGCAGTGAGCAGGGGCTCCTCATTGTGGTGGCTTCTCTTGTTGCGGAGCATGGGCTCTAGGCATGTGGGCTTCAGTAGTTGCAGCACACGGGCTCAACAGTTGTGGCGCACAGGCTTAGTTGTGGGATCTAACGTGGGATCTTCCTGGAGCAGGGATGGAACCCATGTCCCCTGCATTGTCAGGCAGATTCTAAACCACCTAGGAGATCACCCTCTGACACACAAAATAGGATTCTGCCTCGATTCCTCCCCATCTCACTACATTTAACCAGCCGGCTCCACGGGGCCAGCTGTTCAAGTTCTCCTGTTGTGTGGGGGGAACCCCAGTCAGAGAAGGCTTAGCAGAGCTCCAGGGAGGCAGAGTCAGAGGAGGAGAATAAGATTTAGGGGACTGTGAGAAGAGGGTGGTTGGAAGAAACAGAGCCGGCAGACCCGGGTCCTAGTCACTCCCTTTCCAGGCTCCATCCAGGAAGAAGGCAGGAGCGGAAAAGGACTGGCCACTGCCAGTTGCCCATCCAGGACCCGGGAAGCCGTCTCTCCGTCCCACTGCCCCACCGCGGGCCTCAAACACCATCACACACCACCTTAGTTCTCCTGCCTGTCTGATCTCCTCTTGTAACACTTTACCTTCCCTATCACTTTTCCCAACTCCCTTCCTTCCTTCCTCCTTTCAGGGTCTGTTCTGCAAAGTTTTGTCCTCCACACTCTGTCTTTCCTTTTGTGATCTCCCTCTTTTCTTACGATATTAATGGTCACCTCCAGGAAGATGTCTCCCAGACCCATATATCTGGTCAAAACTTAACTTCTGAATTTCCGTGCTTTATCTCCTGACCCTCTTACTTCCACCTGATCTTCTTGTCTGTAACTCCCACTCAATACAGTTAAAACTATATACATTCCTTGCTGTCTCCCAGATCATTCTTCCTGCTTTCCTGTGGCTAATGGTTAATGGCATCACCATTCTTTGTGGATTTCCCTAGTTTCCATTTTGAGGGGAGATCCTCAAAACATCTCACACATGTGTGCAATGCCTTGGTGCAGCACCTAACACAGGCAGTGATTACTGCATGCCGGACACTAAGCGCTTCCCGTGTGCTAGCTCATTGAATCCTCATAAGGACCCTATGAAATTGCTGTTACTATCACTGCACTTGAGAGCTATGGAAACTGAGGCAGAGAGGTTAAGGTCACACAGCTAGTAAATAGCAGACACTGGGATTTGAATCCAGGCTGCCAGGTCTGGACTCTGTACTCTTAATCACCACACTATCCCAGGTCTCACTAGACAGTAAGTGAAAAACTGATACAAAGTTGTACGGATCACATAATCACAACTGTGTGAAACAAACAAGCAAACAAAGAATCTAAGTAACTAGATAGAGAAAAAAAACTAGAAGGAAATACGCCCAGCTACTGATTATCGTGGGTACAGAAAGGACTGAGCGGTTTTATTTTCTGTCCTCCACTGTTTTGATTTTCCACATTTCCTCTTATAATGTTTATCATGAAAACTAATACATTTTACATTTCATTTTTAAATGACTGCAATACATTGAGAAGTGGAAAATACAATTGCAGTGTACTTGCCTCTCCCCCGCAGAACGATAATTTACACAGCTAAATCCTCCATCCCACTTCCCCATCCTGGCCCTTATCTCTCACCTACATATTGACTCTTATTTGTATAACCATCCTACATGCCAGATCAATCTTCTTAAGACAATATTTTCTTTATATCACTTCCCTATTCAAGAGGTTTCTTTCTTCCTGTTACTCATGGAATTCAATTAAACTCTTTAGCCTGGCCTTAAATTTGTCCAAGATCTGGTCAAAGAAGGTTACTTCTTTGGAGGCTTTTCTTCCACTTTTTTCCCTGTATGTTTCCTAGGACTCACGCAGCCCCACTTCAATCCTCTGCCTGGCTCTTTCCTCGCTCCAGGCAGCTCCAAGGTGACCCTGATCAAGTGGATCAGCTGCCTGAGCCCAGCTTCTGAAGTGGTTTGGAATTAGCTCCCGCCTCCCATGGCCGATGCCCGCTGACCTGGTCAGACCTCCTGGGCTGCTGAGCACAGCCCTGCCCGGGATCCTGCAGGGCTAGGAGCCCAAGGGCACCTCAGCATTGCCAGCCCTCATTCCAGATGTGCTCTCAGCCTAGTGTGTGGGCCCCTCTGCCCTGCATTTCCCTCTGTCTTCTGATGACCTGGTGTTCTGCACAACTCCGGCCAGATTTAACCTGGACCCCACCCAGCCCTCTTGACTTACTGGATGAACAGCTAGATTTCCCAGCACAGACGTCTGCCTGCTGAATTAGACCTCCTTAAATCATCTGACTCCCGCCTGAGGACCCTGGTCCTGGAGGTGACCAACTCCTTCGCTGTTCACCTTGACCCCAGGCTCTACTGCCTCCCCTTTCTTCGAAACCTGCTCTGTCATCCCCCGTCAGCCTTGTGTTGCCAAAACGTCACATAAGGCACCTGGGAGTCTTTGAGATTTGACAATTTCTGCCCAAGAAAAATCCCCCTCAATCTTTTCTGTCCTTTAGCCTTTGGTTATACTGTTCCTTTTGCCCAGAACCTCAGGTGAACATGAAGTTCCTACCCATCTTTTTTTTTTTATTGTGGTAAAATATTTATAATATAAAATTGACCATTTTAACCATTTTTAAGTTTCCAATTCAGTGGCGTTTAGTACATTCACAGTGTTGAACAATGATTACTTTATCCATTTCCAGAACTTTTCATCACCCCAAACCAAAACTGTCCCCATTAAACGCTAACTCCCCATTCCTCCTTCCTCCCAGCCCTGGCAACCACCAGTGTACTTTCTGTCTATGAATTTGCCTTTCCTAGGCTCCTCATACAAGTGGAATTGATAGAGATAGAGTGGGATAATTAAATAGTTTAGAAATCCCACTGGAGGGTTAAAAACAGAAAAGGAATTTTAAGAGAGTTTGGGAGACTGTTGTAAGCTCATGACCACTCAGGAAAAGAATCCAGTAACCTAGCAACAATCTACTCTACCTTGAAGGAGGACCAGGTGCTTCCAAGTGCCAGGCGCAGGCAAGCCACCAACCCTGATAGTTAAAACACAAAACAATAGATATGCAGTCTGAACCTTGTTACAGGAAGTCAGGGAGTTAATGGTCCTTGAAGAGTAGCATTTCTGCATGTAGCCAAGACAGAAAAATAGGTGAAAGGGGACATTATACAGAAACCTGAGATAAATTACCATATTTTAGTACATGTTACGACCCTCTTTGCTAATATACCTATAATTGAAATAGTGCCATGACAGTCCCAGCTAAATCAAATAGGGTCAAAGGAGGAACTGATGATGCAAGCCTGGACGTCTGCCCAAGAATGAGGAAGAAGATGGTCTTCTCCCCTCTCCCCTCTCTCTTTGATTATAAAAATGTAAAAATGTAGCCCTCTCTGTTCTTGGGGTGCACGCCCTTGCTTCTCTCACCAGCATCTTATGCTAATAAACTCACTCTTTGCCTATCGCTTTGCCTCATGCTGAATTCTTTCTGTGACGAGACAAAAGAACCTGAGCTTCAGTAAGTCCTGACACCAGGCGAATAGTTTCAATTAAAAGACAGTGGGTTCAAGGAACTTCCCTGGTGGCTCAGTGGTTAAGACTCCACACTCCTAATGCAGGGTGCCCAGGTTCGATCCCTGGTCAGGGAACTAGATCCTGCATGCTGCAACTAAGAGCACATGCCGCAACTAAGAAATCCCACATGCCTCAACTAAGACCCAGCACAGACAAATACATAAATAATAATAATAAAAAAAAGACAGTGGGTTTGAGTCCCAGTCCATGGATTTGAGTCCCAGTCTGAGTTTTGGCTGGGTTCAAGTCCCAACTGAGCAGGAGTGCAGTTTCAGAATAATATAATATTTGACTTTTTGTGTCTTGCTTGTTTCACTCAGCATAATGTTTTCAAGGTTCATCCCTGTCATAACAGACTCTCCTTCCTTTTTATGGCTGAATACTATTCCTCTTAATGGATCTACCACATTTTATTTATTCATTTGTGTATTAATGGATTTACCTATCTTTTAAGATCCATTTTTTAATTGTTACTGAGGTATAATTGATTTACCATGTTGTGTTAGTTTCAGGTTAACAGAATAGTGATTCAGTATCTGTGTAGCTTCTACTCCATTATAGGTTATTACAAGATAATGGGTATAATTCCCTGGGCTTGTTATACCCCTGCTGCCTACCTATTTTATATAAAGTTGCTTGCATCTGTTAATCCCATACCCCTAATTTGTCCCTTCCCCCTTCTTTCTCCCCTTGGGTGACCACAAGGTTGTTTTCTATAAAGGTCCAGGGACTTCCCTGGTGGTGCAGTGGTTAAGACTCTGTGCTCCCAAT
This sequence comes from Hippopotamus amphibius kiboko, assembly GCF_030028045.1. Taxonomy (NCBI): domain Eukaryota; kingdom Metazoa; phylum Chordata; class Mammalia; order Artiodactyla; family Hippopotamidae; genus Hippopotamus; species Hippopotamus amphibius. The sequence continues at coordinate 135,435,456 of NC_080189.1, read as the reverse complement.
GCAGGGGGGATTTGACCCCTGGTCAGGGAACTAAATCCCACATGCATGCCGCAACTAAGAGTTCACACACCACAACTGAGGAGCCAGTAAGTTGCAACTAAGGAGCCCACCTGCTGCAACTAAGACCCAGCACAACCAAATTAATAAATAAATACTTTTAAAATCTTCTTAAAAAAACATGCATCCTAAATGTCACATCCTCCACTGTCTCCACTACCCAGGAAATAACTGAGAAAGGACCGTCTTCCTACCCCCACGATGCCCGCACAGTGCCTTCCACCGAACAGACACCCAGCAGATACTTAATGTGTTGAATACAAGAATGAGAAGTTAATAAGTGAATATAACAAACACAACTAAGAATGCTTTATTTTTTTCTACCTTTCTATTGAAAATAACTAGTGTTTACTTACCAATTTCTCCAATTTTTTTATTTAAAGAAGAGTCCTTTCAGGAAGCACACATATGCTATCTGTATATCATCTTGCCAAAAGTAAAACTCCATTGTGATCATCTAACTATCTATTATCTAAATGTTCTATTAAGTTGAAATAAGCCAATGCATTTTGCGAGGAGAGAAAACTGACCCCGTGAGTGTTTATTTCCAGAGTTTTACTTGACTGTGTGATCAGATATCTGATCTTTGATAAGGGGTGAGTTTAATTCTCAGACAGCCTCCTGAGAAGTCACACTCTTGGCAAAGTTATTTAATCATGGAAAAAGAAGCAGCCACGGGTTTACTGCATGGAATTCAAAACCTTGCCTAATATGGGTGCCGCTCTACAAAGCTTCAGATTTCACAGAACAAGTCTTCCCCAGAAACACCCAATGACACATGTTAAACAGTTTTTAAAAGTTTATCAGAGAGCAAACGTGTGAAAGAAAGAGGGGAAGGCCAGCGACTATTTATCAATAACTGGAAATAGACACCATTCTCTGTGCATTCAACCCCACGAATCATCTTCTGAGCTGAAAAAGTAAATGTGAAAAAGAATCCCAAAAGCAGTTTAAAAGATCTTAAGAAAACAAAACAAAAACAAAACAAAAAAACTTAAGCAAGTGGACAGAGGAGAGAATTATGTTGGAATGTCCACCTCTGCCTTAACTATAACTCTGCAATCCTGTAATTATCTCAGGAACTCCAGGCAAAGACCAAGCACGGACCGCTGCCTGTGTCGGCAAACACAGGGGACTGATATTTTCTGCTCCTTTTCCCAGGGTTGAACTTACTGTATAAGGTACTAGGCTGCCATCTGCTGGTTCTCCACCAATATTGATGGGAAAGAAAGGGTAAAATTCATAGAGCCCCCCTCCTCTTTTTACCTCCTTCTCTTTGGGGGATCATCTCCCAGAAGACACCACGGTAAACCTCAAGAAGGATGTGCAGAAGCCTTTCTCTTGGTACCTGGCAGTGGACTTTAGCCTCTGAATTCTAGAAAGACTCTTGAGTAAACAGGCAGGACACTCTAATTCTATCGAGTGGTAACCAAGTCCTCTAAGGCCTAGAGAATTCAGAAAACAAACAAATCATGTTCTGGTTTCATAGCCCTGATATTAGAGTTTCGAGGGGGCGGTGGGTTGTGCGTGAAGCATGAGACGCAGGAGTCAAACCAGAGAAAATTACCTCACCCTCAAATTCAACAGTGTTTCACCTGCTGCTTTTCTGTGGAATGGGATCAGCAGCAGGGCATGGACAGATTTTTCCAGCTGGAATCTGGGATGTGTACCGTCAAACAGGAGTTGGGTACCATTCCATCTGGGTCATTCTCTGGGATTCAGACCCAGGAGTTGGACCTGCACTGGGCAACGCAGTAGCCACCAGCCACAGATGGACGCTATGCTCTTGAAATGGGGCCGGTCTGAACTGGCTTTTGATGTAGGTATAAAATACTCACTGAATTTCAGAGACCTAGCATGAAAACAAGAATATAAAATATCTTGCTAATTATCGATATTGCGTATATATTGAAGTGATAACATTTTGGATATACTGAATTAAATATTAAAATGCATTTCCTCTGTTTAATTTTTTCAATGTGTCTTCTAGAAAAAATTTAAATTACACACGTGGCTCAAGTTATTTTTCTACTGGACTGTGCTGAGTTTGACAAACAATTATGGCCAATGTTTTCTGAAAGCTTACTGGGTCCTAAGGGTTACTTCACGTGTATTATGCTAAGGGTTTTATAGACTCTGGTTTTTCCTCTAATCCTCATAATAGCAGTATTAGAAATATATATGTATTAACATTCCAATTTCACAGGTTGGGACACTGAGACTCAGAGACAATTCGGAACAAGGCTACACAGTTGGTGTGACTGTCCCTTAATCATCTGGTGGCCAAGTGATTAAGAAGTCAAGTCCAGGCTGGTCTTACCCACGAGGCACAGACCCTGCAGCCGGGATCTCCTTGGTGTCGCCTCTGATGAAGTCCATTCCTTGCTCTCATTCCCTGATCTGTCCTGTGGCTTTTGTCATAAAGCCTTTTTTCCCTTCTGTCGGACCACCTTATTATAAATTCTCAAGTCAGGTAGAAAGAGGTTTTCCTCCCTAACACATTTTCCTAGCCCCATATTAAATAACACATTTAGAGGTGGAATGGTGTATAAAGGTAAATTCTTTCCAACTACTCCTAATTTTTGACCATCTTGGCTTTCCGTGTCTCAAGGTATAAAGTTTCTCAGACATTATAAATCCTGGAGAAAGTGCTCTAAGAGGTTTGAGACGCAAACAGATTTTCCAGATTTGCCTGGAATTTTTTTAGCTTTTCGCAAAGAAAGAAAATTCTGTTTATGCCAAAGCACTAGGCAGAATTTCTATAAGCCTCAAAACCTTCCGTTACTTGTGTACATGACGGCCACACACACACACACGTACACACACCTGCAGAAGGTCATTTATAATCTCTCCCACATGGAAATTAGGCTTTTTTTTTTGTTTTTGTAAAACAAATCTTAAATTTCTAAGATAAGTAAGAGCTATTATTTCTGGAGTAATTATTCAGAAATGGATAAATTTAATTTCTTCCCCTTGTCCAAATACTTCCTGCGCTGCCTCTAATTTTTTTTATCCTTTCTAGTTGTGAAGTGCCAAGAACTTTTTAGCAGTGTCTCGCAGAGCAAAATCCAAACAAATCCTACATTAAGTAACATAGTTTTCAAGTGCAAGTAGAGAAAGCAAAGACTAGATTTTGTAAGACTTCTGCATCCACCCACCCACCCATCCACCCATCCACCCATCCTCCCATCCACCCACCTATTCATCCATCCATCCACAAACCCACCCATCCACCCATCCATCTACATACCCACTCACCCACCCACCCATCTATCCATCCATCCACACACCCACAACCCACGCATCCATGCATCCATGCATCCAAGCATCCATGCATCCACCCATCACCCACCCATACCAGGCATGGAGAATAGAGATTCAACAATAAAACCGAACTCAACCCTGACCTCATGGAGCTTATACTCTTACAGGAAAGGCAGACCATAAACAAGGAAGCAAGCAAATAAAAACTACAAATTGAGACAGGTCCCATGAAGGAAGCAAATAAGATGCAGAGACAGAGGGTAGTCTGGTCAAAGAAGGCCACTGCTCTGTGGGAGCTGGTGGAGGAAACGGTGCAGTGTCCCAGCAGAAGGAACTCCAAGTACCGTCAAGAGTGTGCAGTTTTAGGAAAGTGGTGTGAGTGCTGACGGTACAGTGAGTGAAGGCCAGTGTGTAGGAGCTAAGGTAGAAGCAGCAGGTGTGGGAGAGCTCGCCCAGGGAATTCAGGGAGAGCGAGGAGGTTGGGTTTATTCAAAGCTCTGTGGGAAGCTACTGAGGGTTTCTAAGTATATGAGGGACACATTCAGATTTGTATTTTTTAAAGGATACTCTTTAAAATAATGGTGGACAATGAGGTATCACCTCACACCAGTCAGAATGGCCATCATTAAAAAATCTAGAAACAATAAATGTTGGAGAGGATGTGGAGAAAAGGGAACTCTCCTGCCCTGTTGGTGGGAATGTAAGTTGGTACAGCCACTATGGAAAACAGTTTGGAGGTTCCTTAAAAAACTAGAAGTAGAACTACCATATGACCCAGCAATCCCACTACTGGGCATATAGCCAGAGAAAACCATAATCCAAAAAGAAACATGTACCATAATGTTCATTGCAGCACTATTTACAATAGCCAGGACATGGAAGCAACCTAAATGCCCATCAACAGATGAATGGATAAAGAAGATGTGGCATATATAGACAATGGAATATTACTCAGCCATAAAAAGGAGTGAAATGGAGCTAAATGTAATGGGGTAGATAGACCGAGAGTCTGTCATACAGAGTGAAGTAAGCCAGAAAGAGAAAAACAAATACTGTATGCTAACATATATATGGAATCTAAAAAAAAAAAAAATGGTACCGATGAACCCAGTGACAGGGCAAGAATAAGGATGCAGATGCAGAGAATGGACTGGAGGACACGGGGTTGGGGGGGTGGTGAAGGGGAAGCTGGGACAAAGTGAGAGAGTAGCATAGACATATTTACACTACGAACTGTAAAATAGATAGCCAGTGGGAAGTTGCTGTATAACAAAGGGAGATCAACTCGATGATGGGTGATGCCTTAGAGGGCCAGGACAGGGAGGGTGGGAGGGAGCTGCGGAAGGGAGGGCATATGGGGATATATGTATAAATACAGCTGATTCACTTTGGTGTACCTCAAAAGCTGGTACAAGAGTGTAAAGCAATTATATTCCAATAAAGATACTAAAAAAATAAATAAAATAAAATAAAATAAAATAAAAAGTGGTGGAAACTAGACAGACGAGGCAGGCCAGGGAGCGTTCCTGACCTGGGGCATCCTTTTCCCCCCTGACATCACTCTTCCCCAGGTTTGCACTGGGAACAACTGTGTTCCACCAAACTCCCAGATGGCTCCACTTTTCTTTTCCAGGTTAAAATCTTTTCATTTTCTTTCTTGCTGTTTTTGTTTGCTTTCCATCTGCACACCTAGATTCTTTAAACTCTTAAAAGAATACTTCTTTCCTGGGGCCTGTTAAACATCTGCATGTGATGTAACGGAGACTGCAGCCCTGGCCCCAGGTGTGCCCGGGGTACCGAGGACCCAGCACAGGCCCAGCATAGGCTTGGAGCCTTGGAAACTCTTCCTGCAGCGTCTCAGGGCTTCTTACCGCCAAGCACTCTAGCTTGTCAGCAAAGGTCTTTTCACGATGATGATGAAACAGTGCTGTGATCCTGACAGGAGCTTTGGAGGACACCCCCTGCCTCCAGTACAGGTCCAGCCCCAGAGGGACCTTCCCTGGAGCAGAGGCTCACACAAGCCCTGTCCACATCCCCCTGGGGCTGACTTCAGCATCAGTGTGCTTGCCCGGGTCTCGGAGGCCCCAGGCTCCCTGCGGGTCATCCCTGGGACTGTCACTCCCCACCACCTCCTTAGGGTGCTGATTCACAGGATGGATGGCGGTGACACCTTTCTCAAGGACTGGAAATACTTCTCACCCTGGAGATTTTCTGCTGCTCTGAGCCCCAGGGGCCGCCCTGCAGGCACCCCCCGGGGGTCCTCTGGCTTCCAGCTGGGTTTGGCCAGCGAGGACCCCGGAAGGAGAGGAGAGGGAGGAGAATGGGGTCCGCATTCTTCCTCCCCCTCTTCCTCCCAGGAGGGGGCCCAGGGCAGACTGCCCCCATCCTGCCCCCACCCCCAGCACATGGCCCGCTTGGTTTCTGCTCCCTCCCGATGGCCCCCAGGCTGAAGGACGGTCGTGGCACCCCTGCTGTTACGGGGCGCCATGACTGTGGACCCCCTACTCCTCACCTTTATCCCTTTACTAAATGCTCCTCCAACTACCCCAGGTGGAATGTGCTGCCTCTTTCCTGACAGACACAACGTTCTCCTTGAGGGTCCCTCTTGCCCTCCCACTGACAGGATGTAACGACTCCGACCTCTGACCTTCGAGAGAGTGACCAATGTCTCTCCCCACCCCCTTGCTCCTTTCAGCAGGACAGTCCTTCCCGACAGGACCACTCCTTACCCTCCCAGGACTGTAAGACCCCTGAAGTCATCCCCACTGAGCACCAGCAGCACAGAGAAACAAAGTAGCCCCACCAGCACCCATGGCTATCCGTGCTGTTCATTCTCCTTCAGTCTTAGTGAAGACAAAGATTGGGGTGTGTACATTAACCCCTAAAAGCACAGCAATAATATGCAAAGAGACGCAAATATGGTGAACATGTTATTATCCAAGGATAGTGATGACAGCTAATCGGCAGGTGCTGGGCTAAGTACTTCACATTATTAACTCCTGTAATCCTCACAAAGTTCTTAAGAGACAGGGACTACTGTCATCCTCATTTTATAGGAGAGAAAATCCAGACACAGAGCAGTTACATAACTTACCCAAGGCTATACAGCCTGTAAGTGGCCGATCTGGAATGTGCACCAAGGCTGGTTGGCTATAAAGTTGACACTCTTAACCACAATATTGTAAATAATTAAAGTCTGCTGGGAAATTTTAGGAGGGAATCCTGCAGCCCATGCTTAAAGTTGGTTAAGAGAAAATAAATACCAGAAGCCTATATAAGCAGAAAAGGCAGAAGATAGATTGCTTAGGGTGTTGAAAACAAGAGATTTAAAAATACTGTCGAATAATCTGACATTAGAACATTGGGTTAAGGCAAAAGGCACACTTTAAGTTCTTTTAATTGTTCACTTTGATAAAACAAACTTAGATTGAAAATAGGTTGTTGAGGAAGATAATTAGATCCCCTCAGATGCTTGCTTTTTTTAGAAGGGTGTGTATTCATTTATAGCAACAGCTCTCCAACTATAGTGTAACCACAATTGCGGGCTGTCAGATATGAAGACCCTTGGGCCCCACATCCAACCTCTGAATAGGAATCCCTGAGGCATCCTCGTAGGCAGAAGGATGGTCTCCCAAAGGCGTCCACATCCTAACCCCCGAAACCCGTCAATATGTTTCCTTACATGGCCAGGGGGACTTTGCAGATGTCATTAACCTGAGGATCTTGAGATCAGATTATCCTGCATTGTCTGGGGCAGCCCAACCTACTTACAAGCGTCCTTATAAGTGAAAGAGGGAGTCCAAGAAGTAGATGTCACAACAGAAGCAGAGGACAGAACCAAGGGATGCCAGTGGCCTCTAGAAGTTGGAAACGGCAAGGAGAGTGTCTCCCTAGACTCTCCAGAAGTCACACACCTGCCTGACCCATCCTCCACTCCTGACCTTCAGACCCGTAAGATGACACATTTGTGTTGCTTTAAGTCTCCAGGTTTGTGGTCATTTGTTACAGCTGCAACAGGAAACTCACACAGACAGTTCCCGACTTACCATGATTCCACTTAGGAATCGACTTAGGATGGTGTGAGAGTGATTCATATTCAGTAGAAACTGTACTACTTCTAATTTTGAATCCCACTCTTCTCCCAGGCTAGCGACACGCAGTATGATACGCCCTCAGGATGGGGCAGCAGCAGGGAGACGGAGCTCCCAGCCAGCCAGGTGATTAGAAGGGGACACGACCCTTACACTTATAGCCATTCTGCTTTCCACTCTCAGTACAGTAGTCGATAAATCACATGAGATAGTCAACACTTTATTATGAGGGTGAGTCAAAAATTATCTGCACTCTGGTTACATTAAAATTTCTATTGGCCACACTGTCTTATTAGTGCTTTCTGTTCAAGGCTACTGTCTCTCCAGTCATTGCTGTGCAGGTGTGAACGTGTTACATCCGTTCACTTGTAACTGCAGTGTGAGCAAAAATGGATGGCCCACTTGTGATTTGCACAAAAGAAGAGCAGTGTGCAGTGACTTGTTTTTTGTGGTCTGAGGGTGTACCTGGTGCCGTTATTTATCAAAGACTGTGCGCAGTATGGAGAAAGTGTTTTGTCACTAAGAAGTGTACATGAATGCACAGAGAAGTTCAAGGAAGGTTGCACAAGTGTTAGCCGTCAAGAAGGAGCGGGACATCTGTCCACGTGAAGATGTGAAAACAGTGGTGCATTCGTGGCTCACAGCTCCATCTAAAACATTTTTTAATGAGGGAATACGAACGCTTGTTGACAGATGGACAAAGTGTATTGAAAAGTAAGGAGATTATGTCGAAAAATGACATATTTGTCTTTTCTGAAAGTTAGTTGAAATAAATTCTACAGCCACAGTGCAGATAAATTTTGACTCACCCTCGTATAAAGCAGGCTTTGTGTCAGATGATTTTGCCCAACTGCAGGCTAATATGTGTTCTGAGCACACTTAAGGCAGGCTAGGTGTATTAAATGCATTTCCAACTTACAATATTTTCACCTTTTGATGGGTTTATCGGGATGTAACCCTATCGTAAGTCAAGGAGAATCTGTACAAGGGTTAGCTCAGGAATCTGCGTTCATAACAAGTTCTGGGTGATTCTATCACAGATGTTCTTTGAGGACATCTCAAAGATGTCTTATAGGAAGACCCAACGTACAGGCCTCCAGCAACAGGAAAGAAGAGATCAATAGTTTATCCAGCTTTTTCTACCTATAGGAGCACCCTCCTCCCTCTTTTAAAATTTAAAATAATATTCTGGTCTTTTATTTTAAAAATATAGATCAGGACTTCCCTGGTGGTCCAGTGGATAAGACTCTGAGCTCCCAATGCAGGGGGCCTGGGTTCGATTCCTGGTCAGGGAACTAGATCCCACATTTCATGCCACAACTCAGGAGCCGAAGAGCCACAAATAAGGAGCCTGCCTGCTGCAACTAAGACCAGGCACCACCAAATAAATAAATAAATAAATAAATATGTAGGTCATTGGTTTACCATACATATTAGTAATCATACTATAGTCATGAAAGGAAGTGTAGTTACAGTAGAAAAAGTATGGCACTTAGAGTTGGCTGCACCCAGGACTTCTGAGCTGCATAAAGGGGTGCAGGTTCCTTCACCTCCATGAGCCCCTGCTGTAAACTCTAGGATAGTAACACCCCAAACACGTATATTTAAAAGTGCCTGGCATAGCAGCAGCACATAATAGATGCTCAGGAAAGCAAAGTCCGTTCCCTCTTTCCCAGGTAGAATGACAAAACACCGGTAAGATTCTATGTATGTGAGTCTAGATGTCACAGCTCACGTTCCTTCTCTGTTTCCACAGAGAGCTTAGACCACAGGTGCTAACTACTCCCACTGCCCCAAGGGAGGCGGGACCACCCGGCCGAACTTGCAAAGCAGGTATATGCAAAACCAGTTTTGTTACCCTTAACCCAGATCCCATCTTCAGGGTGTGAAATACTTGCAGGTGGAGGTTAGACGAGATTTCTCTGGAGAGCACGGCTGATGGGCTGCGAACGTGCCTCTGTCGCAGGGAAGCGCGGTAACCGTCCCACGCAGAGGCGCGTGCTGTGCGCCTGAAGAATAATCCGCGGGCAAATGACCGCGTGGCCGAAGCCGCCCCTCCCCCTCCGCCCTCCCCCCGCCCCCCGCGGGAGCAGCGCGATTGGCAAGTGCCCTGCGCCCTCTGGCGGCGGCTCAAAGGGGAGCGTTTCCGCCGGGCCAGCTGTGGGGGACACCGTGCCCTGGAGGGGCGCCGAGATGTCTCAGATGGGAGGTGGGTGGAACTGTTCTCCCGGAATCAGAAACTCGGGAATTAGTTCTGCCTGAATATAAGAGCACAGCTGATGAGATGCCCATCGAGGTGGCGGGGGCCACGAGGGCCCGCGGATAAGTCCACGGAACGGGTGGCAGCCCGTGGTGCGGGGGAGGGGACTGGAGGATACAAACGGTTTCATATCACATCCCACGAGTCCTGCCGCTTCAATATAACGACTTTTTAAAAAGTTCATCGTAAATTATATAAGATCATGATTTTTCAGGAAAAAACCGTATTCTGGGAAACTGAAAAATTTCTGAAAGCATGTAAAGGGTATTCAATACCTTTTGAACCACGTAGAAATCATCTGTTCACATTTTTGTGCACACAATCCTGGCTCCTCTTCCTTGCCTCAGTAGGAAACAGCTCAAGTGTTTCTTTCTAATTATAACAATAATAGATGCTCACTGCAAAAAAAAAAAAAAAAAAAAAAAAAATCACCAAGTACGGAGAAGTTTAAGCAAAAAGTGAAAATAGCCTCTAGTCCCAACAATCAGGGTTAAATACGGGTAACGTTTTGGAACATTTGTTGGAATGTTTGTTCTTTCAAACTTTCTAATTGATAATTCGCAGATGTGGGAAAACATGCTTAGGGAGAATGGACTGACGTCCCTGTGCAGGAAAGAAGGGCACCGGGATGGGGACACCTTTAGCAGCCTCTGAACGCTACCTGTGACTGTAGGTCCATTGCCTGCAGCTCCTTTCCCACAGGTGGGGAGGAGGGGCGGCGATGGGGAAGGGGGGGCTGCTTTGGACTCAGTGCCTCTGTTCAAACCACAGCTCCGCGGTTGCCACTTGATCTTGGTGAGCTATTTAACCTCTGCATCGCTCATTTTCCTCATCTGTAAAATGGGGGTAATAACAGGTACCTTATCAGCTTGGGGAACATTTAATAAGATGACTAAATATAATTCACACTGTGTCGGACACACAGTAACCTCCCAGTAAGTGTCGGCTTTTTACCCACCACACCGCCCTTTGCCTGACCCTGGGAGCAGCTGTCTTTTGTCTGCCTCCTGGATTTTTGCAAGAGAAATTCAATCCTTCTTCCATATGAGATGCTCTAGTATTTGAAAATTTCCCTCATGCTGTCCCCACTGGATGTCCACAATGTGTCAGTGTTGTTAAAGTGCAGCCACTGGAGTGGGACGCAGGACCCCAGACAGACGCTGGGCGCTGCAGGGCACTGAGATGCTAGTTACTGGTGTGTGCCTTGCGCCACTTCTCACCAGAGACTCATCCTGATCTTTTTCCTGGGAGCTGGTCCCAGCCACTCGCCTTTGCGACTGTTTTTGAAATCATATGCAACACTATACATACATCTCTACTCGTTTTTACTATAAGACAATAATCCACTCTTTTTTTTTTTGGCTGCGTTTGGTTCTTCATTGCTGCACTCGGGCTTTCTCTAGTTGTGGTGAGCAGGGACTACGCTTGCTTGGAGTGCACAGGCTTCTCAGGGCGGTGGCTTTTCTTGTTATGGAGCACTGGCTCTAGGGCGAGCGGGTTTGTGTAATTGTGGCGTGAGGGCTCAGTAGTTGTGGCACACTGGCTTAGTTGCTCTGCAGCATGTGAGATCTTCCCAGACCAGGGATCGAACCTGTGTCCCCTGCATTGGCAGGTGGATTCTTAACCAATGAACCACCGGGGAAGCCAGGCTCATATTTACACTTGAGAGTGAATGTGTCATTTTATATGTCATACTGTTAGTGTGTCACGTTGCTAAAACTGCAATGATTTGCTTAAGAGATGGCTTACAAATGTAACGTCATGGCATTGACCACGGCAACGATGAGGAATTCTGAGAAATATTAGATGTAATATTTAATATGAATATTAAATTGCATCAGTTTAGCCTGCCAGGTTTCTTTTCTCTAGAGCTCTATCCACTTCTTCCTTCTGATCTTTCTAGCTATAGGAATTTAAATATATAACTTTTTTCCTTTGAATAATGAACTCATTTTGCAGAAACTAGATTTAGTGGTCTCAATTTGGTCTTTAGTAGTTTTATAATTTTAGCTTCTAGAAACGTGCCATTCTCCCAATTGCATGGCTGGTAATTTTTGTAATACATCTTGCCCCCTTAATTAAACTAATCTTTAAGTACATCCTCAACATTTCCCTCATGCAGATTTTGTTCTACACGTTGAAAACAATGTGGACCCTCCTTTCTACCATTCCCTTAAAAGTAGTATTTCTCTGTTGATTTCAATTAGAGTGTAGTCAAACGTGCTGCATTTTCAGATCCTACAATGCATTGATTACAGCAGATTTTGGAGGAAATAACACATTAAATGTATATGTTGATTTTCTGGTTCATCCTTCCTCTGTGTGCTGCCTTACCGACGTGCTCTGCACCACCGGCCCTGTGGCAGAAAACGCCTGCTTGCAGCTCTTGAGTTTGTATGGTACCAATACAAGTCACACAAAGACTAAAGCCAACCTCTCCTCTTTTTTTCTCCTCCTCCTCCTCCCTTTCCTTCTCCCTCTCTATCCCCAATCCCCCGATTCAGACTGTCCACCTGAGAGACCCTGACAGCCCCATTTGAGCTAAGGGCCTACAGGGAGAGGCAGGTGGGGGTGTTTAATTTGGGAGAGGGGCAGACATTCCAGAAGTTGTCTGCTCTAAGAGCAAAGTGACCTGATCTTCTTGCTGCTTAATATTTTTTTTTATTGAATTGGACTAAGAAGAGAGCTTTCAAGAGTTTAATAATTCCTGCAATGATCTAATTTCAGGGTAAATGTCTTTTTGGACAGTTATGTATTAGGAATACCAATCACCTACATTCAGTGCAATTTTATTCAGGTCATCATTTTGCCACTCATCCCAAATTGTAACTAAATACTCATACAGTGATAAGTGAAAGTCCACATGTTTCCTTAAAAAAAAAAACAAACCCAGAATTTTGGATGAACAAAAGTAAATTTCTTAGTCCTTGGGGGGAAAAAAGACAGACAAAGGCTTCAGAGTTTGTTAGGAAACTTGCAAGATTCTTGGCATTCAAATCACTTTTACAAAGCAATCCTGGGGTGAGTCAAGTGTAATTGAATCAGGAACATACGGATTAAATTCTCCTGTAAATACACATGGGTATAAATACGAAGGGGAAGAGAACTTGCCAGATGGGTTACCAAAACAAAACACTTTCAAAATAACGCAAGATCGTCAACAGACCCCAAACACAGCTGTGTTCTCTTATGTCTAAAAAATGCATTTTCCCTTGGATAGCTTGATATGTTAATTTAATTTTTGTTGAGTGCCTACAGCACATTGGATACCCTAGAAAGCACACCACGTCTGCAGGAAGGGCTTCCTATTTGGAAACACGGACTCTTCATGAAATGATCAGCGTTAATTCTCTTCCTGCTTTTCCACATCTATTAGAATAACTGTTTACGTCTGTGCAGGAGTAGGCATCACTGACAGTCCTGTCTCTGCAATGGATTTTTATGGCTTTGACCCACTTAACAGGAGTAAACTTCTTGGAGAGGGTGAACTTTGATTTGGTTTTTACTAGAGAAGTGCTGGATGGGAAGAGGCTGTACCCCCGGGGCCAGAGGAAGGGCCAACACCAGTTCTTACAGACACCGAGTTTGCTGTGCTGTTTACTGCTGTGGCAGGGTGATCAGGGCTTCGTTTAGAAGTGTTGACTTTTTCTTTACTTTTTCCAAGACTAGAGTTTTCTCAGTGAGTCTGGGCAATGTTATGAGGTTCGGAATTTTCCCATCATTTCCACGCCTGTCCTTGAACACAGCGAGTTACAGTTTGGGTTGTATCACACCTGAGAACTCTCTAGCTCTCCTGAGTTCTACGTTGGCAACATGCAGCCCACCGGGTAGAGATTAGCCTGTGAGAGCAGGCTTTTGGAAGGGGGTACTTACTTCCCTCACTGCGGTCCCCAGATTCCTGACAGCAATCCGTCGTCAGGATCCATCCAGGCCACATAAGTTTCAATAATAATATCTCAGGGTATTCATTACTCCAGGAGTTACAAAGGCGACAGAAGGTATATTGATCACAACTGAGGATCACATTTGAGTTAGGTCATAACAATTGATATAATTTTTACTATGCAAGAAATGAGGTCACTAGATGTCGAACTAGATCTAGCAGGCAGTGTGAATATGATGTGAATTCCTAGCTCCACCTCAGCAGAAATCCTCTGGAAACCCGGTCCACATGGCTAAGAGAACAGTCTCTCCTCTAGACTGAAATCCTTTGCCTGTTTTTTCCCGAGTGCTGCTGATGCTTCTCTGCACGGTCCTGAGTGAACCTGCGTGAGTTGTTACTACCTGTATCAGAGTTCGTACTACTATTGGCACAAAAATGTCAGCCTCCGCCTGTACAATTTCTCAAAAACTGCAGTTGACATAGACTTTAATCAGAGATGTTCCAATGCTGACCTGAGAACTTTGCTTTCTAGAAAGTGATCTACCAAAATCATTTAGGTGACCATGTTACTGTGGGACGGTTTCTCTTTCCACTGGAGAGGTGCCCCCTGCCCCCACCCGTTTATGACCTGTCTGCTGTTTTCTGCACAACCTGTCCTGCTCTGTTGGGCTCCAGCCAATCGGTGCAGCAGAGAAGGGCTTATCCACAAGGCAGGCCAGCAAGGGGATGGGAGAACAAATCTCAAATCCTCCTCCCCGGAGGGCAGGGGCTGGGTATTTATGGGATGAAGCTGAGGCATGGAGAGTGGACAAAGGTGACTGGAATTAAGAAAAAGGTGAGCTCACCATCGTTCTGCACAGATGCGTCTAAGCGGCAGGCTTCTTCACGGGATATGCACGCTCAGAAAATGGTGGTGTTAGCATGTGTGGAAGGTGGGGTCTCTGATGTCGAACGTCACCGAGCCACCACTAGCCATGCCCAGTTGGAAGGTTGGTGGTCCTAACCAGTCTTAACTGGCTGGGGCTGAACAGGACACAGCTGACTCCAAGTTCCTGAAAAACAACTCGGGCAAACATCTTACTGCTTAAGCCACGTGCCACTTGGAGTTCACACAAGTTTCCTGTAGCAACAAGGAAAGGCACGTGATGGGTGAAGGCAGGTTACAGGTGTGACAGATCTAAGGGATGATTACCCTTGGTTTCATGAGAGCAATGGAAACGGTGATCTATGATCTTTGAAGAGTAACTTCTCCAGCAGAAAGTGCTTTACCCCCCACCCCGTACTTCCCTTGCTCTGCTTTTCACCCTGTGGGGAAGTTCAACTCAATAAATATTTATGAGGTGCTGCTGTGTCCCAGGCGCTGGGCTAGGTGCCAGGGGTATAAAGAGGAACAGGACATGGCCGCTGCTTTCTGAGAGCATGTGACCTAACGGGGAAATTAGAAATGTGTATGGTGGGTGCAGGGAAGGATGCTCAGCCCCGGGTGGGGGTGGGGGTGGGGGAGAGAGGGAGTCTGGAGGGAGGTGTGTGGGTTCTCTACAGTTGCTGTAACAAATAACCGCAAACGTGTGGCTTAAAGTGATACACATTTATTCTCTTCTAGTTCCAAGGTCAGAATTCTGAGACAGGTTTCACTGGGTGGAAACCAAGGCGCTGAGAAGACTGCCCTAGGGGAGAAGACTTTCCTTGCCTTTGCCAGCTTCTAGAGCTGCACTCCTTGTGTTCCTTGGCTCGTGGCCCATTCTCCAACTCTAAGGGCAGCACTGTAGCATCTTCAAGTCTCTGTCTGCTCCGTCTTCACCTCACCTGCTCTTGTGTAGTAAAATTTTCTACTTCCTTCTTATCTGATTGCATTTACTGACCACCGAGATAACCCAGCGTAATCTCTCCATCTTAAGACCCATAACTTGGTCACATCTGCAAAGTCTTAGAATCTGGATATCTTTGGGGGCTGTCCTGCAGCCAATCCCAGGAGGTAACCTCAGGAAGCTGGGAGAAGTATTCTGACGGAAGGAACGGCCTAAGAGGGCACGTGGCCTGGCTCAGCTCAGAGCTGTGGGCACCATGCATATGGATAGCTTAGTTTATTGGAGCATCGAATGTGAGGCAGGAGGCAGGGGCTTGCAGAGAATGACACACGCTATGTGTGTGAAGTCACTGGGTTTTATTTTGCAGGTTCTAAGGAGTCTTGGAAGGTTTTTAAGTAGAGCGGTGACGTGGTCAGATTAGCAAATTAGATCATTCAGGTAGGTGGATACAGTGAGAGATCATGAGAGTCTGAAATAGGAGAGGGATTAGGATGAGAAGAGCTACAGAAAAAGAAAGTGTTCCAGGTAAAATCAAAAGGAGCAGTCACTAACTAGAAGGTGCGGTGAGGGAGAGAGAGAAATCTGGGATGATCCCCAAGTTTTTGCCCAGGTAGACAGTGGCACCATTAAATATGATAAGTAAGTACACAAAGAAAACATATGTCCAAGGAAGAAAAATTAGCATTTATCAATAGTTTGTGTAGAGACTTCCCAGGTGGCGCAGTGGTTAAGAATCCACCTGTCAATGCAGGGGACACGGGTTCAATCCCTGGTCTGGGAAGATCCCATGTGCCGCGGAGTGAATAAGCCCGTGTGCCACAACTACCGAGCCTGTGCCCTGGAGCCTGTGAGCCACAGCTATTGAGCCCACGTGCTACAGCTACTTAAGCCCACACGCCTATAGCCCGTGCTCCGCAACAAGAGAAGCCACCACATTGAGAAGCCCGCGCACTGCAATGAAGAGTAGCCCCCATTCACTACAACTAGAGAAAGCCTGTGTGCAGCAACAAAGACCCAACACAGCCAATAAATAAATAAATAAACAAATAAATAGTTTGTGTATAATTTGAAGATAACCTGTGAGCAGGACCAGTTTCAGGGGCTTGTGTGGTCACTCAGGGTCCCACACATAGGGGAGTCTCTTGCTGGTGTTAGTGCCTGGCTATCGCTATCTTGAAAGTCTTAATCACTTTTAAATAAAGGGCACCATATTTTTATTTTGCACTGGGTCCCGCAAGCTGTTTAGCCAGTTCTTCCTGTGGGCTAAGAACCCAGTGTTAGACCCACTGTCTGCAGGGAGAGATTTGAACAAGGGTTTCCTTGGGGAGAAATGTGGATTCACAGCCTCTCCTGGGAGCACGAACAGACCTTCTCGTTCCCAGTTAACCACTTCAAGCCCAACAGTATGCGCCCCAGGGGGAAGCCGTGTATCCCAAAGCAAAGGGCTCTTGCGTCAAAACTCAGTGAATAAAAAAGGCCCTGAACTGGGCTCTCTCTTCTCCACCAGCCTCAGCTCTAAGGCTCAGGGAAGTTAGATATAGGAGCCTAGAGGTTTTCATGTGAGTAAATTTGGTGAACAGAAGAGATATCTCTCACGGAGCTTGTTAATGGCTCTCTCCTGAATAAGTACTTAGGACACCTCCTCAGGTGACAGCAGGGCAGAAATTAACATTCAGGGCAGAAGAGGCTGAGATTAATGTTGGTGTGGCTGGAAAGCTCCAGAATCTGGGAAGGGGTGCTGCCCCCTCCACCCCCCCCCCCCCCCAGCCTCCCCGCCTCCCCTTCCTCAGACCTCCTGGCCGCTCCTCCCTCCATCAGTGGAGCCAGCTCACCTTCCCCTGCAGAGTCGGGCTCCCCCACAGTCTCAGAGTAAGTCCCAGTGTGGGACAAGCCCCTGCTTTAACCCATTTAGGTTGTTAGATATCTTCGCTTTCCCTAGACAGTGAAATCACATCAGCCTCTTTTTTCCAGCTTCCAGATCTTGGGTTCCTGGTTTTAGTTCTGATCTTACCTTAATTGATTTTCTGGACTTAATCCTTTGCCTCCTGAAGGGCTTGGGCCTGCCCCACCCTGAGCTTCGCTTTGCTTTTCTTTTCTTTTTTTTTTTAATTTCATAACTTTATTTTTAGCAATGTCTTTTTTTAAACTTTTTATTTTATATTGGAGTATAGTTGATTAACAATGTTGTGTTAGTTTCAGGTGTACAGCAAAGTGATTCAATTATACATATACATGTATCTATTCTTTTTCAAATTGTTTTCCCATTTAGGTTGTTACATAATATTGAGCTGAGTCACGTTGCGTTTTGCGTAGGTGACAACGAGAGGTCAGACAGAGACCCATGGGACAGGAGAACGTTCACCTGGTCACCGTGTTTCAGGTCTCACATGCTTCCAGGTCCAGAAACTCTATTTTGAGAGGAAACTCCATCTGAAAATATACAGACGTGTAAACCAGAAGGAGAGCTTATTTAAACAGCAGGGGCGAGAGAAGGAAGTAACCAGTTCCTTTCTAGAGATAGGAGTGCTGGCAGTGTCTGACTCCTTTTGGAAATCGAGGTATGTAGGACACTAAATTATTTATTAGAAAGTTTAGAGCAATGGGAGATAGATTTTCTTGAGGGATATCTAATCCTCCAGGACTTGGTGAAGCTAAGATCCACCCTCGAAGCCTAGGAGAATACAAGACGGGTATCTACCAGATTTGGGGACTTCCTTCCCTGAATGGTTGGCAGATGCAGTGCTGTGGGTTCCCTAAATCGGATAATCTTCCTTGTGGAAGATTCTGCAGAGACCCTGGGCTGGCACCACTTCTGGGAAGCCTGGCTCCCTCGGTGACCACGTGGGGACCCACCCCACTCCCAGTGGACCCCCACTGGGACAGGGAAATCCATCTTTATTGTGTTCAGTCACTATTTCAAGCCTGTTTGTTACAGCAGTTAACCTCTCTTGACTCAGACAGAAAATATCCGATAAGCTCTACCCAACATTTACTTTTGGGGAATCTGCTGTCAAGACTGTGCCAGCAATTTCCATCTCACGCATATGCTCTTCTTTCCAGACAGAGTAAAAAGCAACGGCATCATTTTATACTTCAGCCAATTTCCCGTTTATTTACTACGAATACCATTGATTGAGATGAGGCTTTGTGCTTATTGGGATGACTCCCCAGTCACCTATCGGACTCTTGGCTCTGGAATTAGCTCAGCTCTCTGGCCTCTGGGGGATAGGACCGTTCTTCAAAAGCTGGTCTTATCTAGTAAAGGTTTCAAGTTTCTCTTTTTTCAAAATTAAAAAAAAATTAAATATCTTCTTTTTGAAATTAAATACATTTTAAGGAATAGAATATATAAAAACATAAAGAAAATTAAAATCATTCACAACCCGATATTTTAGTGAATATTCTTCTTCTTCATATACAAGTATACATACCAATGGATATATATGAATACATACATATATCTACATATACACACACAAATACGGTGACAGTGAATGGTGTGTATTGTGTGCACAGTTTTATTTTCTAAATAAAGTAGGCTCTTACTACCGTTTTATAACCTTGTCTGCCACAGCTACTGCTTTGAACATTGCCGTATGTATGTGCATATCTTTTCTTGTGGTGAACACAGCTCTGGATCATACTTTTTCGAGGCTGAATAATATTTTATATGCTTGTCATTCATTTAACAATTTAACACTTAGACTGTTTTTTTTTTTTTTGGCTTTATTTGTTTTCATTTTGCTATTGCAAACAAAACTACACTGAACATCCTTGTACTTCATCTTTGCCTAATTGTGGGGTTATCTTCTAGTGATGAATTTCTAAAAGTTACAATGATGCATCAGAGGATATGCATGTTTTATGTTTTGTTAGATATTGCCAAACTATCCTATAAAAGTGTAACAATTTGTATTATCAATATTTTATGGTACCGTACATTTTACCATATATTTGCCAACAATGTGTTTTATTAAAAGTGTCATGACAGGGACTTCCCTGGTGGCACAGTGGTTAAGAATCCGCCTGCCAATGTAGGGGACACAGTTTCATTCTGTGGTCTGGGGAAATCCCACATGCCTCAGAGCAACTAAGCCCATGGGTTACAACCACTGAGCCTGCGCACTAGAGCTGGCGAGCCACAACTGCTGAAGCCCACATGCCTAGAGCCCGTGCTCCACAACAAGAGAAGCTAAGACAGTGAGAAGGTCATGCATGCAACAAACAGTAGCCCCCTCTCACCACATGTAGAGAAAGCCCGTGTGCAGCAACAAAGACCCAACACAGCCAAAAATAAATTTAAAAAAAAAAAAGTATCATGACAAACCTGGTGGGGGAAATGCTATCTTGACTTCATTTTCATTTCTTTCATCTTCAGGGAGTTGGAACATGTTTTCACATTTTTGTTGGTAAACTTCCTATTCATGTCCTTTGCCCATATTTCTCTTGTTCTGTCTTATTAATTTGCAAGAGTTCTTTGTAAGGAAGAGAGAGAAACCCTTTGTCCCGCATATCTGATGCAGCTATTTTTTCCTATTTTGCTATTTTTAACTTCGTGGGTTCTTTCCATATTAAAGATATTATGCAAACATATCAATTTTCTTGGGCTTCTGGATATCATGCGATGCTTTCAACCTCAACTCTATGCTTTTTTCTTAATTTTTATGTTTTCATGTTTTACACATGATTTAATCCCTTTGAAATGTTTTCTGGTATAAAGTAAGACGATTAGCTTTGTTTTTCCCACAAATTATCATTAATTAATATTACTACCATTTGTTGGGCATTTCCTCTGGGCCAGGCACAGGTTCTAAGGGCTTTGAATGAAATAGTTTATTCGATCTTCGTAAACAATCCTGTGAGGGAGGCTTTATTATTATCCCAATTTTATTTTATTTTATTTGGCCATGCCACATGGCATCCGGGGTCTTAGTTCTCCAACCAGGGATCAAACCTGGGCCTCAGCAGGGAAAGCGCAGAGTCCTAACCACTGGACCACCAGGGAATTCCCCATTCCCATTTTAGATGTGATGTAATGGAGGCAAAATAAAGCTAGTAACTAGGTCACGTGTAGTGACAGTGAGGCCATGATTCAAATCTAAGTGTCTCCAGGGCCCTCGTGGTCTTACTCCCCCATTCCACCTTTCCAGTGCCAAAGCCTGTTTAAAAATATATGTATAAATATAATATAATATAATATAATATGATATGATATGATATGATATAATATGTGATATAATATTTTGTTCTAGTTTGTCCATTTGCCTATTGATTTTTGTTTTGGGGTAACTGACAGAGGGAAGTTTAAAGTTTTTTATTAAAAAAGTAGGTTGATAGCCAACTCTGTAATCTATTTTCTTTACAGCTTCTTCCTTTTATTTCTGATTGGAAAAAAAAAAAAAAACCTCAAAGAAAAGGTAATGGATAATAGATTGAACAATTCTGGGGGAAAATATCCAAGAATCAACTTGAGAAATTCTATTAGAACTCTGATCAAAACACAAAAAGAGAGACATTCTCAGAGAGTTACCATGGAAAAGAGAAGAGGTGATGGTGAGAGGAGAGGAGGCTGGGTCTTCCCAGGCTGGGAGGGGGGAGGGGGCCCCGGGCTGAGCCCCCAGAAGCCCGCACCTGTCTGCAGTAGCCGCAGTGGCTGGGGACTAGCTGAGGGCAGGTGGTCTCAGCAGGTGACAGCCCTCCATGGGCACATGGTCTGCCCTCCACCCTGTCTTGCTGGGACAAGTTCCCCAAAGCCTAAACTTTTATCTCCAGAAGTAGGACGGTTTTTCAGGGACAGAGATGTGACAGGTCTTTTCCTGGCTGCATGGATTGAGCCACATCAGTGGGGAGCTGGTTGAGGCAAACAAAAATATTAATATATTTTTAGAATTCTTTATCAATTTTTGACCCTCCCTAATCTTACTCTCATGACCTTAAAATTCTGGAGGCATCTTTTTGTCGTCTCCATTTAAAATATTATGGAAATTGGGGAGTACAGAGGTACAGACCCACAGTTACTACTGACACTTTAGAAACTTCCATATTTGCTGACTATACTTCCCAAATCCGGCTTGACATCACTGCTTTATTCCTCCAATTCCTTTCACTTCGAGGAAAGGAAAAAAATATAAAAATAAGGAATATAAGGGAAATGGAAAGGAAAGTCTTGAAACGCCAGGGCCATCAGAAGATGAGATTTTTCTCCTCCTGCGTCCCCACCCCTGCCTTCTCTGAGGCTCCAGCCCTCCTGATAAGCTGGGTGTGTCTTTGAGATACTGAACAGGTACAAAGAGGGCGCAAAGTGCAGGGTTCAGGGTTCATAGTGAGTGTGGCCTGCGCCTGATCCCACATCCCATATCTTCTTTTCTAAAGAACACTAACCATCAGTGTTCTTTAGGAAAGAAGTGCCCATAGGAGCAGATTATGACATGGGGAAAGCTGCCTTCCAGCCTCCCTGCTCTGTCTGTCTGTGTCTCTGTCTCTGATCTCTCACCTCCCGAGCTGTCCCTGTCCTGCAGCACCTTGCTCTCAGCTTGCTACTATGCAACAACTCCTAAGAATCTCTCTGGTAACAGCTTAAGCCTGTATTCGCTCTTTGGAGATACTTTCAGAGTTAAAAATAGACATCAGGAACGACTGGTGAGAGACACCAAGCAGGGCAGCCTGCTCCGTGCCTGTAAAAGCACTCCCCTCGACATCTACTTTCTCCACGGGGAAAAATAGCTAGAAAAACCACTGTATAAAGTTGTACATCCAGCACGATTGGTGCAAGGAGAATTAATCTTTATTAAAAGAATCATATCAAGAAATTGGGGCTTGGATGTTTACCATTTTCTGAATATGATATCCCAGTAGGAGTAAGGAAGCTTTTCTGGTTATGTTGATGGAGAGAGGGAAATGAATTTGGGCAAAAACTAGGAGTCTGGGGAGAGCTGTGGAGTCCAAAAAGCAGAAAGCAGAACATAAGAGTCATGAAGACGCCAGGAGTTGGATTGATGGAAATTACGGGGTCTATTTTGCAGAAGTAAAAACAGAAAGAAATAAAAGCTTATGGAGAGATTTCTCCGTGGGAGTTCAAGTGAATGACTGGGTTGTATTTAACTGAAGCCAAAAGGTTGGCTCTTGGATTAAAAGAGAGGAGGAAACGGTGACCCACCCAAACAGGTTAAGATCAGAGCAGGACCCAAGGGGGAGGGGGTTGGGGGGAAGAACTGGGAGATTGGGGTTAGCAGATGCAAACCATTATATATTGGATGGATAAGAAACAAGGTCCTATTGTATAGCACAGGGAATTATATTCAATATCCTGTGACAAACCATAATGGAAAACAATATGAAAAAAACATACGTATATGTGTAACTGAGTCACTTTGCTGTACAGTAGAAATTAATACATTGTTAATCAACTAGCCTTCAATAAAGTTAAAAAAAAATCAGAGCAGGGCTGAGGCTCCCAGGCCTAAAAGGTTGTGCTTATAGGAGAAGCTTGCATTTCTTTTTTATTTTTTTATTTTTTTATTTTTTTTTTGGGGGGTACACCTGGTTCAATCATCTGTTTTTATACACATATGCCCATATTCCCTCCCTTCCTTGACTCCCCCCCCTCGAGTCCCCCCCACCCTCCCTGCCCCAGTCCTCTAAGGCATCTTCCATCCTCGAGTTGGACTCCCTTTGTTATACAACAACTTCCCACTGACTATTTTACAGTTGGTAGTATATATATGTCTGTGCTACTCTCTCACTTCGTCTCAGCTTCCCCTTCATCCCCCGCCCCCTCCCATACCTCGAGTTCTCCAGTCCATTCTCTGTATCTGCATCCTTATTCTTGTCACTGAGTTCATCAGTACCATTTTTAGATTCCGTATATGTGAGTTAGCATACAATATTTGTCCTTCTCTTTCTGACTTACTTCACTCTGTATGACAGATTGTAGTTCTATCCACCTCATTACATATAGCTCCATCTCATCCCTTTTTATAGCTGAGTAATATTCCATTGTATATATATGCCACATCTTCTGTATCCATTCATTTGTTGATGGGCATTTAGGTTGCTTCCATGTCCTGGCTATTGTAAACAGTGCTGCAATAAACATTATGGTACATGTTTCTTTTGGGATTATGGTTTTCTTTGGATATATGCCCAGGAGTGGGATTACTGGATCATATGGTAGTTCTATTTGTAGTTTTTTAAGGAACCTCCAGATTGTTTTCCATAGTGGCTGTACCAACTTACATTCCCACCAACAGTGCAGGAGAGTTCCCTTTTCTCCACACCCTCTCCAACATTTGTTGTTTCCAGACTTTGTGATGATGGCCATTCTGATTGGTATGAGGTGATACCTCATTGTGGCTTTGACTTGCATTTCTCTGATGATGAGTGATGTTGAGCATCTTTTCATGTGTTTGTTGGCCATCTGTATGTCTTCTTTGGAGAACTGTCTATTTAGGTCTTCTGCCCATTTGTGGATTGGGTTATTTGCTTTTTTGGTATTAAGCTTCCTGAGCTGCTTGTATATTTTGGAGGTTAATCCTTTGTCCGTTGTTTCATAGGCAATTATTTTTTCCCATTCTGAGGGTTGCCTTTTAGTCTTGTTTATGGTTTCTTTTGCTGTGCAAAAGCTTTTAAGTTTCATGAGGTCCCATTCGTTTATTCTTGATTTTATTTCCCTGATTCTAGGAGGTGGGTCAAAAAGGATGTTGCTTTGATGAATGTCATAGAGTGTTCTGCCTATGTTTTCCTCTAGGAGTTTTATAGTGTCTGGCCTTACATGTAGGTCTTTAATCCATTTGGAGTTTCTTTTTATGTATGGTGTTAGGAAGTGTTCTAATTTCATTCTTTGACATGTTGCTGTCCAATTTTCCCAGCACCACTTATTGAAGAGGCTGTCTTTTTTCCATTGTATACTCGTGCCTCCTTTGTCAAAGATAAGGTGCCCATATGTGTTTGGGCTTCCTTCTGAGTTCTCTATTCTATTCCATTGATCGTCCTTTCTATTTTTGTGCCAGTACCATACTGTCTTGATCACTATGGCCTTGTAGTATAGTTTGAAGTCAGGAAGCCTGATTCCACCAACTCCATTTTTCCTTCTCAAGATTGCTTTGGCTATTCGGGGTCTTTTGCGTTTCCATACAAATCGTAATATTTCTTGCTCTAGTTCTGTGAAAAATGCCATTGGTAATTTGATCGGGATTGCATTGAATCTGTAAATTGCTTTGGGGAGTACAGACATTTTCACGATGTTGATTCTTCCAATCCAGGAACATGGTATGTCCCTCCATCTGTTTGTGTCGTCTTTGATTTCTTTCATCAATGTCTTAAAGTTTTCTGCATACAGATCTTTTGCCTCCTTAGGCAGGTTTATTCCTAGGTATTTTATTCTTTTTGTTGCAATGGTGAATGGGAGAGTTTCCTTAATTTCTCTTTCTGCTCTTCCGTTGTTAGTGTATAGGAATGCAAGAGATTTCTGTGCATTAATTTTGTATCCTGCTACTTGACTAAACTCATCAATTAGTGCTAGCAGTTTTCTGGTAGAGTCTTTAGGGTTTTCTATATATAATATCATGTCATCTGCAAAGAGTGACAATTTTACTTCTTCTTTTCCAATTTGGATTCCTTTTATTTCTTTTTCTTCTCTGATTGCTGTGGCTAAAACTTCCAAAACTATGTTGAATAATAGTGGTGAGAGTGGACACCCTTGTCTTGTTCCTGTTCTTAGAGGGAATTCTTCCAGTTTTTCCCCATTGAGAACGATGTTGGCTTTTGGTTTTTCATATATGGCTTTGATTATGTTGAGGTAATTTCCTTCTATGCCCATTTTCTGGAGAGCTTTTATCATAAATGGATGTTGAACTTTGTCAAAAGCTTTTTCTGCATCTATTGAGATGATCATATGGTTTTTATCCTTCAATTTGTTGATATGATGTATCACGTTGATTGATTTGCGTATATTGAAGAATCCTTGCATCCCAGGGATAAACCCCACTTGATCATGGTGTATGATTTTTTTAATGTGCTGTTGGATTCTGTTAGCTAGTATTTTGTTGAGGATTTTTGCATCTATATTCATCAGTGATGTTGGTCTGTAGTTTTCTTTTTTTGTGACATCTTTGCTTGGTTTTGGTATCAGGGTGATGGTGGCCTCGTAGAATGAGTTTGGGAGTGTTCCGCCTTCTGCAATATTTTGGAAGAGTTTGAGAAGGATAGGTGTTAGCTCTTCTCTAAATGTTTGATAGAATTCGCCCATGAACCCATCTTGTCCTGGGCTTTTGTGTGTTGGGAGATTTTTAATCCCTGCCTCAATTTCCGTACTTGTAATTGGTCTGTTCATGGTTTCTATTTCTTCCTGGTTCAGTCTTGGAAGATTGTATTTTTCTAGAATGTATCCATTTCTTCCAGGTTATCCAATTGATTGGCATATAGTTGCTTGTAGTAGTCTCTCATGATGTTTTGTATTTCTGAGGTGTCCGTTGTTACTTCTCCTTTTTCATTTCTAATTCTGTTGATTTGCATCGTCTCCCTTTTTTTCTTGAGAAGTCTGGCTAATGGTTTATCAATTTTGTTAATCTTCTCAAAGAACCAGCTTTTAGTTTTATTTATTTTTCTTATGGTTTCTTTCCTTTCTTTTTCATTTATTTCTGCTCTGATCTTTATGATTTCTTTCCTTCTGCTCACTTTGGGGTTTCTTTGTTCTTCTTTCTCTAGTTGTTTTAGGTGTAAGGTTAGGTTGTTTATTCGATCATTTTCTTGTTTCTTAAGGTAGGACTGTATTGCTATAAACTTCCCTCTTAGAACTGCTTTAGCTGCCTCCCATAGGTTTTGGGTTGTTGTGTTTTCGTTGTCATTTGTTTCTAGATATTTTTTGATTTCCTCTTTGATTTCTTTAGTGATTCCTTGGTTGTTTAATAGTGAATTGTTTAGCCTCCATGTGTTTGTCTTTTTTGCAGTTTTTTTCCTGTAATTGATATCTAGTCTCATGGCGTTGTGGTCTGAGAAGATGCTTGATATGATTTCAATTTTCTTGAATTTGCTGAGGTTTGATTTGTGACCCAAGATGTGATCTATCCTGGAAAATGTTCCGTGTGCACTTGAGAAGAAAGTGTATTCTGTCGTTTTTGGATGGAATGTCCTATAAATATCAATTAAGTCGAGATGGTCTAATGTGTCATTTAAAGCTTGTGTGTCTTTGTTTATTTTCTGTTTGGATGATCTGTCCATTGATGTAAGTGGGGTGTTCAAGTCTCCCACTATTATTGTGTTACTGTCGATGTCCCCTTTTATAACTGTTAGCATTTGCCTTATGTATTGAGGTGCTCCTATATTGGGGGCATAGATATTTACCATTGTGATATGTTCTTCTTGAATGGATCCCTTGATCATTATGTAGTGTCCTTCCTTGTCTCTTTTAATAGTCTTTACTTTCAAGTCTAATTTGTCTGATATGAGTATTGCTACTCCAGCTTTCTTTTGACTTCCATTTGCATGGAATATCTTTTTCCATCCCTTTCCTTTCAGTCTATATGTATCCCTTGGTCTGAAGTGGGTTTCTTGTAGGCAGCATATAGAAGGGTCTTGTTTTTGTATCCATTCAGCCAGTCTGTGTCTTTTGGTTGGAGCATTTAATCCATTTACATTTAAAGTGATTATTGACATGTGTGTTCCAATTACCATTTTCTGAATTGTTTTGAGTTTGTATTTGTAGGTGTTTTCCTTTTCTTGTGTTTCCTACTTAGAGAAGTTCCTTTAGCACTTGTTGTAAGGTTGGTTTGGTGGTGCTGAATTCTCTTAACTTTTGCTTGTCTGGAAAGCTTTTGATTTCTCCCTCAAATCTGAATGAGATTCTTGCTGGGTAGAGTATTCTTGGCTGTAGGTTTCTCTCTTTCAGGACTTTCAGTATATCCTGCCATTCCCTTCTGGCCTGCAGAGTTTCTGTAGAAAGGTCAGCTGTTATCCTTATGGGTTTTCCCTTATATGTTGTTTGTTGCTTTTCTCGTGCTGCTTTTAATATTTTTTCTTTGTGTTTAATTGTCGTTAGTTTGATTAATATGTGTCTTGGTGTATTTCTCCTTGAGTTTATTCTGTATGGGACTCTCTGTGCTTCTTGGACTTGGTTAATTATTTCCTTTCCCATGTTGGGGAAGTTTTCCACTAGAACCTCTTCAAAGATTTTCTCAGACCCTTTCTTGTTTTCTTCTTCTTCTGGGATGCCTATAATTCGAATGTTGGTACGTTTAAGGTTATCACTGAGGTCTCTGAGACTGTCTTCTAATCTTTTTATTCTTTTTTCTTTTTCCTGCTCTGTGGCAGTTATTTCCCCCATTCTATCTTCCAACTCACTTATTCGTTCTTCTGCCTCAGTCATTCTGCTGGTTAGAGCATCTAGAGTATTTTTAATTTCAGTTATTTTGTTATCCATTGCTGTTTGTTTTTCTGAGTTCTTATGAACTGTTTCTTGTACTTTCTCTATTTTGTTATCAAGATTTTGTATCATTTTTACTATCATTACTCTAAATTCTTTTTCAGGCATTTTTCCTATTTCCTCCTCATTTATTTGGTCTTGTGGGTTTTTTTCCTGCTCCTTTGCCTGCATAGTGTTTCTTTGTTTCCTCATGGTTGTCCAAACTTTTGGGGTTGCTTGTCCTGGTGATAGAGGTGTTTATAGAAGACTGTCCAAGCCTCAGACTAATGTCCAAGTATTGGAATAAATGAATATTAAGTCTAGGAAACACATACATGTATAAGACACACAATTACTGAATCCGTTAGGACATAAGGCTCTAGAAAGACCTGACAGAACCCCAGTGTGCTATCAGATATTCAAAGAGAAAACCAACAGAAATTGACAACTGAAACAGAACAAATCAGAGACAAAAGCAAAAGCAAACAAACAACAAATAACACCCTACACATACAAACATCAATCCAGGGAGATTTTGTAAGCTAGGATCAAATATAGAAAAGAGCTGGAGTACCACCAGAGAGAATGGAGATTCTCAGAATGTAATTAGACAACTGTACTAAGAACTAAGATAAAGACAAAAGCCTAACATTAAATACCAAGGCAGTGCGTCATCTGGAGAATAGAGCAAGGAGTCTGAGCAGACCGATAGTGTTGCTTATAAGTATGTTAAGATAAAATAAACTTAAAAAGGCTGGAAGAAAGGGGAACAGAAGAGCATAATGTGGTTGGAAATATGCAAATAAAAAGAAAGGAATAGAAATGTATAAAAGATAGGGATGAAAGGAAAGTATGAGAGATATTTTGTCCGTACTACCAAAAACTTAGCTAGATATAGAAGTACATAAAAAGGCAAAAAAAAAAAAAAGAATCAAAAATATCATTAAAAAATTATGTTATAAAACTTGTAGATCCCTTAGGGCTAAGATCGTATTTAATAAATCAAAAAAAAAAAAAAAAAAGAGAGAGAGAGAAAGAAAAAAAAAAAAAATCCAGAACTGATCCCAGAATGGACCAGTTCAATAGGTATTGATACTCCTATTTCTGTTTCCTTAGCGTCTCAGCTGTAAGTGTCCTTCTCCTTGCCTTGGGTTTTTTTTTGCGTTATTCTGTGACCAGCAGAGGTTCCTTTATTGTTCGTCTGTAAGCGTTGGTGTGTGGGGAGGGAGAGGGTACAATAGTGGCTCCTTCTCCTGGGAGTGAGTGAGCAGTGGCGCACTGTTGCTTCAGTCAGGCTTGGAGGTGCCTGTTGCAGAGGGTGCTGGTGGCTCAGGCGTAAACAGAAAGTCTTAGAGTTGGGCCTCTCTCGGGGTTTTTTTCTTTTTGATGCTGTTTTTTTTTTTTTTTTTTCTCTCGGCAGCCTCCCTGCTGCTGGCGTTGCAAGGGGTTTTAATCTAGCCCCGCCCGAGCGCCTGAGGGTGCTTGTTATCCCTGAGCGCCTTAGGTGGCCCGCAGGGCGTCTCTCCACTGCCTGTTGCAGAGGCGCCGAAAGAGAGGGAGAGGCTACGCACGCAGCTCAGGAGAAGCTTGCATTTCTTAACACAGCTGCCGGGCCATCATAATTTGGTCCCTGGTTGATCTGCTGATTTCCTTCCCATTCACCATCTTTCAGTTGCATCCCCCTTTTCCAAGATTCCTAAACACAGCGTGTGGCTGTGCCTGAAACGCTCTTCCTGCGCTGGCTGGCAGCACATCTAAGGATCCTTCAGGATGAAACCAAAAACATCACCACCACCCAGGTGTCCCCCCTGACCGCACCTTCCTGCAGGTATTCGCCCTGGGCTGTGCTTTTGAAATACTAGGTGTGTGAGTCGGTTAATATTTACCACTCTTTATTACACTCGTTTGATATGAGCTCCTCAATGGCAGGGAGCACCCCTGCTTTATCTGAGTGTCCAGCCCTGATACATTGCCTGGAAAGCAGTAGGTGTCAATACCATTCTAGACATATGGGGGGGGGGCGGTGCGCAGAGGGGAACAGGAAGATTCCAGAAGAGGAAGGGGAATATTTTGTGACATGATTTGATGAAAATTATGACACATACCTTTGACGTTTTCTCTTCTTCGTGGTGGTGACAGTGAGAAGTGACTCAAGGGAAGGATTGGCCAGTGGGTGACCTAGCTTTGAGGGGGGACACATGCGTGCTGGCACCTGTGACAGGAGTGGCGCTGAGAG
Source organism: Hippopotamus amphibius kiboko (assembly GCF_030028045.1). Taxonomy (NCBI): domain Eukaryota; kingdom Metazoa; phylum Chordata; class Mammalia; order Artiodactyla; family Hippopotamidae; genus Hippopotamus; species Hippopotamus amphibius. The sequence continues at coordinate 135,405,460 of NC_080189.1, read as the reverse complement.
TGTGGTGTGGCTTCCTGGGCTACCTTCCCACCCTCTGCACAGGCAGGCAGGGCACTCCGGGAGCAGGGCAGCCTGCACAGTCCTGAGAAGCCCCCCGCTTCTGCGTACAAAGTCTAGCTCCAAATCAGTGGCTCTCGTCCAGAGATTCTGCTCCCCCACCCCACCCCCAGGAGATATTTGAAAATTTCTGGAGATAGTTTTGCTTGAAATAACTGGTGCGGGGGAGTGTTACAGGCATCCAGGGGGTGAAGGTCCGGGATGCTGTTAAACATCACAGCGGGGCTTCCCTGGTGGCACAGTGGTTAGGAATCCGCCTGCCAATGCAGGGCACACGGGTTCAAGCCCTGGTCGGGGAAGATCCCACATGCCGCAGAGCAACTAAGCCCCTGAGCCACAACTACTGAAGCCCATGCACCTAAAGCTGGTGCTCCGCAACAAGAGAAGCCACTGCAACGAGAAGCCCATGCACCACAGCGAAGAGTAGCCCCTGCTCTCCACAACTAGAGAAAGCCCACGTGCAGCAATGAAGACCCAACGCAGCCAATAAATAAATAAATTAATTAATTAAAACAAAACAAAACAAAAAGCATCACTGCACACAGGGCAGCCCCACAATGGCAAGTTATCCGACCCAGATGTTAATAAAACTGAGGCTGATGGAAGCAACCTAAATGTCCACCAACAGATGAATGGATAAAGAAGATGTGGTACATATATACAATGGAATATTACTCAGCTGTAAAAAGGAACGAAATTGGGACATTTGTAGAGACATGGATGGACCTAGAGACTGTCATACAGAGTGAAGTGAGCCAGAAAGAGAAAAACAAATATTGTATATATATGTGGAATATAGAAAAATGGTACAAATCAACTGGTTTGCAAGGCAGAAATTGAGACACAGATGTAGAGAACAAACATACAGACACTAAGTGGGGAAATCAGGGCGGGGGGTGTGAATTGGGAGATTGGGATTGCCATATATACATTACTAATAAGAACAGAAAATCACATTGTACATTTGAAAAAATTAAAAAATACAAAATAAAACAGGCTGAGAAGCCTGTTCTCTGTCATGATGTCATGGGAGAGGTCAGTCATTCTCAGAAATACCAGGCCCGACTCTCCACTCTAGAGCACCCCACCCAGCAACTCGGGGTCTCCACGCCCTGAGACACACAGCATTACTCTCCCCTAAATGGCATTATTTTGTGTATATTGCTCTACAACTTGTTGTTGTTGTTGTTGTTTCTTTTCTGTATATTGACTGTTATCTCAGCACCATCTCTATTCCTTCCTATGCTCTTCCCAGCACTGTGGGGGCTGGAAATCTGCAAAAAGTGCTTCCAAGTTTCTTTGCTCCATGTTTCCAGTTTAGCTCCATTAATTTCCAGCCCTTGCTTGAGATTTGGAAGGTGGAAGAGAAGCAGAGGCCATTACTGCTTTAGAAACAGGGCGGGACAAGCAGGCTTCTGTGGATGCAAGCACGGTTTCCGGACATGATGTGGTTCCCCCGGGAATCACCTGTCTGGACACTGCAGGCAGCTGGGATCATCACTGTCGTTTTTCCATGATTCCTGAACCTCCTGATTCCACAAGTGCTAGCATCGCCTTTCCTGACTTTTGCTCCTACAGTCCTGTCAGCAGTGGTGTGAGCCCTGAATCCCCTGAGTTAGGTGTTTTCCAATTTAAACCATGTGAATGATGTGTTTTCCTGACTGAACCCTGACTGGTAGAGTATTTTGTCCAGAAATGGTATCAGGAAAGAGACCCGCAAGGGTGGGGCTCTGGGATTAGGTGTTTGATCTGGTAGATTCAAAGGCTGTGGAAAATGCAGTGCTGATAGTCCACGGCTTGGAGTAGCAAGCACATTTTTTTTCCCCAGATCTTTATTGGAATATAATTGCTCTACACATTTTAAAATTATCACCCGAAGTTGTTTGGAATGAAGAGCATACTGAAAGGGAGGCCAGCACTTCCCTGGTGGTCCAGTGGTAAGGAATCCTCCTTCCAATGCAGGGCACGCAGGTTCTATCTCTGGTCCAGGAACTAGGATCCCACATGCCATGAGGAAACGAAGCCCATGTGCCACAACAAAGAACCCATATGCTGTAATGAAAAAGATCCTGCATGCCTCAAGGAAGATCCTGCATGCCTATCTAAGACCCCACACAGGCAAAAAAACAAAGAAAAAGGAAAAAAAATAAAATAAAAATTAAAATAAATAAAAGTAAACCATTTCGTAAATATGTTTCTTTAAAAATTAAAAAAAAGAAAGAAAGAAAAGAAAGGGAGGCTTTGGGGGACCAAGCAGCTGCTATGATACAGCAACGATGACAGAAGTGGAGACTAAGGCGTTGCAAATGGGCTGGTCCCTTGGACTGCCCTACAGAGGAAAAGAAAGGAAAAAGCAAGTTCAGGGCTTGGAATCATCAACTAATATCTGGTCAGTGGACCCAAGAGCTTCTGTGACAGCCCTAAGGAGTCTCTGGTCTCTCATAGCTGTGGATGTATGAAAAGCAGACCCAATGTCTGAGTCTAAAGATTGCTAAATTACAACCTCTGCTGAATTCACAGCTTCTCTGGGTCTTTTTTATGCTCAGGTTAGGGAACTGGTCTGGAAAGAATGGGACCTTAGTGATTACAGAGAATCTGAACAGAGGCAACACCCCTTGACAAGGAAGCAGCTCCTTCCTCTGTCTGAAGAGAGCCTTCCTCATGCTTGAAGTCCCGGCAGGTCCGCACCTGAGATAGTTTTCTTACAAGAAGAGGCTACATTATCCTTGAGACCCACTCTTCCACCTCTTATGACCTTCCAGATCCCCAAAAACCTTGGAGAGCAAGTGCAAACAGTAAGCACGGAGATGGCAGACAACACTCCCAAGACTTTGGCAACAAATATCCATGGAAATTGGGGGTAAGGGTGTGGGCGTGGATGCTAACAGCCTTTGGGTGCAGACTGTTCACCAAGTTCATTGCTGTTCTCCTCCCTCACAACTAGACTACATTTCCCAACTGCCTTTGCAGCTAGGTGGGGCCATGTGACTGAATTTTGGCCAATGAAATACGGGCAGAAGTGATGGGTGTCAATTCTAGGAATGACACCATAAAAAGTCCCTCCAAGGCCTCTTCTGTTTTCCTCCGTCTGTTGGCTGAACAAATGCCCAGGATTGAGACAGTCTGTCAGCCTGAAGCCCTGAATGTGAGGAGCAGAGCCACCCTCGGCTTTGCTATTCACTGTAGTTTGAAGGAGGAAAGAAAGAAACGTCCATTTTTAAGCCACTGAGATTTCTACTTGTAATAGAATTTAGCATTTCCTTAACTAATATACTCACTTGAGAAGATATCTTGGAGATCTTTCCTAGCCAGTGCAAATAGATTTACCTCATGCTTTTTTAACTACTACATAATATTCCACAATACGGACATCCCATCATTTACATTATTATTTTTCTATTTTCATTTTTTGTGCTATTAAAATGTTGCAGTGAGCACCGTTGTGTATGCCTCTTTGAACACACATGTTTCTTCATATCATGAACTGATACAAAGAAATGGACATTCTTAGACAAAGAGTAGATTCATGGTTTGTTTTTGTTTTGGGGTGTTTTGTTTTTATTTTTTTTGGTCAATACTGCCAATGTGCCTTCCAAAATGTCCATATAATCTATTCTACCACCAGCAGTGCACCAGAGTAACTGTTCCCCTGGCTTCTTGCCAACTTCAGTAATAGGAATAATATTTTGAAGATATCAAGCAAATGTTTTTCATCAAATTTCTCCCTTAAATCATGTTCCCTTGCAGACTCTCACCTCTAAGGCTGATGCATGGGGCTTAATGCCCTAGGAAGGGGAGGCAGGTGTGCTGGAAGAACTGTTTCAATCAATTCTGAATCTCACGTATGACTTTTCTGATTCAGAATCAAGTCCCGAAGCCAGTCTTTGGCAAGAGAGTTCCTTAAATTCTATTACTAGATCAGGAGCAAAGCCTAGAAAGCTACGTTATCAGTTAGCTTTTGTTACCCCAACACTTAGTGGTTTCAAACAACAAGCATTCATTTGCTCTTGATTCTGTCGGTTGGGGATTTGTCTGGCTTTGGTCGGGATGGGGATGGCTTGCCTCTACCCCATGTCCTGTCAGTGTGGCTCACTCGTGCATTTGGACCGTGGCTGGAGGAGGAGGGCTGGTGGAGGTTCTCCCCATGTGCTGTCATCCCCCACGAGGCTGGGCCAAGCTTTTCCCATAAGTGGCAGAAGAGTTCCTAGAAGCAAGAGAGGGCAAGCCCCAATGCCCAGGCGTGTTCAAAGCCTATGCTTGCATCCTTTTGCTGTTGTCCTATTGGCCAAAGTCGCATGGCCTAACCCACACTTAAGAGATGGAGAGACAGACCCACCTCTTGATAGCAGGAACTGCAAGGACACAGGAAGATCACCACACCTGCCTCGAATGTCCTTTCCCACGCCTCCAGCCCACGCTTCCTCGTCTCCCATCTGTCAGTCCTTTTCTTTCAGGCTCTTGATCAGCCAGTCAGCCTATTCACCACTGCCCATGAGCTCATGTAAATTCTTGCCTTGGGCTGCTTCTTTCTACATAAAGTGGATGATCTGGTGATGACTCAAAGTTCTACCAATTGGAAAGATTTTTTCCCTCGACCCCCTCTTTTAAGGTTACCCTTGTGTGAGTGTAATGCATCTGCTGTTGATTTTAAGCTTGCACCCACATAATGAGACAGTCCAGTTCAATCCATCCATAAACCAAGTTCAGGCGTTCCCCCTCTTTCAGCATCTCTTACTTTGCCCTATACGTTCAAATTCACTGTATAGGAAATATGCTGATACAACTACGGTGAGGGAAAGGGGAGTCTGGACTTAATAGTGCACCTTCTTTTTATTCTTAAAGTTAATTAATTATTTGGCTGCACTGGGTCTTAGTTGTGGCACGTGGGATCTTTAGTTGTGGCATGCGAACACTTAGTTGCGGCATGTGGGATCTAGTTCCCTGACCAGGGATCGAACCAGGGCCCCCTCCACTGGGAGCGTGGAGTCTCAGCCAGTGGGCCACCAGGGAAGTCCCAATAGTGCTTCCTAATAGTACTGTTCAAACTCAATCACTGACATGATACAGTACTTCCACCTTACTACGGATTGTCCCTGGGGCCCCTGATTTAATGACTGGTGGATTCAAGAGAACCCAGCCCACAGCGAGCGGGCCTCTTGATGCTCCAGTGGTAAAGCGTTCTGCCTCTACCAGGGTCCAGTGACACACCAGGAATTATTTCTAGAAAGACAAAAGAGCTATCCCTCTCAAACTTGCCATAAGCTCTATATAGCATCTTTTCTCACCACCAATCCTTGCAACACTTCTGGGTCTCCATATTGAATGGTCCAAATGTCAGGACTCCTGTGGTACAGCCTGGACCTGCTACAGAGCCCTTTCCTGCTGCAGAGTTGGCTCAAAGCTGCCAGAATTTCAGACCATTCAGTACGTGACAGGGAGCTGTGTGCCTAGGTGTGGAATGTGAAAAGCCCTACCAAGGGCAGTATTTTCTTCTTTGTAGGAAGTGATGCAAGATGTAGCAATTTGTCTTTTAATCCCGAAGGGATGTCCTGGTCCACCCAAGCCCTAGACGCTCAAAATTTTTACCAAAGTGGTAAATCTTCATAGAGATTACCTCCTGTTCCACAGAGCGCATGGGTCTTGCCAAGGTCTCTGCTGCGGACGCCTCTTATTCACCTTGTGCAGTCAGCAGATTTCATCAATGTAATAGGTCAGTTTTATGTTCCATAGGATGTCCAGGGGATCCAGATCTCTTCTTTTTTTTTTTTTTTTAATAAATTTATTTATTTATTTATTGGCTGTGTTGAGTCTTTGTTGTTGCGTACAGGCTTTCTCTAGTTGCGGCGAGCAGGCGCTACTCTTCATTGTGGTTCGTGGGCTTCTCATTGCGGGGGCTTCTCTTGTTGCAGAGCACGGACTCCAGGCACATGGGCTTCAGGAGCTGTGGCACGTGGGCTCAGTCGCTGTGGCTCACGGGCTTAGTTGCTCCGAGGCATGTGGGATCTTCCCAGACCAGGGCTTGAACCCGTGTCCCCCGCATTGGCAGGTGGATTCTTCACCAGAGCGCCACCAGGGAAGTCCTCAGATCTCTTCTGGTTATACTATGACAGTCAGCGCATAAGTTAAGTTAGCTCCAGGGGAAAACTGTAAATGTATATGGTTCATTCCACATAATTGCAAATTGTTCCAAATCCTCTTTTCTGATTGGGATATAAAAGACACTTGCCCAATCGATGGCTGCGTAACGTGAGCCGTATTAATCTTCTCAGACAAAGATATGACAGCAGTGCTGCCAGCTATATGGTCCTTAAAAGAACACTGATCCTGCTACCCCCACTGGGGAGGATGCTATGTTGATTTTGCTTCACTCTCTTGATCTGGGGGTTGGGATACATTTCAGAGACTTTCATGTGACCTTTTCCATTACAGTAGCTATTATTCCCCAGCCAAGTGTGAATGTGGGGCTAACCCTAACCGCTGAGTATGTCAGTCCCTATTACACATTTGAAGGCCAGGGAAACCATTGCTGGGTGGACCTGCCTTTTATTCCCTGGTCTCCGTATGCTCCACTCTAACAAGGACCATGATGGGGCTTTGGGTCGCAGGTCTCTTTGTGCACTCAGACCCTGTCCTCAATAGCCCGTGAAATATCTGGTGTCCCCTTGGTCCAGTGCACAGTCACCCAAGTAAATGGCCATGGGTTGCTTTGGGGAAGAAGTTGGCAAATCATTTAGTATATATTTGCATGATGTCATAGGATCCTTGCTTCTGGGGACCTGGCTAACTCATCAGTGAAGCAATTCAGGGTCCGATGACTGGCTTTGGCCCAGGAACTGGGGGAAGGATCATGATTCCTTTTGGGGCCACCACTTTCAACCTCGTGCTCATCCATTCTTGCCCATCTATTTTGCCCACAGGGACAAGGTGTTCTACTAACACTCTCCACCACTCCACCTGTAGGTCAAGCACCCTGTGTTTTCTTTGTAGATCTCATCACACTCGATAGTATTAAACCCAAACTTCTGTCAGTCTGTTGGAGGAAAAATGGTGTCTCTTTTTGCTTTGTCTGCATTTCCTGATTGTAAGGCTGACTATATTTTCACATGATAATCAGCCTCTTTCACTTCCTTTTCTGTGAGTTGCATAAACACACCCTTGCCCATTCTCATTTACGTAATGTTCCTTTTTCTTATTAATTTAGTGATATTAATGTTAATTACATTTATCCATATAATTATTAAAATAATTGTAACTAATGTATATTAAGCTAATATAGTGATTGTATCAATAATACATTGATATGCATACAATATAATGCAATTAATAATGTGATATAATATATAACTAATCTATATATTGTTAATAGTGTATGGATTATTTAATGATTATGTATAATAGTGTGATTATATTAATAGTTGTATTAATATTTAGAAAAATATCAGTTGATACTTTATTAATATAACTATTTTATTTTATGTGATGTAACTAATAATAACATATTAATGTGTTATTTTAAGTAGAATTATATTGACATATTATTAATGCATTGATGTCATGAATATTTATTGATTTTCTGTTGTATATGTTGCTAAACTTCTTTCAATAGAAGTGGATGTTGAATTCCAATGTTGTACACCTGAAATTTATATTAAAAAAAGAAGTCAATGTTCACTGCTTTTATTTACCAAACTTTCAGTGTCTGAATAAACTTCTTATGATCTGGCATCTAACTCTCATATTCTACAGAAATTTCTTTCACTAAAGTCTTAAATGATCTTCAGAGTTAAATCCAAAAATTTATTTTTAATCTTTTAAAAAAATATTTATTTATTTATTTATTTAGGCTGTGCTGGATCTTAGTTGCGGCATTCAGGCTTCTTAGTTGCAACATGCGGACTTCTTTTTAATAAATTTTATTTATTTATTTATTTATTTATTTATTTATTTATTTATTTATTGGCTGCATTGAGTCTTTGTTGCTGTGCACAGACTTTTACTAGTTGTGGCTAGTGGGGGCTACTCTTCCTTGCAGTATGCAGGCTTCTCCTTGTGGTGGCTTCTCTTGTTGCAGAGCACGGGCTCTAGGCACGTGGGCTTCAGTAGTTGCAGCACATGGGCTCAACAGTTGTGGCTCATGGGCTTAGCTGCTCCTTGGCATGTGGGATCTTCCCGAACTAGGGCCCGAACCTGTGTCCCCTGAATTGGCAGGCGGATTCTTAACCACTGCGCCACCAGGGAAGTCCCCATTCGGACTTCTTAGTTGAGTATGCATGCAGCATCTAGTTCCCCCACCAGGGATCAAACCCAGGCCCCCTGCATTGGGAGCTTGGAGTCTTACCCACTGGACTACCAGGGAAGTCCCGATTTATTTTTAATCTTGATCTAATTTATATGCAGCATATGGCATGTCCTGAAGCTCTTCTTTCTCTTCAGCCAGCACCTGCTCTCCTGGTTCTCTTCCCAAGTCTCCAACAATCACTCATCAGTCTCTTAGGTTCCGCCTCCTTTGATTTGCTCTCAATTTCTGCATTCTTTTAGATTCTGTCTTTGTTTCTGTCTTTTGCTGTTGTTCCTCACAGTCTTCCTTGGTGATTTCATCTAGCCTCAGGCTTCAACAAGCACTTAAACACTGTTGCAAACCAAACACATTTTTTGCATTCAAGACGTGTCCCTCCAGCTACAGTTTTTTGTATCTGACTCTTCTGGAAATCTCCACTTCAGTACCACACGGACATAGCCAGTTCAATACATCCAAAATGGAAATCTCAGCCCTTTACAGCCAATCTTCTCAAATGGCCTACTTTCACAATTACAGTTGTGATGGACATAAGAGTTTCTTACAGTTGTGACAAGTGTGATAAAGGAAATGTGCACTGGAGCCAGGAGACCGTGTATGAGTGAGACTTAACCTGGCTGAGAGGGCCATGGTGGGTTTCCTTAAGAAAGGGACTTCCGAGGTGAGCTCTGAGGAATGAATAGAAATTCTCTACACAATGACAGAGTGGAGAGCATGTCAGGCACAGGAAACAGCACACGTGAAATTTGCAAAGCAGCAGAGAATTTGGTGGGATAAGTGGACTGGAAGGGGTTGAGTGAGCAAAAGAAAGAAGGTGTGAGAAGAGAGACACTGGTCTTCCCAAAGCCAGAGTCAATGTTTCCCAAAGGAAATCCTCATCATTTGCAGATTCTGTTTTTGAAAATTTGCCTACTTGCTAAAATGTATTTGTGATCATGATATTGATCATTTTTTTTTTTTTGCCATCATTTGAGGACATGTCCAGTCACCCTGGGCACACATTTCCAGCTGAGGCTGAATGAGGTGACATTGCCTTCTTGTTTCAGCTTGTACTAAACAAAGTGTCCTTTCTGCCGTCTGTTTAGTGCCACATCACATTTCTGTGCTTTTTCTTGGTGATTGTTCTGTTTGAAATAGGCCCCAAGCAGAGTGTTGTCTGATGTTCCTGAGCCTAAGAAGATTGTGATATGCTTTTTTTTTTAACAATTGTTTTATTGATTGACTGATTGATCGATCAGCTGTGTTGGGTCTTTGCTGCTGCGTGTGGACTTTCTCTACTTGCAGCAAGCAGGGGCTACTCTTCCTTGCGGTGCACGGGCTTCTCAGTGTGGTGGCTTCTCTTGTTGAGTTGCACAGGCCCTAGAGTGTGCGGGCTTCAGTAGTTGTGGCACACGGGCTTAGCTGCTCTGCAGCATGGGGGATCTTTCTGGCCCAGGGATCGAACCCATGTCTCCTGCATTGGCAGGCGGATTCTTAACCACTGTGCCACCAGGGAAGTCCCTGTGGTGTGCCTTTTGAAGAAAACTCATGTGTTTAATAAGCTTTGTTTAGGCATGAGTTACTGTGCTGTCTGTGTCTGCAGGTTTAATGTTAAGGAATCAATCATATGGGACGTCCAGATAAAGGAAGAAGAAATTCGCTGGCGTGTGCATCGGGCCGCTCCAGAAAGTGCTAACCTAACATCTGCAGTGTGTGACAAACCTATGGGAGAGATGGAGAAGGGGCTAACCTGCGGATCTGTAACAGAAGAACAGAACTATCACCATGTGGGAAGAGCCTCCCTCATTCTTCAGCCTATGTATTCTATTACTTTAGCTCTGCACAAAAAGAGTTAAATATTAGAGCAATGTTGCTTGTGCCCAAATAGCTCATTCAGGTCCCTGAAGAAAGTTCCCATAACCCAGGCAGGGTTAGTTATGGCTGCTACTTGTTGTAGATAAGTTTGCTTTCAGCTGAGAAGCCTTGTTAATAAACAGAGATAAGAGTGTAAAGTAAAAACTGCTGACAACTTGAAGTTTTAGCGGGAGCCTGGTGATCCAGCCCACACGAGCTGGCAGAAGAACAGAGAAACTCTGTGCTTCCCTTGAAGGCCAGGTGTCTCCAAGAAGTCTGCAATCCGCCTTTACCCTCTGACCTTGAACCCTCCTGTTTCCCCTTTTCCCTTAACATAAAAGAAGCCTGGATGCTCTTCCGAGCTACGAAGGTCCTGTAGGACATTTAGCCCACCATCTTCTCAGTTTGTGGGCTTTCTGAATAAAGTTGCTATTCCTTGCCAAAACAGCTTGTCTCTCGACTTACTGACCTGTTGTGTGGCAAGCAGTACAAGCTTAGACTTGGTAGCAGATTCAGAAATGAGGTCTGATTAAGAAAAAAAAAAAAAAAAAAGCATAGTGGACACCATTGCCATGAGGCTGAAAGCCAAAGAAATTTACAATCACATTCCCCAGGGTCAGGAAAATGTTAACCAAACTCTTCCGGCCAGTGCTGGCTCACACATTTCAAAAGCCAATGCAGCATGAAAAATGTGAAACTTGCAGGTTCTGCAGGTCCGGAGGCTGTGGAAGAATTTTTTAAATGCCTGCTAAGTGTTATGTGGTCCAGCGTGTTTTCAGGGCTGATGAGAAGGGTTCACTTTACAAGGATGTTGGCATATATAGAACATGAGTGGTGTTTGGATGACAACACTGAGACCAGAAGCTTGCAGGGACCTAACGCTGTGTTCCCCCTTGGAGCAGTAACTCCGTATTAGCGGATTCAGCATTAGTGGTGACTTTATGGAACATTATTACCCTGAATAATGAAGCGTGTATGGATGGGAGAAGTGAGTAGCACCTCCACTTTTATACCTACGAATCCCCTCAATATTTTTGCTACAATCTTCATGATTCTAGGTTCTGATGCTTTAGGAGTCATATACCCAAGCAATGAATTTTTCTGCCAGGGGATACAATGACAGTCTCTCAAATATTTTTAAATACTTTATCAGTCACTGCTACAGGTTTGTACTGTGGTGAGTGAGTGAGTGAGTGTGTGTGGGGGGTGTGAGGGTAAGGAGTCTCCCATGAACTCACAGGTCATCTACACTGCTGGTCACTGCCCTGCCCTCCTAACCTTCTCTGAGCTGGATTTCATGCCTCTTACTCCACTGAAAACGCTCATCAACTTCACCAATGCCCTCCTTATTGCCAAACCCAATGTGTCTCTGACCTCAAATTTCTCTAATTCCCAGTGGCTTTTGGCTTAGGACACCACTATCCTCCTTTGAAACTTCTCTTTGATTTTATGATACCTTATTCTCATTCTACTTTTTCTTCTCCATTACCAGCCTCCCCTTTTAGGTCTCATTTGTTAAGTTCTTCTTTACTCAATCATTAAAATTTGACCCTCCTCAAAACTTGGTCCTGGGCCTTCTTTTCAAAGTCTTCTATACCTAATATTCTCATCCACTACAATATCTTCACTTATACAATATACGTCATGACTCCTAAATTAATACCTTCAGCTAAATCTCTCTCCCCAGTTCCAGAATCACCCATCCGACTGCACACGTAGCATCTCTACCTGGTGTCCCACAGTTGCCTCCAGGTCCATGTGTCCAAAACAGGACTCCTGACTGTCACGTCCCAGCTCTGGTTTCTTCTCCAATCTCCCTCCTGGTTCTCCCCCTATATTAACAAATGCTGACACATACATCCAGGAACCAAAGTCAGAAATCTAGACGTTATTCCTGACCCTCCTCTTGCTCCTTTCTTGCCTCCAGTCCAATCCTTCAGAGATTTTACTTTCAAATGCATTTCAGCTCCATCTCCCTCCCTCCGCACCTACTCTCCTGTGTCTCCCCTGAGACTCAGGTGGGAGAGAAAGGATGGTGGACAGGGTCAGCCTTCTTAATCCCAGGTTTATGATGCTGGAGGAAAGAGGTCCTCTCTCCCAGCATCAGCATATAAAATCCCAGAGAGGTGGCCAGGTTTGGGTCATCTGCCAATCATTTTGACGAGAGAGGTGTGAGATTGTGATTTTTCAGGCCTTGCTTCTGTGTCCAGCCCTGTGGCCAGGGATCCAAGGTAAGTGATTTCGCCTGGAATCACATGGAGGAGGAAGCGTAGTTTGCCAAAGGGGTAGAGGTGCTGTTATCAGAAGAACACAATGAAGGTGATGTCTGTGAAGAGTGGGGACCAGTGGTGGAGGCTGTCACCTCTCTTGTTAGTGCTTTGCTGTCATGTGTATATTTCCCAGGTGGACCAGAACACGGGAAGTACTTGGCTCTTAAATGAATTGGTGTCATTGTACTGCCTACGAGATTTGAGGATTTCCTGGAATGGTGTTGTGTAGAGCTTAGGAGTCAAATGGAGCCTTTAGGACTCTGTAAACACTCTACAACATTTTGTGAGTGAATGGGTCTGGTGATGAGTAGAAACTCTCTACTTTTGTGTTCTGTTCAGTGTCTTGGGATGCTTTCAGCTCTGGGTTCCCCAGATTGGCAGAACACAATCATGTCCATTCTACTTTGAATCTGTGACATAGCTGCAATCATACATGTGAGAAAACCCATAGTTGAAGAGCTAAACAGTAAGATGTATATAAAAAGAAGTCACGTTGGTTTTCTTCCACCCTCAAGCCTTCTCTCCAAATACACTCAGTAATACAAATTAATCTATTCCACTAAAATGCACAGGTCTTCTTTTAACATTTTTAGAATTTAAGGCGTGCAGCTGGAATTCTGATTTCCCAAAACAGAAACAAGTTAAGAGAAATCTCACAGGATCAGAGAGAGTAGTTCTAATCATTCGTGTTCTTCTTCTAAACAACCAGCAGAGGGCGAACAAGATGACAAATAAGATGCGCTGACAAGGCTGATGAGGGCTTTTCCTGAGTTTACCCAAGTTCACACAGCACCCAAATGCAAACATGACCCCTAACTCAAGAACTGAGAGGAGAGAGAACACAGTCTTGAATAACAATTTCTCTTAACCCTGGCATCTTCAAGTTGTTTCTGGAAGATTTTAATCTGTGATAAAGACTAAATCCTTTGCAGCCAGGACCCAGTCAGATCACAGTCTCCTAGAGACCAGTTTGGGGAAGATGTATCATGTGGAAAATACCAACATATTTCTATTTGAGTGACAGGACTTCACATGCTTGTAGCAACTAAAATCTAACCTCCTCGAACGCTTAAGTAATCAGTGTCCTTAGATTTGAAAAGAAAGACGTTGATTTTCATATACCCTAGGTTCCAAATGAAGGCACGTAGAAGCATTATGGAAAGAAAAGATAAGAATTTCATAAATCTTGGTGTTAGATAAAGGTGAGAACATTCTATTAAAAATTAAATATATAATATATGGCCTATGCTCAGTTTGGTTGCCTTGTGGGGTTTTTTGGGTTAAGTATACAGTGTACTATAATCCAGTGTGTTAAGGATAAGTTACAGTCACCTATTAGATGAGAATTTCTTTTTTATTATAAAATCCAGTTTGGGCAAAAGTCTGGGAAAATAAATCGTCCTGTATACACTGTTGGCTCAAGTGTAAATTGGCACAACTTTTGAAGAGCAGTTAGGCAAACATAACTCTGTGCGGACTTTCTACATAATCCCTCATTCTCTCTTCTATAAAAACACTAGTAAGTGTTCAAAAATAGTTGCACAAGAATGCTGATCATAGCACTCCTTGGACTAGTAACACTTTAGAAAAGATGAAGGAGGTGACGGATGCAGGGCCCTTGCTGTGCAGTCCTTACTGTTTCATCTGCATTCATTCATTTAATCCTCACTGAAAGCATTTTATTAAAATGCACTTCACATCAGCTCACGCTCTTACTCCCTGCACTCTACTGCTCCTCTCACTGTCCTGTTGTACAAATAATGAGGAAAATGTGTATTTACTGATGTGAAAAGATATCCATAACACACTGCTAAGATTTTTAAAAATCAGATGTTAAATAATATGTGTATGAATAGTATAATCACATAAAAACTATGTGTCAATATATAATACACTACATTGTTAGAAGTGGTTTCCTCTGGAATAGACACTGATGGACGAAAGTGAAAGATAAGCAGCTTCCCTTTTTGCTATATGCAGGTGTGTACTTTTTATATACGCAAGCACAATTCCTTATATAAAGTTTTTAAGTACCAAAATGGAAGCTTAGTTATCTAGCTCCTCCACACGGGAACACCTAAGCCAGCTCTGCCCTGAGGGAGCTATAAAGAAGTCACTTAGAAGGATATAGGTCTGGGGACTTCCCTGGTAGTCCAGTGGATAAGACTCCACGCACCCAATGCAGGGGGCCGGGGTTCGATCCCTGGTTGGGGAACTGGATCCTGTATGCCGCAACTAAGAAGTCCCCATGCCGCAACTAAGGATCTCACATGCCACAATGAAGATCCCACATGCTGCAACTGCCAAAATAAATAAATAAATAAATAAATAAATACATATTTTCTAAAAAAAAGAAGACAAAGGGTAGGTCTGAAAGATCAAAAGAGGCAAAGCTCATTTCCATGGAACTGCAGTGGACTGAGTAAAATTCTTTACTTAGTGACTCTTCGGACCTGGATTTGAATTAGCAACACAGAGTGACTGATTGACGTGACAATCCCTTGAATCAACTAATTTTATATCAAATGCTGATTCTAAACCAGATCATTGGAAGGGGTGTATCCACATGTCACTGCTCAAAAATGCAAGCAGTATAATCCTGATCTGATTGGATAAACTACGCAACCCATGAAGCTTGATTTCTGAATGGCATTGGAATTCCTTCATTAATATAAATGTGAAAGAAATATTCCCCATTCATAATTGATCTTTTCTTTTTTCCCTTTCCCCCCATTAATGTGGCCATTGTGACGATGACAACTGCCATTTGAAAAATTGTCTTTGAAAGACAAAGCACATGTAATATCACCTATGTATGGAATCTGAAATATGACACAAATGGACCTATCTGTGAAATAGAAACAGAATCACAGACATATAGGATGGGTAAACAACAAGGTCCTACTGTAGAGCACCAGGGGCTATATTCAATATCCTGTGATAAACCATAATGGAAAAGAATATGGAAAAAAGAAAAGAATGTGTATATGTATAACTGAATCATTTTGCTGTACAACAGCAATTAACACAACAATATAAATCAACTATACGTCAGTTTTTAAAAACTGATGGGGAAAGATCATTAAAAAAGAAAAAGAAAAGAAAACTCCTCTTTGTTACAGCATGAAAGATGGCAGCCTTGCTAAGCTCACCAGTTACAGCCCACCCGTGGCCCATGAAAGGGGTCACCCTCAGGGGAAGGTCTAGTTGGCCCTCCTGTTGGGCAGCCCTCACAATAGCTCTTCCTTCTGCTTCTGCGGGATGCGGTGAAGTCAAAGTATTTCTCTTTCCTTGTATTCACCCCTGCTTTGCAGCCTCATCCTGGCTCTCACCAACGTGCTCCTCCAATCTGGCTTTATTTTGTCTCAGCCTCTCCCCACAGCTAATCTCACAAGCCATGGAGCTGGGGCGTGTGCTGTGTCCCAGGTACTGGGTGAGGTGTTCATCACGCATTTGTTACTTCAAGACAGGTCCTAGGACCCTCCCCCTCCCAGTGAAAGAACAGGTTCAGAGAAGCTGAAAGCTGGCCTCGGGTCAGGCCCCCTGCGACTGACCCACCTGGGATTTCACCCTGGGTCTGCTGGCCTCCAAAGTCCATACCTTTTCCAATAATCCATACTTCACCCAAAAATGTATTTTCTCATATTTATATTACTCGCTGTCTGAATCCTTCCACAGCAAATGCTTAGAATTTACAGAGCAATGAAGTCCCATGGGCAAATGTTAATCTAACCCCACTGCCTTTTCCTCAGCTTCTGTCCAAACAGAAAGCTGAAAAGTTTCCTGAACTGGAGGACTTTCCAATATGAAGACCATAGGTTTATTCTGTTCCAGTAAAAGAACATTCATGTCACAAGATGAATTCTAAAGCGAAGGCATTTGGGGACTTCCCTGGTGGTCCAGTGGTTAAGACTCCGTGCCTCCAATGCAGGGGAAACAGTGATGGTCACGTGCAGTGGGCAAGACCCCTGCCCTGGTGATGGAGGACATGCCCTGGTTAGACCCATGCTTGCCAGTGGGGAGGAGTTACCTTGTTCTCCACCTAAAGTGGGCACAGGGGTGTGTACCCCCTTCAGAGCCTGACTGGCTCTGAAGCAATGACTGCCTCTTCATGTCTGGCCAGCCAAGGGTGGCCTCACCTCCTTTTAGGTGAGGCTTATTTCCTTTCTTGCGTCCATGTCTTCTCCAGCCCCGCCCCCACTTAACAGGGGCTACCTTGATAACATGAAAGGATAACCAGGTCTTACAGCAGGGCTGAGTCCCTCTGTTTAATTAAGAAGTCTCTAGGGCCTTTGTCTCTCAAAATCTATTCCCGTCTTATTTCTTACTTCCTTTCCAGAGGCAGCTGCCTTTTCAGTTTGTATCTTCCTTCTGTTGTCATCAAAGCTTCCCTTTACTCTCAATATTCCAACTCCCTTGACTATGGTGTCTTCTTTTTTCTCTTTAATATTTATTTATTTATTTATTTATTTGGTTGTGGTGGGTCTTAGTTGTGGCAACTGGGCTCCTTAGTTGTGGCTCGAGGGCTCCTTGGTTGTGGCATGTGAACTCTTTATTTGCAGCATGCATGTGGGGAATGCATGTGGGATCTAGTTCCCTGACCAGGGATTGAATCCGGGCCCCCTGCATTGGGAGCAAGGATTCTCAACCCCTGTGCCATCAGGGCAGTCCCAGCTATGGTGTCTTCTTCATTCTTGTCTCACAGACAAGCACACTGGGATGGGGCATCTTTCTGTAATGATGTTTCCATTTTTTTTGGCCAAAATACTTGAAGCAACCTCCCTGTGCCAAGCACTGGACCAAAGATAAACAGAATACAGTACCTGACTCTGGGGGAACCAGGAACACACTGTTCTCCTAAAAGCATGTTGCAGGGCTGAGTGAGAGCCCAGGGAAGGGAACACACGTGTCCGGGAAGGTCAGGGAACGTTTTCTGGAGGAAATGATGTTGAAGTTAAGTTGAAGACTAAATCGAGATTTTCCAGAGGTTCACAGACGCAAAGGATTTTTCAGTCTAAATAAATAGTATTTACAAGGTAGTACCAGCTGATTACAGACAGCTCCTCTCCCTCTCTCTCTCTCTCTCCGTTACTCTCCCCCCCACCCCTCTCTCTGCAATTGCTTGAAGCTCATATTTTAAGTGCTGAGTGTCTATAAATCATCCTTTGACAGGCAGACTACCTCAATTCTGATTTGTCCTGTCTAATACCTTGGAAACTTCACCCACCATCTTCCACGCAGGCCTCACTAAAGTGTACTTGAGGGTCCTGGCAGGAGCACAGACACCTATGCACGTCGGTGGAGAAACGTCCTCCTCTGCCTGAGAAGGTCCAACCACTGCATCAAGCAGGCCGCATGGGGAAGGATGCGTGTGCCGTGAGGACACAGAGAGGGTACCTGCCCCGATCGGCAGAACCAACCCCGGCCATGAGCAGAGAGATGGATATTGAGGCCATGTCACCCTTGTACCCAGCACCCCGCTCTGACTCTAACTGCCTCCACTGTTAATGGCACAAAAGTTGAGGAGGTCTCTCTTCTAGAATATTCTGCAAAATGCCTGGTAAGTCATGTCTAAGCTGAGTCAACTATTGCCCCGTCTCTGTCCCTATCCTGGTACCACAGCGGGAAGAGTGCTGTTCAGCTCTTCTGAAAGATCCTGCAGGTTGAGGACTGTCAGTTTCTGCCCCTCCTGCTGGTGTCGGCTGAGGTTTGACTCTCAAGCTTTCACTTGAAAATGTTGCCAATGCACCGTCGCCCCTCGTACGCCTGCATATTTTTTAATTGACAGAGGGGGAAGCTAGAGGGTTAATGCCCACCTAGCAGGACCAAAGTATTTTATTCATTTCTCAATGGATCCGGATAAACTCTTAGAAGGAGGTAAATTATTATTATTATTATTTTTTTATCATCATCCTTTTTTTTTCTTTAAGAACTTTTATTGAGATACAGTTAACAGACAATAAGCAGCATATATTTAGAGTGTGCAATTTGGCATCCCAATCTCCCAATTCATCCCCCCCCAACCTTCCCTGCTTTCCCCACTTGGTGTCCATGTGTTTGTTCTCTACATCTGTGTCTCTATGTCTGCCTTGCATTTCCTCTTTCATAGTTGTTAGCATTTGCCTTATGTATTGAGGTGCTCCTATATTGGGTGCATATATATTTATAATTGTTATCTCTTCTTCTTGGATGGATCCCTTGATCTTTATGTAATGTCCTTTCTTGTCTCTTGTAACATTTTTTATTTTAAAGTCTATTTTATCTGATGTGACTATTGCTACTCCAGCTTTCTTTTGATTTCCATTTGCATGGAATATCTTTTTCCATCCCCTCACTTTCAGTCTGTATGCGTCCCTAGGTCTGAAGTGGGTCTCTTGTAGACAGCATATATATGGGTCTCGTTTTTGTATCCATTCAGCCAGTCGGTGTCTTCTGGTTGGTGCATTTAGTCCATTTACATTCAAGGTAATTGTTGATATGTATGTTCCTATTACCATTTTCTTAATTGTTTTGTTGTTGTTTTTGTAGGTCCTTTTCTTCTCTTATGTTTCCCGCTTAGAGAAGTTCCTTTAGCATTTGTTGTAGGGCTGGTTTGGTGGTACTGAATTCTCTTAGCTGTTGCTTGTCTGTAAAGCTTTTGATTTCTCCGTCGAATCTGAATGAGATCCTTGCTGGGTAGGGTATTCTTCGTTGTAGGTTCTTCCCTTTCATCACTTTAAATATATCTTGCCACTCCCTTCTGGCCTGCAGAGTTTCTGCTGAGAAATCAGCTGTTAACCTGATGGGAGTTCCCTTGTATGTGATTTGTTGTTTTTCCCTTGTTGCTTTTAATAACATTTCTCTGTCTTTAATTTTTGTCAATTTGACTACTATATGTCTTGGCATGTTTCTCCTTGGATTTATCCTGCCTGGGACTCTCTGCACTTCCTGGACTTAGGTAGCTATTTCCTTTCCCATGTTAGGGAAGTTTTCAATGAGAATCTCTTCCAATATTTTCTCAGGTCCTTTCTCTCTCTTGTCTCCTTCTGGGACCCCTATAATATGAATATTGGTGCATTTAACATTGTCCCAGGGGTCTCTTAGGCTGTCTTCAGTTCTTTTCATTCTTTTTTCTTTATTCTTTTCCACATCAGTGATTATCACCATTCTGTCTTCCAGGTCACTTATTTGCCCTTCTGCCTCAGTTAATCTGCTATTGGTTCCTTCTAGTGTGTTTTTCATTTCTGTTATTGTGTTGCATATCTCTGTTTGTTTGCTCTTTAATTCTTCTAGGTTTTTGGTAAACTTTTCAGTCTTTGCATCCAGTCTTTTTTCAAAGTCCTGGATCATCTTCACCATCATTATTCTGAATTCTTTTTCTGTAATGGTGCCTATCTCCTCTTCATTTAGTTGCTTTTCAGGGGTTTTATCCTGTGCCTTCATCTGGTACAAAGTCTTCTGCTTTTTCATTTTCTCTGTCTTTCTGTGGTTGTGGTTTTCAGTTCCACAAGACGAAATACTGCTGATACTGCTTGATTCTGCTGTCTGCCCTCTTGTGGAGGAAGCTATCTAGGAGGCTCATGCATGCTTCCTGATGGGAGGGACTGATGGAGCTCAGTAGAAGGAGGTAAATTATTGAGCTGAAGTCAGGATCATTTGGGTGTAAAGGACGGAGACTAAGTTATCTCAGGAACAGGTGGGCTTAATGATGGCCCCAGATCGCAGGGGACCAGGGACAGTCTCAAGAGGGGCTGGGATGAGGGGTCCCCTTACCTCCCAAAATCAACATCCATTTCTCTGTTCCAAATTCCCAGGAGAGGAACTAGGTCAGCCCGATTCACTTGTCCCACCAGGTCTCAGGCCTGTCCTGTCATGTCTCTTCCCCTGGACAATCAGATCTAGTGGGCATGGGGAACCAAATGCCCACCCCCCCCCACCACACACACGAGGGGAGTGGGGGGAGCCACCCCCAAACACATCTAATGCACCAGGAGACTGAGGGCACCGTTAGGAGCTGTGTTCTGGACGCAGAGTGCCTGGTTTTGGTGTTGGCTCCACTCCTTACTGGCTGTGTGATCTTGAGCAAGTTACTTAATCTCTCTGTTCCTCAGTTTCCTTATCCTTAAAAAAGGGCATATAAATGTCATGTCCTCATGGGACTGCGGTAAGGACTAAATGAGACAAAGCCAAAGAAGCATTCAAATCTGTAAATGGCACACAAGGAGTATTCAGTGAGTACAGAATCCTATTTTCCCCCAAACAAGTGCCCCTTCCTCAGTTTTCTGTTAATGGTATCTTCTCCCACATGTCAAGACGACAGTCACATGTCAACCTCCACGTCCTGTGCCTTCTTCCTATGGTAAGTTTTTATTTTATTTGCTGATTCATTCATTTTTTCAATTTTCAGTTTTTGAGCATCTATTTGCTACACAATCTTGCTGGCATCTCTCCATCTTGAGCCCTCGATACCTCTCAAGTGGACTGTTACACTTAGTGTTCTAACTGGTCCTGCATTCCACAGCCAGACTCACTTTGCTCGCCTGCATTCTGTTGCTGTTATTCCACTCTCGACAGGTTCCCTCTTGCTGGGACACAGTTCACATTTTAAAACAACATTCAAAGCACTCTACAGTTTGCAACAGACTTGTGGTTGCCAAGGGGGGGGGGGGGCGTGGGAGAGGGAAGGATTGGGAGTTTGGGATTAGCAGATGCAAACTATTATATATAGAATGGATAAGCAAAAAGGTCCTCCTGTATAGTACAGAGAACTATATTCAATATCCTGTGATAAACCATAATGGAAAAGAACAACAAAAAGAATATATATATATATATATATATATATATATATATATATATATATGTATAACTGAGTCACTTTGCTACACAGCAGAAATTAACACAACATTGTAAATCAACTGTACTTCAATGAAAAAGAAAACACTCTACAGTTTGGATCTGACCTGCCTTGTAGCTTTAGTTCGCATGGCCTCCCAGATGTAATCATACTCTGGTTAACTGCGTTGTTTTTGTTCCTGGGAAAGTGCTACACTTTCCCACCTCAGATCCTCATCCATGTGGCTCCATCCACCTGAAATGGCTAACCCCTTGCTCCCTGGACCAAGTCGTCAGTATCACCTGGGAGCTTGTTAGAAATGTTACACCCAAAACCTACTGAATCAGAATCTGCATTTTAACAAGAGCCCCAGGTGATTTATATACCTGTATTTTTCTTATAAGATTTTACAAGGCAAAATATCTTGTAAGTGTATTAATATCTTGTAAGTCATAGGTTAATCCACTCCATCTCTCTTAAAATCGTACCCTTGTCTCAAAGCTCGGCTCAGATAATGTTGCCTCATCCAGACATTTCTAACTGCTAGAGCTGAAAATCATCTCTTTACTCTCTGAATTCCCAATGCTGCTTTCTGAATTTCCCACAACTGAATTCTTTATACCTGCTTATGGGAACCAGCCCATACTTTTTTTGAGTATGGGTTAAACAATTCTGTAATTTCTTTTTAAAATTGAGATATAACTGATGTATAATTGTTTCAGGTGTACAACAATGATTTCATATTTGTATATATTGTAAAATGATCAGCACAATAATTCTAGTTAACATCCATCAGCACACACAAATTTTTTTCTTGTCATGAGAACTTTTAAGATCTATTCTCTTAGCAACTTTCAAATGCACAGTTCTCTCTTAGTACATCCCCAGGACTTATTTTAAAATGGAACTTTGTACTTCTTGACCCCCGTTGCCCATTTTGCTCACCTTCCACCCCCTGACTCTGGCCACTATTAATCTGTTCTCTGTATCAATGAGTTTTATTTTTTTCTTTTTGTAGATTCCACATTTGTATGTATATATGTACATATATATGTAAATGTGTATGTATATGTATGTATATACATATTTGTATATATACATACACATATGATATCATATAGTTTTTATTTTTCTAACTTATTTTACGTAGCAGAATGCCCTCAAAGTCCATCTGTGTTGTCACGCAGTCCACTTGTGTTGTCACAAATGGCAAGATTTCATTTTTATGGCTGAACAATATTCCATTGATATATATACCACATCTTCTTTATCCATTCATCTATTGATGGACACTTAGATTGCTTCCATGTCTTGACTATTGTAAATAGTGCTGCAATGAACATGCGGGTGCATTTATCTTTGAGTTGGTGTTTTTGTTTCCTTCAGATACGTACTCAGAGGTAGAATTGCTGGATCATATGGTAGCTCTATTTTTAACTTTTTGAGGAACCTTCATACTATTTTCCCTAATGGCTGCACCAATTTATATTGCTACCAACAGTGCACAAAGTGCACGAGAGTTCTCTTTTCTCCACATCCTCACCAACACTTCTTACTTCTTGTTTTTTTAATAATGGCCATTCTAACAGGTGTTTTGTGGTTTTGATTTGCATTTCCCCAACGATTAGTGATGTTGAGTACCTTTTAATTTACATGTTGGCCATCTGTATGTCATTTTTGGAAAATGTCTATTCAGCTCCTCTGTCCACTTTAAAATCAGATTGTTTTTTGATATTGAGTTGTGTGAGTTCTTTGTATATCTTGTATATTAACTTCTTATTGGATAAATGATTTGCAGATATTTTCTCCCATTCTTTATGTTGCCTTTTCACATTGTTGATGGTTTCCATTGCTGTACAGAAGCTTTTAAGTTTGAGGTAGTCCCATTTGTTTATTTTCACTTTTGCTGCCTTTGCTTTTGGTGTCAAATCCAAAAAATCATCTCCAAGACCTATATCAAGGAGCTTGTGATTTTAGGTTTCAGGTCTTGCATCAAGTCCTTAATCCATTTTGAACTAATTTTCGTGTATGATATTAGATAGGGGTCTAGTTTTCCCAACACCATTTATTGAAGAGACTGTCCCTTTCCCCATTGTATATTCTTCGATCCTTTAATTGACTGTATATGCATGGATTTATTTCTGGGCTCTCTATTCTGTTCCATTGATCTATGTACCTGTTTTTATGACAATGCCATAATATTTTAAAAAATTTTTATTTTATACTGGGTATAGTTGATTTACAATGTTGTTTTAGTTTCAGGTGTACAGCAAAGTGACTCAGTTATACATATACATATATTTATTCTTTTTCAGATTCTTTTCCCATATAAGTTATTACAGAGTATTGAATAGAGTTCCCTGTGCTGTACAGTAGGTCCTTGTTGATTATCTGTTTTATATATAGTACCGTGTATATGTTAATCCCAAACTCCTAATTTATCCCTCCCTCCCACATTTCCCCTTTGGTAACTGTAAGTTTGTTTTCTATGTCTGTGAGTCTGTTTCTATTTTTAAATAAGTTCATTTGTATCAATTTTTTAGATTCCACATATGTAATAGCATATGATATTTGTCTTTCTCTGTCTGACTTGCATCACTTAGTATGATAATCTCTAGGTCCATCCATGTTGTTGCAAATGGTATTATTTCATTCCTTTTTATTGTTGAGTAATATTCCATTGTATATATGCACTACATCTTCTTTATTCATTCATCTGTCAATAAACATTTAGGTTGCTTCCATGTCTTGGCTATTATAAATAGTGCTGCAGTGAACATTGGGGTGCATGTATCTTTTCAAATCATGGTTTGCCCCAAATATATGCCCAAGAGTGGGACTTCTGGATCATATGGTAGCTCTATTTTTAGTTTTTGAAGGAACCTCCATACTGTACTCCATAGTGGCTGTACCAATTTACATTCCCCCCAACAGTGTAGGAGGGTTCCTTTCTCTCCACACTAATGCCACACTGTTTTGATTACTGTAGCTTTGTAACACAGTTTGAAATGAGGGAGTGTGATGCCTCCAGCTTTGTTCTTCTTTTTCAAGATTGCATTGGCTCTTCAGGATTTTTTTGTGGTTACATACACATTTTTAGAATTGTTTGTTCTATTTCTATGAAAAATGTCACGGGAATTTTGACAGGAATTGCATTGAATTTGTAGATTGATTTGGGTAGTATGGACATTTTAAGAATATTAATTCTTCTTTTCTTGCCTAATTGCTTTGACTTAGGCTCCCAATACTATGTTGAATAAAAGTGATGAGAGTCAGCATTCTTGTCTTGTTCCTGATCTTAGAGGAAAAGCTTTCAGGTTTTCACTGTTGATTATGATGTCAGCTGTGTGCTTGTCATGTATGCCTGCATTATGTTGAGATACGTTTCCTCTACACTTACTTTGTTGAGCGTGTTTATCATAAATGGATGTTGAATGCTGCCAAATGCTTTTTCTGCATCTGTTGAGATGATCATATGATTTTTATCCTTCATTTTGTTGATGTGGTGTATAATGGTTGACTTATGAGCAGATGTTGAACCATTCTTGCATTCCAGGAAGAAATCCTACTTGATCGTGGTTTATGATCCTTTTAACATAGCGTTGAATTTGGCTTACTGACATTTGAAGATTTTTATATCTATGTTTTATCAAGAATATTGGCCTGTACTTTTCTTGTGACATTCTTGTCTGGTTTTGGTATTAGGATAATGCTGACCTCATAAATGAATTTGGAAGTGCTCTCTCCTTTTGGGGGGGTAAGATATTGAGAAGCACTGGTATTAATTCTTCTCTGAATGTCTGTTAGAACTCACCAGTGAAGCCATCTGGTCCTGGACTTTTGTTTCTTGGCAGGTGTTTGATTCTGATTCAATCTCCTTACTAGTAATTGCTCTGTTCAGATTTTCTATTTCTTTTTTTTTTTAATGTATTTATTTTATTGGCTGCATTGGGTCTTCATTGCTGCACTCGGGCTTCCTCTAGTTGTGGTGAGCAGGGATTGCTCTTTGTTGTTGTGCACATGCTTCTCAGTGTGGTGGCTTCTCTTGTTGGGGAGCATGGGCTCTAGGGCTTCAGTAGTTGCAGCATGCAGGCTCAGTAGTTGTGGCACATGGACCCTAGATAGTGTGGGCTTCAGTAGTTGTGGCCCTTGGGCTCTGGAGTGCAGGCTCAGTAGTTGTGGCGCACAGGCTTAGTTGTTCCACAGCATGTGGGATCTTCCCAGACCAGGGCTCGAACCCGTGTCCCCTGCATTGGCAGGCAGATTCTTAACCACTGTGCCACCAGAGAAATCCCTCCTTATTGATTTTGATCTTTGATTCCTGACACATGTTACAACATGGGTGAACCCTGAGGATATTAGGTTAAGTGAAATAAGCCAGTCACAAAAGGACAAATACTATATGATTCCACTTATATGAGGCACACAGAGTAATCAAATTCATTAAGAAGGAATAGTAGTTTCCAGGGAGTGGAGGGAGGGGAAATGGGATGTTGTTTAATGGATATACAGTTCCAATTTTTCAAGATGAAAGAGTCTGGAAATTGGTGCACGAAGATGTACATGAACTTATTACTGAAATGCACACTTAAAATTTTACCATTGTAACCATTTTTACATTATGCATATTTTATCACACTTTAAAAAATTTTAATCACTGTGTGGAGAACAGTTTGTAGACAAGAAAAATAAGAAGCAAGCTGGCCAGCCTGTATGCTATTGCAGCGGTCCAGGTGAGACAACAGAGGCCTGGATTAGAGTGACAGAGGCGGAGGTTGTTGAGAAGTCAGATTTGGGGGCCATTTGAAAAGTAGAAACAGTGGTACCTGGTGGCAGATTGGATGTCGAGTGTGAAGGAAAATGACAAAGAACTCCTAGGATTTTAACCTGATCCACTGAGTGACTGGCAGTTCCATTTAGTGCAGTGAGGAACTCTGGAGGTGGAGCCAGCTACCAGGTGGCAGGTTGATTGCACTGGACACTTTCCATCAGGGAGAGGGTGACTGTTCTCTTTGGAACAGGCACTTGTTCCGGATTTGGGTTTGGTTCCCTGGCTGTCATCACACTGCTACCAGCACTCTCTATACAGGCTTGCTGGGTGGTTTATTTTCTGTCATGTTCTCCCACACGACATTACTTCTGTCCACGGAACTCATTTTACAGAGAAAAAGCAGGCCATAGGCTAACACCCATGAGACTCCCTGACCTTACCATGTATCCCAACACCAGAAGCAGGCAGCTCGATTATATGGAGGGATGGTCTATTGGCAGCCAGTCCCCACGCCAGCTGGAGGAACACCATGCAGGGATGGAGCATATGCCCTCCCCAGCATTGCTGTTTCTCTCTTAGGGCCAGAATACACTTGGCCAGGGACCCAAGGGGTGGAAATGGTGACAGTTAAAATTATACCTACCGACTTACCCAAAACCATTTGCCTCCTTGACTCAAAGAGTCTGTTTGGGAGATTTGGGTACCTGGAGGAGAAACGTTTTCACCTGGAGACAATCTTCCAAAAATGACTGACTGGGACATCCTCTCAGCCAAGCCAATGAACTTTAAGCCAGATTTGATTTTATGTAGAAAAGTAAAGAAAAGGGATTTTCCTTCATTTATGTATCATGGAGCTCTTCACACATGTAACCTACCTCTCCAGGTCGCAGCATCTTCCATGTCTATCCAGAGTCCTTGAAACACTACCCTCCACGACCTCCATGGCCCAGTCTTCCTGCTGCTGTGTCTCTCCTTCCCAGCTCTTCACCCCAGTCTGTTATCTACTCCCCACCAGGCCGCCCAAAGGAGCCCGTCTGCTGCCCTTGCATGAGGTCACCAGTATCCCTGCCAAATGCTCTTTAACACAACACACCGAGGGACCAGGAAGGGGCTGGGACCCCACCTTGCACCGTTGCCACTGCAACACTGTGCCTTCCTGTGGGTCTACCAGAGTTTCTCTCAAAAGCAGACAATTCTGTTTTTTTCTTTGTTTCTTGCCTGCAAACAGCAATTCAAATGCTAATAAAAACACTTTTCCGCAGGAACTCACACCAACTTCATTCCCATAGAGCCAAGCCTCTCCACCCTCACACTCCAAATGAAGACAAGTGCCACTCGCCCAAATGCACAAGACATCACCAAGCCAGAAGACTATTCATCGCCTTCCAGGGAATGGTGACATCCCTGTTTCTTCAAGAGTAATGGGGGCTCCTATGGGGGGGGAGTTGAGGGAGGGAGGGAATACGGGGATATGTGTATAAAAACAGATGATTGAACTTGGTGTACCCCCCCCAAAAATAATAAATAAATAAATAAAATTTAAAAAAAAAGAGTAATGGGGGCTCCTTTTGTAGTAGGAAAGGGTCTGTTCTAATAAACTTCCTAAAACAGACTGGGTACCAGGTACTTGGGTTGAGCCTTAAACTCAAGGTGTACATGAAGTGTAAAATTTTATAACAATGATGTTTTTGTCTCAGTCACCATTGACCAGCACTCCTCATTCTGCAGGGTGGCAGAAATGAGATCTTAGCCAATTCAGATCATGGTTTCTCAACAATTCAGGTCTCCCCTCACTTCCTGGGGCTGCTTCTCAGTTCTGGCAATTGGGGGAGGGGAGGGACTTGCAATCCATGGTAGGAGAAGCCTGATCCCCCGGGCTTCCTCTGAGGCATTCCCAGTCCTCCGACCATCCTGGCCAGGTCACAGCGCCCTTGCGCTGGCCTCTGGCTCTCCCTGCGGCAGGCACACTGCCCTCAGCCACACAGGAAACGCTCAGCGGCCCCAGGCATCCTTTGGGACCCTCTCCCCTTCACAGCTCCCAAGCCACGCTGCGTGGGGGCTCTCAAGGCTGCTGTCCCCCCAGACCCCCTGCCCCCGCCCCGCCGCCCCAGATCTCCTCAATTACCTGGGGGTTACCATTGGCAAGTTTGGAGTGTGGAGCTGCAAGTGACTGCCTTTCCTTAAGGGATGGGGACTGCTTTTTTCCACTGGTGTTGGAAACTGGGATCATCCTTCAAAGAGCAGCCTGTGCGCAGGGGCTTCACGGCAGGTTAAAGGATGCTGGTTTGCCTGCCGTCTGGGGTCCTCGACCTGGGTGATGGGAGCTGGGGTCCTAGGTGTGGAACTATGAGCTACAAGGTACAAAACGCAACCCTTCCTGGGACAAAGTTCAGCTCAGTTAGGAATTCAGAGAAGAGCTTTTACATGCTCCTTTTCTCACCCCTCAATTTCTTTTCTCCAACTATACTACATAGACTCAGAAAAACAGCACTTTTGCCAAAAGCGTGCTCAGCCGGGTCCACTAATAGTCTAAGTCAGCAACTTTCTGAGAAGTTCACCTCCTCTCTGCACACCGGTTTTCTCATGTCCTGGGGTGACCTGTCCCAAATCCCACCCCAGGGTTTGTCATCAGTCTGTGGAGCCAATGGGTACTTTGCCCTTGGGCAATACTTTCATCTTCTCTGTGACTCAATTTTCTTCTGCAAACTGGGGCAAATCATATCTATAACATCACATGTAAAGCCCTTAGGACAGAGCTTGGTACATAGTAAGCCAATAAATACTGCTATTATGACTATTATCAATCCCATGTGCATCCTGACATGTACCGGGGTGAGTCTCGGGCCACAACTCAGATATGCAAAACATGCAACTTGTTTTATTTCCCCCTAAGTCTACTTTTTTTTTATGTTGTGTGCCCATTGCACTGGGTGGCACCAGTGCAGAAACTTCTTTCCAATTAATTCAAGGTGATCTCACGCAATTTCTTTCTTTCTTTCTTTCTCTTTCTTTCTTTCTTTCTTTCTTTCTTTCTTCTTTCTTTTTTCTTTTCTTTCTCTTTCTTTTTTCTTTTCTTCCTTTCTCTTTCTTTCTTTCTTTCTTCTTTTTTTTTCTTTTCTTTCCTTTTCTTTCTTTTTTTCTTTTCTTCCTTTCTTTTCTCTTTCTTTCTTTCTTTTCTCTTTCTTCCTTCCTTCCTTCCTTCCTTCCTTCCTTCCTTCCTTCCTTCCTTTCTTTCTTTCTTTCTTTCTTTCTTTCTTTCTTTCTTTCTTTCTTTCTTTCTTTCTTTCTTTTCTTTCTTTCTTCCTTCCTTTCCTTTTCCTTCCTTCCTTCCTTTCTCTCTGTTAAACAAACTTTAACAATTCGCAGTCTTTGCTCCCATGCCCAACCTACATTTTTCTGGACCCTGGAGCCCCAGAGGTCATCCTGGCGGGATTCCTAACAAAATCAAAAATACACACTGCCTTATGAAGCTTGCCGTCTAGTAGTAGATACAATCCAAGATAGAAAGTTCTGTGTGTTCTTAAAAAAAAAAAAAAAGGTATGAGGTGAGTTCGGAGAGGATTTACAGGTGAGAGGGATAATTTCTATCTGAAAGAATCAGGGCAAATTTTGTGGAAAGGGTGGCATTGGAATGTTGAGTGTTGGGGTAGTGGGTACAGAAAAAGAGAGAAAGGGAGGGCACCCCCTAAAGAGCGGCCCTGGGGAGAAGGAAGATGTCCCGGTGGCTCATGAGGAGTGACCTCACCCAGTTCAGAGTCTCCCTCTTTCCAGGGGTGTCCACCTCCTGGGCCTTTGTGGAGTGCTAATGATCTGGCATGTGGCCAGTTGCTGGCTGAAGTCATCCTAGGTGGTCCTGGGCCAGCCCCCCACCCGGGTCCCTGCAGTGGAACTGACTCCCCAGGGATCTCAGCTTCAGGCAGGTTTTCTCCCTGGGGAGGGGGTGGCAGAGAACAGCTCTAGGAGAAGTCAGCTTCCTCTAGGAGTTCAGGGGGAGTGACACGAGGGAGGGGGGTGTGGTGAGTACTGTCCAGATTCCTATACCATGTGTTTCTCATTACTGGCAGTTTATTTTTACCCAATGCCCTTTACCAGTCAGAGTCAACTGTGAGGCCACCATTGTACATCGCAGGGAAGGGTTATTACATCAGAGAAGTGGAGGAAATGCTTTTTGGAGGTTCATACATCTGGGCTTTTCCGTATCAAAAGCCTGGCCTTGAAAGAGTCGTAGCACCAGTTTTATGCCAAAAACACTAGATTGGAAAGAATATGAGGTGACGGTGAAAGTCAGGGTTTCCAGGCTGAAATGAGATACACATTCTCTAGGTTGGGGGAGGGGAGAGAGGGGAGCTAGAAAGGAAACAGGGAAATTAGATTCTGGTGTTGGGGCGGGGCTGGTGACCAACCGGATAGACCAACAGCCAAACTGGGACACTTGGAAAGTGAACGACACTGCTGTAAATAGTGATGTTCCTACCGGAGGCACCACCCAGGGTCGCCCCAGGGAAACCGGCACAGACGGACCTGTGTTCACCCCAGCAGGGTCCAGCTCCCCTCCTCCGAGCCCAGGACCAAGCGGAGAAACCACAGACAAGCTGGGGGATCCGGAGCACCCCTCCTGTTCCTCCTTGCTTAGGAGAAAGCACCCAGGCCCCCAGCCGGCATGCAGAAGCAGCGGAGCTGCAAGCTGTAGCTCACAGAGGGGTGGGAAAGCCGGATGCAATTCCCCACACACCCACCTGTCGCGGAAGCACGACCAGGTGTTTTCTCTGCCCCAGAGGTCGGTGTACCTGAAAAAGAGTTGGGCCTGGTGAGGCCACGGGCCAGAGACGCACAGTCAGATGAGCACCGGATGCTGGGGCGAGCACCCCTGCAGGAGGCCCACCTAGCAGTGAAATGGTTATGAAGACAGTGGCCTGTCTTGCACACCTGAGATGGCGAGCTAAGACGGCACTCACCTTACCGGTGACTCAGAGGACCCGAGTCAGAGTTCCAAGTTCTTGCAACTTTTAACTTAAAAGTCCCTCTGGTTTTTTTTTTTTTAGGGGTTTTTAAAATATATTAACTTTATTTTTTTCATAGTACAAATTCAAGGTTTGGTATCCACATTAAAGATAATTATATTTTTCCATTTACAAAACAATGAAAATAAGTTCTGATTTTCCTTAGTTTACAGGAATACTGAAGGAATTAAAGTAGAGATGATTTTGGCTCTCCCAAAATAAACATACACACACCCTGAGTATTTAAGAAAACACTGCTTAATGCTTTTGGGAAAAGCTTGTTAAGAAATAGTTTACTAATTCAACAAATATATACTGGATACCTACTCTGTACCAGGTCCAAAATGAAAAGGACATAGACCCTGCCTTCAAAATATTTTTGATTTAGTGATAGAGACATACATAAATAACTTTCTAAATATACTACTAGAAAAATCAAATAACCATAGGCAATGTTTAGATGTAGACATAACTCTAACATGCTAGCACATACACGCTCTTCTATAGTGTCACAGAGTTACACACTTTACTATGAGGGAAACCAAGGGCAAAGAGCTTCAGTGACTTCCTCTGTTGCAAAAACATGAAGATACAGGAAAAACAAATTTGAGCTGAGGAGATAAGAAAGAGAAGAAAGACAAATTTTGCTCAGATATAGAAGTCCCTCTTTTTTAAAAGACTGACTTGTGGCTAGTCTTCCAGGGCGACCCTTGGTATATACATGTGTATCTACATGCAGGACAAGGGGGAGGCACTTCAACGGTGTATATTAAAACAAAACCCAGAAATGTACTGAAGCTTCAGCCCAGGGTTTGATTTCGCAGCATCGGTCTTAGGAGACTAATGGTCCATGGTATATTAAAAGGGGTGCACAGATGTTTAGTTATGGTGTTTATGATAGTGGAAAATTGGAACTATCCTGAATGTCAGTCCATAGGGGAGGGGCTAAATACACAGTTGCATGTCCACACTACTACTAGGCAGCAAGTTTTCAAAAAATGTGTTACAGTTTACATTGTTCTGAAGCAGAAAAATCTTTATACATCAATTTTAAAAAGCAAAATATGGAACAATTTACACAGTATGATATCACTTATGTGAACACGCAGATATGCACACCCCCCAAATCGATACAGGAGAATTTGTATTTGTCCATATATTCATATGTGTACGTAAATGCAAGAAATAAAGATCTGAAAAGATATTCACCAAACTGAAAACAATAGTTACCTCTGAGGCAAGGATTCCAATTAGGAGATTGAAAGTTAAGATAGATGTTTTCACTTCATGGGTATTGTTCAGTTGTTTTTTTCTTACAGCAAGAATATATTCAGGTATTACTTGTGTTGCCCATTTTTAAAAATTGCCCCCTTGAAACAGCCAGGAAACAGATGGTGTGAACTAAGATAATTGGAGGAGGGTTTAATGAAGGGACAGTTATACAGTCATGGCTAAGGTTCAGAAGAATCACATAGGAGAGTGATGTTACCACCCCAAACCCAAAGGGATGAGGGGGAGGGAGTCCTGGGGACCCAGACGAAGAGAATCATGTAGTGAGGTTTCCTGGAGGAGCACTTAGGATGCAACCAATCTGAGGAGTTAGGAATTCTCTTCCCCGACCTCATTCTCCCCCTTCTCTCCAGTCATCTGCTGGAGTCTGCATTGATCAAATCCAACAGGAAGCCCGAGAGTAAGGGAACTTGATGTAGTTCATAGAAGAAGGCTCCTGGGGCAGAGACTTGAGAGCTGAGTGGCAGAGAGTGGATTTGCAGGAGTAAAAGGAAGATAACAGGCACATAGCCATCCTCCCTGGACAACTATTGGGAAAAAAAGGGTGGGGGAGGGGGTTGATATCTAATGTATACCACAAGGTCACCTCTGAATGTTTTCAACTTCTTCCTCTTGCTTATTTGTATTTTCTAATTTTTCTATAATAACCACTGCTTTAAGTTTTTAAAAGTTATGGGTATTTGAGAAATTGCTAGCAGTCAGATGATGGCTGCAAACATGAAAGAGAAACATGAAGGTGGAAGTACCTCTGATTAACTGAAGAATGCAGAAGTGCAAGCAGTTAATGAGTTGAATATCTCAAATTTGAGGCTCCTCTTGGGTAAGCAAGGTTGGTTTTTAAAGTGAACAGTGCTAGCATCATTGACTATTCATTCAGAAAAACTAAAAAATTAGACCCCCTACTTCAGACTATGGGCAAAAATAAGTTTCAGATATATTAAAGATCAAAATATAAACACTGAAACACTAAAAGAAAATTTAGGAAAATGCATAACTTTTGTGTGGGAGAGGCCAAAAAAGAAAAGGCCAACATATTTGACTACATGGCAATTAGACACTTACATAAAGGGAGAAAAAACATTAACAAAGTCATAAGACAAATAATATACTCTGAGTTTCGTGAGATAGGATTATACTTAACATACAATTATACCTAATACACAAAGGGCTACGCTCATTGATTTAAAAAAGAAAGAAAGAAAGAAAAAGACAACTCATTGAATGTTGAGAAGTGTAAAATAAAGTCACATTTTATAGCAAGAAAAATTTGAATATAAAACAATTCTTCTCTGCCCTTTGGCCTCCTCTCTCCCCTCACTGTGCATTTTGTATCTGCCTTATGCATGGACCAAACCTCCCCATTGGCAGAAATACCTGCTCAACCACAAAGGACAAGGTTCTCCAAGGACCAACAAGACAACTCTTTGAAGGTAACATTCCTTGATCTTGTGAGGGGCCATAATGACCTTGTACTTACAGGTCTGGGTTGTGTAAACTGTTAATCATATGTCATCTAACGTCATCTCTATCTCAAAAAATTTATGTAACGGTGTTTTGACTTCTAACAGATCCGTTTTTGGAGGTTTCTGAGGGGCTGGTCCCTGGCTATATCCTCAAAATGGCGCAAATAAAATTTTCCATTTCTTTCACAGATTGACTAGCATGAGAGAAAAACCTCCTAATACTGGATGTGAGAATCCCACAACACGTGACTTGTCCGGCAGTGCTGCCACAGAGCAGACCCCTCCCCACGAGGGAAGACAGAGATGAGCATGGACCAGCTGAAGTCTCTTCACTCTATCACACAGGTCACGTTGGCAGAGGAGCGACAAGGAAGAGAGTAGAGAAGGTTCACACCCCTCCCATGGACTGAACCATGGTGGGGGGAGGAATGAACCATTGGGAGGGGAGGACTGAACCATTGGGGAGGACTGAACCATCGGGAGAAGGGAGGGCTGAACCATCAGAAGGTGGGAGGAAAATCACCAGAAGGGGAGAACTGAACCACTAGGAGGGGGAGGACTGAATCATCAGGAAGGGGAGGACTGAATAACTGAGAGGGGGAGGACTGCACCATTGTGAGAGGGAGGACTGAACCATCGGTAGGGGAGGACTTGCCCTGGACCAGTGGCTCCAGCATCATCAGCATCAGCATCTGCAGGGCGGCGGGCTCTCGTGGCCCCGAGTCTGAGTCCGGGGTCGCCAAGGCGAGTGGACTTGGCAGTGAGGGAACACGGCGCTTTCCAGGAGCTGGCGATGGAGAGGGAAGCTGGCTAGTAGCTGGAGAGAAGCAAGGCGTGTGGACAGGTTTTGCTTCACGATGGAGACACGAGCCTATTGTGTGCAGCGGAGGAGGCCACGGCAATGCAGAGAGCGGCGCCCACGAGCAAGGACTCCTGTGAGGCAGACGGGACATTGCGGCCTCTAAATCGATGCACAGGAAGCCAGGTGTGCGCAGGCGCAAGTGAGCACGTGGGTGAGAAGGGAAGATGGCTCTGGTCAGGCAGAATGTGAGGGCGTCTCCTGCTCAAGACCGTGGGGAACTTGAGGATCCCGTTGAAGGTGGAGACATTTCTCCACTTCGACGGTACCGGACGTAAGGTCAACACCTAACAGTCTCTGCTCGGTAGTTTGCAAGGCAAGGGTGTAAGACGATAGAAGTCGTGAGAATCCTTGGCAGAAGGCAATTCAAGTGGAATCTAGTCTGGATGGGGATGGGGAGGAGCCTCTTCATATCTAGAGCGCTCTATACTATTGCAGCAATTGCCTACTTTCCACCACCGGCCCCCATTAAAGTGTAAGAATCACCTCCATCCTCCCTCTCTGAGGGCAGGACTATTCAGCATATGGTAATTATTTGGTAAATAACTGTTCACTGAATAACTAAGGGAAAAAAAGAAGGGTTGAAGGAACAGATCTCTTTAATAAGATAAAGAAGAAAGCACAATGGGATTCAATTTAATTAGATTCAACAAATATGGGCATCTCTTCTATACCCTGGCCAGTAGGCAAACCATAGTACATAAGCAGCTGTGGTCCTGACCCTGCAGAGCCTGGGCTGGAGAAAGACAGTGGAGACATTATCAGAGGTTGATGTATGAACTTTTAAGATTTGCAGGTGGGGCTGCTCTAGGACAACTCTGTCCAGTCATCTCTCCATTAGTGATCAGAGTTGCCCAAGCCAGATGGGGAAAGGAAGAAAGTTCCAGGCTGAGATTATGGCAGGGAGAAGAGTACGATGAACCTGGAGGCAGGGGGAAGGAATGCCAGAGGTTAGGTGGGAAAACAGCGCAGCACATCATGGCTAAAAGCATGGTTTGGTTCAGACCGGAATTCAAAATCTAATTCCTCCTCTACTATGAGACTCGGGAAAATTAACCTCCAAGACAGTGGTCCTTAACTGAGGGTGATTTTGCCCCCACCCCCACCCCCAGGGACTCCTTGGCAATTTCTGGAGACAGTTTGTCCCAACTGGGTGGGAGGGGAGTGGGGTGCTGCTGACATCTAGTGGGTTGAGGCCAGGGAAGCTCCTCAACGTCCTACGAGGCACTGGACAGTGTCCTACACCAAAGATTTATCCCGTCCCAAATACTAACAGTGCCAAGGTTGCGACACTCTGCTTCAAGACTTACCTGTAAAATAGTTTTAATGATACCAACCTTACAGAGTTCAATGACTTAATGTATACCAAATACCCGTGTTACCAAACCAGGTTCATTTGTGCAGCACACCAAAATGCTGAGCCACCCGAGGTTTGCCTTCAAGAAGTATTCAGAAAGCAGATAGGTCTCAATCGCCTCCTGGGAGGTACGGGGCTGGGGTGTTTATGAAGGAAGAATAAAGAAGCAGGGTGGCCTGAGGCGCGGGGGCTGTGGGGAAAAGTGAGTGGAAAAAGATGTGTGTAAAAAGATGTGAGGATGGCCGGCGGTTCTGCGCAGGCGTAACTGCGCTACTGGCCTCAGAAGTAATAGCGCTGATGCTCGCGCATGCCCAGTTGGAAGGTCAGGGGTCCCATCCAGTCTTAACCAGCTCAGCTCCAGCTAGACGCAGCTGACTCCAAGTTCCTAGAAAACAATTTATTGTTTAAGCTATGTGCTGTTTGGAGGACGTGCAAATCTTTTGTAGCAACAATTAAAACAACTTTGATTATGTTACAGTTGAAATGGATTTAACTAGTGATTACCCACGGTTTCACCTGCCCTATAGTATAAGAATGAGAATGAGGGGGAAATGAGTAGTAATGCGAAAATGAAGAGAGGAAGATGCTAAAGACAAATTTGTCGTTGTAATTTTGGATCAAACATTTGTTTGCAGGGCATGGAAAAGTAATCTTTCGCTTAATTGCTGATCATATTACCGGATCCTGGATTTACTGCAGATCTGAAGTTAAACCCCACAGGATAAACTGATATCAGTTAACACCCTAAAACCACCAGTGTTGGGAAGCTTGCTCCCATAAGAAGAAAAAGGAAACGTTTACATGTTCCACTGGGAAGAGTTGTGGGGGTTGGGGGAAGCCAGCTATACCTGAAACCAACATGATGGTGGAGTCTCTTTGTATCTAATGCTGGGGTTGGGAGAAGAGATGCCTCCAGTTTTTTCCCCTTTCATTTTAATAGTTGCAAAATATTATAAACTCAAATCTGAGAGGATAAAAAACTAAGAGTATTTGTTGGCCAAATCAAAGTGCTTCAATTTTTATTTAAAATTTTATTTATCTTTTAAACCTTTATGTACCTTTATGTTAAGTCATGTTCGTTGGTTAAAAAAAAAAAGGGAAGAAAGGAAGAAATCTGACAAAAAGAAGAAAGTCACATAACCCAACTACTCAAAAATAATTGGAATTTTTTCAGTATGCATTCCTTTAGATTTTTTTCTATGCATATATAACATTATGTATACCTCTAAAAATAAAATTAGATCATCTCAATCAAAAACTTTGTAACCTACTTTTTAAATGTACATCTTAAAGAGTTTTTAGTATTTTTGTTTCCTTCTGTATTAACTCCTCAAAATATAAACAACTTTTCCCCTAATTATGAAAAGAATAGAATAACCACTAAGTACTGTATAAAAGAAATGCAAGAAATATGGAAGCATATAGAAAAAAAAAGTATTTGAGTTAGGAAACCATGACTTCGATTGGCATAAACATCTAAACAACAGAAAGTTCAGAGCTAGAACAGGCTCAAAGTTGTCATCAAGACCCAGGGTCTTTCTGTCTGTCTCCTCTGCAGCCTACTGACCTCATCTACAAGCTCATTCTCCTCATGGTCACAAGATGGCTGCCAGTGGCAACCAAGGGTGCATAGTCCCTTCTTTTTGCGTCCCACTGCCATGGAATATAAGCTGGTTCTTTCTGTCTAATTGCATCAACCTGTGTCACATGCTCTCCCTGACCCATAACCAGGGCAATCCTATTCACTGATGAACCTGGACTGGTGGGTACACAGAGCTCTGAGATGGGGTCAGCTTGCTCTGAATGCATGGCTATGTGGAGGAGCATGGACCCCTAAACCAGTAGGAATTTCATCGGGAAGGAGGGCATGTGGTTACGTAAGCAGTTGGCAATGTTCACACTTCTCTGGTGATCCAGCGTGCCTATACTTGTTCCCATCTGTCCATTTCAAACAATATTCAGAGCTTCATAAAATGCACTCAGCCTCCCTCCGAAGGGAGGCAATGAGGAGTCTTTCAGTCACTGCATGCACTGTAAGTCTCGCGTCCTCTGCAAGGCACGCAGTCTTTTCCATTCTGTTATTTCGATCAAGTGTTTCTTTTTAACTTGTGTAGAAGCAATTTTCTTAAGTTTTCTTCCAAAGTGAGCTTTTTCTTTTTCTTGTGCATTTTGACCTCCCAAAACAGAGAAGAGCAAACCTGACTCCATATTGGGTCTATTCCTTTAGCTCTAACCCTGTGCTCTGTTGCCTGGGCTTAGTCATGCTGGTTCTGCACCTTTTGTAAAAAAAAAATGTTGCCTATAGCCTGAAATATACAGGAGAGGCCATTCTCAAGGCTCTGACCTTAAAAGGTATAACACTTTCCCATTCACACAGAGATAAAAAGTTGCAGAACAGAAAATAACGGTTGTCCTATTGGAGGTTTATAGGACCATTGTGGACAGCTGCAAGAATAAAGGATTCCAGCACCAAGAAGTTTTTGACAGCCAGCTGCACCCCTCCCCCTTTTAGTATAAAAGAAGCCTAAATCAAACTCAGGTAAGATGGTTCTTTGGGACTCTAGTCCACCATCTTCTTGGTCTTCTGGCTTTCCAAATAAGGTCTCTTTCCTTTGCCCCAACCTTGTCTCTTAACTTATTGGCCTGTCATGCAGAGAGCAGTTTTGGACTGGGTAACACTCCTTTCCTCCTCTTCGTTGTTTTGTTGTTGTTGTTGTTTGTTTTTGTTTTTTTAAGAGAGTGAGGGGCAGAATTATTCCACAGACCTCAAGCTGGGTTTCTTCTTGCTTAGTCGTTTTGAAATAGTGCCTATTCTACCTGGGCTGCTCTTCAGCCTAAAATAGTATGCACGTGGTCTTTTTACTCCACTGACCTGAGCAGGAGCTGCATCTTCCTGTAGCGTGTGAGTGAGCTGGGACTTTGATCAGCATCATTTGTTTCTGTCGGTCCCAAAGCCGCCTGAAAAAGAGTGGGGAGGGGGGTGGTTCTACGAGCCCTCAAAGCTGGGGACTATTTTCACAGTCATCTTTTTATTTATTTATTTATTTATTGGCTGCGTTGGGTCTTTGTTGCTGTGCGTGGGCTTTCTCTAGTTGTGGCGAGCGGGGGCTACTCTTCACTGTGGTGCACAGGCTTCTCATTGTGGTGGCTTCTCTTGTTGCAGAGCACAGGCTCTAGGCACGTGGGCTTCAGTAGTTGTGACTTGTGGGCTCTAGATCGCAGGCTCAGTAGTTGTGGCACAAGGGCTTAATTGCTCCGAGGCATGTGGGATCTTCCCAGACTAGGGATCAAACCCGTGTCTCCTGCATTGGCAGGCAGATTCTTAACCATTGTGCCACCAGGGAAGTCCCTCATCTTATTTTTGATTCTGTTGAAATCCTAGTCTAGAGGCCCAGCCCAGTGAGTAGAGAGCCCGCCCTGTCCCATGGTGATGGTGGGGGTGGGGATTTGGGTTTTTCTCTCCTCTCTGGCTGCTGGAAGCTGGGGTCAGAGCCCAGCCCAGTGGTGTGAACGGCCTGCCTGGTGTGGCCTCGGGCGCTGTCTTCCGCCCAGCTTGCTCTGTTCTCAGCTGCCGGCCCCTCAGAGAGAATCGCCGCTAGATGCTCATTTCTGGCCTCTCTCCCACCACCATGACCTTCGACTGATGTTTGGCTTTCGCTGAGGAAAACGGGCCCCGGGTGGAACATTCCAGATCTTTTCTCTTGCCAACTCAGGCCCCCATTTCCTGTTCCTCCAAAGTGAGAAGACTTTTTAGTGGGATTTTTCAGAAATCCTGCCTCCTCTAACCACATCTTCTAAAAAAGGAGCTGTGGGTTGATTCCTAGAATTTTATATCCATTTAGGCTTAATTGTTTTGTATTTTGGTTATATCAGATGTTTTGTATTCAGATTTGTATTTCCTGAAGTCTGTGGTATGAGGTTGGGAAATGTTCCTGGATTCGTTGTTGGCTGGTGTTTTCTTTGGTGCATCTTGTTTTATGCATACCAGTACTGGCAGGAGATTTCTGTAAGCCTGCTAATACACCCCTGTCTTCCCTGGTTGCCCCAGAAGCACTTTAATGGTTACATAGCCTCCCAACCCCATGGATGAAGCCAAATGTTCTTAACCAATTTCCAACTGGCAAACATTTAGGTGATTTCCAATTTTTCATCATTATAAAAATGCTGCAACAACTATGTGTGCAATACGTGTATACATCTCTCTCCGGTGATTTCTCTAGTGAATGATCACATTGTCAATAATGATAAGAAGTTCAACTGTACTTTGCCCCTTCTTGGCATTGTCTTAGTTCTGCAATTTAGTGGTTCTAAATAAAACCACCATGAAAATCCTTTGCCATATGGTCGAACACTCTCAGCACCTTCTCTTTCTGCTGGACCATATATTGACCCAGATACACTAATCCCTCCATCCGGAAACATGATTGGTCCACCAGGGATGTACGCTATCCTCATTTCCTCTCCTCCTTTACATCGTCTCACAGTCCATGCATCCTGCATATCTTCTCACAATGCACTTTCTATTTATTCTCTTTCATTTTTAGCTGTTTTTCTTCACACACCTCTGAAGTTTGGGGACCCATTTCTACCAAAGCTTTGGTCTCTTAGAGATCAAAGAGAAGTAACAGCCACCTCTGTCTCTCTCATGCATGCTGAAACTCTGGCGTATCACTGTCTGAAGGCAGAAACCAATCGTCTCGTGTTCATCAAACTATGAAGACCACATGCAGGAAAACCCTCAGAAGTGCTTGTTGAAATCCAGATTCCAGGACTGCACCTCAGGTTTGCTGGAATAAAAATCTCTAGGGATAGAGACAAGGAATCTGTGTTTTATTGAGCTGCCTAATGATTCTGGTACTTGTTACAATGTGTATCATTTTAAATGATATATCAAAGCTCAGCTCTGCATAAACTGACACAGTAACTCCCTATCATGCCTTTTAAATAAAATTTGTATTAGCTGTGTTTCTAGATTAATGGTAACACAGACACACTCTGCACAGATCTCAAGACCACAGTGAGGTAGAGACAACCAGAACCGTCATTGTTGGCCCTCCTCTCCTTCCTAGTCGCTTGCTGTTAGGTTGGGAACATATGACCAGTTCTGGCCACTGGGCTGTGAGTAGGGTTTAGTTGAGCTGTTCACACTGTGCCTTTACTGTGGGGCCCTTGAAGCCATGTGCTGAGAGGCAATGTCATGAGACAGTGAAGCCCGTGTCAGCTTGAGTCTCT
The DNA here is from genome assembly GCF_030028045.1 of Hippopotamus amphibius kiboko. Lineage (NCBI taxonomy): Eukaryota > Metazoa > Chordata > Mammalia > Artiodactyla > Hippopotamidae > Hippopotamus > Hippopotamus amphibius. Next base: position 135,364,217 of record NC_080189.1, on the reverse strand, counting down.
GATGGTCTGTGGAATAAAACTCCCATCACCCTTCAATGCACGTGCCACATAGGCTAGTGCTAAGTCATGGAGATTTTAAGGTTACCTGTCAATGCAGCAAGACCTAGTGTTGTTCTGAATAATAAAACTAAAACCTCAATTTCTTGTTCATGCACCAATGTATCTGAATGTCTTCGGTTCATTTTAAGTTATAAAAAGAAGTCTCCAGTTTTATAAATCTGAGCTTTCTTAGAATATTGACCTCCTAAAATCAAGTCCTGTCTTTATAACTAATTTTATCACATTTTAATCTGTGCAAATGAGAGAAAAAAATTCTGTGGGTGCAAAAAGGAAGCTAAATACCTTGGGAAAAGTAAATGAAGTAAAATGAGTCAGTCAGTGGTAGACCTAGAGAAAGAACCCAGAACTTGCTCTGCTACCTGGTTGACAAATCTCTACCACTAAACCATGATAGGAAACCAAATTTCTCTTAACTCCAAAATACACATGTACTATAAACAATATATACAGTTGGCCCTCCATATCTGCAAGTTCAGTATCTGCAGATTCAATTCGAATTAGATCCGAGGTGGGTTGAAGCATGGATACAGAGGACAGACCATGTACCACACCATTCTATGGAAGGCACCTGAGCATCCAGAGGGTTTTGGTTTCCATGGGGGTCCTGGGAACTAAGCACCTCACAGACTCTGAGGGACAACTGTACTTAACTTGCCACATCATTACTTGTTGAATCAGAATCCCTTTTTAGGGGCTTCCCTAGTGGCACAGTGGTTAAGAATCTGCCTGCCAATGCAGGGGACATGGGTTGGAGCCCTGGTCTGGGAAGATCCCACATGCCGTGGAGCAGCTAAGCCTGTGTGCCACAATGGTGGAGCCCATGCGCCTAGAGCCCGTGCTCCACAACAAGAGAAGCCACCGCAATGAGAAGCCCACACATGGCAATGAAGAGTAGCCCCTACTCACTGCAACTAGAGAAAGCCCTCGTGCAGCAATGAAGACACAATGCAGCCAAAAATAAAAAAAAATTTAAAAAAAGAATTGATTTTTAAAAAAAAAGGGTCCCTTTTTAACTTCTGATCATCTTATTCAGCTCTGGTTGTGGCTCAGTTCATTCATATTTGCCATGTAAACTCAGGCCCGGCTTTTAAAACAGCGCCAGCCCTCCCTGCCTTCTGACCCTACCCAAGCCGTGGAGGACAGAGGGAAGGCGGACCCTGTGTCCTTTCACACCTCCTGATGTTAGTTGAGTCTCAAGGGCAGCATTTGTTTCTCCGCGGCTAACAAAAGTATTGGTCAGCAGAGATAAACCCACGCACCTATGATCACCTTATCCTAGACAAAGGAGGCAAGAATATACAATGGAGAAAAGGCAGCCTCTTCAATAAGTGGTGCTTGGAAAACTGGACAGCTACATGTAAAAGAATGAAATTAGGGCACTCCCTAACACCATACACAAAAATAAACTCAAAATGGATTAAAGACCTAAATGTAAGGCTAGACACTATAAAACTCTTAGAGGGAAACATAGGAAGAACACTCTTTGACATAAGTCACAGCAAAATCTTTTTTGACCCACCTCCTGGAGTAATGGAAATAAAAACAAACATAAACAAATGGGACCTAATGAAACTTAAATGCTTTTGCACAGCAAAGGAAACCATAAACAAGACGAAAAGACAACCCTCCGAATGGGAGAAGATATTTGCAAATGAAGCAACTGACAAAGGATTACTCTCTAAAATATACAAGCAGCTCATGCAGCTCAATATCAAAAAAACAAAAACCCAATCCACAAATGGGCAGAAGACCTAAATAGACATTTCTCCAAAGAAGACATACAGATGGCCAAGAAACACATGAAAAGATGCTCAACATCACTAATCATCAGAGAAATGCAAGTCAAAGCCACAATGAGGTATCACCTCACACCAATCAGAATGGCCATCATCACAAAGTCTGGAAACCACAAATGTTGGAGAGGGTGTGGAGAAAAGGGAACTCTCCTGCACTGTTGGTGGGACTGTAAGTTGGTACAGCCACTATGGAAAACAATCTGGAGGTTCCTTAAAAAACTACAAATAGAACTACCATATGATCCAGTAATCCCACTCCTGGGCATATACCCAAAGAAAACCATAATCCCAAAAGAAACTTGTACCATAATGTTTATTGCAGCACTCTTTACAATAGCCAGGACATGGAAGCAACCTAAATGCCCATCAACAAATGAATGGATACAGAAGATGTGGCATATATATACAATGGAATATTACTCAGCTATAAAAAGGGATGAGATGGAGCTATGTGTAATGAGGTGGATAGAACTACAATCTGTCATACATAGTGAAGTAAGTCAGAAAGAGAAGGACAAATATTGTATGCTAACTCACATATACGGAATCTAAAAATGGTACTGATGAACTCAGTGACAAGAACAAGGAAGCAGATACAGAGAATGGACTGGAGAACTCGAGGTATGGGAGGGGGCGGGGGGTGAAGGGGAAACTGAGAAGAAGCGAGAGAGTAGCACAGACATATATATACTACCAACTGTAAAATAATCAGTGGGAAGTTGTTGTATAACAAAGGGAGTCCAACTCGAGGATGGAAGTTGCCTTAGAGGACTGGGGCAGGGAGGGTGGGGGGGACTCGAGTGGGGGGGGCGTCAAGGAAGGGAGGGAATATGGGGATATGTGTATAAAAACAGTTGATTGAACCTGGTTTACCCCCCCAAAAAAAAATAATATAAAAAAAAATAATAAAAAAAAACAAAAAACAAAAACCCAATCCACAAATGGGCAGAAGACCTAAATAGATATTTTTCCAAAGAAGACATACAGATGGCCAACAAACACATGAAAAGATGCTAAACATCACTAATCATTAGAGAAATGCACATCAAAACCGCAATGAGGTATCACCTCACACTGGTCAGAATGGCCATCATCAAAAAATCTAGAAACAATAAATGCTGGAGAGTCTGTGGAGAAAAGGAATGCTCCTGCACTGTTGGTGGGAATGTAACGTGATACAGCCACTATGGAGAACAGTATGGAGGTTCCTTAAAAAGCTAAAGATAGAACTACCATATGACCCAGCAGTCCCACTACTGGGCATATACCCAGAGAAAACCATAATTCAAAAAGATACATATACCACAATGTTCATCACAGCACTATTTACAACAGCCAGGACATGGAAGCAACCTAAATGCCCATCAATAGATGAATGGATAAAGAAGATGTAGTACATATATACAATGGAATATTACTCAGTCATGAAAAGGAACAAAATTGAGTTATTTGTAGTGAGGTGGATGGACCTAGAGTCTGTCATACAGAGTGAAGTAAGCCAGAAAGAGAAAAACAAATATTGTATGCCTATGCATAAACATGGAATCTAGAAAGATGGTGCTGATGAACCCAGTGGCAGGGCAGGGATAGAGATGAAGATGTAAAGAACAGACTTGGGGACACAGTGGGGGTAGCAGAAGCTGGGATGAAGTGAGAGAATAGTACTGACATTTATACACTACCAAATGTAAAATAGATGGCTAGTGAGAAGCTGCTGCATAGCACAGGGAGATCAGCTTGGTGCTTTGTGACAACCTAGAGGGATGGGATGCAGAGGGTGGGAGGGAGGCTCAAGAGGGAGGGGATATGGGGATATATGTATATATATAGCTGATTCGCTTTGTTGTACAGCAGAAACTAACAACATTGTAAAGCAATTATACTCCAATAAAGACGTATTTTTAAAAAAGTGTTGCGCAAAGAAAAGTAGGATAAAGGTAGAGATCGGTGGCAAGAACTGCTCTGCTCTACTCTTTCCCTTTTCTTCCTTTTTTCTCTTTTACTGATACTTACCGTCCTTGTTTTCTGTTAGCATAGTCTCTGGTTTCTACTTCTATTTGTTTTTGTCTTCCGTGTCGAATCATTTAGCGTGTAAGTTATTTAAACATTCTAGGTGCCATGGGAATCTTTTAGAATGTGATGCAATCTATGAACTCTCTCCTGGGAAAATTGCACATATACTACATTTAAGTCAACCACGTAAGAACCAAATAGTCTGTCCTCAACTAAAAGTCTCTAGTTCTCATCTCCTAAATTATTGCTCTGAAATCATAAGAATCTGGTCCTGGCATTCTCTTAGAATTTTTCAATTCCACTTTTTCAGTAACAGGTTCTTGACGTTGACTCAGAAGCCTTATTCAGGCGTCAGGGTGGGGTGGTGGAGAGAGCATGGATTTTGGAGTAACCTGTACCTGGGTTAAATAGTGACTTTAGTACTTACTAGCCCTGTGACAATGGAAAGCACATGAATCTCCCCTCATCTCTCCTTTGTTTCTCTCTTACAAGTAAGGTAAGAAATGGAGTAAGAAATGCCCATCAACAGATGAATGGATAAAGAAGATGTGGCACAAATATACAATGGAATATTACTCAGCCATAAAAAGGAATGAGATGGAGCTATATATAATGAGGTGGATAGACCTAGAGTCTGTCATACAGAGTGAAGTAAGCCAGAAAGAGAAAAACAAATACTGTATGCTAACTCATATATACAGAATCTAAAAAGAAAATGGTACTGATGAACCCAGTGACGGGGCAAGAATGAGGATGCAGATGCAGAGGATGGACTGGAGGACACGGGTGTGGGCTGGGGGGGTGGGGGGTGAAGGGGAAGCTGAGACAAAGTGAGAGAGTAGCATAGACATATTTACACTACCAACTGTAAAATAGAAGCTAGTGGGATGTTGCTGTATAACAAAGGGAGATCAACTCGATGATGGGTGGTGTCTTAGAGGGCCGGGACAGGGAGGGTGGGAGGGAGTTGCAGGAGGGAAGGGATATGGGGCTGTATGTGTAAATACAACTGATTCACTTTGGTGTACCTCAAAAACTGGTACAAGAGTATAAAGCAATTATATTCCAATAAAGAGCTTAAAAAAGAAAAGAAAAGAAAAGAAAAGAAATGGAGTAAGGATTATAAAACTAGTTTGGGCCCATGGCTGTTTGTAGCACTCTCCTTAGAAAGATGGGCTCTTAGCACTTACTGGCACTAGCATGAAACTGAGTGGAAACTCTAAGACAACAAGAATGAAAATTTTTAAGTAATATTTTCTCCCATAAGCAAGACAGAAATTCAAATCATGCACATCATGAATTGGAGTTAAGAGATTAATCTGATGCCTCCAAAAGACTATTTTGTCTTTACCTTCTTTTTCTTTGAGAGATCCCTTTGCATAACTCACTGAGTTTCTCTCTTTTTATTTCTTCTTCATACCATGCAGTACTTGCTCACCATGCTTTATTCTCCCTCATGACTTTAATATTATTTTGGGGCCTTCCCTGGTGGTCTAGTGGTTAAGAATCTGCCTTCCAGTGCAGGGGACGTGGGTTCGATCCCTAATCAGGGAACCAAGATCCCACATGCCGGGGCAGGGGGGCGACTAAGCCCACGCAGGAGCACATGCCACAACTAGAGAAGCCCACGCACTGCAACAAAGAGCTCTTGCACCACAACGAAGACCCAGCACGGTGAAAAATTTTTTTAAAGAATTTTTTAATTTTAAAAAATGAGAAGAGAAAAAATATATAAAAATATAATTTTAAAAATAGAAAACAAGATATGAAAGAATCTGAGCTCACATCCACATCACACACTCATGCTATTTTTGCACTATATACACATAAAGTTCTTTGATTCTAGACAGACTAAAACAGTGGGGATATATTATTATTCAGTACCCCAAACCAAAAATTTCAAATAACATATAAAGTAAAATGCTATTCTGTAAATATGAATAAGTCACAGAACCTATAATGTATTCTAATTTACCTCTTTACGAAGCTAAACTCCAAAAGAAAACTTTGAAGGGAAATGGGAAGACATTCTCTCTTTCTGTCAAAGAGTGATTTCTCATGATTTTGAAGTGGTTCTGCCTTATTCTTCTACTTATGTTTGTGAGTTTAACACAAGTCACTCCAGAATGTCAGAGGGGGGCATATACTTTGCCATCATCCCCTCCCCCCCCCACCTCCCCCCGCCCCCCCCCCCCCCGCCACAGACACAACAGCATCAGAAGAGTTTGCACGAGGTGCAGCTGAGCTGGAGGGGAAGCCTGAGAGCCTCATCCCATTGGGAGAGTGTTGAGTGTAGAGTTAACTGGATGCAGCAGGGGAGGGAACAGCAGAGCAGGGGAAAGTGTAGTTCCAGAAAGATCACCCCTTCCTCACCCTGGGCCATGTTTTCAGGTTTTCACACAAGGACAGTAGGGACTTCCCTGGTGGCGCAGTGGTTAAGAATCCGCCTGTCATTGCAGGGGACACAGATTTGATCCCTGGTCCGGGGAAATCCCACATGCCTCGGAGCAACTAAACCCATGTGCCACAACTACTGAGCCCACATGCCACAACTACTGAAGCCCACGCACCTAGAGCCTGTGCTCTGCAACAAGAGAAGCCACCACAATGAGAAGCCCACGCACCACAACAGACCAGTCCCTGCTCCTGCAACTAGAGAAAGCCCACATGCAGCAATGGAGACCCAACACAGCCAATAAATAAAATAAAATAAAATAAAATGTATTTATTTATTTATTTAAATAAAAGGACAGTAGATGGGACTTATGTCCGGGAAAGTTGAAGGATTGTGTTTGGCTGGAACTTGAGGCAGGTGTGAAACTGGATGGGATGTCATTCAGGCACAAGGCCAGGCCGGCCTCAGTCCTGCTGGAAAGCCAGTCTTCCCTGCCCTGGATGGGTGGCAGCCAAGGGCCATCTGAGTTGCCAGCAGAGATGTCAGAACAACGGAGAAGACACAGAGGAGGAGGAGAGCACAGCTTCCTTCTTTGCTCTTCTGCCTCTGATGCCTATGTCACCGCTTGCCTGGCCACCAGAGACCAGCACCAAGGCACAGTGGCTTCTGTCTACACCAGAGGCCACCTCACTACAGGTGTAGGTGACTCCTCCACCTTCAGACTCATGGTGTGGTGTCTTCTTCTAGCTGGAGTGAGCACCGTCGTGCACCACCAGACCCCCTTCAGGAGTGAAGACCTTAGTTCCCCAGAGGTGGGAGGCAGCCTCGTCCAAAGTTACACACCTGTCCCTGCGTGGCCCACATCCAACGACTCGTTGACCGATACTCTCTCTCAAATGGGACGGCTCTGGGGGCATCCTGGTCTCAGAGCCCAGCCTCACCCATTGCCCAATCCTATTTTCTTCCTCCCTCTTCCTTCCTCTGGTTTGGTGCCAGGACCACCCCTTCGCAAATGTCCTGCTCAGAGTCAGCTTCCTGGGGACCCAAGTCCCAGCACTGATATTTGCTTCACTGTCCAGAAAACAACAGCACATGCTCTCAGAATTTTGTGCAAAACTCTTAGTATGGTACAACTACTTGAGAGAATTCTGATGTTGACAGTTAATATTGAGCTAATGTTAGAAGATAAATGATGAAACTGGTCATTCTTGTTTAGTCTTGTTTCAAAAATGACAACCTTTAAGAGTTGAAGGCTTTGCAATCCAGGGACGTGAACTTGAAGTCTGAGGGATTCAGCTGAGTAGGGCACGGGACCCCATGTGCTGAGCAAGATGTGATGTCAGGAGACACACAACCGGGGTCAAATGAGCCCCAGCTCACAGCCAGTAATTTTTAGATTTTCAGTTGTTACTTAGTTGAACTCCCGCCTCCTCCTCCACTAGCAGGGGAGTGGAAAAATATACCTTAGCAAACCTCCCCCAAATGAAACACCCCCAGCTGTCCCCAGTCCCCCAACAGAGACAGAAGGAAAAGGCCTCCCCACCCAAGACACCTGTGCTTGTATAGAAATTGGGTAATTACTTTGGAAAGTTTTACAGGCCACCAAAATATTCAGATGCACTGAAAAAAAACCATGGATAAAAAACTCAGTAACTTATTTTGTATTTGGCATGCCTTATTCAATAAGATAGTTAAAAGTCTACTTTATCATATCATCATGAAATGACTTTTATGATTACAGTCAATCCTCAGCTTATTTCAACTTATAAAATGATTAATATTTTCTATCTCCTGTTAACAAAATATAAATGTAAAGTTGGATAATAAATGTTAGATTTCAATGTAAAAAAAAAAGAAATTGGGTAATGACTGAGCAGTGGGGGTAACCTTTAGAGGCAGAACTGTGGGTGAGTGCCAGAAATGGAAATAGCATGACCAACTCCTTTACCCCCAGGAGAGAAAGTGAGAAAGGGAAGGGGAGGGGAAGAAACAGGAAGAAAGGGAAGGAAGGGATTTTGGGGGGAAAAAAAAGGATCTGGGGAAAGGCGATAGCAGGAAGTCCCTGATACATCACAACCCAGTTTTGGTTAAAAATTACCGTAATGTATGTAAAACTCTTTTGATAAAGATCTGTTGTCTCCTGAAGGAGATGTAACCACAGACAAATAAAAAAATAAAAAGTGAGAGAGAGGTGCTGATTTTTTTTTAAGTTTATTCTCTTCCTGATTTTTTTTTTCCCCAGAAAGCAACTGGTTAAAATTAAGAAATAGCTGCAAGCCTTCTGCAATAGGCACTGGGGAAAGAAAAAGGAAGAGGAAGGAAAGCAGCTCCAATATTACACAAAAGCCTGGGCGGTGTTGGCTTAAATTGGAAATGGTTGATTTTTCATCAGAAGGGAAAAAGAAACATAGGAAGAAACAGATGAATAAATCAGAGAGAAAAACAATAAAATTCTCATTATATACAGGAAAAATTAAGCTACTTGAGAGAACTTATTAAAAGCAGTTTCGTTAGCATACTCCTTCTGGAGGAAGTGGGAAATGCTGCCTTGTGAATGTTCTCTACCTGATTTCTGCCTCACACAGAACTTGAAAGGCACTAGGAAAGGAATCAGCAGATGCCTGTGTTTCTCCCCAGCCACGCCCCCTCCTGTGACCCCCTTGGCCTAGGATCACCCCCATTCCATTCTATGACTGAGAGGCCCAGGGTGATCATGGGGGAATCTATTAAGAAGCCTCTAGAACATGTGTTTATATGCCCCTAAGAATTCAACAAAATCGCAGATTGCAAATTTTAATATTGTCCGTGCAAATATTGTACCACTTCAAATGCAGTCCTTTAGGTAGTTACATTTGATTTGAAATCATAAACGGTAGGATTTTCTTTCCTTTTTTTTATTTTTAAAAGTTTGCTTTTTAAAAAAAATTAATTGAAATATAGTTGATTTACAATGTTGTGTTAGTTTCGGGTATACAGCAAAGTGATTCAGTTATGTACACATAAAGTTTTTATAGACTGAGTGAAATAAGTCAGACTGAGAAATATTGTATGACGTCACTTATATGCAGAATCTTAAAAAATGAGGCAATTGAACTTATTTACAAAACAGAGAGACTAACAGACTTAAAGAACGAATTTATGGCTATGGGGTGGGGGGGGAGGGTGCGGGGAGGGATAGTTAGGGAGTTTGGGATTGACATATACATGCTACTATATTTAAAATGGATAACCAACAAGGACCTACTGTAGAGCACAGGGAACTCTGCTCAATATTATGTAACAACCTAATTGGAAAAAGAGTTTGAAAAAGAATAGACATATGTATATGTATAACTGAGTCACTTTGTTGTACACCTGAAACTAACACAACATTGTCCATCAACTATACTCTGATACAAAATAAAAAGTTAAAAAAAAAGTTTTTATATATACATGTCTTTATATAAAACTTTACATATATATAGTTTATATATATATAAAATATATATAGATTCTTTTCCATTATAGATTATTACAAGATATTGAATATAGTTCCCTGTGTTAAAGGTTTCTTTTCTTAGTGTTAACGTTATATCAGCCAGAGTAAGCCTTTAGCCTGATTGCCTGACAGTCTTGGGGGATAGGAATGGTATGTAAATAGAGGCGAAAATGATTTATAGAATTTTCTTTCTAAAAGAATCAACTCACTGAGTTTGGATGACATATTTTATATTATGCTAATCTCCTGATCAGTATTTTATCCTCAATGTAGATGTCAAGTCCCACATGTGTAAAGACATAAATCTAAGTACAACCCAAGGGTGAACACTTACCCTTGCCTTCTAGACAGTCTTTGCATGAGGTCTACCCCCTGAAGTAGCTTGTGATGCCTACTTGTGTGTTTTTCTACTTTCCTACCAATTATAAATACTTGGGAATGGAGCCTTTAATAACTGTGGTGGTGGGTAAATACATACCCAGAAATCCTTTGTTGCTCCTCCCCCAGGAGGTGGAGCTTAATTCCTCTCTTCTCCAGTGTTGGCTGGATCTAGTCCTTCACTTCTAGCCAACAGAATTTGGTAGAAATGATGAGATGTCATTCCTTTCTTATTTTTTATTTTTTAAAAATTGTGGTGAAATATACATACCATTGACCATTGTAACCATTTTTAGTATACAGTTCAGTGTACAGTTCACCCTTGTGAGTGCCCTGACCCTGAATCACCCAGCTAAACTCTTCCCAGCTTCCTGACCCACAGCAGCTGTGACGGGGTGTCTTCAGTGCAAGAGTCAGTCCGGCGACACTCACACTGTTGTGCAACCATCACCACCATCTCCCTCCAGAACGTTTTCTTCATCCCAGATTGATCCCATTAAACGACTCCCCATTTCCCCCTCCCCCACCCTCTGGCGGCCACGATTCTTCTTTCTCTATGAGTTTGATTCTCCTGGGTACTTCTTATAAGAGGACTCTTACAGTATTTGTCCTTTTGTGACTGGCTTGTTTCACTTAGCATAATATCCTCAAGGTTCATCCATGCTGTAGCGTGCATCAGAATTCCCTTCCTTTTTAAGGCTGAATAATACTCCGTTGTGTGTATGGGCCATATCTTGTTTATCCACTCACCCATCGATGGACACTAGGGCTGCCTCCACTTTGGGCTATTGTGAATAACGCAGCTTTGAACATGGGTATACAGTCCCTGCTTTCAATTCTTTTGGGTTTATATACCTGGGAGTGGAGTTGCTCAATCATATGGTAATTCGAAGCTTAGTTTTTTGGATGAACTGTCAGTATTACATGGTAGCTGCACCATTTCACATTCCCACTAGCAGTGCACGAGGGTTCCAATTTCTCTACATCCTTGTCAACACTTGTTACTTACTGGTGTTTTTTGTTTGTTTTGTTTTCTGTTTTGATAATAGCCACCTGAATGGGTGTGAGATGAGATGTCATCTGTAAGACTAGGTTATTCAAAGATTGTAGCTTTGGCCTCGGATGTGTGTGGTTCTCTGTCTCTGTCTGTCTCCCCCTTGAATCATTCACACTGGGGAAAATCACCTGCTCTCTTGTGGGGACAAAGTGGGGAGAGAATCAGGCTGCCAAGCTGTGAGTACATCCTGGCAGCTGGATCGGTCCACACAGTGAAGCAGGAGGATGCCTGCCAGCAGTGAGTGGGCTTGGCAGGGGACCCTCCTTCAGGCAGCCTTGAGACAACCACAGCCTGTGCGAGACCCCAGCCCAGAACCATCCAGCCACGCTGATCCCAGGATATCTCATGTACCACATAACTTTTATCTCTGAGCACTTGCCTGAGCCGGTGTTGGCTTTAGGTGGCAGTGACTCCAGCACATTCAAGCAGAAAGGGACTCTACAGGGAATTGGGTTGACAAAATCATTGCAAAACCTGGAAGAGAAGACCACAAGACCAACACCGCAGAACTGGCCCCACAGAGAAAATGGCTCCCCAGTTGCCATGTGAATCTGGAGATCCCAGGAGTGGCCGCCCAGCGTGGGCTCTGAGGGGAGTGCGGGGCTTCTGCTGTGATCCCCACCACAGAGCAGGTGACTTCAGCCCACCTCTCTTTGACTCCTGCTCCAGAAAAACCATAGCACAGCCTCTGTCTCCCCCCACCTTCCACAAAAGGCGTGGGCGCGGCCGCTGGGTGGAAGCTGGGTGGAAGCTGGGTGGGTGCATGTGGGACCCAAGCTGTACGCACAGTGGGAGGTATGGTCCCCCCTGGCTGGTGTGCAGAGTGAAGCTCACTCAGAGAGGCAGAGTGGGGCAGAGTGAGCCTCCGATGGGACCTTCAGGGTCGACAGATATTCACAGATAAGAATCCTGCTGCAAGAGTAGAACTAGGGTGGATCCACTGTGTAGATGACCATCACGTGAAGAGAACTGAAAACAGGGAGCTCAGGGGTATTGAGTTGCTGCCATGTGGCTGGGACTCGATTATGAATTTTGGGTTGTTATTTTATTTAATACAACAACCCTGCAGGGTGGTATCATTAGCCCCATTTTCAGGTGGGGAAATCAAGGCTCAGATAGATTGAAGAACTTGGACAAGGTCCTCTGATAGAGAGAGGTTAAAAGAAAAAGAAAAAAAAATTGAAGCAGGCATTTCCTTCAAAGCCCAGGGAAAGGGTCTATGCATTCTTATTGCCACACAACATAATGATGTAGTGATGGGAAAAGTTTTCACATATTGAGGTGTGGGGAAGCCATTTTGGCTTATGCATGATTTAACTTAAACTTTATGATAACTAAAACAATCTCTTTCATGACCTATTACACATGTATTATACATCTGCTTTAACCATGAAAGGAAAGAATGCATTTGAAAATCAAAATGGAGTAATTGTGGTTCAGGCATTCAAAATGGAGCCGGTGGCCACTGTGGCTGTGGTTTCAGACACCCTCCTGCATCCCTGGGAACTTGAATTTTTTGAACTGTATCAGACTCAAGGACACCACCAGCTGTTCTCAAACCAGTATCTGCTAGCAGCTGCCAGCTGCAACCTCAGGTCTCAGGGTGTCCCCTGTAACTATGCAACATTTCAGACCCCAGCCAATCCTTGCTTAACAGGAATGCTTACTTCTTGCAGCTCCAGCCCTAATTCTTTTTTGTAAAATTTATTTCTTTATTTTTGGCTGCATTGGGTCTTCACTGCTGCTCATGGACTTTCTCTAGTTGTGGCGAGCCAGGGTTACTCTTCCTTGCGGTGCGAGGGCTTCTCATTGCAGTTGCTTCTCTTATTGCAGAGCACAGACTCTAGGCGCTTGGGCTTCAGTAGTTGTAGTGCACAGCCTCAGTAGTTGTGGCGAATGGGCTTAGTTGCTCCACGGCATGTGGGATCTTCCTGGAGCAGAGCTCGAACCCACATCCCCTGCATTGGCAGGCGGATTCTTAACCACTGAGCCACCTAGGAAGTCCCACAATTTGTGTGATTTTGCAGTTTTTGCCTTTATAAGCCTCCCCCATTTTGTGGTCCAGAAGAACACAATTAAGTGCTTTCTGAATCTGGGTGTCTCTAGTTATAGTCCTCAGTCTGGCTTGAATAAAACTCCTTTCCATTTCTGTTATAGACTCTTTATTGGTTATTTCCATTGACAGTAGGCATGGCTGTTTGTTGCTGTTATTTTGGTCTCTGTTTGAATCCCCCCAAATTCACATGTTGAAGCCTTGACTTCAATGGGACTCTATTTGGAGGTAGGGCCTTCATGGGGGTAATTAAGATTAAATAAGGTTCTAAGCTTGGGACCCTGATCTGATAGGATTAGTGTTTCTTATAAGAAGAGACACCAGAAGTCCCTCTCTCTCCTTCTCTCTTCCTCTCTCTCTCTCTCAAGAGAGGGCTACATGAGCGCATGGTGAGAAGGCAATCCTCTACAAGCCAGGAGGAGAGCTCTCACCAGAAACCAAATCTGCCAGAACCTTGACCTTGAGCTCCAACCTCCAGCACTGTGAGAAAATAAACATCTGTTGTTTAAGCCACCCAGTCGATGGCATTTTGTGATGACAACTTGAGCAGACGAATATAGTCTCCTAGGTATTATTTGAATAAGTTATAAGCATAAAAGCATGAACTCCAGACCCTAACATTCTGGGTTTGAATCCCAGCTCTGCTACGTCCTGGCTTTGTGACCTTAGGCAAGTTACCTTTGTGCCTATCAAGGAAAAATCGTATTACCTACTTCATAGGGTAATTATGAGGATGAAATGAGTGAATATTTGTAAAGCCTGGCTCATGGTAAATGCTGAACAAGCACGTGACAAATTAATAAGAAACTGATAAACCACATGATATTAGGCAGGAAAACAGTAGCCACCTAAGTAGCCTGAGTGGGAACCAGGGACTTACACAGCCTCTGGGGATGAGGAAGATGGGAGTGACAGAAGACTGGCATCCGAGAAAAGCTCCCACCAATCCTTCAGCACTGAAATGGGTGGCTCTCAGAGCACAGCCGAAGACCACAGGCAAACACCTGGGTCTGCTGTCTGTGTCTGCAGGTGTGCACCTGCCTCTGGGGGACAGAGGTGTGCTTGTCCTCCACCTGCTGGCATGTCTCGGATGCGTCTCTGTGCACAGGGGGACATGGAGTGTGTGGGTTTCAGGCTGTCCACAGACCCTGGAGAGCTCAGGATAGTGGGACTCGCACCAAGGTCAAATTGATTGGGTTTCCCTTGCAGCTGATTAGAAGTTGGAGGTTTTACTTAACTTCTGATGATTGTTATGCGCTTTGCCTACATTTCTTTTTTTTTTTTTTTTGTAAGATTTTTTTGATGTGGACCATTTTTAAAGTCTTTGTTGAATTTGGTACAATATTGCTTCTGTTTTTTGGTTTTTGTTGTTTATTTATTTACTTATTGGCTGCGTTGGGTCTTTGTTGCTGCATGCAGGCGTTCTCTAGTTGCGGCAAGCGGGGGCTACTCTTCGTTGTGGTGCTCAGTCTTCTCTTTGCAGTGGTTTCTCTTGTTGTGGAGCACAGGCTCTAGGCACGCGGGCTTCCGTAGTTGTGGCACATGGGCTCAGTAGTTGTGGCTCGTGGGCTCTAGAGAGCAGGCTCAGTAGTTATGGCGCACAGGCTTTGTTGCTCCATGGCAAGTGGCATCTTCCTGGACCAGGGATTAAACCCATGTCCCCTGCATTGGCAGGCGGATTCTTAGCCACTGTGCCACCAGGGAAGCCCTGCTTCTGTTTTTTGGCCTTGAGGCATGTGGGATCTTAGCTCCCCAGCCATGGATTGAACCCGAAGCCCCTGCAATGGAAGGCAAAGTCTTAACCAGTGGACAGCCAGGGAAGTCCCTTGCCTACATTTCTTATTCAAATGTTAAAAGGGCCCTAAGAGATCCTCTGTCTGTGGCTATATTATCAGTTCCTTAATGAAAGGAAACCATTTGTGCCTTCCTAGGATTTTGCACACATAATGTACTATGAATGCTCAAGAAATTCTTATTTATTGAAAAAGAATCTTTACCACAAAAAGGACCATAAGCAGTATAACGGAAGCCACGACAGAGCAACGTGCAATAATTTTAGGTGAGATTTGCATTTTTTCAATCCAGTTTTATTTTTGAATTTTTTTCAGAAATAGCAGAATTTATTATTACGATGCAGTTTTTTTTTTTAAAAAAAGCACCCATGGCACGTCACAAAGACTCAGGAGCCAGCTTGATGGGGCTCCCGCAGGCCAGATCCAGGACAATGTGAGTACCCGAGTAATTGTTAATACATTAGAAGCCACTGGGAAAGTGCTAATCCACAAGCTAATAATAATTAATAATAATAATAATAATGAATAGTAAGTGATAAAGACCTGGGGATGGGAGAAGACTCTTGCTGGGAGTTCACTGACCAGTGTGAAGGGGGTGCTGGAGCTGGACACTCACTGTAAAGCCTGGGTCAGGCAAGCATCATCAAGATACTCAACCCAGGTATTTTGATGAGGAGTTTGCTGTCTCCCCCAGACTACTTATTTGCTGTAAGAGGGAAGAAAACAGCAAATTATAGGATCTGAATCAACATGACCGGGGAGAAACAGATGACTATCACGTGCCTGCAGAAGGGATCCTGAGAAGGGCACGTTACCTGTGTAGTATTTCGGTCAGCAGTGTTTACCTGCATCTTACCATGAAGAAGCTAGGCGAAAGCAAAGTCAGAAATATTCTGTTTTAAAAAGGGGGTGGGCAGGGCGTCCCTGGAGGTGCAGTGGTTAAGAATCCCCCTGCCAATGCAGGGGACACGGGTTTGATCCCTGGTCCGGGAAGATCCCATATGCCTCAAGGCCAAAAAACCAAAACAGAAAACAGAAGCAGGGCTTCCCTGGTGGCATAGTGGTTACAAATCCGCCTGCCAATGCAGGGGACACGGGTTTGATCCCTGGTCCAGGAAGATGTCACATGCTGTGGAGCAACAAAGCCCGTGCGCCACAACTACTGAGCCTGCGCTCTAGAGCCTGCGAGCCACAACTACTGAAGCCCACGCACCTAGAGCCCATGCTCCGCAACAAGAGAAGCCACCGCACTGAGAAGCCCAAGCAACACAATGAAGAGTAGCCCGTGCTTGCTGCAACTAGAGAAAGCCCACGTGCAGCAACAAAGACCCAACACAGCCAATAAATAAAAATAAATTAATTTTAAAAAACAGTAAAATAAAAAGGGGGTGGAGAGCTCTATTTTTCAGACATTTCAAAAAAAGCTATAGAAATGTTCTAGATTAAAAGGAGAATGAAAGATACATGACGACTAAATGTAACACCAGACGCCAGATTGAATCGTGTGCTGGTGGGAAACAATTTTCTATAAGGGACATTATTGATTTAAGTGACAGAACTGGAATACTGATACCAATGACACATTAGATTAGGTGTAAGCATTGCATGGTGTTAAATTTACTGAAGTTAATAACTGTGCAACTGTTAGGAAATAAACAGTGATGTATATGGAGATAAAGAGCCTTAATGTATGTAACTTACCCTCAAATAATTCAGGAAAAAATATTCAGAAGAGGTAGAGCAAATGACAAAGGTAGAGCAAATGATAAAGCGAATGGGGTAGAATGTTAATAATAAGGGGACAATGTGGATGTTCTTAGTATTATTCTTATTCTTTCAGCTTTTCTGTAAGTGTGAAATTATTTCCACATAAAAAAGGGGCAACTTTCTTTTAGTCTATGAAACCATTTTCCACTTTTACCTAATTTTAATCTGACAAACTTCAAACAAATAGAAAAATATAAAGGAAACTATAACCAAATCCCATATACTTACTTTTTACAAAGAAACTTTAATGACAGATAAAGGTCAAGTAGATTTCTGGATACAGTGTGAAAACTTGGGAATTCAGAAGGTAGACACATCGATGGACACCTGTGTTCCTAGTATTGACCAGAAACAAACAGATGGCCAGATGTTGCTCCCTCAAAGATGGCTTTATTTGAGGGACCTCCCTGGTGGCACAGTGGTTAAGAATCCACCTGCCAGTGCAGGGGACACGGGTTCAAGCCCTGGGCCGGGACAATCCCACATGCCATGGAGCAATAAGATCCTTTGCCACAACTACTGAGCCTGCGCTCTAGAGCCTGTGAGCCACAACTGTTGAGCCCACGTGCCACAACTACTGAAGCCTGTGCACCTATAGCCCATGCTCCGCAACAAGAGAAGCCACTGCAATGAGAAGACCAAGCACCCCAACGAAGAGTAGCTGCAGCTCACTGCAACTAGAGAAAGCCCGCGTGCAACAACAAAGACCCAATGCAGCCAATAAATAAATAAATAAATGTATAATAATAATTAAATTAAAAAGATGGGTTTATTTGAGATCAGCAGAGAATTGCAATTTGAGGTCTGCAACCATGGGGAATCATGTGCAAGTCCCTACACAGTAAGGGGAGGAGACCGCTTTTATAGAGTGGAAAGGAAGATTTACTAGGGCCATAGTGAACAGAGTCCAGGGCTTGTCACTGGCTGAGTTCTGGCCAGGAAAGAGGGGAGTCTGTCTTCTTCCAGCTGGGCTCTGCCGTCGTTGGAGGTCATGAGAGCGTCCCCTGCTGGTCTCCTGACTCTATTTAATTGAGGTTTCTGATATTGATTTTTTTACGACAACAAGAGGGAAACTGCAAAGTGATGACTTGGAAAGGTGTGCCTTATCATCCTTTTGGGCAAGCGCATTGTGGAGTGGGTACTGAGTAGACTTTGTTGTGTGGATGAGTCACTAGGTAATAAGGGGACAGCCGGTCCCTCAGAGCCCTGTCCACCCCCAGCCAAGCTGTGAGGCAGTGCTGTGCTTTCTCGGTGGTTACACCACCTCCTCTACAAGTTCATTCCAGCACACATAGAAAGAGGAGACGGCCTGGCCTCACCTCTTTCCTTGTGGCTCTTCCAACAGCTCTTCCAGTCTACAGGGCCTTGCTCTAGAGATTTTAAGTTACTCAGGACTGAAAGGCTGGGACTTCCTTGGTGGCGCAGTGGTTAAGAATCTGCCTGCTAATGCAGGGGACACGGGTTCGATCCCTGCCCCAGGAAGGGATGCCGTGGAGCAACTAAGCCCGTGTGCCACAACTACTGAAGCCTGTGGGCCTAGAGCCCATGCTCTGAAACAAGAGAAGCCACCCCAATGAGTAGCCCCTGCTCGCTGCAACTAGAGAAAGCCCGTACACAGCAACAAAGAGCCAATACAGCCAATAATTAATTAATTAAGAACTGAAATGCTCTCTACGTGTTGAGGTCAACAGTTAATTGGTCAGTATGTGTAATTCACATACACATTCTTTCATTACTAAGTCTTCCTCCTTCTGATGAATGATATCTGGCCCTGAATTCAGAAAGTATGTTTGGTCCTAAGTTACACTTGCGAAACAAAACAAACAGGGATGTAGTCCAGGTCCTCTGAGAAGCAGATGCCAAGAAGGGGTTAGATGTAGAAGAGATGTACTGGGGGAAATGCCTGGGAGGGAGCAGGAGGAGGTGGGAAGAGCCAGCAGACCTGATGCAGGTCTGACAGCCATGAAGGAGAGAAGGAAGGAGGGAGGGACAGAGGGATGGAGGGAGAGCAGGTAGAGAGGGAGGCAGAGAGGAGGATAAATGTAGGGAGGAAAGCTACAGAAGGCTGTGTGGTTCTAAGAAAATTTCAGCAAGGTTGAATGGGTTTTTGAGCCCATGTCACCCATCGGAGGAGCCTTGCCTCCCAGGAGTGGGTCCCCTTGGCCTCCCTGCCGTGCTCAGTCACCAGATGGAGCCACCCGTGGGAAGTCCAGCCTGGCTACTAGCAGATAGCAGCCAGGAACAGAGGCTGACTATGCCTCCTGCACCAGGAGAGCTGAGAGGCACATTCTCACGGCCACAACAGACAATAATTTGCATTAGTTAGGCTTTTACCTGAAACAGTGGTTTGACCCAAGGCAAGTTCAGGGCTTAGGCCTTAATCATCTCTCTGGATCCTGGTCTCAGTTCCACTTAAATGTGAACAGGACCTACAGCCAGAGGGCAAATAAAATCCATGTTGCTGAAACATTAAGCTGTAGCTCTGCCGTAGAGTAACTTCTGCTTTCATTTCAAAATGTGGTAGATGTATCACTTCCCTTCTGCCTCAGAAAGACACCGATTCAGGATGTTGGGTGTTGGATGCCTGTTTGACTCTCCAAAACTAGGGGCTGTTACTCTGAAGGCTTATTATTTTTATAGACTGATTTATAGACCAAGAAAGCTTCAAATTGGCCTTTGCTGCCATGTGAGAAGGTCACCTTCTGATGGGCCATCTTTGCCTCCATGCCCCACGGTTCTCAGGACCTTTGCCAACCACTGGACTAAGAGAGCCGGCTTTTGCCTATAAGGTGACGGTTTAGGAAGCAGGTGTTCTCAGGAGGGCTTCTTTGCAGAGCCCCCACTGCCAAATCTCTCACTTGGAGAACATTGTAAAGATGTCAGGAAAGATAGCAGTCCCATCTAATGTAGACAAGCACAGTCTTTGGAGGTGATGAATCTTAGCTTAGCCAGGCTGCTTTCAGCAGGGTAGGTGACAAGGGGCATGTCCAAATCCCAGGATGTTGGAAAAGCTCCAAAAGAAAGAGGAGGTCTAGGAGTAGGTACTGGATACGCAGTCATTGCACAGTGATGTTCACTCGGCTGGCTGGGATGGGGATGGGGGGTACCCAGCGTGTGGGGGGTGCGTCAGTGAGGCACCGGGAGAAAAGCAGTAGTCAAGTTTCCACCTTCCGGAGTAGAAGGCGAGCACTCGGGTGCAGGCTGTAAATGGGGAATTGATCTCCTGGAAATACTGGGGTAAAGGGTCAGACACTATCAGTCGTTAGTGTCTGATCCAGCGTTGGGCTGGTGATCTGTGGACTTAGGGTTCTTTACCTACTATTTACAGAGGATCTGAATTATTTCAGAGTCTGAGCTGGGACTTTCTGGCTTTGAAGACAGGGGTTAAGCAGTGCTGGAAGTAGACTCCTAGGGTTCAGAAGATCATAACCTCAAGAAGCTAGAAGTACAATTTTTTGCATTCACACTTTCAGACGGTAATTTCTTTCATAACACTACATGATAGAAATAAACATTTCACGCATTGAATGTCAATTTACTCAAAAGCATGAGATTTTGAAAAGAAACAACACAGTGGGGACTCCATTATCAAGAGGGGACTAAAATAGGATCATGGAATAACTGTAAATTGGCTTGTACTCACGTATCATTAAAACCACTGAGAAATTCTGAGTTTTCATTACCTTTTGACAACGTGATGAGGATAGACAGTCCTTTCATATTATTGACATGTTGGCTGCCACCACCAGGCACAGTCCAAGCACCAAGCTATTACTCCATCAAGGAGACTGTTTCATGTTTAGAGGAAAGTGTATGTTAGAAGAAAAAAAAAAGAGTAGGCTTCTCTTATTTTCTTATTCCTTTACAGATACTGAAGCCTCTAACTGATAAATTTCACAGTAGAGGCACTTCTTTAATTTCTTTTCTTTTAAATTTATTTATTTATTTATTTAGCTGCACCTGTCTTGGCTGTGGCACACAGTATCTTTAGTTGCGGTATGCAGGCTCTTAGTTGCAGCATGCGGGATCTAGTTCCCTGACCAGGAAGCACACCCATGTCCCCTGCATTGGGAGCTCAGAGTCTTAACCCCTGGACCACCAGGGAAGTCCTAAAGATTATTTCTTTTAAGGTACTTAATCCCCTAGTTAGCAAGATTCATAGAAAGAGACACTTCCAGTCTTATAAATGTATGGTAAGTTTAATATTCTTTATTTTTCTTCAAGTTTTTTTTTCTCCAAAATATGGATCATGAGGTACATAATGCAGTAACCTTATAATTCTTTAAAAGGGAAAAAAATAAATCTTTATTTTTAACGTACTCTTAAATTAAATATATAGGGAAATTATTAAACTACACAGCTAAGATAAAGTTTAAGGAATTCAGGACTTCGGGGAAATTAGACTACTTAAGCGTTCTATACTTTTTACCCTCTCCCCTGCCATGTAAAAAAATTACTGATGAGATCTGGTTAAAATTAGATTTTGAGGGAGTAGTGATGGGGAAAGGAGAAGGGAAAGGGACTTTGAGAGAGAAGCGAATAAGAGAAAAGTAGGTGTGGTTTTGGCACAGAGATCGTGAGGCCACATTGTAGATTGATTTCATTTGTATCTGGTAGGGCTTAGGGTCCTTTTTAGTAACAGCTCACTATGCTACATCCCTTTCTCTAATTTACTGCCTTCTCGAGTTCAGTGCCTGGCATCTCTAACAGCCTGGCCTCTGCAGTGTCCCGATGATCATTTAGGTGTGTTTACCCACAAGCAGTTCTGTGCACAGCATGTTCTTTTCTAATAAGTCTGGCTTGTTCCCAAGGTACATCTCACTGTCACCAAGACCAGTTATGCTGGTAGTTAAGACAGTGGATTGTTTATTGATGAGGTAGGAACCAAGAAACCCTGTTTTTAGCTATATCTTAGACAAATCATTCAATCCCTGTGATTCAGATTCCTTGTTGTTAAAATGAAGAGGTTGATATGGGGATATGTGTATAAAAGCAGATGATTGAACTTGGTGTACCCCCCAAAAAATAATAAAATAAATAAATAAATAAATAAATAAAAAATGAAGAGGTTGCACTAGGTATCTTCGAGTTTTAAGTGTTTGTCTATATATTTAACAGTTACCCTTTATTAGTAAGACAGGTATTTGTTAAAGGTTGATAATTCCATTGGGAGCTGGGCTGATGAGAATGATGTATAAGTGTAATTAAAAGATTCATTAACTGCTACTACTGTAAAGAAAATTAAAATATATTTGTTAGAAGTGGATATTTTCATTCTGGAGTAGGCTAAGAGTACTTACTCATTGTGGACTCATTTAGACCCAATTCAGAGTCAATATGTTTTACTCCTACTCAGCCACTAGTTACTTTTGTTATTTATGAGTCATTTATGAAATGAGTATCCATTATTAGCCAACCTCTTTAGATCATTGGGTTTTGTTTTGTTTTGTTTTTTTATTATTATTATTTTTTTGGAGGGGTACACCAAGTTCAGTCATCTGTTTTTATACACATATCCTTGTATTCCCTCCCTCCCTCGACTCCCCCCCACCCTCCCCGTCCCAGTCCTCTAAGGCATCATCCATCCTCGAGTTGAACTCCCTTTGTTATACAGCAACTTCCCACTGGCTATTTTACAGTTGGTAGTATATATATGTCTATGCTACTCTCTCACTTCGTCTCAGCTTCCCCTTCACCCCCGCCGCCCCAAACCTCAAGTTCTCCAGTTCATTCTCTGCATCTGCATCCTTGTTCTTGTCTTGTCACTGAGTTCATCAGTACCATTTTTAGATTCCGTATATATGAGTTAGCATACAATATTTGTCTTTCTCTTTCTGACTTACTTCCCTCTGTATGACAGACTCTAGGTCTATCCACCTCATTACATATAGCTCTATCTCATTCCTTTTTATGGCTGAGTAATATTCCATTGTATATATATGCCACATCTCCTTCATCCATTCATTTGTCGATGGGCATTTAGGTTGCTTCCATGTCCTGGCTATTGTAAATAGTGCTGCAATAAACATTTTGGTACATGTTTCTTTTGGGATTATGGTTTTCTCTGGGTATATGCCCAGCAGTGGGATTACTGGATCATATGGTAGTTCTATTTTTAGTTTTTTAAGGAACCTCCAAACTGTTTCCCATAGTTTGTTGGGTTTTTTGATAAGTAACTTTTTGCAAAACTTAAGAAAATTATTAAGCATTTACCAATGATTAAGTCTCTGTTTCAGTTAATATATCTTAACAGTGACAAGAGAAATATAAAATATTAAGTAAGAATTTAGATATATCTGAAGCTGATTTCTTTTTATTTAGATCATATTCATAAATTAAGAAGCTAAGTTGGGACTTCCCTGGTGGCGCAGTGGTTAAGAATCCGCCTGCCAATGCAGGGGACGTGGGTTCGATCCCTGCACCGGGAAGATCCCACATGCCTCGGAGCAACTAAGCCCGTGTGCCACAACTACTGAGACTGTGCTCTAGAGCTTGTGAGCCACAATTACTGAGCCCACGCACCACGACTCCTAAAGCCCATGCACCTAGAGCCTGTGCTCTGCAATGAGAAGCCACCACAACGAGAAGCCCACGCACTGCACTGCAATGAAGAGTAGCCCCCGCTCACCACAACTAGAGAAGGCATGTGCACAGCAGTGAAGACCCAATGCAGCCAATAAATAAATAAATAAAATAAAATAAAATAAATCTTAAAAAAAATAAAGAAGCTAAATTGGGTTTGGGTGGGATGAATTGGGAGATTGGGATTGCCATATATACATTACTAATAAGAAAAAAAAAACAAATTGTACCCCTTAAATATATGCAGTTCATTATGTGTCAATTATATCTCAATAAAAATTCTTAAAAAAAAAAGAAGCTAAGTCAACATATACTTCCAGACAGATAAAAAGTGAAAGAAAGTATGGCTGACAGATTGAGAGAGATGTAGGCTCCATCCAAGAGCATGATTACAATCCCAGGAAGAGAACAGAGATAGTAACCAAAGCAATAACAGAGAAAATCTCCCCATCCAAGACTGATACATATTAACAGATGTCATTCTTGTACAATTTCAGGAGGATATTGCTAAACATCAAAGAACTCTTAGAAGCTTTCTGACACAAAAACAAACAAACACATAAAAAACAAAAACGAAACAAAAAAATGGGTTATGAGGCAGAGACCCATGCTTCCAGATTTTTAAAATTTCCAGTTTTTATCATACTCATCTCCATACACATTTTAGTTCTTGGGTCTATCTTCTCAAATCTTGTCACTCATCAAGCCCCCTGTATTTTTTCATATGTATATGCTCTCAACTGAAAAACTGGAATGACTTTTAAGCTTATTAACTTTCTGGCCAAGAACATTCTTTAAACATAGAAACATACACATTAAAACAAGGAGCTTGGTATGGAATATTATAAAATGATGCTTTTTTCTTCATTTTCAAAAACTTTGATTGAATGGAATTTGGATATATTGCTTTAAAATTCATTCTTTGTATTGGCATAAACCATTCCAAACTGGCAAGATGAAGACCTATGCCAACTTTGTGATAATTATGGACTTTTTCCCCTAGGCTTTATTGAACACATAAAGCTCAGGATAGAACAAATGCAAGCATTTGATGTCAAGTAACTTTTCTCCCACTAATATTTAAAGCAAAGCTCAATAATAGTAAAGCAAGAGAAATCCTCAGGGAGGAAGAAGGAAGGAAGGGAGAGAAGGAAGGAAGTAAAATGGAAAACAAAAGAAAAAAGGATAAGAAATCATGAATCCAGAAAAGCATGTGCTAGAGCAGCAGCTATCTTGAAAGCATTTGCTGATTTCTCTAGACTGGAGGGGTACAACAGCTACAGTTTAGGGCCCATGCAAGGTGGAAAGTTAGGGCAGAGACCCCTCCCCCCCTCCCCCCCATAAAGTGAATACACTGAAAGGAGGCACTATGCTGGATGAATTACAAACAATCCATTTCTTGAAAAAGGATATACTTACACTACAAAATTTGTTGTTTTTCTGAAATTCAAATTTAACTAACATCCTGTATTTTTATTGGCTAAATTTGGTAACCCAACCCTTCAAGTAAGATAGTAATAGAACGTACCTAGTTCAGCCTTGGCTCTGGCTGGAAGCAGGTGGTTAGGTAAAGTTTTCCTGAAAATTCCCAATGACAAGCAGGTCCTCTTACAGTTTTAAGGCACAAACTCATGCTACCTATGTGTCCCTAGGTACCTGGAAGAAGCAAATATTAATTCATTCTGAAGGAACCCAACTTAAATGCAGACTTCAAAGAATTACGAGAAATAAATTTATAACAAACATGAACTCACAATCAGAAAACACAAAACACACGAGGAAATAAACCACCATGTGTGTCAGCACAAATAATAAATAATAGAATCAGATACGAAAGACTAAAGGTATTTAACTTTTTGGATTTGGAATGCAAACTAAGTAAGCTTAACTTGCATAAGTAAACCAAAAAGGTAATCAGATGTATGACTAAAAATAAGCTGGCATTAAAAAAGTATTATGCAGAACTTCTAAAAATTAAAATTTTAATGAATGAAATTAGAAATATAATGGATTGACTATGCAATAGACACTGTCAAAGAGAGAGAATGGGAATAGAAAATGTGAAGGATAGTTGAGAGACAGAGATTTAGAGTAATGCACATACAATCCGCATCCCAAAAGAAAGTAAGAAAGAAAAAGGGGCAAGGAAACAAAGATATAATGGTTAAGAATTCCCCAGAATTCAAGAAAGACTCAATCATATCCAAGAAAGTAAAAAAGAAATCAAATGAAAGGTGGTAAAAACAAACACCTTCCTTTCCTGGATTATCCTTTTCTCTGAGGACCCCAGAATACCGTACTCCTCTGTAGAAATACAGATTTAAGATTTTTAGTAACAGCTAATATCCCTAAACATCACTAACAATTAGTTTCACGTAATAAACCGAGCCTAATTTTTGCTTTTTGTCTGTATTTTATTTTAAACCAATTTTGGTTAATGGTTATCTGAAAAGATTTTAAAATATATCATCTTTGCAATTATGTAAAAATTATATGTGTGGACTTAGATGGCAAGTTAGATGGCAGACAAATGCATTCCAATACAAGGCAAGTTCTCTGTTAGTACTTCCTCAGATGAGGAGAAGAGTATGTGTTTCTCTTCACCTGCTGACTACAGAGTTCGGGTAAAGATTAGGAATGGTAATTTTATAGGTTTAGGTGTCTGTCCTTTCAACAAGGGAAAATTATTTTCCACTTGCATCCCATTGGCTACAAGAACAGGGACAATGACAATGTATGACAATGATGATGCTGATTAATATTTATTGAATTATAAGCACTGGAACAGGAGTCAGCCAGCTTTTTCAGTAAAGGGGCAGATAGTAAATATTTTAGGCTTTGTAAGCCACATGGTCTTTGTCTCAATTATTCACCTCTGCTGTCACAGTAATAAAGAGGCTATGGACAATATGTAATTGAATGAGCACAGCTGTGTTCCAATAAAGCTTTATCTACAAAACAGGTCAGGGTCCTGATTTGGCCTGAAGGCTGTAGTTCACTGGCCCCTGGATTAAATGATTGAGGATATCTGAATGCCAGTGAATTACCTTATTGTAGCTAAGTGTTGTACTTAACTCCTGCTTTAAGTTCTATTATTCTTTAAAATATATAGTAAATTAGAATACAAATAAAGATATATTAGATTTATTTTAGCCTTAAAAAATTATCTCCATATCATGCATGTTTGCTGAAGCCTTGTAACAACATTTTCTGTTTGAATAGTAATGGTGTTAACTTCTACTGTATAACTAATCATCCCCCAAATGTAGTGACTTAAAGCAGAGTCCCATTATTTGCTCACAGTTCTGTGCGTCAGCAGTTTGGGTCTGTCTTTGCTCCACGCAGGGTCAGCTGGACTCAGTTCCCTATCTGTGTGCAGGTCTCATCTGGAGAAGATGGATTGGCTGACGTGACTGGGTCCTCTCTCCACACACTCTTCCTCTACGAGACTAGCCTGGACTTTTTCTGAAGAGGAGTGGGCAGGTAATAGGGAAGAACACATCTGACTCCATATTAGATCTATTTCTTTTACTTTAACCTTTGTATTCTATTGCTTTTGTCACAAGTTAATCACTAAAGGGATGTTGCCTATAGCTTAAAGTATACATAATGGCCCATTTCCAGGAACCCTGCCTCTGATGCCTAAACGTTAAGTTAAAAATACCTTTGTGTAGCTCACAGGAAACATCTTGACCAGGCCCACCAGTGAATGGCTGCAGGAAAGTAGAAATTAACACATCCCCTCTGGAGTCTGGCTGGAACCAGGAATTGTTTGCAACAACTCACCGCCTCTCTTACTTAACCTCCTCACTGTCCCCTCTTTGTTCCATAGAAGAAATTACAACCCAATCTGGGCACGATGGATCTCTGGGACACTAGTCTACCATCTTCTCTATGTGCTGGCTTTCCGAATACAATCACTATTCCTTGCCCCAACAACTTGTCTCTCATTGACTGGCCTGTTGTGCATTGAGCCGTTTGAGCTTAGACTTGGTAACAGGGAGAGTTCCCAACAGCAAGAGAGGGCAAGGCCTTGTACACAGGTGCTTGTCAAGCCTTCACTTGCACTGCATTTGCAATGTGAGCCCCATGATCAAGTCCAGATTTAAGGACAGTCTCCTGATGGGAGGCACTGCACAGTCACATTGCAGAGACATACAGGTACACCAGAAAGAACTGAGAGTCCACGAGAAGGTCTGGGATGTCCTTGGGGTCATGTTGCGTGTGCTCTTGCTCCAGACCCACTTCGCTGTCAACAATTTAGGGTGTACAAACCAGTTTACTCTAGTCCAGGCACATCGTCAGGCACAAATTACATACAACAGGAGTGAATAAGCATATGTGTTGCTTAAAGCCACTTAGCTCATGTTCCCACACAGAGCTGTCATTTAAACTGCTTCCAGTTTTCATTCTAGTCTGTGTCTTTGCATGACCAGGCCAAGACCAGAGCCATGTGGTTAGTTAGTTGGTTTAGACACATACCCTGATTGCTACTAAGAGGATTTAAAGCAGCTGCTCAATTTCTTTTTTCTCAGTTCCTTTGGGTGTTAGGGAAGCACATTCCTTTTCATCTGAGCCCGAAGCCTGGCCTCCAGTCCAAGTAAAAAAGGCACTCTTGATAGCCAAATACACCCCTACCCAGTTTAACAATGAATCTTACAAAATGCTCTTAACTCCAGTTCTATTTTTCTGGGAATACAGAGCCAGGCTTCACTCTCAATGGTCCCTGCTTTCAGGCTCTTACATCCATGCAGAAAGCATGGTTGCTCTAAAAACTTAAGGTATTTTGATTCTTCTCAATGTTTGCCAGCCCATCTCAGTGACACAAGGCTCATATTTTGGTTTTCTTAGAAACCATTGTCTTCTGCATTAAATATTGTCATATGCCTACCACCCAATTACCAGGATATATTGCCAACTCTATATTCATTTTCAAATAGAATTTGCAAAGCCTACATTTCTCCGTTTTAAGATTTTGGCTCTTCCTAATAAATGCCAAAATGCTTATCAAACAATTGTCCAAATATAGAACCTCCTCTACATTTTTGCTGTTCTGTAGCAGAAATATATGCTAAATTTAATTATAATACATATTATAAAACCCATATTCTATAAAATGAAGCCTAAATTGACCTGTTTTTATCCTTCCTCAAGTCTTAGTCCTGATGTAGTCATTCCTCTTTAAAAAGTTCTGTGCTTGCTATTTCTGATAGAAAAAAAAAAAAAAGTTGATTTACAAAACATAGCAGAATTTGGCCACAGTTGAGACACACAGTTAATATGGAAAGGGAGTTAACAGGGTAACTCCCAAAGAAAGGGACAAGAAAAATGCTCTCTTGAGAAAACATAAAGTAGAAAGATTTCATCACAATCTAATTTCTCTGTTCCTCTTCCTACTTTGGACTTTAATCACAATCTTAGAGTTTAGATTCTTGGACACACTCTTAGACAACATCTAGGAGTATCCCACTCTTAGACTTTTTGTATTTGTCTAATATAGCTATTACAAGTAGACTATAACTTAGGGGCTGTGTGGCCTTTTCAGGATTTCCGTAACCAGTGATCATGTTGCTGTAAGTTTTTGGACAAGAGCAGGCCTGTTCCCAAGCAGGACCCCATGGGGCCTTCCTGGGATAGACCTCCACCCCACCCCATGTCCTCCACCTGCCTCTTGTTTATGAACAACTTTAGCCTCCTAGGCCTTCCCTGAGTTCCAAAGAACACATCTGATTAGAGAAGTGAGAGAATGCAGAAACAAAGGAAAACAGTCAAGCAAGACATGATAATAATAGGTTAGCCATTAACCAAAGTCAAGGACACTTAGTTCCTCTTCAAGGGCTATAGGTACTATTCTGAGCCATGGCCTTGAGCTGTTTTGCAGGTACCGAAACCTCCACCAGGTGGAAGAAGTTAACTGCATGCTGACCACCTGCAGATAGACCCCAGACCAGGAGGAAAACCAGAAGGCTGATGATGTTGACTCCCAATTACCTCACCACCAACCAATCAGAAGAACGTTCATGAGATGATCACACACACCCCGAAGCCCCCTCCTTCGCTCTGTCCTTAAAATCCATTCCCTGAAAGCCACTGGGGAGTTTGGGCCTTTTGAGCGTTAACTACCTGTACTCCTTGCTTGGCCCCACATTGGGAGCCTTGCAACAGACACTGCATTTTCTTTCACCACAACCTGGTGTCAGTAGATTGTCTTTACTGCCTGTGGGTGAGTGGACCCAAGTTTGGTTCTGTAACAGTCCCTTCTGCTTAAGCTCATGGAGGAAAAATTTGAAAACTGAAGAGGTAACCTGAATCTGAGGGAGACTGTGAAGGCTGGTGCTTGGGGGAATTTCCTGGTGGATCACAGGCAGGTCAGAGGGGCAGGTGAGCTGGCTTCCCTGGTGTTACACTGGCTCCCCTAGGGAAGGGCTCTCTCTTCTTTTGGAAGAGCTTTGTTTGGGAGGATTTTAAAGAAGAAAAAGGAGGAGCAGGTTCTGAGGGCTGTTGTCATCTCTGCCCATCAGGCTTCTGCCAGAGCCCACAGGCTGCTGTGGCCAGTGCTGCGGCTTTCTGGAGCTGCTGTTTTGATAGTGCAAGGAAGCTGCACGGGGTAGGGACCTGCATGAGCCCTAAACCTCTGTAGGGTGTAGGTTTGTTTCTGGGTGCGGGGAACTCACTGGAACCGATGGGAGTCATGATCTCGGGAAGGGGAGGGTGATAAGGAATTCATGTTAGCAGAAGGAGCGAGGCCACAGCAACAGGTCGCCAAAGGCTTGCATCCACGTTTCTCTCTACAGCCTCTCTTTCTTTCCCTCTGCAGGGTCTGTCTCTTCATCCCTTATTTCTTTTTTCTATCTACCTCTTCCTACTCTTGTTATTAACTATTCATGATTTCTTTTCCTTTTGGTACCTATTTCAGTATAATCGACCCTATTTTTTTTTTTTTTTTTTTTTTGGCCCTGTTTCATGCATGGCTTGCAGGATCTTAGTTCCCCAACCAGCAATTTAACCTGGGCAACAGCAGTGAAAGCACCGAGTCCTAACCACTGGACCGCCAGGGAATTCCTATACTATTATTTTATTATTATTTTATTTATTTATTCATTTGGCTGTGTTGGGTCTTCACTGCTGTGTGTGGGCTTTCTCTAGTTGTGGCAAGTGGAAGCTACTCTTTGTTGTGGTGCGAGGGCTTCTCATTGCAGTGGCTTCTCGTTGCGGAGTGTGGGCTTCAATAGTTGCGTCACACAGACTCAGTAGTTGTGGCTCGTGGGGTTTAGTTGCTTTGAGGCATGTGGGATCTTCCTGGACCAGGGCTTGAAATTGTGTCCTCTGCATTGGCAGGCAGATTTTTAACCACTGTGCCATAAGGGAAGTCCCTATACTATTCTTTTAAAAGACGTAACTCTACTCACTTTTTGTTCCCCTGATAAGTACTGGGACAGAAACAGCAGTGATTGAGATGAGTGATATTTTCACATTAATATATTATTTTATAGAATACATTTATTATATTTTCATTTAGCATAGGTAACTAAACAAAGAAATTTGACTAAAACATTTCACTTTTTAATTTCCTTTTCTAAAAGTTTATACACAAGGAGCCTTGTGTCAGTGAGCTGGGGACGGCTGGTTAGTGGAGGCAGTTAGTTATTGTTTGGCTGTTCTACTGGCATAGAAATCTCTTTTTTGAGAAGCCTTTATCGTGTGTCATTTTTGGAGGAAGTGTCTTCTTTCCCTTATTGGAACAAAAGGCTGTAGGGGTGGGGAAATATCAGGCAGAGGGGTGTTGAGCCTATGATTGAGGACTGGACATTTAGACACTCTTTGAGACTTTGAATTTTGAATCAGTGAAGCACTGGTATGAAAACAGTTACAAGTTGACAAAGCGTTGTTACTGCTGCAGGAACTTTGCTGACAACTTGCTTCCTGACCCTTGAGAGCAACTTGGTTCCTTTTCTTTGTCCAAGTTGGGGGTCCCATCTTTCCAGGAATTCTGTAACTTCTTCCAATAAATTCCATTTTGCTTATTATAGACAGAGTTGGTTTTTGTTTTTCACAAGGAAAAAAAAAAATCCGGATTCTATTGCCAAAAATGCTCCAGGATACCAGCTCCGCAGTGCTCTCTGAAGTGGCTCAGTGGATCACGCATCACTCTGGATACTTCAGGGACATATTTAATATTTCTAAATGAATTTTTATATTTAAAATGAAAATGTAGAAAATTCAGGGAAAAAAATTAGAAAGAATAAAAACAAGTTCTCACCAGCTAAATGCAACTACTGAAAATTATTTGCAAAGTTATCTCAAAATCAGAAAAGCATTAAGCACGTATTTCTATTTATCTATTCATCTCTCTATTTAAATATGAATCAGGTAGAAATTCTTTCACTTTTTTTCTTTGCTACTTGGTCCTTTTCTGTTTGTAGCCAGTTTGGTACACAACAGATCCTCATCAGTGTTGGAGTCTGTCAATTGACCACAGAAATTTCAATGACATTTCTGCTAAAGACCGGTATTTTGTTTGGTTTGTTCAGTTTGCAGGAAAATAAAGTTATGAATATGTTCAGGCCATATTGTCTTTTACAGCTCATCATAGTGGATGATAAACACCTAAATTGCTTAGTGTGATATGAGGATTTTTTAAATTAATTAATTTATTGACTGCATTGGGTCTTTGTTGCTGCGCACGGGCTTTCTCTGGTTGCGGCAATGAGGGCTACTCTTCATTGCAGTGCGCTGGCTCCTCATTGTGGTGGCTTCTCTTGTTGTGGAGCACGGGCTCTAGGCACATGGACTTCAGTAGTTGTGGCACATGGGCTCAGTAGTTGTGGCACACAGGCCTAATTGCTCCTCGGCATGTGGGATCTTCCTGGAGCAGGAATCGAACCCATGTCCCCTGCATTGGCAGGCGGATTCTTAAGCACTGGGCCACCTAGGAAGTCCTGATATGAGGATTTTGAGGCTCAACACCTGGGTTTGCACCCATTCCTTGCATTTACTAGCTGTGTGATCTGAGGCACCTCATGTGATCTCAGTTTCTCTGTACACGGGTGCCGAATCAAAGCCTGGAGACAGTTTTGGGTGAAATAGAAAAAGAATAGCTTTGTTGCAGGAAGGGGGACCCCTTCCAGGGCCCAAAAGTGGGCTCTTGTCTAACCCTCAGAAATGAATTGTCCGAGGGGACACATGTGCTGACAAGGCAAGAGACTTTATTGGGAAGGGGTGCCAGGGGGGAGAGCAGGAGGGTGAGGGAAACCAGGAGGACTGCTCTGCCACGTGGCTTGCAGTCTCAGGTTTTATGGTGATGGGATCAGTTTCCGGGTTGTCTCTGGCCAATCATTCTGATGCAGGGTCCTTTCCGGTGGCGTGTGCATTATCTCTCAGCCAAGATGGATTCTAGCGAGGAGGATTCTGGGAGGTTGGTAGGACACGTGACCTAGCGGTTCCTCTCTCCTCTTGACCTTTCCCATATTCTTCTGGCTGGTGGTGTCTTGTTAGTTCCGTGTTCCTTACCAGGCTCTCCTGTAGTAAAATAACCCATGCAAATTGTTACTGTTTTTGCCTGGACAAAGCGGGCCATTTTAGTCAGTGTTTCCCCTAACAGCTTTATTGCTTTGCCGGGCAAAGGGGAACACACCAGGCTTCTGCCTCGAAAAACTGTGTCCCAAGCGGGGAGGACTTGATGAGGGGTTTCATAACAGTGGTTTAAGGGTGGGGTCTCTGACAAGATGAGGATGTGAGCAGGGCTTGCACGCCCTTCATCTCGTCTCAGGTGGTCTCCTAATCTGGATGAGCTTCTCTAGTCCCTCTAATCTTGCCTCAGGTGGTTTCTTGGCTGCTGCTCCCTTGATTAGCAGCTGCTCCACAATCTGCCCTTTGGAACTCAGGGAAGGTCAGGGAGGCTGGAGTCTTGCCTCCAAGAAATGGCGGGCAAGAGGGCCTCCATGCCTGGGAGGCCCACAGGGTTTCAGTTTCCCTATTTGCACAAAGAGGATGAGAGTATCTGCCTTCAAGGTGATTGTGAAGATAAAAGGTTCCAAATGAAAACAGCCTGGTGTAATGACTGGCCCTCCATTGTGTGTGGAACCTCTACTGTCCATGTGATTGCTTTCTTTCTTTCTTTTTTTTCTTTAAGAACTTTTATTGAGATACAGTTGATGCACAATAAACTACATATATTTAAAGCGTACAATTTGATATTTTTTTTCTCATTAGTCCATGTGATTTCTACACTAAGCAGGCAGAAAACTGTAGGCAATATTCAATATAAAAGAAAGGACAGAAGCCAATTCCATATTTGTCTCCCCTTACCCATTGTCTTAAATCAGTAATTCTTAACTTTTTCTGGAGCACCTCTTTGAGGCCTTTCTCTTTCTAGAAAAATAAACATCACAACACTGGCCCAGACTTTTGTATAAAATCTAATGGGATTACTCAGACATCTTAAAGCCATTCCATGGACTTGATATTAAGAATTGCTGCTTTAAATCAAGTAGCTTGCTTTTAAGTTGCTTGCTGTGAGAGGCAGTGTTATAAATACCCATGTTCCCCTGCAGCTGGGATGGGGCTATAGAAACAGTTCTGGCCCGAGGACTTTGAGAGGAAGGACATATAACACTTTCAGTCCAGGACCATAACGAGCAGGTGTGAGTTCTCTGTCTTTTCCTTCCTGTCAGTAGAGCTGGAAGTAAAGGACTTTAAGATGGCAGAGTTGCAAAATGTAAGCATCCTGTGTCCCAGAATTGTAGGAGAGCCACCAAAGGGACCCACGTGACTCACACTGGGTTAGGATGGGATGGAGGAATACATCTGCGTTGTGCTAATTGCCTGAGAAGTCACAGTGCCTGCGAAGGCAGCTAGTATTGCTTAAGCCAATGGACACATCCCCTCTGCTGACTCAGAAAGCCTCAGAGAACTTGGCTCAATCTGGACCATATCCATGTTAAGTCAAATCTGTATATTAATAAAAACGGGTTTGTAAAGTGGTCATTCAACAGTCTTTCACATACCACACTGTATTTTTACACCTGTGTGAGATAGGAGGGCAGGGATTATGATACCTCTTTTATAGATAGAGCAAACTAAAACTCAAAAACTGAAGTGCCTGGTCCAAACACACTAGTGGAGACCAATGCTCTTTAACTATGCTATATTTTTTTTTACAGAAATATGTCCTAGAATGCTACTGGCACTTTAAAAAAATCTAATCTAGCCATTCATTCATTCTAGGCTTGTTCTACGAAACGTGGGGTGGTTATATTTCAACTAGATCCTACTTATTAAAGGTTTAGCTAAAGTGGGTGTTATACAGAGAAAGTCTGATAACTTTCTGGAATTATCCTTAGTTAAACTACTGGGTGGTTTCAACGAAAACACCACGTATATTTGATTAAAATTGTTAATCAAAGCAATACATTTTTATTAGGAAATTTGCTAATAAAATATTTTTTATAATTTTATATTATACATTTCTTTTTGTCGAAAACAAAATATTTGCTTCAAAATAAATGAAAGGTGTATTTTTAAAAGAAACCACAAAATTCACATTTTTAATCCTTTATTATTATGAAATGTATAATACAGAAAAGTACATAAACATATATACAGTTTAATGGATACATATAAAGTAAAAATGTATGCAACCACCATTTGGATCAAGAAATAAATTATCAGCACTCGAGAAGCAATCATCTTCAATACAAAATTCACTTACTATTAATTCAACATTAATCTTTTGAATTCGTTGGAACATGAATTTTCCACAATTGCATTAGACACAAGAATTGAAAATGAATACAGTTTGTTTTTCAGCAGATTAAAAGTAGCAAGGTATTTGCTTTAGATAACGTATTTCCACTTATCAAGACATGTCATTCTTTCAAAGGAAGTGAACATCACGGTGAAAGTACTGAAATCCTCAGAGAGAGAAATCGAGGTGAGTTGTGTGGTTATTATTATTTTTTTTTACTACAGGGACATCGTTCAGATTTGAATTCCTTCATGAAATGGAGATGCCACCATCAGCCCAAATTAAACCACTTGGAGCACAATATGGTATATTCTCAAAAGAAGATAATTTCTTTCCATGTTCGAGAGTTGAGTTAGACTTAGCTATGAGCAAGAGATCCAAAATCACAGTGGCTGACCAAAATGGCAGGCTATTTTCTCTCACATGTAAAAATCTGGTGGTAGTCTCTCTCAGGCCGATATGCCTGTCCACGGTGTCAGGAAACCAGGCTGCTGCCTTTTGCTCTGTCATCCTTAGCACACGGCTTCCACTTCACAGCTCAAGACAGCTATTCAAGCACACATTCATGTTGTGCCAGGGGAAGGAGAGAGGGAGAATGGCCCTTTCTCTTTAAGGATTTCCTGGAAGTTCCGTGCATGATTCCTGCTTACATCCTATTCGACAGAAGTGGGTCACATGACCACATCAAGCTACAGGGAGGTGAGGAAATACAGTCTTCTTCTGGGAAGAGATGAGCCCCATGAAAAACCAAGGTTCTACTACGAAAGAAAAGGAGAAAAGATACTGGCAGAAAGCCTCTTTGCCACAGAGGGCTTTTATATTTGCAGTGTTCTGTAGGTAAATTTATTCACTATATAAACAGGTCGATATTCCTTGGAACAGGATAGTAACTTTTATATAGAAAAACCTCAAAAATCTATTTTAGAATTTTGCAAATGAAATTTAATCTTTTTAGATGTTGATTTAAGATGGCCTGTCTTTTTTTTTTTAACAGAGCTGATGACTGTTCCTTCTTCTAGAAGTATACTTTGTGATGCAAGAAAGGATGAAAACCAGGTGGAAAACAGCATTTTAAAAGGAGAGAATTTGGTACCACACAGTTGCATACTATTTGGTACCATACAGTTGACTGGCAAGCAGTCAACACTAATCCAAGTTTGGAGCTGTGCCAGCTGGGCTGGGCTGCAAGGACAGATACCTGCTCCTATGTGCCAAGGGTGCTCCCTGCTGCCACGCATTTAATGCAGTGGCCTAAAAGCACATAATACAGGTCAATAGTGAGCTTAAAAGGATATTTCTACAGAAGTCATACCATCTTGAAATAAATCTCGATTAATTAGGAGATATTGGGCATCGACATGAGTGATATGATCATATTTCCTTGGGCGCTGCACGAAAAACTGGGGACCATGTTAATTCTATCCTAAGTTGGATGATGCTATACCCCTTATGACTTCCTTGATCTAGTGATATCCCAGAAATGCAAGTTCTGAATGAAACACATGTATATGCATGTTTGGAAGGTTTTGCAGAAGATTTTGCAGAAGTGATGTCCTGTCAGGAGTGTTGATGGGGTGGTGATTGTTAGCTGCAGGATCCGGAGAAATCCTGCTTTAACGAGAAATCATTGCAAAACGTATTGGAGCCTCTAGAGTTCACCACAGTCTTATAAGCATTTTATTTTGCTTTACCAAAGACCCTGAAATGGTGTAATCTTTCTAAAATTTAAGAGACTAAAAGGGCCCCAAGCAACCAGGTTAGGCTTTTCCTCTGCTTTGATTCAAAGGCAGATAATAACTGAAGGATAAAACAGAAGCCTTGGGGCAGTGAGAAGCTCTCTTTTTTTGGAGAAATGTTGCCAGTTTATGTGGTTCCTAACATTTAAAAAAATTTAAAAATAAAAACCATTTGTTCACAAGAAAAGAGTAATTGGTAAAAAGTAGATAAAATGATGAACATTTTTCTAAATAAGAATCAGCTTTCCTATTTGAAAATTTGCATACCACTCTCTTAAGGTTTTATACTGTTTTGCATAAAGAAGCTGTCAGAGGAAAGTTTGCACTGCAAGACAGCCTGGATAAACCAGGGATCTGAACAGATAAGGCCTGAGCACTGTTAGCACAGGGAGCACTTTCACTCCCCCACCAGAGGTACAGCCACATATACTGGTAGGATAATAGGTTGCTTCCGTTTGGGGGCATCTTCCCGGTAAAATGGAGTACTTCCTTTTTGGATCCAGCCTGCTTTACTGTAATCTTACCAGGATTGCAGAAGGAAAGTAAAGTGTAAAATGTGAACCCAGAAGCAGTGTTCTGTCAGACTACAATGTTAGTCTGTGAGTAAACGAGCTTACCTACTAGTAGACAATGCCTTGCAACTAACATTGAATATCGTGGTTTGGTGAGCAGGAATTGGTTAGTATCTTGGGGTCACCTGGGCTGTATGTCTGATTATGCATTTCACATGAGATGTACAGTGTTATGATTCAGATTGTACTGTGGATAATAAGTTCTGTGGATATGAATTCCTCACATTGTGTTATTTTTAAAATTGTGTCGTGAAATAAGCATAGCATACATTTTACCATTCAAACCATTTTTAAGTGGGCATTAAGTGGCATTAAGTAATTCACATTGTTGCACAAGAATCACCACCGTCTACCTCCAGAAGTTTTTCATCGTCCCATAACTGAAAGTCTGTACCCATAAAAACGCAGCTCTCCCTTCCTCCTCTCCTCGGCACTGGTAACCTCTATTCTACTTTCCGTCACTGTGAATTTGACTACAATAGCCACCTCATATAAGTGGAATCATACATTTGTCCTTCTATGACTGGCTTATTTCACGTAGCATAATGTCTTCAAGGGTCCCTCCATGTTGTAGCATGTGTCAGAAGTGCCTTCCTTTTTTAAGGCTGAATAATAATCCTGTGTGTGTGTGTGTGTGTGTGTGTGTATAATTTTTAAAAATCCATATATCTGAATAGACACTGAGTTGCTTCCATCTCTTACCTTTGGGGATATTGTTTCTATGAATATTGGTGAACAAATATCTGTTTGAGTCCCTGCTGACTTCGGGACATAAACCCAGAAGTGCAGCTGCTGGATTACATGGTAAATCTATTTTTAATTTTTTGCGGAATCTCCATACTGTTCTCCATAGTGACTGCACCATTTTACATTCCCACCCAGCAATGCACAAGGGCTCTAGTTTCTCCACATCCTCATCCATGTTTTTTATTTCTGGTTTTTTAAAACAATTTTTTAATAATAGCCATCCTACTGGATGTGAGAAAGTATCTTGTTGTTGTTTCAACATGTGTTTCCTAATGCTTAGTCATGTTGTGTACTTTTTCATGGGCTTATGGGCAATGTGTATATTTTCTCTGGAGAAACGGCTATTCAAGTCCTTAACCCATTTTAAAATCAGACTTCTTGGTTGTTGAATTGTAGAAAGCTCTTTATATATTCTGGATATCAATCCCTTACCAGATATGATAGTAGGTGGTGCTTTAAGGGGTAATTCAGTCTGCATCTGTGCTGAGTAGCAGTAGACGGCTCACTAGGGATGAACACCAGCTTTGTGTACGGGAAGGAAACATACTGATAAGCAGGTTTCCTTGGGGGGAAGGGGTAACTAGAGGCTAGAAATCCCCCACAAATGCCAAAGTAAGGGGCTTTGATCTTTCACTCTCCAGCAGAGCTCTCCTCTGTATCTTTCTTAAAGTGCGAATGTGAAATTACGTGTTTTGCCCTGTTTTTCTCAGATCCCAACAACCATATAAAGATGCACCCCAGACAGATCAGTGATTTTGCTTTAGAGCAGCGTTTCTCAAACTTCCCTCACTTAGCAATTTTGCCATATTCACACAATATCTGATTTTTCTTTACTGTCATGTTCACATAATATGTAACATGTTTTCCTAACACTTTTCTTCAAATCAACTCAATTTTTAAACTTAAATTTATCTTAAAAGGAAACCTTAAAGTCAGTATTGTACATGGAAAGCCAGAATCAGGTGCCCTTCTGGCCACAGCAGATTACAAACATCAGTTACTCCCTTGTTATCCTGGACATGCCCTGCTGGCAGCCCTAGAGAAGCACGCGCTCTCCCTACAGGAAGCCCGTCACATCTGCCTGCACCCAGGGGGTGGTGGTGGTGGGGGGGGGTAGCTATTTATTGAACAGAGGGAGCTGTACATAGATTTGTTCCCTGGGGGTAGAAATGGGCTGACCGTGGGATAGTAGCATCTCAAATAACTTTGTACACGGACCACATTTTGGAAAACACTGCTCTAGTCTAGAAAATAGTTCTCGAGATTTTATTCATGAGGGAGAAGCCACAGACCCCCCCCAGAGAATCTCTTCTGTGAGGAACACAGAAAGCAAGCGGGATGGAGGCCCAGCCAACTCAGCTGTCTCTTGTTTGAAAGTAATTCTTTGATTGGGTAGTTCTCAAACTTTGTGGTCTCAGGACTCCTTTACATCCTTAAAATTTATTGAGGACTCCAGAGAACTTTTGTTTATGTGGGTTTTATCTATTGATATTTACCATGTTAGAAATTAAAACTGAGGATATTTAAAAATGTTTATTAATTCATTTAACATAATAAACTACATGTTAACATAAATATTTTTAGGAAAATGACTATGTTCTTCAAAACATAGAGTGGCTTTGTCTACATCTTTTAAGTCTCGTTACTATCTGGCTTCATGGAACCCAGCTGTATTCTCACACGTGCTTTGCACTCAGTCTTTCGCAATATCACACATCATGTCGCCGCAGGAAAACTGTACTGTACACTCAGAAAAGAGTGAAAATATCAAATAATACTTTATTATTATGAAAAGTTTTGACTTCAGAGGTCTTTTGAAAGGGTCTTTACTACTCCCAGCTTACACTTGAAAATTCTGTTTTAATTCATTTCGATGTAGCATGGTGCAGTGGATAAGGGGGTATTTTCTAGGGCCGAAATGCCCTAGCTCTCCTGCTTTTATTATCTCTGTGACTTCGGCCCATTATTTGCCCTAATTTTCTTATCTGTAAAATGAAGATAATAACGAGGTGATAAAGATAAGGGTATACAATTGTGAAATTAGGAAAATAAAAAGGAAACTTGAAAGAGAGGACAGGTAGGTGTTCAGTCTAGTCTTGAACTGGAAGTTCATTATTATTTTTATTTCTATTTCTTAGTTTGTATGTGAAGTTGAACATTTTTGGTATGTCAGCCATTTGTATTTCTTCCTCTGACTCATCTATTAATATTTTATTCACTTTTCTTGAGTTGTTAGTCTTTTTACTAATATTAGGAGCTCTTTACACTGTATACATATTAACCTCTTGATTATTTTATGTATTGAAATTATTTTCTCCAATCCATAATGTATCTTTCAACTTTGTGATACATTTTTCATCATGAAGAAGTTTTCAATGTGTATGTGTCAAATCTATCAGTCTTTCCTTCCATGACTTCTGGGTTGCATATCATGTTAATCCTAGATCAAACCTATTTTATATTTTAGTAGTTCTTACTTTAATTTTTAATATTTAGAGATGTAATACACTAAGAATTTGTTTTGGAGTATGATATGAAGCAAGGTGCTAATTTTCTTTCCTTCAGGATGGGTAACTAATTGTCTCAACATTTCTTGATTATTCCATCACTTTGCTACTGATTTTTAATGTCTGCTTTATAATACAGTGATTTGTTATAACCACGTGGACCTATTTTTGGCCATTTCATTCCATACAGTATTTGTCTCTTCCAGTATCCATAACATAGAATTTAAATAAGTTTTGCTTTATGGTAAATTTTAATGTA
This sequence comes from Hippopotamus amphibius kiboko, assembly GCF_030028045.1. Classification (NCBI taxonomy): domain Eukaryota; kingdom Metazoa; phylum Chordata; class Mammalia; order Artiodactyla; family Hippopotamidae; genus Hippopotamus; species Hippopotamus amphibius. Next base: position 135,323,278 of record NC_080189.1, on the reverse strand, counting down.
TGGTACAAAAAGCTCCCCCTCATCATTCTCCTTTCTCATAATTTTGAATTTTTAATGAATTCATTTCTCAAGATAAATTTTGGTATGAATTTGCCAAATACAACATTCACTTCCCCAAAGCTGTGACTGTGATTGGAACAGCATTACATTTTTTTAAAAAATGCATGTATCTTTTCTTGTTGTTGTTAAATTTTATTTATTTATTTATTTATTTATTTATTTATTTATTTATTTAGGCTGTGCCAGTTCTTTAGTTGCAGCATGCGAACTCTTAGTTCGGCGTGTGGGATCTAGTTCCCTGACCAGGGAGGGAACCCAGGCCCCCTGCATTGGGAGCATAGAGTCTTACCCACTGGACCCCCAGGGAAGTCTGGAATTGCATTACATTTACACATTAGTTTGGAAGCATGTCCGCGTATACAATATTGTTATCCCATCCAGGAAATTAAGTGGCTTTCAGTTTAGTCAAATTATTTCACATCCTTCAGTAAATCCTGAAGATGTCTTCAGTATAGGTCTTGGTACCTCTTTTAAACTTACTCTTACGTTTTAAATAGGATATTCTGCAAAGTTCTGTCTGTGATTATCAACCTCAATGAAGATAAAAACTGTAAGACAGATGTAAGCCTATGATTGAGAATTTTTTTCTGTACAATATCTTTATCTTGCCTTGTATTAAAAAACAGAAGGTACTCAAAGTTTACTCGAATAAAGAATTAAAGATAATTATATGTTGGTTAACATAGATAATAAACTTATCCATTAAATTTGTCTCCTAAGTAAAACAGAGTATTTGAGTCAAAAGTAGACTCTGTTCCTCTTCCTGGATCTTGGAAGGAGAAAAGTCAGTAAGAAATACATTCCCTGATTCTAATACATTGAATCTTAATCATGTGCATCAGAATTACTTGGAGGGCTTATTAAAACAGAATTTGCCTTCTAACAAGTTTCCAGAGGTGCTGATGCTATTAGCCCAATAACTACACTTTGAGAACCACTGTTCTCATGCAGTAACCTTGGGAGGAAACTCCAGTAGCCAGGCTGAGATGAAGAGGTGAAGGTAGCACAAGTCAGATCTCTGATCACAGTAAAACGCTTTATGTGGGGCATTATAGTCCTTGAAAATTACGATTTTTTCCTCAGCCTTTAAATTTTACTCATATCTCATAGATTTTCGTATGAACTGTTCTAGTTTTTCAATTTGTATTAAATTTGTAATCTCAAGTTTGACTTCTGCTATGATTTAATAATTGTGTAGTAGATTGGAAAGTTAGTAAGTCAAATTTTTTAAAAAAAATTTGTTCATTTATTCATCACATGTTTATTGCACATCAACTGTCGGCCATGTGCTTGGGAAACATCAGTGAGCAATAGAGACAAAGACTCCAAAGCTCACACTCATGGGCAGGAGGTAGGCAATAAACAATACACATAATAAGTGAATTATATAGCACGCTAGGGCATGCCACATGCTACAGGTAAAACAAAAACAGCAGAGAAAGAGGAGTCATGAGGGCAGGTAGAGGGGCTGCAGTTTCAAATATATTGATCCACACATGGTATCTGTTGTATATTCTTTTTGTCCCCCAACGATTTTTAAATTTATTTTTATTTTGTTTTATTTATTAATTTATTTGGCTGTGTTGGGTCCTTGTTGCTGTGCGTGGGTTTTCTCTAGTAGTGGCGAGCAGGGGCTACTCTTCCTTGTGGCGCGAGGGCTTCTCATTGTGGTGGCTTCTCTTGTTGTGGAGCATGGGCTCTATGCATGTGGGCTCAGTAGTTGTGGCTCTAGAGCACAGGCTCAGTAGTTGTGGCTCCTGGGCTTAGTTGCTCTGCAGCATGTGGGATCTTCCTTGCCAGGGCTCGAACCCATGTTCCCTGCATTGGCAGGCGGATTCTTAACCACTGTGCCACCAGGAAATTCCTCCCCCAACCATTTAAAAATATAAAAACCATTCTTGGTTCATGGCCATGTAAAAACAAAGATTAGTATTTGGCCTACAGGCTGTAGTTTGCTGATCCCTGATCTAGTACACAAGCAGAGATGCCGATTTTGGGTAAGAGCGGGGAGGACATGGATGATTTTCGTATAGTAATGGGCTGGAAAGCAGAGTACGTGAGTTCAAATGCTGATTGGCAGATAGATATAGCGGCAGGAGCTCTCTTCTGATGGTTTCAGTTTCCTCCAGGAAATCGGAAAAGGTATCACTGAGGGTAAGACTGAGAGTAGAAAGTACTAAACATTTGAAGAATTGTATAAAATAGTTCTATAAAGAAAGGGGAGAGTGAATAAACTTGGAGCAAATATAAATTGATCGCCTGGCAGCATTTTGAGATCACTTGAGGTTTGTGTTCATAAATTTAAAGTGAGACCTCTTAACATGCTTTCATTTTTCTTCCAGTTGTGTTCAGCTACCTGGGAGCCAGGGTGAAGCAAATGAACACTGATTTGAATTATGGTTTTGCCAGGTGAGTGTGAGGAACCAAGAGAAGAAATCAAGGGACTATCTAAGGGAGTGATCAATGATCGACTATGGAGTTTAAACAGAGGAAGGAGGGAACTAAGAGTAAGGGGCAGTGAAGCAGTGATAGAATCAACATACTGGGATTCTCAATGAGTTTGAAGAATTGTTGAGAACCAGATAGCTATGGGGGGTGAGCTGGAAGACAGGAGGAGATCGTCAGAGAGGGGGATGTGTGAAACTGAGAACGTGGAGGGTTTGTAGTTACTGGTGTAAGAAGCTCCAACTAGAGAATGATCAAGGGCGGGACTTCCCTGGTGGCGCAGTGGTTGGGAATCCGCCTGCCAATGCAGGGGACACAGATTCGATCCCTGGTCAGGGAGGATCCCACATGCCACGGAGCAGCTAAGCTCATGAGCCACAACTACTGAGCCCGTGTGCTGCAACTACTGAAGCCTGCGAGCCTACAGCCTGTGCTCCACAAGAGAAGCCACCTCACTGAGAAGCCCATGCACTGCAATGAAGAGTAGCCCCCGCTCTCCTCAACTAGAGAAAGCCCGTGTGCAGCAATGAAGACCCAATGCAGCCAAAAAATAAAATAAAATAATAATAATAATTTTAAAAGAGAATGATTAAGGGAATGATTTAGGTAGAGTGAGAAGGAGAGGTGTTCAAGATGGGAGTCAAAGTATTAGAAAGAGTGTTGATATGCATATTAAAATCACCAGGAAGGAAAGCAGGAGTGTTGGAGATACTGACAATGAACCAGAAGTTAAAATCAAGAAATAGTCTCGTGGTTAAGACGTCGCCTTCCAGTCCAGGGAGTGCAGGTTCGATTCCTGGTTGGGGAGCTAAGATTCCACATGCCTTGCAGCTGAAAAACCAAGACATAAAACAGAAGCAATATTGTAATGAATTCAGTAAAGACTTAAAAAAAATGGTCCACATAAAAAAAATCTTAAAAAAAACCAAGAAATAAAGGTAACCTTTGTTGACTTCAAATTTTATTGCACTGAGATCTTAAGAGTAGCTTTTAAGATTACCAGCTTTTGAAATTCAGTAAGGTTTTCTATGTGGCCAAATTTGATTAGTATTTGGAAACGCTCTTTGGGCACAAGACAATATGAATTCCCTACTTGGAAGATACAAAATTGTAACTATTTTTTATTAGGTTGTTCTCAGTGGATGTGGAGAAGTCAATTAGGAGGCCACTGTATAGACAGAAGATAGTGGCTTGGATGAGGCTGGTGGCAGCAGAGATAAAAGGAAATGGATAGAGTGAGAGGTATTTAGCAAATCAAATCAATAGAACCTAATGATGAATTGGACATGGCATGTAAAGGACAGAAATGACAAGGATGACTTTTAGGTTTCTATAAAAAAGTGGATGATGGTCGAGCAGTTTTAAGAACATAGACTTTGAGATGTCCAGATGCCTTTGCTCAAATTTAGCTTTACTTACATGGTATGTGATATTCACAAGTTATTTGACCTCTAAATTTTCTCAGTGGGAAAAGCAGATAATACATGAGGTTCTTATGAGGATTGAATGAACTGATAGATGTAAAGCACTTATTTCAGCCCTAAGAGGAGGTGAACCCTCAGTGAGTGTGAGCTATTTTTAGCCTTTACTGATAGGAAGCATTCAAAGATGACCCAGTTTGAAAGGCCAGAGAATGCACTCAGTTTTCTACTTTTCAAAGATGCATTTGAGGCTTTCATGTGGAGGTGTTGGGTAAGTAGTTGGATATTCAGGCCTGGAACTTAGAAAAAAGATCTGAGCTAGAGACACAAATTAGTGAGTCATCTGTGTATAGGTGGTAGCTACACACAGACGCCACGGGAGTAGATAGAGTGCTTGGAAAGAAAACAGTGAGGGGAGGGACTGATTCTTTTTTTAACTGAGGTAAAATTTACAACATAAAATTCACCATTTTAGTGTACAATTCCGTGACTTTCAGTACATCCACAATGTCTGAAACCATCAGCACTATCTAAATTTGAACATTTCATCCCTTAACAGAGAAACCCCATATCAAGCAGTAGCTCCCCAACCCTATTAGCTCCCCAACCCTATGTCTCCCCAGTCCCTGGCAACTACTACTCTATCTCTACAGATTTGCTTATTCTAGACATTTCACACAAATGGAATCAGAATCTTATGTGCTTTTTTAGTGTGTCTGGTTTCTTTCACTTGGCATGTTTTCAAAGTTGATCCATGTTGTACCATTTATCAGTACTTCAGTTCTATTTATGGCTGAATAATATTCCATTGTATGGACATACCACAATTTCTCCATTCATATGTTGATGGACACTTCAGCTGTTTCCACTTCTGGTCGTTATTTGGCTATAAATATTTGGTACAAGTTTTTGTTTGAATACCTTTTTTCATTTCTCTGGAGTATATGTTTACAAGTAGAATTGCTGGGTCACAAAATAATCCTATGTTTAAACTTTCGAAGAACTACCAAACTGTTTTCCACAGTGGCTGCACCATTTTACTTTCCCACTAGCAATTTATGAGGGTTCCAGTGTCTCCACAACCTTGTCAACACTGGTTTGATTTTTATAGTTATTCTAGTGGGTGTAATGTGGTCTCACTGTGGTTTTGATTTGTATTTCCTTAATAACTTATGATACTGAACATCTTTTCATATACTGTTGGCCATTAAAATATCTTCCTTGGGGAAATGTCTATTCAAGTCCTTTACCTGTTTTAAAATTGGTTTTCTTTTTAATTGATGACTTTATAAAAGTTATTTATATATTTAAGATAATAGACTCTCATCATATATATGACTTGCAAATATTTTCTCTCACTCAGTGGGCTTTTTTCTTAATGCCATTTGATGTACAGAAGTTTTAAATTTTGATGAAGTCCATTTACCTACTTTTCATTTTGTTACTTGTATTTCTGATGTCATATCTAAGAACACATTGCCAAATCCAAAGTCATGTAGATTTATGCCAATGTTTACTTCTAAGATTTGTGTTTCCCTCTTACACTTGCATTCATTTTGAGTTAATGTTTTTATATGGTGTGAGGTAAGGGTTCAAATTCATTAATTTGCATGTGGATATACTATTTTCTCAGGAGTATTTATTGAAAATACTATTCTTCCTCCAGTGATGCTTTGCTATCTTTGTCAAAAATCAATTTAGGGCTTCCCTGATGGCACAGTGGTTAAGAATCTGCCTGCCAGTGCAGGGGACATGGGTTTGAGCCCTGGTCTGGGAAGATCTCACATGCCGTGGAGCAACTACCCATGAACCACAACTACTGAAGGCCACTCACCTAGAGCCCATGCTTGGAAACAAGAGAAGCCACTGCAATGAGAAGCCTGTGCACTGCAACAAAGAGTAGCCCCCACTTGCCACAACTAGAGAAAGCTCCCACACAGCAACAAAGACCCAACACAGCCAAAAATAAAATAGATAGTAAAATAAATCTATAAAAATAAGTTAATTAATTAGTTTTAAAAAGTCAATTTAACACAGATGTATGGGTTTATTTTTGGGCCCTCAATTCTATTATATTGGCTTATCACTCTAACTCTCTGCCAATACCACACTGTTTTAATTACTGTAGTTTTGTAGTAAGCTTTGAAATCAGAAAATATGAGTCCTCCAACTTTCTTCTTTTTGAAGATTGTTTTGGGGTCCCTTGTAACTCTATATAAATTTTAGGATCAACTTGTCAATTTCTGCAAAAAACGTATTTGGAATTTTGATAGGGATTGCAATGAATCTGTAGATCAGTTTGGCATCCAAACAATATTAAGTCTTCCAATATATGAACAGGGAATGTCTTTCCATTAATTAGGTCTTCCTGAATTTCTTTGAACATTATTTTGTAAATAGTTTTCAGTTTTCAATGTTTTGTAGCTTTCTTTCAACAGTTTTGTAGTTTTCAATGTAGTTTACACCTCATTTAAACTTATTTTATGAAATAAAATTTGATGTTATTGTAAATGGAATTGTGTTCTTAATTTTTGGAATGTTCATTGCAAGTGTATAGAAAGAAAACTGATTTTTGTATGTTGATCCTATATCTTCTGACTTTGCTAAATTTGTTTATTAGCTCTAATAATTTTGTGAATTCCAGTTGCTCATGGTATGTAATAATTTACATGCTGCTGGGTTCACTTTTGTTGAGGATTTTTGTGTCTATATTCATTAGGGATATTGGTTTGTAGTTTTATTTTCTTGTGATGTCTTTGTCTGGCTTTGTTATCAGGGTAATGCTGGCCTCATTGAATGAGTTAGAAAGTGTTCTCTCTTCTATTTTTTTTAAGAGTTTGAGAAGGACTGGTGTTGTTTTTTTCAAATAGTTGCTAGAAGTCACCAGTGAAGCCATATGATTCTGGGCTTTTCTTTGTTGGAAGTTTTTTTTTTTAAATTAATTAATTTATTTTATTTTATTTATTTATTGGCTGTGTTGGGTCCTTGCTGCTGCACACGGGCTTTCTCTAGTTGCTGCGAGTGGGGGCTACTCCTCATTGTGGTGCGCAGGCTCCTCACTGTAGTGGCCTCTCCCGTTGTGAAGCATGGGCCCCAGGTGCGTGGGCTTCAACAGTTGTGGCACATGGGCTCAGCAGTTGTGGCTCACGGGCTCCAGAGCACAGGGTCAATAGTTGTGGCTCACGGGCTTAGCTGCGGAATCCTCCCAGGGCAGGGCTCGAACCCGTGTTCCCTGCATTGGCAGGTGGATTCCTCACCACTGCGCCACCTAGGAAGTCCGGAAGTTTTTTGATTACTCATTGAATATTCTTACTTGTAATGTTGTAAGTCTATTCTGTTTCTTTTTTGAGTCAGTTTTGATACTTTGTTTCTGGGAATTTGTACACTTTATATAGGTCATCAAATTGGTTGGTATACAAATGTTTATATATTTTCTTATAATTCTTTTTATTTCTCTATGGTTGGTAGTAACATCCCCATTTTATTCCTAATTTTAGTAATTTGGATCTTCTTTTTTTCTTGGTCATTCTATTTAAAGGTTTGTTAATTTTATTGATCTTTTCAAAGAACCAACTTCTGACTGCATTGATTCTACTATTTTCTCTTGTCTATTTCATTTATTTCTCCTCTAATCCTCATTATTTCCTTCCTTCTGTTAGCACTGGATTTACTTTACTCTTTTTTTCTAGTTCCTTAAAGTGGAAGGTTGGAAAGCATATGTAAAGGAAACGGCCTTAGAGATGAGGCATAACTCATTTTGAAGGTGACCTTAGGACAATGCAGTAGCTTCCTAACTAGTTTCTCTGCATCCTTCCTTGCAATAAAGACTATTCTCAACGCAGCAGCGTCAGTTCTCTGCTCAACTCTCCAATGGCTTCTCATCTGTCTTGGAATAAAAGCCAGCCTTCTTATAATGGCCTATTTGATCCTTCATCATCTGCACCCCCATCCCTTCCTTTAACCTATTTGACCCCCTTTCCTCATACTCTCCCCCTCGGTCAACACGTGTCACCCACACAGCTTTCCCTGTTGTTCCTAAACACACCAGACACCTGTCTCAGAACACCTTCTCTCGCCGTTCCCTTTCCCAGCAGCACTCCTCTCATCACCTGAAGTCTTTGCTTAAATGTCACCTAAGTGACTGTTCTATTTAAAATATTATTCCTAATCCAGTTCTTGCTATCATTCTTCACTCTTCTCCATAGCACTTACTATTTCCCAAATTACCATATCACTTATATTTGTCTTTTCCCACTCAAATATAAGCCCCAGGACAGTAGAGATTCTCGTCTGTAGTGTTCATTGATGTATTTCCAGCACTAGAGGGTTCTCAATAAACTGTTGAGTAAATAGAAGGATAAGTTGAGCGTAGGTAAATTTGGATATTTTAAGGCAGGAAGAAACTTCCATCTGGGGGCTTCAGTTTTGGAGGAAGGAGGTGATGCTATCTTCTGAAAGGGAAGGGGAGGTAGCAGAGTGGGGAGTGTAAGTTTGAGAAACTTTTTGGAGATGAGAAAGTTGAAGAGAAATTTAAGACTGCCTGGCTGTACTGAGGGTCCATTTGTTTGGTGATCATGAGATTTCAGTGGAATCAGCCTATTTAGAAGTTCATTCAACAGCCCTTAGCCAAGTGCAACAGCTTCCAAGTACTGAGAAAGTGAATAGTTGGGGTAATGAAGCCTGAAGTTTTCCCAGAGGCAAAATATTTAGGGTATAGTTCTCAATCTTGGCTGCACTTTATTATCACTGGGAGAAACTTTTTTAAAAAAATGGCCAAGTTGTAAATCCAGAACTTAGCCCAACTGTGAATACACAAGTCAATAAGGATCCTGGGGGTGGAGGTGGGGGAATCCCAGGACCTGTTGATTTTATTATTTACACTACTATCCCAGCTCAGAAGGATATACCATACACTGATATAGTGCTCTCCTGGAAATTTCTACTCCCCTTTCCTAAATCATAACTTTTGTTGCATTTTTGCTAGTTTTCAATTTCATAGCTGAATGAAAGCCTCCCATCACAAATCTGAGGACACAAAGGGTCTCCTTTTAGTTGTGTACTGCACTTAGTTAAAACATCAACTCCAAAGGAGCAGAGGCCGAGCAGATTTGCTTAATATTATGTTCTCAAGACATGATACACAGAAACTCAGTAACGCTTCTTTTTGAATGAATGAATGATACCCACCAGCAGTGGAGCATGACATGCCATGTGCTGCTAGGTTATTTACAGGATTTCCTTCACTTCTTATAAACAGCCCTATACCCTATCAAGCCAGTTTTAGAGATGAGGAAGCATAACCTGAGACTCTGGTAATTTGCCCCGGGTTACACTGCTAGTCAGTCAATCATGTAGCCAGAGCTCTACATTATGTCATTCTGATTCCAAAACCCATGCTTTTAATCACTATACTGTGGCAAGTTGAGAGAGAGGCAAGGACAGAGAAAAAAGAGAAATGAAAAGAAGTTGGAGAATTTCAAGGAATATATTCTTACTCTGTGATCTTTTAAAACTTCGAGCAAAACCTCTTAAAGTCTCTTTTACAACTAGAGGCTTGATGATGTGACTTTTAAAAAAATAAATTTATTTATTTATTTATATCTATTGGCTGTGTTGGGCCTTTGTTGCTGAGCACAGGTTTTCTCCAGTTGCAGCGAGTGGGCTACTCTTCATTAGGGTTGCCGGGCTTCTCATTGCGCTGGCTTCTCTTGTTGCAGAGCAAGGGCCCTAGGAGCATGGGCTTCAGTAGTTGTGGTGCCCAGGCTTAGTTGCTCCTTGGTATGTGCAATCTTCCTGGACCTGGGACTAAATCCGTGTCCTCTTCATGGACAGGTGGATTCTGAACCACGGCGCCACCAGGGAAGTCCTTGATGATGTGACTTTTGATTCTTCCTCCACCAATAGGATCACGTTAAAATCAGGGTCACTGACAGCCTTTTGGCTGATAGTTCTCCCCCACATTGGTTGATCTGTGTTAACTTATTGGTTGAAATATGGATCTTCTTGCTCATTTACAACTTTGAGATCTCTCATTCGAAAGAAATGCAAGCAGTCTGCGTAAGATTTCGATACGTGCAAATTTATGTAAACTTTCCAATGTTTTCACAATATTTTACATGTATTATAATGTAATACAGCTTTGCCTCATTTAATTTGACAGCTGGACTGAATTTATAATTCTACTGTTCTTCTAGAGAACAAGCAGAAATAAAACCATATACCTTTCTGCTCGAGAATAACAATATTTTGCTGTTTTCTTTGCATATATTTCTGTAGGTAAATATTCTTTCATTCAACAAATATTTATCTGATTATGTCACATAGAGCCTTCATTCTAGTGGGAGATAACCAATAAACAAAATACACAACATTAGAAAAGCAGAAAAACAGCTCAGGGTAAGGGAGAGAGATGGTGGTGGGGTGCTGTTTACATACTTCTCAGAGCTTAGACCTTTCTGATAAGAGATTTGAGCAGAGACCTGAGTAAGTGACAGTGTGAGCCAAGTAGGTACTAAGGGGAAGAGCATTTGGCGGGAAGATACTAGTGCAGAGGTCCTGAGACAGAGATGTGCTTGGTAGTGGAGGAGAGTGGAGGATCAAGTGTGGAAAAAGACTGCACAAGCAAAAAAGTCACTGGGTATGAAACCAGAAGTCACGTGGGTGGGAGTGGTTTACGCAGGGGCTTGCCGACCATGACGTGGGAAGCCATTAGTGCGTTTTCAGATAGGAATGATATTGACTTTCAAAGGGATCACCCTAACTGCTGCGTGAGTGAGCAGAAGGCGTGGAAGCAAGTGTAGAAGTGGGAGATCAGTCTGGAGGCCTCTGCTGTGGTCTTGGTATAAGATGGTGGCTTGGATCAGTGACTGTGATGGAGGTGGTGAGCAGATATCAGGTTCTGGGTATGTTTTTAAGACAGCGCTGGTGGGATTTGCTGATGGAGTGGATGTGAGGTATGAAAGAATCAAGGATGACTCCAAAGTTTTTAGTCTGGAAGAATGGAGCTGCCATTTCATGAAATAGGGAACACTGGATCACAATTTCTGGGGGGTAGGAGGGAATTAAGAATTTGGTTTAGAATATATTAAACTTGCCTTGCAGTGCTGTCAAGTAGGCAGTTAAGAGCGAGTCTCGTGTTTAGGGGAAAGGTGTGGCTGGAGATTTAAACGTGGGTTCCACTTTGCCAGAGACCTGGATGGGGCTGCCGAGGGAGAAGAAACAGAGAAGAGGAGGAGTGCAAGGTGGGAGGTGTGAATCCTGGGGCACTTCAGTGTGTAGAGGCTGGAAAATAGGGGAACCAACAAGGAGACTAAGGAACAGTCATTTAGGAAGTAAGAGGATACAGAATGGAATTCTGGCAGGCAAGACAAGGAGCTGCAGGAGAAGAAATCATCAGCTGTGTCCATGCTGCTGCAGGGGGTGAGATGAAGACCGCGACGTGAAAATCGGCTTTGAGACCAAGGAGGCTCCTGAGGGTCTGGAGCACCAGCTGCGGTGGAGTTTGGGGATCAGCCTGACTTGTGGGTTCAAGGAAGAACGGTAGATGTGGAGATGAAGTTTCCCTGTACAGAAGAGCAGACAAGAACACTGGGGTAGTATTTGGAGGGAGATATGATCAAGATTTTTTTTAAGATGGCAGCTATTAAAATGTTTAGAAGTTGACAAAATTGATCCGGTTGAGAGGGAAAATTTTACAAGCAAAGAGTAAAATGGAACTCAATACAAAAGTGGCAATTTTGGTCTTGGAGAGGAATTTTGACCATCCATCCTGTTATGGAGGCCAGCAGCGTATTCAGACCGAGGAAGGTTGGTAGATGCAAGGGTGGGAGTGGCCCAGGACTGTTAAGCTTTCAGATTCCTTTTATTTTCTTAGAGAAACAAGAAACAACACAGCGAGGACTGGGGATGCACTGTCAGGTTTAGATATTAAACAGCTGTTTAAGAGGGCAGGGTAAATGGATGAGGGAAATTAGCGAGAGCAGGTGAGGAACACAGGGAGCTCATTTCAGAGTTAGCAACCCAGTATGTTTTCCTCAAGCATGTAGTGAACTGAGCAGGGCTGTGGGTTAGGCAGGTAGAGTGGAGGAAGAGAGATGGAAAGACGGAAGGTATTTCCAAAGGAGGAGTCATAACAACAGACAATGGAATCTAAGGTAGGCAATGAGGTGAGATTTTAAAAAAAAGCTGTAATGTTTAGATGTGTCCTTTAGTAAAGAGTCGACTCTCATTATCTGAGGCAGCTGTGTTTTATAAAGTCGCCGGGAAAGCTGAACTGCTCCTAGGGGAATAAACACAGGGTTAGGTTCCTGAGATATTCTGGTCACATTTTCATCAACTGATCAATACATAACTTTGTTTTACCTGTGTTTCTGTTTAGCCATCTTATTTAATATACCATTGATTCATTAGCACTGACCTCATCATGCCACGAGCACTAACGATAAACCTAAATGAACTCGATGCAGGACATGTTTTCTCCACAAAGACCATCACAGTCTTTTTTTTTTTTTTAAATTTATTCATTTATTTTTGAGCTGCATTGGGTCTTTGTTGCTGCACGCGGGCTTCCTCTAGCCGTGGCGAGTGGGGGCTACTCTTCTTTGCATCACAGCCTTCTCGTGCTTAGCAACACTAGACAACACTTCAGCACTATGCTTGGGGTGGGGGTGGGGCACTTAAAACAGGAAAAGCACCCCAAAATGCCTAAAATATGACACCGTGTGTACTGTGAAAAGCACAATTGTTTACAGTACAAGACCTGAAATAATGAGGCTGAGTGCCGCCTTCTTTAACCTCAGCAGTGCCTGTCAGGCAAGTCACATTTTTCACTGTGCGTGTCCACGAGCCCCGTGGATACTGATTTGGGGATTACAAATAAATTGTGGTGAGTAGGTGAATTTGCAAATATGCGATCTGCAAATAATGAGGACCGACTGTACACTGCTTAGAGCTGTTTCCTCTGTACCTAAGCCCAGTTTGCTGCTTTTGATCAAACGGTATATAACAAGTTCAGCAGACATCTAATCATCAAATAAGAAATTAGTAATAAATTTTGCTGCCACCTTCAAAAAGTTTCTGTGTGAGATTTACGTATTACTTTCTGTGCTCTTTCAATCTGATGTCTTTTGTCTTCAGAGTAATTGTTACAAAAGTGTTAGAAATTGCACTTAAAAGACTCCGATTTTTCTTTCTTTTCTCATTTCAGTCACTGGCAGTTTTTTTAGTCCCTGACAGCTTCAGTGGGCATTAAGTAGGCCTTTACCTGGCCCTCCCAAACAGCAATAATCTTAACCTTGGCAGGTAGACGTGACAAATAAGGCTAATTATTTTCTATTACTTTCAATCAGTTGTGATTTCTGGGCCTTTCCCCCCACATCGTTCCATCTCTTCATTAGCCAACAATAATGTAACCGGTTGGATACCAATTAAATCAGTCTTTTGATACTGTTTTTTGGAGGGATCTTCTGTCTTCTGATTTGTTTCCTACCTTGCCTTTTTCTTCCATGTAAACTGTTGTATACTTAGCGTATGTTTATTACAATCTTTTTTATTCAGTGTTTCCTTACAAAAAACTTAGGAGAATGAAAACCACCTGAATACCACCACCCTCAAGTAAAGCTTAATTTGGGGGTATACTTGATTTTCTTCCCTCCCAACAGGCCAATGTTGCTACTGTGTCTGTAGCGGTCTATAAAATTCAACTTGCAGCCATTTACCTACATTCCCCAAGCCTTTATTCACACGCAGACCCTCCAGATGACTGGATTTGGGCAAAAAAGAGTTAGAAAAGAGAAAAACGGGAAATAAAAGAAAGGGTGGGGTGGGCACGGCTGAGGGTGGAAAATATGAAGCAACACTTTTTCCAAGCATCGCGCCCCCATCTGCAGGCTCATCGCCTGCTTTCCATCAGCAGCCCGGGCGGCGCTCGCCCTTCCGCCGAGGACTCCCCATCCTGGGGGCGCAGGCCCGCGACTCCGGGAACCCGCGCGCCCCCTGCCCTCTCCCCGCGGCGGCCTCGCCCCGCGCTTCCGGGGGTGACTTACTTCTAAGACGCCGACGGCCCGGCTCCGGGCCCTGCCCGCCCGAGGCCCGCGCGCAGGCCCCGCTTCCGGCTCCGAAGAGCGGGCCTCGGGGGCAGCCCGCGCCGCCTGGCACCGAGCGAGCGCCGGGGCCTCCGCCCGCCCGCCGCCCAACCAGGGGCTTCCCGGCCGGAGTCCGCAGGGGCGGGGGCGGCGGCCCGCGCGCTCCCCGAGGGCGCCCCCCCGCCCCCGCGCCGCCGGGCGCACGCGCAGCAGCGCAGCCGCCCTTATTAAGTCCGCGATGGCTCCTCGCGCACTCCACCGGCCTCCTCCTGAAGGCGCCGCCCGCCCTGCGCGCCCCGGGGCCCCCGGGACCAGCCTCGGGCGGCTCCCCGAGTCGGACTACCCCTAAACTAGAACGGCGGAGGCCGGACGTGTGCGTGCGGCACGGCAGCGGCGACCGGAAAGAGCGGACGGGTCGCGAGGAGGCGAGGCAGGCCGCGGAGGAAGAGGAGGGCCGGGGCGAGCCGAGGTTTGCCGAAGGCGGCTTTCCGGAGCGCGCGAGGGTGGGAGAGGAGGGGCGCGGCGGAAACTGCCGAGGGTTTCCGAAGGCCGCAGCGGCCGAGTTGCCCGGATGTAGTTGGTGGAGCGGCAGCGGCGGCACCAGCGGTGGCGGCGGCAGGAGGAGGAGGAGGAGCAGGTCCCAGCGGCGGCGGCGGCGGCGGGGGGAGAGGAGGGGAGGAGGCGGCGGAGCGGGAGGAGGAGAAGGCGGAGGAGGCAGTCGGTGTCCGCGGGGCTGAGCCGGACGCGTCTTCGTGCCCCCTCCCCCCCGGTTCGCCGCTGCCCGGCCTGAGCTGAGCGTGAGCGTGGTGCGGACGGAGGAGATGGCCCGGGAGCGCCGGCGCCAGTGACGGGGAGGTGCTGAGCGTCGCCTAGGGCGCGCCGGGCCCTGCGCCGCCCGCCGCCTGCGCGCCCGCCCGCCGCCCGGCTCCCGCGGCCGCTCCCCCCTCCCCGACACACGCTCACAGGCCGGGCATTGATGGTAATGTATGCGAGGAAACAGCAGAGACTCAGTGATGGGTAAATCGTCTTTTCGTTTCGGGGCGGCGGGGCGGGCGGCGGGGGGGCTGCTGCTCCTTATCTGGGCCGGCCGCGCCGCCATTTTTGTTGTTAACCCTGATCCGGAGCGGCCGGGAGGGGGAGCGGCCGCGCGGGCGGGCGGGCGGGCGGGCGGGGAGGGGGGGGCCGGGCGGCGGCTGCTCGCCGGCGGGAGCGAGGGCGAGTGTGCGCGTGCGGGCCCCGGGCCGGGACGGCCGCCGGGGCTCCGGCGCTCCGCGGGGGTGGGGGGGCGCCGGCCCCCAGGCCTCAGGTCGCCTCTCTTCCTGTTTTCCAGCTGTCACGACCGGCGGGGGGACGCGCAGCCTTACCAGGTACCAGCGGGGCCGGGCGCGGGCCGGAGGGGCCGGAGGGAGAGGGAGGGAGGAGCTGCTACTCGAGCGCAGGCTTCGCGAGTCGCTGCAGGCCCTTCGGGGCCACAGACCCGAAACCGGCTCGGCGGGGCCCGGAAACCCTGCGCTCGGCTCCCGGAGCTCTCGCCAGCGAGCTGCAGGGACTGAATTTTGACAGGTGCCCGGGGGAAGTTGAGGTTCTTTTAGGCAAAAAATCGTCCTCGGCCAGGAAGGATCTGCCTCGATTATTTGGGTGTGAGGGTCTCGGTGGGGCGAGCTGATAGGTGACTTCGGAACCACATTCGTTTGTTGTTTTGTGCAACTCAAAAGTTAATGGAAAGGTATCAAAATGAGGTGGAAGGCACGGGAAGAAACCACTAATTGATTTGCAACTCTTGAGTGTGTTGTAAACCACTCCCCCTTCCCAGTTTGTTTTCGGTGCAGAAAATTGCCTTACTAGTGAAAGATGGCGCTTTTGTTTCCATAGGAATTGAGATCTTGGGGTACTTGGGTAATTCATTCTAATGAAGGTGGTTCTAGGCACGTAGGTTCTTTTTTGTTACTGCAGTGGCTGCATGGAAAGTTAAAAAAAAAAAAAAAAGAAAGAAAAAAAAAACTATGATAGAATTAGTCCCTGTTTTCCGGGGCGGCGGAGGAGGGGGGGTGGTGGGGAATCGCATAAATGGTTGGTAACTCTCAGATGACACTAGAAGTAAGTACTTTCTACAACTAATCACTTAAAGGATAGAAGAGCAGGTTTCTCAGCTGATAGTTTTGTTACTGGCTAGCATGACTCGTTAAAGCCCAAGTTAAAAACCGTAGGCACCCTGATATGTAAAAGATTGTTCATTAGGTTTTGGTAAGTCAAAGATTAAACCCTGTTAAATCAGGCCCTCTAAAACAATTAATTATGCGTTCTAAAAACCTGCTATGTCTTGGTTGCCTTAAATATGTTATTGTGAGGGAGTTCCATTAAGTTCTATTATGATGGGTCAGAAATATCAGCCAGCATTTCCGTATCTTAAAATTGTTTCCCACACCTGCAAGAGCAGTTAAGTTTAGTTTGAAATGCTTTACGTAGTTGAATCCAAGAATTGGAGAAACTGATGGTTTCTTTTTTTTTGTTGGATTGCAGAAACCTGTTTATGTTTTTTATGTTTGTCTAGCATAGCAATTGCAGAGCAAAACAGATTACAGTAGTATTCTACTTTAGATTAAACTTTTTAATTCCCAGAAAAATTTATGGGGGAGGAATTAATTTACCAAAGTGTTTGGTTTTTTGTATTTACAAGATAATTAATGGAGTGGATTTTTTTTTTAACCTGGTATTTTGGTTTGTATGAGGCACTTATTGTAACTCTTATTGTAAGAGTTACAGTAACTCTTAGGCATTTAGGTCTTGTCTGCATAACTCAATGGCAGAATTGGAAAAGGAAATTTTAATTTTATTGATATAAATTCATAAAATCTAATTAATATACCAAAATTTATGCTAGAACTAACCTAGGATATTAAGTTTGAGATTTCAATTCTTTCTCTCTTATTTTGGGGGGGTGATGTTTTACAGGCACTTAAGTATTCATCGAAGAGTCACCCCAGTAGCGGTGATCACAGACATGAAAAAATGCGAGACGCTGCAGATCCTTCACCACCAAATAAAATGTTGCGGAGATCTGATAGTCCTGAAAACAAATACAGTGACAGCACAGGTCACAGTAAGGCCAAAAATGTGCATATTCACAGAGTTAGAGAGAGGGATGGTGGTGAGTAGCTTTCTTATTGAAACTTTCACATATATTTATTTTAATAATAATTCTCTATGAAGCAAAAGGTGTCAGTCATAATTCCAGCTTGCGAATGTTACCATGTTGTTAGGTCATCAGAATATTTTATTTTTATTAATTTATCTGATTTCCAAACAAATTGTGTAGAAATAAGATGCTGACCTGAGCATCCAAAACTGGACTCCGGTGGCTGATAATGTTTATGAATGTAGCTTATTAGTGCTTTATATTTGGTGAGAGAAATGCAGGACATTTTTCCAGGAAAGGAGCTCTCACCTTTTCAAGTAAAGATTTCAGTTTATTTGGCTTGGTTTATTTTGAGATCCTTGTTTCTGCTTGAATTTATTTTTTAAGGAGTTCAGACATGTTTCCTAATGGTAAAGTGTGAATTTAAGAATTTAGTAGGTATTTTGAGACCGTTCACAGGTTAAAGAAATCATTTTTGATTCAGAAAATTTTTCTTAGGTTTTTGTTATAAACATTTAAATACTATTTTTCATATTTTCCGGAATCTTATTAATATAACATTTATTCAAGTATTCATCTTTTTAAAAGTTAGCCTCAGTGGTGTTACCTTTCAGCTGTTACTTTGTTTAAAGTTTTTTGTGGTAGGAGGCTGAGAAGAAGTAACTAAACTCTTTAACTGTTCTCTGACTTAATGTACCCCAAATTTACCAAAATAATATTTCATGTCTAAAGCATGCATTGAGGGATTAAACAATTTCACTAAGGCAAATAAGAATCTCTATTTTTCCTAGTGTAAGATATTAAATTGTTTTATAGATAACATTTGGAATAAATATACCATATTGATTGTGCTTTTATAAACTTGTAAGGAAACTCAGTACTAAGTCCCACATGGCTTTCTGTCTTGGATTTTCAACTAGCTTCTCAATATTTTGCATACTTCAAAAAAAAAAAGTCCTGCATCTTCTGGTTCTCTTTTTCGCCTCGTGGGCTAGAAATCAGCTATACCCAGTGTGATGAGATGTTGAGAAACATTGGCCTCCTCTGTATATAATTACTGGGTTGAGGAAATTAATAATGGTCAGAAGATTGCATTGAGGTGGAATATTTGGATGGTTATTGAATGGGAGAGGCATATAGTTCTCTGTTAAATATAGTACAGCTTTGTGCTACTTATAAAGATAAACATTATTTGTAGATAACAGGAGATGGATTTGGTTATTAAGCGTTAGAAGTTCTTGGGCAAAAGTACTTAAACTGCTAATATTTTTATTTTGTAAGTAAATTTTCCATAATGTTATGTGTAGTCTGAGGTGATTTTATTACCAGCCACTCTTATGTAGTGGTTTTCATTTCAGATGTTAGATCTTAGAAGGCAGTACTGTTTGCACTGTACTGTGCTTTATCTTTAAAATTTTGGTCATTGTGACTTAATAGGATGTGGCACCTCATCTCCTTATAGATAAATATTCCAGGTTCTCTTTTAGTGATTATGATATGGTTAATCTATTATTTGTCCCCAAAGAAGAATGACCCCAGGAAGAGGTCATTTTAAGTACTCTAGGAAACTTATGTAATTGCTTTCATATGTTTATGGTGATGAACCACACCTGATAAATTCTTTTTACAGGTGAAATAACTCCCAACAACATTCTGTTGCTTATTCATTCAGCAAACATTGGGCATCCACTGTGTGTCAGCAGTTGTGTAGTATTCCTGGAAGTAATGCTAAGATGTGATCCTGGCCTGGAAGCTGTCCTAAAGGCTCTGATTCTGGAGAGCTAGCGGTGGTTTAGCTGCTTGCTTTTTCTACACTTTTTTCCCTTCATTTTGATACTAATTTTCTTTCCTGTGTATAGTCCTGATATCTCTTGTTGGCTTTTAGTTTGCTTTGTATTTGCATCTGCTTGCTGATGTATCTTTAGGTCCATTTGTTAGAAGCTTATTTTTCTGATCGATCATTTGCTAGGTGAAGCCCCACTTTCTGATTTACTTTTTAGCTGTTTCCTTGTCTTCCTCTGGAGTCTTTTCACTAACATGGGCTTCATCCCTGTCTGTATCATCACTCATGCACCTGGCTGCCAGTTACCTTGCACTGTGTAGGAATAATGAGCACCATAAAATGAGGTCTGCATTCTTGAGTTCAGAGTGCATCTTTGATGTTAATTCTGTGTGTTAGAGATGTGTAGTGGTGATTCTTCCCTCAATTAATACTTACATATTTAGTCATTATACTTTGATTCCAGGTGTTTTTTTTTTTCCTTGCTAATGAGAGTTTGAAACTAAGATTTTAAAGTTAATATGTGTAATTTTATTACAGGCATTTGTATTCCCTGAGATTTTTATCTTTAAATAAATATGAATTCAAATATATGCAGATAAATGTTCACATAACAGTCAAAACCATTATGCAAAGTCAAGTGCTAGTGAGTTGAATTATCTGTGTGCTGAGCATGTGTATGTAACAGCTTAATGTAAGAACAGGTTACTATATTGGACTAATTTCAAATTGGTTTTTATTTTAGGATGTAAAAAAATCGAATGATTTAAATGAATGCCTCATTTAAGGTTCTGTGTAACCCCCCCGCCCCCGGGCTTTACTGGCATCTATCCACATCACATTTTTTTCCCAGCGTTTACTAGATTTCTTCCATGCAACCTTGGATTTCCTTGAAAAGTACCAGTTCAGAGAAATATATAAAAGGACTTGAAGATATACCATAAAATGTGAGAAAGCAGGGACTGAGAAGGGTTGTCACTCCCAGAATTCTAGTTAAAAAGGATTTAGTCCAACTTAGTAAGTACAGTTAAAAGAATTAGAGGTTTTTATTTTGTAGGATTTATGAAAGGGAATGTAGATTGTCTATTGTAATTAAGGGAAATTATGCGCTATTATAACTTACCTAAAAGGTTCCTTAACTTGGTGAAATATTATTCTTACATATTCTGTCATTTATCTGCAAAATGTAATCTTTTGTTTAAAAATAACCAAAAATAAGAATCTTAGGGTACAATCATTAGATTTGTTTTTTTATAGCTCAGACATGTTTTTAAAGGTGCAGCTTACATCTCCACCTAAGAAGTGTGACAGTACAATATAGGTTGAATTTGTTTCTATGGAATTTTAAAACTCTTTCCGTTTCGTTAAAGCATGTTTTTCTTGAAGACTAGTTCTGGTGATAATTTTACCAAGTAACTTTAAGAATGACGATAGTACACATGAGTTGAGGAATGAAGGATATCTTTACACGGATTCGGTAAAGCTGTTCCACGAAACTTCAGTCTCGGGTGGTTGTCCCATTTTTCACATCACCCCTCTAAGAATTAACTGTTAGAAATATCTTTTGCGAGGAGGTAGCTTAGTTCAGTTGGTTAACTGAAAAATATTCTGTATTGGTTCCCTGCTTTGTGGGACTTTAGTGATTTTGCTTTTTAGTTACCAAATATCTTTGAGTACAAGGGAAAAATTGCCCTTAGTGGTTACATATCTAAAGATTTTAAAGTCTTCAGCTGCATAGTGAAAGTTTTTATCTTTTTTTTTGTCATGTAGCCATATCTGGAGAAATTTGGAAATGTATTTAATCCAATTTTCAAATGATGGTTACTGTAACATTTGGAGGAATTGTTCATACAGTAGGGAGTTTTGGGGGATTATTGGTGTTTTTATAGTTTTTAAAATTAACTTAATGTTTTAGTATTTTCACATTAAATAATAGATTGATAATTGCACAGTATGGTTTATGGTTATTCAAATAACTTTACATTTGGAATAAAATGAAATATGCTTTGCATTTGTAATGTTTAGAAAGTACTATAGAAATGAATAGTGTCATTTGATCCTCATATTGACCTTAGAAGGTAGATAGTACAGATAGTATCCCTGTTTTATAGTTTATAGATGAGGGAAGATTTACTTATATGAAAGGAACCAATAGTGGCAAATTAGTCTAGAAATTTAGTCCTCTCTGGTAGCTTGTGTACACTGTTGAAACATTCAGGCATATTTGAACTTTATTTGGTGGGTGATTAGTATAGCACAAATTAGTATAAAGATGATTTTACTTGTGTACTCTTGATGCTTTGGTTACATCTTAACTAATTACAGTACAATATCAATATCAGGGCATTGACAGTGGTACAATGTTATGTGTGTAGTTCTAGACCAGATTATCACATTAGTGTACTTTTAAAAATAAGTTGTAGCGGGAAAACTTAAAATTTCACCAGGAACAAGTCATTTTTCTCAAGTTAAGCCCCTGTATGCAGAGGCTTCTTTTCAAAGCAACTTGGAAATTTCATACAGAATCTAAAATTTACTGATCCACTAGACTTTCAAAACCATTGACTAATGTTGTGTTTTTCTGTCTAGTGAAGATAGATAAGTATTATCTATTTTTTATTGGCCCAACATATACTAAGATGATAAACTAGGTAGAGAAGCTTGCATTGGATTTCCATAGGTCAGTTTAAGATCACAGGAAATAGGTATTCCATTTCAAGGGAAATGGAATAAGGTTGGCGGGTTAATAGTTTTAATATTTCAACTCTTCAGTATTCCTTAATTTTAGGAAATATATGCTCTAAACATTTGTGCATGTGCTTGAACACATACCATGTCATTTGTCTTGTAGTCATCACAGTTTAACATTTTCATTATTAAAGAGGTGGTTATTATGTATTTATCATATAATGGATTTCAATTTCACAATCAGAAATATTTTGGAATGTTTTACTTTGATCTTTTAAGGCAGCCTTAATTGAACTGTTTTAGTTGTGTGAGAGGTATTTAAAGTTCTTGGTGTAACATACTTAGGATTTTTGGTCCATAATTCACAGAAAATTTGTATATTCTAGTTTGTCTTTCTGTTAAGCCTCTGTCTTATTTTGTTGTGCAGAATGGTTTTTCGTTTATGTAGTGAATCATTTTGTTATGATGCTGGAAAGAGTGGAGCTAGTAGCAGTGGGCTGGGGTATCTTTGTAGGGCTTCTGTACCTGAACTCTGCTTCTGGGACCTTACACTAAATACTGGAGATACTGTTCATCAGTCATTTCACAACCAGTTATTTAAGAGCTTGAAAATACATCCTATGAAGAGTCTCCTTTTTACGATCTATATGATGCTTCATGATTTTGAAAGCCCTTTTCTGTTAGTTTTGCATCTGGCCCCATAACCCTTTGAATTAGGCTGGGATTATTCCTGTTTTACTGATGAACATATAATTCAAAGTAGAAAGCAAGTCTTTTTACTACACATAAAACCTTAACTCTACCTTGAAGTTGTACTCCAACTATAACCACTTCTTGGTACAGATCTTCCTTGACTTGCATTGGAGTTACATCTTGATAAACCCATCAAAAGTTGAAAATATTCTAAGTTGGAAATGCAGTTAACACACCTAACCCACCTTAAATGTGCTCAGAACACTTACATTAGTATAGTTGGGCAAAATCATCTAACACAAAGCCTGCTTTATAATAAAGTGTTGACTATCTCGTGTTTTATTGACTGCTGTACTGAGAGTGAAAAGCAGAATGGCTGTCTGGGTCCAGAACGCTGTAAGTGTAAGGGTCGTGTCCCCTTCTAATCACCTGGCTGGCTGGGAGCTCTGTCTCCCTGCTGCTGCCCCATCCTGAGGGCATATCATACTGTGTATCGCCAGCCTGGGAGAAGAGCAGGATTACAAAATTACAATGGTTCCCACTGCCTGCCTGTTGCTTCCACACCATTGTAAGGTCAGCATATCCTGAGTGGAACCATGGTATGTCTCGGATTGCCTATACTTAAAACTGTTGTTCCCTCCTCCTACCTGGACTCTGCAAGAGCCTTTTGAATGGTGTCCCGCATCCTTTTTGCTTCACACTGTTATTTCCCCACATAGCACATAGCCAGAGGGGTCCAGGTGAAATGCCAGTCAGCTTATATCACTCAAGCTCAGGACCCTCCCTTGACTCTTACTTTACCAAGGCCTGTAATAGGCCCTGTGTAATCTGCTGTCTGGATATTTCTTCAGCCTCTTCACCTGCCACACTTCTCCAGGTTTGTGCTGCTCGGTCCATACTGGCCCTGCAGGAAGTTTGTTGTGTCTCAAGAGTTCTGCACATCATGCTCCTCGTTTCTGGGATGTTCATCTTTGTGTATGTCCACCTGGTGCAGTTTTACTCCAGTGGGGTGTCGACTTAAGTGCCACCCTCTCCCGGAGGCCTTTCCTACCCTTCTAGTCATTCAAACAGCCGTCCTTGTAGCCTGTCCTTTTCACTGCTTTGTTCCTTGTACTTAAGTGACCTGACATTATTGATTTCTAATCATTCTGTTATAGCATGTGTTCCTGAAAGTTACCATGCCGTGCAAAGTTGCACTCCAGGATTTATGGGGAAAATGTGGTTGGGGCACAATATTCAAAAACATTGTCAATAACCCATTAAAAAGGGAGGCATCTTATGAAAATCTTGGCATAACTTTGTTAAATGGTTAAGGAGTACACTAACAGTACAGTAGACGTGGCATTTTACCTTGACAAAGACCTGAAGTTAGCTGATGGAAGGGTCGTAGCTTGTGAGTTACTGTGAAGTGATGGAAGGAGGGTTATCTGAAATAACCCTATGAAAATTGTAACCAGCTGTGGATGGATGTGACTCACAGCTCGGGCGATGAACTTGGGTAGCTGGCCGGTGTTTGCGGTGTGTGTCTGTGCTGTGAATTCCTGTGCAGCTTGGTTCACCTGGGTGCAGCTAGTGTTTGTCAGCAGGTGAGATTGCTTATCAGTAGGTGGGAGATTTGTGTTATGCTCAGATGGTTTCCTGATAAATCAGTAGCGCTCAAATTTGCATTTTCAAAAAAAGGTGTTAAAAGTGACGGTTGCTTGTCCCCTGGAGTGTGCTCCACCGGAACAGGGAGTGCGTTTGTTAATGATTTTATCCCCTTGCATCCCTGTTGCCTAGAACAGTGCCTAACACGTTGGAGCGTTTTAGTAAATGGGTGGATGAAAGAGTATTGGGATTGTCATTATGATTTAAGGGGAAATGAAGTTGCGGTTTTCTGGAGCAGTGGTTCTCAAACTTGTATGTGTATACTGAACATCTGGGGATCTTGCTAAAGTGCGTATTCTTGTTCAGCAGTTCTGGGGTGATGCCCAAGGGTCTGCCTTTTTAACGAGACCCTAGATGTTGCCGGTGTTACTGGCTACATGTGGGTAACAAGGTCCTAGGGCAGCACAATGGAAATAAAACATGAGCCAGAGAAGTCACCTCTGGAGTTTTCTAGTAACCAAGTTGAAGTAAAAGTGAAGCGAGGTTTAGTATATTTTATATAACCTAATGTATCTAAAATATTTCAGCACGTACTTGATACTTTAAAAACTATTAATGTTTTTATTTACAATCCCTTTTTTGTGCAGTCTTTGAAATCTGGTGTTTTACGCTTCTAGCATATTTCAGCTGGGACCAGCCACGTTTCCTGTGCCAACTTGGTACATGTGGTTAGTGGCTACTGAATTGGACAACACAAGAATACGTATGATCACCTTGTTGACCTATTTAGGTTTACACATCTTCCTATTTTTCTAAAGAAATTTTTTATCTGCCTGATTTCTGAAATAGCATATTTATGCAAGGCAAGGTTGGAGTTCATGGGCCCTTGAACTGTATAGGTCTGCTTGTACTAAGATTTTTCTTTGTTAGTACAAATTTATCATAGGAAAATTAGAAACTGCAAAGAAAGGGGGAAGATGAAATTGCTTCATATCTTGCCAGTAGTTTTCATAGCACCCATTCTTGTGCTATAAATATCGGAAGGATTCTGGACATAGCCTTTGCAGAGCTTGTGTTACAAATGGTTTCATGTTATGGTTGTATTTGGATTGTCATTAGCATATATTTTCATAGTGGATTCAAGTGATGCTTGGTGTTGGCAGTTTCAGTCTGAGAGGACTGACCAGGTGTACTTTTAGTTAGTGCTCAGAGAATGTGAATACTTAAGAGATCTTATCCTTAACCAGTGGGTGAAGCCATCTTTCGCTTAGATTTGTATTTAAGTCCAGTTGCTGTTACTTGTAGCTAGGTGGTGACTGTAGGCATATTACTTAATCTGTGTTTTTGTGTCCACTCTCCTAGTATTGTTGTTTGGTTAAATGAAAATTACATACCTAAGACACTTGTAAAGCCTTTAGCTCAGTGCTGGGACCATGACATAATAAATTATTATGTTTACTCTTATTCCTCTGACTAATTAGGAGTTGGTGTCAGATCAGCAGCCCCAGGTCTCAGGCTACTGCTTCATTCCTTCTCCTTCCTTAGGAGGGAACATCCTGGGTATTGGCAGTTGAGGAGTCTGGTCAGTGAGAGCTACATGAAGGGGTCTGCAGGGCCCTGCTGACTTGCCACCTGCTCATAGCCAGAACTCTGCAGTTGAGAGATTTTTAGTATCAATGGAGGGGTAAACCAAAACACACGCTTTGGGTAATTACCTGAAAGTTGGCTGTTGAAATCACCTAGGAAGCTTTTTTAAAACTACAAGTTCCTGACTCCATCTGAATTACCTTGAATCAGAGCAATGGGGGCGGGGGGAGCCTAGAAAACTGAATTTTTACATAAACAGTGGTTTAGTTTAAATACATGGAAACTGGATCTAGGGAGGAGAGTATACGCAGGAGGAGGAGGAATTCTGAGAGGGACGTTAAGGATAGTGAATTATCATGAGGAATCTAGAAGTTAGAGTGGTTGTTTGCCAGATCATACTATGTGCTTTCTAGAGTTTTAAAGAATTTTCTTCTCTGTCATCTTCTTTCCTGATTCACAGATAATGTGTGTGTATACAAATAATACTATTAAATAGCTAAGTTAGCATCCTGTGGCGTCTAATGTGGTCTCTAATGCCCCAGAGTAGAACTAATTCTGGGCAGTGGAGGGGTTTCTAACCAGTATTCGCAACTGGATGGGCAGCAGGATGTATTTGGGTGGCATCTGAAGCCACTGCTGTTACTTTGAATGAAATGTCCTTCGCACGTCATGTCTACCCCCACCCCCCACATTCTCTTGCTGTCAGGCTTTCCTGAGACAGAACAGTGCTAAACTTCATTTAGTTTTTGTCTCCTTGGAAAATATGGCTTTCACCCAAGTTGGTATACTCAGGCTGACTTCAGGTGTTAGGGTCAGTTTCAAGAATATTGTTTGCTTAAGAATAGAGTTGACCCTTGAGTAGTATGGGGGTTGGATGCCAACCAACCCCCTGCCCCAGCTTCCGTTGCAGTTTTGTGTGTAACTTTACCTACCGTCGGTCATCCTTACCCATGGTTCCGCATTTCAGATTCAACTAACTTCAGTACTTACAATACTGTAAGATGTATTTATTGGAAAAAAAACCTGCATATAAGTGGACCCATGCAATTCAAACCTGTGTTGGTCAAGGGTCAGCTGTAATTGCATTTTGAAAGAAACTTTGGGTGAGCATGATTGATGTATTTAGGTAGTGTTAGTCCTTTGGTTTAATCTCAGTGTTTCTGAGTTCCGTGACGGTATGCCAAGAGAGCATGGCATTGTGTTGGCATCTTTTGGAGGGTTTGAACCTATACTATACTCATAGAACTAGTCCTTTCTGGTAGCCAAAAAGCAATACTAGTAAAAGACGTTATTTTGGAATATTTTGGCTCAGGTGAGAGGATCATGATGACTATTTCTGCATTTAATCATGCATTTGTGAAGAATAAGCTTTCAGACTCTTTCAGCTTCATAAAAGTTATGTGCTGGTTGGTTATGGAAACATTCATTGAAGCCCTGGGGAAAACTGTCACAGAAGTTGGAACACAGTAAGATAGGCTGGTAGAAGTGGTGTTCTCTGCTCAGTACTGTTCTCTACTGTGCTGTAGCCTTTTCTGTGATGATTTGTTCCTGCTTGCCTGTTGGCTCCTTATCAGGGTTTTAAAGCATTCGTGTTTAATACTCTGTGTGTAGAGATGAGTGTCCTTTATTATGGGAGTTATAAAGAATATTATTAAGGGTTAAGTCACAAGGCTGTACTTTTTAAAGCTGTAGACTCACCTTAATTTTGTAATTTTGTGTAATTAGGGTTGTTCTTTTTTAATATAACTTAAATGCCAGTGTTTATTATTTTGCAAAGGTAGACAAAGTACTTGGTCCCTCAAAATTTCCTCTTTAATTTGATTTGGACCAGTTTTATTTATTACCTTGACAAGGAGTTGGGTCAGTCCCTGATACTGACTCATAATTTAGGGATGTTCTTGATTCTTGGAAAAAACAGGTTTTAAAATGTAGCACTCGTTTTAGTATTTAAGTGTCAAACTGTTATTTTATTTTTCAGATCTTTATTGGAGTATAATTGCTTTACACTGTTGTGGCCAGTTTTCCCGCTGTATAACAAAGTGAATCAGCTGTATTTATACATATATCCCCATATCCCCTCCCTCTTGAGCCTCCCTCCCACCCTCCCTGTCCCACCCCTCTAGGTCATCACCCATCAAGGAGTTGATCTCCCTGTGCTATGCTGCTGCTCCGCTAGCTCTTTGTTTTACATTTGGTAGTTTATATACGTCAGTGCTACTCTCTCACTTTGTCCCAGCTTCCCTTTCCCCCTCTCCCTGTGTCCTCAAGTCCATTCTCTACATCTGTGTTTCTCTTCTTCCCCTGCCACTGGGTTCATCAGTACAATTTTTTTTAGATTCCATATATATGAGTTAGCATGCGGTATTTGTTTTTCTCTTTCTGGCTTACTTCCCTCTGTATGACACTGTAGGTCCATCCACCTTACTACAAATAACTCAATTCCATTCCTTTTTATGGATGAGTAATATTTTTATCCATTCATCTGTTGATGGACCTTAAATGCACTATTTTTAGTGCAGACATAGGGAATTACTGTTTAATACACTGTTGTATATTAGTTGATTTTCATTTAAGTATGCTCTTTTTAGAGCAGGAGAACTACTGGGGGCTGTTGCTGCTCGCTGTTCAGTTGGACTTTGTCATCACCATGTTGTTATTAGCACAGGGGAAGACACACTCTTCATGACTTTCCTCCTTATGCCTTTGGAAATGGGCACACTGTATAGTTAGGCTTTGAGGCTGTCCTTTTGTATGCTGACTTGGGGCATGCAAGCCAACCTTTGGTTGTATAAAGCCGTGTATTGTTAGCACTGCTTGTTGTACTATAGATTTGAGGTGATTAGGATGTGGATTAAGGTGGTAGAAATAGAATTTAGAGAGGAATGCAGTTGATATGAGTATTTTGAGGGAAAGAGATTTCTGGTGTCAACTCTAGATAGATAGGTTTGGACATGTATTTGGCACTGGGTGACCTCTTTATTGCTATAATTTTGTTTGGGAACAGTATCAAAATTTCACTAATATGGAAACTTCTGTTTCCTGCTTTAGTAATGTAGAATGGGTTGACATGTAAATTTTCTAAACTTTGCTGCTTTGTTCATATTACATACATTTTAATGCAGAGTTAGAGTGATTTCATTTTAATTCAGGCCTAAATGTGATTTTAGTTTTGATTTTTTTTTTTTTTTTTGAAGTCCAGGAGTATTTAGAAGTATGCCTTCAAATTCTAAATGAATTTTGTAAGTCTGTATTTTAAAAACTTATTTTTGGTTTTTTCTAATTTTATTGGCCTTTTTAAAATTTTTAAATTTTTTTTATTTTTGGCTGCGTTTAGGTCTTTGTTGCTGTGTGTGGGCTTTTCTCTAGTTGTGTTGAGCGGTGCACGGGCTTCTCAGTGTGGTGGCTCTGTGTTGTGGGGCACAGGCTCTAGGCGCACAGGTTCAGAAGTTTGCAGCACGCGGGCTCAGTAGTTGTGGCAGATGGGCATAGTTGCTCCGAGGCATGTGGGATCTTCCCGGACTAGGGATTGAACCTGTGTCCCCTGCATTGGCAGGCGGATTCTTTACCACTGAGCAACCAGGGAAGTCCCTTTGTTGGCCTTTTGGAATTAAGATTTTTTTTCCCGTTATCTCAGAATACTTTACAGCAAATGTTTTTGAGATGTTCAAAAATAATGTATTTTTCTCTTCGGTACAAAGAACACTGTTTAGATCAAGTTCTTTAATTAGGTAGTACATTACTGTGTAATAGAAATCCTCTATATTCTTAATTTCTACTTGATCTGTTTCCTGACAGGTGAGAAAGTTTTCGTGATAGTTGATTTCACTTCCTATTTTTTAAAAGGATTTTTTGCTTTATGTATTCTTTATGTTTACATAAGAGATTCACAATGATTATTTTTTAATGGGTGGTAATCGGAGACTTTGCATGCCCAGACATATTCTTCATTTTGTTTCTATACATGGAGAATGATCTTTTGGCTAGATTAAAATCATTTTTCCTTGAATCTTTAACATTTTATTTTTTTGAAGCTACTTCTAAATTGATTACTATTGATAGTTGCAGATGAGAAGTCCACATCAAACCTAGTTCTTATTTATAGGCAGCTTACCCATTATGATGCATGTGCCTTACTTTCCTCTGCTCTTCCACCCCCAGCCTGAGTGTCTTGAGGATTTCTCCTTCCCCAGTCTCTCCTTGTAAGTGTGGTCTTTTTTTGGTCTTCTGCCTAGGGCTGTTTTAATAGCCCTTAGAAAGAATCATTCTCTCTCCCCTCTTCCTGTCACCCTCCCCCTCTTTTTAAAATTGTTTCTGACTCTTCTCCTTTTGGGATTTGTGTTAGTTGTGTTTTGGTTCTATTCTTCTTATCCCTTGCTTGGTGAAAAGTAGGTGTTTGGATACTTTTTGAATGAGAGTACATTATACTCTGGGGAGAAGAATCCCATGGCAGGTTCTTCTAGTGCCACCATTATACTGAAAGCTGTGTTCATTTTATCCACCTGTTGCAAATTTTATTTTAGACGATTTACTTTTAATTTTTAAATAACTTGTAATTTGACTCTGGTTCAGTAGAAATACTCTTGAGATTTTAAATTGTATTTTAGTTTTTTCCGTGTCAAATATGTGTCCTCAGAAAGTTTTCTGTTTGGGTTTGGTGCATCTCTTCCATGTGACTGGTTTCCTCAGTCGTTTGCTGTTTGAAGACATCTGTTCACATTTGGGAAGGAGAGTCTAAGTTATCTAGCCACTGTGCAAAAGAACGTTTGTGTGGCAAATACTCAGTATCTGAGCTGTCCAGTATGGTAGCCACTAGCCACATGTGCCTATTGAATTTTTTTTTTATTTTTGGTCTTTATTGGAATATAATTGTAATTGCTTTACACTGTTGTTCCAGTTTTTGCTGTACAACAGAGTGAATCAGCTGTATTTATACATATATCCCCAGATCCCCTCCCTCTTGAGCCTCCCTATTGAATATTTGAAATATGGCTAATGCAACTAAGACGTTTTAATGTTTTTAAAGTTAGCACATTGCTGTATGACCTCTTCTGTCTGCAGTATTGGGATTTCTCTTTTTGCAATTGTCAGTAATCTCTTGGTTTCCAAGTCCACTGAAAACCTTCCAGTTGTTATTTTACTTAAGTCGTTTGAAATGATTTCTCCTTCCTTATTGATAGGTTTTTGAATTTTTATTATGTTGTCCTTCTTTCTGTGCTGCTATTATAAGCTCATCCCTGAGCTCTGGGTCTCATTTGCCTGCACTGACACACTAGTGTTCTTTGCGTCGCTGTGTTGTTGCTGCACCTATCCTTGGATTTCCAGGGCCACAGACCTTTTTGCTTATTAGGCATGTTTCATGTGATGTTCCATGAATTACTAAAATCTGTTCCTAAGTTGAGTATTTCCTGTCCTGGTTAATACTTGGGGAGTTAATCCTTGATTCCTTTTCCTTTATTTTCCTCCTGTGTTTAGGAAGAATTCTAGACCTCATTGCTCTTTTCCTAACTGTCCCTTTTGACAGGTCTATCCATTGTCTCTTTCCTTATGCATTGCTGTCTGAGTGAAAATTTGAGACTATAAATTTAAACATACTGTATATTAACAACATGACTGTCCAGATCAGGGAGCTTATTTCCCTGGTTCTTCCTATACTTACCTGGGTAATTTTCCTATCTGGTGTACATAGAGGACATTGAAATGAAAAGAAGCCACTGTTGCATTTGCACTAGAAAGTTGGCATCTCAGATTTTCTGCTTCTAAATATAGCTAGAAAATTTGAAGAATTAAAAATCTTTTCTGAGTCACCATGGCCAAAAGTCCAGGCTTTTCTCAGCCACTCTCTCCTTCCTTTCTGCTGCAGTCGTGTAGAAGAACTACTAGCCCAGTCATAGAACATCAAATACTGTTGTCCCTTGTGTATGTATTTTTCACAGCCAAAACCGTCCTCTCCTACCCCACTTTTTTTTTTTCTTGGCAAACCTCTTCATCCTTCAGGATCCCAGTTCTTTATTGTATGAAGCCTTCCTTAAACCTATTTCTCTTATAGTTCCTGTCCAGTGAATTGTAACTGTTTACATATGTGGTTTGCTGGCTCTAGGCTCCTAGAAGGCAGGGACTGTGTTTTAATTTTTATTGTATCGGGGCCTGGCATATAAATGGAGGTGCTCAGTAATGTTAAATGCCTCTTGACATGTCTTGTACATGTGAGAAACGGGTGAGTGGTAGTAAACTTCAGATGCATTTAATGTTTTCAGGTGCATTTAAGAGTCAAATAATAAGAATTTACTATTCTAGAATTCTTAGTGGTTGGATTGAAGTTGCTTTTGTACTGTTTATGAAGGAAGCAGATAGTTTATCCACAATTTCAGGAAACTATATAAACAAAAAATTGTGTTCAGTAATTGGTATGTTAATTCCAGCACATTATTACCAGTTCTTTAAGTCACCGTGATGGTTAGACTGGTATCAGTCACCTTGCTATAATATACTATATTTAATTTGAATAATGACATTTAAATTCATTCATTCTTTTTGTAAATCATTGTTTCTCAAATCCTTTTAGGTTCATGCCCCACTATTTAAGGAGATTTTACTTTCTGTGCTATGTTAGGCAGAATAATAGGTAGGGTTTGTATTTTTTATAAGGCTTTTTTTTTTTTTTTGGTCTTTTTTCCAAATTTCCCTATATTTGAGTATTCAATAAGGTTTCTAAAGCTTACTGAAATTAAGAATTTCCCTAGAAATTCTCACATGTGATGCTCCATTTTTTTCACCCTTGAGAATTACTGCTCTAATTATTTTTAATTAGTGATTCATTGTGTTGTGATTTTATTCCTTAAAAGTGACTAAAATGTTAACTGAAGATCATTTTGTATCAGCAGAAAAAAGAATGCAACTATAAGATGGCATTATTTAGCTCTTCTTTAAAATATTAATTAATTAATGTGTTTATTGGCTGTGTTGGGTCTTTGTTGCTGTGTGCAGGCTTTTCTCTAGTTGCAGCAAGCAGGGTTGCAGTGCACGGGCTTCTCATTGTGGTGGCTTCTCTTATTGGGGAGCACAGCCGGTAGGCGCACGGGCTTCAGTAGTTGTCGTATGTGGGCTTAGTAGTTGTAGCACATGGGCTTGGCTGCTGTGCAGCATGTGGAATCTTCCTGGATCAGGGATCGAACCCATGTCGCCTGCATTGGCAGCGGATTTTTAACCCCTGCACCAGCAGGGAAGTCCCATACTTTAGCGCTTGACAGTAAAATTATGACTTTTAAAAGCAAACTCATTTAAAGAATATAAGCTACTTCGATACAGCAGTGGCTCGTTTGAAATCTTTTGGGGTTGAATTCACATCTTGTTGAAAACCAAGAGCCATAGTAACAGATTGATCTTAATTTTTCTTAATTCCTTTTTTTGTTTTTGATCTGAAACAATATTAACCAAACTACTAGCAAACTTTTCTTCTAGCTTATTTACCAGTATTTTCATTGAATTATAAGTTGTTTTTAGCGAACACATCTTCAGTGATTAAAGAATTAGCCTAAGATACTTGAGTGAATATACTCTAGGCTCTCAAAGGAGGGGGTACTAAATGCTTATAAGAGTTTTCACTATTAGAGACTCCTTAAGGTGAATGCTTTAAGGGTTCCTATCTACTCTTTTGTGTATGTGTATTCTAATGATTATTTCTTAAAAAATCATCCCATTATTTGCCACCTTACCGATTTTCTCTCTCAGTGCTTATTCTTCAGGATATGTGTGGTTTTTAAAAAGCTATCTTCTGGCTTAAAAGCACTAATTTATTTTTGTGAAGTTGGAATCGTGTATCATTATGCTTTCTCCT
The DNA here is from genome assembly GCF_030028045.1 of Hippopotamus amphibius kiboko. Lineage (NCBI taxonomy): Eukaryota > Metazoa > Chordata > Mammalia > Artiodactyla > Hippopotamidae > Hippopotamus > Hippopotamus amphibius. The sequence goes on along the minus strand of NC_080189.1, from coordinate 135,289,965 downwards.
CTATCTTGGCTCAGAATTGATCAAATCAGGTGGAGAAAGTCAGGCTTGTGGTCAGAGTGGATGTTACCTCTCTGTAAACCTTTCAATATCATTAAGATTGGTGTCAGTGGAGGAAGGCAGGGAAGCGTATGGGGAGCTTCTGTTTTGTGTTCTGCAGTGTTATTTCAGAAGATCCTTATTGGTTGGCATTTGGGTTAATACACATGCCAAAGCATCATGTTAAAGAACTACTACCAAATAAAATTGGAAGCCTAAAAAAGGAAAGTATTGAATCATAGAGCCAGAACTCTTTGAATATTGACTGGATTCTAATTGTAAGAAAGTTCCTTTTTCGGGTTTGGATATGTATATCTTTTAGGATGGCAGGCAGTTAGAGATTGGGCATTGTTAACTTAGTAGCAAGGATTAAGGGGAGAAAATTTAAAGTGAAAGAGTACTAGTCTTGAGGTCTGGATGTTGTAGTTTTTGTTTGCTGGTTCTTAGCTTTTTGACTGGGCAAGTCATATAACTTTTTGGCTGCTTTCTTTTTCCTTCCCTTTTTAAAAACAAGCTTGAATTGATAATCTACAAGGTCCTTTCCAAGTAAATGGCGTGAAATGTGTGCAAGAGAACCTTCTGAATTTTTGTGCTTTAATTTATGCTTTCAAATATTTGCTATGTGTCCTGCCATTCCATGGTAACTAAAACGCTCTTCCTGTCAGAAGTATATATAATATGTATGGCTTCTTTTGTTTGTGTGGGGACCTTTGGAATATTTCTCTCCAGTGTTCATTTAGTATTTCCATCACCGTATAGTGAAGGATAGAACAGCACAATAATTTCCTCTGCACTGATTGCTTAAATTGAGAAATAAGGTTGAAATTTTTCAAACTATTATGAATAGAAGCCCTAAAGTTTTCACTGTATAGTATATGCTTTAAATATGCTTTAAAAATCATTTTTGTTTATATAAAAAGTGGTTTAGTTTGTAACCTTGTCAGTACAGCCTCCAGTTTAAGTCTTAAGTTGCCTACCAAATACAGTATTCAGTTTTTGCTTTGTCAGGCAATATTGAGTATTAAGTATTTTAAACTTTATTGGTCAAATACCATTTTCTGGTGGATTTACTTTTTAAAAGGGAAGAAATACTAATTTCATATTCCAGAAATTCTTGTGTATTATTTGTATTTTGAGCATACAGCCTTTTCTGATTTTTACTTAATAGATGAGGTAGCTACAAAACTATAAAACAAAGGTGTGTTATGCAATTATAGAATGCCATTTACGGTTAAGGGAAGAGTCATTACTGGTCTTAAGTTTAAAGTATGTAAGTAGCGTGTAAATGTTAATACCTAAATTTGACAGTTTGTTTTTGGTGAAAATGAAATTTTCAAAATGCAGGTAACCTAGCATGGGTAAGTATTTGTTTGTAATGCTGTGTAGGTTAGCTGTGTAATGAAATAAGCATTGAGGTGTGGGTGTCCATTTACTGATTGTGTGAACTTAGGTTCTCTTTGCATCTTGGTTTCCTTAGTTTGCTTCGCTTTTGACTTTCTTAAAGCTGTTATCCTCTCTTATCCCCAGCATCCACTTACTGAGTCTCTTAGATCTTGTGGCTGAAATAGCTCTTGAGTCTATTCATTTTTTGTAGCTCAAATCATGATCTTCTCTTGCCTAAATTAAAGCAGTGGTCTACTGCCCCTCCTCTCCGCAGTTCATTATCCACCCTGCAGCCAGAATCACCTTCTAAGAAAAGCACATTTGCTCATTCTTTATCTAAAAATCTTTCATTGTCTTGCCAGTGCCCTCAAGATAAAGTACAAATGTTTCAGTGTACATCTCTTTTTCTAGCCCTTCCATAGTTCTTTGAAGATAGAGTTCTCTCACACATGGATACTTCACACATGTTGTTTCTTTCTAGAATAGAATCTCTCCCCACCCTCCTTTGCCTAGTTAATTCCTTCTGATTTTTCAGGCTTCAATTTAGAAGTTGCTTCTCTAACCTCCCAATCCCCAGTCTAGGTTAGTTAGCGCATCTGTTATCACATAAAATGCTTTATTTATGGTGGTTATATTCTAGTGTCCAAAACTCATTTCCCCCTCTCAAGCCTGCTTTTGCCAGTCATCTGCATTTTGTTTAGAAACCATAGCCTCTCTCAGACCAATAATCTTGAGTCTCCTAACTGGTCTTTCTGCCGTCCTACCTTCCACTCAGTTTATTCTCAGTGCAGCAATCCTATCAAGTTACTGCTTTGCTCACAACCCTCTCAAATGTCCTTAACAATGGCCTGCAGGCTCCTGTGATTTGAACTTCCAGCACTGTTACCTCTGTGACCTTTTGTCTTTAGTCCTGCTCCTGATTTGCTGAGACTTTCGGCACTGACTTCCTTGTCTCTCCTTGAGCATTTCAGGTACATTCCTGCCTCTCATGGTATGTCTGCCTTCCTGCTGGATATCTCGGATATCTTCTATCACTTAGCTGGTTTGACAATGATATCTAAAAATGTGCGATACAGAATAATTGCTAGGGAGTAATACTGTTGAATGAATTGAAATGGGATAATTGGAAGGATTACAGTTGTTCCTGGTGAATTTAAGGTTCTTTTTTTGTCGTGAAAAAATTTGGCGACAAAGTGATAGGTAGGAAGTAGATTTATTTAGAGAGAAACACACTCCACAGACAGTGTGTGGGCCATCTCAGAAGGTGAGAGGCCTTGGGAGAAACACGCTCCACAGGGCATTTCAGAAGCTGAGAGAGCTTGGGAGAAACACTCAACAGAGTGTGGGCCATCTCGAAAGCAAGAGGCCTTGAAATATGGCATGGTTATTAGTTTTTTTGTTTGTTTTTAGTTTTATTTATCTATTGGCTGCGTTGGGTCTTTGTTGCTGCGCGGGGGCTTTCTCTGGTTGCGGCCAGCGGGGGCAACTTGTTGCAGAGCACAGGCTCCAGGTGCGTGGGCTTCAGTATTTGTGGCTCTCGGGCTCTAGAGCGCAGGCTCAGTAGTTGTAGTGTACAGGCTTAGTTGTTCTGCAGCATGTGGGATCTTCCCGGACAAGGAATGGAACCCTTGTCCCCTGCGTTGGCAGGCGGATTCTTAACCACTGTGTCACCAGGGAAGCCCTGGTGTGGTTAGTTTTTAATGGGCTGGGTAATTTCATAGGCTAATGAGTGGGAGGATTATTCCAGTTATTTGGGGGAAGGGGCGGGGATTCCCAGGAATTGGGCCACCTCCCACTTTCTGACCTTTTATGGTTGGTGTTGGAACTGTCATGGCGCTGCTGACTGTGTCATTTAGCTAATGCATTACAATGAGCTTATAATGAGGCTCGGGGTCCACTAGAAGTCGAATCTTCTGCCATCTTGGAACCAGTTGGTTCTGAAGAGTCTTTGTCTTGTACTATGGCTGTATCATTCTTTTAAAGGTTGTGTCCCGACCGCTTCGCTCCTGTTTCACAGTGACATCTGTGGTTCACCCAGGGCAGCAACAGATTGTTCAAATGGTTGGTTTCTCAGAAATCTTCTCCCCTCAGAGGACTAAATATCTAATCTTAAACTAAATCCAGTGCACTTACTTAGGTCTACAGAGAGGTTTTTTCTGAACAAAAATTGAACATATACTATAAAATATGCTGCCAGTAATCATAAATCTTGTCAGATTTTCAGTGTTCTTCAGAACATACTTAAGTATGTTTCAGAGAAATCTATATATTTATTATATTTTAGAGAAGAATTCTGTTTGTTTTTCATGGCCAGAAACTACCATTGTTTTTCAAAGTATGGGTTATGGACCATTTGCCCTAGGATCACTTGGGGTATTTAAAAATGTCACTCATTTCCACTGGAGTGGAAGCATTTACATACCTTCTAATTCTTAGTGACATTTTGTCTCTAGTGTCTCCGTACTAGAGAACTTTGGAATAACCTTTGATTCAAACCACAGAACCTCTGGGTACTGAGACCTAAATGTCAGCAAACTTAACCTGCAGGCTGGTGCACAGTAAAGTTTGACAGCCACTGCTCTGTGCTGTATGAATGATGGAGTTATGGTGGATTCCACAGCATGTTAGTGGCAGAAAGTCTGGGATAGGCTTTGACTTAAAATTCTTTAAAACTTAAAAATATTTTAATTTAAATATATTTAAAACTTTAAAGAACTGGGACTTAAAACTTTGATGCTAAGTGAACATGAGCCCTTTAAGTTTGCAGAAATAGCCTTCATTTTTTCTGAAGCAAGTGTGACAAATTTTGGGACTGAATAGGATCCAGTATTCACATGCCTTCTAATTCTTAGTGACATTTTGTCTCTAGTGTTTTTTACTAGAGAACTTCGGAATAACCTTTGTTTCAAACCACAGAAACATACATACAGTGTGTAATGATTTTTACAAACCCCTGCTATCTAGGGAAATGTCTTTTATCTTAGTGCTTTGGTTGCATCAAAAAATTTCAAGTATTTGTTACAGTAATTGTGCACTGTTGTACATTAGCACTCAGCTTTTGGCCTGGATGTGAGTGGGTTATTTTGGGTTGTGAAAGACTGTTTCCTGCCTGCTAGCAGTAGTTTTGTTAAATGAGAACTTTTCACTTTTGTCATTAAATGTATAACAGTTTTAAGATGGAGATTTTCCTAAACATTTGAGACCAGTAATCGCATACTTTGCCAAGATTATTTAACTTGAAACAAACTTTTTCTAATAAAAACAAGTGGTTATATATACCCTGAGGTATATTAACTTGAATACCTGTATTATCAATTAATAAACTTTTAGGCATACTTTAATGCATTTTCAGTGCCAGTAAAAATCACATATTGAGGCATTGTAACAATTATCATTACCTATGTGAAGGATATGAAATTTAGCAAGCTCGCTTCTTTAGAGAGGAAACTTCTGTGAAATTATTTTTTCATTTTTTTCCTGCTGCCGCTTTTGTTCTCCAATGTTGTGTGCAACAGTCTACCTTTATAAATCTAAATCGTAATAAGTTTTATGTAAGTTCAGTTTTCCATTCTTCTTGGCTCACATTGTTGTGCTTATTGTGTCAAAGACTGCAGTTACTGATATTAGTGAAGGCAAGTAAGACAATGAATTTGCTTCAGAATCAGTAAAATCTGATGCACTTTAGGAGTTCAGGGAATCCCAAGGTGGGGCTGTTCTGGGGAATAGACACTCTGCAAAGAATAGAACGTGATTTTTACACATGGTAGGCTTTTTAGTTGATGTAATTGGCAGGCACTTAGACGTCAAAGGTTGATTAGAAGTGAAAGGTTAGAAGATACCAAAGAACTGTAGAATGAAGACTGTGTAGTAGTACAAACTAACCAAGGTGAATTTTTTGATATAACAGATGGAATGTGTAAGGTAAAAGCCATTGGAGGAGCGTGCTGTTCTTCCTGAGACGCTGATGGAGCACACACACGTAAATATATTGAGCGTCTCCTGTGTGCCACACACTCAGGGTATTGCGCGTGGTTAAGTCTGCCCTCATGGAGCCGACCCTCTCGGGAGAGAGAGATGATAAACTGATAATGTGTGAGTTAGAGAGATGTGCTGCCTTGTGGAAAAATAGAGCGGAGTAAGAGGAAATAAATTCATGGGAATGACAAACAGCCAAATGAGGACAGTTATTTGAAACTAATTCTTCCCATGTTTAACTTAAAAAATGGTACTACAGTGATCTCTCCAGCTGTAATTAAGTAAATGGTAAATAATTATATATAATAGGTTTAGTATATATAATTATATGTATTATATATATATAATTTGAATTTGACTGTTTTGCTTTGATTTTGTTCCTTAAAAGGCACCTTTATAGATTTTCCTTTGACAAAAACTACCAGGAAAAAAAAGCTCACTTTTAACTGGTGTTTTTAAAAAGAATAATTTAAAGCAGTTTACATTAGAGTCTGTGGATGTGTGTGGTTTTTTTTTTTAATTAATTTATTTTATTTACTTATTGGCTGCGTTCGGTCTATGTTGCTGCACACGGGCTTTCCCTAGTTACTGCGAGCGGGGGCTACTCTTCGTTGTGGTGCGTGGGCTCCTCATTGTAGTGGCTTCTCTTGTTGTGGAGCACGGGCCCTAGGCACATGGGCTCAATAGTTGTGGCTCACGGGCTCTAGAGCACAGGCTCAATAGTTGTGGCGCATGGGCTTAGTTGCTCCATGGCATGTGGAATTTTCCCAGAGCAGGGCTCGAACCTGTGTCCCCTGCATTAGCAGGCAGATTCTTAACCACTGCGCCACCTAGGAAGTCCTGTGGTTTGGTTTTGTATTTGTTTTTTTTTGTTTGTTTTTTATTTTTGGCCTTGCTCTGTGACATATGGGATCTTAGTTCCCTGAGCAGGGATCAAACCCTTGTCCCCTGCATTGGGAGCGGAAGTCCCAAGAACCACAGTTTTTGATATACTATAAAAATAAATTCAAAACTTAAGTAGTTAATACTATTACTGGGGGTTAAGGACTAATGAAATCCTTTCTTGTTCTGCATGAGAATTTGACCTCTGGTTAACTTTCTGGCTGTTTTCTCCTAGAGCTCAGAAAACAAGAATGCCAAATTGCTAGGCCACATACTTATGGAAAAAATAATTTCTGATTGGTAAACTACATCTGACTTGGGAAAAATTTATAATGAATTATAAATATGTGATGAAGATACATAGCTTTAGGCTTCCCTGAGTGGGGTATGGTCTGTCCTGTGTGGGAAACCTGGAAGATGGCCCATGGGGCTGTAACAAGAGATACTCATTCCTGTGGGGCGTGAGTCTTCTAAGCTAGGGTGGCTCCCGTGAATCTTGTTACCTTGCAACTAAGCTGTCACTTTTGGGTGGCCAAAGAAAACAGTTCCCACATAGCTATGTAGACTGCTATAAGAACTTCTGTCGAAAGAAACACCCACTGCTGGTCTGCTGGTAAGCTGTGTTTTCTGTCTCATAGCCTTGTGAGTAGACCAGTGCCAAATTTAGGCCAAGATAGTCTTGTGAGTCTGAATGTTTAATTGAACCTAAAAAGACCCTTCGGTGAGTATTGTAACTACCTTAACTTTATGTTGTGGTTTAGACAGCAGTGCCTCCATGCCATACTCAAGGTCTCTAGGTTGACTTCTCTCTCTCTCCCTTTTTGTTTTAAATTTTATATATTTATTTATTTGGTTGCGCTGGGTCTTAGTCACAGCTGGTGGGCTCCTTAGTTGTGGCATGCATGTGGGATCTAGTTCCCTGACTCCAGGGATCAACCCTGTGCCCCCTGCATTGGGAGCTCGGAGTCTTAACCACTGCGCCACCAGGGAGGTCCCTCGGTTGACTTTTTAATTAATTAATTAATTAATTAATTAATTGGCTGTGTTGGGTCTTCATTGCTGCATGCCCAGCTTTCTCTAGTTGTGGTGAGCCGGGGCTTCTCTTTCTTGTGGTGCGCGGGCACATTGTGGTGGCTTCTCTTGTTGAGGAGCACAGGCTCTAGGCGTGTGGGCTTCAGTAGCTGCGGCACACGGGCTTAATAGTTGCGGCTCACGGGCTCTAGAGTGCAGGCTCAATAGTTGTGGTACACGGGCTTAGTTGCTCCGTGGCGTGTGGGATCTTCCTGGGACAGGGATTGAACCCGTGTCCCCTGCATTGTCAGGCAGATTCTTAACCACCTAGAAAGTCCCCCTCGGTTGACCTCTTAATCAAAATATTTTCTAATGATGTTTTTCTAAAGCGGGGGGCGGGGGGGGGGTGGAGGGAGAGGAAGAATCCATTCTAACCTCCCAGTGATCTTGTCTATCCAGAATAGTACCAGTATTCTTTCTGTGGTGGTGGTTTTTCCTGCATCAGTATGAGCCATAATTCTGATGTTATGTATTTTAGCAATAGGAGGATTGATGATGAAATGAAGGGACTTGATATCATTTCCTGTTAAACCCTGGTAAGGAAGTATAATTTCTTCCAGGGAACACATGTAGCATTAATCTTTTTTGACTTGCTCTTATTTTAAAGGAACACATATTATACTATGCAAGCTGGATATTTTCTTATGATTCACTGCAGATATCCTCAGATTGGACATCTTGGCCCTCTACACTGTTATTCTCTGGCACTCAGTTGAATTCCGGAGGCTGGCCTTTTCCCACCAGGCTGGTGAGAGCTAAGGTGCGGGGTGCACCCAAGTGTGCAGAGGCCTCACACTGTGATGCCCTACCTGTGAGCGGAACCTAGATCTTTTCCCAGATGTGTGTGTGGGTTTTTTTAATGATCGAATAATATTTTATTGTACAGATGTAACAATTTACTTGTTCCCAGATGGGTTTGTTTTAGTGGGCTTTGACCCGGGGTGGGGGGGCGGGGGGAAGGAATTATAGAACTTTTAAAGTTTTTTCGTTAGGTGGGATGGTGGGTGAAATATTACGGTTTCAGTGCATTAAGGGTGGGGGTTAAAGATGAGAGGGTAGGAGGGCAGGAAGCCACGAACTGGGAGCTGATTGTGATGCGTGATACGCTATGGACATTTGAGCTGAGCTCCGTTTTCTAATAGATTTTCTAGAAGTTTTTTCCCCCAGTTCCTTAAGGGCAATGACATTGATACAAATAGAGTGATCTGACCACTGGCAGCGTGCTTTTTGGTCTGGTACATGTTGTCCCTGAACACAGTAGATACTGGGTAGTATGGTGATTTAATGAGCAAATAGCTGTGGTTAATAGTTGTTTCTGAATTTGAATATAATTGAAGAATATACTTTTAAGGGATCAGAAAGGTAGGAAAAATTAATAAAATTGACAGTATTTGGGCATTTCATTCTATCCATATTTGAAGGGGTTAAACTAATTCAATATTGGCTTTCCTGTACCAAATGCTTCTTATGTAGATAGTGGTGCATTTAGCGGTGTTATGGTACAAAGAAAATAGTGTAAAATGAGCATCAGGGCCAGGGCTCTAACCCGTGTTTGCCTTCCACACAGAACTCTATAGCCTTGGGCTCATCATTTAAAACTTCTGTGTTTTTTGAACTGTAACATAGGCATTTTTACTATCCCCTCAAAGATTTGCTTGAGGATTAAATGGAATAATATGCTCAAAGTCTGTAACAGTTCCTGCCATGTACAGGGTAGTCAAAAATGTTATTTTGTTTTTTGTTTTCTGTTTTATGATACTGAGTAAAAACATATTTGGATTTAGGCACAAAGAACCATATTCTTTCCGTATGACTCTTTTCAAGTAATCAGATTCTTCTCCTATACTTAGGATGCTTGGTAATGCCTAATATTTGTCTTTCCTTAATTTTGGCTTATAGCCAAACCATCGTGATTGTGTTCTAGGACAGCGGCCCCCAACCTTTTTGGCACCAGGGACTAGTTTCGTGGAAGACACTTTTTCCATGGGGTGGGGGGAGGGGCTGGTTCAAGCAATAACAGGGAGCTGCAGGCAAAGCAAGCTCCCTTGCTGCCACTCACCTGCTGTGCAGCCCCGGGGTGGGGGGGTTGGGGACCCCTGTTCTAGGAGACAGAACAGGTGAGATTTGGGGGGGGGGGCAGTTAAATGTGGCATTTCTTTTACTGAAAATACTTCTTAAAATTTAACTCTTAAAATGCTATATTTTATAGTACTAAACAGGTTTGGGAAGTTTTCAAACCTATGGGAATTTAATGATAGCCACATAAGACTTGTATTTTTAAGGAGAATTATAGTAAAACATTATTTGAATCAAGCTTTTCTTTCTGAAATGGCATCAAATCTAGAAGTGTTTAAAAAAAAACTTAAAAGAAAAATTAAGGAACAAGAACAGTGGGAAAGGAAAGTGTGTGGAGTTCATTGACATGATTGGCTGATACTGGGGTGGTCTCCAGAAGGCAAAGTGATGTATTTGGAGGAAGTTGCGATGCTGATGGCATGGTGATGAAATGAGAGAAGAGCCATAGAGGTTAGATGAGTGAGCACATTGGTGGGGATTAGGAAGTTCAGTGCAGAGAGGTAAGAGAGCACCTTCAGCAAGAATAACTTTGGGGCAGTGAGAGAACAAAACCACACCACCCATGCTTGTTAACAGGCAGGAGAATAGAAGCAGTTGCACTTGGGTTCAAACCCCAGCTGTTTGGTTTTGGCTGGTTACTTTAAAAAACAACAACAACAAAACTTTTTTGCATAACTATAGTGTACTGTAACAGCCAGGAAACAGTGTTGACACAATCACTAATTGTTCACATTTCACCAATTTTACAGACACTGTGTGTGTGTGTGTTCCATGCAGTTGTATCACATGAGTAGATTAACATGACTGCCACCATAGTCTGGATATAGAACAGTTCAACACAGTTTCTTGTGCTATTCTTTTTTTGCCACAGCCACCTCCCTCCTTCCACTCTTCCCTAAGCCCTAGCAACCACTAATCTGTTCTCAATCTGTATAATTTTGTCATTTCAAGAATGTTATATAAATGGAATCACAGTATGTAACTCCTTGAGATTGACTTCTTTTTCACTCAGCATGATTCCCTTTGAGAACCAAGGGACTGTGTATCAGTGGCGTGTTTCTGTTTTATTGCTGAGGTGGTATAGTGTGCTTCAGTTTGTTCAACCATTCACTGTTGAAGGACATTTGGGTTGTTTCCAGTTTTTGGCTGTTATCGATATAGCTGTACATTTATGTACAGATTTTTGTGTGAAATAACTTCATTTCTTGGTTATAGATGCCAGAGTACACTTGATGCTTAACTCTTTAGTGACAGTTGCAAGTAGGAAAATCTTCACCCATTGTCATCAATTATCAAACTGTTACTGTTGCCAGAATTTAATCTTCATCTGTTGTCCTCTCTCTACTCACATTCTTCTGGAAGTCATTACACAAACATGTGAATTTTTTTAAATGAAAGGCATTTAATTACTGGATGCTAATTTAATGTTGAGTATTTGTATCTAACATGGAGTGACAGTAAATGTACCAGATTTGCTTTTCATTTTGCTCAGATAATAATAATGGTGACTCTTCTAGATAACCTATACTTTCATATTTGGTCAGGGTATTCTGTGAAACAAATATACTCTTTGTTTATATTTAATTTGTTTATATTATATTTATATATTTAAGGTAATTTATTTTTAACTTATCAAACTCTTGAACTGTTACATATTTTCACAGAAGTTAGTTTTGCTGACACTATATTTAAAACATTTAAAAACTGTTCAGAAAGCAGTGACACAGTCTAGACTGACATTTATAGCAGAATGCCATCCCTACTATACTGCCATTGTCAAAAAACGTAGAATACAGGACATTCAGCAGTAAAATTACTGGATGTTATTTAATCTGCCTTCGAAGATTGAGGACACCTGGAGAGGTTGCAGTACCTTTGACCCTTGAACAACACAGTGGTTAATGCAAGTGTGGTTTATAGGTGGCTCTCCACATCCTTGGTTTCTCCAATTCTTCGGAGTCAACCAACCACAGACCCTGTAGGACTGTAGTATTTATTATTAAAAATATCCAAATACAAGTGGACCTATGCAGTTCAAACCCGCCTTCAAGGGTCAGCTATGTATGTTTTAATTATGGCAGACCTGTAGTTCCTCAGCCTGGCTGTCTATCAGAATTACTTGAGAAGTTCAAACCTAAAAATCCTCAAATTATTAAAAGTGGTGAATGGGACTAGGAATTCTAACTGTTTTAAAAAGCACCTCAGTTTCTTTTGATATGTAGTTAAGTTTGGGAAACTGTACTAAGCTTCGGGGAAGAATGATTTCTGTCCTGTTCTGTTAGTGTCTTACACTGTCCTTGGCATATAGTAAATATTCAGTGAATGAAACATTTGTTAAGTGAGTGCTCTCTCTGTGTGTGTGTGTGTGTGTAATGTTATTGACTGCTTTTATAAAATAACAAAGGAAAAGTTTAAAGAGTGTTTTTTGAGTAAATGGTTTGCTGTATAATGACAGTCACTTGGCACAAAACAAACAGGTATCAGAGTAAACACTTGGTAGTAATAAGTGGCTGTTGATCCCAGCTATTAAGGAGATGAGTTTAGTGCACACTGCCACTCTTAAAAGTACAGCTTCTCCATTTGTGAGTTGGTTATTTTGATATTTTTTAGGATTGTCTGTGTTAGTCTACTATAACCCCATCACCTCCCAAATTATGAGTACTTTAATTTTTGAATTCTTGAATATTTGAGAATGCCCTCTTTCTGTTGTTACTCATGAATGACATCCTAGTTGGAAAACTAATTCTCTGGGTCACATCCTTTTTTTTCTCTCTTAACACAAGACATTACTTCATTGCCTTTTGGCATTTAGTGTTTCTTTGGAGAGGCCTGAGGTCAACCCTTCTTTGTTTTATAAGTGACATGCTTCTGCTGCCTGGACGCTGTAAGAATTCTGTCTTTATGCTTAAAATTGAGCAGCTTCACCAGGATGAGCATTTTGTCATCAGTTTTTATTGCTTCTTTGTTGCTTTTTCCTGGTATGTGGTGAGCCCCTTCAGTCTCCAGATTGAGATCTTCCTTTATGTCAAGGAAGCTTTCTTTTTTCTTGGTTGCCCTCCTGTTTTCTATTCTCTTCTTCAGGACCTCCAGTTTTACATATGTGGGCTTCATCTTTCATATCTGGCATCTTATCTCTAAATGCTGTCATCTCTGTCTTTTTGTCCCATGTATTTTGTGATATTTCTCAGGTCTATGTTCTTTATGGTTGATGTTGCTTGCAGCAGTATTGATTCTTTTGTTACTTCTAAGGTGGTTTTTGTTTCTTTGATTTCATCTTTTCACTGAGTTCCTCCTATTTATTCCATCCCCCTCCTTTGTATCCTTTTATCTTTTTTTGTTGTTGTTTTTTCATAGCATTCATGTTCTCTTTATTTCTTGAGATAAAAGAGAATTTAAGAAGTTACTGGTTTCCTAAGATTTCTTTCAAAGTATTCATCTGTTCAGGTCATGTGCCACCACTTTGGTCTCCGCACAGGCTCTGTGTGAGATAGATTCTGTGTACCTGTCTTGAGCGAAGTTATTCTGTTGGGTTCTAAATATATATAGGTAAAGTGATTAGATTCTCTTTATTTCTTATTCTCCTGGACACTATTTTAATTGTATCCTTAGGAGTTGGTGGTTTATAAACTGAGTCCAGACCTCAGGGAAAGAGGTGAGGGAGGTGTCTATTAGGAGGTGGGTGAAATGTGGGAAAGTAGCAGTTCATACTATTTTCTCTGAACTTCCACTGTGTCTGATTAATTTTCTTTCCAGAGGTCACATCTGTGGATCCAGGCAAGGTTTTAGAGTGGCAGGGCTTTCCGCTGATTGAGGTAGTTCTCTGCTCAGTTGGGCCAGGTGACCCTTTTTTCCCCCTCTTCTGTCTGCCATAGTTCTAAAATATGTATCCTAACAGACTTCAGAGGAGTTGGATGTTGGCTTTTAGTATTTTTCTGCGCTTGAGCATGGATTTCATTGTCTCTTGAAATCATTTGTCAGGACCAGTTTGTTGGTTATTTGTTGGATTTTATTACTTTTTTTTTTCTGTAGTTAGTTTTGATAGGTTTTATAGAGGGCACACATAGAAACTTGTCTTGTGGGATCTTTGTTCCCCAACCAGGGCTGGAACCTGGGCCCTTGGCCGTGAAAGCATGGAGTCCTAACCACTGGACTGCCCTTTCTTACGCTGTCATGTTTCTGAAAATGTGCTTTTAATGTAATTTTCATTATCAAGTTTTTATGATGTCTGAATCATTTAGTTATCAAAATATATTTCTTGTTCCAATCATTGAATTAGTGGTTTTTAAGATAAATTTGGGAACAGTCTCTTAAGATGAATCTTACATGGTTCTCTTCAATTTCAGATACTGCTAATTCCATTTAAGCATGGGTAGGAATTCCAACACCTAGATAAATGGTAAATAGAGAACATAAATGTTCCTGGGATTACTTACTATGATGCAGTGCAGTGTGGAGTATGGTGTTGCCAAAATGATGATGTAGAACCACAGTTAGTGAAGTTGTTCCTAGGTATTAAGTAGAAAAATCCACATATAAAGTAGTGTGATTCTATCTTTGGGTATTAGATGTACATGTAGTAAAAAAGCCTATGAGGATACAGTTATCCCTCCTAATGCTTTTCTGTAACTTCTGATTATAGTATTAATACCTGTTCTTTATTTTAGAAAATCAAAAAATAGTTATTTCAATTAAAAAAATAATGGAAGACTCAATTGTGAATGTGGTTCTTGGTATTGCTTGGTGATAAGATGGTCATTATGTAAAATTCATTTCTTATTTGAAGCTTTTCTTTTTCATATTAAGAAGCATCCATCTATTCCTACAGTTAGTTGTTAACGCTGTATTAGTTGTTAACACCTTTGAAATTTACCAAATGCTCTCATTATCTGTTGACAGCATATTTAAAAAAATTAACATTCAGGATGTATATCATGCAAGACTTTTAATATTCAGCCGTTGTTCACTCCTGGACTGAGGCGTGTGTATAGTTGGGAATCCTCTTCATTCTGCTATTGCTCTATGATTCTTGTTATGTTTGCCAGGATTTTCCAGTTGGTTACTTTTATGATTATGATTCTGGAACAGATGATATACTTTTTCCTTGAAAGTTTGAAACAGTTCCTCAATAAAACTAAATCTGAAGTCTGGCTAGAGTTGTGATTAGACAAGGAGGGTGATGAGGAACAGAAGGATTGGGATTGAAGGGAGAGTGAAGAGATAATGTAATAATATTTTGTCCAAAGGATGCCATCATAACATTGATGTGTAGGTTCAACATTATCAGCAAATATCATCCATCTGCTGCAGCTTCTCTTCCCCCTAATCATTCTGAGCTTCTGTTTTTATTTTTAAAATACCTCATAGTATTTTGCATACGCCACTTAAATGTTTATAAAACTGGTTTAGGCGATATCACAGTGTTTACTTTTCCCTTTACTAGACAGCCATTTCACAGTTGGAGAACACCTACGTACAAAGTGTCCAGCGTTAGTTCACCAGTGCTTTATCCCAAACTGCAGACCTGTGTCAATACGAAACAGGGTGACTACACAGCGTAACAGGTGGAGTTTGAGAGTAAATGCTGTTTGTGTGCATATGTCTCTGTTAAGAGACATGCAAGAGCAATATTAACAATGTCTTATCTGTAAGAGGAAACTTAATGTTTTCCTTGAAGTAACTGCTGGAATATGCTGTCTTTTTTCTTTCATGTAACTTATAATTTTGGGAAAAGCGCTTTTCCAGTTTATATTATGTTGTACAGGTAACAGAATGGAGAGTAAGTTTTTTAAAAAGTATTAAGTCATACATTTTCAGTGGGTGTTTCAGGTCATGGGTATTTTAAAACCTTTTTGCTGTCATTATGTTTAACAAGTGAAGTTTATATACCTGTTTATGATACATAGAACTTGTTACTGCTGCCCAGTCTTTTGACAGCTAATCTCTGGAAATTATCTATGTCATTTCTTTTTAAATGATGCTATACGGTGCCTAGAAGTTCCAAGAATGTGACTGGCTAGCTCTCCTTAATCCCCACTGCCACCATTGCAGTAAGAGCGGCTCCTGTTTAGGTATTGGGCTTCCATTCATGTGTCTGTTTTAGAGTTTATGGAGAAACCCAGGCGCTGCTGTAATTACGTACAGGGATGACAGCATGGCGTGACAGGCAAGGTTCCTGCGCTCAGGGAGTTTCTCTCCTAGTGGAAGAGACACAGTATAGGGTAGACAAACAGGATAATTTCATATTGTGATTTGTGCTATAAAGGAAATAAATGATGATTTGCATTGGTAATGGCAGGGAGGGAGGGAGGCAGGTGTCGGACATGGTCAGGGAAAGGCTTTTTTAGGGGGTAACTTGTGAAATGACACCTGGAGGATGAGCAGCCAGCTGTGTAAGGAGGAAATTCTGTGGCTTGAAGTTGGCGGAAAATATTAGGTAACCATTTCTCTAGAAAGAATCCTTTTAATCCTCTGTCGTCTTTTGTGTTATCCTTAAAGATAAATACTGTTTTTTTCAAGTTCAATTTACTTTTTATTTTATTTATTTATTTATTTATTTTTACAATAAACTGCATATATTTAGAGTGTACAGTTTGGTATCCCAATCTCCCAATTCATTCCCCTCCCAGCCCTCCCCGCTTTCTCCACTTGGTGTCCATATGTTTGTTCAAAGATACATACTTTTAATCTGCTTTTTAATGACACACCCTGTACTGTTGAAAAGCACCCCCCCCCCCAAAAAAAAACCTCAAAAGCAAAAAAATAGGTTTTTAATTATTTATTTTGAGAATTCTTTGTCCAGAAGATAAAAATCTGGGTTTTTTTCCCCTTGGTTTGATTTACAAGGTCCTTGATGTCTTTAGCTTAACTTAACTTTACACCCTTTTACTGCATATGGGACCCGCCTGTTCCTGTCCAGCTAGTTTCACTCATTGCCCTCTGAATCCTTGTCATTCTATGCTTACCTCCTTTTATGCCATTTGCTCATATTGTTTCCCTTGACCGAAGTTTCTTCTGCATTTCGTTGTACCTAGTTAAGTCTCTTAGGTCTTTATAGTGTCTCTAATTATCTTAATGTAACTGAGAATGTGTGTATGAAACAAATAGGACATGGCACATACTTGAAGATTCCTCTGTTCATTTTTCATCCTTTTGTAGATTGAGGGGGTACCATGAGGCTTCCAAAGTTGAACTCTGCCACTTCTTGCTCAATTGATTAGAGTCAGGAGGTGAAAATACTTGGAGAGAGACCTAAGGCATGCCAGCACCTGCCTGTCTCTCTCCTTGTTTGCTGTACTGTATCTCTAAAGGCATCAGCTTGGGAGAGGATACTTAGTTTTTCAGTTGCATTGTCTCCTACTCACCCTTTTAGAATCTTAGGATAATTTTATAAATTTAACTAAAAGTGCTTGTTATTTTTCATACTAACCTATATTTTTCTCTCAAAGGAATACTTTCTGTCCTTAGACTAGCCAGTCGGCTAATTTAAAAACAAGAAAACACAGGGAGCAATGTGAGATGGAGTCTAATTACACTGCATAAAAGTGGCTGTTAAGGAAAGATGTGTGGTGTGATGGGGGCTTGTTTTTAGATTGAAGGATCAGGGAGGGTTTTCCTCAGGATTTGGCATTTAAGATGAGACCTAAAGGATGAGCAAGAAATAGGCAGACAGAGAGTAGGAGATAGAGGTGAGGGGGTAGAATGTATGGAGAATCTAGGGTAGGAAAGAACTGGGCATATATTGAAAGAACTGAAAGAGGCCAGTGTAGCCAAAGTGTGGTGAATGGCTTCCCTCTGCACTCATTAGAATTCAAAACATGTCATAATCGGAGAAACATGTTTAAAAGATTACTTTGACTATTCTGTAGAGAGTGTCTCGAAATGGAGATAAGAATTAAAGTGGGAGAGCAATTAGAATATTATGGTGAACCCAGCGAATTTCTCCTGGAGTCAGTAAGGAGGAGGAGATCATTAGTCTAGGATTAAGTCTACATAGCCTTGTAGTGCTCACTGCCTGTTTGTGTGGTATTGAGTCAAGTGCCTGAGATCACTGAAGAGTTGAGAGTCACGTGTTGATAATTTTTTTAGGCAAATAAGGCACTGAATCCTGAAGGCAGAGGCAGTTTGAAGGCTGTAGGCTTGTATTGCTGCTTTGTTAATACAGCCTCAGTAAGAACTCACAGAAGGGAGGATAAAAATCTTACTCTAAAATCTTCATTAATCCCCCAGTGAAAAGTCAGATGGCAAAGGTCAAAAGAGGTTAGTAACATAAGTGTGGCATTTCAGATTTAGTTGTGATTGTTTTGCAGTCCTACACACTGTCAGCCAGTACCTTATATGTCAGGCAGTACCTTATTTGACAAGTGGAGGTAACTATAGAAGTTCTATGACCTCTTCCTTTCTATTTAGTAAAGTAGAGGCAAAATCTTGACTGAAGCCCCAATAGCCTTATTCAGTCCTGATCGAGTACTTGTCACTAAATGAGTGGTTCTCAACTTAGACCCAACCTCCCCACTCTGTGAAAAATTATTTTAAAGATTATTTTAAAAAATTGTGATATAATTCACATACCGTGCCATTATCACCCCTCCCCCCCCGAAAAAAATTCCCATACCTATTCTCAGTCATTCCCCATTTTCTTCCCCTCCCTGCCCACTCCCAGATGGCCAGTCTGCTTTCTGTCTTGATAGATTGTCCTGTTGTGGACATTTCGTATAAGTGGATTATTATATGGTCTTTTGTGACTGGCTTCTTTCGCTTAGCATGGTGTTCTTGAGGTTCCTTCATGTTGTATCATGTATCTGTATTTAATTCCCTCTCCCTCCCCCTGGCTAAAGTTTATTCACTAACAATACTTCTCAGAGCCTGTAAAGTACATTTAAGTTTTATTTAAGACAATATCATGTACAGCTTTTTCCAGATACACATGACCATGCAAGATTGTTTATTCAAAGCATCTCATAGGATTAGAGTTTGAGAAAAGTTCATGGACTTCTGTCTAAGCTAGACAAGTAAAAGTCACATGTGAGGTATGGTAGACTTTTTGGTAATAGTTTTATTGATGTGTAATTCACCTACCATACAGTTCACCCATTCATAATTGTACAGCCATCACCACAACCAATTTTTTCTTAAGCTCTTTTAAAAAAAATTTATTTATTTATTTATTTATTTATTTATTTATTTATTTATTTATAGCTCTTTATTGGAATATAATTGCTTTACACTCTTGTACCAGCTTTTGAGGTACACCAGAGTGAATCAGCTGTATTTATACACATATCCCCATATCCCCTCCCTCCCACAGTTCCCTCCCACCCTCCCTGTCCTGGCCCTCTAAAACATCACCCATCATCGAGTCAATCTCCCCTTGTTATACAGCAACTTCCCACTAGCTATTTTACATCTGGTAGTGTATCTGTGTCTGTGCTATTCTCTCACTTCATCCCAGCTTCCCCTTCGCCGCCCCCCCACCGCCCACCCCAGCCCCATGTCCTCAAGTCCATTCTCTACATCTGCATCTCTACTCTTGCCCTGTCACTGGGTTCATCAGTGCCATTTCTTCAGATTCCATATATATGAGTTAACATAGGGTATTTGTTTTTCTCTTTCTGGCTTACTTCGCTGTGTATGATAGTCTCTAGGTCTATCCACCTTATTATACATAGTTCAGTTTTGTTCCTTTTTATGGCTGAGTAATATTCCGTTGTATATATGTGCCACATCTTCTTTATCCATTCATCTATTGATGGGCATTTAGGTTGCTTCCATGTCCTGGCTATTGTAAATAGTGCTGCAGTGAACATTATGGTACATGTTTCTTTTAGGATTATGGTTTTCTCTGGGTATATGCCCAGTAGTGGGATTACTGGGTCATATGGTAGTTCCATTTTTAGTTTTTTAAGGAACCTCCAAATTGTTTTCCATAGTGGCTGTACCAACTTACATTCCCACCAACAGTGCAGGAGCGTTCCCTTTTCTCCACATCCTCTCCAGCATTTATTGTTTCTAGATTTTTTGATGATGGCTATTCTGACCGGTGTGAGGTGATACCTCATTGTGGCTTTGACTTGCATTTCTCTGATGATGAGTGATGTTGAGCATCTTTTCATGTGTCTGTTAGCCATCTGAATGTCTTCTTTGGAGAAATGTCTGTTTAGGTCTTCCACCCATTTGTGGATTGGGTTATTTGCTTTTTTTGGTATTTAGCTGCATGAGCTGCTTATGTATTTTGGAGATTAATCCTTTGTCCGTTGCTTCACTGGCAAGTATTTTCTCCCATTCTGAGGGTTGTCTTCTTGTCTTGTTTATGGTTTCTTTTGCTGTGCAAAAGCTTTTAAGTTTCATGAGGTCCCATTTGTTTATTCCTGATTTTATTTCCCTGATTCTAGGAGGTGGGTCAAAAAGGATGTTGCTTTGATGTATGTCATAGAGTGTTCTGCCTATGTTTTCCTCTAGGAGTTTTATAGTGTCTGGCCTTACATGTAGGTCTTTAATCCATTTGGAGTTTATTTTTGTGTATGGTGTTAGGAAGTGTTCTAATTTCATTCTTTTACATGTAGCTGTCCAATTTTCCCAGCATCACTTATTGAAGAGGCTGTCTTTTTTCCATTGTATACAGTCAGTTGTAGAGTGTTTTTTATCATCCAGAAAGTAACCCTGTAGCTGTTACTGTCCTCTGCAGCCCTAGGCAACCATTCATCTCCTTTCTGTCTCTGTAGATGGCCTAGTAAGGACGTTTTATGTGAGATCCTACAATATGTAGTAGTGTGACTGGCTTATTTCACTTAGCATAATATTTTCAAGGTTCATCATGTTATAACATGTAGCAATGCTTGTTCCTTTTGTTGAATAATAGTCCATAGTGTAGATATACCATGTTTTATTCATTTGTTAATCATTTGCGGGACATTTGGTTTGTTTCTGTCTCTTAGCTATTCCGAATGGTGTGCCATGAATGAATGGCGTGCAGTGAACATTTGTGGACACATGCTTTCATTTCTCTTGGACATATACTTAGAGGTAGAACTGCTGGCTTATATGATAACCCTGTGTATAACCTTTTCAGGAACTGCCAGACCGTTTTCTAAAGCAGCTGAGTGTTTAGATTCACAGCCGCAGTGTGTAGGAGGGTTCCAGTTTCTCTACATCCTCATCAACATTTAAGTGTTTTTGACTGTAGCTGTCCTAATTGATGTGAAATGTTATCTCATTGCAGGTTTAATTTGCATTTCCTCAGTGGCTGTTGTTGAGCATCTTTTCATGCCTTTTGGCCATTGTATGTCTTTGGGGAAATGTTCCTTGGGCTGTTTTCACTCTTTTAAAATCTGGTTTCTCTTTTTTATTGACTTGTGAGAGTTCCTACCAGTAGAACCAGATAATATCTAAGTCCTTTGCATATGATTTGCAAATATGTTCTCCCATTCTGTGGATTGTCTTATTTCTTGATGGTGTACTTTGAAGCACAAAGGTTTTTAATTTTGATAAAGTCTAATTTATCTATTTTTTCTTTTTTGCTTGTATTTTTGGCAGTGATTTACGCCTATATTTTAAGTTTTACAGTTTTTGCTCTTAAATTAATTTTTATGATTCATTTTGAATTATTGTGTATGATTGAGGAAGGGATCCAGCTCTTTGTTTTTTTTGTTGCATGTGCACCTTCTCAAGTATTTTGTAAACTCCCCATTTCTAGCCTGTAGACAAGCGTGAATAATAAATGCTACCTGCACATTGTAACAGTAGGAAAGGATGGGCAGCTTCAAAGGAAATAATGTTAAATGTAATTTTCACAAAGTAGTTTGTATCACTGTGCTGAAAATGCTTAGCATATTCATTTGGGATAAATATATAGGATAGCAGTACTATTTTTAAAATAGTCTTTATTAATGGAAGTCAGTGAGAGCTGTATCTTTCATTTATCTCTGCTAGTTTATTTTTGGTCCCAAATCTCTTAACAAGGGAGTCTCCTTAATACCATATCTTTGTAATAGATACAAGTGCAGGTGTATCGTATGGCTTTATTGTTGGTGATGAGATTTTTCTAAGTGGTGAATATTTTGGTAAAAGTTAAAAACAAAGCCAAGTACAGTACAACTTGTGCAACAGTTATATTCCAAGAAAATTCAGCAGGTTACATGAAGCAGAATCTACTTCTAGGCTCAGCTAATTAGAAACTGATTTTTCAGATATGGAACAGTTTTTAGAGAAATGTCCTATGCACAGTATTCATCCCTGACCCTTCTCACTGTCAGTGGGTACCTTCATCTAGAGCAGTGCTGTCCAGCGAGCCATTCTTGCAATTTTAAATTTTCTTGAGGCCAACATCTGGAATTAATTTTAATAATATATACTCTTTAACCCAATGTATTATGTAATATAAAAGTATTAATGTGCTATTTTACATTCTTTTTGTACTAAGTCTTTGAATCCAGTATGTATTTTACGCATAACAGCAAATCTCAGTTTAGAGGAGCCACATCCCATGCACTCAGTAGCTGTATGTGGCTAGTGGCTATCATTTGGATTCTGCAGATCCAGAGGGAGTAACTCAACTACAGGCTGTCAGATGCCAGCCCGTTATTGACGCATCATCTTATCTGTTCCCCCCTCCCCAGGAGACAGCCTGGTTAGCTACAACTTTTGCTTTTCACCGCCAGATAGCTCATATGCACTTGGTAAATTGGAGAATGGCATAAACTGCAGTTGCATTGGTTCATACAAGAAAATTTTTTTTCTAGGCAGTGCAAATCAGAATAGCAGGAGTAAGGGCCTTCAAGCAGCTGTACCGGCAAGACCCCTAAAGAAAATCAGAGTCTGCTCCTCTCGCCTGGCATGACTCCCTCTCTGTGGCTAGTTGCGCTTCCTTCTCTGTCCATTCTGACTGCAGCCTCAGTGCTCAGAACTTCATTTCCATGTTCTCAACCCCAGCAATTTAATATCCCCGGAAGCAGTCTGCAGTCATGCTGAACTGCTTGCCTGATTCAAGTTTTTGTTAGTGCTCTGGTTATGATAAAGTTGCATAGTTTTGAGTGATTGGCTCCTACCCTATTTTTCCCATAAAATTTTTACTTTTAGTGTGCAATTTTGCAGAATTTAAGGTTTTTCAGGAACACATTTATTATGTTATGGCAGAAATACCCGTTACATATATACACGGCTTTCTTTGTGAAATCCCCTTGTTAAAATATTTGTGGTTTCTGGTTTGAAGTGATGAGAGGAGAACACTTGGAACAGAGCGCGGTCTGGATAGTGACCACCAAAACCATCTTGATGGGGGGAGTGCCTGTTACAAATGCACGTCTTAAGGTCCCATCTCATATAGTGTGAATCACAACCTCTGTGAAATTCAACTTTTTTTTAATAGAGGTCCAGTACTGAACCTTATTCAGTCATGCCTATTATCTGCTTGTATTAGTTTGAATAGCAGTTTGGGGTGGTGGATGTACTTGAAATCTTTCATTTATTATTATAGGTATACCTTAAATGTGCTTTCCAGTTTCTTGGAGAAGACATTAAGATTTAGAAATTAAGTTTGAGGATGTAATAGGGAATTCTAGTGGTTGCTTTTTTTTTTTTAAGTGTTTATTGATTGTGTTGGGTCTTCATTGCTGCGAGCGGGCTTTCTCTAGTTGTAGTGAGCAGGGGCTACTCTTCGATGGGGTTCATGGGCTTCTCTTGGAGAGCATGGGCTCTAGGTGTGCAGGCTTCAGTAGTTGTGGCTCGTGGGCTCAGTAGTTGTGGTGCACGGGCTTAGTTGCTCCGCGGCATGTGGAATCTTCCTGGACCAGGACTTGAACCCGTGTCCTCTGCATTGACAGGCAGATTCTTAACCACTGCGCCACCAAGGAAGTCCCCTGTCATGTTCTGAATAAGGACACAAGTGCCATAATATTTTGTCCCTGAATAGACTGGAAACTTTTTTCACCTTTAGAAAAGCTGGTTGCATTTCCCAGCCTTGTTTGTTTATATAGAATTGTATATACTTCCCACTTTCCATCTAATATCCAAGTTCCCATTTCTAAATGGGAGGGCAATCTAATTGCTTAATGCCCATTTCTTCCTGAGTCAGATGAGCTTTGCTACATTTTTTGGTCCATTTTCCATAGTACTCTCTTAGGGCTCCATCTTTCTCAGACTGTAGGTTATATCCTTCTCACCCTTAAAATCTAGCTTCTGAAGTTTAGAGGATGACAAGTAGGGATTATTCTGCCCTTTAAATAGTGAAGATTCTGTCAGGGAAGAGGTCAGCATCTTTCATTGTTACATTAACTATCTTAGATAAATATTGCCCAGTCCAAGAGTTGGCAGGCTTTTTTTCTTAAAGGTCTGGATAGTAAAAATTCTAGTCCACACAGTCATTACCACAATTGAAAGAGCAAAAGTAACTGTAGATAATTTGTAAGTGGCTGGCTGCAGGTGTGTTCTGATGAAACTTTATTAGTAAAAACACATACCCAGCAGGTCCGTGTGTGTCCTAGTGTGATACTGGTATTCAGTCATGTTGTCACATCTTTTCATATCTGCCTTTGGTTAAAGCACCGAGCAGGAGAACTTTGCTCACTCCTTAGGTTGATCAAGTTGCAAGCATAAACATAACCCCCTGCACCTTTTGCCCGCTCCTACAAAAGCAAGACCCCAAGTAATTCTCAGTAGTATCCCTTTCTTAGAAGTCTTGAATACTTGCTTCATCAGTCTTCACTTTAATTTCTTTAGGTTGGTTTAAATATGTATTATTTAAAACCAGTTTTATTCTGCTTAGCTACAAATTCTACTTTTCTTAAGGAAATAATTTATTTTCCTTTAAAGTAGCAAGCATTTTTCTTGGTAATGTAAAGAAAGTATAAAGGGCACCAGACTTATAAACAGCTTTTGCTTCCCTTACTTTGTTATGCGAAACAGCATCTATGAGATGATCTCTCACCAGCATATGCGTGTGTGCGCGCACACACACACATCTGGATTTAGCATTGAAAATCTGAGCTCAAGTTTTATGCATGTCTCTGCTCTTCTTTGGATATGTTACCATCCACAAATCACTTACTCTTTCTCAGCTTTAGACTCTGCATTATACTACTACTACTAAAAAACCAAAACCCTTCTGTTCTTAATCCTGAAACATACAAATCCGTCATGGGGTAAGATATAAAAATTTATTCAAAGAAACACTGTTTTGTAGCACTTTATCGGTATGGCTGTGGGAAATCATAACCATAATCATTTCTCTGACCTTATTTTTCTGCTTGCATGTTACTTCAGTTTGGAAAAAACTACATGGAGACATGAAAAGCCTCCATGAGATACCGTGCTCCCCCCCCACCCCCAATACTTTGGAAGATAGTATAAACTGTAGCTTTGTTCAACATATTATAGTCATGTTGTTCAGAGGCAAATTTGCCCTGCCTTCAGTTTCTTAAGTGCATCCTTCTGGCCCTAATCTAAGAATCTATAGCCTGTTTTATCATGCTTCCTATAAAACCTCTTTTACTTACTTTGGATTCTATTTAAGAATGTCAGTTTATTCTTAGTCTTTCAGTAAAATATCTGTGTTTTAATCTTGCTCCTCACTTTCTTCGGAGGGGGGCGGGGACACCTTGTGGCTTGTGGGATCGTAGTTCCCCGACCAGGGATAGAACCTGCACCCTCAGCAGTGAACGTGCAGAGTCCTAACCACTGGACTTCCAGGGAATTATTCCTCACTTCTTTTTTTAAGTTAGAGTTGTTAGTTTTGCTAAGTGTTCTAGATAAATCTATGAAATAAATTTCATAGAATGTGGAATCTGATCCCTATTCAAAAAGCTCCTGTTTCTGAAAACGACTTTCCTCTTAACAGCTGATTGAGTTTTTCTCTTGATTCTTAAGTCTTAGGCTAGTGTGCCTTGATGCTTACGGATTTTAATTATTATGCTATGCCCTGTGAAAACACTCATAGTAGACCTAAAAACTGTCTGATAACATCAGTCAGACTGGTGGAAGCCATGTCATTTCTTCAGAGGTTAAGAGCTTAATTAATTGGGTGCTTGTCAGGTTCTGAATTTTTGTTGATACGAAGTATAACACTAAAGTGAATTTCTGTATCTCAACCTCATGGCAGATCAGTAAGTCTCTTTCTAGTATATCTTAGGCTTATAGAGCACTCTCCCTATCATGTCTTTTAACAGATCTTTAGTGTGGCACATTTATTTCATAGACTTGTGTCTTGCTCAAGAAAGCATGCAAGCAAATGTCACGGCATCTGACCCGGGCTTGTTAATGAACTACTCTGAGGATCATTTCAGTCAGTGAGATTGGCCTCTTCTTCATTATTGCCAACGTACTTAAGGAAATTTCCATGGAAATTTCAACTCGTAGTGTACAAATATGGTGTTCTAGTAGTCCCTGTTACTAGTTCTTATTTGCATGCTGCTGTGAAGCTGATTTTTAAAAACAATTTTATGAGTTACTTCTGAAAAAGTGCAAATTTTGGCATAGAGCTAAGATTTTCTTTAAAAAGTCTTAATTTGAAGCATTAAATTTTCTTTGTGACTGAATGTGTTGGGGTCCTCAGACCACCCCCCAGGTTTGGTGATTCCCTTAAGAGGAGTCACAGGACCCAATATATAGTTATTACCGTGGCTATGACTTATTAACTGTGAAAGAATGCAAACTGTAGTCGGCAAAGGGAAAAGGCATATGGGGCAAAACCTGGAAGACAGCAGGTACAAGCATCTAAGAATCTTGCCCCAGTAGTGTCACACAGCACATGCTTCATTCCTCCAGCAAGAATTGTGACAACACTGGTGAACTGTTGTCTGCGGGGAATCTTATTAGAGATTTAGTGCCCAAGGTTTTTATTGGATTTGGATTCTTACATAGGCATCTCTGCCTAGTTTGTACCAAAGGTCTGGATTTCCTAGTAGGAAAGCGGGTGTTCAGCATAAAACATGTTGCCCTCATGACAGCTTAGGCACAGTGAGCCCCACTCATCAGTTATTGTTGTGGGAACCCTCCTGAACAGTCACTGTGCTAGGCAAGGAGCAACTGTGCAAGCAGGCTTTTCTGAGGATAGCAGTCTCAGGCTGCCATGTTAGCTTTCCTGTACATGGTGCTTATTCTTGACTGATTTCTTCTTTCAATTGTGTTCATCCTTAGAATGTTTATCGAGGAATTTATTGATCACTGTATTAAAAAAAATTTAGGGTGTTTTACATAAATACATGCCATCCAGCAAGATGAAAACTAAGTAGATGAAGAAACCATCAGGCATCTCAAACAGTCTTGGGAAATTTCCTTCCTTGTACCATCTACATTTTGCTGGGTACTTAAACCCTTTTTGTCTTTTGTCATATCAGTAGCTTTTTTGGGTCTCTGAATCTGCTTCTGGCATCCCCAATAAGCTGGCTCCTATCCAAGGTTAAATCTTGGTTGTTGCCTTTTCTTTTACCATGCTGTTACTTCATTCTGAGCTCTTAGTGCTTGTTTATTATATTATATTCGAGTCCCCTACCTTTCACCTTTTTAAAGGAGGAGACTTCTTGATCCACTTCTAAACTCCTTTTCCTCTTCACTTCTTTTTTTAAGTTGTTACACTTGTTAGTTTTGCTGAGTGTTCTAGATAAATCTGTTTCATAGAATGTGGAATCTAGTCCCTACTCAAAAAGCTCCTGTTTCTGAAAGTTGGAGTCAGTGCTCTCAAACCCTGCTCCTGCTGCTGCTTTATCAACTAAATCTATTGAATATTCTAAATCTTTTATTGTCCTTTCAGTCTTCACAGCATCTTCACCAGGAGTAGATTCCCTCTCAGGAAACCACCTTCTATGCTCCTCTATAAGAAGCAACATCCATTCAAGTTTTATTACAAGATCGCAGCAATTCAGCCCCATCTTCAGCTCCAGTTCTAGTTCTCTTGCCCTTTCCACCACATCTGCAGTTCCTTCCTCCATCAGTGTCTTGAACCTCTCCAAGTCATCCCTGAGGACTGGAATCAGCTTCTTCCAAACTCCTGTTAATGTAGATATTTTGACCTCTTAACATAAATCTTGAATGTTCTTAATGGCATCTGGATGGTGAATCCTTTCCAGAGGGTTTTCGATTCACTTTACCTAGATCAGTCAGAAGACTCACTGTCTATGGCAGCTATAGCCTTATGAAATGTATTTCTAAAAAAGAACTGGAAATTGAAATGACTCCTTCATCCGTGGGTTGCAGGATAGGTGCCTTGTTAACAGGCATGGAAACAACACGCATCCTGTCCATCTCCCCTGGAGTTCTTGGGTGGCTAGATGCGTTGTCAGTGAGTTGTACTATTTTGAAAGGAATCTTTTTTTCTTAGCAGGGGGTCTCAACAGTGGGCTGGAAATACTCCGTAAACCATGTTGTAAACAGATGTGCTGTCATCCAGGCTCTGTTTTTCCATTTACAGAGCACAGGCAGAGTCAATTCACCGTTGTTCTTAAAGGTCCTGGGATTTTCAGGTGGTGAATGAGCTTGAGCTCCACCTTCAAGGCACCCACAGCCTTCGCCCTTGAGAGAGACAGCCTGTCCTTTGACGCTTTGACGCCAGGCATGGACTTCTCTCTGGCCTTGGAAGTCCTGCATGGCATCTTCTTCCAGTGGGAGGCTATTGCGTCGACACGGAAAACCTATTGTTTGGTGCAGGTGCCTTCATGCGTGATGTGAGCTGGGTCTCATGGGTGACCTGCGGCAGCTTCTGCAGCAGCAGCTGTGGCTTCACCGGGCACTTTGTTGTCACGGAGACGGCTTCTTTCCTTCCACCTCATGAGCCCCCATCTGCTGGCTTCAGAATTCTCTCTGCAGCTTCCTCACCTTTCAGCCTTTGCAGGACTGCAGAGTGTTTGGGCCTCGCACTGGACGAGGCTTTGGCTTAGGGGAATGTTGTGCCTGGTTTCATCTTCTATCCAGGTCACTCAAACTTTCTCCACATCAGCAGTGAGGCTGTTGTGTTTCCTCTGGTGTGTTCACGGGAGCAGGACTTTTTATTTTCCTTCAAGAACTTTTCCCTTGCATTCACAGCTCGGCTCGCTATTTGGTGCCAGAGGTCTAGCTTGCTTCTTGTCTTGGCTTTTGACCTGCCTTCCTCAGTAAGCCTGACCTTGTCCAGCTTTTCATTTAAAGTGAGAGACACATGACTCTTCCTGTCACGTGAGCACTGCGAGGCCATTATAAGGTTATTAACTGGCCTAATTTCAGTATTGTTGGGTCTCAGGGAAGAGGACGGTCCGAGGAGAGGGGGAGATGGGATGGGGGGAGTCAAAACGCGCAGCATTTATTTATCGGTTAGGTTTGCCGTCCGGTGTGGGGGTGGTTTGTGGTGCCTCACCGCGGGTCTCTGTAACACGTAGTCACAGTGAGCAAGTTTGCAATATTGCGAGAATTAACAAAATGTGACACTGAGATGCTAAGTGAAAAATTGGCGCCAATGTTGGAAAGGTTGCTACAAACCGTCCATTTGTTTAAAAAACAACAACAAATCTCAGTGTCTGTGAAGTGCAATAAAGCAAAGCCCTATGAAACAGAGGTAGGCCTGTAGTTGTTCCTGTTGATTGAAATGGTTAATTCTTACTCATTTCTTCTCATAGCAGCTCTGGTGCTGACTAATTAGTTTGCAGCACCACTGGACCATCTATATTGCTCTTCCCACTTCCAGTTTTTGTTCATTATCCTTTAGCCTCCATTCCACTTGCCAGCTCATTTTTTTGGGAGTTGAATTATGTTACCTTGATACTGAAAAATAAATACATGGAATGAAATTGAAATACTAACAAATAGACTTTTGTAGTGGACCTTTTTGTATCATTAATCAAGTCTGGATTTTTATATCTTGGCTTTTCTTAAGACAATAAAAAATGTCATCCCCGATGGTCTCTGAGATGTGTAGATTATTCATAAAACTCATGAGTTACTTTTAAGCAGTTTTTAGGAAGAATTGGTCCTGCTCTGAGGAGATAAATGTCGTCATCATCATCTTGAAAGCAGGCACTGAAACTTAACTTTTTGAAAACTTGATACTGTTTTAGTTGAAATTTGGCAAAACTTATAAGAGCAAGTGTGGAAACTGTTTAAGAAGTTGAAAAATAATTGCGAAAACATATTGGATAATTGTGACTTTTAGTTCTCTAACAGTTGAAAATTTTTTCTTTTTTCTGTATGTACATTGTGTCTTTAATAGAACTTTTATTTTTAAAAAACCTGCAGGCTGCTAGGAGTGGTAAAAATAAGCTTTTGCAGTGATGAGTTAGCGATATACAATGGTCTGAAGTATGGTAGAAACTAGTGTAAACATCAAATATGACTTATTTATAATTCACTTTGCTTTTTATTTTTTTAAGGGACCAGTTACTCTCCCCAAGAAAATTCACACAACCATAGTGCTCTTCATAGTTCAAATTCACATTCTTCTAATCCAAGCAATAATCCAAGCAAAACTTCAGATGCAGTAAGTATATAAACATGCCCAATTTTGCTTTTTGGGGGGAATATATGGATCTTAGTGCACTTGAACTACTGAGCTAGCCTTACTAGAACTGAGCATAGTCAGAGTATGCCGTCTTCGTATTGTTCCGTCAGCATTCCTCGGTGGAGCAGAATTCACCATTGGGATATCTGAGATACAAAGAACTTCAGGTTATGAAACTTGTGGCTTAACTTGAGCTTCCTGTTTTCATAATCTATAAACTTCTATTAAAAAGTCTATAAATTTGTTGAATATCTGCTGTGTATTATATACAATACAAGACACTAGTGATATAGAGGTCCCTGTCCTGAAAGGCATGAAACCCAGTGAGAAATTGTAGATATTTCTAAAAGTGAAGTAATTGTTAATGAAGTAACTATTACTCAGGTTGAACTTTTTAAAGTCAAGATTCAAACGAAAGTTCTAACGCATTCATTCAAAAATAAGGTTTCAATTTCCCAGGCATGTGCTAGGTTGTTGATGTATAGAACTAAGAAAATGTAGCGCACCGTAAAGGAACTCTTGGACCTATGGTGGAGACTGAAAAGTAAACCATTAAAACAATGCATATTAATATTGCTGGGGGAGCCCCCAAGAGGGGACTGTGGCCTGGATGAGGAAGGTGTGCTGGCTGGCTGCCTCACTGTAAGCAGCATGAGAAGAGGGCTGGGATTTGTGTAGCATGGAAAGGAACAGTACCTACAAAGACATGGAAGTGTGAAATAGCACTGCGCGTTTGGAGAATGTGGGTTTTGATGGTGTGGAAGAATGGCAGGAGCTCAGGTTACAGAGAGAAGTGGGGCCAGATCACACAGTGTTCTCTACCTTGCCAGGGAATATGAACTGTATATAAAGGCAGTGGAGAGCTTACTAAAGGATATAGTCAGTGAAGTTCCATATTTGCAATTTAAAAAACATCAGATAGCAGTGTGGAAAATACATTATAAGAAGCAAGAACAATTAGAAGGCTATACAAGTGTAGGTTGAATGTCGCAGGCATTGCCTTGGTTATTCAGGTGATCATCACACCTTAATCGATATTGAAAACCCTTGGGATTTATTTTTTGTCTCTTGTTGAATCACCGTGGATAGTACATTTGCACAGAAAATTGAAATGTCAATGATTTTCATAAAAATTTTAGAATAGTTTTAAACATTAGTCAGGGTCCGATTTAGGAAAACAGAAATTATACTGGTTATTTTAGCATACAGAATTTCAAATACAGGAAACAAAAAGGAACACATATAGTGATTACCTCTAAGGCTGGGAACAAAAGGAAGAGGCTGGGGTTATCAGAACCTAATTGCTCAGAGGAGGAGCCCAGCACAGTTGGTCATAATACCTCTGAGAGAGATGATGAAGCCGGCTCTGATTCTGGGTTGAGAGCTGGAAACGGGAACCTGCTGTGGCTGTAAGGCTTCTTTCTCCTGCCTTTCCATCCTCCTCTAATGTCTGATATTGGCAGAATCTGACAGGAAGCCAGCTGGCTAAATAGAAAGTAATTTGCATTGTCCCAGCCTTAGCATCACAGAATGTAGAAGGGGGTGGTATTGAGACTGAGACAACAGCTTGATAAACCTTCACAGGTGTTATCATCACACTGCTTGTGCTGAATCATTTTCACTAAGACATATACTCAGGATTTTACAATGAGTATCTCTATTTTTGTGAAAAATGGCCCCATTAATTTAACAGGCTAGCACTAACCTGATGTTCCCTTTATCACTGACGGTTTAGATTTGGTATTTGTTAGCTGTTAGGACAGAGGTGGGCCATGTGGACGTTGTTTTGGTGAAAAAAAAATTCCTCACTCAGGGAAAACCATTTCTGATTATTTTGATTTTCAAGAAATGGATCGACATACTGAAATCAGAAGAATAAATAGTGGGCATCAGATAAGCTTGAAAGATCCAAATTCTAGTGTCGGGATTTCACTATGTGAGTGGTAACTAAAGACAGATTAAGTGTCATCTGTTTTCAGAATCAAGGCTCCCCTTTCTTTAGATTTCAACTCTAGGTATATAATTAACCTTCAAG
Source organism: Hippopotamus amphibius kiboko (assembly GCF_030028045.1). Classification (NCBI taxonomy): domain Eukaryota; kingdom Metazoa; phylum Chordata; class Mammalia; order Artiodactyla; family Hippopotamidae; genus Hippopotamus; species Hippopotamus amphibius. Next base: position 135,258,058 of record NC_080189.1, on the reverse strand, counting down.
TAGTGGCCTTTTTCATCATAATGTGTCCATCAGGCATGACATTTTTACAAACTATAAATTTAATGTTACCTGAGAAGCTGGCTTTTGAATATTTCTGAAGGTTACTTATAAACTGATTTTGTCTTAAAATCACTTCTAATGCAAGTTTTTTGAGTAGTAAAGTGAAATGTAAAATCACCTTCCGTTACAATTTTCGTAATGAAGGAAGAGATGGACAGATGAATATTAGGTAACCGTGGTCAGCACGTTGTTTTAACCCAGTGTAAAATATGCAGTAGTTTGTGGGGTTTTTTTTTTTTTTTTTTAAGTGGGTTTTTATTTTTTCTTTGTGCTTTTGAAGTTTGAAATCTGTCTTTGAAAATCAGTAGCAGTTTTACCTGGAGTTACGAGCACAGACATATGGTTGTATGGATGATTTATATTGATCAGGTTAACTGTTGAAAGTCGAGTTGAAATGACCTTATTTGTTTAGGATTAAGATAGTCAGGTGTGTGGATAGTTGTCTGCTAGGTTCTATGAGGAACATTTATTGTGGTGGTTAACACTGAGCCTGGCTGGCTCATGGTAAATACCTAGGCCTTGTCGAATTTAAATATTTGCCTTGTTGAATGCCGCCTCCTTCCTAACCTAATTCATGATAGGATTTACAGACATCATGTAGGTTACTTTAGAGTATATTATGCCTATTCCTGATCTTTTTTTCAAAGTGACCTCTTTATTCAGAGAATCTATTTAGAAAGCAAAATTCTATTTCCATTTAGAAACATAAGTGGAATCTTCCCTTCTAAGTATTGTTTACCAATTTTGTTTTGCTGGAGGTGCTTTAAATTCAATCCTATGTTACTTTGCATTTATACTCCAACTCCCCTTGTTATCAGTTAACAATCTTCTGGAGGTTTCAAGTTTGAGGCTCTTCAGATCTGTTCTCTGTAACCACTCTTGCCTGAAGATACTGTACTTAATCATAGAACTCTTAGGACTCCATGAAATACTTTGTTACAGTGAATGCCATCTTTGATGTTATTTAATGAACTATTCTTTATTAACCATGCACAATTAAATTCCGAGATTCACTTCGTTTTTCCGTAGTTTAACTTTGAGAAGTGGTGGAACTCTGTATTTTGGAGAGTTAAGTAGGGAGATGCTTTTTTATTTAAGAAGAGAAAAGCTGTTCATATAAGAGTTATAAAAGACATTTTGAATTGAAAGAATAGATAGGTGCTTCAGTAACTATTTAGTACTAATCTTGTAGAGCAGCCATTTTCATACCCTGTAGTCTCCAGACCTGTACATTCATGAAAATTGAGAGCTTTCGTTTATGTGGACTCTGTCGTAAGTAACTGTATTAAAAATAACAACTGGTAAATTTGAAAGGTAATTTAAAAAATTGTAAAGCTATTACATGTCAACACATGTAATATATTTTTATGAAAAATAACTTTCTGAAACAAAAAAATAGACATTGGACATCTCTTTAATGCCTGAGTAGGGAGAAGATACCTAGAATTTCATAGCTATATTCAGTATCTACATTCACTCTTCTGTGATATCAGATCTCCTATGCAGCCTCTGAGAAAAATCCACTGTGTTCTTGTGATAGAATGAGGAAGAAAAAGACAGTATTGTCTTAGTATTATTATGAAGATAGTTTTGGTTTTGTGAATGATCTCGGTGTCCCTCAAGGGTTTCTGGGCAGCACTTGTAAAACTATTGCCTTAGAGCTTATGTTGGCAGCCACACCAAGCCTAATTTAGAAAACTTGAAATGTTTGCAAGGCTTTTGTTTAATTTTACATACTTTTTTTTTAAATCAAGAAACTTGAGAATCTAATGTATAATATGGTGAACTATAATTGATGACAGTGTATTGTATAATTAAAATTTGGTAAGAAAGTAGAACCTAAATGTTCTCACCAAAAAGTCAAGTCTGTGAGTGAGGTGACGGAGACAGATGAGTTAATTAACTAGGTGAGCGAATCGTTTCACAGTGTATATGGGTATCATCATTACTTTGTGTGTTTTAAATATCCTACAGTTTTATTTGTCAGTTATGCTTCAGTAAAGCTGATAAAAATACAATGGGAAAAAATTTAACACCTGCTGTTGCATATCAGCATTTTAAAAATTACCCTGTTACTTAAAGGTTTTTTTCCTTAACCTTTTGTTTTGAGGATAGAAGTAGGGTGGAGAAGATGAACTTGAGTTACTAGCATGTGATTGTAATGCTGTACCCTGGAGCACATTTTGTTAAGTAAGACATTAACTTGTACTAATCTAGGATTCGATAGACCCATGCTCTTCAAGGTTCTGGTCTGTGAACTTTAACTGTCCTGGGGGTTGTGCCAGAATGGAAATTAACTGTTATTAAATACACTGTTTAGTTGAGCTGTGGTATGTGTTGTTTTTTAAAGCAAGACCTTTGGCTTGGGAAGCAGTGTGTTAATAAATATTCTGATGCAAGCTCCTTGTTTCCTCCAGGACAGGTCACAGTTCGCACAACCATCACTTTGAAGAGCACTGGTTTAGAACCCTCTGCTCTGCTCTGATGTCTTCTCTCTACTTGCCTCAAATCTCCTCCTGTCTCTTCAGAGCAAACTAGTAATCCCATGTAACTACCTGCTCAGCAAACCAAATCTTCCAGATACATCCGTGGAGGGGCTCAGTTGGCATGATAATTTAGGTCTAGGGGTGGTAAGGTGGTGGAAAAGACCTTTTGAATTTGGCCCTCTGTGATTAGGGGGCTTGAGAATTAACTCTCCGCTGATCTTTAAAGGTTTGGAAGCACAGGGCTGATTTCCAGCAGCTTCGTGATTTTGAGACACCAGTGTAAGAGCAGTCTGCAGTGTTTCTTCAGCTATCTTGAAAATTATTATTACATTTCCAAAATTGGTGTTGATTTAGTGGAAATAATAGATATCTGGAAACCTGAATTTTGATGCTTTCTTGTACCAGTAATTACTTTTCTGACCTGTGGACAATTTGTAAGTTCTCTCAGCTTGTTCCTACGTGGTAAATTAAAGCTGAGTAGGTAGTGCATAAGAGTTCCTTTCCCTAAGCTTTAAAATTGTGTCCCTCTGCACTGTGGTTAACCCAGAAGAAGGATGGGCTGAAAAAGTTACAAGCCTATTTCATCTTAATCTCAAAGCTCCTTTGAAAACAGTGAAATCCATGTAGAAGTCTACTTGGGGTTCTACCAGATTTCCTGGAGCCAGTGCAGGCACTTAAAGATTACATTTGCTGAGATTAGTTCCTTGAGAACTGAGCCTTTCAGATATTTCTAACTTCATTATAATTTTATTATACAGTGCCTATGAAATTACTAGCAAGAGACTGTATCTTAGAACTTTCGGAAGACAGACCAGTTTTAATTATGGGAAAATGAGCGACACTGCTGATCCTGTATATTTTGTGAGACAAGGTTTAGTTAGTACTTGACCATCTCGTGGGTTTTGAAGTTGAAACAAATTTGTAGCTTTCAATTAGCTTTGTGTTTACATTCAAGTTTTTTGTGTGTGCTTTTTTTCCTACCAAGTAGCAGTGAATACAGGCAGGTGGTTCTCTGTCACACTGCATGTGGTGGCTACTGTGCCTCAAAGGGTGTAGGCACAGTAGCCATCACATGCAGTGTGATGCTCTCATGCCATCAAGTCAGTCACTTGAGAGTGGCTTCTCCATGTGACTAGATTTCAGCAGCTAAAACTTTTGTAATGCTTTTCTAAGGTAAATATGATGTTAATTTCATGTCTTCCTCCTGTGCCTAATAAACCTACGAATCTATTTAATTTGATATCTTATAGAGTTTTCCATTGTTACCCTTGAAGGTTTTCATAGGCTAAGGTCTCCTAAGATGTATATGCAGATAATTACATCTTAGACATCTTAAATCAGGGCACCTTTATCTCAAGTCTTTTTCCATATGTATGCTTTGAAAACCATTGACATTCTTAATATTTCATATCAAGTGATTAAATTGTATTAACATTTTCTAATTTTGTAAAATGTGTTTTTAAGCCTTATGATTCTGCAGATGACTGGTCTGAGCATATTAGCTCTTCTGGGAAAAAATACTACTACAATTGTCGAACAGAGGTTTCACAGTGGGAAAAACCAAAAGAGTGGCTTGAAAGGTATTTGCTCTTTATCTAATTGAACAGTATTTCTCATTCTTGATTCTGCAGGCTAACATCTTAGGATGCTAAACATTCTAAGTTTAGGTTTCTTAGTGTGGTGCTCATCACTCCTCTTACTTGCAGTGGTTGGCCCATTGTCTGTGTTTTCCATAAATTCTCTTTACCTCAAAAAACAAAACCAAAAAACTAGGACAGGTGAGCAACTGTCCACAGGAACCTTGTGAAAAGTCAGTATATTTATTTAATTTAAACATTTATATTAATCTATATTTATACAATCTTCCCTGTAATTTGTATTAGAACTCTTTATCAGTCTTACAGGACAACATTTCCTTCATATGTGTAAAGTTATTCTTGCAGAGTTTTGGTTGTAAGGTTAATGGCGTATAAATAATTGATGTATAAAGTTGCCGTCAGCGAGAACTGCTGTCATTTGCTACTCCCACGTCCCATGCCAGCTAAGTGACGTTACTGCCTTCTCTTATGTTCCCTGTGCCATTTTGTTGAGCATTTGACCAGAAGTGTTAAGTGTAGATTCATTGTATCTGTTGTAATTTTTATGGGTTTATCTTTTATTTTTAGAGAACAGAGACAAAAAGAAGCAAACAAGGTGGCAGTTAATAGCTTCCCCAAAGATAGGGATTACAGAAGAGAGGTGATGCAAGCAACAGCTGCTAGTGGGTTTGCCAGTGGAAGTAAGTATTAATTTTTTCTTTGAACCGGTATAATGTTTAAGTCCTCTCATTCATTTATCTTACAGATTTATGTGTATAGCCATTTGTATATGTAAACTAAAGTAAATAGAAACATAAAAGGTTTGTTTTATGTTGGACCTGTCCTCGTAACCTACATCATTTTGTTTCTTGAAAAGGGAAAGCGTGCAGAGTAGAATAGTATACATGTGTATTCATCACTACTCATAATGGCTGTAATGCCATTGAGTTGGTTAAAAAGTAAAATTTCATGTTACGGATTGACTTTTTAAAACAGGAGCCCCTACCCCCATTTAAACTGGATGTTGCAAAACTCCCTGGGTTCCAATCTAATAATTGAATCATAGCATGTGAAGTGCCTATCTTTGTTTTGTTTGTTATCAGTGAGAAACTTGTTCATCCTTATATTTGGAAATGGGTTTTACCACGGTCATAGATCTGTATGCTGTCTCCATAATGCCACATAGAATTCTTAGGCTCTTCATCAAATTTTCAAGTTTTGAGAATTTTAAGATGTGATTTGGGAATTCTTAAGATTTAAAGTGTTTGAATTCTCCTTCTGTAACTCAAAACAAAAAGTAGGGATACATTTGGTCCCAGTAGGGGATATTGAATTTTTGATGGGAAAAATTGTTTAAGATGAAACAGATAATACAGTTCTGTAGGACTGAATGTTTGAGATATGTTCCCTGGAACATTTAACTTTTTATTATAACAGTGAAATTGTACTTCTTAGAAAATAAAAATGGTTTAAAGTACTGAAATTAGGAAATTAAGAAATATTATATTTGAGATGGAAGACGAGTTGTAGTCCCAATTTCATTTAATATCTTAAGTAACTGACTTTTGGCAAATAACTGAAAATGAGAGGTTTTCCCTTCCAGGTTAAAAAAATATAGTGCCCAGCTTGTGGTCCTCCTGAAGAAATTGTGGGTATCCAGGAAGAGTGGCTAGATGGGTGTAAACATAGCACTTTTTAGTTGTTGGGCCAGGCCTCTCCACGTAGTGGCTGCTGGTTCCCAGAGAGGAAAAGCAGAGCCTGGTATGTTTATTCTTTCCAAAATAATCTAGTCCCTTGTCATCTCTTGGGGTAATTAGAGATCTGATAGAAGTGTTGATGGAAGTAAAAATACTGTTTTTGTCTGCTAAAAAAAATATCTTTAAGGAAATAAAATCAAGAGTTGTGATTTTAAATTGCGTGTGCATCTTTTTCTTTCAAAAGTGAAATCAGTTTTTTCTTTATAATTTCAGAAGTTAGGTGTGTTTGTTATTAAAAGTAGAAAGAGGGAAAGTATTTTAATCTCATGACTTGGGAACACTTGGGGACATATACTTTTTTCTAGCTGCATGTAAAAGTATATGGAAAACTACATACGTATGTATTTTACACGAAAAATCAAATTATATGTTACTGTTCTTAACCTTTTCTTTTGTTCAGTAATATTTCGAGGATATGGGACTTCCCTGGCGATCCAGTAGTTAAGACTTCATGCTTCCACTGCAGGGGGTGTGGGTTCGATCCCTGGTCAGAAGCTAAAATGCTGCATGCAATGGCATTGTGTTCTTGTCATTTTATAAATCAGCATGTGTTATATTGACTACATGGTGGTCCCGTTTTTGGATGTGCCCTCATCTATAAATAATCCTCTATCTGTGGATACTGGCATGGTTTTTAGCTTTTTCCTGAAGTGAACAATGCTATTCCTATTTTTGCCCACTTCCTTAGCCAAATTCCTAAGAAGTGCAAATGAGGAGCCCATGGTCCTGTGTTTGTGTTGAAGTATCGTCACATATCACACTTTCTTGAGTTTTAAGTAATGTTTGAGAAAGGGTTTTAGCTATATTGCTGCTACTTTTTTTTAAATTGGTCAGCTGACTATACCTGGTGTGATAGTAAAAGTCATTAAGCCATTGAAGTGCTTAACTTTGCTTATTCAAAAAGTGCGGGCAGAGTTTTCCATATGTCCTGTACATTGGTGTTCATGTAGGGTAGGGCTTACAGCTGTGCTGTTCCTAACAGCCAACTAAAGAGGTGTGTGTGTATGTGTGTGTTGGGGGGTACAGGGAGGATTGGGAACATTTTATATGTAAAGAGATAAAGGTAGAAGAAAAGATTCAGCATTTTTGTGTTTGGGGTGTTTTGGCAATGTAGCAAACAATATTATCCACAATTTGACATTGAAATTGTATGGATAAAATTGTAAATTTGATATTATTGCTACTGTAATTGTGCTGACAGAGTTGTATTGTTGATTATTATTACCTTTAATCTGTGCCTCATAGAGTGATTGCTCTATGGTTAGAGAAACTTTAACTTGGGATTCCTCAACAGTGACACTAATGATATTTTGGGTCAGGTGATTCTTGTGGAGTCTGTCCTGTGTTGTAAGATGTACAGCATCATACCTGGCCTCTACATACCAGATCCCAGTAGCACACCTCTCCTCGCTCCAGGCATGACAACCAGAAATGTCTCCAGACTTTTGCTAAATGTTCTTGTTGTGGGAGATGTGCAGATCGAGTCACTGTTTAACTGTGTTTTGTCATGAGTCGTAATAGAAAGCTGTTGGGGCCATAGCATCCTCATTTGCTGTGATGCTGCTGCCATATTTCTTTTTTCCCCAAAGTATACACATGTTAGAATTATCTTTAATTTTTGTCTGAATACATTTATTTGATACATCTTGGCTATAGTCAATACAGAACAGAAAGGGCATTTCCTTCGCGAGGAAATAAAAGTTATAGATAATGAAGTGACAGAGTTGGTGGGAATTGGACGTGGTATTGTTGCTGTTATATCTGTCTATGAAAGCTTCTGTTGTGATAGTATTCTTTTCAGGAAGAAACTCTAGACTAAAAAACTTAAAAAGTTTTATGTGCACGCACGTTGATAGTTTACTGATAAGTTAATATCATGCAACAGATGTTTGTAATCTGCTGTGATAGCTCAGTCTGTTCATTTCTCTGATAAGATAAATGCATAGTTTGTAAAACTGAATTTCATTAAGTCTTCGATTCAAAAGACATTATTTTGATATGACTGAAGTTTTTTGGCAGTACCCAGTACCTTTTGTTTGTCTGTAACATGTAGAAGTTGTGTTGGCAACTTGAAAACTGACTGGTAGTTTAAGCATGCTTCCTTCTTTGTGCTCTCATGGTCTCTAGACTTGGAGGAACCATGAATTGGAAAAAATGACACAGTAGTCAACAGGGAGGGCATCCTTTGGTAATATCATTACGTATCACGTGCTTCAATCTTAAGGTGTTTTTCTGCTTGGAAGTTGCTTTAATCCTTTAGTTACTGATGAGACTGTTGTAAGTTAGGCTTGATAAATATAATTTTGTTACTGTGGTTGTTGAAATTTTCCTTCTTTTGTACTCTGTTTTTTGTGGAAGCAAAAGTACTTTTGAATTTAAAATATTTTCGTGGCTTTCAATTGGAAGAGGATCTGTTTTTAACATAACTGACACTACCAAGTATATTTTTTTGACTTTGCTGCAGATGTAGGGCTTCTGTTTTCAGATAGCATTATCTGTAACTTGATTTTATAACTAACTCTGGTATTTGTTAGCATTATTAAAAATATGCATTGATTTACTTATTGAATGCAGAGTTCTTTATAAATTCAGCCATCCCTAAATGAGGTTATTTAAGCCCTAGTACCAACTCCTTTAGAGCCCACTAATTAGCTACTTCAGTATTCAGAAAAATACTGTAACAACAAAGTAATATTCATTTGTAGTTGAACCACTATGGATAATTCAGTCAGTTATTAGAATCAAGATCCATATTTTAAAAGAATGGGCCGTTTACTTTTTCTATTTAAAAAAATCTTTTTTGAGTAAAATGTTTAAACTCCATATACTGATCTTTTAAAAAAATGTTTCGTTTGATCTATGGTATGGTTCTAAAGAATCCCCGAAAACTAGTAGCCCACTTGAAATCTGAGTATAGATGAATATTTACAGTTGAGCTGAAATTCCTCTTCCAGTATTTGCATATTTATATGCTAGTGGTAAAACTGCAGACACTAACTGGGCTTGCAGTTTTATAAAAAGATGTAAGTTACAAGTATGTTGCTAAAGTAGCTGATGTTAAAGACAGGATTCTAACGTAATCTTTTTTCTTCCCCTTCCATCATTCCAACATCTCTTTTTCCGAACTCTGAACTAAAGTGGAAGACAAGCATTCCAGTGATGCCAGTAGTTTGCTCCCACAGAATATTTTGTCTCAGACAAGCAGACACAATGACAGAGACTACAGACTGCCAAGAGCAGAGACTCACAGTAGCTCTACGCCAGTACAGCACCCCATCAAACCAGTGGTTCATCCAACTGCCACCCCAAGCACTGTTCCTTCTAGTCCATTTACGCTACAGTCTGATCACCAGCCAAAGAAATCATTTGATGCTAATGGAGCATCTACTTTATCAAAACTGCCTACACCCACATCTTCTGTCCCTGCACAGAAAACAGAAAGAAAAGGTATGCCATTATTACTAGATGCTGCACGTTGAACTACAGTTTGAGTTTCTGATTATATTACATTTTTTCCGTTAGCTTAAATGAGACTTAATTATAAATTCTTTTAAAAAGTCTTTTAGAATGTTACTGCGTAGATTTAGATCTAGAGTTAGCCATATTTAGTTTTTTTTTTAATTTTTAATTATGAAGCCTCAACTGTTTTTTGCCTTTGACACTTTGAAGTCAAGTGCTTAATTTATAGCAGTTAGTAATGGATAAAAAAAACTTATTAAAGCTAAATGTCCCATCATACTTGCATAAAGTAAGTTTTGGTTTTTTGTGATAATTGTCTTCATGATTTAGTTTAGAAATTGTCTCAATTTTCTATTAAAATTTAATATGAATAGAGACATTTAAAAACTTGTCATTTCCACATAACATGCAGCTGTTGGTTTCAGTTTGTGAATTAGGAAACTGAGTTATAGGCCATGAGATAGGGAGTCTTAATGTCTGAATTAAGACCTAAGTCTGAAGAGTAGAAGTTAAACTTTGCAATCCAACTTTTGTTCATCCAACTCTGTGCTAATAACCGTAGAATGTTCAAAATAGAGAAAAACTGTGACAACCACCACTTGGGAGGTGATGCATAATGGAAGCAGGGTGATGGGATACGCATGTTTGCATAGACCAGTCCCAGTCCCAGACTTAAGCTTTTTAGGAAACTAAGGAAATTTAAAGGCGTTCAGTAAATAAATCACCATGGGTAGACCCATAAGCAGATGAATTAGCAGATTAGCATCAGTAAATGTTGAGGAATTTTACGTCCTTTGGGTTTAGGAGATGCTACATGGACCTAATGAGTCTTTAAGCTTTTCCTCTATTGTTTGACTCATTATTTCACATTGATTTCACTTGTTGACAGAGGATTTAGGTAACTGGGTTTCTTTTGCTTCTAGTTTCCTCTCCTTTTATGTATGTTGTTTGAATTTCCCCTGTAGCAGTTGTTACACATTACTAAATCATACATTTATGGTATACATAATACATAAACAGGTTATTCCAAATGTTGTCAAATTCCCCAAAGATGGTTTGTACCATAATTCATATGTACAAGTCATCTTTGCCCTGATGCAGAATTAAATTTACAAAAGAGAATTCCTGAGAGAGAAAATCTGAATTAATGCATTGTTAGTGTAGTAGTGCTTTCTAAAGGATGTTTTGGGTTTTCAGTTTTGCCAGTTTTATTTTGGTTACAGAAAAATTTAATTAAAAAACCCTTTTCTGTTTGAAAAGACATCCTTTGGCCTTTAAAAAGATCTTCGGTCTTTATCTCATTTTACCTCTTGTTCGTTTAACAAACACTTTTTAGTTCTTACCTCCTTTTTGGAATTCTTTTCTTCCCTGACCTCTGGGATACTGCTGCTCTTTAATTTCCTTTCAATTCTCTTACTCCTTAAGTATCAAGAGTTCAGGCTTTGTGTTTTGTTCTGTTTTCTTACCAACATGTTGTCTTTCGCTAGGTAGCAATTCTTGTCACTACCTTGTCTACGTCAGTGACTCCCAAATTTTTGTTTCTGATGCACACGTCTGCTGCCTTCCCTGAGCAGTTGGTATTTGTTAGCATCCCCGCAGAATGTGGTGTGTCCCAGGTTCCTCCCTTTCCCCTTCATTTTTAGATTCTCAGTGACAACACTGTCCTCCCAACTATTCCATGTTCTTCAACATTCTTGCCCATCTACCCGTACCCATCCATCAGCAAATCTTGGTTTCTTCCTCCTGTATCTTACTCATGTAGATCCTTTCTCTTGTTACTGCCACTGCCATGATTGAGATTCATATCATCACTCTTGAAATAACCTTCTGATACTTCTACCCAGTCATCCACTTACAGTGACATCATTACAAAGTTTAGATTGGGTTGTGTTATTTCCTCACTTAAAATTTTCTAATGGTTTTATCCAAAGGATAAAGTCCATACTTCTCAGTAAGGTGATAGCAAGTCCTTGACAGTCTGGTTGCAAGCTGTCTTACTAGCTTGCGATATTTCACTCTTACGTTCCCTATATAGTTCATCTGCTGCAAACTTGTACATTTTTTTAGATCGTGTTATGCTCTTTACTGTTTTAATCCTTTGCTGAAAAGGATATATATTTTTTTGAACAACTTTTATTGAGAGGTAGTTGACACACAATGGACTGCATATATTTAAAGTGTACAATTTGATATTTTCTTTCCTATTAGTCATGTATATATGGCGATCACAATCTCCTAATTCATCCCAGCAAGGGCCCCCCCCACTTTCCCCACTTGGTGTCCATATGTTTGTTCTCTACATCTGTGGCTCTGTTTCTGCCTTGCAAACCGGTTGATCTGTACCGTTTTTCTAGATTCCGCATATATGCGTTAATATACAATATTTGTTTTTCTCTTTCTGACTAACTTCACTCTGTATGACAGTCTCTAGGTCCATCCATGTCTCTACCAATGTCCCAATTTCGTTCCTTTTTACGGCTGAGCAATATTCCATTATATTTGTGTACCACATCTTCTTTATCCATTCATCTGTTGATGGACATGTAGGTTGCTTCCATGACCTGGCTATTGTAAATAGTGCTACAGTGAACATTGGGGTGCATGTGTCTTTTTGAATTATGGTGTTCTCTGGGTATATGCTCAGTAGTGGGATTGCTGGGTCATATGGTATTTCTATTTTTAGTTTTTCAAGCAACCTCCATACTGTTCTCCACAGTGAGATGTATCAATTTACATTCCCACCAACAGTGCAAGAGGGTTCCCTTTTCTCCACACCCTCTCCGGCATTTACTGTTTGTAGATTTTCTGATGATGCCCATTCTAACTGGTGTGAGGTGATTCCTCATTGTAGGTTTGATTTGCATTTCTCTGATAATTAGTGATGTTGAGTAGCTTTTCATGTGCCTCTTGGCCATCCATATATCTTCTTTGGAGAAATGCTTATTTAGATCTTCTGCCCAAGGACATATTCTTTTCTTCATTCCCATTCTGTTGAAATCAGTACTCTTTCTTTAAGAGCCAGCTTTGATGTCCTTGGGTTCTCAGTGTCAGTTATCCTCTCAAACACTTTGGTTTTTTTTTTTTTTTGGTCTATTATTGCACTTACCACTTTATAATTTTAGTTCCTTCAATTAGACTGTCCTGTGTAGGGTTAGACATTATGATCTATTGCATTTTGTACTTTTTCACTCCCTACCCTCTCCCTCCAAGCTTCAAGCGCCATTCCTGACAAATGTCAGTGTAATTAAAAATTAACCATATACCAGGTTTGGTGCTAAATATTTTTATACATTTTAGGTTATTCCGTAAAACATTGTGAGAGAAGGAATTGTCTCTAGATGTGAAGAGCTTGAACATTACTAAAGTTTAAACATACAATGTAAAAGGCGGGGTCTCCAAAATCTATGTTCTTTCCATAAAACTATGTAATGAAAGACATCACAAATCTATATTAATTTGGACTCTAGCAATTCAAAACTCCACACGAATCATGTTTAAATTCTACAAAGTATGTAGAATTTGCTGATCACAAATTTTATATGAAAATTTTATATGTTGTAATAATATTAAAATTACAGAAAGAAACTTGATTACCTTGGCATTGCATATGTATATAGGAAAAATAGTATGATCTTTCCAAGCATTTCCCCTTGCATGTGAATTGAAGACAATATTATTTTCTTAAATAAATTGTATAACAATTTGGATCTTTTCAGATTGTTTTCCAGTTAGTCTAAATTTGTGAAAAGTCCATTAATTTGATGTATATTTTTTCCCTTAATGGAGATATCCATCTTATTTAAACTAAGCTTCCTATTCACTCTTCTCATCAACATAGTGATTTTCTCATTTGGATTTTCTGTCATTAACAAATAATTTATTTTGAGATTGATGGTTCAAATAAGATAGGTCTGTTGGTCTTAAGTGTGAATAGTATAGCTAAACTGCATTTAAGGATGTCAGCAGTAGAATGCTGTAGTAATACAAGAGCAGGATCTTTGTCCTAACCACTGCTGTATCCCCAGTACTTGACAAATAATAGGCAGTCAGTGAGTATTTGTGGTATATAGATAAATAACTGAAAGAATGGTAATACGTGTGTTGAGGGTTGCAGAAGCACCTGCATTGGTCCTGGTTTAAAAAATGTATTTGGAGTTAAAGAAAGAGTGTTATATGTGTTGTGCATCTAATTAAAGAAACCAGAAATAGATTTAGATCTCTTTAATGCCAATGTGTCTTTTGATAAAAAGAACCTAAGATAAATCAGTCTGTGCTTGCTTGAGGGACAGAAATGTGGAGGAGCTGTGCTCTTTTGCAGAGAATAATCGTAGTGTTAGGTAGGGTGAAGTGAGGGTGTCCGGTATCTCCTTTTAGATTTATGTCTGTTTTTTATGGTAACATTTGAACATCTGTTGACACGATTACTTTATTGGATAGCCATGTAACAAAGTACAGAGAAACTCCGATGTGTTTTAAAAAAAAAAAAAAAAGAAATTGATTTTTATAGGTTGGCACCCCACTGACCATTCTAAAGTGGTCCTGATTCCATCCTCTTCTCCAGATTTGTGAAATGACAAAATAGGCAGGAGATGACGTGGGTCCTTGTTTTTTGATTTGGCCAAATAAGTGCCAGAGTCAGAAAAGTTTAATGACTAAGTTTCTTATTTAACAATTTAGAGTAATGGTTTATTAACATAGTTTACTTTTCAAACTTACCTGAGTAACCACAGAGGTAGAGCTATACAGTGACCTTAGGCCAGCTCTCAGAAAATTAGCATGTCTAAAGAGTCACATAGTTACATACTGGTTCTGTAGTCTTAATCTAATGGTGGGGGTTGGAGGGGGTGGGATTAGTCATTCTTTAATATGAGGTGTGAGTTAGTCACTTGGAATAAACTTCCTTTTTGTGTTTTGATGATATTTGTAGACTGAATGAAATTAAAATCAACCTGAAGCCTTTTCAGTATGCGTTAAGGCAGTAATCTTGTATAGCTCACATAGGAGGTCATAGCTGGCAGTAAGTGGGCCACATTCAGCCCTTCCTTGCTTTGCTTTAAACTACTTTTTAAACTACTTTTAGGTTTACTAAATATTCATGTAAAATTATACCAATTGGCCATAGAGGTACTCAAATACTTGTTGAGTAACTGAGGACATTAACAGGGATATTTAATGTGATTTAGTCAGTAAAATTACATTACTTAATAAAGATGGCATTTCAAATAGTGGGGCAGGGGGAATACCTGTGATGAAAGAATATTAGGAAATATTGTTTATAACTTGAGGGGCAAGGAAGACCTTTTAAATCAGGACCCAAAATCAGGACATTTGCCTTAACAAGTTGGTAAATTTGGGCATGTAAGACATTTAAAACTTCTCTATGACAGATAAAATAAAGGTTGAAAAACAAATATCAAATTGGGAGAAAATATTTGCAACATATATAAATAACAGTACATTAAGGATACATCAAGAATTCATCAAAGCAGTATGAAAAAAACAATCTAATAGAAAAATGAGACAAGGATATAAACAGGTATGTATAGAAAAGGAATTTTAGATTGCCAGTCTTGGTTTAGAACAGAAAAATTAACTCAAAATGGAACAAAGATTTTAACGTAGGAACTAAAAACTATAAAACTCTTAGAAGAAAACAAGGGAAAATCCTTATGACACTGGATTTGGTAGTGTTTTCTTGGATATGACACCAAAAGCACCAGCAACAGAAGAAAAAAGTAAATTGGAGTTCATCAAAATTAAAAAATTTCTGTGCATCAAAGGACACTCTGGAGTGAAAAGACAACCCATGGAATGGGGGGAAGTACTTGTATCATATCTGATAAGGGATTAATATCCAGAATATGTTAATACAAAGTCCTGTAACTCGACAGTAAAATGAAACAGCCCAGTTCAAAAATGAGCAAGAGTTGAATAGACATTTTTTCCAAAGAACATAGTCTAATGGCCAATAAGCACATAATGAAGTGTTCAACATCATTAGTCAGCAGGGAAAGCAAATCAGACCGCAGTGAAATATCATATCACTTCACACCCATTAGGATGGTTTTTATATATATAAAAAAAAGAAAAGAAAACAAGTGTTTTTGAGGCTGTGGAGATTGAAACCCTTGTGCATTGCTAGTAGGAATGTAAAATAACATGGCTGCTGTGGAATCCAGTTTGGCAGTTCCTCAAAAAGTGAAATATAAAATTGCCATCAGATCCAGTGGTTCCATGTCTAAGTATGTAATCAAAAGAATTGAAAGCCAAGGACTCACACGGGTATTTATACACCAGTGTTCTCAGCAACACTATTCACAGTAGCCGAACAGTCCTAGTGTCCACCTGCAGGTAAAGGATGACCAGCATGTGATACGTATGCATGTAGTGTTACTCAGCCCTAGGAAGGAGTGAAATCATGATGCACCCTGCAACACGGATGAACTTTGAACACCTTATGCTAAGCGACACAAGAGGACAAATGTTGTGTGACTCCACTTATATGAGGAACTTCGAATGGATAACTTCATAGTGACACATACAAGCTAGAATAGTGCTTAGGGCTTGTGAGATGGGGAGTTGTTTAACTGGGTAGAGAGTTTCTGTCTGGAAAGATGAAAAGTTCTGGACGTGGATCGTGGTGATGCTTGCATGACAGCGTGAACATACTTAATGCTACTGAATTGTAAACCCGGAAATGGTTAGAATGGTAAATTTTATGTTGTGTATTTTACCAGCATAAAAGAATTCAAGAGAAGGATTACCAGTGCAATATTGGAAACTAAAGTGAGATTTTTCACTCTTAGGCTTAGTGACAATTAGCAGTTGAATGTAGGGAAACACAATTAGTAGGAGTAAGATGATTGTTATGGAGGTCACTTCAGTAAAATCTGTTAAAAATTTTTAAAATAGGCTTATGTTTTGTGTGTATCAGCATAAAGATTTTCTCGGTCAAATAAAAAAGCAGGTTGCAAAAACATAATTGTTATAAAACATCAGTGCAATACTTTTATGTACATTTTAAATGCACAGAAAAGTTCTAGACAGACACATGATTTAAAATTATGGATTATAAAAAATAAAATGAAAGTCACAGATTATATAGCAGGTGTTGTCACCTAGCTATTTGATGGTTTTTTCTACTGTAATTGTATACTTTTATTTCCCTTATCATTTCCCTATGTAGCACCCTCCTGTGTAATACCACTGCTACACAGGGGACAAGCAGCCCACCCTTGTTGCATCAGTGGTTTGAGCTTTGTGCCCGTATCCTGTTCAGTATTATTACAGCAACTGTCAGAACAGTGTAGGAAATGAATGTTTAGAAATGCAGTCAGTACCTTTTACTCTTTAAGTGCAATATCTTTTTAGATCTTACTGCATATTGAGAAGGAGTTATTTGGCATACCAGAAAAGTGTAGGTCAGGAAATTTTGATTTTGGTCTTTGCTGTCTTGGGTATTTTTCAAGGGTACCTATATTTAGAGGAAGCAAGTGGTATGACCTTAAGCTTTAAAAAGTTAGGTGGTGGTTAACATTTCTATGTGAAGTCTAGTCTTTGGTAGGTTACTCCCCCTACTGGTGAAAATTGGACATATATGTGAATAATTCATAATTACAAGCATAAAGGGAGAGACAAGGGTTTTATCAAAGCTAATATACACAATTTAAATTAAAATCAAACGGTAACATACTTATTTCATGTCTTAAAGAATTGGTTAGAGATCTGCAAATGATAGAAATATGAGGTAGGAAAGTGACTGAGTTCATTTTAAGTTTAAAATACTGTAGGACAACAGGGCCACATATCCTTAAAAAAATCATAGGCACAGACACACAAAATAAAAATGCTAGAGCTAAAATTAGATACCATCGTTTTGCCAAAAACTGAAAAAAATAGGCTTAAAGCAACCTAGGTTTCTTTAATGCTTGGAAAAGTTTTCATTTAAAGAATGAGACTGGAGGCTGATATTAAAAAGCAGAAGAGCCTTTTGAACTGGCTGTGATGTAAAACACCACATTAATTTTCTCACTTAAGTTCATTATCTGTATTTTCAAAGGTTGAGATTTTAAATTTGTTTAGTTTGATACAAAACTGTTTAAAGTATATTAACCTAACATTGTAACAGATTAGATTCCAGATTAAAAAGATGTGTAGGAATGTTAATTAAAATTAAATATCTGTGTAGAAAAACCACACTTAGTGACTGTTAATAGTTGCTTGTTGCCTTTGTGTGTTTAAAAAAAGAGAAAAGTGGCTGAGGATTTTGTGATTATTAAAATAAGCCTAAATAAGTTAAATTTGTCTCTAAGACAGTGTAGTATTACTTGGCTTTATGAAAAATAGCATAAAGTGAGCTGTTGGTTGTCTGCTCTATGGATTCCTTTTGGAGACCTTAGGCTTCTCTCCCCGTTACAAGTTCTGAACCTGGAGGTTAAGGAGGAGAGCACACGCACATGCACGTGCACCGGGCCCTTCTTGCCGATCAGGCACAGGTGCGTGCTGATGCCAGTGTAGGTGCCGAAGCCCATTTTGCAGCAGAGCTGCAGAGATAAATGCAACAGAATTCCTGTCCTGAGAGAGTTCATTTTGTGATAGAAGAGAGAGAGAATAAGCTGTATAGTAGAAGATGCTGGGTAGTGGCTGTGTTAGGGCGCCCTGAAATGCACAGGATCGGCACCCACTAAGAGCTTTCTTTTCTATCTTAATGATAAAACCAAGACTGCTTTTCAAGATGGTATTTTATATTTTTATTATCACACTTGATCGTATGTTCTCAGTTATACTTCTAGATTGAAGCAAGTAATATTAAAAATGTTTAAGATGTAGTATACTTTGGGAGGGCATTTGTATGGGTGTGTTTTTTAGGAAGAAAGGGGTGAGCGAAGCTATATTTTTTTTTTTTTAAATAGTGTGAAAATAGCATGCTGAAGACCTACCTGGAAAAGCGGTTTAGCTTTCCTGTCTTTAATCTTGCCCTTTCTCCACTAGTTCTCCATGTTTGTGCTATATTTTTAAAAATTTTGTTTTGGTTTATTTCCTTTTGTTTTTAAAGTTAAAAGGAATATTTGGCAAGTTTTCTAAGCTGTTTTTTCATAACCAGCAAGGTGTGTGCCAGAATCACCCCTAGAACTCATGCAAGTTCACCATTTGCTTGGACTAACACCAGCCCCATCCCCGGTTCATTAGAACAGGGATGGAACCCTGGTATCTGCTCTTTGTTTTTAAACTTTACAGGTAGTTCTGGTGAGGTCATACTCAAAATCAAACCTTTAAAAAGAGAGATTTTGGCATTTGGAGACTTCACTTGCTCAAGGTTCCCATAAGTATTGAGTAGTGTCAACTGGTTTCTGTACTGTTCATCAATAATCTCTCACAGAACTGCAAAGGAAATCTATCCTCGGGATAAGTAAACGTATTTATTTACATTTTGCTCCTTTACTTCTTTGCGGTGGTATGTATTAGTTTTCTGTTTTGGAGTGTTTTCCTTTTCCTGGATTGAATAGCAGCACTGAAGAATTTTCAAGCATGTGTTGATTTTTCAGATGTGTGGATAGATTTAGCAGCACTGAAACAAATTTGGAAACAGCTTAGACCTTATCCAACTCCTATCATTAAACGCAGAGGAAAACCACAATAAAAGTAACAAAAGGGTCATTTCAGAGGGATATAAGAACTAATTTAATTGTTCATGCAGGAAGTAAAAACAGAACTTGCCTTAAACTGTCTCTTCCTTAGGCTGAACCTTAAGGTATATGATCTGGAGAAAACTGCTATTATAGTCTATAATTGCCTCATAAAATGTAATAACTGGCACAAGGAAGTAATAACTTTTTGCAGGAAGTTCTTATTTCCTCCAAGTTTCTTTATACTTGTTTATATGATTCTGAAACAGCAAAGCTGAACGTGGTAGGCAATCTCCTAGACTTATGGACCCTCCTTTAAAATGTGTGCCTTGTAAAATGAA
Organism: Hippopotamus amphibius kiboko; assembly: GCF_030028045.1. NCBI lineage: Eukaryota > Metazoa > Chordata > Mammalia > Artiodactyla > Hippopotamidae > Hippopotamus > Hippopotamus amphibius. Next base: position 135,238,752 of record NC_080189.1, on the reverse strand, counting down.
AATATCTGCCTTACAAAAATGAAGGTGTCTTAGACATTCTGAGTGGATCATAAGAGATCGACACATCCATGAAATGTACTGGAAGCAGCTATGAATCTGTATTTTAGAGAGCTGTTGTCCCTAGTCCTTTTGACCATTGTGATAGTGTTGTAAAAAGGCCGATAGAAGAGGTTTTTGGGCCATAAGCTTGCTATTTAACAGTAATTCCTGGCTTCTTTGGGGCCGTGAAGATTAATGAATGTTTAGTTCCTAAAATTGGAAATGAAGATTTATACTTACTAGGTAGCAGTGTAATATTCAAATACAGTGTTCCTGAAACTTTAACACATCATAGTAGCGGTCTTAATTCAGTTATGTAATGTGTATATGAGCTTGAAAATCTTCAAGAAATGTGTATTTATGGGAAATGAAAGAGCTTTTCGGCCAGGATTGTAAGAGACTATGTATGAATATCTTGAATAATCTAGTCTTAATGTCGTTACCCACTGGACCTCTGTTTCTAATTCTTTCCTCCATTAAAGTGACTGTATTAGTAAAATTCCATGGTATAAAAAGAAGCAAGCATAATACTGTTATGAGAATTATTGAATATTTCTCCTAATCTACTACATCAGAGTTTCTCTAAGGGTGTATACCTGAGGGGAGTTACTGGGTCGTGCATGTACCTACAGTTTTTCTAGATAATGCCAAATTATTTTCCAGTGTGGTTATATGAGTGTAGTCTCCATCTGAGATGTTAAGTGTTTGTTTCCATTACTCCTTGCCAACATTTGGTGTTGTTAGACTTGACGTTTTTGTCAGTCTGATGAACATAAAAGAATACTTGGTTGCTTTTTAATTTGCATTTTCATGGTTATCAGTGAAGTTTAGCCTAAGAAACCAAAAGATGCTCATTCAGGTTTCTGCTGTGAATTGTCTTTTCCTGTCTTTTGTTCACTTTTCTATTGTTTACTTTGTCTTTTTTGATTTATAGGAGTTCCTTAAAGCATTTTGGTTACCAGTACTTTGGGTGTAATTATTTTGCTCTTTATAATTTTCTGCATCAAAGTTATTTTTTGTGTTTTTGTCTACTAGTTCTAAAGACTTAAATGTATATACAAAAGTTTAATCTGCCATAAGTTGGTAAATAAGTTGCAGGATCATTTTGTCAAATGCTACCCAAAAATGCTATTGTGGTATTAATTTGTTCCCTTGAAGCTCTATAAATAATATGAAATGACAGCTTTCAGATAATGATAATTTTTCGTGCATGTTTTATACATTTTTTTGGTTTAGTTTTAAACACTGAGGTTGGGGTTTTGTGGGAGTTTTTTGCTATTAAAAGGATCTTTTTTAGTGCTAATAATCTTTAAATGATACAGATAGAGGTAGTTCTTTAGCTTATATATTTAATTCCAAAAGAGGAGTATGTAATTCTAAAACTCAGTTGTTAAGTATGAAAGTTCAAGGTAGGAGTCTCATATTCATCACATCCTTAGTCCATTCTGGGGCTGCTCCCAGTCGTGCCTATCCTGATTGGTATTAAGGTCATTGTCATGTTTACGTAGACTGTTTTTGTAGTTGTAAACATTTTTACCTTATTTTATGATACATAGAAATTAAGTCTTGGAGAATTATATTGTCCCTTTTTATCATAAGGGAAGCTTATTTGAAAGTGTAGCTAATACAGGACAATACCATGGAGGTATTGTGGGTTCAGTTCTAGACCACCACAGTGAAGCAAGTATCACAATAAAAGAAATTAAATGAATCTTTTGGTTTCCCACTGTATGTAAAAGTTATGTTTACACTGTTCTGTAGTCTGTTAAGTGTGCAATGGCATTGTGTCTAAAAAGCAAAATACATATCTTAATTAAAAAAGAAGAATGCTGTTGGAAGGACGGCAGTGATAGACTTGCCCAATACAAGGTTGCTGCAAAAGCTTCAAATTGTTGGGGGGAAGAAAAAGGCAGTAACTGCAAAATGTAATAAAGGCAAAATGCAGTAAAACAAGGTGTGCTTGTACATGTATTTGAGACAACATTACTGAGAAACAGAGTATGGTACTTTGAGACTCAGACATGGGTTTGGAGGAGTCACTGCCTTACCAGGTTTTGTGACTTCAAGCAGGTTGCTTTCTCATCTGTGAAATCAGGATATAAAATGTCTACCTCATATCTACTGAGCCCCCTCTGTGCTACCTTGTAAATATTAGATGGGATTACTTGAGTTAGGTGCCTGGCACGTGGATGTTGCTTGTTTTGATGTTGGTTACAGTTTCCTCTGTTCAAGTAATGTTTTTCAGCCTTTTTACCTCCTTTTTATTTAGAATCTACATCAGGAGACAAATCTGTATCACACTCTTGCACAACTCCTTCCACGTCCTCTGCCTCTGGACTGAACCCCACATCTGCACCTCCAGCATCTGCTTCAGCAATCCCTGTCTCTCCTGTTCCACAGTCACCAATACCTCCATTACTTCAGGACCCAAATCTGCTTAGACAGTTGCTTCCTGCTTTGCAAGCCACGCTGCAACTTAATAATTCTAATGTGGACATATCCAAAATAAATGAAGGTAAATTTTCATTGTAACAATTTCAAAAAAGTTCGTTTGCATTGTGCAAAATTATGTAATTAGTGAAATCCCCAATGTAGGAATGATCTTTATTTTGTTTTGAAATTCACATTTGAACTTCATGCTTTGAAATTTGTATCCCGCATAGCTTAAGGCCTTTGGTATTGTAATTGAATTAGCGATACTTGGATTTTCTGTGCAGTTTTCAAGACTTGCTGTGTACCTGGTAGTTACTGAAGATAACTGTTCTGTCAGCTTAATGTATGTGGTGAATTTTTTTCTTTAAACTACTTAAACATTTTTGAGAAGGGAAGTAATGGAAAACATGCTGTTTTTCCTAATTAATTGCATTGTTAATTCCAACTTTGCTTTTCAGTGTACTACTAAAGGATTTAGGCAGTCACCTTGAAGTCTGAATAAAAGTGACTGCAGTTTTAATTCATAAACTGTTCAGATTGAAACATTAACGAACATTGCAAAATATCCTATTTGCATATGTTTTACCATAATATATTTAACAGTGGTGTTAAGTGCTTAAATTCTTCCTCTATCCTAAAAATAGATGTATCTCAGGCTAGTTGGTCATTAATCTTCCATTCTTATTCTCCTCAACATTTCTGTATTCTCTTGTTTGATAGGTAAACATTTTACTAGGCAAAGTGGGGTTTTAAAACAGTTTAAAGAAATGATAGCCTAAGAAAATGTCAATAATAAAAGAGCTTATGCTTCAAAAATGCATGGTATTCCAAAGGACCCAGCTTTTTAATATCCATTTTTGAAAGATTGTTGGGGGTAGGTGTTGATGTAGGGTTTGAGTGCTCAGCTTGTCTAATGAGGCAGTCACATGAAACAGCTGCTATTTATCCAGTTAATTCCAAGTAATGTACTAAGCACCTTGCCTGTGTACGGATAGGTTTCTGCTGTAATCAGAAGTTCCAGTGAGTTCTCTTTGCTGTTTTAAAAGTCTCAAAGAGGAGTTTTCTTTAACTGGACACCTAAATTTTAGCATAAAGGAAACTGTACTGTTTTACTGTATAATCCCATTAAATTTCTTTGCCTCTGCCTCAGATCATGTCACATTTCTAGACCCATTGTATTACTTCTGTCTTCTAGACTTTTATTTTGGGAGTTCTAATATGAAACACTCCAGTTTTTTTCTGGGTTCTTTTTGAGTTTTCAAGTTGTTACTAATACCACATATGCCACTGTGTTTTTATTTGAATTTAAGATATAATATGTTTATAGTTCTTACAGCAGCTGTGACACAAGCCTCATTGCAGTCTATAATTCATAAGTTTCTTACTGCTGGACCATCTGCTTTCAACATAACTTCTCTGATTTCTCAAGCTGCTCAGCTCTCTACACAAGGTATTTATATTCTTAGATACCTCTAGAATTGTATCTTGGTGGGGCGGGGCGGGGGCAGGTGGGATTAGTAGCAGATTTTTTAGTTTTTGAAGAGAGAATAGCTATAATAATGGTTTTGTTTTCTTTTTTTAACTGCTGTATACAAGTAGTATTTTTCTTTACCCTTTTAGATGAAACAAGCTTTTGACATTTATCTTTCACTATTGCCTTTAAATCTGTAATATAGTATATATTTAATTCAGCGTTTGTCATTAATGAGATATTTTACTCCAAAGCTAAAACAAGCGGATATGCCTTCAATCTTTGTGAATCATTTGATCTGTTTTAAGAGCTAAAGTTTGGTTCAAGTTGGTGTTAGTTTTTGACCAGAGGATGTAGAAGTGCTCAAGTCCTGCCTTGAGTTAGCCAGCCCTCTTGTCTGTGCAGGTATCCAGTAGGGGACAGACACAGAGGAGCAAACGGGAAATGAAAGGGTCACTTGACTTGTCCCCCAGCCCCAGTGCAGAAGGCTGCTGGAGTGAGCAGGAACATCTGGTCTGCTAATGCAGTGTGCACTGAAAAGACTCTGCCAGGCCTTGGTTAGTCTCGTGAGGCAGGGATCTGAGGGCCACAGTCAGGCCTACTTGTAGAGTAAGAAAGAAGAAGTAAGAATGGGAGGATACCTTCCAGGTGAGAATGTGTTCAGACTTCGAGTGGGGGCCACACTGGGTGTGCTGATCTCTAACAGCTCATTTGGTCAGTGTGGCACCAGTGAGTAGTTTAGATGCTGACTTTTTCAGATAGCTGTTCTCTTTGGGGGATGGGGCATGTGGAGGGATGTAAAGGTCCCCTCCACATAAATTACAGAAGTTTTTGGTTTATTTTACTCTCTACAGCCCAGCCATCTAATCAGTCTCCAATGTCTTTAACATCTGATGCATCATCCCCAAGGTCATACGTGTCTCCAAGAATAAGCACACCTCAGACTAACACAGTCCCTATCAAACCTTTGATTAGTACTCCTCCTGTTTCATCACAGCCAAAGGTATGTCACCTGTGAGGGAAATGGGGAAAGAAACCAGTTTTGGTTAAAACAAGTTTCATAATGTTTTAGAATATATAGTGGAGAAAAAGCCCTCTTTTGGGAATGAGGTGGTGGGGGGATGAATGACAGATGATTGAGAATAGATACAGGTTAGGTTCTCAGTTAATTGAGGGCTTGGAGGAGGGAATTGCATCTGTGCCACTTTTACACGTTGATGCTGTTCTCTTCATTGGCTTTGTGGGTAAAAAAGGTATACTAATTCAGTCTTCATATTTATAGAATTTTTAAACTAAAATATGAGAGAACGTTTTCCAGTGATTTTCCCCATACTTTATTACAGAAATGAGTCAGTTTCTGTGCTGAGTTTTATATGTATTATTTTAATTTTCACATCAGCTACACTTTGCTTCATTTAATAGAAAATTAGATCCTCCTTTAAGTCTGATTTTTGTGGTTGAGTCAGATTTTGGGACCTAGGTCTTTCTGAATACAGAACCGTTTTATTCTAAGCTGTGTTGCCTGTTTGTCCAAGCACAGTCTTAACGTGGTTTGGTTGCTCAGAGCACAGTTAGAAAATTGCTGGTTTCCATTCTTACTGGACTGTGAACAGAACCTTGCGATGCTGCTGTCAAATTTTATACTACACCCTGTGGATCTTGCTCACACATTCATAAGCAGTTCCCGGGTGCTCTCATTCTTTGCTTTGTAGCATCCATCAGTAAAACTCGAGCTGTTTGGAAGGTGGAATATACAGGTTGTAAATTTTTTTTTTTCTAACTCTTACTGATAACTATAGGAGGAAATTTTTTTAATTTATTCGCTGTGTTGGGTCTTTTTTTTTTTTTTTTTTTTGCTGTGCGCGGGCTTTCTTTCAGTTGCAGTGAGTGGGGGCTGCTCTTCCTTGTGGTGAGCGGGCTCCTCATTGCCGTGGCTTCTTTTGTTGTGGAGCATGGGCTCTAGGTGCGTGGGCTTCAGTAGTTGCAGCACATGGGCTCCATAGTTGTGGCTCACGGGCTCTAAAGCACAGGCTCAATAGTTGTGGCTCAAGGGCTTAGTTGCTCCACCGCATGTGAGATCTTCCTGGAGCAGGGATCGAACCCGTGTCCCCTACATTGGCAGGTGGATTCTTAACCACTGTGCCACCTAGGAAGCCCCTAGGAGGAAATTTTTTAATTGTAAAACAGTGCGGCTGTTTCAAACTTTCATGCCAGAGAACTTTTTATTCAAATAAAATCATAAGCAGAAGTCTAAAAATAAAAATGTATAGAAACATAGCTTGAAATTAGGTCTTCCTGTTGGCTCATCCCTTCCCTGCTTCAGCCATTTGTCTGTGTGTTTTAGGGTCACTCTAAGATTGATTTTTAAAATTTTGAGTTAACAGTTGTTAATTTTTTTGTGCAATTCCGTATTGTTTGCCTGTATTTTGATGGGAGAGGAATTAAAATGTGAGTTTTAGCAAAAGAAACCTTATTCTTAGCACTTAAAACTCATCTTTTGGTGGTACACTAAGAGTGCAGTGAATGGTGGCTGCATGTGGCATGAGTGGTGGTGGTAGGTTTACAGTCAGTCATAATATTGTCACCTCAAATCCGTTAAGCAGGTGGTTCTCAGTTTTTTGCATTAAAAACTTTCAAGTTGTTTTTAAAAGTGAACATTTGATCTTACGTAGATCTTATAAAAATGTTCTTTATAAAAGAACATGCTCTTTTATATTCAGAAGTAGCAGTGCAAAACAGATTTGTTTGGGATGGTGTTAATAATCACCCCCACCCCCACACACCCAAATAACAAACTCTGCTGCTGAAGGATGTGACTTAATCACGGATGCCTCCATCTGCCTTTGTGCCTTAATTTTAGGCTTACGTTTAAGACTGCTTGTTTTCTCTCTGTTGCACCTGAATATGAATATGTGTCCCCACCAGCAACCGTGGACCTGTTGGTCTTCCTCTGTAGGGTGACATCTCTTTGAAGCCCACTCCAGTTGAATTGGGTACGAGCCATAGCTCATTCTTTGATAGACCAGTGTATACATTCTCTTCGTATGTGGTTGAAATTTGAGCATCTGTATTTGTATGATGTAGTAACATTTATTTTTATTGATGCACAAGTAACAGTAAATCAGAAGAGCTTATAGTGTATTGGAAAGAAAAATGGGCTCAAAATCAGTAGTTTCTCGTGCTGGTTTGTGAAGTAATTTTTTTGGCCATGGGCCGTTTTATGAAGAAATTAGATTTAAGTTCTCAAAACTTTCTTCTAACTGCATGCCCTTTGGAAACTTTTGATTCTACTTCTTTAAATCTCTAGATTTTATAGTGTTTAAGATTAACTAGACTTGGAGTCTGTGGGTTTGGGCCCTAGATGACAATAGTTTACGCAATTAAATGTGGTTCTATCACCAGTACTAATCTTATTATGAAACAGTTTGGACAACTCTTATCTTAAAAATCACTGAATAGAGATAATTGGAAAGTTTCATTGGTAGAACTTTTGCTCTAATGTAGTTTCCATGCTTTTTGTCTCTGTGGTAGAAGCCTATCTTACCAGATTTTGATGTTTCAGGTTAGTACTCCGGTAGTTAAGCAAGGACCAGTTTCACAGTCGGCCACACAGCAGCCTGTAACTGCTGACAAGCAGCCAGGTCATGAGCCTGTCTCTCCTCGAAGTCTTCAGCGCTCAAAGTAAGTTGATGTTGTGTGTTGAGACAACTGGTTTTTCCTTAGTATGGCATATTGCCATATTTGGATTCTGTAATATCTGCATAGTAGAACTTGATCTTGGAAGAATCCATGGATAGCCTAACATAGTTTTGTGTATTATAAAATTTACAGAGGCAGATCTTACTGCAATAAGTAGATTGTCTCTGGTACTGAATCATGGGTTATTTTGAAGAAAATGGCTCTTTCTTTAGAATTTTACTTGGTGGAATACAATGGGAATAACAATATGTGATTGTTGTAGAGGGCACATGATTTTATACTACTTCGTTTGTTGAAAATACCATTCTTAACTTCCTAATAGAAGTTTTAGATTTGAGTGTATTTATAAAGCCAAAAATCTCACATCTAAAACTTGGGCCAGTATTTTCCAACTGGGGGTGGTGGTGATGGGGGGTGGTGTGTGTGTGTGTGTTTTCCAACTGGGGTGTGTGTCTGTCTGTCTGTCTGTCTCAGGCTTTCCTAACAGCCTTAACTGATCCCATACAGGTTGCTTGTCCGATAGAGCTGTATTGTGTTGTCACTTTTCTTTGTTAATTCACGAATACAGCTTTAAATGATTTTTATTCGATTGCTTCTCCTATTTTTATTTCTTGTTACGCGGTGGCAAAATAACTTAGCTGTTGTTTTTACTGTTTTCTGAACAAGCACTTCAGAACATATACATCCAAATGAGTTGTTCCCTTCAGTATAATCACTTTGGGAAGCTATCTCCTTAACTTCAGTAATGTTGCCATTGCTCAGAACATTTTTGGGAAATTCTTTTAAATTGTCGTTAGATGCTGCAGTGTAATTATAAATATCCTCAGTGATGCAAATTCCTCTTCCTTTGGAAAATTTAGTTTTTTGGAAGGAACTGAAATTCATTCAGAGCCAAGTCTGGTGTGAAGCAGATAGGAAATCAACTTGGGTGATTAAATTTTTGTTTCTCACCACCACATCCCCAAATCCTAGCCCAAACCATATAGTTTTAGAAGATGATAACAAGTGTCAGAGTGTTGCTTTTTTCGATCTTATTTTGCCACTAAACTCATTCATTGTTATGAAGTTACAATGTCAATTTTGTTTTACATTAATTCTGCCTCTGATATTAAACAGTCAAAGGCAGTGTACTTTTCCCTCCATATCTTCATGTATTTAAGATATAATAGGTGTACTTTATATCTACAGCGGTTCAAATGTGACCATTGCATAGTTACATTCTTATTAGTGTTTGTAGTGTATAGAATCAACAGGTTCTGCTCTCAAATTTGGGAGAGTACTGATATTTTAAATTCAACTCTGACCTTAGTGTTAAAAGGGCTGTTTTAACCCCTGAAAGTGTGTTAGGAATATATAAGTACACTTTGGATTTTAAATTCTATTTATTTAATGTTGAAATAGTAAATTTTTCTTAGGAAGTTGGCTATCTTTAAATTAATGAAAGGCATTAGGATACCTGGAAACCACTTTTAGACACATTCAATTTTAAACACACACTACTACACATTCATTTGTGTTTTCTCTTCTAGTAGCCAGAGAAGTCCGTCCCCTGGTCCAAATCATACTTCTGGTAGTAACGCATCAGCTGCAGCAGTTGTGCCGCAGAATTCGTCTGCCCGCCCTCCGTGTTCATTAACACCCACGCTCGCCGCACACTTCAGTGAGAGTCTCATCAAACATGTTCAAGGATGGCCTGCGGATCATGCAGAGAAGCAGGTATGTTGCACGATTACAGCAGACGTTTTACCTTTGGATGACTGGCAGAGTCATTTGACTTTGAGAAAAATCTAATCTGGACCAGTAGATCAAGCTGTATTTAAAACAACTAATTTCTGATTAGAATGTCTGTGGTCACTTTATAAAATATTTAATGTGTACTTATAGGATATTTGTGAGGTAACTGTGGTTTCACATGAAATATTTTAATTATCATTATAGCTCCCTTTATCAAGTACTCAGCATTTAGCTCTGTGCTAAGTGCTTTATGTTAATTTTCTCCACTTTCTAAAGCTGGTAACCAGTGCAGAGAATGAGTTTTCCATTTTACTAATGAGGCCCTTAAGACCAAATAGGTTTATATCAAGGCCACCCAGTGACACAGCTCAAAGGCAGTGTGCTTTTTCTACTCAGCCAGCTGCTCTGATAGTTGTAGAACCTATTAGTACAGTTGACCCTTGAACAACGCAGGGATTGGGGGTTGACCCTCCACACAGTTGAGGTGGGTACAGTTTATAGTCAGCCCTCCGTATCCAGAGTCTCCCACCCCAGATTCAGCCAGCCCTGGATCGTGCTGCACAGTGGTGTTTATTACTGAAGAAAGTCCATGTGTGAGTGGGCCTGCCCAGTTCAGACTTCTGTTGTTCAGGGTTTAGCTCTACTAGTAATCTTATGACTCTCCCATGACTAGCTACTGGGTTAGGGATGAGGGACTTTAGGACATTCCAGTTCTTCCATTGGCTTTTCCCTTTTATCAGATGACTGACCATCTGAAATGTTCGTAAGTTCATGCAGTTACATTGTATATCTCTTGATACAGGGATACAGTAAGGCCCTTTTATCAGTGTTACACCTGAACTTTGCTTTGGCTGATCCAGCATCTTTTATGAATCCCAAATCATGAGTCCTTCTTTCTATCCCAATGCTGTACTTCTGTGAGATTGGAAATGCTACCCTCTCAAGAAACCTGATGGGGAAATCTTTAAATGAATATCTTCCACCATTTTAGAGACAGTTTTTTAAAAGAAAAATTGCCCCCTTAGATTCATGAGCATTTTTGATTTAAAGGAAAAGTTTTATTCTGTGATCTTGGTATAAAGTTACACTCAAATTTAATGTTATTTTTTGTGTGTGAATATGACTTACATTTCATGAGATTTTCATTCCTTTAATTATAGGCATCGAGATTGCGAGAAGAAGCCCACAACATGGGAAGCGTTCATATGTCAGAAATTTGTACTGAGTTAAAAAATTTAAGATCTCTAGTCCGAGTATGTGAAATTCAAGCAACTTTGCGAGAGCAAAGGTAAGCTTTTCACTGAAATAAATGTTTCAGTGTTTTCAGCATTATGTATCTCAAATTAAACTGAGGAACATAAGTTGAATTTCATTTCTGAAATTTAAAGTTCTCTCTGATATATTGTATCACATTCTGTAATACTGTAAACTGTTTTCATAATTTAGTAATATTCCTGATGAATGGTAATAGCACCTAGATTTTATTTCTCTTAACCCATGGTAAGTTCTTCATTATTAGACTTTTTTTCCTTGCATTATGACACTCTAAGGTACCAGTGATGTTTTGTTTAAAAAGTGAGGTGTCAACAGCAACCAATTACCACGAGTCCCTTCTTGGGTTGAGAGCAGGGCTCTCTTGCTGAGGGTACATATTTCAGTTGAAATTCAAACCACTGTTTGCATTATCCTCACAGCATCAATAGATCCCTTGGAAATTACATTAAGAATTTAGTTGTCCAAGATGTTTAATGATATATATCTGCTTTCTTTAATTGTTTTCACCTAAACTCTGTTTCACATTTGTTAACCTAGTATCTTACTCAGGTAGGATCTCTCTTTCGTGTTAAATAGTACAGATATTTTTTAATGCCTATTACAGAACCTTCAGTAGCTTCACATCCTGTCTGTATTGAGTCACTGGATCATTAGTAGAGTTAATCTTGTTATGAAACCACAAAAATTTAGTAAATACCAAGTTGGGGTTTATAGTAAACTTGGAAAAGTGAGTTTTTGTCTAACCTTTCAACTGCTATAATGTCTGGAGGTACTTGCTGAATATCAGCTGGGAATTTTTTTACTCTAGGATTGCTCTGAAAGCAGTTCTCACATATGTAAAACTTAACTTTATTTTGGCTTGCTAAAACAGATGGTTGTCTTTACTGTAACTTACTGAAACACCATCCCGTACCAGTCATATGTCACATGTCACGTTTGACTGTACAGTCAGATATGCTGTATCAAGCAGTAATTGTCTCGTTCACAGAAAAGGAGGGGGTCAGAGAGCATCAGTGTTACAAAGTTCCTGGAAATCTAGTTAGCTGTGGAGTTCGTGCTTTATTTTCTGTTTTAAATATACATGTCAATTGGACTTTGACTCTGTTCCATTTTTACATTTTTATTGAGAGTTCTTCAAAAACGATTAGCCTCTTGCACCTAGTTAATTCTAGGCATACTATAGTATGGTCCAGAAAACATGCAGTGTAAGTTTATCTCATGTTTAATATCTGCTGCCTTTTGTGTGTGATGATGATACAGTGAACCTTTTAAATCATTTTATTCAAACCAATTATTGAGAAAGGGTTAGAAAACTAGGAAACATTCTTTTTTCATCCTCATACTCTAATATATGTCATTTTCAAATGGTTACTTTGTCTTAACTAGACTAATCATTTTTAAATCACTTCATCTTAACTAGTAGTTACTCATTTTCTTTGTAAAGTTATTTTTATAGTTAAAAGTTTGGTTTTTCTGTAACATTTATAGTGACCACATAGGTTCTAATGCCCACTTTTATTTTTCAGGATACTATTTTTGAGACAACAAATTAAGGAACTCGAAAAGCTAAAAAATCAGAATTCCTTCATGGTGTGAAGATGTGAATAATTGCACATGGTGTTGAGAACAGGAACTGTAAATCTGTTGCCCAGTCTTAACATTTTTGAGCTGCATTTAAGTAGACTTTGGACCGTTAAGCTGGGCAAAGGAAATGACAAGGGGTCGGGGTCTGTGAGATTCAATTCAGGGGAAAGATACAAGATTGATTTGTAAAACCCTTGAAATGTAGATTTCTTGTAGATGTATTCTTCACGTTGTAAATATGTTTTGTAGAGTGAAGCCATGGGAAGCCATGTGTAACAGAGCTTAGACATCCAAAACTAATCAGTGCTGAGGTGGCTAAATACCTAGCCTTTCACATGTAAACCTGTCTGCAGAATGAGCTTTTTTACCGAAAAATTGGGGGGGTTAATTTATCATTCAGAAATCTTGCATTTTCAAAAATTCAGTGCAAGCGCCAGGCGGTCTGTGTCTCTAAGGATGTGATTGTGAACCATATGGGTGGTGTACAAAGTATCATGAAACAACTGTTACCACACGCGCACCTGATCAAGAGCAGTGCTTCTCCATTTGTTTTGCAGAGAAATGTTTTTCATTTCCCGTGTGTTCCATTTCCCTCTGAAATCCTTGATCTGATTTTATCCATTTTTTAAGGCTCCTCTTTTTCTCCTTTCTTAAGGCACTGTTGCTATGGCACTTTTCTATAACCTTTTCATTCCTGTGTACAGTAGCTTCACATTGCAGTGACTGAGCATAACCCACTTGTTTGTATAAATTATTGAAATCCATTTGCACCCTGCAAGGATGGACTTTTAAAAGTACTGCTGGGCATGTGTGCTGAAAGTACATTGATTGCTCAAATATCAGGAAATGGCCCAATGAACATGGTTGTGGGAGGGGGAAGAGGAAACAGAGCTAGTCAGATGTGAATTGTATCTGTTGTAATAAACATGTTAAAACAAACAAAAACTGTTATTTTTCTTTACCTTCGGTCAGTGCATATTAGAATTTGAACTACCTGGGGATTCTTTATCGAAACTATTCTTGTTGAACATTTATACTTAATTGAAATAATTCCTTAAGGGAGGTTTTGTTTAAAGCATATTAACAGGAAATTGTGTATAAAAATATGTAATGAAATATGAAATTCAACAAGAATGATTAAGTCACTTCCACGTGGTTGGCATTTGTTAAACCCTGGTTTACCTGTCTTGCTATTATGACATTTCATTTTGAAGGATGTTTGTGTTGTAGCTAACTGTTCAAGTCTGGTGCTGACTGCTGTTCTTAGCCATCACAAAACGCTAAATTTGTGTAATTGGGGCTTCCTGCTGTTACCTGGAAACGGTGGGAAAGCTCAGCTTTGTATATTGTTTCCTAAAGTATATTAAAATAAAAAAAGAAACTATTGCTACTATAAAATCACCTTGGCTTTTTTTTTTTTTTCTTTGCTAAAATATTGGTCACACGGCCTTAGCATGACACTGCCAGTATTAAATCAGATCACAAGGGTTTCTTTATGCAGAAAAACCTCCTAATTTCAAAATCTTATCCGATTTAGAGACTTTTTTTTCCCCATTGAGGCAGATGTAGTCATGTGCTTTCAGAACTGCCAGCACCAAGGGCTTATTTTGTGATGTTAGACATTGTTACTACATTCTGGGATGCTAAAATTCGAAATTGCTCTTGTGCTTTAAGCATATTTAAAATATAGAAGATGATGCTCAGATTTTTCAATAAATTTTAAAAGGTAAACTGTAAGCAATAGTATGGATAATATTTTCTAAAATATAAAAATGTTCCAGTGTAATTAAGAATTAGAGTCATACTGGAAACTGATTTTTTTTTTTTAATTGTAACTTGAGGATACTTTCAAAATGTAAGAAAAATGTCATCAATGATATCGTCGTGAAATGTTAATACCTGTGAGATTGTTATATTTGCTGGACTTGATTAGTGCATGTAAATGAAACTGAAGAACTATGTTAAGTTAGAACCCTTACTGATGTAGTCCTGTATCTTTTCTGGAAAGATGATGTAGTAGGCAGATGTTTCCCAGTCAGATGGCAACTTGACTTGTGATTTAAGGTAACTTTGAATTTGATTTGCTAATTGTTTATTGATCTATGTCACCTTATTCTTTTGACTTTAAAAAATGTTTATTCCCTAAAGGAGTTGCTCACACACACGTATGTGTGTGATGTGTGTATATATACATATATACATATATGTGTATATATATATATGATGCCTAATTTGAAATTTCCCAGTGAATTTTTAAAAATTAAAAATTTTGTGGAAATATTTTTACAATATTTGATTTACTTATTCTATAGTGAATTATTTTAAATACTGCACTTTAATACAGACATGGTGTCCAGCTACTAACCACCTTGAGGTAACCAGGGAATATTTATTAAAATAGGCATAATATCCCAGAATATTGTTTATCTGGTTGTCCTGTTGCCATGGCTTTGAGCATGTATCTCATTTTGTTGGACACCTTGGTTCAGATAGATTGAGAATAGAAATACAAATAGCCCCTAGGAAACCTCAGGGTTTTTATTTTTCTGTTTTAAAAGGGACATTAGTAGTGTCACATTCGAACCTTAAAAACTGATGTAATAAAATGTATTTTGTGAAGGTGGGTCTGTTAGAAAGTGTTATCCCTGAAGAGCCAGCCTCCCTACCCTCTTTTCCCTTTGTTTTCTGTTTAACTAGTTTGACTAACTTCTAATTTTAAAACTTGGGCTATTATCTCCAGATTTTAAGCACACTGAACACTCTGTGTCAGCCCTTTTTAAAGACATTATGCTGCTTTTAATAGCCCAAATCAGTGATTTTATCTTCCAGATTTTATATATCTGCTTCACAGTTGTAAAACCTTGGAAAGGAGGTGCTTAAAACTTTACAAAAGAATTGTTAACCCATTTCAGAAACAATCTATTGTTCTCTTTAAACACAACCTTAACTTCAAGGGATTGTTTCAAAGGGGAGGGGGCAGGGCGCGAAATTCTTCACTGCAAACCAGAACTATTACAGTTCAGGACTTAAAGCTACTGTATTTAGATGTGGGGTTTGAATATACGGATTTCTTTTCAATACCTGTAAATATGGCTATATTCTTGTATTTGTACTGGAGTGTACAAAATGACACTGAAAAGTAATAAATATGTTTTGACTATATTGTGCAGTTATTTCAGAACAGTCTGTTTTGAAAGAGTGCATAATTTTATGTATTTGAGGAAGAAAACTTAAAATACCAGGTTTCTACAAAATTTTTGATAGCAGTTGTGTTCCAGTCGTTTCCCATAACTTCTTAATTGCACTATTTTAATGAAGAATTTGACTTAAAGTTGGGGTTCTTTAGGTCCTGTTCTCATTTGCTGTACCCTTTTCGCTTGATTCTGAACTTTGGGAGTGCCCTAAAAGTGCAGTCTGCCTAGGTGATCTCGTCCAGGCGCTTGGTGAAGAATCCCACTCTTAGGTCAGTTTTATCCAGATTTTTTCCAGCCCTGGTCTCTTCCTTGAGCTCCCAACAGGTTGGTTTAATGCTTGCCCTAACATGGCAAATTCTCTTTAAGAAAAACAAACAAACAAAAAAAAACAACTTGTGCTTAAGACTTTTGTCCTCCACTGCTCCCATTTTCAGTAGCCTACGCCATGGGTTCCCCCAGTTGCTCAAGACCCAAACGTTTTGGCTCTGACACCGTGTACTTATCCATCATCAAGACTCGCAAGCTTTGCCTTCATGATGGGCTTTAGATCTGAGAGCTCGCTGCCCCCTTGTCTCCCCTTCCAGCCCAGTCCTCTGTCCTCTGACGCTGCCACGACCTCCTGCCTGCCTTCCTCTTCACTTCTAATCCACACACCACACACCGCACACCCACCCCCCGAAACTGCACAGCCTATTCTTCATGATGTCACGCTCAGAACAAAACCCACAGCTCCTTCCCATGGCTTGCGTGTTCAAGCCCCAAGTGTCACCGCGCTTTCGTGTCCAGTTTTTCTGTCGGTGTCTCCCTTGCTCACTACAGGCGCCCCCACCCCCAAGGTTTTGCGTTCTGGGCTTGGAGAGCCGGGTTTGCAGGGGCTAGGCCTTCCCTGACCACCTATCCAAATCAGAACATCACTATGCCTGCACACTAGTTCTCTTCAGAAGACATTTGCTGAATGAATTATGAATGTTAAAGGGCTACAAGAGAGTCACTTTAAGATTGACGGAGATTACAGGGTGTTTTCTTCAAATTGTGCTTTTGGTCTTCTCACCTGGGGAGATAAGGAAAGGAACAACAACTAGGCTTTTTTTCTTTTAAGAAATCACAGTTGGCTTGTGATTTAACTCCAAAACCATTTTAATTGCTGGCGTTGTGAAATGCGGTCTCTCTCTCAGCCAGATTAGTCAACTTGAACACATTTTAGCAGTAAATAGGCCCCTGAGAAGCAAGATGCTACTTCTGATGTGATAAGCCTGGGGAGATGGGCCAGGAGGACCTGGCCTTGTTTCTGAAGGGCGTGACTGGGTGAGGGCTGGGGTTGGGGACTAGGTCCAGGTTTCACAATGTAGGAAGCTTTGATGGGCCCATATATTTGGTTCAGATGATGGCTTGACATCCAACCAGATCCTTCTGACTAAATTTTAGGACAGGTTTTTTAGGCAGAAAACACATATTACGTTCTAAGATATGTCACTAATGAAGGAACATCTTTATTACACGCATCTGTCCTAGAGGAAAACAGGATGTGAAAATTCCCTGCTTTGGGGACTGGGGGTACTTCATCAACAGGTGTCTTTTTTTAATGTGCCTACTGTTCAGTTGCCCAGTTTGACCAGCCTATGTAGGTGTGTTAGACCTCAGGTTTTCTCATCCTGTTTAGGTAGTTCGAGGGTTATTATGTTGGATGAAAAAGACAGAATGCAAAGACAGTGATGTTTGTTTCTCTTCTGTATCGTGTATTCCCATCACCTAGAAATATCAGCTCATAGTGTGTGCTCAAATATTTTTGCACGAATGAGTATACATTTTACATATTTGCTTTGTAGGATTGCTCAAACTTGTATTCAGTATTTAAGCATAATGCATTCAAACGTTTTTATTTAAACCATGATTCAAGAAGAGAGCTTGAACAGGGTCATTCTGAAATATCAAGTCAACAGGCCACTACCTTAAATTTCACTTTTTTCCCCCATTTTGATACCTTGACCTTTTATCACCTTTCTGAGCTAAAACCGTTAAAGTGATAAAAGCAGAAGATAGTTCCATGGTTGGAGAACTCTGAGTTTTAAAATGCCAGTGCAGAGTCTCAGGCTCCCTCTCTCTTTACCTGTTTCACAAACACAAGTGTTCCAGAGACACTACGTAAAATACTGAGAGTGGAATCACAGGATAGGAGAGCTGATGAAATACCCCCAATGCTTCACAGAAGTCTTTGAAGAGACAAAAGCATTCCTCCACAAATACCAAAACAACGAAAAAAGCACAAACCTGTTCTATAATCTTTGAAGGTGATGGCCGGAGAGAGAAAAAAATTTTGGTGGAGTTTAGACATCTCATCACCCCGGACTTAGGGTCAGTCAGAAAGTAGAAGTCACCCTGGGTATTTCCAAAGGAGGGAACTTGAAGCTGGCTTGTGGGGGGGGGTGGGGGGGGAGGGTTGGTGAACCAAGGCAGGCCTGACCAGGGGGAATGGGGAGGCAGAGACCTGGAAAGGTGGATGGAGGGGCAGCTCCCACCCAGGGAGCTGAGTCCAAGGAGAAGGCAAGTCCACTGGCTAAGATGCCAACTGAGCAGAGAGGGAGACACCCCATCTCCCCACGTCCTCTGCTTCTGCCCACGTTGGCAGAACTTAACCAGAAGCAAGAGGGCAAGAGAGCCTGGCACCTGTCCTGCAGCACTGAGAAGGGAAGAAATGGGAGACACATGGACCTGAGAGTGAGCAAATAACCAGCTCGACCTCTGACCTCACTAGCAGAACAAGGGATGGGAGAAAGTGTGCCAGTTTCAGCCACATTTCCTGACAGGGGTGGTAATGGAGCCCCGTCTATGAAGTTCTCGAGTGTCTGAGAAAACACATTGCGAGCCACGTGTTACAGTTAGTAAGTTGTTCAAATATAAAGACAGCAGACACTCCCATACATAAGAGTCAGAGACCTTGAAGAAAGCAATAACTGACAAAATCTAACCAAGAGATGAAGGGAGCAGGCGGTGAAAGCACCGCTGGTGACGTGGAAGCAACCTAGAGTGTGACCCCAGAAGATGGGGCACATGGTATAGGAAAGCACGATGACATTGGAATAAGAAAGTGGGAAGAGGGAGATTGGGATTGCCATATACACATTACTAACAAAAAATAAAATATCAAATTGTATGCTTTAAATATATGCAGTTTATTGTATGTCAATTATATCAATAAAATTTTTTTAATACATTTTTTAAAAAATTTATTGGCTGTGTTGGGTCTTCATTGCTGCCCACGGGCTTTCTCTAGTTTCAACAAGTGGGGGCTACTCTTCACTGTGGTGCGTGGACTCCTCATTGCAGTGGCTTCTCTTGTTGCGGAGCACAGACTCTAGGTATGTGGGCTTCTGTAGTTGTGGCACAAAGGCTCAATAGTTGTGGCACATGGGCTTAGTTGCTCTGTGGCATGTGGAATCTTCCTGGAGCAGGGATTGAACCCATGTCCCCTGCATTGGCAGGCAGATTCTTAAGCACTACCCCACCTAGGAAGTCCTCAATAAAACTCTTAAAGTGGGAGGAAATACAAGTGCACTCATTTTGTTCTTAGCAGGGGGAAAACAGGAGGCTGACCAGCAGAAAGATGCTCTGTCCCGGGCAGGTCAGGTGCTTGCTCCAGGGAAAGCAAAACAATCATAAACGACTTGAAAACGTAAATGCACAAAAAATTCAGAATTCAATACCAAATGCCTAATAAATACTGAAATAGTTGCTATGAAGAAAACAAAACAAGGTAATAAATTAGAGACCCACGAGGGAGGGAGGTGAGGGGTTTATCGCGGAGCCTGGAAAAGTCTCCCTTAAGACGTGAGGAAGGAGAACAAGGTAGCATGTCAGGCTCCACATCACATTGGGCCCCGCAGTACAACTCAGTCCCAGACAATCTCACAAACAAAAAAAGACTTTTATCACCTCTGTTACTTCCAATACTGTTTGGGAAATACTTCTGTGGTTTTCAGTGATGTCCTGAAGTCAAGCTTAAGGGCATTGGCTCTGCAATAGTGTGCATTTATTCCCAACTCTGTGTGTAATGACCTCACATCATAACTCGAGATTGGCCATGCTGGTAATATTGACACCATGGAAATGGGCTCACCTTCAAATCAGGCTTTACTCCCCCGAAGCCTGTCGTTAAATATTCATCAGCACACTTCTGCATATCTGACTAGCATCATGACCATACAAAATATTTAGTTAATCAAAACATAGACTGTGGGAAGACATTCTGGAACCTTTTTGAAACCTTGAAAATGTTGAAGTATGTGGGCCGAGCGATGGGATTCAGAATGTCCTGCTTGAGCAGTGGAGGAGCTGAGGGTGTGGGGCGTGGAGACGAATATCACCCTGTTTGGTCCTGAGGGATGGCTGGTTAGCCAAAGACGGGTAAGATTCCTCAGAGGAGGAACAACCTAAGACAGGCACAGCCGCAGAGGGGCCAACAGGGGTGGTGCATAGAACCTTCCTTATATCACCGTATTTGGCCCTGGAGGATGACTGGTTAGCCAGAGACGGGTAAGATTCCTCAAGGGAGGAACAACCTAAGACAGGCACAGTTGCAGAGGGGCCAACACGGGTGGGGCACAGACCCTTAATCCTTTTGAGAGAGGTCTCCTGCCCCCAGGGCTGTTTTGCTCTCCACCCCCAGCTCAAATCCACACCTACTCAACTCAGACCCAGGAAGTAAACAAAGATAATTGCCTCAGTCATGTGAGGCCTTTGATTGTTTATGAGTGTAACCTGAGAATGTTAGCCCAGGAACTCAATAAAAGCAACCTGGGATGAGTCAGCAGGGCTCTTGATCCGAGAGGTCTTGAGCCCCCCGGTCCCACTTTTCTCTTCAGTCTGTGTCTGTGTCTTCTTCAAGCTTGCGGCACCCGTCACTCACCTCGAGTCGCCGAGCTGGTCTCGGCAATAGACAAGTCCCCGGGCTGGTCTCCCCTGTCCTGGCAGTGGACACGACTAGAAGGAAAGGCAGCGGGCAGACCCACCAGACCAGACCCTCTCTCAGCCAGGACCTGTCTCCCGAGGAAGGGTGAGGCTGTGCTTGGTCAATCAGGACTTTCACGGGCTCCATCAGTGACCTAAGTTAGGGGAACCTCACCGCAGACCTGGAGGAAAAGGGTTGCTTACAAAGTGCCCTCTCCCTGCCTTTGTGTTCCCCCTCGATGGTGCTTCCAGTTATGGGAAGAAGTGGCCCACGTTTTAACCATTTACTTTAGCTCAGGGTTTGTCCACAGCAAGAATGTTTTGGTGATGGGAGCAATGAAATTCAGGGGTGACGCGACCTGTGGCTCACGTGGTCCTGTCCGGTTTGGCTCCTGGAGGACTCTCTTCCCCCATGTGCACCGTCCCTGCTGCCCCAAACCCCACGGGAGGAGGGGTCAGCCTACACCTGGGGCCCTTCCCCGAGCCCCTTCACCTATTGTTAATTTCCATTTTGTTTCTGAAGCCTTTCCTGCTTTAGCATGAAAGTACAAAAGGAATGTCAGCTGGATCGAAACGAAAGTGAATATAAGCAGAACCGTGTCCGGCACTGAGAGGGGATGGGGCGACACCTGTGTATCAACTGGGAGAGAGAAACTGAGCTTGAGAGGAGTCAACCCAAGCCAGCACCTGTGCTACAGGCCAGCCCTCTCCCTGCATCCTCTCTGCTTCCAAACAGTCACTCCTGTCCATCACCTTCTGTCGAACGCCGTGCAAGGTTTACCATATTTTGTTTGGTTAGAGTCACCGAGCTTCTAAAGCAGAGAAAGTCACTAATCTCCAAGAAAGTGTAGGGCGGCCCTCGAGGCTGTTGGCTGGAATCCAGTCCCCCAGGGTCAGATTTGCCCACAAGGCAGCATACAGGCCCCCAGGAGTCCCACTCGAGGGCACACACCGTCCATATTCCTGAGTCTGGATGTTGATGCTGGGACCATGCTTGGCCTCTGTGCTCACACACCCCAGTGATGTTTGTGACTTTTTATTTTGAAAACTATCAAACACACGAAACACGAAGAGACCTGTCCAATGGATACCTGTGTGCTACCATCTGGAGTCCGTCACTAACAGTGTTATAGCCCCGCCCCCTGCCTTCCCGCCAAGCTATCTGAAAGTCAGTTGTGGACATTGTAGCACTTACCCCTCCACATTAGTGGGTGACTCTCCCACCAATAAGGATAGTCCCTTACATAACCAATAACACTGTATCACAAGAACAGACACTATTTGGTGCAGTTTCAGAGAGTTCACAAAAATTAGAGAAATCTCCATGTGGGGGTGAAATCAGGGCTTTCCACTGGAGAGGCGAACTTTTAGAACCATTCTCTACAAGCATACTTGACAATTTTACAATAAGCATCTTCTTTTGCCACGAGAAGAAAATTTAAAAAAAAGTGAAGCTGCATCAGGGCCAGTATACCTGAGCAAGGTGCAGGCTGGGCCGTCCCGCTGGTGACACTAGGTGGCAGTGTTGGGCTGCATGAAGGCAGATCTTCCAAACCCGCCAGAAGCTCCCCCAGACACAGGCTGGGGCGAGAAAGGAGGATGGTTACGCTTTCCAAGTAGATGCTAGAACTTCGAGCAGACCCAGAAGAGACAGAAAGAGGGGGGTGACGGGGAACGTATTTATGAACACATTTCTTTTGGGGGGTTATTGAGTGAGCACTGTCCTGGGGTCTAATGTACTGACATCAAATCCAGGCTCTGTCCCTTCAGAGTTGACTTGCCATGAACTCAAGAAAGCTCGATATTGTTTATCCTGTGTAGCACTGCTGGGCGGGACAAACGTGAGGATGCTTGGAAAGTCCTTAGCACGTGCCCGACACAACGCACATGCCACGCCCTGCGGCCGTGAGCATCCGTTTCTCTCCATCATCGGGTCCCTGTTGGCTTTATCCTCCTGAAAACCTGGCTGCCTCTGCTGTAGCCGACTTGTTTTCCAGAGCTACCTGGGCGGACAGTGGACTCTTTTCCAGGGTTAGATAGGTGACAGCAGCCACGTGTATAGAGCAGGACTGCACAACCTCATAGAGATTTAGTTTTTATGTGTTTGTGGTTTCTCTCCCACCTCTTGAGGAATAAACTCCACAAAGGCAGGGCCTTGTCCGTGTTTTTATTTGTTTGTTTCCTGCAGTGTCCCCAGCGCCTAGAGCAGGACCTGGCATGTAAGTGCTTAGTAGAGATTTATTGAATGAGTAAACCCTCCAGCCCTTAACTGAAGCAGTCACACCCTCTGGTAAGTTCTCTCGCCCTTTATCTGAGCTCTCACCGTCCTGTTTGACCTGATGGTTCTGGAGCTGTCAGGAAGATAAGCAGTGCCCATGACAGTAGCTCAAATTTGCATCCTTTGAGATGCACATCCAGCCTTGTGTTCAGCAGTTCCTTGGTTCCTTTTGGCTGTTTCTTTGGCTGTAGGTTTACTGTTTGGTGTTTAAATCATAGAGTTGGCTTTCAGAGCTGGAAAACATCCTTGAGGACAGTATTCTGATGCCCCTATGGACAAATGATTTAGTTGTCCATTTGGAGATGAGCAGTCTTGGGTAGTGCCTGGGACACAGGGAAGGAACAAAGGAGAAACTTGTCCCAGCAACATGGAACCTGAGGGAAGGATGTGTTGGGCTGTTGCAGGAAGCCGTCTGCCTACCCTCTTCTATCCACCCTGAAAAATCCATCCAGAGGCTGTGGCTGGCGGGGGTTCTACTCACCACCCACTGTCATCACGCAAGTGGGCTTTAGTGTCGAGTGTGCCAGGACCACCGGGCTGGAGACTGGTTTGGAGGAGAAAGAACCTGGGCTAGTTGGGAACAGGAGACGGGCGGGGGTGGGGTGGGGAAGTGGGCCATTTGATGAGAGTTCCTGTGAGTGGGCGGGACAGGTCAGGAGCCCAGGGGGACAGCGGCCCACCGTAGACCGTGATCTGTTTATACAGGAAGATGCCCGCCAGGGGCTGCTAGCAGGACTGGTCCTCAGGGGTGGGAGCCTGGGTGAATTAGGAAAAATGACTAGACCACGGGCAGACACTGAGGTCTAGTTCAACAACCACGAACACTTAGTGCCTAGACCAGGGGCACGAAGGTCCCGGCTTGCAAGAAACTCACAATGTAGTTCAGGGCTGGGCTCTCTAAAATAGGGTCTGTGTTGGAAGATGAAGAAACTAAGGCAGCCGAACCCTGAAAGGATATTGGGGACAAGCTGAGAGTCAGCCGGCACATGGGTACCTGGCTTTCCTTACCTGCTAGGTTTACAGTCCAGGGCGAGATGCGATTAATCTCCACTGGGAACACCAGCTCACCAGCCAGAACAACCTGTGCAAAGAAATTCAGATGCACCTGAGTTCTCATCTCAGCTCTGCAGATTTCTAGCTCTGTGACCTCGGGAAAACCAGCTCCGGGAGTGCAAGCTTCCTCGCGGGTAACACGGGGATTGTGTGATCTTGAAGGGTGATTGTGACAACTAAATGAGATAAAGGATGTAACAGAAGGTGCTAAATCGATGCTACTTATTATCTATCTAATTTGGGGGAAAGCAGGCATTATGAAGATAGTGGGGTTTGCATCTCTTAGGAGTTGGCAAGAATTTAAAAGGGGGACGTTGCCTCAGTAGGCTGAGGGTGGGCTGGACTGGCTTCTATCTGATCTTTGCTTTTCTGCTCGGAGCCCCAGGGGGCACAGAAAGAGGCAGAAACCAGCCGGGAGTGGCCAAATCTATGGAAGGAAACAGATTCCTCTCTAACTCTAGCTAAAAACAATCAATATTAGTTGAGTTTCTTGACACTTAAGGGTTTTGCTTTGAGGCTGCATTTATGCAGTTGTGATCATCGTCCTCTGGAGGCCTCTTGTCAATGACTCCCAGACACAGATAGGGTGAGATCTTCGTGCCTTCTCCGTCTGACCCTGCTCATGTCCAGCCCTGCGGCTGAGGGAGTGAGTGATGAGAACTGAAGCAGAGAAGTTAGGTAAGCAGGGTTCACATAATACAGGGTCTTGTGTACCACTAGGAAGTCTGAACTTTATCCAAAGTAGGGCAGTAGGAAAAAGCAAAACAACAACACCCCTCGCCCCCCCCCCCACCTACCCCGATTCCTCTCTTTTCCAAAGAGGGAGACCAGGGAGCGAGTGGTTCCTGTATTTGCAGACCTGCGAGCAGTACCGTGGCGGCTCTAGAAGCAAAGCTTGGGACTTTCTTTACCCAACGAGGAAGGAAGTTGAAAAATCTTCCTGACGGGAAAGAGCATATGAGTTTGATATAGCAGTTCACACCTGTGGATGTTGCATTTGAACCAGGAACGTGGTGCGTTTGCTTCACCCTCTGTCAGGTCTGTGTTTATGCCGTCCTATGGAGAGGAAGCACAGAGGGGTTAGCATAAAGAACTAGTCGGATATTTTGTTGTATAAGTGACGGGTCCATGCACTGCATTTCTCTGATCTTTCAGCTTTCCATTCCAGGCTGGTGCATTCATGAAGCCAGGACTGCTATGGGGCAGCTACCAGCCAAGCCAGTGGTGCCTGGACAGCAGTGATAAGCCTCGGAGATGCTGGACCAACTTGAGAGGCAAGTGCAGCCGCGCTGCTTGGGCCACAAAGGCAGACACTGCGTTCAATCACCGATCAAGTACCTCCTACGTATTCGGTTATCACACAAAATCATCTTTATGACCTCTGTGACCTAGGTGGGTGGCTGGGAGTTAGGCCAGATCTGTGAACCAGACCAAGCCTCCTCCGCGCCCTCTGCTTCTCTGACACAGAGCCACATCAGGGAAGCCACCTCCTGGGAGCTCTCCCGCCCTTTCTCCTACTTCCTTCCATCTTTGGCTTAAACCGGTGATGCCAGTTTAATCCCAGTTGTGCAGCACCGCTGAGATGCAGACACACCTACGAGTTAGCAGGAAGGGGCGTTCTCACCGTGGGCTCTGGGAGTCCCAGCAGCACCTGCAGGGCAGCTTCAGGGCCCAGTACAAGCTGTGACGTCTGTTGGTAAAGAGTGACATTCTTTTTGCCCATCCATGCAGCACACAGTAATCGAGCATCTTCTCGTGTGCCAGAAAATGTCGCAGGTACTTGGGACACATCAGTGAACTAAAAATCCCCTGCCCCCTGGAACATGCACACTTCCACAGGCAAAC
This sequence comes from Hippopotamus amphibius kiboko, assembly GCF_030028045.1. Lineage (NCBI taxonomy): Eukaryota > Metazoa > Chordata > Mammalia > Artiodactyla > Hippopotamidae > Hippopotamus > Hippopotamus amphibius. Next base: position 135,213,203 of record NC_080189.1, on the reverse strand, counting down.
AAATAATAAATGGTAAACATCACACTTAAGTGAATCATGTGGGGAGTTAGAAGGTGGTAAGTGGTATGAAAGAGGCAAAAGGAGGGGGATGAGACAGTCCAGATGTGTGGGCGGTGCAGGAGCCTCTTGCCATGGTAAGTAGCACGGTCAGGTGGTGACACGGAGCCGAGACCTGGGGGAAGTTGCGAAGAGGAACAGCTCCGGCAAAGGCCTACTGGCTAGAGCAGGGCTGGTGCGTGGTCAGCGGGGGAAACAGCAGGAGATGAGCTTAGATGGGTGATGGGGTCCGGATCACACGGGGACCTGGAGGCATCGTGAGGAGTGAAACGGGTCCCCTGGAGGCTTTGGTCGGAGCCGACCACGCTTACATCTTAAAGGGCTGTGTGCTGAGAACAGACTGAATTGGGGTGGAGTGAGGGGAGAAGCACAGCCCTTAGGAGCTACTGCAACAGTCCAGGCAGAGATGCTGTGGGCTGGGCGGTGACGGAAGGCAGGATCCTGGGAGGACTGGGAAGGCGGCCTGGCCACGTTGCCTAGTGATCTGGATGATGGACAGTGAGAGAGGAGGGGAGAGGTCATGGGGACCCCACTGTTCCAGAAATAAGGCAGCGATGGGGAGGTTGCCCTGGTTGCCCCTAGGCCACGGCTGTGGACGGTGCAGGCTCACTTTGGGCGCCTGCAGCACTGGCACGGTGGGAGGCAGCCTCCACGAAGGGGCCCAAGATCAGGTGTAAGGACCCCACTTTCACCATTCAGCGCCTGTGGTCCTCAAGTGGCTCAGGGGAGCAGTGATGTTGGCCTGTGAGGTGGGTCCTCTAGGAAATGCCAGGGGAGGGGCTGAAGAGGGGGTGCTGCCTTGGGTAGGTGGGAGCAGAGGCGTGACCACGTGATGCTGCCTCATCAGGGCCCCAGGCCCTCGGGGACAGAGGGACCCTGTGGACCTGGCAAACATGCCACACGAGGTTTGTTAAACAAGGGGAAATAAAAGCCCACCTTTGTTCTTTGAGGCCTTTTATAGGCCGCTGGCTCTAGGACCCCAATACCAGCCCTGGATCCGGGTGGGCTGATGGCTCTGTGGTCAGAGGAGGCAGAGTGGACGGAACTGTACTTCCTCGGATGCTAACCGTCCTTCTTTGTGAAGAGGACCAAAGCTCCCCTGGCCCTAGGGAGAGCGGCCAGCAGCTTGGGCCCCACGCCTGAGTTGCCTGGGACAGAGCGGCTCCTGTTTGCTGTCTTGGCCCCTCCAGGGCCTCCAACGCTCACAGCCAGAACTCTTACCCTGAGGGTGATGGATCGTATCCCCGCCTGATAGATGCTCCCTGAACCACTGGACCCATCGGCCTGAGCGGATGCCCCCCCTCCCCCGCCCCGCCCCCTGCTGACTGGAAGCAGAGCTGAATGAAGTGGAATTCTTGGGTTCAGTGATGAGATCAAGTCATGTTTTTCCTTACTTCTTTTTTTTAATTAATTTATTTATTGGTTGCATTGGGTCTTCGTTGCTGCATGCAGGCTTTATCTAGTTGTGGCGAGTGGGGTCTACTCTGCGTCATGCACAGGCTTCTCATTCCAGTGGCTTCTCTTGTTGTGGAGCAGCGGCTCTAGGTCCGTGGACTTCAGTAGTTGTGGCACGTGGGCTTTAGTAGTTGTAGCACATGGGCTCAATAGTTGTGGGTCGCCGGCTCTAGAGCGCAGGCTCAGTAGTTGTGGTGCACGGGCTTAATTGCTCCGCTGCATGTGGGAATCTTCCTGGACCAGGGCTCAAACCTGTGTCCCCTGCATTGGCAGGCGGATCCTTAACCACTGCGCCACCAGGGGAGCCCCTCTTCACTTCTGCTCTAACCATTTAGCAGAGTCCAACCAGCTGATTGTTTCTCAGGATGAAACAAGCCCACCTTGTCAGGAGGGTTGGAGGCCTAGGGGAAAAGAAAGGTGCATCCCAGGGGGAAAGAAAGCCCTCTTCTGGGGAGTCATGGACGAAGGACGTGATTCACATGCAGCTTCTAAGTATGGAAGCCTCTAGAAGCCCATCAAAAAGACAGGAAGGGGGACTTCCTTGGTGGTCCAGTGGTTAAGACTCCGAGCTCCCCAATACAGGGGGTCCGGGTTCCATCCGTGGTCAGGGAACTAGATACTGTGTGCCACAACTCAAGATCCTGCATGCTGCAACTAAGACCCAGCACAGCCAAATACATAAATAAATAAATATTATAAAAAAAAAAGACAGGAAGGTAAGAGGGAAGTTAAGGAGCAAATAGAGGCCATGAGCCCCCCTCCCCGCCGCTGCCCCCCCAGCTCCCACTCTGCCCTCCCCCTCCTCCTGTTAATAAGCTTCTCTCCACGGGGAAGTGGCCGTTCCAGCCGGCAGCACTAAGGTGTGAAATCTGACCACACTTTCATAACCCGGGTTTATAGAATGTGCTGGAAACTATTTTGAACCCTCACCTCTATCTGTGCTTCCAGATGCCAAATAAACATTTGGGGGGAACGCTTTTCCTTCCAGGAAGGGGCCCCTTTCTTGGTCCCGGGTGCTCCCTGAGGCAGTGGTTGTGGGGGGAGGCTGCAGTGGCAGTTCTGCTGCACGGCCCCAACTTTGGGGGTGAAGGCCCTTCACCAAGGGCTGCCGGTGCTGGGCGGGTAGGCTGAGCGGCCGTGGGGGAAGCTGGCAGAGGCCGGCTCGGGCACAGGTCCTGTCCCTCCTGCTTGTGGGGCACCAAAGCCCTGCAGGCTGCACAGGAAGCCTGAGCTTGTGGCCTCTGCAGCCGGGGAGCTGCCTGCTCGCCTGTCCTGTGGGTAGAAGAGCGGCCTCTGGATGGCCAGGGGGCTGGGGGTTCTACGCCGGAAGTTCAGTCCTGGGGGTCTGCTCTTGTCAAAGAGGCACCGAGGCAGCCCCTGAGGCCTCTCCCCCACCCAGGGTGCCCAGAGGCATCAGCGATGGGTTGTTGTTTATCACACAGTCTCCCCCCTCCCCTGCTGCCCTGCAGCTCTGCGATGAGGGCCAGGCGGCAGGTCGGGCCGGGGGAGGGGGCAGGGGCTCAGCACAGCTGAGGGGGAGGCAGGGCTGTAGTCCAGCTGAGGGCTGCTGTCTTCTGTCCTGGCCAGACGCTCACCAGGCCGCATGGGGTCCAGCCCTGGGCTCTGCAAGATGGGGCCATGCCCGGCAGGACTCAGGGGTGGAAAGACCTGGAACGATTCACATAAGGGGAGGTTTGGGCCATGGCTTCCAGGGGTCCCCAGACAGGTGAAGGGTGTCACCGCAGGGATCGTGCTGAACTGTCCTTTGCCTCAACTAAGGATGCTCTGAGGGGAAATGTAATTTTAAAATCCTGTCAAGTTGGTAGGTTTGGCAAAGGAAGATTTTCCAGCTAGGAGGGTCACTAAGCCCCAGGAGGGCTGCAGAAGGAGGTAGGGCCTCCTTGGGCAGCCCAAGGGGCCCCGTGGGGTGTGAGTGTGGAGGCCTCTTCCTGCCTGGGGTGGGTCTGGGGTCTGAGTCAACAAAGAAATGGATTGAGGAGGAAGAAGAGCTTGTAGAGACCAGCAGGCAGCTGAGAAACAGGTGAATGCAAGGTGTGCGATGTGTGCAAGGTGTGCAAGGTGTGCACAGGGTGCACGGTGGCAGCATGACATTCAACGCTGACACTTTCTGATTCGAAGGAGGAGCGAGAACTCTGAGTTTTGTGATGCTGCTGTAAGTAGCCACTCTCTGAGCCTCGGCCAGCCTTTGAAACTGGTGCCACTGGAGCAGACCTGCTGATGCACCTGATCTTCCTTCCAGAGGCTCGTCGGCGCCTGATTAAACACCAGCTCCGGCCTCAGCTGTGAAGTCCTACTCCGGACGCCTTCCGCTGACGCCAGACCAGGTCTGCTCAAGCAAAGCTGCAGGATCAGGGCTGGGGAGGGTTTATTTATCTAGAAAACTGAATCAGGGTTGGACCTGCAACTAAAAAATTGTGATGTTATCTAGACCAGAGCTGGGAAAACATCCTCACGGTGTGCCGGGCCTTCTAAATCTCCTCATTCAGCGTTTATGTGGGATGGTGGTGTTTAAAGTTCTTGGACTTTGCAAAAACCTACTGTATTTCATGGCTTTCACTCACCAACCTTCCAGAAATCGGCATCAGTGCAAGCCTGCACTCCCGGTGTTGGGAGGGTACCTTCTGCTCTGCCCTCTCCTGCAGCCCAAGCATCTTGCCGGGAGAAACATGGGCTTCTGGGAGTTGGGGGTGGGACCTTGTGATAAGCTTGCAGACCTTCAGTCATTTGGTGAGAGCTTCTCCCTTGCTGATACACTATTAAAAGTTCAGAAGTACTCAAAATATAGAATGGGGTGAGCTATGCTGGACGTCTAGATTTTAAATTGAAGTTGTGGTCTCTATATTTCTCTATAAGCATTGCTTTGGCTGCATTCCACAAATTAGGTTGTATTTTTATTATCATTCAGTTTGAAAACTCCTTTTTATTTTTGTTTTTTGTTTGTTTTCATTTTTATTTTATTTTTTTATTGAAGTTTAGTTGATTTACAGTGTTGTGTTCGTTTCTGGTGTACAGCAAAGTGATTGTTTTATATATATATAAGTTATATATATGTATTCTTTTTCAGATTCTTTCCATTATTACAAGATAATGAATACAGTTCCCTGTGCTATACAGTAGGACCTTGTTACTTATCTATTTTATATATGGTAGTGTGTATCTGTGAATCCCAACTCCCTTTCCCCTTTGGTAACCATAAGTTTGTTTTCTATGTCTGTGAGTCTGTTGAAACCTTTTCTAATTTCCCTTTTAGTTTCTTCTTTAATCTGTGAGTTGTTCAAAAGTGTGTTGTTTAATTTTCAAATATTTGGGGTTTTCCTAGTTATATTATTGTTATTGATTGCTGGTTTAATTTCATTGTCGTCAGAGAGCATACTTTATATGATTTCAATATTTTAAAGCTCATAGAGACTTTTTTATAGCCCAGTGTATAGTTTATGCTGGTAGCAGTACCATATGTACTTGAAAAGAATGGTGTTCTGTCCTTGTCAGGTACCTAAAAAAGTAGGTGATAGTGTTCAGATCTTCTTGTTTTTCTTGATTTTTACCTAGTTATTCTATTAGCAGTCTTGTCAATTGCTAAGAGAGGGGTGTTAGAATCTCACACTAGAATTGTGGAGATGCTGCCTTCTCCCTTTAATTATATCAATATTTGCTTCATGTATTTTGAATCTCTGTAATTAGACACACGTACATTTATGGTTGTTATGACTTTTGGATGAATTGATCATTTTATCACAATGATACAACCACTTTCAACTCTGGAAGTACTTCCTGTCTTTATTTATTTACTGGCTGTGTTGGGTCTTTGTTGCTGCGCGTGGGCTTTCTCTAGTTGCATCAAGAGGGGGCTACTCTTTGTTGTGGTGAGCAGTTCTCTCATTGAGGTGGCTTCTCTTGTTGCAGAGCACAGGCTCTAGAGCACAGGCTCAGTCGTTGTGGCACACAGGCTTAGTTGCTCTGTGGCATGTGGGGTCTGCCTGGACCAGAGCTTGAACCCATGTCCCTTGCATTGGCAGGTGGATTCTTAACCACTGCACCACCAGGGAAGTCCCAGTACTCCCTGTCTTGAAGCCTGTTTTCTCTGTAGTAACAGCAACTCCAGCCATCTCATGCTTGCCCTTTGCATTCTGTGTCCTTCTCCAGCCACTGACTTTCAGCTTACGTGTGTTTCTGTAATTAAACTGCATTTCTTCTGGACAGTGAATATACATAAAATCTCTATTCTGACAGTCTCTGTCTCTCAACTGGAGTGTTTAATCCATCAATATTTAATGTAATTATTGATACATTTGTGTTTGGATCCACCACTGAATTTGTTTTCTCTTTGTCTACTCTGTTTTTGTTCCTTTTTCCTCCTCCCACCCCACAACCTTCTTAATCTCACTGCCAAGTCTCATGGGCCAGATTTACATCTGCAGCCTGGGTCTCTGCCCTGAACTTCAGACTTTGAAATTCAATTGCCTCCTCAACATCTGTCTTTGGGTATCTAATAGGCATCGAACACTTACACCAAACCGGGCTCCTGTCGGTCCTCTCCTGCTCTTTTCTCAGTGGTCTCCCTCCAAGACGATGGCAACTCTTCCCAGTGGTTCTTCCTCATCCTTGTTCTCCTGCTAACTGTTCACCCCATCCTTCCCGGCCTTTCAGCCAAATTGTGGAGTCATACTTGACTCTTCTCCATCCTTCACTTCCCTCATTCCATCCACACATCTCCTGTCAGTCTCATCTTCAATATACACGAATCCACTGCTTCCCACCACCTCTACCTCGACATCCCAGATGGAGCACCATCACCTGGGCCACAGCGATGACCCCCGGGGGTCATCCCACAGTCTACTCTCAATGCAGCAGCCAGAGGGATTCTTTTAAAAGCTAAGTCACATCACTCCTCTGTTGATAACCTGCAATGTCTCTCATTTCCTCAGAGCAGAAGCCAGAGGGTTTACAGTGACCTATCAGACCATTTTCCGTGATTATTCCATCCTCTTCTACTCCTCCTCTTGCTCACTTCACTCTAGCCATATCAGCCTCTTTACTGTTCCTCAAACTGTTTCTTGACTCTTTTTTGTTATTGTCCCCACCAGGGGCAAAAGGGAAGTGCCTATTTAGATATTTTTTTCCTAATGACACTTCCTAATGACCCTTTTTCCTAACGACCCCACGAAATCTTAATGGCATGAGTATACTACGTTTGATTACCTACTGTCTCTACGTTTGTGCTTTACATGTTAAAAGAGTAAGTTTTTTTCATCCTCTAAGAGTGAATTTTCTGCCCCTTAGGACGATGTCTCCCTGTTGAGAATGTGTGCTTTCACTATTTGCACGAGATTCTACCTCAGGGCCTTTGCACCTACTGTACCTTCTGTGCAGCACACTCTTCCACCATCGAGCTGTCTAGCTCACTCCCTCACCTCCCCGGGGTCTTACTAAGACAGTCCCTTTTCAGAGAGGCATCTCTGGTCACTCTGTGGGAAAGAGTGACTCCATGACTCAAGCTCCCTACTTCCTTCCTGGCTCTGTCCATTCATCCTGAGCCCTTGTTCCCATCTGGAATCGCCACATATCACTCAGCTATTTTTTCCTGTCTGTCCACCTTCGCGAGAGTGCAGCTTCCAGGAGACATTTGTGTTCATCAGGGTCTCCTGGCTCCGGCCCAGTTCCTGGCACACGGTACGTGCCCTGTTAACACTTGTTGTGGGCATGCTGGCCGTGCTAACCTGCGTGGACCTGCCTTTGTTGGGTGGCTACGTTTGCCAGCTCACCCTCTTTTCTCCTTTTCATTTACCATGTCAGAACCAACTTATCCCTTGTCCCTTTCGTGGTTTTACATCCTCAAGAACATTATAAACTTTTGGGACTTCCCTGGTGGTCCAGTGGATAAGAATCTGTCTTGCAATGCAGAGGAAGTGGGTTCAATCCTTGGTCGGGGAACTAAGATCCCACATGCCCCAGGGCAACTAGGCCCACGTGCCACAACTACTGGGCCCATGTGCCACAACTACTGAGCCCATGTACCACAACTACTGAGCCTGTGTGCCACAACTAGAGAGCCCTGCACTGCACTGACGAGCCAGAGAGCCACAATGAAAGATCCTGAGTGCGACAACTATAAAACTCAACACAGCCAATAAATAAATAAATAAATAAATAAATATTTTTTAAAAAAGAGGATATTATAAAGTTCTTATACCCCACACTCCTGGCAGGAGTTATAGAATTAGAATTAACTATTGAAGGCTGAACTTTTCTTCTTGGTCTAATCTGCCTCAAAACTATTCAGTGATCCTACCTTTTAGCTCCAAGAGATGCTTGGTTATTCCTGAAACTGTGAACGTTTATACAGCATCGGAAGACTGAGTGGAGACTGGGAGGTGGATGTGGGCTCCTGAGTTGAATGTGTGGACATAAAGAAAGGGGAGAAAACCATTTCGTCTTTAGGCTGATTCACGCTGTTGAAGTGTGCTTTAGGTGGATTCAATTGGCCGGGTACTACTGGAAGTCAGGAATATATTTTCTCACTGGTTTTCATTGCATTAGATCACGTTGTTTTAACCCAAGGGCCTCAGGAAGTGCAGAGTAAATTGGAACACTCAATCAAATAAAAAAGTCTGCTTAAACGGAGTTAAGGTTGGTTGTGCCACGAGTGCTAAAGTTCAAGTTGACATTCCAGCCTGCGCTCGTAATGTTATTACTGAGGACCCAGTAGCAGGGGGAGGGGGAGAGGGTATCAGACTTCAACACACTGGTCATGACTTTTGTTACTTTAGAAGAAAATGAACCTTGTGATAACCTAACTCTTTTGTGTTTATTCATTTTCTCATGTGTTCAAAGGTCAGTCCGGGCAGGACGGCAAATGTCTGTATACTTTGCCATTTGCTTCGTGGGCCTTGGCTGGTGGAACAGAAGTGCTTTAGAGGAGATTGCAGTCCACGCCACCCTGGCCATCCCATCTCTCCAGGGCTGGTGGGCTTGGGGTGGGAAGAACCTTGCTGTAGCAGGAGCCAGGGGTAGGTACCCTGCAGCCCAGCGGCCTTGCATCCTGGAGGCTGTCGCATCTGGCATTATCTGCGTGCTGTTGACCCGGGAATGTGAACAGTGAGTCCGGAACATCCCAATTTAAAGAGTAAGTGACGATACACGGCTGCCTATGGAACAAGCCAGTTCCAGAAACACAACCATATTTGGGGAGCTAGACTTTTCAAGGACAGCTGGGGTGGCTTTTGGGCGTGATTCAGGGCGGGAGAAGTTTGTATCTGCGTCTTCCTGGTTCTTCTTTCTTCATCCTTATTCTCCTGGTCACGGTCCCTCCTCAAATATCAGCTCCTTAGAATACTAGTAATTAATCTTTACAGCTTACAAAACGGTCTCCCATGTGATGTTTTAGTTAATCCTCAGGGCGTTCCCTGGCAGCAGGAATTATCATCATGACCTCCACTTGGTCAACGAGAGAAAGGAGGGAGACATTGAAGCAGGAAACACGTTTTTGCCTCACTTCTCAGATAGTATAACCTGGGCGGCACACAGCTCCTGCCCAGAACCCTCGGGTCCCCAGAGCTGCCCTCACCAGATAATCAAATAACAAGGAAGCCAAGCACAGTGAGCACATCCTCCATAATGGGCGTTGTGCCACGTGTTTTGCATGTAATGCCTCATTTTTCCTCCCAATAAGCGTATGAAATACTTTATTCCCACTTTAAAAATGAAAAAATAAAGGCTTAGGAAGACGTGAAGACTGCCACCAAGTGTATGACAAACAAACAGTTGCATTAAACATTAAACCCATCTTTATTAAGAAGAAAAAAAAAGACTGGAGGAATCACAGACCCAGTCACGGTGTTGCCAGGGTGCAGTTGGTGTTTGGGGTCCAAAGTGTACCTTCCTCTCCCCAATCCACTGTCCCCTAAACCCTGGCAGAGAAACACTTTGGGTAGATGTGGGGCAGGGAAGCTTATAGGCAGGAAAGCATCCTTGTTGAAACATTAATTCAGAAGACAGTGATTTGTATCCCAAACCAAGATAATAGTTGAAGAAGAGACATAACTGCCATCACATTTAGGTGAGAAGGTAGTTGGTTGAGTGTGTAAATTCCAAGCCAGGTGCACTGCATGGTGTCTGCATTCAGCAGTTTTTTCCTCCTGGGTGTTCAAAGGACAGTGCAATATAAATTCAGTATCTGGCATCATTGGTTTTCTTGACTTTGTGCATGTTAGACCTGCTATTTCTACTGATACAGTATTCCTATAGTTTCTCATACTGTTCAGTTTGACAATCTTCAGTAGTAACTAACACTTTTTTTCTAGGATGTCAAATTCAGAACCAGGCAGATGCATCTCCTGACCCTAAACATGGTCCTAAAGTAAATTGCTTGAGGAAATTGGATCCCAGAGATTATAGGTGGGGGATTTTGAAATGTTCATATTCCGTTGGAGATCAAAGAAGGATCAGGACGGTGGAGGTTCGCGGCTCCAACGGGGCTTTCTACAAGGGATTCATCAAAGATGTTCATGAAGACTCCCTCACAGTGGTTTTTGAAAACAATTGGCAACCAGAACGCCAGGTTCCATTTAATGAAGTTAGATTACCACCACCACCTGATATAAAAAAAGAAATTAGTGAAGGAGATGAAGTAGAGGGATACAGTTACTAATGAAGTTTACAGAGATGGCTGTATATTCAAGAGCAAATGACCAAGAACCATGTGGATGGTGGTTGGCTAAAGTTCGAATGATGAAAGGAGAAGTGTGCTAATGAAAATGCACATAAAGATTTTAAGAAAGCAGTAGGAGCGTGCAGAATTTTTTACCATCCAGAAACCACACAGCTAATGATACTGTCTGCCAGTGAAGCAACTGTGAAGAGAGTAAATATTTTGAGTGACATGCATTTGCGAAGTATTCGTACGAAGTTGATGCTTATGTCCAGAAATGAAGAGGCCACTAAGCATTTAGAATGCACAAAACAACTTGCAGCAGCTTTTCATGAGGAATTTGTTGTGAGAGAAGATTTGATGGGCCTGGCAATAGGAACACATGGTAGTAACATACAGCAAGCTAGAAAGGTTCCTGGAGTTACAGCTATTGAGCTAGATGAAGATACTGGAACATTTAGAATCTACGGAGAGAGTGCTGATGCTGTAAAAAAGGCTAGAGGTTTCTTGGAATTTGTGGAGGATTTTATTCAGGTTCCTAGGAATCTTGTTGGAAAAGTAATTGGGAAAAATGGCAAAGTTATTCAAGAAATAGTAGACAAATCTGGTGTGGTTCGGGTCAGAATTGAAGGAGACAATGAAAATAAACTACCTAGAGAAGATGGGATGGTTCCGTTTGTATTTGTTGGCACTAAAGAAAGCATTGGAAATGTGCAAGTTCTTTTAGAGTATCATATTGCTTATCTAAAGGAAGTAGAACAGCTAAGAATGGAACGCCTACAGATTGATGAACAGCTGCGACAGATCGGTTCTAGGTCTTATAGTGGAAGAGGCAGAGGTCGTCGGGGCCCTAATTACACCTCCGGTTATGGTACAAACTCTGAGCTGTCTAACCCATCTGAAACTGAATCTGAGCGTAAAGACGAGTTGAGTGATTGGTCATTGGCAGGAGAAGATGACCGAGAGAGCCGGCATCAGCGTGACAGCAGGAGACGCCCAGGAGGAAGAGGCAGAAGTGTTTCAGGGGGTCGAGGTCGTGGTGGACCACGTGGTGGCAAATCTTCCATCAGTTCTGTGCTCAAAGATCCAGACAGCAATCCATACAGCTTACTTGATAATACAGAATCAGATCAGACTGCAGACACTGATGCCAGCGAATCTCATCACAGTACTAACCGTCGTAGGCGGTCTCGTAGACGAAGGACTGATGAAGATGCTGTTCTGATGGATGGGATGACTGAGTCTGATACAGCTTCAGTTAATGAAAATGGGCTAGTCACAGTTGCAGATTATATTTCTAGAGCTGAGTCTCAGAGCAGACAAAGAAACCTCCCAAGGGAAACTTTGGCTAAAAACAAGAAAGAAATGGCAAAAGATGTGATTGAAGAGCATGGTCCTTCAGAAAAGGCAATAAATGGCCCAACTAGTGCTTCTGGCGATGAAATTTCTAAGCTGCAGCGTACTCCAGGAGAAGAAAAGATTAATACCTTAAAAGAAGAAAATACTCAAGAAGCAGCAGTCCTGAATGGTGTTTCATAAACTGAAGAAGTTCCTAGTTTACAGTTCTTTTACATTACATTTTACAATAGTGCTTGTACAAGCTTGCCAAAGATAGAATATGGATCGCCAGTCTTTACATCGCACTTTCAGTTCCTCCATTTGGAATTCAGAAAGGGGAGGGATCCTGAAGAAATCATATGTTAAACATACTTTGACACCTACTGTGTTATAAAATATATCATCAGATGTGCCTTGAGAATAGTATATGTAACATTAAAAAAAGTTGCTGGCTAAAAAAAAAAAAAAAAAAAAAAAAGAAGGATCACTAAAAGAATTGTGGCAGGGCTGACTCACATGACAGCTGTGGATTGAGCAAAACTTCTTGAAAGGGCTATCTTATCCTGAAGGTTATGACTTTGAAGGAATTAAAGGTAATTGGCAGTGGAAAGAATCAGAACATGTGAGATTCCTTAAAAATTTATTAACTTAAATAATTTTGCCTATGTTACATATTGAAAAAGAAAAAAAAAACTTTAAACAAACAAACCCAAGCCAGAAAGACATCAAGGGAGAGACCAGGTGGCAGCTCTGGGTGGCTCTCAGCCAGTTTGCTAGAAATCATTTTGCTGAAACTTTAATAAGGTTTCATTAAACATTTATTTTAATAATGTCTTTGCTTCTTTCCCTATGGCTAGCACAGTCCACACCCCAGTCCTTCGCCCTTCTCTGCTCAGCCACTGCCGTTCTCCCAGGCCCATCTCTTTCCAACTGGTGCTGGGAGATAGAGTATCCAACTTTCATGTCCGCTAGGAGGCCAACAATGCTTGTCCTTCTCTCTCTCCTTACAAACTTGTCTCAAGGCCTCAGGCTTGCTTGGACAGGGATTTGATTGTAAGACAGAAAGCTCAGCTCTCTCGGTACTGTGTGAGTTGAGAGATCCCACTGGTGAGAACTATGCTCCACCCAGACTTGCAGCATCACTAAAGAGGGATGCAGGACCCTGTGACGGGGTGAGAATCTTAGGATGAAGGAGCAAGGTTGTTCATCTCTCTTGCAAAAGCTCTATCCCAAGAGTTAATGTTTCACAACACAATAAGCACCATTGAGTCTTTGTAAGATAGTCCATTTGTCTTCAAGTAGAAACATCTAAGACGATGGGTGATTTTTTTTTTTGGTGTGGTTCCTTTAGCCTAATAAATAGGCGCACATTTCCTGTGGCTGCCCTGGAGCTTTCAGCATGAAAGACTCATCACAGGCAGCGTTCCCTGAAGGGGTGATGGGCTGACTTGCGAAGTTCATCACCTGATGGTGAAGGGTGTGTTCAGGGGAGGGCGCATTTATTCCCTCCGTTTACACCCATCACTTTATACCACCTGTCTGCCAGCTGTCTTCGGGGACTTGCTGGTAACCACATTAACTGAACACAGAATCAGGAAAGTGATCAGAGATTTTAAAAATCAGAACTGAGAACTAAGTGTAAAAATTTCCCTCTGGCAGTCTTATCTGCGGAGCCCTTCTCTAGCACATGGGGCAGCGCAGAAAAACTATTTGATACAAATGATGATTGAAATATGGTCCAAATTAATTCACTATTTTACCAGACTGGTTGACATTCTAATGCAAGAGTAAGGCTTCCCACTTAGGTTTCTATTGCATTATGACAATTGAGCCAGAGAAAAGGGCTTTCTGAGTAATATAATTTTGCCTGTGTTAAAATGATATGGAGTTAGCACCTCAAAGAAATAATTATTTGGTTAGAAATAGTGCCCCAATTACCCAATAGAGTATCTGGAAGGGCAGCTTGGTAAAGCGACTCTAAAGCCTTGGGTGGGTCCTGAGTCCCCTCTCCATTGCCTTTCAGCTTTGTAATACGATCAAAGATGTGACCACTAGGAACCTCAGTTTCCTCTTCTGAAAATGGGGATAGTAATATCTCCCATCTCTGTATCATAGGATTGTCAGGATGAACAAATGAAGTAAAGCAGACCTCTTCAAAAGCTGTAAAGCACTATATAAATATTAGTTATCACTGTATTCTTCTCCGTGAGACTAACCCCAGGAGACAGGTTGTAGGTTATTTAGGAACCTGTCAGCAGGTGTAGGTCTCAGGGTCTGTCTGGAGGGGCCTCTGTCTTGCTGGTGGAGCCGGTGTACAATCCCTCAGCCATCTTCCAACATGTCTTCTGGGGGTGGGGTGGGGGGTACTTGGTGTCTCCTGTGAAGCTTGAGGCCAAAGATTCCCAAAGTGTGGTCCCCAACAGCAGCATCAGTACCACCTGGGAACTTACTAGAAATGCAAACTCGCAGGCCCCACCTCCCACCTGCCAGATCAGAAACCCTGGGGTTGGGGCCCATCAATCTGTCCTAACAAGACCTCCAGATGATTCTGACACTTGCTCACATTTGAGAACTGTAAACTAGGTTTTGGAGCCTCTGTAGAAACCAAGCACAAGGACCCTACTTTTTTTTTTAATTAATTAATTTATTGGCTGCGTTGGGTCTTTGTTGCTGCACACAGGCCTTCTCTAGTTGCAGCGAATGGGGGCTACTCTTCATTGTGGTGCGTGGGCTCCTCATTGTCGTGGCTTCTTTTGTTGTGGAGCACGGGCTCTAGGCACGTGGGCTTCAGTAGTTGCAGCTTACAGGCTCTAGGGCGCAGGCTCAATTGTTGTGGCACACGGGCTTAGTTGCTCCACAGCATGTGGAATCTTCCTGGGGCAGGGATTGAACTCATGTCCCCTGCATTGGCAGGCGGATTCTTAACCACCGCGCCACCAAGGAAGTCCTGGCTCCACCTTTTTAAAAAAAAAAATATTATTGAAAAAAAAATGTTATTGGAGTATAGTTGATTTACAATGTTGTGTTAGTTTCAGGTGTACAGCAACGTGATTTAGTTATACATACACACATATCCACTCTTTTTCAGATTCTTTTCTCATATACGTTATCACAGATTATTGTGTAGAGTTCCCTGTGCTGTACAGTAGGTCCTTGTTGTTTATCTATCTTATATACAACAGAGCGTGTCTGTTCATTCCAAGCTCCTCATGTATCCGTCCCCACCATGTTTCCCCTTTGGTATCCGTAAGTTTGTTTTCGAAATCTGTGAGTCTGTTTCCGTTTTGTAAATAAGTTCATGTATACAGTTTCTAATTAGATGCCACATGTGAGTGACATCCCGTGGTACTTGTCTCCCTCTGTCTGAAGAGCCCCACCTGGCCAGCCTATTACTCACCCTCCACAACACGAGCAGGCAGGACCAGGGAAGCTCGAGATTCTAGAGCAGCAAGGGACTCGGGAAGCCAGTTTTCAGGTTGGCTCATTTTGTAGCTGAGGATTCTGCAACCCCAAGGGGCTCCGTGAGAGCTGATGCAAACCCAGGCCCAGAGGTGGGGGTCACAGAGAGGCTCAGCCCAAGGCTCTTCTCCCATGACCCACAGTCTCCTCATCCAGATCACAAAGGTTCACGCACTCGCTGCTCAGCGGAGGAGGGACCGCAGGGAGCAGGGAGCAGGACCCCAGGGGAGGTCCTGGCTGGAAGATGACGTCATCTCCAGGCGTGATTGGTGGGGCTCCCACCATCTTTCCCAACAGGGAAATCAAGTGTGGCCCTCAGGCAGGAGCCCTGAGGGGTCCCTTCCCTGGAAACCACTTCCCTGGTGGGCGTGGGCATCCTGCCTGCTGTGAAGGCTGTGATTCTCCTCGCTTCTGTTTATATACCTAATGCCGCCAAGGTCAAGGGCGGGGTCAGGGAACATTTTCTATAGGAGAAGTCCAAGGTTGGAGCAGAGGGAGATTGCAAATAAAATCAAGCACCAGGGAAAACAGTCACCGACAGCCATCTAGGCAGGCTGGTTCCTGTAATGAAAGCTGAAGTCCAAGAATGAGCCCAAATCCATTCCCAGAAATCCACATTTCAGGCTCGTAGGAGATGAGGGAGGTCTGGGTGTGTCCGTGATTCAATCAACTCATAAACAGCCTGATTCTCAGCAGCGAGTTCTCTCTTCTCCTTTTCCCCCTCCCTCAAATTACTATGGAATCTCAGAGACACTAAGAATTTCTTCCCACACCCTGGTTCAAGGAGAAACTGACCACTACTGTATGCAGCAGTGAATGCGACGGCCAGTCACAGCTCCCACCTTTGAGATGGGCCGGACGGTGATGGCCTGAGTCCAGAGTCTCTGCACAGCTGGTGTGACCCCAGGGTAGGGGAGGGGTGTGTATGTGAACTTCCTCTCAGTTTCCTCAGCTCGAAAGTCAGAGACAGACGTGATCATTTCCATGATTTAATTTAAAAGTGGCTGAGGTGGCCTCATATAGCTCTTACTACACAAAGGAACTGTTTGATTAATTTGATCAGTCTAGACTGACAACTCATGTGGAGTTGGAGGCTGAATTATGCTGTTAGCTTCTTGGCTTTGATCTCGACCCAAATGAGACTCAGCTTTTCAGGTCACATGGTGGGGGGGCGGTGTGTAGCCCCAGGCCACATCCATAGCACACTGCCACCCTCAGTAGGGGAAATGTCAGTCACCTTCCTTTGGTGTTACGGGGAACAGGAAAGGAGGGGATCTTTGTTTCATTCATCTGTTTGGAGGTTTTCTGTTTGCTTTTGAAAGTTGAAGTTGGCCAAAACCCTTTGTGGATTTGTATGAACAATGCACACATTTAGAACTCAGAGGTTTGGGGCAATGCCCCTGGGGTTCTGTTCAGTAAACACATTTCCATCAAAAAGAAAAAAACCAAGGAATGAGCAAGTGTCGCCCAGAATATGAACTTCTCCTTGGCGGGGGGGGGGGGGGGGGGGGGGGGGGGGGGCACCCTGGCCTGCTGGTGGGAGATACAGGCACTCAGAGGGAAGGGTGCTCTATTCAGAACAGGGTCAAGGTCACAGTCCACACCACACCTGGACCTACTGCCACCGGCTTCCCCGGCCTCGTGCACG
Organism: Hippopotamus amphibius kiboko; assembly: GCF_030028045.1. Lineage (NCBI taxonomy): Eukaryota > Metazoa > Chordata > Mammalia > Artiodactyla > Hippopotamidae > Hippopotamus > Hippopotamus amphibius. Next base: position 135,196,578 of record NC_080189.1, on the reverse strand, counting down.
AAGGAGCTTGCTCATTATTGTCTGAAGTCCTAGGAAGCTTCTGGGAGCAGGGCTCACAGCCCTCTTACTGAGGTCACTGCATGACATTGAGACACAGTTGTTGCAATATTGAGTCTCAATTTCCCCTGCAATGACCTCGTTTTCTGTGTCTACAGCAAAGGGCAGCAGTGCGTCCTCCCAGGTGGGTGCTGCTTCCTTCCCTCTGGCCACTAGAGGGCGAGAAAGACCCAGGCCCAGGCCCACTCCCTCCGGCCTAGAGGATGCACCCCCTCCAAGAGGAAAGACACTGCATTTTATCCTCTGGAAAATAAAAGTGACGATGGTTGTATATGTTCCCGTGTTGGCTTAGGAATAAAAGTTTACCCTGGTGAGTTTTTTACTTACTGTTTTTTTTTTTTTTACATTCTCTAGAGAGTGAACACAACTAAATAACTCGAATGATGCATGCTTAAGAACTCAAACGTGTGATAAAAGAGCCGCTGGTAATTTGGGGCAGAGGTCCTATTCCCAGTGCTGCTACTCTGGCCTCAGGGCCCCGTGATGCACAGGGAGGATGCTGGGAGGTCAGAGGTTTCGACAGAAGGAAGGGCACAGGCTGGGCTTGGTGGTTCCATTCCCGGTTCCGAAGGGCCTGGTCCCAGGCTTATCTCAAGAGGGGCTTAACAAGAATTTAAAATAACATGCTACAAATGAACCTATCTAAGAAACAGAAACAGGGGCTTCCTAGGTGGCGCAGTGGTTAAGAATCCACCTGCCAATGCAGAGGTCACGGGTTCGATCCCAGCTCCAGGAAGATCCCACATGCCGCGGAGCAACTAAGCCCGTGTGCCAGAAACAGAAACAGACTCACAGACATAGAGAACAGACTTGTGGCTGCCGAGGGGGGAGGGGGTGGGGGGAGGGGGTTGGGGGAGTGGTGGACTGGGAGTTTGGGGTTAGCAGGTGCCAAGTATTCTATATAGGATGGGTAAACAAAATCCTACGGTACAGCACAGGGAACTATAGTCAGTATCCTATGATAAACCATCATGGAAAAGAATATAAAAAAAGAATGTATATATATATATGTATAACTGAATCACTGTGCTGTACAGCAGAAATTAACACAACATTGTAAATCAACTATACTCCAATTAAAAAAAAGAATGGAAAAAATAAAATAACATGTTAGCCAAAGCTGGGAAAATAAACTACAAACACAACATGAAGAAAGATGTGGGATCCCCGGCTCGCCTCCTCTTCCTCCATCTCTCCCTCCGCCCTCCTCTGCCTTTTTGGGGGCAGGGGGTGGGGGGAAGTCTGGAATTATGATACGGAGATGACATGATTTCTGAGGAAGCTTGTTAGGGTCTGCTGAGTCTTTATCCCTGTAGAAAGTTAAATCTGTCCATTCGTCGAGTGAAAGATGATGGACTCCATCAGGGCAGAGAGAAAGGAAATGCCTTTCTGTAACACACAATGCAGTTTTGGGAGAATGTCTACCAGTTTGAAATGGTTTTGAGATTTTCTCCTTGGTCTTGTGTGGATCCCAAACTTGAGCGAAGAGCCCAGTTATCAGCTGTCTTCCTGTGGGCCACCTGCCCTTTGCAACCCACACTATATTTCCCTGCCAATGAACTAGACCTGCCAGGTTAGTAAGGGCTGGGTTTGTACTATACTTTTTTTGTGAATTAGAAAAAGGCATCACCTCTCAAGCAGTCAGGGCCAGCCCCATGGTGCATGGTGGTTCTGGGGATGGGAGCTGAACTTCGGCCCTCACTCATCCTCTCAGCGGGGCATCCTTGGTCTAGAACAGCTCGGGACAGTCTGACTCTTAGGTCCTTAGTCCTCAGATGAGTTCCACGGCCCACCATTTTCCCTACTTATGGAAAATGACAAAACATTTCATCTATAACCAGAACCTGTGGCTGTAACTATAGCATCTTAGTGTTGAAAGAGATTTCAGGACTTTCCCGGTGGTGCAGTCGTTAAGAATCCACCTGCCAGTGCGGGGCACATGGGTTCGAGCCCTGGTCTGGGAAGATCCCACATGCCGTGGAGCAACTAAGCCCGTGCGCCACAACTACTGAGACTGTGCTCTAGAGCCCACGAGCCACAACCAGTGAGCTTGAGGGCCACCACTACTGAAGCCTGTGTGCCTAGAGCCCGTGCTCTGCAAAAAGAGAAGCCACCGCACTGAGAAGCCTGCACACTGCAACAAAGAGTAGCTCCCAGTTGCTGCAACTAGAGAAAGCCTGTGCACAGCAACGAAGACCCAATGCAGCCTAAATAAATAAATAAATAAATAAATAAATAAATAAATAAATAAATTTATTTTAAAAAAAAAAGAAGAAAGAGATTTTAAAGGGTCGCCTGCCCCAATGTTTAACTCACACGTCCTTCACTGGACTTCCTCTAGTGCCCGGGAACCACAACCCCTCTAGGCTCCTGACAGCAATCATGCTAGCAAGGTCTTCCTTCCTTATTTTTAAGCCCTCCTGACAGCTTGCCACTGGCACCCACTGGTCCTTGGTGCACCCTCTGCAAGTATACAAGCAAGTCTCCTTTTGTATTATTGAGAGATTTCCCCTCACATTTATTGTTGAGTGTGGCACTGAGTGCCTTTACCAACTTGATCACTTCATCAAAGACCTTTTCAGGTGCTCTATCTGCATTAAGTTCACATTCCAGAATGGTCTGATCAGCGCAGTTTCCAGCAGGACAGTCATAATTTGGTGCTGGACTTGTTTTTAAACTTGGCACCAAGTTGCCTTGTCAAATACCTGCTTTATCTGCATCTGTTTTTAAGGGACAGAGGTCCTACATGGTAGATAGGGTCAGATGGCTGCCTTTTGGAGGCCTTCTTAAAGCATTTCTTGAAAAGCAGTGATTCCGCTTTATTTGATTTGGTAGAGAAGGTGGTCCTCGCTGCTTTGGACCCTGATTTCACTTTTGAGCTTCTTTCACAGAATCTGGAAACAATCTTAGAGATCAATCTACTGGTCATGCCTGACACATGACAAAACAGGTCTGGGGAGGTTTATCCATGTTTGGTCAAAATTACACAGTGCTGGGCGGAGCCCCACGTGGAGCCCCAGGAGCAGGGACCACCTGGCTGCCTCTTCTCTGTGTCTGGAACTCCTGAGGGAACTGGGCTAGGAACAGTGCCCCTGCCACCTGCCCCAGCCACAGAAGTTTCACACTTCTTTGCTGTGTTTTCCAAGTTTCCTACAATGATGTGTAACTTTTGCAATCAGGAAAAAAAATATATTTTATGATATATGTTATATATTATATATGATATATATACACATATATATGTGTGGATATATATGTATATATATACACATACACACACACATAACAGTGGTTTTTCCAAACACACCTCACTCTCAGCCCCTAAACTCCCCTGGCCTTGTCTCTACACCTGCAGGGTGCCAGTCAGGAATGCTTTTCCATCGCCATTAACTGCTTATAATTAAATGATTCCCGGATCCCATTTTGATCAGAAGTTAAACAATAATAAAGCCCATCTACCACCTTCTCTCACTCCCCTGCTCCACGTGGCTTATTCTGAAGACCCCACGTAAGTTCCCTGAGTTAAAGGGGCAAAGACAAAAAGGTTTTGATGGGGGCAAGACTGACAACTCCAGCCCCATCAGGATGTGATGGTGCAAAGGTCGTGCCTCCAACCTCTGCAGACTCTAGCCTGGGGCGGATCTGTCCAGACCAGAAGGGTCTGCCCCCTTGTTTACTTTGGGAAAAGTCGGGGAGGAGGTGGGAGCGGCAGAGCAGCTGGGAGGAGCAGGCAGGTGAGCAGGTGAGAGGCGGCAGGTGTGAGGGCAGCGGGGCCGGGCGGAGGGGTCCTCACCTTGAGGCAGCGCACACCCGCCGCGGGAGGACCCACGCGGAAGCGGTGCGTCTGGGTCTCGACAGAGCGATGCGAGGCGCGGGAGCTGCTTGGCACCTTGGTACCAGTAATTTCAATTAGGATAACCTGGGCCTCTCTCTGCGTTCGCTTCCCCCGGGGATCTCGCTCGCCCTCCTCTTTCCCGCCTCCCTTTCCCTGACTCCCGCCTCTGGGCCGACCAGTCCTCTCCAACCTTGCCCTCCCCTCTTCCATCTTTTCTTGTCTGACCCTCTGTGCCCAAGGCCGCCCTAGAACGGATACTAGCATCCCACTGACGGGCGCAAATAGCGATGCTGCTACTACACATTTCTATTTGCGACGGAAACTCAAGAGATACATGCACTAGCATTTATTGTCTACTTAAACTAATATCTCCAGGTACTTCTCTGCTTCAAATAAATCGGGAACCAGTACAAATGTGTGGAGCCTGGGTTAACTTTTCCGTAGCTTTCTAGAGTTGTCAAGATGTTAGATTCCTCCCCAACCCCCAAGCTACCACCCATTCCCCTCCCCACCCCCATCTCCTTTCACTTGCTGGACTCTGGGCTGCGTGATGGAAACAAAAAGATTTTAGACCTGAAAAGGATTTGATTACACCTGGAGACAAAAATATAAAAAACATAGGCTCTTTTCTCTGCACTATCTGCATCTATCCTGGGCCTGAACGCACCTATTTCCGGAGAACTTGCAGGGCTTCCCGGGATGAGTTGAAGAATTAGGGAAAAAGTAATGTCAGCACCCCCCACCCCCAGTTTCTACAAACTTGTTGAACTTAGACAGTCACTGAAAAGAAGGATGGCAGGGTCGTAGGCATTCTGAGGGCAGGAGGCTCTTCAGTAATCTTATTGGTCCTCCATAAAAAAGACTGTGGCTCTTGAGCAGTTCATGGCAAGTACATCCGTAATCGATCAGGGTTTTGTTGGGAAACGTTTTCTTCTGACAGTGAGTAAGCAGCATCAGACCTTTTTGGAAAAACGCTGCTGAATTGGAGATGGCTCATCCAAAGGAGTCCTATTACAGGGTGGAAGATTCTTCTTGGGTCTCCCCAGAGACCAGAGGCATGAATTGTGGCTCCTGGAAGCAGCTAAATTTCTTGCATAATGATAAGCTAGCCCACCAATTTGTCCCAGCTGATTCTTGGACTGTCACCAGTCATGGGAGGTAACCTTTGTTGGCAAGATTCTTGCTGTGTTTAGAGAGACCGCATCACCCTGCCAGCCTGGCTTGGCTGTGGCATCGTTTGTGGCCCAGATCCTCAGCTCCAAGGAGAAGAAAATCCTAAAACCAGTCGGAAAGCCCTGAAGCGATCATCAATGTATCCAGATGATTAAAAAATGGATTTGAATAAAGCTTTTGATTTTAAGGAAAATCATGTAATATTTCTCTAGGGTTTCACGCTTAAAACTTCATGAGATAGTCTTATGCTCCTGGTGTAGGAATATCAGAGGCAGCGAGGCCACCTACCACTGTTGTCCCTCTCAGGGAGGGGGAGATGAGGCACAAAGGGGACAGTTTACTTCCAGTGATACACACTGAATGATGGAGCGTGGGTACAAGTTCAGGTCTTCAGTCTCCTGGTTAATGCGGTTTCCTCATCTACAAAGTTACATCCTTTCCACTGGAAATGCACGCATTGGCATTCACGTATTAAAAATAAGACTTATTCAGGACCACACTGTGAAAGGCATCAAAGGGAATAAACGAGTGGTAGGTAGGTTTTCTGGTCTTTCATGGTTTGTAACGTCCTTGAGGACCCACATAGAAAAGGAAAATTTAGTATCGATGTAAACAGTGCTGCTTCTTTAGAGATCTCTCTTCATACTCCTAGGATTTTATGAGGAACAGCTAAGTGGTATGAGGCGGGGCAGAGAGGGTGACACTCTAAGGAAGCAATGGACTGCTTTGGCTTTTTGGTTGTAAAGTTGATGGAATTGGCTTGCATATTACATACAGACTGGCAGGCACCTCTGCCTCCAGTATCCAAACTACAGGTGTGGAAAAAGCCAGATAATGATTTACCCCGAATTCCCATCTGTCTCAGGAAACTGATAAAAAAAGCTCTTTTAGTTGCCACAGTCAACTGAAAAGACAGGATATTCAAGATTGTTGTCTGTTAAAAATAATCTAAGGTCAAAGTGGTGTTTCAGTCCTGGATTCTGGAAGGCTTATGAGTCTTTAGTCCACATAAGATGGGCCACCTTCATTTGTTTAGAGTAAGTTTTTTACTTTTTTAGTTTTATTTTTAAAATGTGGATATTTTTCAACTTTCATTTCTTTATTTTTTCTGAGCCCTTCTCCTGGAGTTTCAGTTACACGTATCTTAGACCACTTGACAGTAACCACAGGGACACTGAGGCTCTGCTCTCTCTCTTTTTTTTTTTTGGCCATGCTGTACAGTACATGGGATCTTAGTTCCTTGACCAGGGATTGAACCCATGCTGCCTGCAGTGGAAACATGGAGTCTTAACCACTGGACCACCAGGGAAGTCCCTTAAGTTTATTTAAAAAATTTTTTTTTAATATTTGAATGTTTTTATTGTGGTAAGATAGCTATAATACAACATAATCATTTTAGATGTACATTTCAGTGGTTAATTATATTCATCATGTTGTGCAACCATCACCATTGTCTTTTTTTTTCTTGAAGTTTATTTTGGATGAGGGAATTCCCTGGCGGTCCAGTGGTTAGGACTCAGTGCTTTCATTGCTGGGACCCGTGTTCAATCCCTGGTCAGGGAACTAAGATCCTAATGATAGCAGTTTATCAAGTGATAAACTCACACTAAATTCATAACGTAAAAGAATGATCTTAATTCCACTCACTAATACTTTTCTTATTAAAAAAGTGAGTTAATGGTGAGGGGAAAGTTTCTCTTCATCATCAAGTTTTACTTCATAGAAGTACTCTAGCCAATAAATGAAGATAAAACAATAGAACATCATTGTTTTGCATCCCGCAATGAAATAATGGATCTAGGCAATGATATCAATAACTTCACATCATGCAAATCAAGGCAAAGAGACAGAATGAACTTCTGAGAGAGGTAAAATCATCCCCTGGGAGGTTGCCTCGCCAATTGAGTCTGAATCTGATCAAGCCCTTTGATCTATCAACCAATTCACAGGAAATAATAATGGGAAAGGGGAACATGTTAAGTGACACCATGGAGATGCAATCAACAAAGTCTAGACCACAGAAAACTCTATGGGACAAACCATCTCTTTGTTTCAACAAGTAACCAGCAATATATATGTATATATTCAGTACAAGTAAAATATTCTATTGCAATAATTATTCCAAAACAGTGGAAGGAACATTTAAATGTATCTTACATTTTAAGGATGTTTGTGACATTTAATGATTTCCTAGAAAATCCTGTCTTTTTTGTCTGAGCTGGGGATCCTCAAATGAGGTACCAGAGGACAGCTATGCTTGGGTTCGTCCTCAGCCTGCCCCAAACCAGGCTTGCCCCCAGGGCTGAACTAAACAAGAATAACCTGGACTTTCAACTTTTAGTGGTAGTTGTTTATTTTCCCCAAATTTAACACTGTCTATGTTAAATTTAACGTCTGCCTATTCATTGGTAAAGTAGCTGGTATCGTTTTTTAAAAGGTATAAAAAGGGATTAAATTTTTATTTTCATGGTAATTATCGAAACAATTAGTATAATGCTATACCAGCTATGTTACTATGTTATTTTTAGATTTTTCTCCTTTTTTGTAAGTGAAATTAGCTATTTTGGATACACATGAATAAATTTACTTATTATGAAAAAAAAATAAGTAACCAGCATAGAAAAAAAGAAAAGACAGAGGGGAGGTGGAACCGATAAATGTAAAGAGTTTTAAGGACATATCAATTAATTACAATGTGTGAATCTCTTTTTCAAGTCTAATTCTAACAACAACAAAAAATAAATAAAAATATAAAATAAAAAGGCAAGTTAAATGATAACCTTGTTTGTATGTGTGTACCATATATATGCTATATATATATATATATATATATATATATATATACACACATGCCTTATGGTGCTGGCTGGTCCACACCTTCTGGTCTTCCTGGTCCACAACCTTGATGAGGGGCAGCAGTTGTGTTTTATATCAGCCAGGACCCTGCCCTAGCTCATCGGACCATAAACTGAGCATTTTGAGATGATCTCTCCCTAAGCTGAACAGCAACCTGTGTAACGGGAGCTTATGATTATATAAAAGCAAGCAGAAGTTACGAAGAGCAAAAACTAGAAATAACAAAAGGATGCCAGCTGTTTGGTAGAGAGGTGAGAAGCAAAGAGAGCCCTGGGAAAATGAGACCCCAGTGTTCTAGTTTCCGGTTTCAGGGACACTGGCTTTGCAGGAAGATAAGCAATGCTTGTAAATTACCAACTAGCTGTATCCCTACAATAAGCCTATTGTATCCTCTCAAGAAACCCTTCCTAAATGAACTCATCTCAAGTGGGTCTCTCATTCTTTTAATTAAACAAGTTTGACTGAGCTATAAAGGTGCATATTTTAAATGATATCTTTGAAATGATAGGCTAAAAATATAGGCAAGTGACACTAAACTACGAAAGCGCCAGCGATAGGTTACTTGTTTTTAAACAAATTCACAGCAGAATAGGAGCTCACGTGTTAGGTGACCAAATGGAACAAAGGAAGATTATTGAATATGGGGGGAAATGCATTGAAAGTTCTTCCCTTAATATCAAGGATGAGCACAAGAATTGTTCAGTGATGATCTCAGTGCAACCCTGCTGCTCTCTTCACAACGTCTGCGCATAGGATACATTTCACTGAAGTGCCTTAAATATTAGAAGATAAGCTCATTTGGATGGCATGTCATTTCATGGGTTGAACACATATATCAAATTTAATATGTATCTTGATATTTTGTAAAATGGCAAAACAAATACTGTATAGCTAAGTATTTCCTCAGAAATTGTTACAAAATAAAAACACTGGCAGGCACAGAAACATGATGGCGAATATCAGTCATCTCAAAGTCCCGCTGCAGAAGACCTCATTCTGTTCTATCAATGAGCTTTCAGTTGGGAAGATCCAGTGTTAGAAGAGAATGGCTTGAGGAGAAGAGAACTCATCAGCGCAGTCCCCGCTTTTCTGCAGTTCTGATACCTGAGGTTTCAGTTACCTGCTGAATTGTCCAAAAATATTAAATGGAAAATCCCAGAAATAAACAATTCATAAGTTTTACATTGCATGCCATTCTGAGCAGTGTGATGAGATCTCGTGCTACCCAGCGTCGTCCTGCCCGGGATGTGAATCATCCCCTTGTTCACTGGGCCCTGTCCCTTAGTTACTTTGTAGCCTTCTCACTTATCAGATGGACTGTCGCAGCCAGTGCTTGTGTTCAAGTGACCCTTATTTACTTAACAATGGCCCCAAAATGCAAAAGGAGTGATACTGGCAATTTGGATATTCTCTTACTGTGCCTAAATTATACATTAAAACTTTTTGTAGGTATGCATGAATAGGAAAAAAAAAACCCATAGTATATATTGGGTTTGGTACTACCCGAGGTTTCCCGCATTCACTGAAGGTCTTGGAACATATACCCCATGGATAAGCCTGGCTATAGGTAGAACAGGGGAAACGCAGGTGGGTTTTGGGGAGTAGGCAAGGATGCAAGGTTTCAGCCAGTGTCAAGCAAGAGTCTAAATGTTTGATTGTCTGATGAAAATATCAAAGCTTTGAACTGCAATGGTTTGTACATGAACATTAAAAAAAAAAATCCAAGAAAAGACAAGTGAAATACTGATAGCTAAGGAGATAGAACCCCAAATACTATTCATTGCATGAATCTGAACAGCACTCTGCGTCAAGGATGTTCCTTCGAGCAGGAATTTAAGGTAATTTCTCTGCTTTAACAGATTAATTTACCATTTTAGTTAAAAGAATGAAAGGAATCAACCTTGTTATTTGATATCAGGTAGGCAAAACTAGCAGAAATTATTGAATAATTTAGAAAAGTTCTACTGGTGTAACTGGAGATTACATTAATATAATAGAACAAAGGCTATAACAAGGACCACACAGAATATAGTTGATACTATTCATTTACAAATAATGTCCATTGTTAAGTTCATGTTCTTTTAATTCGTTTTTACCGTATTCTTTTTTTAAAAGTAAATTTATTGGCTGCGTTGGGTCTTTGTTGCTGCATGTGGGCTTTCTCTAGCTGTGGTGAGCGGTGGGGGGGCTACTCTTCATTGTGGTGTGTGGGCTTCTCATTGTGATGGCTTCTCTTGTTGCAGAGCACGGGCTCTAGGTGCATGCGCGTGGGCTTCAGTAGTTGCGGCACGTGGGCTCAATGGTTGTGGCTCCCGGGCTCTAGAGCACAGGCTCAGTAGTTGTGGCACACGGGCTTAGTTGCTCCGAGGCATGTGTGATCTTCCTGGACCAGGGATTCAACTCATGTCCCCTGCACTGGCAGGAGGATTCTTAACCACTGCACCACCTAGGAAGTCCCTCTTACAGTATTCTAAAGTTAGTTGCTTTAAAAATTCTTAAGGAAGAAAGCCTCAACCCCACAGATACTCTATGGTATTTGTAAAACTTTACAGCATTTTGGCTAGTCTGTGGGAGAATGGGCATTAGGGAATGTGGGCTTCAGTCTTCTCTCTCTTTTTTTCCCAGGTCCTATCACTCTACATCCTAGACTCTGCGTTCTGTCCTTTATCTCCTTTTCCATTTTGGAGGAAAAAAGAAAGAAAAAACTTCACTAGACAGTCATTCCTTTGGCCTGGGCTAATCTCTCACCTTTGACCATATTCCAAAGAAAGTAAATTTTAGCTCTGCACTCCTAACTTCTGAGAACAAATGACTTAAAAAAAGGAACTGCTACTGGGAATTCAAAGTGTTATCTAACCTCTGTGGATTGTTGGTTGGTAGAAGATTTGTACAACAGGCAGAAATGTTAGATTCTATCTCTAGACTGCAATAGTTTGTATGCTAGCCAGGAACTTGAACACAACTGCTTCTGAACAAAATGTACTGAGTTATTTTTCATTTGCATCATGGAGAGAGGCTTTGCTGAAATGCAGAATCACAAATAATTTAGGGAGACAATGGCATTATTTGGGTAAGCAGACATTGCTAGAGTATTCACAGCTTTGTTAACAAAATGAGTTGGGACATAAAAACCCCTGAGGTTTTTTTTTCCCCCCTCTATTTATTAGAAAAGTAAAATTTAGAGTTTTTCTGTGGTCTAGAACAACCTTGAAAATACATCATAGCGGTATGCTGTGATTATATAGTATATATGTTCATATACATCATACCTAGAACACCGTTCAAAGCTAATAAAATAAAACTATTATAATGTTTACTTATTTCAGGTTTTAGGTCTAAAATCAGCTTCCTGTTCTTGGGTATAGATAGCTGCTTCCCAGCTTATATTTTCAAAATTCCCTTCATAAGAGGAAAAAAGAATTTGGTCATTGATTTCATTTGTTGATTTAAATAAAAAAAACCCTCCACTAGATTTTACTATTTTCCCCTCTACTTATCAACCTACATGAGGGAAAGTAATAACCAAATTACATACAAAACACAAGTAAAATTCTGTAGAGAAGCAATTTTCCTTGAGCCTTAAATTAAATTAAAATTGTTGCTTATTCTCTCAACTATTGATATGGCCTCATAACTGACATATTATCCCTAAACCAATTTTGATTTTCCATATTGATTCAAATACTCCCGTTCACTTAGTTGAAAAGTCCATGTCTTCTCCAAAACCATTAGATAAAATGCAGCCTTGTTTCCCTTAAGGCTAATTTTTAGCCATTTAAAAAGCCTGCCCATTAAACTAATAATGAAAACAAAAGAGGTGGAATCATGGTCTAATCACGATGTTCTTATTCTGAACTGTACTGGGAACAAAAAAAGCATAACTCCTGGAATAACAACAATCAATATTAATTCAGTAAAACATAAATATCAGAGTATGAACGCTTTGGGTTGAAAGTAAAAGAATCTTGAGAAACCACAGGACCTTCTCCAGGAGGCTGAGTTAATCCTGAGATGGAATTTAGGACCGGAAGTCAAGCCAAGGACTGGGAATCCTTTTGGACTTACATTGTTACCACGCTGCACATCTTGGTCTTTTTTTCCTTGCATTGCAGACAGGTGGACTCTGAATTTGTTTATCTCCCATGAAGTGACCTCTAGAGACTGACCAGCCTGTCAGTCTAAAGACCCGGAAGAGAGAACCTAATTGGTCCAAATGGGGTCATGTGACTAGCTATGTCCAGAGGGGCAGAGTGCCCTAGGCTGGCTGCCAATGCCCGCTCCAGGGAGAGGGGACATTCGCTGAAGGGGGCTTGGAAGGCACTCAAAAAGTGCTTACTACGACTTTCATCACTACGTCCCCCTAAGACCCTCTTGCGTTAAACAGGTATTTTTATCTGCATCACAGGTAAATATGGTTAATATCTGGCATATCTCTGTCCACTCCTTGCTTCACATTTTATGCTCCAGCTACAAAGAGCTGCTTGTAGTCGCATCTACCCATCTCCTACTTACCACCCATATGCCCCAGTGCGATCTATGAATTTCATGCCTAAGTTCCTGTGGTCCCCCGTGCTCGCAGTGGTCCCCTCCCAGTTCTTTCACTCTTTAGGAGTCATGGCGGATGTCACTGCAGCAGACCTTCTGGACTTGTTTACCTTCCTGGGCTAGTTACCTCTGCTTTCGTTATGCATCACAACTGTGCACATAATCGCTATCACCCCTTGCTTGCGATTTACTATTTAGCTTCTGGCATCTTTTTAACCCCGCAAGCTGTGAGCCTGGCCTACAGTAGGTGCCCCAAAATAGTTGAATGCACATACTCTGAAAGTTTCCTGCTAGCTAATAATTGACTCTCTAGAGTTAAAAGAGAGTGTGTCATTACAAGAAAAGTATTGTCTGCATAAACCCCTTAGAACTGTTAACTTGTCAAAGAATTAGATGTCGGGAAGTACTAATCAAACCCCGCCTCAGGACTGCCGGGCAGCACCCTAACCAGCTTAATTTCCTCTTAAAACTTCTGCTGGGCTAGCCCTCCCTCCGTTGAGATGCAATTTTGATCCAGTGAAGTAATGGGCAGAACATGTTTATGAAATTGTTTTATTTTTTCAGCATATAGACATTATTTTTCAAAGGCAATTTCATTAACTGCATCCTGCAGCTCTGTGGACTTTCAGCAGCTTAAATTTATAAGGTTCGCCTTGACTTTCAGTCCTCGAGACGTGTGTGTGTATATATATATATATATATACATACATATATTTTTTCTTCTTAGTCTTAAAGCTCATTTCTGCACTCTAGTCCTCAAGGGTTTGACTACTTCTCTTGCCTTAGCATTAAATGCGCATTTCTCCCCCGCCTCAAGCCTTGACATTTTATAAGATCGCAAAATCTTGGCGGATCCTGAAAGGAAATTTTGCAAATGGTTGACAGGAGTTAATCCCAGGTTTTGGAGGGAAGGGAGAAAAGAGCTTCCCTCAGATAAGAGTTTTAAACTGAATTTCCCTTCCACGAAAATAAAAAGCAGCAGCCCTCCCAGCACCGCCTTTGGGTACGTTGGGGAGGACAGCCCCCGCCCCCCCCCCCCCAGTCCTAATAAATGAATTAGCATCTCAGAAAGGAGATCACCGCGGGGCTGATATTGATCAGGGTCAGCCGGTGTGTTTGCCCGAGACTGTTTGGGGGGGTTGGGGGGTGGTTAATTGAGTGTCAGTCTCGGCCTGTGTCGTCTCGCTGGCGCCGGGTGCTTTTGGATTTGCTAATTTTCGTTGAGTGTCTGTAGCCGGCTGCTTGTCCCGTCTACCCTGGAGAACTCGGCGGCTCCTGCTGATCAACAGTCTGTCTGTCTGTCTGGGCTTTATTGATCACAGGGCGGGCGAGGCGGATGCGCGGAGGGGAGGTGGGGGGAGAAGGCTGAAAGGCCCCAGGCCCAGCCGCCCCCTTCCTGCCTCCCGCCCGACGCCCTCTCCGGGCGCACGCGGCCCAGCGGGGCCCACGCCGGGGTCCGCCACCGCTCCCCCGGGCTCCCGAGGCGCGCCGCGCGGCTCCCTCGCGAGTTCCGGGGAACGAAAAGGAAGCCACGCGCTGGGGCACGCCGAGCCCGAGGCCGGGGGCTGAGGGTACGGAGGCGGGGCCCCGAGGCAGGGCCGGAGGCCGGGCTCGACCCGCCGCTCCCGAAGGTCACGGACACGCGGCCTCCGCGAGGGGGAGCGCGGGAGACGGCTGGCGCCGCCCGCCGCCCAGACGCCGGCGCCGCTCGGAGCCGCGGGGCAGAGCCCTCCGCCCGCGCCCGGACCCGCCCCCCAGCCGGGGGGATGCGCCGCTGGAACCCAACGGCCAATCGGACGGCGCCGGCGCGGCCGGGGCGGGGCCGGGGCGGGGCGGGGCGGGGCGACTCCGGCCGGCTCCGGGCGCTGGGCTCTATTTACGGCGCGGAGCCTGGTCAGCCCGGGCAGGCGTTCTCTGCGCGCTCCGGAGCTCGTACCTTCGCGGAGTGGCCGGCCGAGGGGAGCGGAGCCGGGATCCCACCCTGATCGCTGCGCCGAGCCGGCGGAGCGGACCAGCCGGGCCTGCGGAGGAGGCGGACCGTGCCCCGAGCGCCCTCCAGCTGCGCTCCATGCTCCGCCCGCGGCCCGGCCCCGCGCCCCGGGCAGCACCCATGCACTGCGCGCGCCGGGAGCCGTAGGCTGCAGCTGCGCCGCGGCTCCGGGAGCCGGCGGGGGCGCCGCGGCCGTGGGGGGCGTCCATGGATCGCCACTCCAGCTACATCTTCATCTGGCTGCAGCTCGAACTCTGCGCCATGGCCGTGCTGCTCACCAAAGGTGGGTGCCGGCGGCCCGGGCCGGGCCGGCGGGACGCGCGCTCCCCAGGGAGGGCCGCGGGGTCCCGGGACGCCCGCCCGCCCGCCCGCCGCCAGGGCTTTGTTAGCGGCGGGAGAGGTGGCCTCCTGCGCGGAGCCCGCCGCAGATCGCGACAGGTTACCTGTTCTTAGAAGTGGCGGCGGTGGCTTCGCGGCTCCCCCCACCGACCCCGGGTGTCCCGGGCCCGGCGCGTGGAGGTGGAGTCAGACCTCAGGGCGAGTGGTTGTCAGAATGTTTGTGCAGGTCTGTCCGTCGTGAACTTCTGAGCGCTTGCAGCCGGGGAGCGGGGCCGCAGCGTGGGGCGCGGGCGGCCGGGAGGGACCGCAGCCCCCCGCCCCCGTTGCCCTGCGCCCGCGTGGGTGTGTCCCCGCTTGGCCCTGAGTGTCTCCGTGCGTGAGTGTGTCTCGGTTGTGTGTGCGACTCTGTATTTGAATGTGTCTCTGCTGTGAACGTGTGTGTGTATTTGGGCGTGTGTTTGTGCGGGAGTGCATGTGTCTGGTGTGAGTGTCTCTGTATTTACATGTCTCTGCCCGTGAGCGTCTTTGTGTGTGTCTCTGAGTGAGTGTGTTTGTAAGGCCGCGAGTGTGTGTGCCTCCCGGGAGTGTAGGTGTCCGAGATGTGTGTCCGTGTGCAGGAGTGTGGGCTGTGTTGCTTCTCAGGAGCTGGGAGGTGTGGGCTGTCAGCGGGCCCATTTCCCACTCACCTCATATTTTATATGCACTACTCCAAAAGAAAAAAAACAAAAGCAGTGGTCAGTTTCTTTTCTTTTTTTCCGCTGCAGGCTTTCACCTTTTAGGTCGAAATAACGCAAACAACTCCCTTGGGGTTTCAGGGTCTCTCTCTCTCTCTCTCTCTCTCTCTCTCTCTCTCTCTGTCTCTCCCCCCGCCCCCCCCACCTCCCCGCCATGAATTCTGCCTACAGTTGGTTCTGTGAACAGATAATTTTTTTAAAAATAGGAAGCATTTTTAGCTTTTGCTCCCCCCCCCCACCCCTTCTGTAATTGCCGTGTAGCAGGCATGAGGTTGAAGGATAAGCTAGGCCAGCGAGGATGATGTGCTACAGTATTTATTTATTTTGGAAGGAAGGCTGTAATTAACCCTAAATAACAGCCCTCTCCAGCCTGCGGAGGAGCCTCCCGGCCCTATCAAAGGCCGGCGAGCCGGGCCGGACTGCGGCTGACAGAAGTCACAGATACCGAAACTATGTGTCTGATAATGATATAATTAGGGGATCAGAGGTTTCTGACTGCTTGCGGACTTCAAAAGCTTTCAAAGAAGCCAGCAGTCTCTCCTGTAGCCGCCTTGACTGAAGCAGACATTTTTGTTTAATCACCACATACAGTAACTAGAAAGGGGGGCAGACAGAAGAGCATTGTTCGGTTTCAAAATACCAGTCCCCCTCTGGCCTTTCGCATGCCACAGGAAGAAACTTATGAGACGGCAGAAATAGAGTTTTAATACAGTAACACAAAAGTCTATTCACCTTGCTCCAATGTGGCTCCAATTTAAAAAAAAAAAAGTTGTTAGAACTTTCCTAGTTACCTGTCAAAATTTTATTAGACTGTTTTAGGTCATCGAAAATATAGTCTTTTAAATAGGCTCTCATAAACATGGAAGCAGCATTTTACGTGTCCTCGGCTTTCTTTTTTTCTGCGCGAGGTCTGACGTGACTGGGATCAAAATGGACTTTTAATGTTTTATTTCTACTTTCACTCTATATGTGGAATTTGTCAGACTTAGGGATATGCAGTCATCACCGCTTAAGACTGATGAGCCTTATGCGAAAGGGCGAGTAAGCTTGGAAAGAGGAGTCAAGAACTTCTGCAAAGCAGGATTCTGACGGGAAGGTCTTACTGGAGAAAGGGACCTGGGCCCAGACCCAGGACAGCAGCACGGTCAGGACAGGAGCAAGACCTCCGGCTCTGCACCGTGAAACTCAGGTTGCCAAAGATCTGTGTTGAGTTGGCTGGGTTCTTTTAGAACTGAAGCATTAGCAGACTCTGGTGAAAGCTGAGCGTTCCGTACAGTGGCCTGGAATTTGGGCAGATAATTAAATGAGACATCTTAGGCATTCACGAGAGGAGGAGGAAGAAAGGTGAGGCTGGGGGAAGAGGTTTGTAGAGCAGCGGTGCCCGGGGATGGTGTTTAATTTCAGAGCAGCGGTCTCTGTAACTAGATGAAACTTCAGATGGGGAAGCTGGGGAGAAAGGTGTGTACATGAGTTCAGCTCACAGTAGCTTCAGCAGTGGCATGTGACAGTGGCCACGGTCCACGGTCCACGTTCCACCGGCTCAGAGAGTGTCTGAGTGATTACTCCCAGACCCAGATTGTTACAACTAGAAATTGATGTGGAAGCCTCAGATCTTGTGCTGTGACAGAATGTTAACTGTGACTTGCAACTCACAAACTAAGTTTTATAAAGGAAACTTTTAATCACTTCCTGTAGAAAAATTTGAGGTTTCCTTAAGGATTTTTCATTCAACCAGCAGAGGATTTTCAGTTTCAGTGTTTCCCCTTTTAGATCCCATGTTGAATTACACATAAAACTGGGGAGTTGGGGTGGGGGGGGAGGAGTGAGCCTTGCAGTTTTACCCCCTCCTCCCTGCCCCCAGTTTTATGACTTTCCATTTGGGCTGAAAGAAATTGACTTTGGCAAGCAAACCACTAATTGTAAACTGCCTAGTTTCCTGTTTTACAATATACTGACTAAAAGCACCCCTGCATGAACGGCTCTTTATAGGCAAAGTTTGCCTTTTCTAGAGAGGTTGCAAATCGTTGCCCAGTTTCATAGTTTTAAAACCTCCTGACTGGAGCAATTTCTAGATTGTTGTGTTTCTAGTTAATAACTTTATAAGGTGTTAGCTAAAGCTCTTAAATCTTGGCACAGCCTTTTGAGGTAGTAAACAATTCAGCGGTTCCGATCAAATATTTATACTGACAAAATCAAAACGCCTAGCATTTTATGTTGAACCGTCATGTAGGATTAAAATGAAGAAATAATATAATGTGTCGCATGGTAGGAGAAATTATGGTGATGATTATTGTGCTTCAAAAACAAGTGTTATTTTTAAGTATTTGCTAACTTATCCTAAATTGAATTTTCATTCTCTGCTCCGCGGATTAATACAGTGCTAAAATGATACTTAGCTGGCTCGGGATTCAAGCACTGGCTTGCGCAAAGGGCTTTCCCAGTCCACGTGGACTGCTCTTCTAAGCCCTCAGCTGAAGATTCTCTGAAGTGAGTGAATCTGAAATTTGGGGTTTCGCACTTGCTTACGTCGATGTTTCATCTGGTCTCTGAAGCAGTTTGATGCAATTTCCCATTGTTTTCAGGTGAAATCAGGTGCTACTGTGATGCCGCCCACTGCGTGGCTACTGGTTACATGTGTAAATCTGAGCTGAGCGCCTGCTTCTCCAGACTTCTGGATCCTCAGAACACAAACTCCCCGCTCACCCACGGCTGCCTGGACTCTCTCGCAAGCACAGCAGACGTCTGCCAAGCCAAACAGGCACACAACCACTCCGGCAGCACCGCGCCCACGTTGGAGTGCTGTCACGAAGACATGTGCAATTACAGGGGGCTGCAGGATGTCCTTGCCCCTCCCAAGGGGGAGGCCTCAGGTAGGGAGAAGCCCTGTCTGACCAGACCCTTTCCTGATCTCTGGGCTTGTGACAGCCACGACTTTGTCTGTCTGCTATTGATTTTGTTGTTAACGTAATTAGAGACAGCAGGGGGAGAAGCAGGGCTGGGTGCAAAGATACATCTCTGCCGAGTAGCTTTCATGTCTGCCTGAGCATTAGATAACTGTCTGTGTCATAGGTTTTGCCTGTTTTTTTTTCTCCCAACATTTTGAAGCCATTAAAAGACCATTACTAATCAGTAATGACAGTCTGTAAACAAACGTTTTGGGACTTTCGGCAACGTTTCTGTTCTAAATATTGATTGAATTGTAAGCTTCTCTTTAACGGGGTGCCACGTCTAACACGGAGAGATACTGGTGCATATCTCCAGGAGGGGTGTCCGCGGTTTCATCGTGTTGCTTGTGCTCCTTTAGGACAGGGGAGCAGGTATCAGCATGACGGGAGCAGAAACCTCATCACCAAAGTGCAGGAGCTGACTTCCTCCAGAGAGCTGTGGTTCCGGGCAGCCGTCATCGCCGTTCCCATTGCCGGGGGGCTGATCCTGGTGTTGCTCATCATGTTGGCTTTGAGGATGCTACGGAGTGAGAACAAGAGGCTGCAGGACCAGCGGCAGCAGATGCTGTCCCGTTTGCACTACAGCTTCCACGGACACCACTCCAAAAAGGGGCAGGTGGCAAAGCTAGACTTGGAGTGCATGGTGCCTGTGAGCGGCCACGAGAACTGCTGTCTGACATGCGACAAGATGAGGCAAGCCGACCTCAGCCACGACCGGATCCTGTCCCTCGTGCACTGGGGCATGTACAGCGGGCACGGGAAGCTGGAGTTCGTATGACCGGGTCTCACAGAACCGGACTTCCGGGACCCTTTGAATTCTGCTGGGCAGGAGCACTTTATCTGAAGAAAAATGAACTCGCGTCATCCCCTTCGAGAGACAGAAAGACCTCTGCAAACAGAATCTTGGATATTTCTTCTGAAGGATTATTTGCACAGACTTAAATACAGTCAAAATGTATTATTTGCTTTAAAATGATAAAAAGCAAAGAGGAGACTCTGTACACTGTTACCAGGGTTATTTGCATCCAGAGGGAGCTGGAATCGAGTATCTAAATAAACGAAAATGTGCTCTATGTAAGCTCCTACATCTTGATTTATTGTAAAGATTTAAAATATATATATATATTTTGTCTGAAATTCAGCGGTGTCGTGTCATAAATTAAAAAACTAACGGGAAGGGTAAGGAACTACATGTTAATTATACAGATGAAGACCTATCGTTGCTCAGAGTAGGATCTCAACTATAAATTTTGGCTTGACTTTTTTTTTTTTTTTTAGACAAGACCAAGATATTGTTTGTTCTTACATGACGCATGTGTCATATTCTTACAATGTGGAGCATTTCTAAATGTGTACTGTGGGTCATTTATAGTGTCTTACCCACAATCTTTTGTTAGGATAATGCTGGTTTTTAACTTTCATCTAAGAGAAATCGGAAACATTGATACTGGGTCAGATATCACTGATCAATTTCTGAAGTTGCCTTAGCAAAGGGTGATATTTATCAACTTGATCCAGGTGCTCTAGAGTACATTTTTAAATGTGTCTACCTCCAATCAAAAAAGGGAAAAAAAATGCTTACTAAATGAAACTTTGTTTTTCTTGGGTAAAGTTAGTGATTGTCTACTTTTACTTGCTAATTCATCGGTTTATTCTGTATCAAACCTAATTAAATATATTGGACCCCAGGTTAGCCAAACATTATTGTACCATGATCCTAATTTTTAAAACTTGCTTCCACACAGTGTTATGATTTTTTTTTTTTTTACTTTCCAGTCTTTAGAAGGATTTTCAGTAGCGAACGTTACATATCAATTGAGATTTAAATAATAATTTTCTCCCCAAATGATTCTTTTCTTAACATAATCAAATAGACTGTTGATTTTAGCCACTAATGCAGTAAATAACAGTGTTTCCACTCCTAGAGGACTTTGGCAATACAGCCAGGTCAGAATTTAAACCCATGCTACATTTGTGTACTTTCCTGCCAAATGGGTCTTTTTATCTTAAATGTGAGAATAATTGGTAGGTTCTTCTCTCAATTCTTTTGTATATTTGAAACTTTTGCCTAAAAATTAACCTATAGCCTGCATATTTGAGTACATCTGGGGTTTTCTTTTCTGAATGTTAAAGGATTTTTGCATTTTTTTTCTGGGATATTTTATGATCTGCATAATTTGGGTTCCTTAAGAAGACAGGTGCACTCGCCCGGTTGATGGAAGCATCTGAGTTGAAATGACTAGTCTAAAAATGACTGTCTAGGTTATTTAATACTAGTAGCCCACAGCCCCAAACAAATTAGGCTATGGAATAAATACGCGTTTTAATAAATGATGGCATTCGTATTGTGCTTTTTGAGACTGACAATTCTTGCAGCACTTGTGACTTACAACTTATAAAAGGTATTAAGTTTTGTGTGTGTCAATTTCTGAGGGAGCCAAAGAATTTTGGGGCCTAACTCTCCAAACCTAAGTAAAGAGAATGGATGAAAATGGGCAGTTGGTGAAATTTCCACCCTCACTGCCTCTTTCAAGCTTTAGATCAAATTACAGTAGTTTTGTAGCTTGAAGGTTGGAAGACTTCTTGCCCCTCCTACCTTCTCCTGTCAGGGAGCACATCGTGCACCTCCCGTGATTCTGAAGTGGCCTCTTTCCCTGCCGGCCCTGCTATTATTCTTTATTCACCCTATTTCTTCCAAACACCGTTAACTGGGAACTCTGCAATTCATTAGGTAACAGAATAATGAAGGATTGAAATTTATACTGTTTGAAACACTTTGAAATCAGTGAACTCCATCCTCCAGGAAAGGTCTGGGTCTGTGCTGGTACTAACATCACATAAGTTTAATGGCAGGTGAATACAGAGTGTCTCCACGTGGTTCTGTTTGGGCCCAGCTGCCCAAATCCACGAGGCTGTTTGCACCCCCCTGGTGGGTGGCATGGTGGCTCCGTGCCAAGGGTGTTCGGGGCTCAAGTTGTAGCCACGTAATAGATGGGCCCTGTCTCTTCCTAATACCAAATCCTCTCCCTTTGCTATCCTCTTATTTAGTATTGTACATGTTCTTGCCACCAGTTTTAAAGTCAGATCGACACATAACTTGGACTTCTGACGAAAATGTTGCAGGTTTCTCCACTCTGGTTTTTCTAAGAACTAAATAGAGTCTACTTTTGGTTCCCTGCGAGAGTGTAGAGGTTGCCAAGGGCAGAGATAGAGGACCCTTCATGAGATAATGACCTAGCTGATTCGGTGATGTAAGGATGGTGACGGGTTTGTTTGTTTTTCCCTCATGGAGATGTTTGCTGTTGCCTTGATGTGTCAGTACACAGCTGGGCTGACCAGGAATGGTCCCTGTTTAATATTGACATAGAACTCCCCCCAAAAGTAATTTTCCCTTTCTAAGTGGAAATTTGCCCAAACCAGAGACAAATGGGACCAAATTTGCCATGATGTTTCTCCTGCCCCTTTTGAAAAAATTGATCTCTCCGTGGTTACATCTTTTATGTGCTTCCCTCCCCCCCCCCATTTTGAATGGCTCAGAGCCTTCCTAAAAATCGACTGGTGTGTCTCTAATTTCTGCGGAACTGATTTTATTAAAAACACTGCACCATAGGGGGTTTGACCTCCCTCCTAAAATACCAAACATGTCTGCTTTAGAAAATCACAAAGCTCTCCTCTGAAGAGCTTGTAAATCTGGTTTCAATATGGCTTGATTATAGACTAAAAGCTTGAAAGCAGTGGCATCTAGTATCATGAGTCTGGAACTAGCCTTTTTGGGGCCAGGACAGCTTTTTTTCCTTAGTGCGTCTAATTGGTCCTCTTCTGTGTCTCTCAGCCCAAATAACTTTCAACCTACAAAAGCTACGCAAAAACTACGTGTTGTGATGAGGTTAAGTCATCCAAGGTAGCAGTCAGTTGCCCTGGAGGGGGTCTCGCAGCCTGGGTTCCTGTGCTCTCTGTTCCCACTAGCTGTGTGAACTTGGGCACATTACTTAGGCTCTTTGGATTCTCAGCTTGGTTACTCACAGTGGGGGCAGTAATTACACTTTATATGATTATTGTGAGGAGGTATAGGAGGTACAGAAGGTAGCTATTCCTGCTTAATATACACAAGAGTTGTGGATGAACTTGAGTCTCCTCCCAAATCCTTAAAATTGGAGAACTTGTGCCTATTATTTATACAGTGGATTTTTTTTCTTTAAGAACTTTTATTGAGATACAATTGACATACAATAAACTGCATATATTTAAAGTATACAACTTGATATTTTTTTCTTATTAGTAATGTATACATGGCAATCCCAATCTCCCAGCTCATTCTCCCACCACCCTGCTCTCCCCACTTGGTGTCCATGTATTTGTTCTCTACATCTGTGTCTCTATTTCTGCCTTGCAAACTGGTTGATTTGTACCATTTTTCTGTATTCTGCATATATGTGCTAATATACGGTATTTATTTTTCTCTTTCTGACTCACTTCACTATATACAGTGGATATTTTTATTTGGTTTGTTAGTATTTCAGATCTTTGTACATTTGAGGTTTGCAAGCCCTTCATTAGCCTGCAGAGTGGATTTAACTTTTTAAACGTTCACTTTCAATTGACTGCTTTTCGCCTCTCCTAGCTATGAATTATGTTGGTTGGTAACTGTTTCCTTTTGGAATAATCTGGATGGCTACTGATAAGAATCTTTTCGTTGCGTGTACCTATCCCGTTTTTCAATATTTGACAGAAGGAACTTCTCTTAGAGTTTCAGCTGCTCCCGGTGGTTAATCCATTGAGAAAATCACAAGAGCCGAGTTAGGTGACAGAACGTGTCAGAATCGCTTGAACAGTTTGTGTCTGATTGACGCATTCCGAGCAAGTGCTACTACCAGTTAATTACAATTTGCCCCATAGGTGTTCCTGACAAAATACAATGGTTCCACTGGTTTGGGGGACTTTGTGAATTTTTTGGGGGGGCACCCTACTTAGTAAACAATCTGTTTAATTTCCCTGGATGAAGTTAATTTAGTTACTCTGTGGGTCACAGTCATCATGAAAAAAATAACTGCTCCTACACCAACTTTCTCCCTTCCCTCCACGAATTCACTCCGTGGATGTGGCCCTTACCCTGCTGACTTTAAAAAAATCAGATCGTTGATCTGAGAATTTGAGATCCAGTGAAATAATGAAATTAAATGCTCTTTCAATTTTCAACAACTCTTTATTTGCGGTACGGTTTTAGACTATGAACACAACCCTGTTTGTTTGCTAACACTGCACGGTTCTGCAGTGCGGTAGTATCATTTGCCTGTCTGCTATTCCAGAAATTTGGAGATAGAATTGGGAAGTGGGGTAGAGCTGAGTTTAACCAGGTAAGGGTTTACTTGCAGCAAGACAGCGATTTTCCAATGGTTCTGCTTTGTAGAGTTTAGAAGTATTTGTTACCAGGGGGGAATGGTACCAACCACACAGCTGCAAACATTCGCCTTTATGTGAATATGAACCGGGGTAACCAGGCAGCAATCTTGGGAGATACTTTGGATAAGCAGTTAGGTAATATCTCAAGGCATTTCAGGAAATTCCTCAAGACTTCAGGGTGATTCATTCTACCTAGTAGTCAGTGGCCAGATTGGGGCTATTTCAAATTGTATTTAGCTGCCTATATCTTGCAGATTAGATTGATATTAGACTAAGCCTGAGCAGAACCCTGGGGAGATGCGTTGATAACTATTTATCACATACCATATGTATACACACAGGCCACGCCAGCCAAGTGGTTTTCATAATCCTGGAATGATTTTACGTTTAACAAATTTCAAGGCAGTGTGTAAGGAGTTGTTGGAATTTGTCAGCGATTTGTTTTAAGACACGTGAAGACTTACTCAAGTTGGAGGCTGTTGTGTGGATTTACTCTAAAAGATCTTGCGTTACAAACCTAATGGAGTAATATTGTTCTAGCGTCACAACCAAGAGAACTATAGGAAACTCCTTATTCCTGGTCTCTACCCCCTTGGAATTTCCCTGGGGACTAATGAGGACGATGTAGAAACACCACACTTGGAGCAGTTTCTCCCTTTTCAAGGGTAGTCTTTCAGGTGGAAACATCTTTTACTAAAGGCAGTGGATGTGATTTTGATACCATAGACTTTAACTCACGGTTACCTTGGCAAATGGGGTATTTCTCACCTGGATTTAGGGATTAAACTGTGAACTCCTAGGGGGTAGGAGCTAGGATCAGTCACCTTCGTAGGTTTCCATAATCCAAGGAGAGAATGAGATGCAGGGCAGATCAAGGCTTCTTGTCAACAGGCATCCGAATTTAGACTGTCAGTAAATAAACAAACGTTGTCTTTCTGTTTGTTTCTCCACCCCAAACTATTGTTTCACAGATGTATACTTTTTTCCTCGGGAAGCCTAAAGGAAAACAAAGCGCTAGTGAAGGGAGCTGTGCAGAAACCACTGAGGTGTGGCCAAGGTCAAAAGGCTCAGCCACCTTTTAATGCCAGCACAGCCTCCAGTCTAACTGAAGGAAACCGATTCTCACCAACAAGTGTATCCTCACTCCCATGAAACCAAGAGCTGTACTTTCATCTTCGTAAGTTTAAATATCCAACGTTTTCATCCACCGTGGTTTCTCTAAGGAGTAAAGAACCCTGAGAGTCATGTTCACAAAGCTCAAGGGTCTGGAATCTGCAGGCGGACACACTAGTTCATCTTCCGTGGCTTGTCTCCCTTCCACTGGGGCAACTTTAGCAAATTCATTCTTCTCCTCCTGGAAATGAGCCTCTGACCAGAGGCTAGCATAAAAGCAACCAACAGTTGGCCATGTCTTTTATTCAAGGACACACCAAAAGTTATAAATAAATTACCCACCCCTCAACATTTAGCATTTTCCTCTGAAAATGCTTTTACTTCAAAACTCAAGTTGTTCTGCTGCATCCATTCAGTTTTATAATTTATCAAATTATAATATAATATTAGTATAATATTATAATATGATACGTGATATAATCAATAGGTCAATAACCTTAATTTTTATTACCATTTTATTATTACAATATATTAATATATTAATAAATTATAGCAATAGAATATTAATAATATTATATCAATAGAATATTATGATATAGCATAATTATAGTATGATAAATACTATATATGATATAGTGTAATGACATTATTGTATCATTTTATTATTATATAGTTCATTATGTTATTATATATACTATTTCTCTTAAGAAATTTAGTTATGCATAGGTAAGTAACCAAAGGTACATTTAAAAAAATGTGTGTGTGTAGAGGGTGATTGATCATTTGTGCCTTTCCAATCCTTATATTATTTCTAGTTTCTCATATTCCTTTTATTTATTTAAAAACATTTTATATGTACATGTATTTATATTTTCCACGAGTCCTGCCTGACTCAAACCAACGTCAACCTGCTTCCAGCAACGTTTGTTAAACATACAGATGAAGTGTGGAAAAGAGAAACCCCGTTTCTTCAAAAAGCCAGCCCTGCTGTCGGCCCACATTTTCAAAGGTGAACTTCTCTGCAAAACCGCTCCCGCGGGGCTCCCCTGGGATTCGTGGCACCTGGCTACGATGTCACAGGAGGACAAAGCGCGGAGGTGGCGCTGCTGTCGGGGGCTGTCTGAAGGGGGGTTTTCCTCCCTCCGGGATGCTAAATGTCAAGGGTCATTTCCCCGGCCTGACACTTGATTGTGAAGCAGGTTAGGAGGTCAGTCTTTCCAGGCACTGGTTTGTGACAAGCAGTACAGCTGGACCATAAAGCCCCCGCCCCACCCCCATCCCCGCCCCCATCCTCACCCATCTTGTTTAACCACAGGAGGCTGCTGGTTGGCATTTGTATGCAAATTGGGGTGAGTACCTAACAGGTGGCTTTGAAATGTTCAATTTGTTTATCCCAACATGGGAAGCCTGGCCTTTTCCTGGTGGGGGAAGATTTATGGGGCTCTGGTTCGTGGCTCTCAGCAGTGAATTCAGTCCAGCAGGGCCCTCGGCGTCTTCATTCACTCAAGCTGGCCATCAGGAGCGGAGCCTCTGCTGGTCCTTGGACTGACCTGGATGGAGGGCCCCTGGAAAGCCGCTGGTCCTCTGTGCTCCTGCCTGGGCCTGAGCCACCCAAACAGCAGGCAACCGAGAGGGAAAAAACCTCCTGTCTTCAGAATATCCATCACATAAATACCTCGTCTGGAAAAACATACACGGGCCATTTCCTTTGGCTTCCTCTCCACACCTATTCTGGGAAAAGGCCCCTCCCTCCTGGGCTTGGAGAAGATCTGCGCTGAAGTTTCTCCCTAGGACGGTCTCTGTGGGAACTTGTTTTAGTCAAAAGCAGTTGTTCGAAGTGCTTGTCCTGATGTTTTAATGGTTTTATAGGGGCCTGGTTTTGGCTCCTGAGGGACCCTGGCTTGTTACCTGTGGTGGGACCTCAGCCTCAGGGACTGCTCTGTTCCCTCACTGACACAATAAAAATGATAAATATTATCACCACTTTGGGTTGTTGGGAGGAGTAACTAAGGGAAAGAAAATAAAGATTTAGCTCGATCCCTCGCAAAGTGGTAAGCGTTAGCCATTGCTGCGAGGTATTGTTCCTTCATAAGTCCTCACAGTGCTTAGGACAGACATACAGGTGCCCTGGGGCTCCCCACGCCTGCTTCACAGACCAAGAGCCAGGCTGGAGAGATTCAGAGATTCCGGTGATGTTTAATCATTTTTATTTGTGAGTGTCTTTAATTTGTCCAAGGTAAACTTCCATGTTTATAGTTTGCTCAAGACAGTAGGAGAGGACTTCATTTTGATTGGGGAAAAAAAAATATTGAAACTACAATACCCCTTGTAGGAAAAGGTTACTTATTAGAGACCATTACGGTGTCTACATCAGCACAGAGCAGACTGTGTGAACGCTCTCCACTGTCAGGAAGGGCATGTTATCTGCTCCCTGTTACAACAAATGCCTGTTTTTGCACATTCTGTTAATGAATACACCTGTTGCGTGTGTTAGTTTGCCCGGCTGACCTGCTGACAGAGGGCCCGAGCCCGGGTAGCACTAGCACGTGGCCTGGCCCCCTGTCTTGCCACCTGGGGGGTCTGTGTGCCAAGCTGGTGAGTCACCCCCAGAGGAAAGCAAGAGGCATATTAAAATTTTGTTCCAGACCACTCCTGGATTCCATAAGCTGAGCGAGGAACACATGCTCTGGTCTCATGAGAATCTGTGCTTCTATGAAATCTGTTGGCCTAAAACCACACTGCAGCTTTGATAATAGGAGCACCAGTCACGAAGCCACCAATTGTCATGTACTGTTCCTTACGAGGAATGTGGTGACACTTTTGGTTCTGTGTCTCTGAGTGTTCCTGCAGGCCAGCCTCATGGGCCTGCCACTTAAGAAGCCGACAAGTCAGCGGGGCTTCCCCAGCCCAGGGCTCTGTCTGTGTGTCCCACGTCGACACAGCATCTTCAAGAGGTACCAGCCTCTTCCTGGAGCACCTGCGGGTGAGACACACATGGCAGTTGCAGCACTTTTCTCCTTAGTTCTGTGACCGTTCCTCCCATCCTGGGTCTTGCCGCTCGTTTCTTCAGACCCCCTTGGACGTGGCTTGAGTTGCTGATGACAACATCAGGCCCGCATCTCGCCCCCTAGACTTGGGGCATCTTGGCTATGACACTCTGCAGCTCAGGCCACCTCTCTGGGTTCTGCCTCAGGCCGGTTCCAAGCCCTTTTGCTCTGACTTAAGGTCCTATTTCTCCTCTGAGCATGTCTTTGGGTTTGGCTTTTCTGCCCAGCCTGTTTGTCCTCCAGTAATATGATAGACACCAACCTTTGACTTCGGCCTTAACTGGGAAGCTCCCTTGTGTCAACCCTGCTGCCTGGTGCTGGACCAGGCCTGACTCGCCCTGCCTGCCTGGGCCTGGAAACACTGGACTCTTGCTTAGATACAAACTTGGCTTCACACTCAAGAATCACATGTTAACTAACCTCACCAAGCTCCCAAGATACATCTAACCTTACTTTTCCTGGTGGGTGTTCCTTACCTAATGATCAGGTAGGTTTGGAACCTGTGAACTTAGGGGGTCAGAGGCAAGCTGGGGTCCTCATGGCCAAGACACTGGTTGAGGGAGGAGACCCCCACCCTTAGGACTGAGGACACACTGGCAGTTTCTCTGGTGGCCCCTGGGCTCTGAGTTTATCGTAGAAGGTGATGTCCGTTCTCTCAAGGCCCTGGTCTGACAGTTTTCACTGCAACCTGTTATAATTGCTCTAATTCTTGCTACAGGCAAAACAGTTCAGGCTCATCCACTCTTTGGTTCTCTGACGAAACTGAGTCGGTGACACTTCCAGTCTCCTCCAGTCTATTAACTTGATGGAGGAGTAAGTCTTCTTCCGCACCCACTGGGTGGCCTCTCTAAGGAGTCAAGGTGCGGGGTGGGGGTGGTTCCTGGTAGAGCTGGGAGAAAGGAAGAAACCAGAGCCTTACCAAGAGCTCTGAGTGGCTCGAGGCTACTGTGAATTCAGAGGCCCAGGAATGACCAGCTGGGTCTGGATGGATGAGATGTTACAGGTTTTCTGGCCAACCTGTTGGCCCAGGGAGGCAGCTGGTCAGGCTGACAGCCCCTTGCTCACCTGGCAGGGGCTTCAGCCTTGGCTGTCAGAGGGGGTGGGCGCCCCTCCTGGCCAGGCCCAGTGGGGACGTGCACCCCTGGAAAGCCCAGTGGCTTCCGCTGCAGGCGCCTTGATGCCCTGTGCCAGGGTGGAGTCCGGGCAGCGCTGGCCTCAGGCTGGTTGAGGACGCACTGCAGCCTTGGCAGCTCGTGGAGCGGAGCTGCAGAGCCTCCCCACGTGTTCCAGTGTGTTCTTCCTCGTGCGCCATGACACCCTGCACAGCGTAGGGGTCAGTAAAAGCCACCATGGCTACTGATGCTTCCCTGCTAACATCTTTCCCTCGGCTCCTGATTCCTATAGCACAACTGTGATGAAGTTGCTTTTCAGTTTTTGGAAAAGAAGTCATTTGTGGGACTTCCTAGGTGGTGCAGTGGTTAAGAATCCACCTACCCATGCAGGGGATGTGGGTTCCATCCCTGGTCCGGGAAGATCCCACATGCGGCAGAGCAACTAAGCCCATGTACCACAACTATTGAGTCCATGTGCTGCAACTACTGAAGTCCACGTGCCTAGAGCCCGTGCTCTGCAACAAGAGAAGCCACTGCAATGAGGAGCCTGCATACCTCAATGAAGAGTAGCCCCTGCTCGCAGCAACTAGATAAAGACTGTGCGCAGCAACGAAGACCCAACACAGCCAATAAATTAAAAAAAAAAAAAGGGGCAAAAGCCATTTGTTCAAAGATTCCATACTGACTAGGGAGACCGAGTCAATCATGCCGTCTTTCGGCTTCATTTTTTTTCATTTGTAAAATAAGAGTGGCAATGACACTGTCCCTCCCACCTCAGAAGTGTGCTATGGGAATTCTGCACTGCTAGCAAGGCCTTTGAGCTCCTTGGGAAAGGCACTATAAAATAAAAATTATTATTAAGGTACTATTTTGCAATAAAGGTAAGCTATTTCTGTCTTTCTGTATTTTTATTTCTTTTATACTTTTTGTTCTATGACTCTTTCAGTATTGGTTTTGAATCTTTTCTCCTCTCTCTAATGTTTATAATGAGAACATAAAGTCTTCTTGAAGAAGACAGAGCATGGTTTACACCATAGTTAAAAAGTTAAGGCCAGCTTTCCTTTTTTCCACCAATGCAAGCATAACCCCTTTGGAATATTGTTTACGATAGAATTTACATTTATAGAACACCTCAGGCTTAGAATCTGGGCCAGGGTGGGTAGAGAGAGAAGAGAGAAAAGTCCAAATAGTATAATTATCAAAAGTGACAGCAGCACTGTTGAGTATAGTTTGAACCAAACATGCTGACTTTTCTTAATGTCCTGCATAACAATGAAACAAAACAAAATGTCAAGTTCAACAACAACAACAAAAGGAAAAAAAAAAAAGGAAAGAAATAGAAAATGACACAACAAAACAAAAAACCCTAGAATAGAATTCTGCTTAAAAATAGACTTACCCTTTGTATTTTTCCGCTACTTAAGACAAATACAGTGATGAAATTGTCTTTTATTTTTGAAAATTTTCTACAGTTAGATGAAATATTAAGATTAGTAGACTGTGTCATGGTTAGAACAAGAAGAAGAAAAATTTATGTTTCTTGTTCACCTACACCTAAGTGTTTAATATTTAAATATTGCAAATTGGGGTCTTTTTCTGCCTACCCCACAGTTGGATGAAACTGACCAAATGGCTTGCCCAAGGCAATGCTGTGAACCAGGATTTCTGCCTAGGAGTGCTGGACCACATTCTCCTAATAGATCCTGAGAGCCTGTGAGAAGAACAAAATCAAGTGCACAAAGTTTTATTTCTGAATGGGAACCGGACAATGGCACTTTGTCTGAAATAGGGTCTCTACCTCTCAGGAAGGCAAAACCATGTTAAACCCAAACCGCATTATTTCTGCCAAGTCTCACCTCATCCCTCCCAGTGGAGCCAGGAAGGAATTGTCTGCCTAGCGTATTTCTGGGCTGAGGAAAAATTTCTTCTCTTCTTTCCAGGTTTAATTTCTTGAGGGAAGAGCTCATGTTTTATATGTTGTCCTGGCAGTAATGGGGGAAGTATTTTCATTCTTCTCTCTAATGACCCCCTTACTCTGGAGATAAGGAGAGGCCACTGTTAACTTGCCTTTTCCTGGCCTTTGGGAGGGGCAGAGGGAGGGAGTAAAAGTATAGCCTCATCCTCTCTCTTACTTCTGGTTACCTCTTACCTTCTTACAAGCCAGGCTTCTAGGCAAAAGAAGCAGAAATCAATTGATTTGAGTGACCTTTTGTGGTTTATATTAGTGAATCTCTCTGAAAGGTCTTTTTTTTTTTTTGAGAGAGAGAGTGATTTTTCCCTTGGAAACATAGACGTCCTTGTAGAAAAAAAAATAATGTGCTGAATTTACTCTTTTACGAGTCTTGATTTTTAATTCTTAGCTAAGAACAGGGAGTTCCTGGTACAATTTCAGTGAATAGTATCAGCATATATTTTCCAAAGTTGTAAAATGTCAAACTTCTTGTAAATTGTATTTCTAAAGCCTCAATAGCACTCAGACACTGTAATTATATCTGGACAGTGTCTTTTTCAACAAAAGAGACTCAGACAGCTTTCTTCACTGTCAAGCTTTGACATCTTCATTAGCTTTACTTTTAACACTATCTGAAAAGAACTTCCCTTCAGATTACAGTCAATGATCACAGCATAAGTAACTTTTTACACAGTTGAACTCATGCAAAGAGTAGCATTCCATTCCAGAATAATCAAAAAGTCCAGCGACATTTAGCCTCCCATAGGGAGATGAATATTTGGTATTTCAGAACTAGAGTTAAGCAGTAGATGGGAATTGTCAGGTGCTGATAAAATGTTAGAAGCAGAAAGTTAAGACGTTGGGTTACATGGAGTCCAGCGGTCAAAGGGTCACCTGCGTGACTAGCATATAAAAGGTCAATGTTTAACTTTTCCAAGTTTTGCTTAAATTAAATGTATAAGAGAGGGAGAGAGACAAAATTCTTGGTTGGTTATATCAACACAGTCAAAGGTGCTCTGGATGAAGAATGAGAAGAATGTTTTAGCCATTTTCAAGAAGACTTCATGTGCTACGTACACAGACCTGCCTCGTCTTGGTCCTCTGTATTCCACGGTTGCATATACATCCGGAGGTTGGGGGGAAGCAGAGGGAGAGGGAGGGAGAGAAAGAGAGAGATGAAATGAAAACAAACAAAGAATGAGGGGGAAGAAGGAAAACACACAGGAATATTAGAAGACTAGGAGGAAATTAAATTTTTCTCTTGTGCGTAGAAAAAGGAAACAAAAGGAAGAGATGAACATTTAATAAAACAAGCCCCAGGGTCACATGTGATCTCCAAAGCAGCAGTTAAATCTGGTACCTAGAGCTTTCAGAGATCAGAGCTCGGTGTAAAGAGATGCAGGGGTGCCAACAAGGGCTCTCTCCCCAGAGTCTGTACTGATGTGCAGCAAAGTTAGATGCTGGCCCTTCTAGACTCTTGGGTTCCCCATCATGTTTTATAGCTCCTTTCATTTTCCTTGGCCCCACTGGCAAAACTCTAGGACCAGGTGACTTGAAGTGTGGTCCATGGGTGGGGCTGGTCCATGAAGTCTTTCGCACTGGTTCACCATGAGATGAGCACAACATGAGAGTAAATATCAAGAAACTTCTGGAACAATTTGATGGAGTCATTTTGTGTTTATTGGATCTAATGAAAAATGAGACTTCATTTTTCTTTGGCTTTAATGTAATTTCAGCCAGTAATTTGATTGTATTTTACAAAATACCAGGTAAACTTTTAAACGTTCTTCTCATTCTCCATCTGGAGCACCTTTGGCTGTGTTGACATAACCAACCAAGAATTTTCTCTGTCTCTCTCCCTCTCTTATACATTTAATTTAAGCAAAATTTGGAAAAGTTCAACATTGAGCTTTTATATGCTAGTCACGCGGGTGACCCCTTGACCACTAGACTCCATGTAACCTAATGTCTTAACATTCTGATTCTAACATTTTTATCAGCACCTGAGAAAATATGGCCTTATATACAGATGGTTTGAGAGTCACTGCTCTGGAGAACCAGGAGATAATGTTTTTGGGAAAAGGTGCCTCCCTCTTCCACATGTGGATGGAGTTTATGACATGGAGGAGGGTCAAACATTTCTCACCCTGAAGAGTGCAGTTGACAACGATGACCTGTAGTGAGTGGCATTCTTTAGAGCAATGATTCTCAAACAGATTTGTTTCAGGACTCCCTGTACACTTAAAAATTTCAATTTCCAATTGCTCATTATGAATATATGGAAACACACTTGGTTTTTAAAAATATCTTTGTGTTCTGTGACCTTCTTAACCTCACATATTTGGTCTAGTTGTATTTTTTAATAGATTCCTTGTGACTTTCTACATAGATAGTCATGTCACCCGAGAGTAGAGGCAGTTTTATTTCTTCTCTTATAATCCGTATTACTTTTTTTCTTTTTCTTGCCTAATTTCCCTGATGAGGGCCTCCATTATAATGTTGAATAGGAGTGATGGGAGCAGACAGCCTTGCCCTGTTCCCAGTCTTAGGGGGGAAGCATTAAGTTTTTCACTATCAAGTGTAATATTAGCTGTAGTTTTGAAGAATGTACTTTATGAAGCTGAGGAAAGTCCCTCCAATCCCTAATTTGCAACAAGTTTTTATCCTGAATGGATGTTGAATTCTGTCAAGGATTTCTCTGCATCTATAGAGATAATCACGTGATTTTTCTTCTTTAGTCTGTTGATATAATGAACTACATTGCCTTTTGAATTTTGAATCAGCTTTGCATGCCCAGGATAAACCCCACTTATTCGAATGTCTTGTCATTTTTGTATATTACTGGATGAAACTTGGTAGTATTAGGTTGAGGATTTTGCATTTATGTTCATAATATAGATTGGTGTGTAGTTATTTTTCCTTGTAATATTTTTGTCTGGGTGGGGTATCTGGGTAATGCTGAGAGATGGGAATGAGTTGGGAAGTGTTGCTTTGAAAGAGTTTGTGTAGAATTGGTATTTATCTTCCTTAAAAATGTTCTGTAAAATATTCCAGTGAAGCAATTTGGAGTTGGGTGTTTCTTTTTTTTTTTAATTGAAAGGCTAAAAATTCAATTGCTTAAGTAGATATGAGACTGTTCAAATCACCCACATCTTCTTGAGTAAGCTTTGGAGTTAATGTCTTTCAAGGAATTTGTCCATTTCATCTAGGTTGAATTTATGGGCATAGGGTTATTTGTAATATTACAAATAATACTACATTAACTATTAACTAAATATTACATTAACTTTTTTAGGATTTGTAGTAAAGTTCCCTCTTTCATTCTTCATATTAGTAGTTTGTGTCTTCCTTCTTTTTTCTTTCATTAAATTTGATTAGAGTTTTATCAGTTTTATTGATATAAAAATGGCTTTGGCTTCTCTGATTTTGTCTGTTATTTAAAATTTTTTATTCCATTAATTCTCTTATTTTTATTATTTCCTCCCTTCTGCTTGTGTTGGATTTAATTTGCTCTCTTTTTCTATCTTCTTAAGGTGGAAGCTTATATAATTGATTTAAGACTTCTTTTTCTAATGTAAGCATTTAATGCTATAAATTTCCCTCTAAACACTGCTTTAGCTGTATCTCATAAATTTGTATATATTCTGTTTTCATTTCCATTTAATTAAAACTATCTACTAGTTTTTCTTGTGATTTCTTCACTGACGTGTTATACAGAGATGGGTTATTTAATTTCCAAGTATTTGGGGATTTTACCAATATATTTAAATTGATTTCTTATTTAATTCCATTATGGTCTAAGAATGTTTTTTTTATAATTTCAATTTTTAAAAAATTTGTTAAAATTTGTTTTATGGTCCAGAATATGTCCTATTTTGGTGAATGTTGGCTGCGTGGGCTTAAAAAAAGGCAAGACGATGACATAGAAATCTCCTGAACTCACCTCTTCCCATGGACACACTGAATCTACACCTACCCATGGAATAACTACCTCTGAGAGAAGTCCAGAAACTAGCTGCATGATTCCTACACATCAGGTGAATGATAAAATGCCCACAATGAAATGGGTCTTGTCACATCCTCAAATTCCAGGAACCACTAAGAACACAGGAGGCAGGCAGGAGAGACAACAAAGAGCTCAGGCTGGGCTGAACAATAATGTTCATCTCCCACATCCAATTACCCTGTCAAGACAGGGAGAGATGGCTGTTTTATCTAATGTGCAGAAGCCAACACAGAGAGGCAAGGAAAATGAAGAAACAGAGGGATATATTCCCCCAAAAGGACAAGATAAAACTCCAGAAACAGACCTTAATGAAATGGTGATAAGTGATTTGTGTGTTAAAGAGTTCAAAATAATGGTCATAAGGATGCTCACTGAGGACAGGAGCACAAGAAGAACAAAGTGAGTTTCAACAAAGAGATAGACAATGAAAGAAAGTACCAAATAGAAATCACAGAGCTGAAGAATATAATAACTAAACT
Source organism: Hippopotamus amphibius kiboko (assembly GCF_030028045.1). Classification (NCBI taxonomy): domain Eukaryota; kingdom Metazoa; phylum Chordata; class Mammalia; order Artiodactyla; family Hippopotamidae; genus Hippopotamus; species Hippopotamus amphibius. The sequence goes on along the minus strand of NC_080189.1, from coordinate 135,160,996 downwards.
GAAAAATTCAATAGAGTTCAACAGCAGGCTAGATCAAGCAGAAGAAAGGATCAGGATTTGAAGACAGGACAGTGGGGTTCATCTAATCAGAGGAGCAAAAAGAAAAAAAGAATGAAAAAGAGTGAAGATAGGTTAAGGGACATATGGAACACCATCAAGTGGGCCAATATTCACAGGAGAAGAGACACAGGAAGGGGCAGAGAACTTATTCAAAAAAACGATGGCTGAAAACTTCCCTAAACTGGGAAAAGAAACAGACATCCAGATTTCGGAAGCAGAGGTTTCCAAATAAGATGAATCCAAAGGACCCAGAAGGTTGAATATCCTCCAGTTGTTTATAAATTATACATATGACTACCATCAATCTGTATGTTGTGTATGTTAGTGAAACTAAAAATAAAATGAAATAGAAATCATAATATTTCCTTGCTGATTTCCTTCCTGTGCCCCAGCCCCTAATTTGGAGACCACAGCCTTAGAGGAGAAGCAGGAGATGCTGAAGCTCTTTCCCCAGGACCTTTGTCCCAGGGTTTTGTGAGCCCTGCCCCTAATGCTGTAGGCAGTAAAGAACGAGATCAAAATGAACTCATGGTCTGGGAGGAGGCAGAGGCCAGGAGGCAGGTGTGGCACCAATGACAAATGTGGGAGCAGCTTGCCCTGGAGTGAGGAAGGCTGTGGGGACCTGTACCTGGCAGTTGGAGAGAAGTTGCTGGGCATGAATCTTGATCTCGCAGGCCTTGAAACATCACCCTGAGGAGTTTTATTCTGTGATGAAATTCTGTATGAGAGCTTCATGTGTAAGAGCACCCAATGCATTATGCCTCAGCCAGTTTCCTTCAGGATGAGGGTATCAGCAGGTGGGTTGTTCCGTTCCTTCCCAGTCCTGGAGTAGGGCACCAGGTACTAGATTCGTGGGGAGACTAGACTATTCTTTGGCTCCTTCTGTGTGGTTCCAATCCTTTTCTAGATGGATATGAGTATAGCTTATTTTTACCCAGTTTTCAAGGGTGATATCAGATACTCTATAGCTTATAAGCATGAGAAGTGGATTAGTTATCTTTTGTTGAGTAAAAAATTACCCCTAAACTTAGCTGCCTAAAACAATAAACATGTATTATCTCACAGTATCTCCTAGGTCAGGAAGAATAATGAGGATAGCTTAGCTGGGTGCCTGTGGTTCAGAATCTCTCCCACGTCTGCTGTCCAGGTGTTGGCCAGGGCTGCGGTCAGTGCATGGTTCAAGCTGGGGATCTGTTTCCAAGTTCACCAGTGTGGCTGTTAACTGAAGACATCAGTTCCTTGCCATGTGGGTCTCCCCATCAGGCAGCTGGCTTCCCTCGAGTGAGCCAGTTGAGAGAACAAAAGAGGATGCTCTTAACAGAAGCCACAGTCCTTTTATACCCTAAGCTCAGAAATGATATTCCATCACTGTTGTATTGTATTTGTTAGAAGCAAGTCCCTAGGTCCAGTCCACACTGAAGGGGAGGGGATTCCACAAGGACATGGGTTTCAGGAGGCAGGGTGGCTGCACACCACAAAGGGGGAGCCAGCATTCGGAGTAGCTTCTCCCTCTTGGTCAGTGACATGATTTTCTCTGTCTTCATTGCTTGTCTACTACAACAAAAGCTCCATGAGGACAGAACTTCATTCAGTTCGGTTACCCTTGTGATCATTCTATGACCTACAGTATTACCTGGGGCATAGTTCTCAATAGATCAGTGTTTGTTGAATGAATACATAGATCTTATTGATTGATGGCAAAAGAAGACTCATTACAGAGTTTCTCAGTCCTTCTATGTATCTTATTTCGTTTCTTAATGATTGTTATTTATGACTTAAAAACGCAGGCCCAGGGAGAATGGTATATTAAATTCGTTCTAACTCTGAACTTTAAAATAAAATTTCTTCTTGGGACAAAATCCCGTACTTTAACACTTCAGGTAAGTGAGAAATCAGAAATGTTTGTTTAAAGGTCACTGAGCCCATGAAAAGATACTTGATGTCACTAACCATAGGGAAAAGCAAATCAAAACCACAATGAGACATCTCTTCACACCCATTAGGATGGCTATTATTAAAACAAAAAATAGCAAAAAAGTGGAAAATACCTTTTGGGGAGGATGTGGAGAAACGGGAACCTTAGGGTGGGGTTGATGGGAATGTAAAATAGTGCAGCCATTGCAGAAAGCAGTTTTGGTGGTTTTTTAAAAAGTGAAACGTAAAATTATGATTTTGGTTTGGGGGGGTGGGTTCCGATTTCCAGTCCTTCAGAGGGATGGACAGATAACTTGATTGTGAGGGATACAGCCACTTGGGCACTGTTGGCTGGCTTAGGGTGCACTTGGCTGTGTTACAGCCTGTGGCTCCTGTGCGCTAAAGTAAGGTTCTCCAGAGAGACAGAACCGATAAAAAATATATATATACTTACTATAGGATTGGGCTCATTTAATTCTGGAGGCTGAGAAGTCCTACCATCTGCTGTCCTTAAGCTGGAGAACCAAGAGCACTTATGGTGTGAGTCTCAGTCCAAAGACAGAAGGAAGACCCATGTCCCAGCTCAGCAGTCAGGCAGAGAGAGAGAGCAGATTCACCTTCCTCATTGAGGAGGATAATCTACTTTACTCTGTCTACCAATGCAAATGCTAATCTCATCTGGAAACACCCTTACAGACATACCCAGAAATAATGTTCAACCAAATATCTGGGCACCCTGTGACCCAGTCAACTTGACGCATACCATCAAGCATCACAGGCGCGGAATAAATTCCAGATTCTAACTGCTGCTGGATGGGGTTCCTAAGGGGGACCTCATTCTGGTCAGACCTGGTGCAGAAATGGCAGGAGGCCAGCAGAGAGAGCCCCAGCGGGACACATGCAGGACTGACACCGGACACAGTGTGCTTCCCATTCAGTTTAGTTTTACCCCAAATCATCCGGATTACATAAAAGTCAGAAAAGAGACGTTTGGGCATGGGGTCTTCACAGGTGGCCAGAAGGCACCACTCTTCAAGCAGAGATGCTGCTTGGAAAAGAGAAGAAAAACTTAGAAAAGAGGAAATGAGTCAGATGATTGTGTGTGAGCTGAAAGGGCACGGCGCTGTCTTCCCTGTTATGAGCCTAGGATGGAAAGAGCAGCCGTATGGGAATAAGTCACTGGCCACTAGAGCTGGCAGGTGGAGGGCACTAGGGGAGGGGAGAGAGCGCAAAGCCAGAGGCTCAACGCAAATAATAACATCTTTGCCCTTGGTATCCTCCAAGTGGTGAATGAGAAACGGTCCAGGAAAACGACCAGGTCCTGCAGGGAGCAGGGGGGTTAGTGCTGGCGTTTCCGTTAAAGCAGTAGTGATAGGACGTTTACAGAATGCATTTCATGCCTGGGATTCCACTGGGCTTTAAAACAGGAGGATCTGGTTCACACCTCCTCCCAAGAGAATGAATTACCTTTTGACTCTCAGGGGTGGTGTGAAGGACTTCTCAAAGGATCTTAGATTCATCAAATTGTAAAGTATGGCGAGAAGTATACCAGTCCATTGCCCTTTTCTCATGGGCCCAGAGAGGTCAAGTGACTGGTCCAAGGTCACATGGCTACTTAGTGGAATTGCTAGGACTGGAACTCAGTTACATTTCCTTTGAATCTGAGCTGTCACTTTCTATGTGTCTTTGGGAAAGTCACCTAACCTCTGTTTCATCATTTATAAAATGGGGGCAGTAATAACACCTGCACCAAAAGGCTGTTGAGAGTATGAATTAACATGCTTAGAGCCATGCCTGGCACATAGTAAATGTTACATACATGCTAGATATTACGTACTGTTATTCTTTTTAAGGGTACCATTCATTTTAAAAAAGGCTGATGTAAACTTTTCTCATTTGCCACTGTTGTAAAACAACGAATTGGGATGGAAATGACAGGTAGCACCAGTGGTCTGAGTCCCTTTTTGCCCCAGATCCTGGTCAACAGGGATGCTGGGTCACTGGCAGCCTGAAGCAGCCCTGGCTCTCTGGGTCCCTTCAGTTCCAGGGTAGGTAGAGACGTGGACAGAGCCTGTGGACTGGCTCCTGGCTGGGTCTTCCCTGGAGGTTCCGCGAGATGCCAGGTTGAATCTGGGAAGGAGGTGTGCTTCCCCTGATCCGATGCAGAGCGCCGGCTGGTGCTAGGACGTGCTGGTGCAGCTGTGCATTTGGTAACTGCAGAAGCTCTGCCGCTCTCTCCCCTCTGTTCCCCTGCCCTACTGGCTATTGATCCTTTGCAACTACTCCTTCAGATAAGACATTGAATTCCTATTGATAAAAATTCTGGGGCAAAAGCTAACATTTTGGTCTATTGTCAGTTCTTATACTTTAGTGCAAATAGTTCTCTTCTTTCTTGAAAGTGAGTTTTAAGGGGACTGGAGGGTAGAGGAAGGAGTCGGGGTGGGGTGGATATTGGAGATACTTACCTGGGGAGAGAAAAGGTCAGAGTTCAAGGGCAGGTGTATTGGAAGGTGGTACCTCCTTCCCATTTTAGCCTAATGTAGGCGCTTCTGGAAACCAAAATACTATACAACCAAGTGACAGTAACCTGTGATCATACTGAATTCCGAAGCAACCCGGCTGAGCCACTCCTACACCCTGTGGGCCTGGGTACTCTCTGTAAGGGCCACTCACCCGAACCAACGCCCACCTGAATAATTCACCTCCCTGCTTCCACCCTCCGCTCAAGGTCATTCATCAAATGAAATAGTTTATGGGGAAGAGTTCTTTGACATGTAAAGTGCTATAAAAACGTTTTGGTGATACTACGGTGATAACTGATAGTTTTCATAATAGCCATGAGTGTGGCCTGCTGGTTACAGACATGCCTCCGTGTGGGGGGTGTGGAATAAAAAGCCCCCTGTGTTTCAGGTTTTGGGGGTGGGGGGCGAGGGTGGGGAGGAAAGTCGCTTTTGCCCATGTTGCTTCTGGAAGGAGCTCTGAAGAATTCTACTTCTTTGCTGATGAATCCATGAAGGAGTGAAAGGATGTCTTCTTGGAACCTCTGCTCAAGGGTAGGTAAGCCAACCCAGGTAGGTGGAGACAACGCAGCCCGGGGGCCAGCAGGAGGGGACTCGCGTGGCCTTGTGCATCGGGCAGACCTGGCTCTGCTCCTCGAACAAGCTGCACACCCTCCTCAGGGCTCGTACCCGCTATCTAAGAAGGTTAAAGGAGAACAAACACATGAAGCGCTTGGCACAGTTCCTTGGACAGATTAGCTACTGGTCAAGCACTTATTATTATTACTACAGGGGCAGAATTTATACGTCCTTTCACCATAATTCAGATTTCAAGCTCCCACAAATAGACACTATTAGCCAACATACTTCTTTAGCCTCTTGGGAAGATGTCTCAACGTCTGATTTGTTTTACTTTTTATTTTCCCTTAAGGATTGAAGCTCTGACTGGTAGGACTTTTGGTGAGTGAATCATTCAGGGTCCATTTGGCCCAAGGAGAGTTCTCACAATGGCCTTGAATCTTGTTTGTTTCACCTCCAGAGTGGCAGCGACGTAGCGTCACCAGAAAAGCCAAGAAGCAGGGTGCGTTCCATGAAAGGAAACAGGCATTAACTTTCCTCCCTGGCCTGGTTACTTGGGACATTAATCAGCCCATAAAAATGGGATTAAGTCGACTCTCAATTTAGTTTTGTAGTTCACCTTTAAAACGTAACCGTTCTTTGTGTTTTCATATCAGGTGATCACATTTTAGATGTAATGAAAGGGCAGGGATATTTTCCCACAAACGTTTGTTCGTTCGTGACTCCAGATGGAAGCCTCCCTGAAGACATTTAATGAACAATTATTTAATCTGGGGGATGGCTTTGGAGGAGCCGTTCCAGCTCCTAAAAGTCAGTTTCCTAAAAGCTGTATAAATGAGAGGCTGGAATAGCCCTCAAACATATAGTCATCTAGCTTATCCTTTATTGCCTAATGAATATGTTGTAACATCATGGGCCCATCAGCTTGAAACTGCGCTCTGGCTCTGAGCCCCCGAAGGCAAACAGATGGATGTTTAAAGCCTTCCTCTTAAAGTCTTCCTGGATGACAGAGCCCTTGCTGAAACGGAGAGCCTGACATTTTCCCGAGTTCGAAAGCATCCTCCTGGGCTTTGAAGGAACTGCTCTGACTCTGCCCTAGAGGTTCGCTTTTTTCTTTCTCATTTTCCTTTCTCTAGGATACAAAGCTGGAAGGGCCCTCCGGTGTCATTCCAGACGAGAGAGTCTACCACTCCCAGCTAAAGAGAAAAATTCAGGCTCTAGTGGGTTTTCCCAAGCAACTACATTTATTCAATTCAAAGAACCAATCTGGACTCTGATATCTTGTTCTTTTTCCCTTTTTTGGTATAAAATACCTTCTTTTATTAGAAGTTTTTTTAAAGTATCTTTTTTGAGATAAAATAAAATATTTTCCAAAAAAGCTTTCTTCAAATTGTGCTATAAAAGCCAAGAGTCTGGGGACCAGGGATTTAGTTCATGCCTCCATTTTGCGGTCAAGGGTCTAAGGGCAAGAGCATCGCATGGGTCTGCAGCAGGCTTCTGCCTCCAGCCCGGTGGCTTTTTCTCCATCGTTCTGTCCCCCTGGAGCAGACGGAGAAGGCCTTGCTAAATGTGCTGTAGCTCCTGGAAGTGAGAAAGGTCCTCAGCATCCTCTCAGGCAGCTGGCTTTGCAGCAAGAGGCCGTGTCCAGGGCAGGGCACCTAGAGGTGAGGCTGCTGCCTTGGTTTACATTCAAGGGTCCTGGACCACGCTGGTGTGTAGATGTTTCCTCCACCTGCCGGAGGTGCCCACAAGCAAAACCTCGGCCACTTCTTTCTTAGGGTTAGGCCTGGCTCTCTCTAGTTTCCCATTTTTTTCTCCCTCCAAGAGCAAGTTTCCCTAGAACACGTACCCATAAACCCACATTGGTCATTAGCGATTTCAGAATGAACAAGTTTATTATTTTCTTCTTTGGAAGTCAACTGAGAGCTGGAATTCTGACGAGGGGAAAGAGACTCAGCGGAGTTCAGAAAGGGCAATGAGAAGCAGCTCCAGATCCAGGATGTGCAGTGTGGGGAGGGGAGGGCGGAGATGGTGTCAAGGCTCTGGCGCTAGTGATAGAAGTCGTCTGGAAGCGAGGAAGTTCGCTAGATGGGTGCGTGGAAGAGCACAGAGGATAAACTTGGTCCTCTTTCTGGAGTCCTTTACCCAGCAGGAAGGACTGCCCTGAAGATGGGAATTTCCAAGTGTTGAGCTTGAGCTAGAGACTTTCAGAGAGCTTGGTTCTTTTCCCAAAGAGATCCCAAGCCCATCAGCTTAGAGCAGGGGGCTCAGGACACGTCTTTGCTAATATCGACACACCTTCTTCTTATTGAAAGACATCCTGAAGGCAATCTCAGAGCCCCTGGTGAGTGAATCCTTACGGAAGAAGCCAGGCTCCATACCCGGATCCCTGATTTGAGTGGCTGTTTTCGTCATATGGGACGTGGAGACAGACGTGGAAGGGAAGGACCACTGCATCTTGTGGGAAGGCCTGCCTTCATGCTTGATAGAGTAGCAAAGCTCTATGAGAAATGAGGGGGCCCTCCTCCGTTAAAAAATCCATTTCCAGAAGTAGATCTTTTGGGGAGTCTCAAATGAGGATGTTTAAGGCTACCTAGTGGGTGCCGTGTTCCACCTCCTTTAAGTGTCACGGGATATGGCTTTAGCTGGCATCGACAGGGAAGTTTTTGCAAACTTCCAAAATTTCAAGGTGCCTGCAAACAACTCCAACCTGAGGCGTTCCCCTGGGCAGAAATTCCATGCTAGAGACATTTCTCAATAGACAAAGTATTTTTTTTGTTATTACAAAAGTATTACATGAGCATTTGAGCAAAATTAGAAATTACAGATACATAAAAAGAAGAAAATTAGAAAAAAACACTGTAGTTTCAACACCTAGAAATCTCACTGTCCAGATAAAACTGCTGCTGTTAACGCTTTGATATTTGTACTTCCAAATCTTTTTTATGTATGCACAAGTACACACACACACACACACACACACACACACACGCACACACACGCACACTTAGAAAAGCAACATGGTTACATGTTGTATAAGCTGTCTGGGAAGCTTTTTTTAATGATCAGTGTATTATATACATATCTTCCTATGTAAAATATAATAGATCTAGATAAATTTCAATTGACAGAATTGGTTATTACGTAGAAGGGAGATTGGCGTTCCGGCAATTTCATATATTGACATCCTAACCCACAAGGGGATTAGGAGGGGGCCCTTTGGGAAGTGATTAGGTCGTGAGGGCAGGGCCCTTACAGATGTTAATTCATACCCTCGTACAAGAGGCCCGAGAAAGTTCCCCTGCCTCTTTCTGCCACGTGAGGTTACACCAAAAAGACAGGTGAAGTCTAGGAGGTGGGCGTTCGGTAGACACCAAACCTGCCGACACCATAATGTTGGACTTCCCAGCTTCTAGGTCCGTGAGAGATAAATGTTTGTTGTTTCCATGCCTCCTAGTTTATGGTCTTTTGTTATAGCAGCCAGAAGAGACTGAGACAGGAAGGTGGTGGGCAAATGTGTCTTCGAGAGGGGAAATCTTCCCTGTTGAGGACTTTTGTTAGCTGCAGGCACTGACCCCAGGTGCTCCTCCCCTCTCCAGCCTCTGCCAGCGGCGCCCACGTTTGAAAGGTAAGGCTTTGATGCCTGAAGACCTAGTCCAGGGTCCCAGCTCCACCAGACCCCAACCTGTGACCTTCGGTTGGTCCCTACCCTCATAGCTACCGTTTGTCCATGACCATTTATGAGCCATGCCGTGCTGGGCCCCGGCTCCGTTCTTTTTTATACGATTCCTACTTTGTACGATAGCCCCGCATTAGAAGTCAAGAAACAGAGGACACTGGCCACAGTCACCCAGTTAGTAGCTGGTAAGTCTACCCGAGGCCCATCTGGGGCTGAGTCCATGGGCCAACGCTATGTCCTGCTGCCTTGGTAGCGCCGCAGTTTTCTTATCTGAAAGTGACAATAATAACAAAAACAACTGACTTGTAGGGTTGTTGTCAGGTTCAAATGAAATCACGCACGTGAAAGCATCACATCCATCATCCCGTAGGTTATAAACAACCATAGTTATTATTAAGAAAGAGAGAGAGATTGAAAGCTGTGATTCTCCCAGAAAATGTCTCCAGGTTTGAAAGCAAAAGTGAAAAATGGACAGGCCAGGGCCCACCTGAGGCAGCTTACTGATACCTTTTGTTTACCTTGCACAGCGCTTGGTATTTTTCAGCCAACATTTAAAATCAGGAGATTTCACGTACAAATTCGAATTTCCAGCATTTCTTTGGAATATGTAAGATCTGCTGTCTCTGAGTCCATTTTTGCAGGGCCCTCTTCCCTGGAGTAGAGGAGTAGCTTTCCCTTCTATGAGAGGCTTGTGATGTAGGGTCTCCCTATGTCTAGCATAGCTGGCTTCACCCGTTTACACCCTGTGGCAGGACTGCAGATAGCTGGGTGTGGGATCTGGTTCTAAAGAATGATGCATGTGTGTATGTGTGTGTGTTTGTGTGTGTGTGTTTGTGTGTGCGCATACACCTTCACTGAGAGAGGAGGGTGGGGAGGGTGCTGTTGAGGTCCTTATGAGGGTTCCAGCCACCTCTCAAAGTATTGTGAGGCTCATACTCGAACTGACATGGAATACTGCTGAGTGGTCCACAGCCCAAGACAAAATGATCCCATCTCAGATCAAATAGGAAAGGCTCACAGGTCTAAGCAGAATTTCTAAGAGGGCTGCAGGCTCCTGAAGAATCTTCTGGTTCCCCCTTAAAACCCTAAGGTGTAAGGGAAGGATCACAGACGAAAGGAACTGATATTGCTTTGCAAGTGTGAATTAAGAGCCTTCCTAGGGCTCAGACTGCTGAGTGCAATGAAGAAGGACCTGCTCCCTCCGTCCCGTCCCTCCAGCCCTTTGCAATGTCCTGCCCAGGTCATCTTTATTTGGGGCGACTGGAAGCTAGCTCTATGTGGGTAGGCAGGTGAACTGGACCCAGAGAAGCACGCTTCCCCACATACGAGGAGTTGCAACGTCCCCAGGGATGGGGGGTGGGCAGGACCAGCATCCATCCCAGGGGTGAAGATGCTGCCCAGATTCTGTGTTGGTGGAATGGGCCATGAAGCGAAAGGAAAAGGCCTCTGACTGTAAACTTCAGACAGACCCAAAGTGGCTTTTTGGCCAGTGCTGTCTTAGAATATGAGTGGACAAACTCTGATCTCATTTGATGTCTGTGATTTTTATTGTAAAATTCTTATGCCCCTAGGACCTAGTGCCCATCCAGGTGAGGCGGTGACAGAAGATGTAATACTTACTCATCTTCAGCCTGCAAAGTGCATTTCCCTCAAGATTCTACTGCTTTTATCATCCAGACTTCTAGACCAGCAATCGCCCACTAGTTTATTCTAGACAGAAGGCTATTTTTTGTTTTAAAGGAATGCTATTCAGAAAGATCATCAAAAGGTCATCAGACCTCTTGTTTATTTACTGGTTTTGAAGATCAATTTTCCTGTTACTAGATGTGGGGCTCTAAAAGAGAGCAGGATGCCCAGTCCTCACCAAAAGGATTGAAATTCACAAAGTAGGTTGAAGGCAAAGGGTAGTTTCTCCTTTAAGTGGGAGGAAGCAGAATTTAATCCCTTACAGTTCCCAAAGTTTTCTTTCTTTCCTTCCTTCCTTCCTCTCTCCCTTCCTCTCTTCCTCTTCCTTCTTTCCTTTCTTTCTTTCTTCTTTCTTCCTTTCTTCCTTCCTTCCTTCCTTCCTTCCTTCCTTCCTTCCTTCCTTCCTTCCTTTCTCTCTCTCTCTCTCTCTCTCTCTCTTTCTTTCTTTCTTTCTTTCTTTCATTAGAGCTGAAACCCTTCAGAAACAGTCCAAGATCCAAATAATGTTCTTATCTGTAGTTTTCTTTGGAAACCATTCAGCAGGAGATATAGATGTCCAAACATGTATCCGGCCCCATCTTAGGGAGCTATATATGGGGAAGCTGTTGCCAGCTGGTAACACCCACCACTCCTCTGGCTCCCCTTTCATTCTCCAAGTTGAAAACTTATTTGGGTCACAAACTTGACCTTAAAAATGCCAAGTTCAAGGATGCCAATTCAAATGGGGTCTATTTTGAACACAGCACACCCGGATTCACTTTGATCATTTTTTATCTTGCCCCTGAAGATGGGGGCTTGAGCATGGAACCCGGCAAATGGAAGGTCGTCAGGCTCTTCCAGCCCAAGACTCTGGACACAGCAGCCAAGACTGTTACTCGAAGCCCACTTATCTGAGCAGGGTGCATCTAATTGAAGCATTTAGCCTTTGGTATGGACTTGTACTTAACAGCATCCAAATGGTTGTTCTTTCTAGTTTTATTAAAGGAGCCGGATCCGTCTCATAAGTTTTCCATTAATGGGATTATAAATTGATACAATTTTAAGTCCAGGAATGCAGAACTGGTATGTGGTAAACATAAACATGTGTTTGGTGTTAGATGTAAACTAGCACAGCCAAAGTGGGCAAGTGTTGTAGACTTCAAACGTAAAACAGATGGAAGGTAATTAGAGGCATGAAAGTGATGACAACAGCAGTGAACTGTAGCAATGAAATGAATTGTTAGTTTAGGCAGGAATCGCTGTGGCCCTGGTGGATTTATCACGTTTCTAGCTGCTGTATGAACTTGATGTTACCCTTCTCTAGAAGCACACAAGAATGGCTTTTTTTATTTGAAGGCACGAAGTACAACTCAGAAGCACGTGGACCACAGTACTGGTTTCCTAGGTCTGAAAAAAAAAAAAAGAGTGGCCCTGCCTATTGCAGAATGGCTTCACTAGTGGGTGAACAATTTTAAACATTTTATTACAACTCATTCTCTAATCTTAGGAGCAAGCTCTTAGACCCCGTCCGGAGGCTTGGCTGTATCATATGTAAAGTCTGAATGACAGGTTCCCTCCCAGCAATGCAGGAGGGTCTCTTTGTACGCAGGTGACAATGGCATCTTTTAATGGCAAAACTTAGCTTTGGAGCAAGTTTCGCAGTTCAGTAAAGCTAAAATGAAAGAAACCCTCGCTATAATTTTCTGATGCCCAGAAAGTAAAATTTTAAGCAAAAAGTCTTGGAACTTTCCTCCTGCGGTATCAGTTGAGAACAACATTTTTTTGAGCTAGCTTTTTCTGTAACGAGGAATCACTGTTTGACAGCCAAAGGATCATTTTAACAAGTTACTTTTGATTTAGTGGAATCCAGATCAAATCCACTCCGGTGTCACTGGCGTGCGCCAGTTTTGTTTTAAAAATTGTACTCAGGCTTCCCTGGTGGTGCAGTGGTTAAGAATCCGCCTGCCAATGCAGGGGACACAGGTTCGATCCCTGCTCCAGGAAGATCCCACATGCCGCAGAGCAACTGAGCCCGTGCGCCACACTATTGAGCCTGTGCTTTAGAGCCCGTGAGCCACAACTATTGAGCCCATGTGCTGCAACTACTGAAGCCCACGCGCCTAGAGCCTGTGCTCCACAACAAGAGAAGCCACGGCAATGAGGAGCCTGCGCACCACAATGAAGAGCAGCCCCAACTCACTGCAACTAAAAGAAAGCCCGCACAAAGCAAAAAAGACCCAACACAGCCAATAAAATAAATAATAAATAAATAAATAAATAAATAAATAAATTTATAAAAAAATTGTATTCATCACAGCTGATAAAGGTTTGCATTGATTGATACAAAAATGTGCCCTGTGTCTATCTGTACAGCTCTTGAAGGCATTGAAGGAAAATGATTAATGATGAAATGAAGAAGCGCCTGCAGGTGCTGAAGAAGTGAGGGATGGGTAACATCAACTTGGTATTGGCTGGACTGAGGCCAAAACCAAGAAAGGCATGGACTTCACACCACCGCTTGTTTCAAAGTGCAGCCCCTTCCAGGTAATCCTGAAAGCACGGGGATGAAGTGGTCCTCCTTTCCTTTCTGACACCTGGGTTTAGAGGTTAGGCAGCTGTCACATCCAGCCAGAGACCCTTTCCCCCCACCAGCAGCCATAACATGATTAAGCCACATTAAATTATGAACATTCTCTGTCCCTTCCAGCTTGGACAGTTTCCAACTTTAAAGCATTTAAGATGGTCCTCTCAGGAACGTATCCTCCTTTTTATCAGAGGCTCACATCTATCATAGAGAAAGGAACACCCCACTTGCTGTTAAATGGCCTGCTGCTACTAATTTTTAGAACGTGATGTGCTCTGGCCCTCAACCTCCAACTTTGTAAAATGGGGGATGATAATGTTTGTCTTTCTGACCATCGCAGTTGCTCAATGAAATGATGAATTCGAGGGTGCTTTGTCGATATTATTCTCACTGTGTGTTCATGCTGTTGCCACCATTTGGAATGTTCTTCTCTCCTGCTCTACCTGGCCAGCTCCTATAGAGCCGTCAAGACCCTATTAAAATTTCCCTCCTCTGCCAAGCTTCTTTGTGAAGAGGGGACGCTCTCCTGGACTTTCAGGGCACTCTGTTCTATCTCTGTCAACCAATCAGGTTGTGTTGTCAGTGTCTGTTTCACATTTGTCTCTGCTGTCGGACTCTGAGTTCCTTGAGCAGAAGATGGTGTCTTATTCATGCCATGTCCCCATCTTCTTATATGAAATCTGCAGATGCTCAAGAAAAGTTTGTTTGATTAATATGTAGAGGACATTGGGTGGGCTTCCTGCAATCTACATGTCAAGTGGAGGATTCGAAACCACTGGACTCTAGCAATAACACACAGCCTCTGTTTTGCCTTCTGTTCCAGAAGATGGCCAAGGAGCAAAGCTTCACTGTCACTGTCAGATTCAAAGCTTCCTTGGAATTGAAGGAAAGAAAAGCCCTGGAAGCCCTGGAAGCCACCGTGTTCACGCTGCCCATGGAGAGATCAGCTTACTCTCTTGTTAGCGAAGTCGGATGATAAATGTGAATGAGCTTCGTAAACACTAGACTCATGTCTTAAACATCTTTGCATCCCCTTCCATGTGGAAGACGTAGTCGATACTTACGTAGTTACTTACCTAGTTACTTACATAGATACTTACCAAATAGGTCCTTCCTTTCACCATTATACCTATCCTTTATTTTCAGCCACTGTAACATACGAGGGTGACACCAAATGCCTACTGCTCCCCCCTTTCACCTCTTGCTGCTTTTTTCTCCATGGAAGTCAATGGATTATTACATTTCACTCAGAGTGCATGGCTGTGGGTGCGAGTTTTGGTAAATACTGTAGTTGAAGTTACTGGATCCCCTCCTTATCACATTACCCCATATGCAAAACATCATCATCATTTAAGTAAAAAATAAGCATATTTATTTGAGGGCTTCTAGCATTGGTTCCAAGTACAAAAAATGCTGGGAAGTTCTCTTTATTTCTTATTTCTGGGTCTGTTACAATTCCTTGGATGAAGAGAAAATGGTGAGTGTGCCTTCCATTGGCATTCACTATGTATTTATTGATTTGTTTTGAATTTAATTAATGTACACATCTCCGGCATCTAAAGTACCAAGTGTGGGGGGGGTGTACCAAGAAGAATAGATATGATGTTGCTATAAAGGAGTTTAAAATATGATTTTGGAGATTGACACATACAAATAAAACATAATTTGTAATAAAAATCTATGTTTGATTTATAGGTATATAAATCTATATGCATATATACACACGCACAGGTGTATACATAAGTAATGTGAGATATATTAAATGCCCCATGAGTTCAGAAAAGGGAATTTCTTTGAGGGAAAGTAATAACCCTTAGGTTCTAATAAGAACAGAATTGTTTGTATGAGGTTAAAGATGTACAACATTATACGTATATTTATATGCAGAAGATAAGAAAGAGGCAGGATCAGGGAGGGAGAGAAAGAAAGAGAATAACGTTTTGATTTTTTAAAAAATTTATTTTATTCAAGTATAGTTGATTTACAACATTGCATTAATTTCTGCTGTACAGCAAAGTAATTCAGTTACATATATATATATACACACACATTATTTTTCATATCCTTTTCCATTATGGTTTGTCACAGGATATTGAAAATAGTTCCCTGTGCTCGACAGGAGAACCTTGTTGTTAAGCCATTCTATATATACTAGTTTACAATACTGTTTTGATTTAATAAGAGGCCACTGAGCCAAATTCCCTGAGCTCTAATCACACTTCTAAGTGGACCTTGGCACGTTTTTAAATTTCTCTAAATCTCAGTTTTCTTTTCTGCAAAATGTGAACAAGAATAGAATCTTCCATTTTTCATAATATTATTGTAAAGACTAAAAAAGATACTAAGGAGAAGGCACGGACACACAACTTAGACTCACTGACCCTTACGTGTTCACATGGAGTGTTTACTGGGGCACTTGGGTGTGGGCAGGGGTCCGGTTCTCTTGCCTCATCCCATCTGGTCCTCCAGCAGCCCCGCCGAGGGGCTGCGCTTGTCTCCCAGGTGAACTAACGTAGGTGACTGCTTCGCAGGGTATTGCCTGCGAAGTAGGTGCTCAGCGCGTTACTCATTTGTTCATTGATTGAATTGTGCGAATTAGGCGAGTTCCACAGCGGAAGTGCTTAGAACAGGCGCTTAGCACAAAGTGGGCCGCACCCGTGTTTGCTATTCTGTGCTGCCCTCCATCAGCTAGGGTCTGGGAAAAGGTCTCCATTGTTGCCTAATGACAGTTTCTGGAATCAGAGCTGCAGGCGCTGGGAAGCAGCCTCTCTGGTAATTAACCGTTTGGCTGCTGAGCTGAGGGTGGCTGTGTAAGACCCCGGTGACAGTGGGGTGCCTGCGGTTCCAGACTGTGGAATTACACGGAGTCAAGAGCTCAGTGGCCTCTCACAGCTACTCATTTTCTCTTAAATTACATGTGATTAGGAATATAATTACCACTCCCTACTCTTCCCCCCAAAACACTATTTTCCTTTGCTCGTGCGGTGCTTTGGGACAGAACACACCATCGCTGTGTCAGGGGTGGGGAAGGCTGGGGTTGTGAGTTAGAAGGGAAGCAGCCCCGAGGTGGCAGGGGGGTGGAGCCCACCCTTTGTGGCACTGGTGAGCTCCGAAGTTCAAAAACGAAATCCGCGGGCCAGAGGGAGCCTCAGAAAATATCTTCAAAACGCTTTGATTACTGAAATCGTACCTGCCCCGGGTTCCTGAAATGGCGTGTGTGCTTACATTAGAATTAGAAAGCTTGGCTGTAGATCTTTTTATTTTTGGAATGTCTCTCCCTCTAATTACTTTACAGTCCAAATGATGAAAAAAAGGAGCACAGAGCAACAGATGAGCCCAAATTGCCGTGTGTAGAGGAAATGGTTGTCTGCTTGGGTGGGGCTCTCCCTGTAATGAGAGCCGCTGCTGGGAGCTGTGCAAACTCCTGAACCCGGTTCAGTGCTGGGGGGCCGGCTGGGCTTCCCAAGGCCAGGCTGCTTCTGCCCGGGCAGGAGGCAGGAGGCAGCTCGGGGCTGTGTTTTGAATTGATGGGTTCAACTTCATTCTGAGTACTGGGGAGGGGGGTGGAGATGGGGGGTGCGTGGAGGGTGGGTGGAGGTTATTTTAGAAAGAAGCTTCCGGGGCTGGTCGTC
Organism: Hippopotamus amphibius kiboko; assembly: GCF_030028045.1. NCBI lineage: Eukaryota > Metazoa > Chordata > Mammalia > Artiodactyla > Hippopotamidae > Hippopotamus > Hippopotamus amphibius. The sequence continues at coordinate 135,144,385 of NC_080189.1, read as the reverse complement.
ACTGATGTGGAAACTCAGCCTCTGAGCAGACTTCTCCAAATAGAAAGGACCAGCGTCTGGAAAGCGCAGCGCGGCCTCCGCTTCCACGGCGCGACCCCTGTGTCCCCCGCCCTGGGTGAGGTCCCGCCTCGCCCCGCATCCAGGCTGGATGGAGGGGTCCCATCCCAGTAGCTTCAAGGGGGTCCTGGGGGGGGGGGCGAGGTCCCTCTAAAATGTGACAAAGGGAACAAGGCCAGGCTTCTCTCCAACATCACCGCCAAGTGCATCCCTCCCCAGGTATGTTTCTCCGAGCCCCTCCTCCGCGCTGCCCACTCCAGCGCCAGGTGTAAAAGGTGGCTTCGGGGGCACCCCTGAGGACATCCTAGGCTGCAGACGACTCCTCTAGGTTGCAGCCGCTTGGGGTTAAACGTTCATTCCTGCGGAGGAGCCGCTCATGGGGGGAGGGGCCGTAGGCAAGCCCCCCCCAACCCCAGGAGGGGCTCGCTGAGGAATTTGGGCTGTTATTAAAGATAGCTTAGCCCCCGCACGTTTCCTCACGTCTCTTAGCGACTGGAAGAGAAGTTAAACCAAAGGCATTTCGGTGTTCCATTGACTTCTTAATTAAAAAATGACCTTTCAATTTCCCCTCAAAATGCTGGGGGATTTTTCAGGGTGTTGAAATCGCTTTACTCAGGTAGCCTGAAAGAAGACGCCCGCCCCCCGCCATGACTAAAAGGCTAGATTGGTTCCTTAGTTGCAAAATCTTTCATGGGGGAGGAGTACAGATGAAGTCAATGCAATCTGGCCACCGAATTAATTTTTCAAGTTGATGAACTTGGCCACATGTCTACAACTATAGGTTTCCCTTTTGATGCTTGAAGAATTAATTTTTTCCCATGTAAAGCATTTTCATATATTATTAATTAATTAATTCATTAGTTATGAAGGGGAATATTTTGACCTAGCAAACTTAAAATCCAAACGAGTGATATGCTGTCTTTATAAGATACGATGGACCCTACGGAATAGCAATTTATATTCTCAACTTTGATGAGGAAATACATAAAGCCTTCCACTTTTCTCATATGAAATAATGCTTTTGGTAGTTAAATGGTATCATGGTTTGCAAGGAGAAGTCATATTTAATATTTTAGCCTCCTACCTTCCTCTTTAATCTTCTTAAAAAGTTGTTTAATTCCAATTTATGCATGGCCAAGAGATGGGTGAGATTGTCTGGGTGTTTGAAAATGAGATTTGAAACTACCTGTTGATCGAATCTAGTATGCTGTTTATCTCCAGTAACCTGCGTTGCCAACCCTGACACAAGCCAGAACCTGAATTATTCCTGAGACATGTAGCAGCTATTCATACGGTGGGAGTTCTTGTTGATGGACAGTGACAGTCTGTCAATGACAGATGTAATGGCTGGATGCAGATTCAAGCCAAGAAGGAATTTTGCAGCCTGTATATTAGGTCATTAAATACTTGGCATTAAGCTGAGAAGATGGTGGCATTACCTCCTGTGACAAGGCAGAAATTTAAACAAAGGAATTTTTCTAGATTACTAGACAGTAGAAAATGTGCCATTGAATTTGATGTCTATATCTAATTTTAAGACTGATAGAGTACAGCTCTTTTCTCTCCTTCCCCCATCTCAAAATAAAATGAACAACAAAAATGCTTTTAAATAATGGTAAGAAAAAAACAGATTGACATTAAATTGGGAGTTTTGGATTTTGGGGAATTGGAGAACTCTACAAAGCAGACCAAAAGACGCTGCTGTCGCCTGTTCTACTTCAGGCTCAGGCCTGTTCCTTCTGCATTATGGCGGACTTTGAATCAAAAAGAAAAATCATCTCTGTAGGCAAACGTGCCCCTGTTTTCTGGGACTGGCTTTTATCCTCATTTGCATATTTTGGAGGGGACAAGACAGACCCCTCTCTCTACCCTCCCCTGACCCCACACAGAAAGATCCACAGGCATTTGGTGTCTTTTTTGCATAAGGGAACTGAGTATATATTGTGGTAAAAATGGGCTCAGGTAAAACCATCATAAAAAGCAGTTTAGAAGAAACATCTGTAGACTGTAACCGTTTGCAGGATTTTGGCAGTCAAGCAAGGAAAATGCCAGCAAGGATGGTTAAGGATGGTTACCAGTTCTGCAGTCAAAACAGGCATCGGGGGGGTAATCGTTACAGGGGCTGATTCCGTAGAAAATGATTTTTCTTGTGCCACATATTGTTGTGAGAGGACCGTTTCACTTTTGTTTCTCCTTCCCAGGGTGGCACCATCATATGAAGATATTTGGAAACCTTCACTCCAGAACACAAATTCAGAAATAATGAAACAATAAACGATAATCTGGTATTAATCATCTGTGGGTTTTCAATTTTATGCCATTAAAAGATGTAAGGATTAGTAATTTCATGTAGCCTACAAAGTAGAACATGCCTCAGGACACACAGATCAATGATGCATGTGAGGCTTTACCATCCGACAATTAACACTCCACGCACAGATTGGGTTCCTGGCGCTCATTGGCTGGAAGACGACAGTACCTCATTAATTTAAACCTCCTGAACCAGATTTGGGGATGAATCAGGTGGAAAAGACGTAGGGCTGAAGCTGATGTTTGCATATTTGACAGCCTTTGCTAAGAAAGCTATGAGCTGCCCATCACTGAGGAAAGGATGATCAAAGAGGACACACAGGTTTTGAGAAACACTAAACACAGACACATGATGGCGAGGCTACATGTGATTTATGTCACCTCGACATCGGAACAGGTTTCCTGCGGGCCTCGACAGAATAACCTTTTACTAACCTACAGGAAGCTCTAGAGAGGACATGAGAGCTGCCTTTCCAGTAAAATAGCATCTCTCCAGAGGGTCTGAATTATTGAAGGTTTTTTTCCCCTACCCATTCATATTTTATAAAGGTCACATGTGGGATAAGACTATCTGAAGAGATGTTTTCATAAAGGTGAAAGAGATGTTTTCATAAAGTTGCTCTGTTGTCTTGGTTCAGTGGAGAAGAGGAAGGACTTTCTTTCCATAAGCAGATCAACCGCTTCTGCCCAACACGCTTAGGCCACCGCTCTCCACCTGTCACGAGTACAATTTGTAAGCCTTTCTTTCCACAATTGAGGAGGACAAGGATGATGAATGTGGCTGGGATGTTCTGGATCTTGTCCTTTGATGAATGCACCCCTAAATCAGCCAGAATGTCCTCTGATCCAAGCAGAGGGAGGAGGGAAGGCGTACCCGGGCCCCCGGCATGTCAGGACACACCACCTGCTGGCCTGGCTTTTACCATTTGTCATTGTGCCTGTTCTTGTTCTCAAGCACTGTAAGTGCCCTGGTGAAAAGGTGCTGCAAAAAGGCACACAGGCCTGTAATGCTTTCAGTTTGAGGCTGGGGACCACCAAGACCACTGAGTGTCCTGTGGAACAGAAGCGCTCAGTACAGCACAGAGAAGGCCCAGAACTCTGTTTCTAGCAACACTTATGAAATTCAGAACAAATTTCTCTTCCCTCCCATTGCCTCAACGGGACTCCACAATGCTTCTCGATGAACAGGGATCGATTTGACTCTTCTGCTTTGCAATGGCAGCATTTCAAGGGGAAGACTCTTGTCATAGTGTATATCCGTGTGAATCTCTCCAGTGAATTAATTGTGCAAATTTCTGCTCTGCAAGAGAAATAAATACTTCTGTAAAACATGTACCTTGCCTAATAGTCTAACCTTATGCCAATATAGCAGTAACACCTGCCAAGCAGAAAACTTCTGATAACCGAGGATTAAATAACATTAATATTCTTTCTGGGGGGAGGCTGGCAGGATGGCCCAGAGGGCCCTCATAACAGACATTCTTGTGGGTGGGTAGACTCGGCAGAAGATCACACTAGAATAACAGTCTGTGTTTACATCAGGTGAAGGCGAGGCTACACAATTTAAGCAAGAGCAAACTTCCGAGTGGAAAATATGAATCCCTTTCGTATTCGTAGAGCGCACTGCAGCTTATGAGGCGCTTTCATACACGAAGACTAGTGTGATCGCCTTCCCCATCTGTGACGATTCCTGGGTGGGTATGATTAGCTCCTTCTTATGGAGGAGAAAACTGAGGTTCCTAAATGTTAAGTGACTCAGCTAGTAGGTAGGAGAACTGGGCTTAAAAATCTAGATATTTTAATTCTGACTTCAATACAGTTTTGGCTACACTTCTAATATTAGGGAATTTTGAATGAGTTGGTGTTGCTTTATGTTTCTGGTTAAGACCTTCAAAATGAAATCTGTATCAAAAAATGAAACATGAAGTCAGCCTACAGTGAGTCTCCTCCAGGGGGCCTTTCCCTTTAAAGACCCCTGGAATGTTATCTGCCTCAAGAAGGAACGTCTTTGGTATGTGTTGAAAGAAAGAAAGAAAGAAGGAAAGAAAGAAAGAAGAAAGAAAGAAAGAAAGAAAGAAAGAAAGAAAGAAAGAAAGAAAGAAAAAAAAAAAAAAAAAAGGAAAGAAAGAAAAGAAAAAAAAAGAAAAGAAAAGAAAAGAAAAAAGTCAAAGCCCAAGGCAAGGTTGGGCGGAAAACTCTGCTCTCTCGCAGAGGGATTGGGGAAGCCAGTACGCTTGTGCATCTTCCCCAGGCCCCCCAGCTGGAGAGTCTCGGTGGGGTCGCCCTGTTGAGCAAGGAGGGTCTGAAGCGTGCCAGGGTGTGGGGACTTCTAAGAATGTGGGTTTTGAGTCAAAATAGAAACTTTTCCTTACATTCTGACTCACAGGGGATTAGAAAGTAGTGGATGGATTAGACCAAAACGCTTCAGTTAAGAATTTAATCCTGTTAGGCAACAGTAAGTCACTTTTCTTAAAGGTTCTCTTGCCAAAGAGCAGAAAGAAAACCGGTGCCTCCACAGTGTTGGGAGATAATTGTTTCTGAAGAGCTGCCTGCCTAAGGCTTCTGAGGGCCAGTTTTCCTCCAGTTTGCATGACTTTCTTTCTCTTCTTAAGAGAACGATGGATTTTGTACTGGGCTGTGCCCTGAGCATAGGGCCTCCCCGCTGGGCTGTTCCTGCTTGTGTGCTTGTGTGTGGGGGGGGGGTGGGGTGGGGGGGTGGGATGGAGTGGCGTGGGGGGATGGGGGTGGTGGTGTGAGAAGCACTGGAATATTCTGGGGAGGGATAGGAGTGGGGGTGGGGGTGGGGGACTCTGGCTGCTGTTCCTGCGGTCAGACTTTAATTATTCAGCAGAGTCAGACACAGAATAAAACCAAATGGTTAAACTGATTTTTACTCTGTAGACTTGAAAGCCGGCTCAAACCCTTCGGGCCCCCTTCTCCCTTCTCAGGACTCTCCTTAAAGGATGTGCACTTTGCCTGGGATCTGCCTTGTTCTGGTGTATCTAACATGGGGGGAGGGGCAGATAAACTGTTAGCACGAAGGAGCCCACGGGACCTGTATTTCTGTTTGTTTGTTTTTTTTTTTTCGTTTAAACAGCAAAATTTATTTCTCAAAGTTCTGGAGGCAGGAACCCATATTTCTTGGGGGACTTTTGACACCAGAAACCCCCAGAAATTCATATAAAAATTCTCAGTAGGTGGCTATAACCTTGCATTGTTTGCGGGGCCTCCTACAGCGAGAAGTCAGAGGACAGATTTCAGAGAAAAGCGAATCCAACTTTCAATCCAAAGAAGTGTTGGCGACCGTGGTTGAATCTCCTGTGATCTCCTGAGTCCAATGTCAAATCCAAGAGCTTTGCACAAGGTCTGAGATTCGATGCCTCTTTCCAAGCTGTTCAGAATCTGGTTGCAGAGACGACAGAAATGATCCGGCCTCTACCGGCCCCAAAGACCAGGTCTGACGTGAGCTTATAAAGACAATTCAAGGTGATTAACCAAAAGTGCTGTTTGTTCTTTTGTCATGTTCTTTTGTCTATTATTATTCTGGACGAGATTGGGAGAGGTTTTCCCTGGCATCTACTACTGTGGGAAAAATATATTATGATTACTCTTCACTTGGAGTAGTGGTGAATTTTATATGTCAGCTTGACTGGCTAAGAGATGCCCAGAGAGCTGGTAAAACGTTATTTCTGGGTGTGTCTGTGAGGGTGTTTGCAGAAGTGAGCCTTTGAATGGGCAGCCTCAGCGAAGACCATTGTTCTCACCAATGCGGGGCGGGCATTGCCCAATTCACTGAGGGCCTGAATAGAATAGAAAGACAGAGGAGGGGCGAGTTGACTCCCCGTGCTTGACCTGAGACCGCCACCACCTCTGGCTCTCAGATGCTCTCTGGGTTTGGACTGCAACTACAGCAGCTGCTTTCCTGGACCTCCAGAGTGTAAATGGAAAATCACGAGACTCCCCAGGCTGTATATTGGCCTGAGCCAAATCCCTCTTAATACATCTCTTGCTGTGAACCTGTATATATCATATTGGTTCTGCTTCTCTGGAGAGCCCTGACTAGTATACTCAGTTAACAGGAGATGGCTGGTGCAAACAGAGAGACTGGTTATGTTGACGATAACCCAGGTGAGAGATGAAGAGGGGTGGCCCAGCGGGGCACAGGTGGTGGAGGTGGTGGGAAGTGGTCGGATGCTCTTATATTCTGAAGGTACAGAAGAAACGATTTCTTGATAGATTGAATGTGGGTGTGAGAGAAAGAAAGAAGTTGATGGAAGCTGGGCCAGCCACCTCATTCGATGGGGCCTAAAGAGACCATTCCCCCGGGGCTTCCTAGGTGGCACAGTGGTTAAGAATCTGCCTGCCAATGCAGAGGTCACGGGTTTGAACCTAGCTCCAGGAAGATCCCACATGCCGTGGAGCAACTAAGCCTGTGTGCCAAAAAAAAAGAGATCATTCCCCCGACAGAGGCTTTGTGCTGGCAAGCCGAGGTGGTAGCAGCTTGGTGTTTATGAATAAGACAGGTCTATCTCTTCCCTTATTATGGACCTTCTTCAAGGGAGCTAAGACAGGCTGGGGTCCCAGCTCTACAGCTATCCTTCGTATCTATCTATCTATCTATCTATCTATCTATCTATCTATCATCATCTCTCTACCTATCTCTCTTGGTATCATGATAGATAATTTAATTTTTGAATATGTAATATATTCATACCCAACAGGTATAGAAAAAAGGGATTTTTTCCCCTATGACCGACTCTTTGATATATTTACTAGTTCTATAATCTTTTTCCTGTTAAATTTACGTCTGATTTTATCTTTACTAATTCCTTTTATCTGCTTTTCCCTGCATCAAACGATGCTTTATTTCATTTTTTCTTGTATTTAAGGCTATACTTGTCCCTCTGAGCCCTGCTTTGGATGTGCTCTGTGGGTTTCAGATGGCTTCATCAAAGCTCTTCAGATTCACTCACTTGGCCTCTTAGGAAGGCATAAGCCTATCACCATGGGGGCTGGCTCACAATGGTGCTTAAGTCTCATCCCAGGGTGAATGCGTTCATCCTTTCTCAGCCCTTGATAAGAGAGAGGCTTACATTTGTAATTCATCTCCTCCTACCCTCATGAAGCATTCACAGGGACATTATTATCCTGCACTCGGTGTAATCAGGACTTGGTTGCTACTTTCAAGGCCATCAGACAGACTTTAATGGTTTTGAATTACAAAGGGAAGAGATTTCTTTTTCTTCAAGGGGTCTCCCTATTTCTATGGGGCAAATAGGTAGATGGGCAGAAGTATTCTCTCTGACGCCACCCAATAGCACTCCCAGCCCCAATCCTAATGAATTGGGGGTGTGGCTCTTAAGAACACTCTGCGCTCCCCCTTAGAGGTAGTGCCTACGTGCCTTCTTGCACCCACATTATTTCATTTAAGTTTCAAGACAATTTTGCAAGGTTAGTAGGAACTCAGATGCTTAGGGAGGTAAAACACCTTACCTGAATCTTCACATTAAATGGCAGGGATGGGATTCAATTTCATATCTGCCTTTGAGTCTAGTCTCTTCCACTGTCCTAAGTTGCCTCTTCAAAAGTCTCAGTTTTTGTGCTTCAATTGTATAATTGTGTCAGGAAATGATGAATCCTTTCTAAATTGCTTTTCAAGATAATCAACGCTTAGCCATTTAAGCACCAACAATTTGAAAACCATTGTAGACACAAATATTTCTAGAATGTGTTTTCTACATTCTTAAACAAAGCACATTGAACAGATTTTGAATTTTGCTTGGTTACTCACATCACATTTATGAAGAACAATTATTATGTAATGTCATAATATAGGGAGTTTAAGCATCTTGCCCCGGGCTAGACAGCTGCTAAGTGGGGAAGCCATTCAGTCTGGCTCCAGAGCCCGTGTTCTTAGCAACCATGCTGTGATGCCTCACCAAGGGCTTAAAAGAGCCAGAGATCACTGTGGGCTGGAAATGACTTGTCCCAATGGGGTTGATTGCTCTGGTAAAGAGCAAGGAAGCAGGACCTGAAGGCATGGAGTAATCACAGCAGAGGGAGAGATGCAGGTCTACTTTGCTGACGTTTCAAAACAGAAAAATGCCGGTCATAGCCCAAATCCAGAAAGAAATAGGTCAGAGTTAAAGATGTATTTTGTTAAAAAATGAAAAGTGGATATCAAAGAATCTATGGCTAGGAGTCTGAGATAAAAGTCATATGTAAAGTTGCTTAGGGGGACTGAGAAAGAGCCCCCCTCTAACCTGCTCAAGCTCTGAAAAAACTGAGACATTCAGAGTAGCAGATGGGGCCTCAATAGTCCTTTATTAAAGGCTGCGTGGCTCATCAGGAGAACTAAATGGACCTGCAAAATAATTCCAAAATTCAACATCCTTACCCCACATTCGGGTGGGCAAGGACAAGGTGAGAGAGTGTGGAGGAGCAGGGGACTCCTGGTGCCTGCAGTCAAGTTCACTTCCAGGAGAGAAAAGGTAAAACTGAGCCAAACACACCTAGTATATTCTTCTCAGAAGTCTCTCCACCTTCTCTTGGAAAGAGAGCGTAAGAGGTGGAAAGAGGCCCCCTTTCATATGGGAGGAAACATTAGCCGTCTCTCAAATGTTATGGTGAATAGATTTTAATTGTGTCTCCTGCAACTTTTTGGCCACCTAGAATTGATAATAGGTGTCTACCCTATCCCGATGGTAGCGGCCAGGAAACGCTAGTGGAAGAGATAGGAAATAAACTAGGATTTCAAAGATGCGTTGGATTTAAGTAAGAAGAGAGAGCAAGAATGTTATTCCAGGCAGGAGGACAGGATGTGACCCAGGAAATATTCATTCCATATCTAGGGGACAAATATGTGAGCTGCCTGGTTTGAAGAGGTTTTTGGAAAGGGAAGTTTGTACAAGCCATGGCTGCTGAAGAAGCGGCAGGTTTCCCGAGGTCCTGTGTGGAATCAGTCCTATGACTGAGCTTTCCACCTGGGGGAAAACCCCACAGATGTATAAATGCCCTACGTGTCTAGGCTAGTCATCTGCGTGTTTAAATAGTCACATCTATTTTCCGCCCTTCCCTTGCTGTGCTCTGCGTTGCAGGGAACTGTGTTTCTCAGGTTTCCTTGGCTGACTTCTGCCGGTGTGGCCAATAGGAGGCGCTGGCATGAGCTTGGAGGGAAAGAGCTGGGAGAAGCCAGGATATTTTCTTTTCTTTCTCTGCTCCAGGCGACAGCTCCAGCGGTGGTGGTCTCCTCTAGGCTCCTGCCTGAAGATGTCCCCTCTGCCGGGTGGCCCCGGATTCCGGGATCTCCTCACATTGCCTCCTTCTCACGAATCCCTTGATTGTCTCACTGTCTTCTAACACTTGCATGACCATTTCTCTGTATTAAATTCCCTCTGCTGGAATATCTAGAATAGTTTTCATTTTCTTGGCTAGACCCTGGCCGATCTCCCGCTCCTGCTCAGCAAGACTTACAATGTTATGACAGTTGTAGACCTAAGCTGTGCTTCCTGGGGCAGGGCTTCCAAGCAGGCTGAGGAAGAGCACATCGAGTGTGCTCCTTAGGATTACTGCTTGGTAACATGTGCAGAAGGGCGGTAGATGCTGAATCTAGAGGAGACAGACCCTGTTTGAAGACAATTGCAAGAGTCCGTAGGCAGGACTTCCCTGGTGGCACAGTGGTTAAGAATCTGCCTGCCAATGCAGGGGACAGGGATTCGAGCCCTGGTCCAGGAAGATCCCACATGCCGAGGAGCAACTAAACCCATGAGCCATGACTACTGAGCCCATGTGCTGTAACTACTGAAGCCCACACTCCTAGAGCCTGTGCTGCACAACAAAAGAAGCCACCACAATGAGAAGCCTGTGCACCGCAATGAAGAGTAGCCCTCACTCACCACAACTAGAGAAAGCCCGTGTGCAGCAATGAAGACCCAACACAGCCAATAAATAAATAAATAAATAAATACAAAAAAAAAAAAAGAGTCCAGAGACAGATGAGGAGGCTGGAAGTCAAGGAGTTGAGTGCAGATGGTGAGGGAGGGATGGACTTGAAAGACAGAAGTTAAAAGAGGTAGGATCAGGTCCCTGACGAGGTGTGGGTCCTACAGAGGAGGAGTCCCAGGTGAATGGACCGAACAAGTGCTCTTGGCTGAGCTAGAAGACACAGGAGGAGGGGCGTTCAATTTTGGGGCATGTTGACTTTGGGGGCACCCTGTTCTGGTACTCAGGGAGGCAGGAGAGAAATGGTGCGAGTCATCAGTGGAGGTGTTGTGTGAAGCCATGGGTGTAGGTGAATAGAAAAGGGCTCAAGACAGAACATGAAGAGCATTACCATGGAAAGGGAAGACAGAGGACTGAGTCAGAGCAGCCAAAGAGCTCAGGGGAGAATCGGGAAAGAGTGATGTCATAGAAACCCTGGGGGAGCAAGTTTCCTGAGGAAACAGTCACTGCTGTCAAACGCCTCGCAGTGATCAAGTGGGACCCATCAATGGAAAGAGAGGGTGAGTACAGTTGTGCATATGAGGCTGGCTAGAATTCGATTAAGTCTATGCCTGATGGGTCAACAGATAGCCACACCCATGAGAGTCAGTATCTATTATACATCATCTGACTGGTCTAAAGAAAAAGAATAAGCCAATCCGGGGCCGCTTTTCCATTTTCTGCTCTCTGCCACTCTCTTCTACACACACACACATCCACAGGAGTTCATCAGGAGACCCCAGGGGTCAGACCTCAGTTCCAGGCTGCAGAGAACCTTGTAAGTCCCAGTGGATGGGTCCAAAGCTGTTTAGCTACAAAACATGCTCACCCTTTCTGCTGTAGGACCTTTTGCTACTTTGGGGGGTTGCATCACTGTCTCTATGAGTTATGAGAGTTGTTTTGACTTTAATGTTTGGTCCCCTGCTATAGCATGGTTGGACACAGGGCCATCCAGCTGACAGCACCTCCTGGTGCCACCTGAGAAGATGCTGTTGATGTCCAGACAGACACACCACCATTTCCTGGTGTCACTGCTGAGATGGTTTTCTGTGTCGCTTGACAACCAAGGCTGTGTGCTCACATTCTCCTGGGTGAGATGGGGGTGTGGTGGCAGCTGAGGGGCTTGTGAGGGGCCAGTAAAGGGACAGAGCAATGAATAGAGTCTCTTGGCTTCGAGTCATGGCCAGTATCTGAAAGGATATCGTTTTGAGCCCCTTGCGTCCAAATTGCCCCTTGATGCACTGAGAAGAGCTGCCAAGATACAGAGTTGAGCCCATTTGATGGGAGGGGTGTTCACTCTGGGGTCGTGGCTTGGTGGGTTGAGGAGGTCGAGTCCCCAGGAAGCCCCCGAGGGCCTGGTCCTCCCTGGCTGCACACTGGCTCCCCTGGGAATCCTGACCACCCTGGCCACCAGCACCCCCCCCCACCCTGCCCCATCCCTTTCTGCTCCTGAACTGTGAGTCTGTCCATCTGGGGCAGGCCTGGGTATCAGAATTTTCAAAAAGCTGCCCCTTGACTCGAATGTGCAGCCTGCAGTGGAGGGCAGGGAGAGTCATTGAGTTCCAGAAGATTCCTCTGGGCTCCTGAAGCGCAGGCACCTTCTGGGCAGGCTTGCACTTGGCTCTGTGACTCAGGCCTTGTGTGGGTTTGTTTATTTCTCACCTCCCAGCCTGACAACTGGTTGCGATCAGCTGCTCTGATAGATGGTTTAGGGGAGGTGGAGGGGGTTGTGGGGGAGAATTTCTCATCAGAATGGAGGTGGACAGGCAGCTCTAGGAGCAGGTAGGTGACTACCGAGGAACTGGGGGGGATGCAGTGGGCAGTGAGGGGGTCTCAGAGGACAAGCTCTGGGACCTTGTAAGTTTCTCCCTGGGGCCACAGAGGTGGCTTCCATGGGGTGTAGCGGTTCTCAGACTGTGCCTCCACTTTAGACGTACCCAGGGCCCAAGAAGGGACAACTGACACTTGATGCAGAAGTCAGGCACTGTTCCCTTCCTCCTGCGCCTTAGACATAGACACCGCATCCTGGGGGCCTAGGCTGCCAGGACAGTGAGGGAGGGAAGACAGCAGAGCTACCATGGCTGAGAGCAAAGGAACAAGAGGAATAGTTGGGGAACTTGAAGCTGGATCGTAAGCGCTGCTCAGGACCTGACAGATCATCCAGCCCAGCTCTCCCGTCTGCCAAGCACTGGCGTCATTGGTAATTCCCTGGAAAATCACCAGCAGGTAAATAAAAGGGGAAAGAAAAGAACAAAATAAAACAAATCAGAGACTTCCAGGCAGGGCAGACTCCGACAGGAGGTAAGTTCACTATAAAATCGGGTTAGACAGTAGTTCTTTCTTCAGCACTTAGAGAACATTGCATCTGATTAATGTCTAAAAGAAACAACAGCAGCCCCCGCAGGAGCTATTTCCTTACCCTACCTGGCTGGCTAGTCCCTCACTCGTGCTTCGGAGGAGTACAGAATTGTCCAGTCACTGACATGAGCACCTGCTCTCTGCCAGGCGCTGTTCTAGATGCTGGCACAGTGGTAAGCAAAGCAGCAAGGATCCTGGCCCGCGGGGCACGTGGGGTCTGCAGGTGAGAGAGTCAGCGAACGCTTCTCCGGCAGACGGTGCTAAGTGGAGAAACGGAGAAAGCGATGGTGGAGGCAGCTGAGGGAGGCTGGTGTATACAAGTGAGCAGGCGGGGTTGCTACTGTAGATAGGATGGGGGAGGGCTGACCAGCAGGGGGATTCTGAGCAGAGACCTGGAGGATGCAGGGAACAAAGCACCGGTACAGCTCGGGGAGGGGGAGCCGGGAGGGGGAGGAGCAGGTGCAGAGGCTCCGAGGGAGCGTCCTGAACCTGTTGGACACTGCGAGGTGTGGCTGCAGACACATGATGGAGGGCAGAGTGGTGGCCGTGCAGAGCCGGACATCATAGACCCTGTGTCGGAAAGACTTACCCTCACCCAAAGAGGAATCTGGCTTTGCCCCCCACACCTGGGAGGTGATCCACAAGGCCTTTTTAGACCTGGGGCTTGGGTCACACGGATGGTCCAACAGTGGAATTTAGGATGGCAGCCTCGGGTCACGTGGTATCAGCTTGATCTCTGGAGGGGCTGCACATTAAGCTCAGCCATGTGGGCAGTCAGCCGTGTCTATGTGATTGAGCCCCAATAACAACTCAGGACCCCAAGTCTCAGGTGAGCGTCCCTGGATGACAGTACTTGATGCGTGAGGTCACACTGTCCATGACTCCACGGGGAGGGGCAAGTGGAAGCTTCGTGTGTGTAGCTGTCCTGGACTCTCCTCCCACCCCCTCCTCTTGGCTGATTTAGTCTGTGTTACAGCAGATGAATGGCTGTAATAAACCGTAACCGTGAGTATAACAGCCATCAGTGGGTTCTGTGAGTCCTTCTAACAAATCCCCGAACCTGAGGGTGGTCTTGGGTGTCAGCAGTGAGTGGTCTTGGTCGTGCCCCCTAATTTGACAGGCTTATGGGATGTTTTTGTGGATTTTGGCTTTTGCTCCAGGTGAGTTGGGGTCCATGGCAGGCTTTTGAGCAGAGGAGCGACGTGATCTGAGCTATGTTTTAATGAGATTGTACAAGTTGCTCTGTGGAGGATGGGCTGAGGGGGAGGGGAGGGAAGAGGTGATGTGAACGTCTTGCAGGCTGTTAAAATACAGGTCAGGGGAATGACAATGGTGGTGTGGACCAGCGTGGGGAGATGCATGGTATTTGAGTGTATTTGGAAGGTGGACCTAATAGGATTTGCTGAAGGAATGGGCTTGTGAAAGAAAGAAGAGCTGAGGGTGACTCCAGGTTTGGGGTTTCAGCAATTGGAAGAGAGCAGGCAACCCCCATACGGCAGGAGGCAGGCAGGCAGGGATGGGATGAATGCGATGACATCGATTAGGGGTTTTTATGAAGTTCGCACTTACAGCTATTGTTCAGGGGCTGCAGAGGTGTTTAACTCCTAGGCACTGAGTATACCCTCACCAAAGTGGGGAAAAAATACATGCACACATGCATCCATGCACAGGGACCTACACGTATGTGTATTTAGAAAACGTTTTCTCTAGTTTAAAAGTCAGAGTTATAACTTCTTCCTAGTAGCAAGTATTTGTCTCTACGGGTGACAAATGATCAACATTGAATCCTAGAAAAATGGTCAGAAGAGGGACCACAGGTCAGCTTTTCTGATGCCTGGGATGTGAATGGTGTCCCTGCACACGTTCCAAAATACTGAGTGAATATTTTCTGGGTGTGTGGGTGACTCAGATGTGGGGCGATGAACTGAGAATGTGGGTGCAAAAGAGTAGGAAAAATAAAGTCCTATTTAGGTTGCTCATGGAGGTACAAGATACACAGAAAATGAAAACAAAAACAACTTTCCCAATTGCTAAATGATGTAATCTACCATGATGGCAAATATCATTCCAAATACATATTACATGAAAACATCTAAGCCCCAAAGGATATCCTCTTTCTTTTTACAACTGTCCAGTAGAGTGAAGAAAGTGAATTTACAGGATAAAATACGGCAAACACACTGCATAAAGATGTCGATGAGGTGAAGCTACACAAGAGGGGTAGGACAGTCAGAGAAGCAGCCCAGCAGGGGAGCCAGGCTGCTGTCCCTCTGAGTAAAGAATAAGGAGGGATTTAGATTCTCCTCTCCTCCCTTCCCCTCCCCTTCCCTACCCTTCCTTCCTCACCCTTCCCCTCCCTTCCCCTGGCACTTCTTCCTCTCTTTTCTTCTTCCTCCTCTTCCCTCTCTCACTCCCTTATTTCTTTACATTCTTCCTTCTTTCCTTCCATCTAAAAAATGAGGGCTACCATTTTTCAGGATCTTGCGAACATCGAATAATTTTTGATCAGGTCTCTCTCTCAAAACAAAAACTCAGTCAGAGATGCAAGGAGATTGCTAATAGAATAGCGTCTTAGGCTGGGTTTTCCAGAAAACAGATATGGCAACATAGTCAAGGCTCAAGTGCACATACTTTGCAAGGGAGTATGATCAAGGAGCAGAAGTGAAGGTCAGGGATGCGGCGCAAGGAAGGAGAGCAGTTACAAAGATGTGTTGTGGATCTGGGCACAGCTTCTGTGCCTGGTCCTGTGGGGCTGCCCGAGATGTGTCTGGGACCATCAGCCTAGGGGAAGAAAGGGGGGCACGTTTATCCATCAGTTCCGTTCCCCCCACAGTCAAAGGTCTGCCCATAGGGCATTAATCATCGTCTCCCCAGCTCCCAGTGTGCACATGTGCAAACACCAAGCTGGTCCTCTCTCGTCACCCAGGGCTGGCAGTGGGGTCCTCAGCCTGGGTGCTGTCTGGTTGTACCTGCTGGTCAGATTCTACATGGGACTGGTCCCAGTAGCAATGGTTGCCAAAAGAAACAGGTGAGGCTGAGAGAATGTGGAGTGTTGTCCAGAGGGCACCTTGACCACTGCAAAGGGTATGATACAAGGGATGACTTCATGGGCCATTCACTGCAATGGACTTTGCCCAGGAGGATGGGGGTCTTTGTGGTTTGTCCTCTGTCTGGGAGTCAGAGTGTGGCTGAGGTCTGGCTTTAGCTAAGGAAAAGCCACCTTGAAAGCTGGCAGAGAATGACAAGGGGTCAAAAGCCTAAGTGAAGCTTGAACTGGCAGGATTTGGGAATGAAAGATTTCTACATGCCTCTTTTAGACTCTTGTGGGAAGAGCTGAGTAAGAAATCCCTCTGTTGAATCACTTTAGAAATTGAGACCTAGAGAAACAAGAGTTAAATAAACCCTCCCCAGTGTTCTCTACTCAATCTGTCTCCAACTGAATCATGCAGTTCAAACTGGGTGAAAACAAACATGTGAGGGCAGCGAGAGAGAGAAGTCAGAGTGAGCTCATGCCTTGTGGCTCAGATTTGAAAACCATCTGATTCTGCTACTTCCTCCTTCACTTCCCCCTGGAGCTCAGCATCTTTGAGACAATAGGAAGAGGCAGATGCCTTATTCCCTTATTCCTAAACAATTTTCTGTGTCTCTGAGAGGGCTCTGTCCTCACACTTTGCAGTAGGACAGTTACTGAGCTGCTCCTGTGATAACTTTTTAGGCTACGTATGCCTACATCCAGGAGGCTGACATCTTCCTAAGTGCAATATGGTTCTTGTTCAAATGAATACACAGTTGATGCATGCTTGGCTAGAAATTATAATGATAAATTTAACCCCACTGTCTGAACTGTCATCCTTATTTGGGTTAAGCTTGTTGACTGGAATTTTGTACTATAAGAACCTATAGCTTGGTTCCAAAATCAGCCATGTTTGTAGATAGATATAGGTAAATCCACTTGTTCATAGTGGCTCATATGCTCTAAAGTGATTAAGGAGTCATCTTTTGTTATGATTGTTTTCCCCAAGTCTGATAAAAATATCCCATTTTTTTCCATGACTGGAAAACCTGGAATGTCCCAGAATGCTCCCTATCTTTGGAAGATTCTTATTTTGCCTGCAAAAGAAAGTCACATGTTTTGGATAATCACTTGAAATGATGTGGGAGGTAGGGATTCAATAAATTACACTTAAAAAAAAATCTATAGACGTGCTCAGGAAAGCCAAATGCTCTATATTAGCAGAAAGAGGCTCCAGGAGGGGTGTCAATGTTTTGTTTATTACTTTAGTGAGCTATTATTTTTAAGAAAACAAATGATATTTATGCATATGAAAAACTTTTTCAGAGCTGTGGAATATAATAAAAATTTATAGCAACCCAGGGAGTGTTTAACGAAGAAAGAGGCAGATGAATTTTGGTAAGAAAGCATTGTCCTGTTTTTGTTCATCTGCCTAACATCCTCCACTTCCCAGCATGGTAGCAGCCGTGGGATAGGGGCTATTGTTCCTGGTGCGACTTGCTGGTACCAGGAACCTAATGCAGACTTTATTCTCACAGTAATGTGGTTGTGTGTTTTGATCTGTCTGGGAGTTCTCTGATGGACTGGCACAGTGGCTGGCCTTTGTTTTGTCCACCTTGGGCTGGAGTGATTTTCTGGACAGCAGCAGAATTTGTTGAAAAATTGAACTCTGGCTAATGCAACAGCATGAATGAATTTCACATTGTTTAGTTAAAATAAAAAGTTTAAAAGACATATACCACCTACAGCTACCTGGAGTAAGGGATGGTGGATGGAACAAGCACCAGACACACACAAAAGCCCAGAAAAGAGGAGACTGAAGAGGAAATTTCTTGGAGAAATAAGGGCTTGGAAGGATTCTCATTTATAAGTGGGGAAGCTGGAGTGAAATGTGTATGCATAGGGCTGGGTGTGTGCTCAGGGGAGATCTGCTTGCATCTATGGTGAATCTGTGGGGTTCATGCACTCAAGAGGTGAAGGCTGAGGAAGAATTATAGATGTCTTGACTTAGCGTTGAAGGAATGACCTAGCTCAGAGCCACACTGCAAAGACCAGGCAAGTGTGTGTGTGTGTATGTGTATATATATATATATATATAGGCTCCAAGTGTTTAAGGAAATCTCTGTCATGTCACTGACCTCTGAGGCAATGAAACAGAGACTTCAGTGATAAGATATGACAAAGAATACAATCTTTACAATAATAGTTTGGAAAAAGCACTAAACAAATGGATAATTACGGCTATCAGCAATCAATGACAGCAAATCTTGGGGAGAGAGAGAATCCGATTTCCAGAGAATAGAATAGAATCTGATTATACTATTCAAAATGTCCAGTTGTTAAAAAAAATTTACAAAGCATACAAAGAAACAGGAAATTATGGCCCATTTGTAGGGAGAAAAATGGACAGAAACTTTCACTGAGGAAGCCCAGATATTGGACTTACTAGATAAAGACTCTAACTAAACACTCTTTAAAATGACCAAAAATCTTAAGAAAACCAGGAGAACAATGTGTGAACAAGTAGAGACTATCAATAGAGAGATGAAATTATAAAATAGAACCAAATAGAAATTCTGAAGCTGAAAAGTACAATAGCTGGAATGAAAACTCACTAGAAGTGTTCAACAGGGGATTTGAATAGGCAGAATAAATAATTAGAAAATTTGAAGATAAAACAATTGGAATTATACAATCAGAAGAGGAGGGAAAAGAATGAAGAAAAATGAAAAGGATAGACAACTTCTGGGACACCATCAAGTGTACTAACATACACATGATGCCATTCCCAGGAGGAGAAAAGAGAGAGAAAGGGGCAAGATGAATATTTGAAGTGATAATGGCCAAAAGTGTCACATGTTTGCTGAAAGAAATGAACCTACACATCCAAGAAGCTCAGTGAACTCCATGTGGGATAAACTCAAAGAGATCCACACCAAGATAGTTATAATCAAACTGTCAATTCCAAGGGCAAAGAGAGAATCTTGAAAGCAGCAAGAGAGAAGCAATTCATTACACACAGGGGATTCTCTATAAGATTAACACCCAATTTCTCATTAGCAGCCACATCCTGAAGACAGTGAGATGACATATTTAAAATGTTGAAATAAAAAGATGTCAATACCCCTAAAATATGCTTAAAGAATGAAAGAGAAATTAATACATTCCTGGATAAAAGCTGAGAGATTTTAATCCTACCAGCTGTGTCTTACAAGAAATGCTATAGGGAGTCCTTCAGAGTGAAATGAAAGGACACTAGACAGACACTTAAAGCTATATAAGCAAATAAATATCTCTGGGTAAATGTATAGGTAAATAAAAGGACAGTATTATTGAAGTTTTGGCTTATGACTTCATTTTTTATTTCTTGTATTATTTAAAAGACAAATGCATGAAACAACACTTATAAAGTGATGTTAATGGACACACAATGTTTGTAATTTCTGACAATAACAACCCAAGAGGAGCAGAGTTGTAAAGGAGTAGAATTTTCATATGTTGTTGAAGCTAAATTGGTATCATTTCAAACTAGATTGGCATAAATTTAAATGCCAAATACAGTAGCAACTAAAAAATAACTAAAACATGTATAGGAAAGGAAATGAAGTAGAAATAAAAAAGGTGCACTAGAAAAAATAAATCAAATACAAAGAAGCCAGTATTGGAGGAACTGATGGACAAAAAATATATGACACATAGAAAACCAAAAGATGACAGATATCCTTCCTTATTAGTAATCACCTGGAGTATAAATGGATTAAACCCACCAAGTAAAAGACAGAGACCTGCAGAATGGATAAGAAAGCATGATCTAACTACATGTTGTCTACAAGAGATTAACTTTAGATCCAGAATCACAGGTAGGTTGAAAATGGAAGGATGGAAAAAGATTCCATAAAAATTGTAACCATAGAGAGCAGGGGTAGCTACACTAATATCAAACAAAGTAGACTTTAAGTAAAAATCTGTTTTAAGAGACAAGAAGGCCATTAGATATTGCTAAAGGTTTCAATTCATCAAGAAGATACAGAAATTATAAACATTTTAAGTACAAAGATACACAGCCTCCAAATATATGAAGCAAACCTTGACAAAATTGATGGAAGAAATTGATTCTACAGTTCTATTGTAATAGTTAGAGACTTCAGTAGCTCACTTTCATTAATGGATAGACTATCTAGGCAGAAAAACATTAAGTAAATAGAAGATTTGACAAACTACACACCAATTAGTCCTAAAATCATATATAGAACACTATACCCAACAACAGCAAAATACAGTCTTCTCAAGTCCATGTGAAACATTCTCCAGGATAGACCACATGGTAAGCCACAAATGAGTCTCCGTACATTTAAAAAAAGATTAAAATCTTACAGAGTTATCATCTGTAACTACAACAGAATGAAGCTAGAAATCAGTAACAGAAGGAAAGCTAGAAATCAGTAACAGAAGGAAAACTAGAAAATTCAGAAATATGTAATAATTAAATGACATAATCTTAAGGGACCAATGAATCAGATAAGAAATCACAAAGGAAATCAGAAAATACTTTGAGATGAATGAATATGAAAGCACATAATACCAATATTTATTAGATGCCATGAAAACGGTGCACAGAGGGAAATTTATAACTGTAAACATCTACATTAGAAAGAAGAAAGATCTTAAATCAGTAACCTAACTAAACCTCAAAGAACTAGAAAAAGAACAAACTAAACCCAAAGCTAGCAAAAGGAATGAAATAATAAAGATTAAAGTGGAGATAAACAAAATAGAGAATAGAAAAACAATAGAATCAATGGATCCAAAAGTTGATTTTTGAGAAGATCAATAAAATTGACAAGCCTTTCGCTAATCTAAAACAAAAGAGAGAAGATGCAAATAACTAAAATCAGAAATGAAAGAGGAGCATTCCTACTGACCTTACGGAAATAAAAAGGCATGTAAGAGAATACTATGAATGAGTGTATGCCAACGGATGAGATAATCTAGATGAAAGAGACAAATTCCTAGAAACATAAAAATTATCGAAACTGACTCAAGAAGAAAGAGAAAATCCAAAGTGAGCAGTAACAAGCAGAGATTGAATCAGTAATCACAAACCCCCCGACAAAGAAAAACCCAGGACCAGATGGCTTCACTGCTGAATTCTACTAAACATTTAAACAAGAATGAACAACAATCCTTTTCAAGCTCTTTCAAAAAAAATTGAAGAGGAGGAAACACTTCCTATCTCATTCTCTATAGCCAACAGTACACTGTTGCAAAATCCAAACAAAGACATCACAAGAAAACTACAGACCAACATCTACCATAAATATAGATTGAAAAATGCTCAAAAAAATAGTAGCAAACCAAATTCAGCAGCATATTATAAAAGATTATTTACCATGACCAAATGGAATTTATCCTAGGAATGCAAGTTTCGTTTAACACAGGAAAATCAACCTATGTAATACACCACATTAACAGATTGAAGGAAAAAACCCACATGATCATCTCAATTGATGCAAAAAGCATTTGTTAAAATACAACACCTTTCCATGATAAAAACACTCAAAAACCTAGTTATAGAAGAGAACTTCCTTCCTCAACTTGATAAAGAGCATTTATAAAAAACCAACAGTTGACATCATACTCATGGTGAAAGACTGAAAGCTTTACCTCTAAAATCAGAAACAAGAGAAGGTTGCATGCTTTCACCTCTGTGATTCAACATTGCCCTCAAAGTTCTAGCCAGAGAAATTAGGCAAGAAAAATGAAGACAACCAAATCAGAAAGGAAGAAGTGAAGTTATCTTTATTTGCAGATGACAAATACATTAAAAATCTCATATACAGAAAATCCCAAAGATGAAACAACAAAAAACCCACTAGAGCTTATAAATAAATTGAGCAAAGTCACATAGTCCAAGATCTACACATAAAAATGATTTGTGTTTCTTTACATCAGCAATGAACAATCCAGAAAGGAAAGTAAAAAAAAATAATTTCACTATAGTAGTACACAAATTACTTAAGAATCTAAGGAGGAGAGTGATTTGTACACTGGAAAAGTATAAAACATTGCTTAAAAAAATTAAAGAAGACCTAAATAAATGGGAAGGCATCCTATATTCATGGAAGACAATATTGTTAAGATGGCAATACCATCCAAAACAATCTGGATATCTAATGCAATACCTCCCAAATTCTAATGGCCTTTTTTTTTTTTCAGAAATGGAAAAGCCAATTCTCAAATTCAAATGGAATTGTAAAAGGCCTTGACTAGATCAAACAATCTTGAAACAGAAGAACACATTTGGAGGACTCACACTTCCCTATTTCAAATCTTGCTGCAAAGTTATAGTACAGTAGTCCCCCCTTATCCATGGCTTCACTTTCCATGGTTTCAGTTACCTGTGGTCAACTGAGGTCTGAAAACATTAAATGGAAAATTCCAGAAATAAACAATTCATCGGTTTTAAATTGCATGCCGTTCTGAGTAGCGTGATGAAATCTTGCCCAGTCCAGCTCCATCCCGCCCGGGAGGTGAATCACCCCTTTGTCCAGCATATCCTGCCGGTTAGTAGCCATCTTGGTTATCAGATCAACTGTGGCAGCCACAGTGCTTGTATTCAAATAACCCTTGTTTTACTTAATAATGACCCAAAGTGCAAGAGTAGTGATGCTGGTAGTTTGGATGTGCCTAAGGGAAGCCGTAAAGTGCTTCTTTTAGGTGAAAAAGGTGAAAGTTCTCAAGTTAGTAAGAAAAGAAAAAAATTTCCTATGCTAAGTTGGCTAAGATCTATAGTAAGAACAATTCTTCTGTCCGTGAAATTGTGACTAGGGAAAAAGAAATTCGTGTTCGTTTTGCTGTCATACCACAAGCTGCAAAAGTTATAGCCTCAGTGTGTGATAAGTATTTACTTAAGATGGAAAAAGCATTAAATATGTATGATAAGATATTGAGAGAGAGAGACCACATGCACATCATTTCCATTGTAGTGTATTGTTTAATTGTTCTATTTTATTATTAGTTATTTTTGTTAATCTGTTACTGTACCTAATTTATAAATTAAACTTTATCATAGGTATATATGTATAAGAAAAAACATAGCATGTATAGGGTTTGGTAGTATCCACAGTTTCAGGAGTCTACAGGGGGTCCTGGAATACATCCCCCAAAGAGAGGGAGGGACTACTGTGATTGAAGTAGTGTGGTCTGGCATAAAGAGAAACATAGAGAGCAGTGGAATAGAACTGAGAGCCCAGAAGTAAACCATACGTATATGGCTCATTGATTTCTGACAAGGGTGTCAAGACCACCCAATGGGGGAAGAATAATCTCTCCTATAAGTGGCACTGGTACAAGTGGCTATCTACATACAAAAGAATTCATTTGGAACCCTAACACACATCATATATAAAAATCAACTCAAAATGGATTAATGACCTAAATATGAGTCAAAACTATAAAACTATTAGATGAAAACATAGAGGGCAATCTTCCTGACTTTAATTTGGTAATGGATTCTTAGATATGACACCAAAAGCACAAGCAACAAAAGAAAAAAGTAGATAAAATTGGATGTAATCAACATTAAAAACTTTTATGCATCAAAAGATACAATCAGGAAAGTGAAAAGACAACTCACAGAAGGGGAGAAAATATTTGTAAATTTTATGCCAGATAAGGGATATGTATCCAAAATATATAAAAAAACTCTTACAACTCAACAGCAAAAAAGACAAACAAGCCACTTAAAAAAAAAGAAGGGCAGAGTACTTGAATAGACATTTTCCCTATGAAGATATGCAAGTGGCCAGCAGGCATGTGAAGATGTTCCACATTATTTGTTACTCAAATGCAAATCAAACCCACAGTGAGATACCACCTCATACCCACTTGGATGTCCATAACTTGAAAAATGAAAAATAACAAATATTTGTGAGGATGTGGCAAAATTGGAATCCTCATCCATTTCTGGTGGGACTGTAAAATGGTCCAGCTGCTATGGAAAACGATCTGGTGATTCCTCAAAAATCTAGGCAGAATTATCATAGGTTCCCAGCAATTTCATTCCTAGGTATGTACCCAAAGGAATTAAAGCAGGGACTCAAACAAGGACACACATGTTCACTGCAGCATTATTCAGAATAGCCAAAGGTGGAAAAACCCAAATGTCCATCAGTGAATGAATTAACTGTGGTATATATATACACATACAGGGGAATATTCTTCAACCAAAAAAGGAATGAAGTAGTAATATAAATGTGGATGAACCTCAAAAACAAGTGTCCTAAGTGAAAGAAGCCAGACATAAAATGTTACATACTTTATGTTTCCATTTATACAAAATATCTAGAACAGACAAATTCATAGAAACAGAAAGCAGAGGGCAGGGACCAGAGCCAGAGGCCAGTGCAGAGTAAATGCTGGTTGGGCATGGGTTCTGGGATGACGAGAAAGTTCTGGAACCCATAGAAGTGCTATTTGCACAATATCGTGAATGTACTTAATGCCACCGAATTGTTCATTTAAAAATAGTTGACTTTGTGGTCCTGAATTTTACCTCAAAAAAAGAGAAGAACATATGATATATTAGTATATTTATCTAAAGTGAAAAAACAGACCAAAGTAGTTTTTGGAGCCAGAAGTTAGAGTAGGGGTTTCATTTGGAGAGAAAGGACAGGGTAGTGGTCGGGAAGAGGTGCGAGGAGAGGTTCAGGTGTGTCAAATCAAGGTCAGTTTCTGCTAGAACCTTGTACTTGTCCATTGGGTCTTGGCTATTGGAGGACCCGTGACCCTGCTGAGAGCTGGGCATGGTGTATTGCCTGCCCAAATGTAATTGACTCAAAAATGTCTTTGAGGAGCCCATGTCATTTGGAAGGAACTTCCTTCTTTTTGCCCTGTGTCTTCTCCTCACACCCTCAGCTCTCTGATCTCTGTCCAGAGAGACGGGGTGCTTCCTTGCTCTTTCAGCCTCAATACAGACTGTGTGATGGCCTTTGGTTATCCTTTGAAGCTGGTAATGTTCTATTTCTTGACCTGGATAGTACTTCCACAGGTGGGTTTCACTTTGTGATACTTCTTTGAGCTGTATGAACTTAGGATTTGTGCCCTTTTTTGTGTATGTTAGCCTTCAATATAGATAAAAAACAGAAACAGTAAAACACAAACAAACTTCAGATCTTCTGCAAACCCGGACAACCAGACTCCCAATCTACTGTTTGTTTCTTAAGAAAATATAACACAATGACCCTTTGTACTTGGTTCATGGCCATTTCTTCCTTGCCCACCCTACTGACTTTTCTTCCACTGGGTTAAGGGGGCTGTGTTGGTTTTTAGCACTGAGGGCTAATAAATTAAGCATCCAACCAATTTTATTTACTACTTACTTTTGTCCTAGGCATTATGCAGGACCAGAGATTCAGAGAATGTTAAGAATCATATAATATTGTGATAATTTTAGCACTGATGCTTTTTTTGGGGGGAGGGGAAAAAATACTACTTAGTTGTAAAAGATTTGCCTCAATACTATTTGCCTCAGACAGGCAAGTTGTATTTCCCTTCTGTTTGTCAATCTTTTTAAAATAATTAATTAATTAATTAATTGGCTGCTTTGGGTCTTCGTTGCTGTGCATGGGCTTTCTCTTGTTGCAGAGCTCTAGGCTCGCGGGCTTCAGTAGTTGTGGCACGTGGGCTCAATAGTTGTGGCTTGCCGGCTCTAGAGCACAGGCTCAGTAGTTGTGGGGCATGGGCTTGGTTGCCCTGCGGCATGTGGGATCTTCCCGGGCCAGGGCTTGAACCCGTGTCCCCTGTATTGGCAGGCAGATTCTTAACCACTGTGCCACCAGGGAAGCCCTGCTTTTGTCAATCTTGAGAGTTGTAATTTTGATTTGTACAATAAGAGCAAGGGCATTGTCTCTAGAATTTTTGAACGTAGACTTTGAATCAGGAGAAGGAGAGATGGGAAGAGTAGAAATTAAAAGAGAGATTGAGTTACCTGTAACTTTCGTCTCCTAGAAACTTGACAGGGATTGTGACTTTGCTTGAGAAAATAAATAAGCAACTGTCATTTTTCAGCAGGTGAAGAACAAACAGAAGTGTGGCAGGGAAGGTTCTGAGTGATGCAGTGGCAGGCGGGACAGCAAGAGCTACCACTGCTAATTGTGATTTAACAACTTAGTGCAGGACTGAGCCACCTACAGCTCTCAGTGAGCCACTGAAAAGTCTGAAGAGTAGCAAGGGAGAAATCAGAAAAGAGAGACAGAAGGAACCGGGAGGGAAAAAAAGCAGGAAAGGAAGAATGGGAGAAAAACTAGATGGAGCACAGCATTTACCTCTCATTCTGCAGGCTTTATTTATGTGAAGGAGCATTGAACTGGCTGTAGTTCCTGCAAATGCGGTACATCATGAGGGTTCAGACGGTGTGTTTCAAGCTATGGCAATACCACAAAGAGATTATTTCAATGAGTCTGATGAGTACAAATTGATGTTTTGGTTTTTTAATGTTTGGAGTCGGTTGAAGAATTGGGGCTTTCCATAGGTGGGATCATTTGAATTAACGGATAGATGTGATGGTAGATTTATTCTGAGTTTTCTGCTGTAGGGAGACACAGGCATAGGTACATCGATGACCACCAGCCAGAGCCCTCCAGGAGCGCACTTGTAGTTGAACAAATTGGGCTTGCTGACTCCTAGCAATGGGGGGAGAACACACTGTGGAGTATCTGTAGGAGGGTGGTAGAAAGGACACTATAGGACATTATAGGATTTGGACTGTGTTAGGTAATTTGGGAAAGGATTCAAGGAGGTAATGTTTTGGTCTGAACTGGATGCTGTCAGGAAGTGAATTAATTCTATAATTGGGCATCTTAATAAATGTTATCTAGAAGGCAGGAGAAACGGAGCCATGCTAGAGCTGTGACTGGTAAAGAACAGAGTCTCATTAGCTAGGATGGGGGATATTTGGAACTTCGAAGCTTGGGTGATGTACATGCTTTGTCTGTGCTCAGACATGATATGGAGTGGTCTTGCTCTGTCTTCATCCTTCATGCGCACAGGTACCCTTGCCTGAGGTTGAAGTTTTGTGAAATTGCTCATGTTAACTTCAACGCCAAGGCTTAATTGTGAATTCTGTGGCAGCTTCTAGCAACATCAAGTCCTGGCTGACAGTACCAGGCTGGATCTTAGTTGTCAGGGACTCCTTTTTCCTTTCTCAACTAGCAGAATATAGCTATACATAAAGCCTAACTTTCAATCAGGTGATATGTGAGTTAGGGCTGGGTTTTGTCACAGGAAACAATCAAACATCCCCAAATAACAGTGGCTTAAACAGTGAAGTTATCTCTCTTTCACATATAAAATAGCTCTGGAAGTAGGTCTTGCATAGCTGGAAATGTTAGGGACTGGAGCTTTGGATATCTCAGTGTTCTGTCTTTTGTAGTTTTTTCCATTGGACTTATGGTCCAAAATGGCTGCTCAAGTTCCAGCCATCACACTAACATTCCATTCAGCAGAAAGAGGAAGGGAAGAAGATGGTCCACTGGCTTCCTTGTAGGAAACTTCCTGGAAGCACCCTTCAACGCATCTGCTTCACATTTCACATGCTAGCATTTGATTACAACGCAAAGATGCTTGTGAAATGCAATCAATTAGGTGGCAATGGGTTCATTAGAACAATTGGGGTTCTTTTATTAAAAGAAAAGTCATAATTGGCTCTTGGGGGGCTGCAAGTATCTTGAGTTGGGGTAACACAGCTGCCATATTGAGGTCTATGAAAGGCAATTCTACGAGGGCTTTTATAGTCTGCAAATATCCCTGTCTTTGGTGAAACAGCAAGCAATTAAAGGATGCCTCCTTTTTGGTCTTTCTTTTGTAACAATATCAAGAGTTCAAGTTTGCAAAGTGAACTGTTTTTTCAGTAGTCTGAAGTTTTGTAGCTTAATTGAAAAGAGTGTTGTGATCCGGCCGGCCACCGTTGCTAGGCTGCCTAACAATTTACCTCTAGCAGCAGGGAAGAAACAGTTGTGTTGTTGGAAATACCTAACTTAAAAATGGATAAAAAATCATTCTTGCAAATTTATTTTTAAGAATAGCTAAATTCCTTTGCTTGGAAGAGCTATAAAATTACTATGTGTTCCTCTGTGTTTTTTTTTTTTTAAGGAGGTACTAAATAAGGTGAATAAAATTGTAAACAAAAAGTTCATGTTGGCACTTGCTATAACTCCATGTAGACATCTGGGCTGGAAATGTGAGAAAATTGTAAAGAATTTGGAAAGGTTCAAAGGCTCAGGTTATTAAAGTTTTAATAATCTTCTTTTCTGCAGGGCTAACCCCCTGCTATTCTTTCAATGTAGGAGAAAAACAAAATATGGACAAAATTGTAGTTAATTAGAGCTGAATCTTCCTTGGAAAACCTATAGAAATTGCTTGGAATTTTTATAGAGGCTAAGAATTGGGAGGCATGGGTTTGAAAAGATGCAACTTTACTTTCATTTAAGAAATGTGGAGGATTTTTGTTGGGGTTTAATGAACTACAATACATATATATACATTAAAAGAAGTTTATCAGCTAGTTAATATAATTGATTGGAAAACACGATTTTGCAAGAATCATCCATGAAAATAATCTCACTTAGCATTTTAACTTTTCCCCATTGATCAGTCAGAGCGAAACAAAATATTTATTGCCCATAGTGGTATCCTGAAAAACAAATGACACGTCTTTAGTTGATTACCAAAGAGTCTTAAAGAAACAGCATCTCCTTGTGCTTGAAATATGGTAAAATTGTGAAAGCGATTTGTCTTCTGAATAAAATGCATTTTATTTTTGCTATAGACTTGTAATATCAGTGTTGCTATTTTTCTGTTTGAAATTAATTTTCTTTTAAAGGCCTCTTAAGAGTATATAGCATAGCAATATATAATGCAGCACGTATTTTACTATGTAGTGTATAATACTATGCTTAGCGTGTGAAACTGATATCATAGGTGTGTACATATATATAGGCATGAAAATATGCACATATGAAGTCACGTGTGTATTTGAAATCTGCAGACACAAGGAATACTTTAAATTGTGCTGCATCAAGGATGGTGAAAGAGTTTTACTCATTAGAATCCAGCCATGAGCACTGAAATATGATTTGCGAGAGATGAAGCTTGGAGTTGTTTTAATAGGCTAAGTGGTTCCAAATGCAAGTTCAGATCGCAGACTCCCAGGCTCTTTGTGAGACTAATTGACTTTGCCGTAGAGTTTTGGCAAAGCTCTTATTATTTTTACTACATTTTCCTTTTTAATAATGTAAAATTGAACTAACTTCTAAAATTCAAGTTCCTCTTTATGAGTTTGTTAGTCCTTCCTTCACCAAATTAATGACTGACTAGGCAGGGCAGCCAGGAATGCTTACTGCTCTGGGCCTTTGTTAATTGGTTGTTCGTTAGACTATATAGGAGGGGAAATTATTGCTACTATAAACCACAGAGTGTAAAAGAAAAGGAGTGATATAAACATAGAGCTGGAAGCGCCAGGGAAAGCTAGTGATGCAAAAGTTCTGTTCCCCTAGGATGGCTCCCCTAGGATGCCTACAAAATACTGAAAATAAAATGCTGTAGCCCAGATCCTAAGGTGCAAACTCATCTTGGTAAGACTTGGAAAAGCAGATTCATGGTTTTGGCTAGTTTGTAAAGCTCTAGTGACAAATTTCTTTTGTTTTTTAAAGACAAGTTGGGCTCATAGAGCAAATAAGGAAAGAGTAAAAGCTATTTCACTTTGAAAATTGCTACATAAATAGTATGACCCTCTGGACCGGGAGAGGGATTAGGAAGAAATGAAAACTGCAAGACTGGAATTTTTGACCATTTAAGAATGTGAGGTGGACGTTCATTCCATTTCTCTAGGCCTGACATTCCTTGGAAATTTCCCTTGGAATTTTTTTGGGGAAAACATCAGCCTTTAAGGCAGAAACACCTAGTTCATTCTCTCATTGTCCACTTTTGTCCCCGTGCATGGCTCTGTCCTAACTCTCCTTATAAATGCCCATCAGACTGTGTCTTAACTCATGTTTTAAGCTGGGGATTGAATCCAGGGGTTTGGCTCTTGTTGCAAAGGTTTCCAGCAGCATCAGGTAATTCACTATTAGCTGGGCTCCATTCAGAATGGTATCAAGGCTGCAGGACTCATTACCAATTACCAGTTCCCTGGGCCATCCGGTTCCCTGGCAGAAAGGCTTCCGATGAATTTGTGTTGCAAATTGAAAACATGTTGTCAACAGCAGCAAGTCCAAAAGATGTTTACCTTGGTTTTTGCAAGGCAGGGCTTTTTACATGTGGATGTTTTTGTTTATGAAACAGCCTTCCAGATTCTCTCCTGTTTCTGGGGTTGGTGGCATCTTTGCAAAGGGATCGTCATAGTCCCATGATGGAGAGAAAAGTGAAGTGGCTACGTGAAGAATCCCTCCCAGGTGGTGCTGTGCTTTTTCAGGGACGCCTGCACAAAACTTTGTTTTGGGCGTGGGGCAGCAGGTGTCAAGGCTGGCATGGAGATGCTCGATTTCCCTGAGGGTACAGGGACCTAGGACATCAGCCTGGTGAAGGGCTTCTTTTGCAGATAAGTAAACTGCAGTCCCAATTGGCTGTGTCACTTCCCCAAGGACTCTTGTGTAGTTAGCATCATGGTTGAGTCTAGACGTTAGGGTTTCCTGGGTACCCCGTGCTTTCCCATAGTTTAAGGCCCCAGACGGAAAAGTTGTTAATGATTGATGTATATAAAATAAATATCAGACAGAAATTAATTTGTACATTTCCATTAAAAATGAGAACATTCAGACACAGGCCTAAAAGGAAAGCTATTTGACCTTTGAACCTTGTTTGGATCTTTTTTCCAGGTGATACCTCTCCACCTTTAAAAAGCACTAGTTCAGTCAGAGTGAAGGTGTGTGTCCATCCTGGGTTAAAGTAATGTCCTGACTCCCCTGGTGCATAGGAGGTCCATCTGGGGCCAAGCAGAGGCTGGACTCTAGAGCTATGGGTCACAGAGCCTCCGAGCCAAACCCTGGGGATGTGGGGGAACTTCTAGTCTTCCTTTAAGGCTTGTTTTAAATTCAGAGTCTCCCCTAATTAGACTTGAGTGTATTTACTTACATTTCATGTCATCAACTCACAAGTCCTCCTTAAAGATCAGACAAGCATTTTGAACAAGTGTGAAAAAGAAACAACGCATCATGAACTTCAGGTAGAAAATAGGGGACACTGCTTTGGCCACAGCAGGAAGCAGGAGCCCCATTCAAGACTGGCTGATTTCACAGAGGGCTTTCCAGGGGCCATAAACCAGAGGCACATGCTAAGCAGGCCTCTCAGCTGGTACCTATGTGATGAAACCTGGGAGCATAAGCGTCACACAGAATGTTCCCGTGACACAGGGAATGAGAAGGTTCAGACACGCAGACCCGACTAGAGAACAAGCTCCCAGAGACGATGGAAGGACAGAGCAGAGATGGCACTTGAGGAGACAATTCAGGAGCATAAAGTGTCGGGGCTGGGGCTGGGGCTTTCTTGCTTCCATCTGGGTGGAATGTTCTGGTCACCCCATCCGGTTAACCCGCAGCCTCCCTGAAGAGCTCCATTTGGTTGTGACCTTACAGAAACAGAGGACACGTGTACAGCTGTTTCATATTCGCTGTATGACTCCAGTAAATCATTAAAACTTTTGGTACCTTGCTCTTGTTTACAGAAAGCAGTAAAATCTGCCTCATCACCAGATAAGTGTCTTTCCAAAGGATTTCCGACAGCAGCCGATTGGGAGGGAGAGAGAGAAGATGCTGGGTTTTGGAATCAAACAGATTTGGGGCCGTCACGTAAAGCACATTCTCTTGCCTATTTTAAGCATTCCATTTTTTGAATTCAAGAAATTCAAGGTTTTCCTAAAAAAAAAAAGAGAGATCAAAATGGGGCAGCAAAATGTTGACCTGAAAGACCAGATAGTAAGACCTTACTTACTTCGGACTAACTTAGAACCACAACTTTACTCATTTTGTAGGAAAGTGACCCAAACATTTTTACCGGAGGTGACAAAACTGCACGAGTAAGAAATGTGCTGACTGCTAATGATGTTTATTCCCTCCCGAGTTTGCACGTCGTAAAATTTGACCCGGACCCCTTGATGAAGTGTGGTTCTTGGGAAAGAGAAATTCACTAGTTCCATCCTCGGGAAGGATATTTGTTATCTAAACAAACTCTGAAGGAAGGGGTATCACCGTGGAGACCTGAGTCTAGGTTTGATGTCTATTTCACGCAATCAGCTATAACATATCAGTATTAGGTGGTTCAGGACTAACTATGATTGAGAAAATTGGGAGATTTTTTCCTTTTGGAAACTGATGGATTTGAAAGTCATGTTTCAGGAGTTGGTTGGAGTTAAGCTGGAGGTTTCTGGAATTCTGTCTCTTAGTTTTCATCAGCAAGTTGTGCCTGCAGTCAGGGCCACCGACCTTGGTTAGGTTGTCACTGGGGTGCTAGCTGGACCAAGGTCAAAGACGTTAGAAGGAGTAAGTGTCAGATACTGGCGTGAAGTCATTTAGGTTGATGACCTTCTCAGAAGAGCCAACAGGAAGGAGAGAGTGGGAAGGGGAGTCATGTCAAGGCTGCCTTAAGCAAGGGAGTGAAAAGAGAGCTCAGTAAACACGGGGTGGGGACGGCAGAGCTGCTGAGAGTCCAAGGCGAGCTTCTGCTTTGTCCTGGCCTTGTTGCCCTTGAGGGTGTACTTTGGCATAAACCAAGCAGCTAACCGACATTTAATAATTCTTGCAAGCTACTTAGTGGCGGCCCTGTCAAGACCAACACTCAGCAGTTAATCCCCTACAACCTTAATCACAAGTGTTAATTATTATGAAGTTTATGGAAATGAGCTGTCAGACAGCCTTTGGAGTCTGCAGCTGCCTTACTTCTATTTTTGAGAACAGTGACATTGGTAGTTCCCATCCAAGGTGGCCTGAGGAAGGTTCCGTATTAACGCCTGGGGTAGAGCTTCCTGCAGGGCAGGTCTGGGAGACCGGTGCTCTGAGTTTTCTGCATTTTAATTGGGCTCAGAGACAGCAGCTCACAGGACTTCACTGAGCATTTATATTAGCCTCTTCCAAAGAGCATTCTAAGTGGTAGTAATGTGGCATAAACGTTGAGGACTGTTCCAATTTTCTGAGGACATTGGAATCGGTTATTTAAGGAGGTGAAAAATGGGGCACTGAAAACAAACAAGACTCCAGGCTCCTTCCTCATGTTTCTGGCTGTGTCTGTCATAGATCTGTTGGCATGCTTTCTTTTGGGGACAAAGGACAGCACTGTTCCATCGTCCCATCCATGCCAAACTCCAAAGGGTATAATTGCATTCTGCCTCCTGAAATTTGCTTTGCAACTTCCTCCAGGAGCAGCGCTCTGCTCTGCCTGTGTGTTGCTGGGCGCTTGGGAGCTGTGTTTTCTCCCCAGGTTGGTATCATCACGGCCAGTTTGGTTTTGGTCCTCGCATGTAGATCAGACTGGGGTCTCAGACTGGAGTTTCTTACAGTGAAACGCACTGAGCAGCAAACAGCAGCTTGCCAGAGCCTTGTGTGTCTGTCTCCTGGGCACGGCTGGCATCATTGTGCCTGAAAAGTACAGTCAATTGTCTAATCTTGTTTTTAAGAAAAGGAACTATTTTAGAGCAGTTTGGGGACTGATTAAAATAGTACAAGATAATGGTCTTGTGTTCAGGTGAAAAACCATAGTTTTTTAGGGGGCTCAAAACATTATACTATATAATGTTTTGACCCCCCTAAAATCATTAAAGCTCATTGAAATTCTATATGTAAGACCTCAAATAATTCAGTTTGGTTTCCTGAAGGTAACAATTCTTTCCTAAATAGTAATGTTATTGTAAACGGGATAAAAAAATTCTTAGGGAAAGATAATATATGTTTGTTTAAATTCTTAGAACCAATCTTTGTAATATAAGGAAAATTAACTAGGCTTGTTGGAATGAAATCCAGGTGAAAATGTAATACTACTTCCCTGAATTTTTGGAGAAATAGATATAAGATGATAATTCCAATTCCCCAAGGGAACTAGGAAAACCTGGAAAGATGTTGGTTTTAATAATGGTATTTCAAGCTGTTCCTATCCTTAATTGTAGCGCAGAATGAAACTGTAGCCATTGAGCGGTGTGTTTAAAACCCACTGAGGGGTTTCAGCATGAGAATGGAACCAATGAAAAGAGGGAACAGTTAATCACAGCAGTGACTGAAGTGGTTTAATAATTATGTCATTTCAAGGGAAACAAGGATCTGCCTAAAGTAAAAGGGGAAACGAAGGACTGGTAAATAGAACTTCTTTCAATCCTAGGTAGTCAGCTAGTGGGACTACTAGTGGGAAAAGTCTATTAACTAATTGATCTGCTAGACTCAATAGAGGGCTCTAGCTGGAGATCAAAGGAAATTCTCTGCTACAAAGGCAAGCAGCAGCCTTGGACCAGATGTTTCCCTTCCAGCTTTGTCATGCTTGATAACTGTGGAGCGTGGTTGAATCTGACCATAGGCTTTGTCCACCCAACAATTGATATGAAAAGCAAGGGGTGTGTGTGCTCCCACATGCTTAAAGAGAGACAAGAACAACTTCAGCGTCAAAAATGTTCAGAATTTAAGATGGGTTTGAGAGCTAAGAAATTACTTTTCTATTTCTTTGCAAAGCTAAAGGGACAAAAGAATGTTATCAACTGCCAACTTTTTAAAAAAGTTCCTATACCTTAATGGTTCTACAGTTGCCATTCATAACAACTTACACGAATGCATTGCAATATACATCTGTTACAATAAAATCAAGGATATTTTGAATAATGGATGAAATCACAATGCCAAGATTCAACTGCGAGTGTGAGCTTATGTTTTCTTTTCTATTCAGAACAAAAGTGAGAGTTTAAAATCCAAACGTGATTTTCTTTTAGTCGTTACCCTAGAATTGTTTGTTTACGTCTGTTTGCCACCTTTATCTTTTCCAATTCTGTGTATTCTGGTTCAGGTATTTTCACATCTGGATAAGGTATTATTTATGATGATGCAAACTCTTTGGTTTAGAAGTTTGTTTGAAATATATGTAGATTTATCACTATTTCTTTTCCATGCACTTTAAAATATTCCTACAGTATTAGACATTTTGAAAAATGAGACGTCTAGAATTACCTTGATGTGGTTAGTTTGGTCTGGTCTATGCCCTTTCTTAAAATTTACCTGGCTTCTTTAGTTAATCATAAATATCACCAAAAAGTCATTAGTTCATCTGATGGATAGACGTATTGGGGTTCAGGGATGTTCAGAGCAAGAATTCATCGATCTAAGTCAATGAAAATCCCCATAAGAGGAAAATGTCCATAAAGTGTTTGAATGTTTGCTCATTCATGGTGGCTAAAATTCTCAAGTGAGAACTCATTTGTTTTAAAGCCCAAGACTTTCGTTTCTATTAAATTTTAATTTCTAAGGTTTCCCATTATCTTTGCATGTGTATGTATTTAAAAGAAGTATTTCTTAGGAGATATGTTTATTGTATATGTATTTATCATATAATGTCCTGAAAATACAATTGGATAGGGTGGAAAGAGGGAAAGGTAAAGATGGCCCCCAAACCAACTCTGTACACTTTAAACTTTGCTGAGTGTCTGGTTCAAGAACATATACATCAAACTTCACCCTTTCTCAAGGTCCTATTGAAAGACTGAAATGGTTAACTGTCCATTGTCTGTCCATCCATAAATCTATCTAATGAAGCCATGACAATCTGGATATCAATAAAGGAACCACAGAGTGTGAGTAAATACTAGTAGATAGAAAGCAGATGCACTTATATGAAAAGCAAACAAAAGAAAAATAACAGAGAGGGGGATTCCAGAGATAAGGGCGGCTGGAGAAGCTCCAAGCTTGGAGTTATCAGACACAAAGGACAAGAAGCGGGGGTTGGGGGGGCGGGATATTCATTACAGTGTTTATTTAACATTCTGAATTCAGATCTTTGAGACACCTTTCTTCAGCTAGAACTCCCTTCTCTACTTCACTCGTCAATTTCTGAACAAACATGGACAAATTGTGTCACTTGGATCAAACCAAATAGCTCCTAAAGGCTGAAGAGTAAGGCAGTGTGGGTGCTGGGTCTAAAGAACAAAGCTGGAGGTGACTCTGGGCTTCCATTGCAAATGCTGGGATAAGGACGCTTTGCCTGGACACATCTGCCTAAGTTCTTCATGCCCCAAGCAAGTCTGGTGGGTGAGTGGGTGGGTGGGGGGATGTCTCTGATTGCCTGCTCTGTACAATCAGGAATCCTACCAGTCAACACTTCTATTCACCCGGTGCTGCATGGAACTCTCTCATTTAACAGAGTCCTGAGAAACAATATTTTTGTGCTGGACAGTTTCATCCTTCAGCCATAGATATAACACTAGGTATTTGACAATACTGAGTTCTTCAAAGAGAAGGATTCATATAAACATATAGAACAACTAATCCTGAAGAAAACAGAACACGGAGAGCTAAAAAGAACTTTAAAAGTTCTTTTCAGCATTCTCAGAGTAATTCAGGAAGATACTATGTCCTTAAAATAATCAGTTGTTATGACACAAGAGGGATCAGAAAACCAGAAGAAATTCTGATAGTTAAAATAAGGTTGTTAAAATAAGAAATCAATTGATTAAAAAATATATTGGATATGACTAAAGAAATATCTTGGAAAAAATGAAGGAACTCTTCTAGTATATAGAGCAAAAAGACAAAAAAGATGAATGAGAGAAAAGTTACCAAGTATGAGGATGCAACCAGAGATTCTACATCCATCTCACAGGAAAGAAATAGCTAACATAGAAAATGAAGGGGATATATAAAAAAATAATAGAGGGAAATTGCCTTATGTAAAGGAAGATGTGAATCTTTAATTGCAAAAGTCCCACTAAATACTGAAAAAGGTAAATTAAAAGTAAAACAAAACCTGGTGATACTTGAGGTATACACAAAGATAAAGAAAAAAATCCAAAAGAGTTTCCAGAGAGAAAAGAACAAGTTTATTATAGATGCCTAATAATCAGTCTGACATCAACATAAGGCAATAACACAGAGCCTTCAGAGTTCTCATCAGCAAGAAACAATGAAGCAGAGCCTCAACGTTCTGAGATATAACAATTTTAAGTAAAGGTAGACAGGCTTTTTCTGGAAGAGGCAAGATGGTAAATATTTCATGTTTTGTGGGTCAGGTGGTGTCTTTTGCAACTATTCAATTCAGCCATTGTAGCACGAAAGCAGCCATAACGGTACATAAGTGAACAAGCATGGCTGTGTTTCCACAAAACTTCATTTACAAAAACAGGTGGGCCATAGTTTTCCAACCCCTGATTTTGAACATAGAATTCGATACCTAGCTAAACTGTCAACCAAAGATGAGGGCACTATAAGGACATTCTCAGGCAAGCAAAAACTCAGAAAGTTTCATAACCAGGCACCTTATATGAAAAAAAAAATACTCAAGAAGTTTTGTTTGAGCAAAACAAAAAAGGAGTAAGTGAGGGTGAGATGAGGTAGAAGAAACAAGGGCAGCTGAGCATGATCTGGGAGTCTGGAACATTCTCCTTAAAGTGGCTGTGGTTTGTGACCTAGGATTGGTTACTTTTCCTTCTCTGTGGGCTCAGTAATGTTACTTAATTCTTCCTGGAATAATATGTAAATACAGGCAGACCTCCTTTTCTTGTTCTTTGCTTTATTACTTTTCATAGATAAGGTGGAAATCCTGTTTCAAGCAAGTCTCTTGGCACCATTTTCCCAACAGTGTTTGTTCACTTGCTGTCTCTGTGTCACATTTTGGTGTTTACTGCAATATTTTAAATGTTTTCATGGTTGTATTTGTTATGATGATCTGTGATCAGTGATCTTTGATGTTACTGGGGTGACTTGGTGAAGGTTTGTGCTTTTTACCAATAAAGTATTTTTCAATTAAGGCATGTTCATCTTTTTTAGACATAATGCTATTGCACACTTAATGGACTATAGTATAGTGTGGACATAACTTTTATATGCATTGGGAAACCAAAAAATTCACGTGACTCACTTTACTGTGATATTTGCTTTATTGCAATGGTCTGGAACTGAACCCACAATATCTCTGAGGTCTGCCTGTAATCATAATGTTATAAGTACTGTCTTATGAGATTAAAATTTTAGAATTAATAAGTGGACAAAGTACTGATGATATTGTCATAATCACTAACTGAAGTAAATACATAAATTGTGACAAAAAATAGTAAAACTAACAAAATTGGATGATTGAAGCAGGAGGTGAGGTGGGAAGTAGTGCAGGTGCACAAAATTTCTTACCTTTTGTGAAAGAAGAATGGACTCAGGAAATACAAGTAGACATGTACTGTTACCACGGTCATCAACAGAAGAGCTAAAAATCAACTCTTACCTCTGGTGAATGAATGTGAGGGTGGGCACAGGAAAGGTGGGTTAATTGAGCTTTTACTTCTCTCTTTATAGTTTGAATTTTCTTTCACATACAAGTATTACCTTAATTTACAAAATAGTGCTATAAAAAATCCTCTCTTGAAAATCCACTTAGGGTTAGGGACTTTATTACATGAAATTAACTTAAAGCTTAAAGGCTAGTAAACAAGAAAAGTTTTAATCTGTCATCTGTAGGAAAGTTGATTTGTCAAAAACATTCCTATAATTTTTCACTGGGCAAGTTAATTAAAAGGAAAATTGACAAAATTTTATAAAATGTTTTTCTGAACCACTCTAACCTTTGTTAATTAAAGCATTTACAAGGTAGGTGGGAATGTAAACTGGTGCAGCCACTATGGAGAATAGTATGGGGATTCCTTAAAAAACTAAAAATAGAGTTACCATATGATCCTGCCAATACCACTCCTGGGCATATATTTGGAGAAAACTATAAGTTCAAAAAGATACAGTGTTCATAGCAGCACTATTTACAATAGCCAAGATATGGAAACAACCTAAATGTCCATTGACAGATGAATGGATAAAGAAGATGTGGTACATGTATACAATGGAATACTACTCAGCCATAAAAAAGAATGAAATAATGCCATTTGCAACAACATGGATGGACCTAGAGATGATCATACTAAGTGAAGTAAGTCAGACAGAGAAAGACAAATATCACATGATATCACTTATATGTGGATTCTAAATAAAAAGATGCAAATGAACTTATTTGCAAAAGAGAAACAGACTCACAGACATAGAAAGCAAACTTGTGGTTACTCCTAATAAGTTAGGAGTTTGGGATCAACATATACACACTAATACATACAAAAACATAATCAACAAGGACCTACTGTGGAGTGCAGGGAACTACAGTATATTTAATATTTTGTAACAACTTTAAAGGAAAAGAATCTGAAAAAGAATGGATATACGTATATGTAAAACTGAATCATTTTTCTGTACACCTGAAACTAACATGTCATTGTAAATCAACTATACTTCAATAAAAAAACAAAATAAAACTTTCACTCAGAGATTACAACCTATCTTTAATAAGGTAACGTTTTGCTAAACTACTCTCAGAACACTTATACAAGAATTACAGGAGTGGGCAGACTACAGTCCCATCGCTGGGCATCTGGTTTTGTAAATAAACTTTTATTGGAACCCAGTCACATCCTTGCTTATGTATCCTCTATAGCTGCTTTTGTATATGAGATGCAATTCCAAAATATTTACTATCTGGCCCTATAGGAAAAGTTTGCTGACTCTCTTGGTGTATCAGAATGACCTGAGACTTTGTTAAAGCCCAGATTTCTGGGCCCCACCTCCAGGGCTTCTGATTTGGTGAGTCTAGGGCAGGAGTGAGAATTTGCATCCCTAACAAGTCCCACAGGCCGCCACCACTGCTGGGCAAGGGACCACAGTGAGTAACAGCGGTGTAGACAAATCTTGGATTTGCATTTTTGCTTTATCCATTGCAGGTTTGTATGAACTTGAACAAGGTACTCAGTTTTCATATCCCTGGGTTGGTTCATTTGTGACATGAGGGTGATTCCAGTTCCTATCTTAGATTGTGGTGAGGATTCAATGAATGTGTAAAGCACTCAGGTTGGTATCTAGCGCATAGTGACGAGTCAATGAAATGCTTACTATCTTGATGATAAAAGCATACCTTGCCAAGGGGCTGATCAGGTACGAGAGATGAGGTTAGAATGTCAGCTGCTCAGGAAATGGAATCATTTCCCCAAGTCTCTAGATCTTATGTTTTGCATAAAAGTTTCCCTAAATGTCGGACCAGCAGAAACAAATAAATGAGTGGCTTTAACTCAAGTTTCTAGGGATGAAGTACAAATTGGAAAGGATCACCAGCACTCTCATATGTATTGCTTTTTCATTTGGAGTTATTTCAAGTTTAAAAAGAAGTGTATAATTTTCCACATGTGAGGGTACGTGGTAATCATATGCAACACATATGAAAGAGGTGGCAAATAAATATTTTTGTCCCCAAGGAATTTATAAACTAATTTTAGATAAGCTAGACCCTCGTGGAAGAGTTAAATGGAACATCAGGTGCAGTCTAGCTGGACACTGAGGAAGATGAGAGATGCAGATCATATGTACATCAGGGTGTGGACAACAGGCTGGGAGAGTCGGGGGTCCCTTGAAGATCAGGTGGGATTGCATGAGGGAATCTCCCCCACGTAGTAGGAGAAATCCCTTTGAAAAGGTAAGCAGGTGAGGAAATGAACACAGAGTGGTTGAAATTTAGCTAGGAGTTGAGAAAAATAGTTACCGTTGAAAACTGTGTAGGCAAGTAACTCTTAGAAGAGCAAATTCCATTTTTCAAGCATGCGTACTGTGATTTTTTTTTTCAGGTGGCACTACTAAAGGAGTTTCAGGTTCAACATTTGTGCCTGATAGGGGCTGTAGCTCAAAAAACAAAAAATTCTGCTCTCTTTGAAAACTCAGTCTGTTCTCTGCAGGATGGAAAATCCTTCTGACCTTGGAGTCATCTGAGAGGATGAGCTGGAAAAGGACAGGGACTGTCCTCATCTTTCCTCTCTAGGCAGAAAGGCTGAGACAGACCACGTTTGTGGCCAGAGAGCAAGATATGCAGGGAAACTTGGCTTTGGGGCTTGGGTCTTGGAGAGGGCAATTATTCAGCGCTCAGGCTTCAGTTACAGAGGACATTCTCTTAAGGTCAACAGGCAGATGAGCAAGAAGAGCATCTGAAAGGACCATCTACCTCCTCGTGCCTGGGTCCACTTGCAAACATCAGTGCACAGGAAGGAAACTGTTCTCATTGTGGGCTGGGGGAGCATCCCTGTCTGAAAGCTGTGGTCTGTGGTGGAGTCCAAGCTTCTTCAATTTAGTTCACCATGGAAGCAAAGGGGGTGGGGGGGGGCGTAGTATTTCTGGGACAGAGCAAGACCTGCTGCTCCTCATCTCTGTCTGTAACAGAATCATCTGATGCTACTGTGTCACGTGATAATACTGAGGGGACTAATGACTGTGATTTCATGACAAGAGAAAGGAGACTCCCTCCAGCTGATTGGAGGGGTGGTGGCCATGGCTTAGTCACTGCAAAGACAGGCATGGTTGGGGCTATCACTCAGTTATCTCCTTCTGGTTTTTAAATTGCCAGAAGAGGAGATTTATGGAAAATCTGTGATTTCTCTTTCTCCCTGGGAGAGAATCTGGTCCACAGCCCTCCTTCGCAGCAACCACCTCCCACCTCCCCCCAGCCCTGCTCCCACGCCTATTTAATTGCCTTAGCAGTCAGACCGGATGACTGGAGAATTTGCCTCTTGAAGCCGTCTTTCTTTGTAAAAGAAAATATTATACAATTTTGGTGCATTTTGGTTTTCCCTGTGTTGCATAAATTAATTCTGATTTCAGACATTTTTGTAGGTGGAGGACTGGGATGATTTAGAATAAAAACCACAAAAGCACTTCAGTGTCGAGTCCTCAGTTGTAGGTAACTTTCCTGTGCACTGGCTGCAGGGAATCCCACCAGTTTCTAGCTGGGTCCCAAAGGTCCCTCCCTCCCTGATCCTGGGATTGGTCAACTTTCCTGCTGCCCAACCAAAGCCATTGCCTGTCCTTTTCACGATTTGTTGCCCTTAATTTTTCTTACTGACATCTCCATCAATGGAATGGATAATGAGGGATGTCTATATATTCATGTGTTTATCAAAGATCATCACCTACCTTGGGACCTCACTTAAGTTGTCTGTGTCTCTGGAGATGGCCAATATGCACATAAAAAGATGCTCAACATCACTAATTATTAGAGAAATGAAAATCAAAACTACTATGAGGTACCACCTCACACCAGGCAGAATGGCCATCATTAAAAAGGCTACAAATAACAAAGGTTAGCAAGGGAGTGGAGAAAAGGGACCCCTCCTGCACTCTTGGTGGGAATGTAAGCTGGTGCAGCCACTATGGGAAACAGTGTGGAGGTTTCTCAGAAAACTAAAAATAGAACTACCATATGATCCAGCAATCCCACTCCTGGGCATATACTCTGAGAAAACCATAATCCAAAAAGATACATGTACCCCAATGTTCAGTGAGGCACTATTTACAATAGCCAGGACATAGAAGCAACCTAAATGTCCATCAACAGATGAGTGGATATAGAAGATGTGGCACATATATGCAATGGAATATTACTCATCCATAAAAAGGAATGAAATTGAGTTATTTGCAGTGAGGTGGATGGACC
Organism: Hippopotamus amphibius kiboko; assembly: GCF_030028045.1. NCBI lineage: Eukaryota > Metazoa > Chordata > Mammalia > Artiodactyla > Hippopotamidae > Hippopotamus > Hippopotamus amphibius. The sequence goes on along the minus strand of NC_080189.1, from coordinate 135,101,940 downwards.
TAGAGCCTGTCATACAGAGTGAAGTAAGTCAGAAAGAGAAAAATAAATACTGTATGCTAACGCATATATATGGAATCTAAAAAAATGGTACTGATGAACACAGTGGCAGGGGAAGAATAAAGAGACAGATGTAGAGAACGGACTTGAGGACACAGGGAGGGGGGAAGGGGAAGCTAGGACAAAATGAGAGAGTAGCATTAACATATACACTACCAAATGTAAAATAGATGGCTAGTGGGAAGCTGCTGCATAGCACAGGGAGATCAACTCAATGATTGGTGATTATCTAGAGGGGGTGGGATAGGGAGGGTGGGAGGGAGGCTCAAGAGGGAGGGGACATATGTTTAAATACAGGGGACTCACTTTGTTATACAGCGGAAACAGGCACAACAGCACAATAGTGTAAAGCAATTATACTCTAATAAAGAATTAAAAAAAAAAAGATACATGGACCCCTATGTTCATAGTAGCACTATTCACAATAGCCAAGGCATGGAAACAACCTAAATGTCCATTGACAGATGAATGGATAAAGAAGATATGGTACATGTATACATTGGAGTATTTACTCAGCCATAAAAAATAATGAAATAATGACATATGCAGCAACATGGATGCCACTAGAGATTATCATACTAAGTGGAGTAAGTCAGAAAGAGAAAGACAAATACCATATGATATCACTTATATGTGGAATCTAAAATATGACACAAATGAACTTATCTGCCAAACAGAAACAGACTCACAAGCATAGAGAACAGATTTGTGGTTGCCAAAGGGGTGGGGGGTGGGGGAGGGAAGGATTGGGAGTTTGGGGTTAGCAGACGTAAGCTATTATATTTAGGATGGATAAATAACAAGGTCCTACTGTGCAGCACAGGGAACTATACTCAATATCCTGTGATAGACCATAGTGGGAAAGAATATATATAAGAATGTCTGTATGTGTATAACTGAGTCACTTTGCTGTACAGTAGAAACTGGCAGAACATTGTAAATCAACTATACTTCAATATAAAAATTAAATAAAAAAAAGAGTTGATCTCCAAAATACATGATCACATTTCACCTTGAGGATGTGAAATTTACTATCTCAAATAAGCTGGCTGATTTGAAAGGCCAATTAAACAAAATCAAATACATGTATTCAGAACTGTCCATTTCTTTAATGTGTGCTATTTAATTTTCAAATTACGTTTATTTTATTTTCAAATTTCAAGTAAACAATAATACTTTTTCAAAAAGAAACCTATCCATGCCATGTCTCATTCAAGTTAAGCTTCTCAGAGACAGACCCACCAGTCCCTTAGTAAAGCTTGACAAACGGGCCTCCTAGAGAAAACCAATCCATGCCTTTCTCTGTAAAGGTAGCCTGGTATTGCATAAACACTAGCTTGGGAATTTTATATGTATATACATGGAATTATATATGTAGGGAATTATATACATATATATAATATAGTCTCTCTCTATAAAAATTCATAATTATATATATATTTGCATGTATAAATATTTTATATTTATGTAAATAAATATATAATTATGTGTATAAAATATATTTATATGTGAATAAATATATATCATTATGTGTGTATATTTGCATTATATAAAAATATAATTTCCATCCTTATGTAAGTGTATGCCCTTCAATGAGTCACTTACCCTCCCTCCCTAAGCTTAGTTTCCTGATTCTGAAGCAGGGGTGAATCACTGATTTTTCTCAGATCCCTCTATATGTACCACATCATCTTTGTATTTCTCAGAAATGTTGTTTTAAAAAACACAACTTTAAATTTCTATTTATTTTGCAGTCCACTCTAATATCTAAGTCAGCAAGAGTCAAGATTTGAAAGAAGCCGGTCCTTTTCCATTTTGAATTTGGGGGATTATTCTCTTCCTTCAGCGAAGCCCTTTGGGAATACTGTGTGAAGAAGATTCTGGGCCATCGCGGAGCACAAGCTCGGGTGTCCTTTTTGGCAGGGAGCCTTGACTGAGGGACTTTGACTGACCCTCAAGGACTTCAGCCTGGACAGGAGAGGCTGTCCCCAGGAGGACATGCCCAGGACTGTTTCTACAAGAAGGTGGAGGCCACAGGTGGTACGGGTTGCTGTGTCCCAGATTCCACTGTGCTATGTTTCTCTAGTTCAAGGAGGGAGCTTCATGTAGAGGGACGGTAACAGGATAAAACTCCGAGGTGACTTTTCTTGGCATCTCGCCTATAAGCCCCAAAGATGCTTCTTAATGATGGAAGTAAAAAGAAGATAGAAGAAAACCTAGGCCCGGTACTCCCAAGCCTTTGTGTGCCTCGGACCAGGCAAGTCTCAGGCAAAGGAAAGCCCCACATGACATGAAAACATCATTTACCGAGAAGGACAGCATCGAAATGATGGAATAAGGGTTTTCTCCCATCTTCCCCACAAAGAACACCCATGTTGACAATCATCCACTGACAAGAGGGCCTTTGTGGGGGTCTGGGGAGGGCAGTGGAGAAGTTCCAGCATGAGATTGGATGCACTGAAGAGGGTAAGAGTGTTACCGACCAGAGATCTTGGCCTTCTTAATCAATAGACATTGATTAGAGGGCAGACAAGAAATGCAGGCAAGGCTTTATTGGGGTCCCTGCTGCAGCACGGGGAGCGTGAACAAGTGATGGGTTCCCTTGCTCGCTCCCCGAGGTGGGATGGGCTGGTTTCTTACATGGGGTGAGGGTAGGGGCGGGTCCAGGGGTCCGGCAGGAGGGGTGGCTTAGGTGGTTTGCCCACCCCTGTGGTGGTGTTGAGTGCAGGGGGCGTGTGCAGTACCCTGCTTTTGCTCCTGGCTCTTCAGAAGTGGCACTTGGGCTTTTTGGTCCTTGTATCTTCTTGTCCGTAATTTGCCCCAATTGCACAGGCATGTCGTTATTTTTGGTCACTTATAGTTTCTTTATATTTTGTGGCTCAGGAGACACTTCTCCAGGTGCAAGCACTGCAGCAAAGGTTCCAGGTCCTGTCCTATCTCACGAGGAAGACTCACTTCACCTGTGACCTCTACCCCAGGGCCAAGAGAGCCCTTCTCCCAGTGATTTCTCGCGAAGGGGAGAGTGAGAGCCTGTGCATGAGCACTTGCCTTCCCCAGCTGCGTGGGGGCACTGCCCACTTCCTTCTCCCCCATCCCAGATGTTGAGGTGTGATGCACCACTAGCGGAGGGGGCTGGGGACAGAGAGAGCAGCAGGCTGGCCTCTGGGAGGGCATCAGAGGGACGTGTATCGCACGAAATCCAACAGGAAGCCCAACCCCGAGCCATCAGAGACACCCTGACCTAGGATCTCCCCAACTGGCGCACGGGCACCCCCCCAATGCTGCACACCTCACCTGCATCCCCTCGTCCGGTGGCTGGCGCTCTGTGTGCAACCCTGAGGGTGGTGGGCGCGAGCCTTGGCAGGTGTCAGACAGCGGGATTGGGAGAAAGTGCACGAGCCTGAGCGTTCAGCAGGACCCTAGGGAAGGCGAGCAGGAGGCTGTCAGCTCCCAGCCTGGCTTTGCAGGACCTGGAGAAGGCACAAAACCCTTCAGGTTCCCTCCCAACAGGGGACAAGAAATATGGAGCTGGTGGTGTATCTGCCAGTCTGAGAAGGGCTCAGCATCTCTAGTGGTGCAGACAGAAGGTATTTCCCTCTGGAGGCCAGCCTGGAGGAGGTGACTGCTTCTTTCAATGAGGAGACAGTAGTGCAAGACTCCAAGGAACATGAAAAAAAAAAACAAAGAAAGTGACACTAAGTGTTAATGTATTTCAGTTTAGAGAGAGAATGATAAACCTACACATCTCTGAATCTTTCGGCAAAACAAGATGGATGGAAAGCCAAATCCACACCTGCGTTTCCTCCCAAGTCCCCGTCCCACCTGCACCACTTTGTGGGGCTTATTAGTTTAGCAGAGGCAGAAAGCTTTAGTGGTTTGGGGGTTCAGAAGCTTAGATAACCAAAGGAATGGTCTTACATAACAAAATTTGGCTGAACTTGATGTAAAGTCAGAGTAGAGTCTGTGTTAATAACTTGCAATGGCAATGAACACATTTGAAGAAAAAGAAATTAGCACATGAAAGTTTTCAAACAAATTGGTTAAAAAAAAATGTTCAGGGTGATTTGCATTAGTAGGTTAAATTTATTTAACGTTTTTTTCAAAAACATTTTGAATAAGTCTAAAACTTGTGTTTTTTTTAAATAGAGCTTTTCTGTTGGGAACATAGGTGCAGTCAAGGCGTCTTGTTTTAAGACTCTAGTTAAACTAGCCCAGTTAGAGTACACCAGGGCCCAGCAAACGTGGCTGGGAAGGATGGTGTATAAATCACCATCTGATTTATACAACTCCTTAGCTAAGGGTGATTTTTGCATTTTATGTTTTTAATTTTTTAAAAACATTTTTTAAATTAATTAATTAATTTTAGGCTGTATTAGGTCTTTGTTGCTGAGCACAGGCTTTCTCTAGCTGTGGCGAGCGGGGGCTACTCTTCATTGTGGTGCACGGGCTTTTCATTGTGGTGGCTTCTTTTGTTGCGGAGCACGGGCTCTAGGCTCTCAGGCTTCAGTAGTTGTGGTGCAGGGGCTTAGTTGCTCCGTGGCATGTGGGATCTTCCTGGCCCAGGGATCGAACCTGTGTCCCCTGCATTGGGAGGTGGATTCTTAACCACTGCATCAGCAAAGAAGTCCAATTTTTACATTTTAAATGATTGAGAAAACTGAAAAGAATTTTTGTGATGTGAAAATAATATGAAATTCAAATTTCCGTAAGTGAAGTTTTATTGGCCACACACACACACATGCATAAATGTCATCTAAGGAAATTTGACAATATTTATTCAAATTTAACCCAGCAACTTCCCTTTTTCCTACACTTGTTCTCACACACATGTGTACATGCTTGTGTACAGGGATGTTCCTTGCAACATTACTGGCAAGGGTGAAACACAGAAACATCAATGTTCGGAGGTCGTGGTTCATTCATGCACGTGACCTCTATGTGGGCGGTAAGAAGGTGCAGTGGGTCTGTATGCACTGTGACGGGGTCATCCTCGGTGTGGCCTCCTATTGCTGTGGTAGCAATGACCACAAATTTAGTGGTTTAAAACAAAACAACTTTATTATGTTGTAGATCTAAAAGTCAGAAGTGTAAAAGGCCAGTTTCGCTGGACTGAAGCCCAGTGTTGGCAGCACTGATTCCTTCGGGAGTTCTGGAGAGGAATCCATTTCCTGGCCTTTTCCAGGTTCTCGGGTCACCCACAGTCCTTGGCTCGTGGCCCCTCCTCCATCTTCGAAGCCAAGAGTGGAGCATCTTCGGATCTCTGACTCTGCTCTCCGACGCTCCGTAACCACGTCTTTCTCTGCCTCCCTCCTTTAAGGACCCCTCTGATCACACTGGTCCACCTGTATCATTCAGGATGGTCCAGAGTGATCTCTCCTCAAGACCCTTCATTCAATCACATCTCCTAAGTCCCACTTGCCACATAAGGCTCGCAGGTTCTTCGAATGAGCATGTGGGTGTCTCTAGGGGGATATTACTCAGTATTCCAAACTAGAAGATACTTTTAGGCAAACATAGCAAAGATCATTATGGTGGGAACAGAATGCCACCATTTGTAAAAAGATAGCATAGATTTTTTTTGGTTTGTTTTTGTTTTTCATTCTTTTTAAAAATTAAAAAAAAGTTTATTGAAGTACAGTTGCTGTATAATATTATATGAGTTACAAGTGTACAATACAGTGATTCACAGTTTTTAAAGGTTATACTCTGTTTTTAGTTATCATAAAATATCAGTTATATTCCTGGTGTTATACAATATATCCCTGTAGCTTGTTTTATACATAATAACTTGTACCTCTTCATCCCCTACCTCAATATCGCTCCTCCCCCTTTCCTTCTCCCCACTGGTAACCACTAGTTTGTTCTGTGTATCTGTGAGTCTGCTTCTTTTTCGTTATATTCACTAGTTTGTTGTATTTTTTTAGATTCCACATATCAGTGATATCATACAGCAGGGGTCCCCAACCCCTGGGCCTTGGACCAGTCAGGAACCAGGCTGCACAGCAGGAGGTGAGCGGTGGGAGAGGGAGTGACGCTTCATCTGCAGCTCCCCATTTCTCCCCATCCCTTGCATTACTGCCCAAACCGACCCCCCACCCCTGTCCGTGGGAAAATTGTCTTCCACCAAACCGGGTCCCTGGTACCAAAATGGTTGGGGGAACCGCTATGATACAGTATTTGTCTTTCTCTGTCTGACTTGTTTCACTTAGCATCCAAGTTGCTGCAAATGGCAGAATTTCATTCTTTTACATGGCCGAGTAGTATTTTATTGTGTGAGTACTATTCCATTCATATATATCCATTCATATCCATCCTCCTCTTTATCCATTCATCTATTGATGGACACTTCGGTTGCTTCCATATCCTGGCAATTGTACATAATGCTGCTATGAATATTGGGGTGCATGTATCTTTTCAAATTAGTGTTTTTGTATTTTTGTATTTTTGTATTTTTGCAGATATATACCCAGGAGTGGAATTGCTGGGTCATATGGTAGTTCTATTTTTAGTTTTTTGAGAAATCTCCATACTGTTCTCCATAGTGGCTGCACCAATTTACATTCCCACCGACAGTGTACGAGGGTTCCCTTTTCCCCACATCTTTGCCAGCATTTGTTATTTGTGTTTTTTTGATGGTAGCCAAGAAAAGGGGAGGGTAGGTATTTAATCTGTATTCTTATATATATGTAGAGTATCTCTGGGAAGATATCCCAATGATTTTGGGATTTGGGTCATGAATGGGAAGAAAATTTATCCTTTGTTACTTTTTACTTTTTAAATAGAGTAGGCATCTATTATATAAAAGTTAAACCACGGTTCTGACCTCTTTCTTAGCAAACATTTACAAGAGTTTTAATTGACAGAGTCTTGCCTGATTTTATCTTTTGGTTACAAAAAAAAAGGAGAACAAGTAAGAAAAAGGTAGAAGAACCAGGCTTAAACATAATCCTGGAACGGGCTTTTCAGCACCAGGATAGTTGAACATTAGCTTGGCTTCCACAACCAAACCTCCCCATGAAATCAACACACATGCCAGCAAACGTGTCCTCTGCCCCTTAACCTAAGCTCTCTTAAAAAAGGGGCTTTGCAAAGATTCATCAGAAAGCAAAGAAAACTCTCTTCTGAAATTCTTTGAGGAGACACAGGCAAGACATTTTTCTCTTGTTCACGTTCCATGCTGAAGTCTATTTTTTCTCATAGAATCACATCATTTCAGAGCTACGAGGGCTTAAAAATCATTGGTTTCAAACTTCGCCTTTTAAAGATGGGAAGATGGAGATTGATGTGGATGAGATGAACTCCTCCTTGGTAACAAATACAACAAGTGTCCACCTATGTTGTGTGGACTGCATGCCAGGCCTGGTGCTGGACCACAAATATGGGGCCCATGGCCCACAGTCCAAGGTCCCTGACACTCAGAGACCCAGCTGCACAGTGCTGGGGAGAGGACGGACAACGCGACCCGGTTCCGGAGGGCGCATCCCTGAGCTAATCGAGCAGGTCTCCCGTGTTCGGAGTCTGTGAGTGAAGCTTGACAAATGAGTTAACATCTGTCAGGAGCTGGCATTCCAGGACCCGGGGATGGAACAGCAGGAGAACCTATGTTTCTGCACCTGCAAGAAACAAGTAAGGAGGGAGGTGGGAGAGGAGGCTGAGAAGCAGGCAAAGCAAGGCCATGAAAGATCTTGTACTTAGACTTTTTGATCTTTACTAGAGTTATAAGAGGTGACAAACTTTTCTCAAAAAAGGGTCAGAGAATAAGTATTTCAGGCCTGGCAGGCAACAGACACCTCGGTCACATGTTCCTTTTTTATTTTTATTTTTCTTACAGATCTTTAAACACAGAAAAACAATTTGTAACTTGCAGGTCGGATTGGGTCCACAGAGTTTGCTGACTACGTAGACCGTGGGAATCATTGGAGACTGAAGCAGGAAAGGCCATTGTCAGATGGGGGAGTTGGAAGGAGTGTCCCGGTGGCAGGCAGGGTGGCAGAGAGATTGCGGGGTGCAGGGAGAGTTAGGTCGGGGGATGCATAAGAGAAGACCCGAATCATCACAGTCTGGGAGCACTGGTGAGGGCGGGACCAGGAGGGTGGCAGGGATGTCACTCACTTCTTGACAGCTGGGCTGGACTCGCACACCTGGGGATGATGTGATCGTGCTGCCTTTCTCTCTTTTCCTTCCCACCAACTCCCGGGACATCTTCTTGTCCCCTCGGGGTGTGATGACAAGAGGGGTGAGTGCCATTAGCTTTAACCCCCTCTGTCCCGGCAGGGCTTCAGCCTGGGGGACATTGCAAACCCCTTTCCCGTGGGCCCGACCTGCCAGGTTCTCCCTTCAGCTACTGCAGCCCTGTGGGCATCTCCCAGCCCTTCACCCCTGCTCGGGCTTCACACTGGGATACATTGGGAATCCTTTCCTTTGGGATCAAAGTTTCCTTTTCTCTTTCAAATAAGCATTGACAAATAGCATATGATATTGCTTATATGTGGAATCTAAAAAAAATGATACAAATGAACTCATTTACATAACAGAAACAGACTCACATGTTGAAAGCAAACAAGGTTACCAAAGGGGAAAGGTGGGGGGAGGGATAAATTAGACGTTTGGGATGAACAGATACACACCACTGCATATAAAATAGATAATCAGTAAGGGCCTACTGTATAGCACAGGGAACTCTCCTCAATATTCTCTACGGGAGGGAGGGGATACGGGGATATATGTATAAATACAGCTCATTCACTTTGTTGTACAGCAAAAGCTGGCACAACAGCGTAAAGCAATTATGTTCCAATGAAGAGCTTAAAAAAAAATTCTGTAATAACCTATATGGGAAAAGAATCTGAAAAAGAATGGATAGACGTATATGTACAGCTGAATCACTTTGCTGTACACCTGAAACTAACACAACATTGTAAATCAACTGTACTCTAATATAAAATAAAAATTCAGTTAGAAACAGAATAAAATCAGCATTTCCCCAGAATATTTTAGCACATCTGCCAGCTCCACTTTCTTCTAATTGCCTGGAGCGCTGGGCAGCTCAAGCATCTCACTTTTTACCCCATTTCTGCTGTTTGCTGCCAAGACCGGTCTCCTGTTCCAGGTGTAAGAGACAGGGCAGGAGCAAGGGGACCCTGGGCTGAGCCGAGTCACGTCTTATCCTGTGATCAGTGCCCATGGCAACGTCCCGTCTTGTGGGAACAGGGCTGCCTCCCTACAGACAATTGTGTCCGTGCGCTTTGCATGTTTTTTGTCACTTAGGTTTCTGAAGCTCTTTACTGACTCCGGCCCTTTTATCCCAGCCACCCCCCCATCCCCTTATCTGCTAACCTCCTTTCTCTGGAAGCTGCCTCTTTCATCTTCAGGGGTAGTTTCTCCCTCCAGGACATGAATACGTTGTTTCAAGGTTTCCTTGCAGTTCCCAGGGTAGAATTCCTGCCCTTTTTACTTCTGTTTCTTTCTCAAGCACTTTCTGGCAATTTCTCCAATTACACCTTGAATAGTGAGTTACTCATTCGGGTTAGGATGTGTTTTCAAATGCTTCAAATACGTGGGACAACAGACTAAATTTTCTACACCCCCCGCCCCCCTTTTTCCCTGTGATTTTCCTTGATAAAAATTTGTCATTGGCTCTGGAGCTGTGAGTGGCTCCTCTTCAGCTGTGCTTGGCGGGGGTGCCGGCCTCATCAGTTCGTATCTAGTCCTGGTTTATGTAACTTAGTTTTGAGCTTGTACCCTGGTTTATGTGTGTTTTCTCCTTTTGCCATGGCTGCTTTAGTCAGTGGCTCTGTTCTCTGGACTTTTCTCTACTTTTTAAAAAAATTGCTTGTGTGCTTTCTTATCGCTTCTATTACCTGCTGGTTGTTTTATGAATCTATCCAAATATGGGAGTCAGAGATATATACTTGGACCTTAAGCTCTTCCCCTGAGATGTATTGGTGTGTCACAGACCTCTCACCCAGCCAGGTAAGTTCCAAATTAGAATATTTTCCTTTGTGGTCTTCTCGGGTAGCAGCAGCAATAATGGTCGTGGAGAAGTACTGCTGCTCACGAGGACGGTGGTCGTCATGGCTTTAGCTGACATTTATCCCGTGTTTGCCGTGTCCCAGAGGCCGTGCTAAGCTCCATCCGTTTACTATTTGGTCCCCAAGGCAGCCTTCTGAGTTACAGACGTTTATCATGTCATTTTACAAACAAGGAACCGGAGGGATTAGTGAATTTACCCAAGGCCGGATGATGCCACCAGGGTTCAACAGAACTTATCAGGCCATTTGTCACCATTTGGGTCGCCATAGATACAGATGCATTTTATTAAGGCATCATCAAAGGATTTGTCAAGGCGTGCGAATGTTAGTTACAATGCTTGGGTTTGTTCCCTTTTGTCTTCTCACCACCCACTGCTCCCAAGGAGCAAACAGCCAGACCTCAGAAATGTTTCCAGTTTGGTTCCAGACATCACAATAAAGCGGACATCACAATAAAGTAGTCACATGAAATTTTTGGTTTCCCAGTGCATATAAAAGTTAGGTTTGGACTATACTAGAGTCTATTAAGTGTGCAATAGCATTATGTCTAAAAAACCAATGGACATACCTTAATTTAAAAATACTTGGGACTTCCTAGGTGGCGCAATGGTTGAGAATCCGCCTGCCAATGCAGGGGACACGGGTTCAATCCCTGGTCCAGGAAGATCCCACATGCCGAGGAGCAACTAAGCCTGTGAACCACAACTATTGAGCCCACGTGCCACAGCTACTGAAGCCCACGCGCCTAGAGCCCGTGCTCCGCAACAAGAGAAGCCACGCATTAGGAGCCCGTGCACCGCAATGAAAAGTAGCCCCCCTCTCTGCAACCAGAGAAAGCCCGTGTGCAGCATCAAAGACCCAACACAACCAATAAAGTAATAAATAAATTTATTTAAAAAAATAAAAATACTTTATTGCTAAGAAACGTTACCCATCACCTGAACCTTCAGGGAGTCGTAATCTTTTTGCAGTAAGAACACCAAAGATCATGGAGCACAGATCACTGTAACAAATATAACGCTCATGAAAACGTTTGAAGTGTTGTGAGAATTACCAAAATGTGATACAGAGACACAAGTGAGCAAACGCTGTTGGAAAAATGGCGCCAATAGAGTTGCTTGAGGCAGCGTTGCCACTAACCTTGAACTTGTAAACTATGCAGTATCTTCTCAGTGCCATAAAGTGAAGCCCAATAAAACGAGGTCTGCTTGTAGTTGAGGACTTCCACTGCTTCTGGGATTAAGGGAAGGAGACGATGTAACCCCCCAAATGGATCCCACGTTCAGCCAGCAAACAAGGCCAACATCTTCATCGGGAGGCAGCGTGCCCAGGACCCAGCATCCCTCTAGGGTAAGTCGGAAGGAAAAATGTGAACTTTTAGGCAAAAGAAAATGTTTTAATATGTAACACTAATATATATTGTCCTTATGTCAATGCTATTCTCAACTATTATCAGGGCTGCCCAAATGAAAATGTGCTTTATTTTCAGACAACACTGAACTCATGGCCCTGAATTTTTGCCTATAATTTTTTAGCTTTGGAGCTGTGTGGGGTAAGGGGTTAGGACTGAGTCAATGGGATTAGAGTCAAGCTGCGTGGGTTTGGATTTTGAGTCAATCACTTAGCAGCTGTGGGGCCTTGGGATGTAAGTGGACCTCTCTGGGATTTACTTTCTCACCTGTGCAGTGGGAGGATTCATTGTAACTGCCCTTACCCAGCTTTGAGGATGAAATGAATTAAAGCAAGGAGGGCTTAGAATAGAGCCCAGCATGTGGTGAGAGCTCAGTAAATATTAGTTATACTGTTGCCATTATTATGATTGACCAAGAAAAGAGCTGTGTTCTAAGGTTAGACTCCAAGGCCTTTCCTTTCTACACCTGGTCCTTTACCTGTCGCATGCAGACCTCACTCTCTCTGATAGTTTATTTTCAATGACTCCCTCTGGAGAGCTCGAGTCTAAAGACATGTGCCTTTTACCCACAGTGTGGATGTCACACCCATGGGCCACGCCCCTGCCGGGCTCTGAGTCGCAGCTGCAGAACAAGATTCTGACAGATACAAGCAAGAGGGGACTTCACGGCAGATGTGCTCGTGTAGGGTGGGGAACGGCAGGGAACAAAGATCACAGAACCCGTGGGAGCGATCCTTGGAGATGGCTCCACGGGTGCGTGAAAGACCCGAGAGGCAGGAAGATGGGTAAGTATCTTATAACCAGCACAGCCTGGTCGCCCTTGCCCACTGTGTCCCCAGCTGTCCCTGCTGCAATGACCCGGCAGCGTCCCTCTGCCCTTGCTCATGAGCTTGTGTCATTGCTGTCCTCTGCACCCAGGCATGGAAGGGAAAGTAAATACCTGTTCTCTGCAGCTTCTGGCCCTGAAGCGGGAGGCCACAGCCCTGGTTCACCCACTTGAAGTCTGCTGCCCTTGAGAAGGGGGATGGATGCTCAGGTCCCCAGAGACGCAGGGTCCTTCCCGTCTGCCTGCGGCACCACAGTGAGCTGAGATGGAGAAAGAGGTGTGGGCTCTCTCTGCCTGTTGTCTCTGGGGGCTGGGGCTGTGCATCTTCTAGCTGTTCACTGCTACCCTGCTTCGTGGGCTGGGATTTGGCGATAAAGAGCTGTGTGTCCCATCCTGGGCCCTCAGATCTCTCCTGACATGGGCAGGTCGATCCCTGAGGCCTTCTGAGACGTGCCTAATTCTTTGTTCAGTAATCTCCACCCTGACGAAACATAGCTGTTCTATTGAACCCAAGTGCTTTCTGCGGTAGCTTAAGACAGTCCCCTGATCTGTATTCACAGACGGTCACCACCGCCCCCCCCAACCCCGCGTCCAGAATCTGTCTGTGGACAAACCACATTTTCTGGTTGCTTCTGAATGGAGACTGGATTTAAGGGCTAGAATCAGGGGAGCTGTGGTTTGTGCAGGGGGAGAAGGCAGAGGCCGGGTCCGGGGTGGGGGTCGCTGCGGGGGCCGTCCTCTCTCGCTCACGACCCCTAGAGCGTGTGCTGGGTGCTGGTGGGCTGCGGGTCCCAGGAGTGCAACTCGGGCGTCTCTGAGCCTTCCTCAGTGCTGCAAAGAGGTCTGGTCTAGAGCCTGCTGATGAGGGGCTGTTGACTTGCTGGCGATGTTTCTTTTCCAGGAAAGACCTCCAAGGAGAAAGTGTGAATACTAGCTTTGTTGAGATATGGTAATTTTCAGTGAAAATCACAGCATTTCGTCTAAGTATTTGCACCCTTGGTTCCTTCAGCTCCAGAGCAGCCCCTGCCTCTAATTTTCCAGCATTTTCCAGAACAGCAGAGCACTGGGCACCCTGGCTTGGGACTCTAAGATAAAGCTTCTGGGCTCCAGGTTAGAAGGAAGGGAAAAGGCATCCTTCACAGTTCTTTGTGATGTTACAGGGGTTTCAATTTTAAAATCCAGTTTTTTATAGACCAATATTAATTTCATGCAGAAGGGAGATTTTAGAGATCATCAAATCTAACATCTATTTCATAGACGTGGAAATAGAACCCAGAGGGATTAAATTACTTGTTCAAGGTCATATATGGGTCCCAGAGCAGGACTTGAAACCTAGGACCCCTAATGTGGAGAGTTTCATATACTGATGTTTAGATCATCCCCTCTTGTTTTTGTTCATTGGATAATTCATTTGTCTCTAAATTTTTTTTTTTTTTTGAGGACTATTCCCTATGTGTGTATTGCTACTTTAGACCTCAGCTATGTCAGCCTTGAGATGTCACATGTTATTAGTATATTTAGTGGTGTTTCTGGTTTTATAGGTAAATTAAAGCCAGAGAATTATATCTCTAGTTCTAGAGAACTATAGTCTTTCCCGACTAGAACTTTGTACAACGGGAAAATGTATTTAAAAAAAGTTTACATTTTTAGTTCTAGTTCTGTTAGAAACTTCCCTATTTATTTATTTACTGATGTATAGTTGATTTACAATGTTGTGTTGACTACTGCTGTACAGCAAAGTGATTCAGTTATATGTATATATACATTCTTTTTTAAAAATATTCTTTTCCATCATGGTTTGTCATAGGATGCGGAATATATCAATAGGTCTCTGTGCTATACAGTAGGACCTTGTTGTTTATCCATTCCATATATAATAGCTTACATCTGCTAATCCCAAACTCCCAATCCATCCCTCCCCAACTTCCCTCCCCCTTGGCAACCACCAGTCTCTTCTCTATGTCCGTGATTCTTACAAACTGCCCAATTTTAGATGCTTTCCAGGGGAGTTTCCTTCCCCGTTTCCTGAGATACGTTCTATGCGCTGGGAGCACAGTGACCCTCGAGCTGACAAGGTCTTTGCTGTATACCCTCCGAATGTCACACTGTTTCGTGGGCTGCAGATGGTCAAGGGCGAGCCGTCACCAGTGGGTGACCCGCTGGCCTGAAGCTTCTCCCTCCCACCCACCTACTTTCATGGGCTATCCCAGATTGCAAAAGCGTGTCAGCCATACGCTGGTCTGATTGGCTCCCAGTTTGAGTTTAGGGAAACAGGGAAGTTCCCTGATGGCCTAGTGGTTAGGATTCCGGGCCAAGGTGCAGGACCTGCAGAAGGCAGTGATTTCTTGGGCGGTATCATAGGGGATTGGGTTTATTTTGAGTTAAAAGGTGACATGCAGGGCTAGCTGATGACTGACCATAATGCAGTCTGGGCCTAAAGGCCTCTTTCTTGCCCGGCGGCTGGATCTGAAGGAATCTGATTGTGGAGACTCTGGGACTCAGGTTGGCTGGGGTTGGCTCCTGGGATATGAAGGTGTCTGAGAAACCAGCTGAAAACCTAATGAACGGATTTCAGGAATTTCCAGGAATACATATTCAATATGCCACTTTTTGTTGAAAAATGAATAAATATAGCCTGTGGGAATGAATGTAGCACTTAGCGGGGCATTTCTCCATTGGCAGAGAGTTTGTAGCGTATGTGAGCTCGGAGCCTTTGGGAAATAAGGGAAACAAGGAACGCTTTGTTCAGAGCTGAGAACACGCTGGGATGCTCTCTGTGTATCACACAAGCCTCTGCATCATCACTCTGAATTCAACACATAGATTGTTTTATTTCTAGGTTGTTTTTAAACTAGACATAGTCCTTTGACTTGAGTTGAGACCTCAGTTTCACAGCCAAAGCATACAACCCGGAGGAATAGTCACCTTTTCTTTCCCTAAAACAAGGACAACAACAGTACACTGACTGCATCTTGTATTTGTAAAGCGACATTTCCACATCTGCCCTGTGAATTTCTTTCTTAGTCAAGTGGTCGTAAAGAAGGGGAAGATAAAAACCAAAAGAAATGGGAGTAATTGAAGTAAAGAATAACTTCCTTTCTGTTAGGTTTAACTTGAAACCAGGTATCATATTTATATAAATACTGTGGAAAATATTTAACCTATTCATAGAGGTTAAGTAACTAACCGATAAGCTTTGTAGGGAAGGTCTGGAAATGCACCCGTTAAACTCAAACAGCGCCAGGCAATTTTTCAAATTTTCAAATACATAACCATTAGGAAACTGGGAAGAAGTCTGAGGGACGGAAAGAATTTCTGGCGAACAATACAGTTGTTCATTGTAGAAATTGGTGCTACTTTACCTATCAGGGCGTTTCAAGCGAGTCAAAAAGTCAAAATAACAGGATTTAGATTGAAAGTTTTAATGATACAATTTAGTCTTCGGTAAAGACGAAGATGAATTCCTTCAGCTGGTGGCTAGAGGAAACCAAAGGGCAGGATATTTTAGCTGGGTCTTTTTCTCTGTAAATAAAACATGAAATGATTAGAGTAGCAAGATGAGGGGTCTGGGGATGCAAAGGGAACTTTTGGGAGACCAGCAAAACAGTTTATGAGGATACAAATTAGGCAGATACATTTGTAGATTTCTTCTTTTTACAGAATGATCATATAGTTTATCCTCCAACCAGGAAGATTTGAGAGTGGAAGTGAACAGTTTTCATAACTAGCCAGGTCAGCAGGCATCACCCATGACCAGCACGGAACCCTCAGCACATACGGTCACCCTTCCTTTGAACCTGTCTTCATGGCTAACGGTTTGAACACAAAGATTAACTAGGCCATTGTCTTTTGGTTTTGTTTCCTTTGGGGAGCAGGGGAATCTTGTGTACGTTTTAAAGGACTCGTGCTCTTTCTGCTGCATCCAAGAAAAAAAGGTTCATAAAACCATCAGACAATAAAATGTATAACCAAAAAGTGAAAATCTTATGCACATTCACCCAGAAGTGAAAGATCACATACAACCTCATCACCTACAGTCAACCATTATTGCTTTTTTTAATCTACCAACGTAAATTCTTCTATTCTTATTAGATGATCTATTATCTATTTAATATCTATCGATTGATCGATCTATCATCTATTTTTTAACATAAAAGGGATCCTTTAGTCACTTTAATATTATTAATTTGTTAATATTATTAATAGTGTGAATATCTTTCCATTCAATAAATGTTATTTTTAGTAGCTGCATAGTTTTCCGTTAGTCCAAAAAGTACTGGAATTTATTTAACCAGTACCCTATTTGTGGACATTTATTTCCAGTGCAACATAAACAATACTATGTTAAATATTTGGGGCCTGTATAGATTTTTATACTCATTTCATTATTTCCTTAGAATTTATTCCTAGACATGAAATTGCTGGATTAAATAGTGTGTATATATGTAAATATAACATATATTGTATTTATATACATCTTCAAGTGTCAATAATCAATTTTCCATTTAGTTAGTTTTAATAAATTTACACATGCACCCAAAAGAGTGGGATAATTCCTGTTTCATCATATCAGGTCTAACACTGGATATTAATAATTAAAATATTTTGCCAATCTGAAAGATACAAAAGACCATTTTGATGTAATATCCATTTCTGTGATTATTAGTGAAGTGAAACATCTTTTAAAATGTTTATGGGACATTGGTATTTCTTTTGTAAGTTGCTTGCACCTGTTCTATTGGAATCTCAGGTTTTCACAGGTCTCCAAAAGAACGCATGTCACAGCCCTTCCAAGTCAGCTCTTCTCCTCACTTCCGGGTTATTAGTATTGCTCTCTACTTAGAGCTGGCTTTCACTTCTCTCAACTTCTCCATCTACTCTGACACCAGTCTGGTTTATTTAGTTTCCGAAATGCTTCTATAGTAGGGTCCTCTTTTTCATTTCTTCAACCACTGATGGATCTAGTTCAGGACCTTCTCTTGCTTTACTTTGGTCGGCTCTTAACTGGTAACAAAAGGCCTCACCCTGAGGCTAGAGGTCGAGTTTTCCCAAGTCCCATAAAAGTCATTATTATGGGACTCCTGGACTATTCCTTACTCATCTTTGTATCCCTGGTGCCTGACACATGGTAGGTACTTGATAAACAAAGGATGAAACTGCTTTTCTCATCCCTGATGACTCTTCTAGGTTGTTACCAGAAATCTCTCTCCAAAACACACATATGATTGCGGCCCTCCCCGCTTAAGGATTGTTGCTGGTGCCCCACTTATTGTAGTTGGATTTGTCAATCTCAGTACATTTGCGCCAGATAATTCTTCAACGTAGGGGACTGTCCTGTGCATTGGAGGACGTTTAGCTGCATCCTTGGCGTCTACGTACAGATGTCAATAGCACCCCCTCCTCCGACCTTGTTGTAACAACCAAAAATGTTTCCAGACACTGACAAATGTTCCCTGGGAGACAGGGGTGGTGTGCAAAACTACCTCTGGTTGAGAACCACTGGCCTGTGGGAAAAAAGTCAAAACAGCGCGTATGTGATCGGTGCTCTGCTACCTTTCCGGCCTTGCTTAACGCCTCTCCTGAATATCCTCGAACGCGCCCCGTCCCTTAGCACCTGTGAGACCACTCACGTGCTGTGTCTTCAGCACTTTAGCAGGCAGGAAGCCCGGCTGTCACAGCAAACAGACAATACACGTTGGCTCAGACGTAACAGAGGTTTATTTTTGCTCATGCAATGCACTGTGGGGTTGAACATCCTGGTGAAGCAGGCTTCTACCTGTCAGTCCTTCAGGTTCTAGCCTGACTGACGCTCTGCCATCCTTGATAGACAGCATCCAAGATGGCCTGGAATTACCTCCAACCTACCTGACCAAAGGAGAAAAGAGCTTTGGAGAGTACGGGAAGGACACGTTTACCGCCAGGATTGAAAATGATGCAGGTCCCTCCCACTCTCACCCTATTGGCTGGAAATCACTCACATGGCCATATTTAATTTGCAAGGGAGGCTGGGAAATGTGGTCTAGCTGTGTGCTTAGGAAGAAGCCATCATGGATTTTCCCATCAGCCAGCACTCTGCTACAGTCAGCTCATCAGCTCAGCAAATCTATGGTTTTCCTTGAAGGTCTAGCTCAACCGTCATTCCTTAATCCATAATTCTCCTTCATAGAATTATGAATTCTGTTCTCCCATTATGACCTCTTTAATATACATTGCTTATACATTATAGTATGACTGGTGTGGCATAAAAGTCATTTTTTTCCTCATTAATATCTAGGATAGCTCCTGGTACATGTTGGGCATATATCTGTTATAAAAATGAATGGATAATATTTAATTATATATCATTTCATGGGAATGGCTCACCGACTCACTGAGGGTTTTTGGTCTGCCTGTCTTCTGATATCTGTCCTAGGAACCTGAAATAGTAGTACAACTGTCTCACTAATACGAAGGTGAGACAAGTTTGTTTGCAATTTCTTGCGGGACACTCAGCGTCACTGGAGGCCTAGGAAAAATGGGATAAAGGTTTTCTCTTTCTTGTAGTGGGTCTTCTCCTTGTCTCCCCCAGCCTCCCTGTGCTGTCCTCAGATCACTTTTCTAAGGGTTTTCCCATATCTCCCTTCCCCCTCCCCCCCAGTTCCTGGGGTTCGGTGACAGTCTTCCCACCAGAGATTTAAAAAGGGGTGATTTTTAATCTTGAGGAACCATTGACTGATTCATTAATTATACTGTGAAAGAACTTGGGATCCTGATTCTAAAAGAGCTATCATGTTGTTTTTTCTTTCTTAAGGATAAAGCTGGAATTTTATTTTATTTTATTAAAAAATTTATTATTATTATTTTAATCTATTTTTGTCTGCATTGGGTCTTTGTTGCTGTGCAAGGGCTTTCTCTAGTTGCAGCAAGTAGGGGCTACCCTTTCTTGTGGCGCATGGGCTTAGTTGCTCCGAGGCATGTGGGATCTTCCCCGACCAGGGATGGAACCCATGTCCCCTGCACTGGCAGGCAGAATCTTAATCACTGCACCACCAGGGAATTCCTGTATTATTATTATTATTAATCTACATTTGCAATTTGACATTTTCCTAGGTAACAAAAGTGATAGTTAAAGGGAGAAAAATGCCTACCATGTATAAATTCTAGAAAGATTTCTTACAAATGGGAATTTTGTACCTTAGAAATAAACAAGTCTTCTTTTGAACACTGGCTATATAGTTGCCAAGGTAAATAGGAGTCAAGGCCTATGTGCCTTTGATGCCTGGTGTTCTTATTAACCAAACCCAGGTAAGAATGAAAATATTTCTGCAGTGAATGTTCAAGGGATTTGAGCACCCATTTAAGACTGTAACCAGGCCAGAATTCCCTTTTTGAGGCCAAGCAGAATCTGGTCCAAAAACATGAACACAACAGAAATATTCCTGGTCATTTTTCTTAAATCCACCAGAGGGTTCCCACCAAGTTTTCTGACACACATAGCCTATATACTGCAGGACAAGGGAGCATTTATGTAAAATGTCCTCCCCCCAACCCCCCTCCCCCAGTTGCTCTGACAATTCCAACCCTCACTTTCTCCTCTGCTTGGGTCGACATCTGAGAAGGGAGACCACAACTGCATACCATTTTATAGATCTGCCTGATTAAAACCAGTTCTCCCTATAGGTCACATCATGTATGAGACACACGGTTTTTGTCAAGAGACCAGCTACCAGCAGAAAGCATTTTGATGCTATTGCTGGTAAGAAATTAGTAACTGGATCCCGGGTCTGTTTTAAGCCAACTTTATAATTATACTGTTTCAGTGGTAAACCAGACCTTTGAGCCAAGGGTTATTTAGAAATTCTAGATCTGTATTCTTTTCCTCCCTTTCTTTAATGTTCATCTTTGCTGTCTCTCCATCTTCTGCCTTCAAACGTATAATTTTCCTCCATTCCTTCCTCAGCCCTGGCTCCTTGTTTCTGTGACCCTCTGTCACAAAGGACAAAGGCATCCTTTCCCCCCTGGTCCTGGGAGATCACAGGCAGCAGTCACGGCTGTGCGGGTACACATCACATTCTGGACCGAGATGCCACTTGGCGAGGGTGTCACCAGCGTGGGCTCCCTGGTTTGCCTCTGGGATTGGAGGTGAATGTGGGGCCTTATCCTGTGTGTCCATGAGGTAATCACTCTTTTCTAAGACTAGGACTACACTGGAGATGACTTTCTCCAACTCTTGAGCTCTTCCTGGTTCTGCAAATTTTTGTACTCAGAGCTCTTTTTCTCTGCGTCTTGAGCTCTTTTTTCTGTGTCTCTGTGTGTGCTTTCATTCTTTTTTTTAAATTTATTTTATGTTTTTAAGTTGAAGTATAGTTAATTTACAATGTTGTGTTAGTTTCAAATGTACAGCAAAGTGATTCAGTTATACACACATACATATATTCTTTTTCAGATTCTTTTTCTATGATAGATTATTTCAAGATATTTAGTATAGTTCCCTCTGCTGTACAGTAGGTCCTTGTTGTTTACCTATTTTATATATAGTAGTGTGTATATGTTAATCCCAAACTCCTAATTGATCAGAGCTCTTTGATACAGAAAGACTTACTAAATATTAAAAACGAAACCCAGGGCTTCCCCAGGGAAGATTTTGTAGTCTCACTCATGCTAACCATCATGTTCTCTTTCTGCATTTTGTCCTTAACCCGCCTCTACTTTTTTCCTCTGATGCAACTGTTTTTCTGCGTTTTAAGCTATATTTTTGGGATGGTTAAAAAAGAATATCTATTAAGTAGACCTTGAAAGCCTACATTTTCATTTTAGCTGAAAATCATCCAAACCGTATGCATTTGTTTGGAACACGCCTCCAGCTGGCCTCATGCTGCCAAAGACCCTTTTTTTAAAATTAGTTAATTAATTTATTTATTATTTTATCGGCTGTGTTGGGTCTTTTTTGCTGTGCTCGGGCTTTCTTTTTAGTTGCTGTGAGTCGGGGCTACTCTGTTGTGGTGCACAGGCTCCTCATTGCCGTGGCTTCTCTTGTTGTGGAGCTCAGGCTCTAGGTGCGTGGGCTTCAGTAGTTGCAGCACATGGCCTCAATAGTTGTGGCTCACGGGCTCTAAAGCGCAGGCTCAATAGTTGTGGCGCACGGGCTTAGTTGCTCCATGGCATGTGGGATCTTCCTGGAGCAGGGATGGAACCCGTGTCCCCTGCATTGGCAGGTGGATTCTCAACCACTGCGCCACCTAGGAAGCCCCTCCACCTTTTTTTCTAATACCTGACCAAATTTCTTTGGAATCTGGCTGGAATTACATTGATCCCTCCCAGATCTTTAAGGGATCACCATCACCAGGTTCCAGATCATTCTTTCACAGAGCTAGAGAGGTTCCACTGTAAGCAAACTTGAGCGTTTGTTCTCCAGAATTGCTTTCCTCTTTCTCTGTTTCTTCCCTTTTACTCGTCCTCTTTCCACCTTTGCTGTCTTCCCCGGGAGTCTGGTTAACCACCCAGTGCCCCTGTGTCTCTGTGCCTCTCTCACCAGCCCTAATCCTTGGCCAACCGTGGTACGGAGGGGCAGCCAGAGTTTCCTTCACAGACAGCTGGTTTCCATTTCAGGAGTCTCAACATCATGGCGATGTTGATTGTCTTTTCACCTCTAGGTTTGGACTGACTCACAGCTAAAACAAAACTAACTCTTTTCCCTCGGCCTCCAGGGCCCCTGCCTGAGCCCTGCCCGCTGCAGGCCCTCCAAGGCAGCGTCCTGCCACTCAGATGCCACCAGAGTCCCCATCAGCCACACCCCCGCCCTGGGGAGAAATTGTCAATTTCAGCGAAGCCCACCGGTGAGGGAAATTGGTTGATCGAGTTATTACTAAATGGCTTTTTCAAATCTTCTCATTATTCTGGGGGAAGGGAGGTAGATTCGCAGGGCCTGAGCCCTTGCCCACAGATAAAACCAGATCCACAGGCCTCCTGTGAACAGAGAGGCTGGGAGGCTACAATGTGGAAACAAACCACAGGACCAACTCAGCAGGGCTGTCCCTTGGTGCCGAATGCAGCCAATCTCTGCCTGTTTTATTTTTTTTTTAGTGTAATTAAATTAATTAATTACTTAATTTATTGGCTGTGTTGGGTCTTTGTTGCTTCGCGCAGGCTTTCTCTAGTTGTGGCGAACAGGGGCTACTCTCCATTGTGGTGTGTGGGCTCCTCACTGCGGTGGCTTCTCTTGTTGTGGCGCACTGGCTCTAGGTGTGTGGGCTTCAATAGCTGTGGCACCTGGGCTCCATAGTTGTGGCTCGCGGGCTTAGTTGCTCCGCGGCATGTGGGATCTTCCCAGACCAGGGCTTGAACCCATGTCTCCTGCACTGGCAGGCGGATTCTTCACCACTGTGCCACCAGGGAACTCCCTCTTGCCTGTTTAAAGTGCAGATACTCTGGTGTGGGAAAGTGAATCCTGAGAGTGGAATGCTGGATAGTGACTTGTGTTTGGGGGGCAGCAGAGCATGTTAATAACTGAGACGTTACCAAGCACCGGGAGGGCTATGTAAAAGCCCACCCCTTCTGCTCCCAGGCTGGGTCTCCTCGGGAAGCCGGCGATAAAGATCAGCCCTATTTTTCCTGTAAGTCGCTGAATCGAAGGGGAGCTTCCCTATCCGCATTGTCAGCGTGCCACATTAGGTTGTCTACTTATTAACTCTGAGCATCTCTGCTACCATAGAGCTTTTTGCATATATACACAAATATATTTATATACACATACGTACACACACATACATATATGTATATACATATATATACACACACACAAAAGAAGTAGACAGGGAGTTTACAAATATACAGTCTCTCCATCTTGTATATATAAAAATGAAATCTCCTTGTGTATGTCCGTCTGCCTGCATCTTTTTTTAAAAATAAATTTATTTATTTATTTATTTTTGGTGGTGTTGGGTCTTCCCTGCTGCGCGCGCGCTTTCTCTAGCTGCAGCGAGCAGGGGCTACTCTTTGTTGAGATGCACGGGCTTCTCACTGCGGTGGCTTCTCTTGTTGTGGAGCCTAGTAGTGGTGGCACACGAGCTTAGTTGCTCCACGGCATGTGGGATCTTCCTGGACCAAGGCTTGAACCTGTGTCCCCTGCATTGGCAGGCAGATTCCTAACCACTGCGCCACCAGGGAAGTCCCTGCCTGCATCTTTACCCTGGCTCTGTAACGTCGTGTGATGGCAAGCATGTCATGTAATGTTTCTGAATCTGGTTTGTCTGTCTGTGAAATGAAGAGGTTGAACGAGCTGCTGTGTTCGGGGGGGAGGTGCTTCCGCTGTGATGTGGCACAGTTCCAGGCTCGTGGTGGCTCTCGGTGCAAAGTGATGCGCTTGGGAGTCACAGGAGAGACCCAATTCCTGAGGTTGTGTCGAGTCCTAACATTCCATGATTCTAAAATTTTTAGGTGCTTCTTTCTGGAAGATCCTAGCAGTGGGAGGAGGAAAATGACCATCAGATCCACACGCAAGTTCTGAGAGATGAGATAGGACTCACCGGGCTTCATAAACAGGACCCGTCAGATGAACTTCCTGACTTCCTGGAGACGGAGGTTGGCCTGCTGGTTCCAGGCAATGGGCAGACTTCATCTAGCTCGACTTTAGCGAGACTTTTGACTCAGTCTTGGGCAACACGCTTATGAATAAATAAGCCTCGGTTGGGGCCCCTTCGCCTCACACCCAGATGGCTGTGTTCTCTTACCCCAGTGCTCCATCAGCCCCTTCAGGCACAGGGCTGCCAGCTCAAGCATCTTCAGTGTCACTCTCTTCTTTAAAATCTAAGAGCGGCCTCTCAGTTGCCTTTCTGATGATTTCCAAAGCCCTCATCTTAGCATTGAGCTTCACTGGGTCTTCAGCCATCCTTTCTGTCCAACTTTATTTCTAGGAGTCTCCTACAGACCCATCTCTCCAGTGAAAAGAGTCTTCTAATTGTTCTGTTCCTCCTATGAAACCCCCACCCTATCCCACGTTTGTTCTATCCTAGGGCTGTTGTGTGGCAAACCTAGAAGACTGCTTATACAAAACCCACGTCTCCTCTCCCCCATCCTAATCCACCCTTAGAACCCAAGATCAAGACCCGCCTTCTCTACTGAGGTCTCCCTGGTGGGCTTGCAGTGAGGGGACTTGCCCTCTTCTGATTTTTTTGTCATCTGTAGTCTGCACGATACTGTTTGCCCTTGTTCCTACAAGCCCGGGCACTTCATGTCCTGGAGGTGCCTGGTAGAACTTGGAAGGTGTCAGAGGAACCCAAGGGGGTGATGGGAGGGTGGAAATCCAGATGGCTGGGCGGGCTTAGAAGAAGTAGAGATACTTCATTTGAAGGAGAAAAAGTCGATGGTAATTTCACAAGAATCTAAGTTTATGATGAAGTACCCAGTCTGCATGCCCACGTGTGAGGGTAGAAAAACAGACATTGTTTGCCAGAGGAAACTTCCTCAACAGTTGGGTATCTTTCAGGTTGGCGAGGATGCTGCAGGAGAGACTTGACCACAGACAGAAATTGGAAAACACGCCCCATTCTCACGCTTCATTGTAGCCCAAAGACTTAAAGCCTTGTAAATGTCAGACAGATATTTGACTTGGGAAACTGAAAATTAAAAAAGTAAATTAAAAACATACTGGTATTTAAAAATCCATTTCATAATTCCATGAAAATTTTCCTACGTTTCTCTTAATCAAGCTGGGAAATGAAAGCAATCTGGAAATTTGCTTACTTAACAGATCTTGTGTGAGCGTATAGCTATTTATGGAATTTGTTATAAAAACAGAGAAGGAGAAGTACTTGACAAAGTTAAGAAGTCCACCCAAAAGAGAGAGAGATCTTTCTATTATTGGAAATCACCTTTTTTTGACTTGCGTTTTCTCTGGCTTAACCCTCAGGTAACGTGACAGTCTCACAACTGAAGGGTAAGCTGGGTTTTGGGTGTCATTTCAAAGTGACACCCCAGTCACTGGGGACACTCTGCTTGTCCCCAGTCAAGTCTCATTGACCTAAATCTTCCATCTCCGGCAGGGGTTCTTCTAACTAATCTTACTGGATTCTTGGGTCAAGTTTTCACCATCTCTGTTACTTTGCCTCGTTTTTATAGGGAGCTCGCCTCTGAGATCAAAGACACTCTATAGCAATTTATGAGAAGTAAAGGAAGTAGGAGCAGACGCTGAGCTATGTTAAGGGGGGGGAGTCTGAAGTGGTGAATCTATCAGAATATCTGGCCTCTGCTGTGTCTGTAAGAGCTGGGACAGGACACAGCTCCCAGGGGTAGGGGCAGGGACAGAACGCTGGTCTTCATCTAGTCTGATCAGCGGTCCTCAGAGCTGACTGTGTCTCTGAGTCACCTGGGCGCCTTTTGAATGATGCAGGTGCCTGGGCCTTACTCAGATGATGTAACAGGTCCCCAGCGAGGCCTACGAGCCTGTAGTTTAAAGCCTTACAGGTGTGCTGGGGCTCAAACTGCACCGACAGCCATGCACCCCGGCCCCTGATGTTCACTGCAGGTTCCTTCATTGCCTCCTCTTTCTTCCAAATACATGTATGTTTTCCCAAGGGCTCCAAAACAAGAGTCTGGTTCATCCCAACCCCAGTGCCTTGCTGGTGAAGAACAAAGGGGAAATTCACAAAAATGAGAAAGCTTCAGAAAGAAGGCTACGTAAATTACGTTGGCATCAATTTTTTTCCTTCATGTACACTTTCAGAGGGATTTGGGGAGTAACCATGTACCCTTTCAGAGGGATTTGGGGAGTAACACACACACACACACACACACACACACACACGCACACACAGAATCAGGGAGGTGAGTAAACAGAAAAGAAAAGATTGACTTTTATTACTTGCCGGTTCAAACCTAAACATTTTTTCTTTATACTTGGACTCCCCCTTTCTATTTCCCTTAGAACTTGTATCAAGCTATTTTCAGGAAGGAGAGGTGGTTGATTTGGGGGAAGGATGAAAAGCATGACATCACCATGCTATTTTGAAAGAGTGAGAGAAATAGGCCAGTTTTAGATCAGCCTCCTTGGGTTCTGCGTATGTAGGAGGTGAATTGTGTCTTTTTCCAATTTGGCTGCTCTTGGGGCCGCAGCGTTTCACGGGAAGGATAATATTTGTTCAGAGCTAATTTGTAAACTTCATTTTTAGTTTAAGGGCTGGAACCCAAAGGGCTATTCTGTTCTCACAGGCAGCACCCCAGACTCTGCGAGCATCTCAAAAGGGGTCAGATGCGCAGGCTTCTTCCCACAGGCCCCAGACTCCCCCACCCCCAACTGTCTGTTTGATTTTAGGTCAACTGGGGGCTGTCAGTTTGGAAAGCAAATCCTTAACCTGGCCTTTTTGGTGCTGATAAGGCCTCCGTGGATGGCACGGAAGCAACTCATCTATTTAGAAATCGCAGTGGAATCTTTTTCTGCATGTACGTCGCCGTTGTCAGCGAATCTTACTTTCCCCGAGAGGTTTTGAAATGTTCCCTCTGAACGATAATATGTTTATGACGTTTCTCAAATGGAACTCCTCACTCCTCATAAACATTCAGCTTTTTGAAGGGAGGCACCTCCCCCCCACCTTTTCCATCCCTGGAGACCAAGGCACACTTTTGAGCGTATCATGGAAAAGGCTGCCCGTTACGGCCATACGTTGTTTTCTAAACAAACGCAGGTATCGTCGTTTTATTGTTAAAAGAAGCATTTTACTCCGAGGTTCCTAACCTATTTATGGGTCTGATAGATGGTTCCTTTTTGGCAGCCTGGAGATAAGCCCGGGTCAAGGAAACAGCTTGCACTTGTCTCTTCAAGTCTAGCTCGGCCTCGTGTATCATTTCATGATTTCCTTTCTTGTTATCTTCAAACATTCCCTCAAAGCCGAGCTTGACAAGAACAGGAAGGTTGGCAAAGGTCTGGCAAGGAGGTTGTTTTTCTTCGTGTTTGAAAATGGACGCTTTCCTCCCCCTTCCCCCATCCTCTCTCGTTTATTACCAGCTCCCGGGCCCGCTGCAAAGCTGATGGAAAAAAGTTAAGCACTCCTTTTCCTCTTTAAAGCAGGGTCTCTAAGAGGTTTCTAATCAGCTCACTGTCAGCCTGTTTCCTCTGATCAGCTTAAATATGTCCACTTGAAGTTCACAACTGCCAAAGCCAGCGTTCGGATGGAAAGCACGGGGCACTGGAGAAGCGTTTATGCACGTCCAGCCAAGATTATCCGGGGTCCGAAATCCCAGGGAAAGTGCTGGTTCCACAAACACTTTCTTCTTGATTAAATTAGGGCTTCCCACCAAGAGGACAAGGCATTCCCATTCCGCAAGCTGATTTCTTTTCTCTTTCTACCTCCCCCCCGCCCCACATTAAAATGTAAACTTGACTCCTGGGTGTCTGTTTGTGACTGAGGCTCCCCGTCCTAAACATCTTGGTACAAATGAACCTTTTAACCTCTCCTGGATGGCTTTCTGTCTAACTTTGTACAGGAACAAAAAGCCCAAACAAAAGTAAGACACGTTATCTCAGTCCGATGCAGACGCGTGGGGCAGGAAGTTGGTTTCTGCACTGCGGGGGCCCCCAGGTCGTTTGCTGAGATTTTCCTGCTCTGTCTTCAGAAAGGAACGGCTTTGTTAACCATTAGCCACTGACAAGAGTGTGTCCATTTCAGCAAAATTAATAAGAGATAGCATTTTTCTTCCTTCTAAATGACCCATGTCAGTAATTAACATCGCCTTTCATTACTCAACTTGAAAGCTGCCTTCCCCGGCCCCCTGACCTTGCCCTGGCTTTGTTAAACTGTGGCCTCCAGCCTGTGAGAGACCTAAATGCAGAAAAAGCACCCGGGGCTCTCACCGAGGTGCTTTGAAAGAATCATTCGACAAATATTTATTGGGTACCTACATGGAGCTACCAAGTTGAATCAGACAGGGACCCTTGTGGAAAAGAAAGCGGGGGCAGAGATAAAGAGGGGTTGTTTGAAATCACCTTAACGCAGCAGAAACTAAGAATTGCCACAGACAAGAGCAGATCCAGTGAGGAGGACGGGCTGGGCTGAGACGTGACCCAGGCAGGGGTTTATGGAGGAGGTGACATTGGAGGAGAACATTCAAATGTTGGAGGTCATTACATTTAAAAGGGACGCAGAGGTTCAAATGATCTTGCCTTGCACTTTCTCAGGGAAAAGGGAAAGGAGTGCTTTCATAGTGACTATATAAATAAATTGAGGGCTCAAGAGAGAACTGTTTCCCTGTACATGTAGCCAATGAGCTGTTGACATTTTACTAACGCACCACCTTCTAACTGAGCCAACTCCCCCCAAGTGTGTGAAATCTATTCCTTCATTTTTCTTCCCATCAGGTCTGTGCCCCAGGAGGATTCTTGGTCGCAGAGGTGGAAGTGTCACTTGGGGGTGAGTTAAGATACACTTTATACATATTGTTCATATCTTTAACCATGAACTCCATGCTTAAAAAAAGAGCCACCAAGGAGGGACTTCCCTGGTGGCACAGTGGTTAAGAATCCTCCTGCCAATGCAGGAAACACAAGTTCGAGCCCTGGTCCAGGTAGATCCCACATGCCGCAGAGCAACTAAGGCCGTGCACCACAACTACTGAAGCCCATGCACCACAACTACTGAAGCCCATGAGCCTAGAGCCTGTGCTCTGCAACAAGAGAAACCACCGCAATGGGAAGCCCACGCACCGCAAGAAGAGTAGCCCCCGCAACTACAGAAAGTCCATACGCAGCAATGAAGACCCAATGCAGCCAATTAATAAAAATAAATAAATAGATAAATAAATAAATTTTAAAATATTAAAAAAAAAGAACCACCAAGGAAAACCCAAATGCTCCGTATGAGGGATGAGTTGAAAAAATTATGGCGCCTCTAGGGATGGGATCTAATCGCAACCATGGTGGTGAGGATTTTTAATGGTTTATGAAAACACAAAAGGGGCATGTTCTCAATTTTGTGAAGCATGTGAATATATACATGGAGAAGGACAGGCTAGAAGACTCAACACTAAAATCTTAATAGTGGTTATTGATGGGTGCTGGAAAAAGAAATGAGTTAAATTTTTCTTCCCTGTGATTTTCAGCATTTTCCAAAATGTCTACAGTGTATATACATTACTCTCGTAGTCAGGTGAAATGCTATTAAAGAATAAAGATGCTAAGGGTAAAAAAGGACTTTATTAAGGTGAAAGGATAGCTAGGAGGTCATTCTCCCATCTCAAGCCACTTCGGATGTCATCAGTTGTAAAAAAAAAAAAAAAAAAGGAAAAAACACGCCCACCCAGCAATCAGAACCAAACGCAGGAGTCCGTTTTAAGTAACACTGCCTGGCATTCAATAAACCCGATGGAAACGTCCTCCCTTAGCTACTTGGGTTGAAAATTTGTCAGTTGAGTCTTTTAGAAATTTTAGTAAAGAAAGAATCACTTCTGTCTCTGTCTTGGATGGAATTTAGCTTCAGTAGTCTCTGGGTTCTGAATTATTCAAGGGTCAAAAATCTGTTGCAAAGGTTGTCCTGATCACTTTTTTTCGGGTGAGGGTAAATCCTTTGTTATTGTTCTCTTATTCAAGACTAATGACAAAAAAAATTTAAGGCCAGTTATTCATCTAGCGACGCCCTTTCCAAATGCACAACAAGGAACTGCTTTGTTTTTATCTATTATTTTGTAATTTTCTTTCACTCAAATTACATGCATCAGATAAGCTTATTCATTTCACTGTTGGTGGTAATACGTGTGCTGAGTGTCTCAAACCAGGATGCTGTTGTCCGCAGGTCTGGCTGTAGAGGAAATAGCTGGGGCTTTTATTCAAATCCTGCCTCTGATCATTTGCAATAGAAAAGCTTGGCTGGATGGTGTGGGGTGTGGATGGTGGGGGTTGGAGACAGGATGGGAGGGCAGAGAAATGGAAAAAATGCAAACCTGTAGTTCAGGTTAACATGGGTTCCCAGCTTCTTTTGGCATTTTGTGTCCTCCAAGCCTCACAATTTGAAGATCCCCTAAATTACAGCGCCAAACCCCTCAGGGGCCCCTCCTCCAGACCGAGTTGTCTTTTGAGTTCTGAGTCACTCAAAATTGTGGGGCCAAAACATATAAACAGGACAAGAGAAGCTGTTTGCCCTGAGCACGCAGCTTTAAAACTGTTTTGAGTCTTTGCGCGAAGGTTCCTCCCCCCTTTTTTCCCTTACAAACAGTTAGAAGGATAAAAAAGGAAACTCCAGAAAATGCTGTCTTTGTGATGAAAGGTTTCAGGATCTGTCTGTCTTTTGTGGCTTGACAACAACCTAGCTGCTGGTAGAGAAGGGGAAGAGGAGCAGCCCTGAACAGAGAGGCTGGTCGTAGACACTGAGCTGCTGGGTCTCACGGAGGGCAGGCGGAGGGGGCGGGGCAGAGCTGAGTGACCTTGCCTTTGGGAGTCTCAGGAGTTCAAAGGAAAGGTCCTTTTCAAATCTGTTTTATACCAACTGGTGTCCTAGATGCTTTAGAAATATTTTCTCCCCTTCTGGCTGTGCCTTGCTTCTCCGGAGATCAATTTATAGTAGATACAAATGAAAAACAAAGAGCAAACCCCGCATCAGGTAGGTGGGGAGAGAAGAATCAGAATTACAAATCGCT
Organism: Hippopotamus amphibius kiboko; assembly: GCF_030028045.1. Lineage (NCBI taxonomy): Eukaryota > Metazoa > Chordata > Mammalia > Artiodactyla > Hippopotamidae > Hippopotamus > Hippopotamus amphibius. Next base: position 135,071,018 of record NC_080189.1, on the reverse strand, counting down.
GTGGCTGACAGAGCAAGTTAACTGTGAACTTGCTGGGAACAAAAGCAGAAAAAAGGCGGGTGGAGGAATGTGCAGGGCAACTGCATAGCTTTGGTTCCTTGTGAGGAAGAAGCATAAGATCACAGGGCCAGCGTGCCTTTCCTACTTCTTGGCAGTGAAGAACGTTCTCCTGTTTGACTTGATACGGAAGACTCTAGAAATGCGGTTGAAATAGGAGATTTTCTAACCATTTTGCTTTTCCCTTAAACTTCTGGCTTGTGTATCCACTTGCTTTGGGTATCAAAACTTATTCATTGATATTTCATTCTGGAGCTTTTCATAGAGAGATGACCAATGCCGCTAAATTAATTCAACAAGGAGGCCACGAGACGCAGGTGGCAAACCCAGGCCTAAGACAGTGATGCCTCAAGGCTGAGAAATGCGATCCCGAAGACCACCAACCGTCAACAGCCAATAGGCTTTTCCAAAGGAGGCAAACGCGCGGCTCTGGCCAATCACATACTGAGCTCGCTTTGCCTCTGCATCTTCTATGTAAAAGTCTTCGGGCTCTTGTTGGGGGAGGGCTCCTAACCCCTGCTGGTTTGGCAGCCGTATTAGAATTGACTTTCGCTTAAACAAACTCTGAGGAATTTTAATATGTCTCAGTTTATCTTTTAACAATAGAAAAATCGATGCTTTGTATACCTACAGTAGAGTTGGAATTGCAGGGTTCCTCCCGTAGGGAGCGTTTAACAAATGCTTGCTGAATAATAGATGAAAAGTTAGTAATCCAATGTGCTATCAGTAAACAATTAGAGGACACCATGAAAATATTTTAATTACAGTGGTTAAAAAAAAATCTAGAAATAAACCTAACATAAAGAAAACCATAATGTTTTATTGGGGAACTAAAGATAACTTGAGTAAGCAGACACATACTGCATTGGACGGTAGACTCAGAATTGTGAAAGTGTCAGTTCTTCCCCCAGATAATCCACTAATGCAGTGCTATCCTAAGAAGAATTGCAAGGGGAGGGTTTATGTAACTTGACAAGCTGATCTGCAAGTTTATATAGACTAGAAAATGCGCAGATTAATCAGAAGGTTACTAAAAAAAGGGTGAGCTGTGATAGGAGATTTATCCTATTTTATATCAAAACATACTTTAAACGGTAGTAATTAAAACAGTGTGTTCTTAACACAAGAACAGAGAAATAGATCAATGGAACAAAGAGTCTATAAATACATCCATGTATGTTTACGTAGGAATTTAGTATTTAAGACAAAAGTAACACTTCAAATTATGAACAAGTGAGGACCTATCCAATAAACAGTGTCAGGATAATAAGAAGAAAAGAAAATTTCAATTTCACCATAAATACAAAAACATAATTTTGTATGGATTAAAGAGCTAAATCTAGAGAAAAACTATAAAAGCATTAGAAAAAAATAGCACAAATTTTGTAATTCTTAGATGGGTAATGTCTTTTTCAAAGCAAGATGTAAAACCCAGAAACCATACAGGATACACTTTTTTTTTAAGGCTACATTAAACATCTTAAGCTTTAATACAGTGAGGTATATAAAACATGAGCAACAGTCTAGGGTAAAATTTTAAAGCTACATCATAAAGACTAGAATTCATAATATATAAAGAGCTCATACAAATAAATAAGAAAAAGAAAGAAGTAGAAAGATAGGCAAAAACATAAACAGTCCAGTCACTGATCTAAATAAAAGTGACCAATTTACATGTGGAAAGATGCTTAATCAGTGAACAAAGATCAAAGTAATGATGATAGATCATGTTTTACCCACTAGATTGGAAATTTAAAAAAATTCTGTAGCCTTCAGTGTTAAGAGAGTATAAAATGGTATAGTCTTTTGGAGGTCAATTTGGGAGTATATATCAAAAGTAAAAATGTCCATATTCTTTGAACCATCACTTCTACTTCTATGGTTCTGTCCAACAGGATTCTTTATACATGTGTACAGTGAAGCATTGATAAGGATTTTCAGTGCAGCATTGTTTATAATGGCAAAAAATTAGAAACCATTTAAACATTTGTAATTAGGGAAATAAATTATGATATGTTGAATATCACAGAATAAAATGCAGCAGTGAAAGAGAATAAAGTAGACTTATAGTGCTCACATGGAAAGATTTATAAGATATATGTCTATGTGAAGAAGTACAGATGGAACAACACATACAGTTTAATCCTGTGTTCAGATAGGCCTTGGAGATGCTGTGAGTTTGATTCCAGACCATTGCAATGAAGCCAATATCACAATAAAGGAGTCGCACAAATTTTTGGTTTCCCAGTGCACATAAAATTATGTTTGGACAATACTGTGGTCTGTTAACTGTGCAATAGCATTATGTCTAAAGAGGCAATGGGGACTTCCTTGGTGGTGCAGTGGTTAAGAATCCAGCTGCCAGTGCAGGGACATGGGTTCGATCCCTGCTCCAAGAAGATCCCACATGCCACAGAGCAACCAAGCCCGTGCACCACAACTATTGAGCCGGTGCTCTAGAGCCCGAGAGGCACAGCTATTGAGCCCATGTGCCACAACTACTGAAGCCCATGTGCCTAGAGTCCATGTTCTGCAACAAGAGAAGCCACCACAATGAGGAGCCCGCATACCGCAATGAAGAGTAGCCCCTGCTCACCACAGGTAGACAAAGCCTACGTGCAGCAATGAAGACCCAACACAGTCAATAAAAAAATAAATTTATAAATAAATAAATAAAAAGCAATATACATACCTTAATTAAAAATTCTTTATTGCTGAGAAATGCTAACCATCACCTGAGCCTCAGTGAGTCAGAGTAGTAACATTAAAAATCACAGATCACCGTTAACAAGTGTAACAATAATGAAAAAAGATTATTATGTGAAAGATTGCAAGAATTACGAAAATGTGACACCCAGACAGGACGTGAGCAAAGGCTGTTGGAAAATGGCGCCGATAGACTCGCTTGACGCGGGGCTGCCGTCAACCTTCAATTAGTAAAAAACGTAATATTTGTGAAAGGCAGTAAAGCAAAGTGCAATAAACAGAGGTGTGCCTGTAACTCTACGCTGTATGAACATTTAAAAGAACATATTCATTCTTAGTTAAGTAATTAAACATTGCTTGAAGAAGATAACATATTATTATCTGGTGCACTTTTCAGAAAGAAGACATTATATCCAAACTTCAGCGATGTAAAGGGCCTCAGGAATTCTTAGTTGTCAGGATAAATGGAGTCCTTTTTTGCCCTCTTTTTGGGAAGGATTTATTTCCTTTTAACATCACAACCTCTGGTCCCCCTCCCTCCCCACCCCAGGGCCTTCCTCCTTCCTAATAAGGGTGAGGCAGCCTCCCAGGGGATGTTATTTGTCTCCGCAGTAATGGAAGGGCCAGGGGCCTGAGCATAGTTTTAAACCTTCTGCCCGTAGCTCGCATCTTTGCTGGTGGATTTACTTCCTCGCTACCCAAGCTGATATTTTAAAACCTCACATTCCTTCCTCTCCTGTGCTCTCCTCAGGGTGATGTAATTGTACAAAGTGGTCAACGGGGAAAAGGATTTGGGCAACTCACACAAGGACGGTTAGTTCCTGCATGATTGAAAGCTGGCTAGCTGGATTTCATTCTCCTAAAAAAAAAAATCACAAAAAGCTACATTTGGTGGTCTGGTGCATAAATCAGTGTCTGACAAAGCTCCCCCTCCTTACCATGTGTAATGCTCAAAAAATGAGACACATTTGTAGGCCTCTTGGGTATCTCTGTTTGAATGACCCTCTTTTTTTCTCCTGACCTGTACTCTCCACACTGTATATCAAAACCCAGAGGCTTTTTTCTTTTTCCCTCTTTGGGAAATGCATTTGGGTTTCATTCATTCCAGGCAAACGTTGCTTCCCCGTTCTAAGCAGAAGAAAGAATGTAGTGTCTAAAAAATGGTCCTTGGGCAGGACAGCACGGAAACCAATGCCATCCCTCTGCCAGCCCGAGGAGTGTTTCTTTTACAGTTTATATGCAGTTGTTAAAAATCACAATGATCTGCTCTGAGATCCAGTAAAGTCACACTTGATTTTCATCCCAGGGAAAATGCTTTTGCAATACCCCTTCAAATAAAATTTTAGGTTAATGCTTTTGCTGGAGTGTGTGTGTGTGTGTAATGGGAAACTTCCTTTAAGCACATTGAAATGCCTGTCATAGTTTGAGGCAATTTGTGTACAGATACATTATGACACCAGTTGTATATCACAGAGAAAAACCATTTTCATTATGTCAGAATGAAGACCTATGTAGCGGGTTATCTCTGGCTCTTTTGTCTGATTGTTCCTCCCTTGTAGGACTTTCACATTCTGTACCATTTTGGTGGGTCAGTCATTTAAGGGCTTGCAACATCACTTCCGCCACAGGGGGACATGTGACCAGTCAGGCCAGACAGAAGCCCTTTTCAGAGACTGATGTGGGTGTGGAGTGGGCCTGGTCTCTGCAAGGGAGATAAGGTTCCAGAGCTGCTGGCGGACAGTTTTCTGACCATGTGGGTAGAATCAGCCTGAGAAGGACGTCAACACAGAAGGAAGCAGACGTAGGAGATACATAGGTGGATGGAGGGAAGGAAGGATGGGTGGCTGGCTGGCTGGATGGATAGAGGAAAGGAAAGAAGGATGGAAGGATGGATGAATGATGCATGGCTAGGTGGGTGGGTGGATGGCTGAATGGCTGGATAGATGATGGATGGATGGGTGGGTGGATGGATGGATGAATGGATAGATAAATACAGAGTGCCACACCTGCTTTCCAAGTGGTTGTCCAGGATTCAGTGACTGAACCAAAGGATCTAAATGAGGGAGACCTATCATGTAAGGAATTCCACCTGACAAGATGGCTTCTTACTGGATGGAGACAAACTGACCTCAAGAGACTTCTCTTGGGCTGGGAAAAATCAGATGACGTAGGTCTGGAGCTCAGGGCATGCTGAGAAGCTCCTAGTGAGCCCTGTCTCAGCTGTCCCCAAAGCCTGAGGAGCATCTCAGACTGGAGGCTGTAATTCTCATGCCTGTGTCGCTGCTGAGATTGCTTTTGGGTTGGCTCAGTTCCCAGTGTATCCATTCTTAGAGTCAAGTTCCACCACTAAAGATGATTTGTGTGTCTTATCCTTGCAACATCAAAGAGTCTAATTCAGGAGATGACTTTTTTATGTTTTATGAGCTTAGCGATAGTTTGGAGACATTGCAAAGTATGGATTTGGGAGAAAGAGACCAGAGATGAACAGCCAGGGACATAGGACATTAGGGAGTCACTTGAATGTGGATGTTATAGATGAGACACGAGTGAACACTTCTGCCGCCTGAGAGGAGGAAAGTCAGCTGAGGCTCTGAGTGACGGCTGGCGTTGTAACAGGGAAGAACGAAATCTGACTCCATGTTGGACCTATTTCTTTGACTTTAACCTTTGTTTCCCACTGCTTTTGATCTTTCTATAGCTACAGGTATACGTAATGGCCTACCTCAGGGAACCCTGCCCTCTGCCTGAATGTTAAGCTAAAGTACCTCTGTTCAACCCACAGGGAATCACCCTGCCCCTGCCCACCTGTGAATGGCTGCAGAAAAGAAGAAATTAGCACATCCCCTCCCTGAGGATGGCCAAAACCAGGAGATATTTTGCAAGACTTATGGCCTTTTTACTTTACTTCCTCACCTCCTCCCCTTCTCTGTCCTATAAAAGAAACTAGCATCCAGGCCCCATAAGATGGTACTCTAGGATGCTAGTCTGTCATCTTCGCAGATGCCCAGGTTTCCAAATAAAGTCACCATTCCTTGCCTCAACACCTCGTCTCCTGATTTGTTGGCCTGTCAAGCAGAGTGCACGTGGACTTGGTAACAGGGTCAGGTTGAAAGAGCACTGGAAGGAGACTCCAGAGGACCCAAGTTCTCCCAGTCATGAGCTGTGTGACCTCCTGCTTGGCCCCAGCTTCAATTCCATTCTCAGTTTATGGAATCGTTTTATGGACAAGGCCCTGTTTTGTCAGGCTCTGGAGGAGACAGGGGGAGTCGGACATGGCCCCTTCCCTCCTGAGCCTGGTGGGGTGGAGTGGCTGGGCTTCAGAGATAAGTCTGCCTCAGGGAAAGCGGGGACCAAGATGCACGCTCTGTTTGGGGCAGATTAAATGCTGCTGAATGCCCACGGAGACTGCTGGGTCTGGCAGGGTTTCTCCAGCTCCCTGTGAATTGGCAGTGTTTGCTTTTCTCTGCTTGAAGCTTCCTGATACTGTTGAGGTGGAAGTCCCCCCCAGGCAGTGGTCCCAGGGCCTGAGTCTGTGAGCAATGGCGAGTGTCTGTTTGCATTCAGGCTCACAGAGCCTGTGAACCATGTACGGCTCTGTTGTTGTGGGGAGAAGAGGGGGTGTAGGCAGTGCTGATGCCCCTTTTAGCGGGAGCTGATCTCAGTCAAGGAAAGAACCCTGAGCAAGAGCGCTGGAATCCTCCCTCCACTTAATGTGTTTAAAATGTGTTACATCTTCCCTCTGCCCTCTCATCTTCCGGTCCCCCTCTTACCTCCTTATCTAGTCTTCCCAGGACTTAAAAAGAGACGAGCAAACCTCAAAGGTATAGGGTTTCCTCCCCTTTCCTCCCCACGCTGGCTGGGAGCACATTTCTTAATACTCGCTCCATCCCAGTCTGTGTGTATCTGCTTCTAGCCTCCTCTCTCTCTCCTCCCTCCCTCCCTCCTTCCCTCCCTCCCTCCTTCCCTCTGTCTCCCTCCTTCCCTCTATCTCCCTCTTTCCCTCCATCTCCCTCTTTCCCTCTCTGTCTCTGATTCCCTCTATTTTCTCTTTCTCTCCTCCATTAGTCTTTGATTCTTCTTCCATCCCTCCTTCCCTATAAGTCACAAGATCCAAAAACCCAGATTACTTTATCTCTGAAATTTACAGACAGCAAACTAATTTGATGCAAGAGAAATGAAATGTTTTCATGTCATTTCAAATTCTATCTTCCACTGTATCTTCTCAAACACACGTTGGACAGAGTAAGAAAACGTTCGATTCTGAGTTTGTTTTGATTTTCAACCACAGGCAGCATGTATAACTTTCTTTTTTTCCTGAGGAGTCCATGACAGCTTCATCCAAATTTCAACCCATCCAAATGCTTTCCTTAAGCAAGAGTGTTAAGGTTTCTCCTAAAGTCACCATTTTTCAAAGGCGGGACAGGATGCTTCTTCAATGGAATGGACTGACGGGATAGATTCTCTTGGTTCTGCTTTTCTAGGTTATAACCTAGTGGTTTTGTTCGAGGATGAAAAAGGAAAAACAAAACAACAGTGGGACCATCGTTCCTTTCCTCACCAAAAGCTGTTATGACTGGGTGTCTGTCCATTCAGGAGGTTAGTTGGGCTGGATGGGTGGATTCATCCCATGCATTCATTGGCTATTTGAACAATAATTTATTTAGCAGTTATGAAAGGCAGGCTCTGGGGTACAGAGAGGTCCCCAGTCACATCAGTGTCTCCTTGTCAATGAGACAAATAATCTAATAAAAAAAATGAGTGAACAGGATGGTTTTAGATGTGCCATGAAGACAACAAAAGAGGTCGATGTGACCCCAAGTGGGGAGTGGGAGGCTAATTTAGAGGGAGGGGCAGGAGGCCCCTTCGTAGAGGAAGAAGCACATCCTGAAAGTCTCAGATGAGAAGGAGGACCACTGACCTCCATTTATGTGGGTGAGGGATGGATGGTGGAAAAAAGCAGGCATCCTTGGATAAAACTTCTAAAAGGAGTTGAAATGAATTTGACTTAAATTTCTGTGCTTTAGCAAATGTCTTTCTTCTTCTTATCTTCCTCTTCTTCCTCCTCCCTCTTATGAGAAGGCAACACAAGCTAATAGTCACCCTCAACCCCGACCCCAAAAGGCCAAATTCTGTTTTACCACATGTGGCCAGAAAGTCTGTTTCTGCTCAGAGATCAGTTATCTGTGTCTTTGGTTCTTTCCTAGAGGCCTGACAGCATCACAAGTCATACCTTGAGGAAAAGACTGCAGGGGGTTCATCTGTCCAGTGGGGCAAGTTTTCCCCCAAGGTCAGGTGGATGTGATTTTCAAGATTATGGAGTGAAAAGAACCCCACATGATCTGTCTCGTTGACATCTTGGAGAATTTTTTACATTTCTGTGTCTTTAATTGGCCTGAAAATATGTTGAAAAAGACTTTTTGGTAGTGTTTTAACCAAGGTCAGGGAACTACATGTGGCTCCGAGAAGTTTATTTTGGGTCTCAAGCTGGCCAATGATTAGCCTGTGCCTGAACAACTTCATCTAAGAGGCACTTAAGTAATGGAGAGAGAATTAAAAAAAAAAGCAAATTATAGAGCATGGAGATAAGCAGAAACCTGAAAAAAAAAGAAGTGGCCTTTCACCCTTCAAAGTTGGTGGAGTTGTGATCAAGCTATAGACTCTGTCTGCCTGATAGATGGCTTTGAGTTCATTTTATTACTTAACTAGGTCAGTACGTTGGGGTCCTCAGTGATCAGGTGGATGTGACCAGATCAAGACAAACTAGCCTTAAGGGCGAAAATGATTTATTAGAGCATTTCAACATATTGGTAGAAGTTTCAGTCAAACAGGAAGTTTTGATTCTAAATTTGTAGGCACCTAATCATATAGAAAGCCAAAACTGACTGCTTTCAGGAGATGTTTGACATGTTTTAAAATATGACTCTCAGACATGGATGGACCTAGAGACTGTCCTACAGAGTGAAGTAAGTCAGAAAGAGAAAAACAAATATCGTATATTAACACATATATGCGGAATCTAGAAAAATGGTACAAATCAACCAGTTTGCAAGGCAGAAATAGAGACACAGATGTAGAGAACAAACATATGGACACCAAGTGGGGAAAGTCGGGGGAGGGAGGGTTGGGCTGGGATGAATTGGGAGATTGGGATTGCCATACATACATTACTAATAAAAAATATTTCAAATTGTACACTTTAAATAGATGCAGTTTATTGTATGCCAATTATATCTCAATAAAAGTTCTTTAAAAAATATGCCTCTCAGCAATTGATAGATCCAGTAGAAACATCATCAAGGACAGAGATGGTTTGAACAGCACAATTATATTTACCTGCTGAGACATAAACACGCACACATATTTATATATATGTACGTATATGTTCATACATGTGTACGTATCAACTGTACCTGGCTACTGGAAATTACACATTCTTTTTAAGCACATATGGACTAATTAGAAAATGTATTACTTAGTAGTCACAAACCAAGCTTGCAAGTTTGAAAGTCCCTAGAAATTAACAACAAAAAGATAAACTTAAAAGAAACCTCCTATACTTGGAAATTAACAACAGAAAAGGACCTATGGCTCAAGGAAGAAATCATTATGGAAACTGAAAGTGCTTAAAGTTGAATAATAATGAGCACAGGAAGACTAGCTATAAAAACTTGGCGAGCATGGCTAAAGTACATCTTAGAGTGACATTTGTAGCTTTAAATGCTTCTGTTAGAAAAGAAGAAAGGCTGCCAAGAAATTGACACTGTGTCCATCTGTAGAAGATAGAAAAAAAGAAATAACTGAATAGGTCAAAAAATAGTAGAAAAAAGAAAAGAAATAAGAGTAGAAATAAATTAAATAAAAAGCAAAACCACAAAATTATCAAGGTGAAATTTGTTTAAAACGACAAACTTCCGACAGATCAAGGAAAAAAGAGAAGTTACAGTCTAGGATGAATAAAGGTCGTACGTATTGATGCAGCAGAGATTAAAAATATTATGGTCCAGTTGCTGTCAAATACTTAAAAACGTCCGTGAAGTTGAAAAATTCCTAGAAAAGTATAAATTATGAAAGCTGACTTAAGAAGTAATAAACACCTACAGGATCCTATAATTTTGAAAGAATTTGAGTCAGTAGTTAAAAATCTTTTCACAAAATAAATACCGGTTCCAGAAGTTTTTATAGGTTGTTTCTACTATATATTCAAGGAACAGATAGTTCCAGGCCTAGAGAAACTCTTTTCAAAGAATAGAAGAAGAGAGAACACTTCTCACCCATAAGACTAATATAACCTTGATTCTAAAAGTAGACAAGGACATTCAGTGGGAAGGAAAATCACAGACCAATCTGTCTGTGAATCTAGAGGCAAGAATCCTAAATAAACTATTCACTAACTAGAGCCAGCAATGATCAAGTAGCATTTCTTTCTGGAATGACTGATTTAATATTATAAAATGTATTATGTAAATCATCACATTTACAGTTTAAAGGAGGAAAATCTTGTGATCACAATAGATCCAGGTAAACATTTGATGAAATTCATTAACCATTCATGATAAAACTTTACCAAGCTAAGTTTAGAAGGGAACTTCCTTTATTTACACTAAATATCCTTTTAGTGGAAAATTTAAAAAGTGATGCCTTTAACATTAAGGATGAAACAAGGGCTGTGGCTGCTATTATCCCTGCTAATCAGCCTTGCTCTGGAGTACAAGCCAGCACAGTCAAACAAGCAGTCAAAGTGCAAGGGTCAGAAAGGGAAAAACAAAGTATCACTATTTACAGATGGTATGATATTCCATATAGAAAAAACAAAAGAATCTACAATTTATGGAAATCTCTCTCTCACACACACACAGTTGTATCCAGTTGGGGTCTCTACAGGAAACTGGTAGCATTCTCAATGTAGAGTCTGATGACTTGCAAGATGCAGGCAGGGTGAAGGGAAGTAACACTGAGGACCTCGGGTCTGTGGGGTGAGCAGGGGACATAGTTAGCAGAACCTGGAGAGCAAGTTGCAGCTCTAGGTAACTTCTGAAAGTGGGAGGTGAGGGTTTGTTTCAGGAGAAGAGCACAGCCCTGCTGACTGGCTGCCTGAAGAAGAGGAGGCAGGGTACAGCACCCCATCTTACTCTCTTCCTGTCCTCTGCTCTCCTTGCCATTGCTTCCTATTTCTGACCTCCCTGGGAGGCAGGATGCAGGGACTCCTCGATGTAGAGTCTACAGAGTTTGTCTCCTGGGTGTAGGGCATAACGGGAATGGTGGACGGCACACTTGGGGGCAAAGGGATGATGCCCAGCACACATCTAACAAATGCTGTGAGGGTCCTTTATGTAGACACATATGATTGTATTCAACTATAATAAGGGAAACTAAACAAATGGAGAAAGGACTGTATTCATGGTAGAAAGACATCATAAAAATGTCAATTATCCCCCATGTGATGAGAGATTGAAAACAATTTTAATAAAAATTCAAACAGGATATTTTTTTGCAGGACTTGATTAGCAGATTCTAAATTTTAATGGAAGAGCCAATTGATGGAATAAGCAAGACAGTGTTAAGAAGAACCAGGCAGAACATATAACTCTACAAGATATCAAGTCTTCATATAAGGTTTTAGCAGTTAGGATACTGTCTGTTAGGACAGTGAGACCAAAGGAATAGAATAGAGAGCCCAGGAAGAGGCCCATCAAACAGAAATCCCGTAAGTGGAAGAGCTCACACCTGCAGGTCGCTGTGGAAATGATGAAACATTGAAAAGGCGGTGCTGGGGTTGGTTATGCATTTGGAAAGTCATAAAAGTTGTCTCATAGCCCATATTCAAATGACAATTCTGAAGCCAGAGGGCAAGGTGGATTAAAAATCTAAAATGTGAAAGGCAAAATTTTAACATACTTAGAAGAGAATACAGAAGAATATCTTTACGACTCTGGGACTAGAGCAGGATTCCAGAACGAGTACAAAGGGCACCAACCACAGAGGAAAAATGGATAAATTCAACCACAATAAAATTAAGACCCTCTGTCCTTCAAGAGGCATCAATGAGACAGTGAAAAAGCGACTCATAATCTGGGATATTTCAACACACAGCTGACAAAGGATTACTATTCTGAAGGCACATACAAACATTTACCAATTAATAAGGAAACGATAAACACCCCAATGAAAAAGGAGGCAGAAAAGATGAATAGGTCAGACACAGAAGAAGTCTGAGTAGCTAATGATCACGTATTAAATGCTGAGCCTCGTTAGTTATGGGGCCAGTCTGCAAGGTCACCACTCACCCTCCAGCTGGCCCAAATTACAATGCTTCATGGCAGCAAGCACTGGTGGGAGCGTGGACCCAAAGGAACTTTCATACACCACTGCGCCTGCGTGAGCTGGTGAACCCATTCTAGAACACAATCATTAGGAACTAGGTCAAGCGCTTGCATATCCTGGAAGCCAATCACTCGACCACTTTTGCCTTTCAAAAATGACCGTTTCATGTGATTGGATCTAAGCGATCTTCTCAAGAAACTCTTGCATTTCTGATTGGGAGACGTGTATCAGGCTGAGTCATAGAAACATTGCTTGTGACAGCTCTGGAAGGAAAACGCCCTACACCTCCCCGTCCACTGACAGCAGGAGGGGTGAGCACATGGGGTGTGTTAGGTCATGGAAGACTTTAGATCCCTGGAAATGATGGATCCACACGCAGCACAGATCAGCTCAGACACACAGTGTGTGCAAAATCCGAAAGAGAACCAAACAAACAGAATACTGACGTGTGGAAGAACTTACCCACAATTCCAAACCAGGCAAAACTCAGCAGTGTGGTATTCAGGGATGCCCTCACATCTAGAAAATTTAGAAGGAAAAACAAGGAGTGATCTATATAAAACTCAGGAGTTATTACCTTTCAGAAGCAAGGAAAGGAATGTGGCGGTCTTCCTAGGGTATCAGGATAATCAGTCGTATTTGCTTCTTAAGCTGGGTAATGGGTCACATGGGCATTTGATGCATTTATTTTTAAAATTATAGTTCTTTAAAACATACATATATGTTATATGTATTCTTTTGTATAGTGTATATATACAAAACAGGAAGTTAAAATAATCGAGATTACAAGAAGAAAAAAAAAATTACATCCAATCCAAGTTCCTTTCCGTATTGTAGTTCTTGAAATGACTGTCCCTTCCATGTCTTGTTTTCTAAGTGTTGTATCTCCTGGTATGTTATTATTCTTCACATGATTTGCAAAGCATTTATCTTTCCCAGTGCCTAGAGCTGGTCTGTGACATAGTAGGCATTCAGTCAATATCTTTTATTGTCGAGTGAAGCAACAAGTTAGCCAAAGGAGAAAAAGTTCAGTTTCCCTAGTAAAAACACTGCAATTCAAAACGATGTGTCATTTTTACCTCGAAAATAGACAATATTTGAAAAAGGACCATTAGAAGAATGTGAGAAATCACATATTGTTGGTGGGAGTACAAAATGTAAGTGGTGGCTAGTTCTACAATAAGTTTGCAAAGTCCTAAAAAATGTATTCTTTGATGTAGTAGGTCTACCTGTTAGAACTTATGATCATAAAACCATCATAGATGTGTGTACAAATTTCCATTTAGTACAGTACTTTATGTAATGACATAAAAGACACATGCTTGACAATCATCGTTTGTTTAAGTAAGCTATGGTCCATCTATACATTTCATGGATAGTATATTGCTACTAACACTGTGTAAAATAGATGATGCAAAGTTCTTGATAAATTACTTAGTACAAATGAGGTTAAAGTCCTATGTAGAATATAATTCCATGTTTTAAAAATATGCATATTTATGTATAGATAAGGAACAGGAAGGATATATATATATAGTTCCTGGCCTTTAATTGGTGCTGAATAAATAAATGAGTCATAAAGGAGTAACGGAACAAATGACACACACCAGAATCCTGACATTGGTTACCTCTGTGTGCTGAGATTAGGGGAGACGGCAATGTTCAAAATTTTATATTATGTTTATTATTGTTGCAATAAGAAAACTTGCAAATAATTAGAATTAAGATGAAAAACGAGTATCTCTACATAACCATCTTGTTTTGCATCACAACCAGTGCAACATTATCACAAATGGGCTTAGCGAAGGCCTTTGAAGGTGAGGTTCACATTCAGACCTGCTTTTTTCTAATCTGAAAGACCTGTTTATTCAGTATCCTACAGGTTTGAAATCTTGAAAAGACATGATTATGTGTTCCTACCCAGATTCCGGAAGCACCCACTTTAAGGTTACTATTTGGCCAGAATTTAACTCGCTGGCTCCACACGTGCTTGCTCTTGTGAGACTGCCAGCCCACGTCGGCAGAGAGAGGATTGGGAGGCAGTTACAAACCCAAAGATCCAGCTCTTTGGGTTTCTACCAGTCCCAGGGTTTCCACCTCGAGGCTGAAGATGGTCCCTAGGACTGAGAGTTTCAGCCCAGGGCCCCCTCCCCCACAACGCTATTGGTATCCATTAGCAATTGAGTGCTGCTGAGTGTTGCTTAGAAAACTTTGTTTAAAGGTCTACTAAACCCCCTAACCTGGATACCCTTACAACAACCTGGGTAGATCTTTCCAGATCTGATTTCTGTGGCTTTGTCGTTTGCAAATACATTCATGGCAAGACTTGAGAAATGTTCGATTCTTGTTGAGAACCGTGTTATTAGAAACATTTCTGTGCTATTGGACACATAGATTCAGGGAATTGAGCAAATCATTCTGGATCTCAAGGTCTGTCCTTTTCGACAACATCCTGTGCACACCCTTGGGTGCTGCCTTTTTTCTGGAATTTTTGTGGGTTTGAGGCAGGACCAAGTGTTTGCACACCACCCATGGGTTTCATGCTCATTAGTTCCACTATAATTGGAGTCTTCCAGCCATTTACTTGCGAAGAGAAGAAGGAAAAGACAGGGGCTCTGCAATACTCAAGATTATGGGTTGTCTTGAACCGTAGGAATTCACAAACCCAAAAGGGCATTGTTATTGCGTGGTTTGCTAACTTATGCTGAAGGTTGGAGAACTATCAAAAGCTTCCATCTTGAAAGGGTTGCACTTGTACTAAAATATCTCAGAAAACTTGACTTTTTTTTTTTGGTGCTTTTAGTATATCCTTTCTGGGTCTTAGAAAGAATCCCTAACCTAAAAGGCAAACTCAAGTAAATGCTTGGAGTCCAGTGATAAATTTAAATTGCTGTCTCACAAACTCGTTTTGGAAGATCTATGAGTTTTCAGTTATTTGCATGGGCATGGAATTATTTTGGACATTAAGGAAAAAGTAGTGCCATTGACAGCCTGGGGCAGAACACTAGCTGAAAAAGACACTGTCTTGTAGGAAATACAAGACAATTAGTCCCCAGACGGCACCCACACCAGGGGCTGCCTCTACCGTGATAACTTGCTTTGCTGAGGATCAGGAGATACGGTTGGAGTCTCCCAGGGTCCTTGTGATCCGTGATAATAATTTCCAGGATGAAAACTGCATGGACGTGGAGAGAGGAGAACTTTCCAGTGGGTTTTATTTAAACAAGCTAACATTTAACAGATTATCTGAGCCTAGTAAAACATGTTGAAATACAGTTCTTACCGCGAGGTCTCAGATCTTTGCAGCTCTTTGGGGAATATAATTAAAGCCAGTTCATCAGACTACTGGGTGGGGCCTGCCGAGGACACTGGATAGGGAAGTCCAGCATCGTGGAAATCCACAGGCAATTAACAGTAGACACCTGAGGAGTTGGTGCTGGGAAATTAACTAATGCGAGTTGGTGCTGGGAAATTAACTAATGCGTTTGTCTACTTACAGGAGTCCCACACAGCCAGCAGTGATGCATTGAAAAGTCTATTTTCCTTTTCTCAACCCGGGGCTGTGTTTTGCTTCTCCCAGCGGCTGATGGTGCATCTGAAAGGTAGGAGTCCAGGTTTTGCCTGCAGGCAGATCTTTGCAGCCACATCTGGCTTTGCTTTGCCATATTGTTAACCCCCCTTTTCCCTGCTACAGTTGTTTTCTTTTTATTAAATTTCCCGTCTGGATCCTTGTATCTGCCTTTCTAATGTCAACAACTGCTTTTATCACAGATAATAACTTCCTTTTACAAAAAAAGGCTGCATCATCCTACATGCATTTCAAATTACGTTTTATGAACAAACACTGAAATACAGTCTTTGGCAGTATGCTTAATTGAGTATATTTATAGTAATCTAAATCTCAATTTTGCGAGAGCCAGGAATCAAGTTGGTTGCAGTTTTCTTAATAATCTATTTCTTGAGAGTGTTGTCGCTTCTCACCAGAACTTAATTAAGTTCACATTGGGATGTTTATGAAGGAAATTATGCGGTATGCCCAAACATGCCGTAAGAACAATTATCAAAACACCAGCAATTGTTTAACACTCCAGAGTTTTCACAACCACGACTGTGAATGGCTCCCAAATCGGGTGTTTGCTAATAGACAGGCTGGAGTAAAATCACAAAAAATGGCTGAGGAATGGGAAGGAAAGCCTGACTTTTGCAGCCGTCAGGCACAGGGCTAGGCGAGGGCTACTGTGTCAGTCGTTTGCCTGGTTTACTATCATCTCGTGGTGTAGGTACACACTGGGCAGGGCGCCAAGGTAAGGTTCTGGGCTCTGCCACCAACCTGCTGTGGGTCATGCAAGTGTGTCTGGTCCTTGTGGGCCACTTGAAGAAAAATAGAGGACAGGTAGGAAGTTATTGGCCAAAATGAGGTGAAAATGAATTTTTTGTTCCTATGGCTAAAGTTGTTGCGCGTTTATTTAACCTAGTGACTCATCCTTCATGGCCGTGTGATGTGGCCTGTAGCCCCCACTGCAAACTGAGTGAATGATAGAGAATTAGATTGAAAACATGAGCGATGAGTTTATGACGTTTCCAGGGTTGAGATGTTTCCAGGATGATGATGGTTGATCACGTAGGAAGAATGTACACAGGCCATTTCAGGATGGAAACAGTTGGTAGAGTGGATTACATATCTTCATCTCACACATGCAATAATGTATGTTTCCAGTGCAGACTTCCGTTTTTGTTGCTCTCTTGATGGTGTGCACTTCATGGACGGAATGTCTGGACACGTGACACTGGATGGATCAGCCTCCAAGCATCAATTTTATTAGAGAGGAAATGCAGCTTGGAAGGATTGCACTGTGGAAACAAGAACTTAAGTTTCAGTGACTGTTAGGTTAGTCCTCAAACCCGTTTGAGTGGGATTAGTGTTTAATTTTAAAGTCCCAATGATACATATGGACCTGTCCATCCTGAATCCTGGTGCAATTCAGAATGTAATGGGTGGAGTTTTGATTTCTTTTGTTGATTCTTCTGGGTGCATTTTAAGGGTGCAGTCTGGTGGCTACTGACAAGAGAGTTGTTCTGTCATCTCCGTGCTCTTAAAGAAATGAAGACTTAGAACAGCGATAGAATTTGGATGGGTGTTTACCCAACCAGACCTCAGTGTCTCAAGAGCAAATATCTTTCTATCTTCCTTCTGTTTCATGGAACATGTAAGGCACATTCTTATCTCTGTTTAACTTCTACCAAATTCTAGAAAATAATCTAGTTAAACAGATTTTTTAAAAAATTGGGATATAGTTGCTTTACAATGTTGTGTTAATTTCAGCTGTACAACAAAGTGAATCAGCTATATGTATACATACATCCCCTTCCTCTTGGACCTCCCTCCTCACCCCCCATCCCACCCATCCAAGTCACCACAGAGCACCAAGCTGAGCTCCCTGTGCCATCTGTTCCCACTAGCTATCTGTTTTACACATAGTAGTGTATATATGTCAATCTCAATCTCCCAAATCATCCCACCTCCCTTCCCCCTCACCCTGTGCCCACACATCCATTCTCTACATCTGTGTCTCTATTCCTGCCCTGCAAATAGTTCATCTGTACCATTTTTCTAGATTCCACATATATACATTAACATATGATATTTATTTTCCTCTTTCTGAGTTACTTCACTCTGTATGACAGACTCTAGGTCCACCCACATGTTAACAAATGTCCCAATTTCGTTCCTTTTTATGGCTGAGTAGTATTCCACTGTATATATGTACCACATCTTCTTTAGCCATTCGTCTGTTGGTGGCCATTTAGTTTGCTTCCATGACCTGGTTATTGTAAATAGTGCTGCAATGAACAATGGGTGCCTGTATCTTTTTGAATTTGGCACAAAAATAGAAATATAGATCAACAGAACAGGATAGAAAACCCAGAGATAAACCCACACACCTATGGTCACCTAATCTATGACAAAGGAGGCAAGAATACAAAATGGAGAAAAGACAGTCTCTTCAATTAGTGGTGCTGGGAAATCTGGAGAGCTACATGTAAAAGAATGAAATTAGAACACTCCCTAACACCATACACAAAAATAAACTCAAAACGGATTACAGACCTAAATGTAAGGCTGGAGACTATAAACTTCTTAGAGAAAAACATAGGCAGAAAGCTCTTTAACATAAATTGCAGCAAGATCTTTTTTGATCCACCTCCTAGAGTAATGAAAATAAAAACAAAAATAAACAAATGGGACCTAATTAAATTGCACAGCAAAGAAAACTATAAACGAGACAGAAAGACAACTCTCAGAATGGAAGAAAATATTTGCAAACGAAGCAACTGACAAGGGATTAATCTCCAAAATATACAAACAGCTCATGCAGCTCAATTAAAAAAAACCCAATTAAAAAACGAATGGAAGACCTAAATAGACATTTCTCCAAAGAAGACATACAGATGGCCTAGAGTCACATGAAAAGATGCTCAACATCACTAATTATTAGAGAAATGCAAATCAAAACTACAATGAAGTATCACCTCACACTGGTCGGGATGGCCATCACCAAAAAATTGAGGGGGAGTCGAGGGAGGGAGGGAATACGGGGATATGTGTATAAAAACAGATGATTGAACTTGGCGTACCCGCCACCCCCCCCCCCCAAAAAAATCTAGAAACAATAAATGCTGGAGAGGGTGTTGAAAAAAGGGAACCCTCCTGCACTGTTGGTGGGAATGTAAACTGGTGCAGCCACTGTGGAGAACAGTATGGAGGTTCCTTAAAAAACGAAAAACAGAGCCACCATATGACCCAGGAATCCCACTACTGGGCATATACCCTGAGTAAACAGCCTTTTTTGAATACTCATTTCACACAAAGTTCCAAGTTGGATGCTGTAAAGGAGATAAAAAATAAATAAGGATGCAACTCCTCCATCTTGTTATTTACCACTAAAGTGGGAAAAGGCAGAATGGACATATGTGAAACATGTAAGAAACACTTCCTATCTACTAAACCACGTATGTGAATGTTGGGTGCTGGGTTGAAAAATCCAAGTCAATCAAGTGGATCATGATAGGAATTTGGTAGAAGCAAAGGACATAGCTCGTGGATCAAAATAAAAATACTACAAGGATGATAATGCATAAAGGCCTAGAAGTTCAGGTACTGACCTTGGAATATATCAATCATGGAACTAAAGTTTCATTCTGGTGATTGAAATTACTGATTTAACTTTACTTAATCTCCCATTAGAAGCTCCAAGCTCAGTAGTGAAAGTAACAGGTGCTTGGTTGCTGCAGTGATGGTAAATCTCACGCTGGGGTGGATCCGTTTAAGCTCGGAACTCCTTTTCCCAGGACTGGGAATCATAGGGAGATTGAATCTCTAATCTTCGGGTGGGTTTGGAGGTGGAATAAGAATTTCCAAAGTGGAAGCTGGAATAGTGAACTATTAGTCTGACTTAGGCTCGTGGTGGTCTCCAGCCTGCAAGCCGATAGTCTTAGAAAGACAAAGTGAGGGAGAAAAGTCCCAGGAATTGGTGGCCAGAGGCCAGGAATGGGAGGTTCAGGTCTCACTCCCTGTGGGTCCCAATGGGTCCCAGTGGTCATTTCTCCCAGTGGCCCCAGACAATTTCCATAAATTACAAATTAGGGTTTCTGTAAACATGATTAAATACGGTTTTTCATACTCCTTCTAATGAGTAAGGAATCCAGACTGTGTCAAGATCAACTCAAATGGGCAATGTGTGTTATTAATGTAACATCTTCTGCCCTCAGAGAAATGACAGCGTATGTGGAGACATACAACTTATCAGTGTGAAAATTAATTTTGAGGTGTCAGGGCAACTGACTAGCTAAGTATTAAGTGAAATCAGGTGCATGGGTGGTGACATGAGATTAGATTTAGCACCACCTGCCTTTGTCCTCTGTCACTTACCACGTGTCCTGTCTTTAGCAGTTAATCCCACCTCCCAGCCCCAGCGTCCTCTTTACCAGCCTACCTCCGTAGGCTGTTGCAAGAATCAAAGGAGATGATTTATTCCACTTCACCAAAGAGTTTTGTTGAAACTCAGGTGCGTAGTTGGAGTGAAGCACTCTTGAGCCAAAGCTTTGCAGGAGAGGCAGACATTTGAAATAAAGGATTTTAGCTCCAGGTTAAGGGCATAAGGAGGACGTGATGGACTCTGTCTGGAGATCATGGATGAAGACACTTTACAGAACCAGGTAGGAAATCCCATGAATGCGGGGAATAGCCGATGTGTGTTGGTTCTATCAGATTATTTTACAGTAATAGAAATGATTCTTAACATTGGGAAGAAGATGAGAAATTCCTAGCTGGGTTAATGCCAATTTTCTGATAGGTGTTTATGAGGGATCTATGGAAACATCTCACGGGTAACCCCACTATGGTTATTTTAGATCAGAGTCTAACCCTAGCTATTTTTAACCTACGAGTTAGCCTTAAGAAAGTTTTGGGGAAATCTATCCTTTTAAATTAAATGTGGTACAGCATTTGAGTTTCTTGCAATGTGCCCTATAGTTGAGCCTAGTGCTAAAATGAGGAAATTAAGAATATAAAGGTTGTGTTTTGAATGAGAAGATCTGAAGCAAGACCTGGGTCATAGGTACACACACACACACACACACACACACACAGAGTTCGTGCCAACTTGTCAACCCATTAAATGGAATAGTGCCCTATGACATGCTACATGGGCCCTTTGGTCAATCACTCAACAAGATTTCTCAGCTTAGAAGAGAGGTGATCAGCTGTGGGCTTGCTGGTGGCCTTTGCTTTCACAATGGTACCACGCTTCCCATGATGGATTCGAGGTTGAGCGTTGTGGAGGGTTTAGCCTTCTGTTCTAGAGGCTGCGTTAGAATACGGGGTGAAGGCTCTTCTGGGGGCAGCGTGAGGGCTGGGACAAGGGTCTCCCACTCGGTGTGGGGACCACGAGGCAGCTGTTGCTGGTGTCTGATGCGAAGTGAAGTTACTCTTGCTGGCAGAGGGGCACCAAGAGTAAAGCACAGATTGGGAAGTCGATGCTGTTCCCGAGATCCCCTGCTGGGCCAGGATGGGGTGAAATTTACTCCCTGTATTAATGAAAAAATGCCAAGGGAGGCCGAGCCTGGGGAGCAGAAGAAAGAACGGGCTGGGAGATGACGCAGTTTCCTCTGGTCTCCCGGCTGCTGTGGACTCATCAGCCTCATTTAATTAGAGGAGAAAGAGAGCCGCTTGCCAAAATAAACAGTGCCGGGCACACATGCACTTCCTGATAAGAGCTCCCTTATCTGCGAGCAGAGCTTCTAGAGAGAACTGGAGTCCCTGGCAGCTCACTGTTGGCGCTTGGGGCCCGTGGGGGCCACGTCCACTAAATCTGGGGCTGCTCCATCACAATCTGCAGGGCTGGTCCCTGCCAGCATCTTTCTTGGTGCAAGTTCTGTTTCTCTGCCCAAAGGAAGGGATGGGGAACTGGTCTCCTGCATCCTGGAATCAAAGTTTCTCAGATATATCTGGGCTTCGATGGAGTTGTACAGCCTTTGTGTTCTCGGAATGCTGTAACCGCGGCCCTGCTGGGTAAAATGACTTTCCCATCCCCCAGACGGGGAGCTTTGAGTTGAAGTTAAGAAAAGCTGAGTGAAGAGAGCTCACAATTGTTGGTTAAAGCTGAGGGTTTGACCTTTACTTGCCTGTTTAATTCAAATTCCATGCAAGACTTTTTCTATGGGCTGTGCACCCCGCCACATGCTGTGAGCTTCTAGGAGGGCCCCTGGGCCTCCTGGGGAGCCCTGTCTTGAGGTGGGAGAGGCAGGACAGACCATAGGTCCCGGCCAATGTTCTCTCCCCTCAAATATAAATATTTTAAAAAAATTCACCATAACAGGCATGAGGAATTCTTGTGAGATTTACTTCTAAAGATGAACGCATTTGAGAGATATCTTCTGATAGATTCTTAGTACATTAAAAAAAAAAGATTTTAATACAGATCTATTGAGAGATGATTTTTTGTTCCATAAAATGAGTTTTAAAGTGATACTTTCTCTTTCATTCAAAAATTGGAAAAAGTCAATATCTCTGGCATCCTCTGTTGGGCCCTGGACAGAGTTCATTGGGTTAAAATAGGGGTCATTTACTGGCTTTACTTTGTGTGTACTTTTTGCTTTAATGATTAAATATTTTTCATCCCTTGGAAGCTCCATGACTGTGGCCAGGTAGGTAGGTGTTTATCTTTTGTTGTTTCTGGGTGTTACCTCCTGCCATCTTTGCATGCTGTTGAGCGGTAAAAATAAGACATCAGTGTTAGAATCAGACATGAACCCTGTGGTCTGCTTGTTCATATACTTACTGTTACTTTGTTTTGTTTGAATTTCTGAGGTGAGTCAAAGCAAATAGATGTCCAATCTGGAGATGGTTGTGTAGAAACTAAAACATCTTTGGTCACAATTGCTGATAATACAGTCCTTCAGGTGAAAGCTTCAAAGAAAACTAGCTAGGGGGTTTCTGAAAAGCTTAAGAGGAATTATTGGACTTTTGCGCCACTTCCATTTACCACTTATCCTGTAACCCGTTCAGGGAGGGGTCCTTCCCCATCTCTGCTTAAGTGCACAGTGAGGTCGTTTGCTCTGAAGAGACCCTGTTGTATGGAAACAATGACTGTGCTTTGCATTTAATACCTAAATATTCTAAAATGAGCATTTGCTACATTAGTCCATTAGGTATTGCACGTGGCATCATGAAGTAGAAATATATGATTTCAAATGAATCGCGTGTGCTAAATTTTCTACATGTATAGGAATCGAATTATTGGACAAAGTTATAGAGTGTTTATCACTATTGGGAATGATATTAGACAAACCTTAAAAAAAAATCACAGTAGTATTGTTTTCCTACTTAAAAAAAAAGCAATTTAGGCGTGATAATGTATTTCTAGAACGGATGTTTCCTATATTTCCAGAATAGATTGTTCACATTTTAGGGAGAGATTTTTTTTCTTTTTTTAAATGTTATTGAAATATATCAATAAAATGTGTTAATTTCTGCTGTACAGCAAGGTGCTTCAGTTATACACGTATATATTCTTTTCCATATTCTTTTCTGCTATGGCTTGTCACAGGATATTGAATATAGTCGCTAGACAGTAGGACCTTGTTGTTTATCCATCCTATATACACTAGTTTGCATCTGCTAATCCCAAACGCCCATTTAGGGAGAGATTTGATCTACATCAGCGGTCCCCAACCTTTTTGGTACCCAGGGACTGGTTTCGTGGAAGACAATTTTTCCAGGGACGGGGGTGGGGGGGTGGGGGATGGTTCAGGTGGTAACGTGAGTGATGGGGAGTGATGAGGAGGGGCAGATGAAGCTTCCGTCCCTCGCCTGCCACTCGCCTCCTGCTGTGCCGCCTGATTCCTAATAGGCTGCGGACCAGTACCGGTCCATGGCCAGGGGGTTGGGGACCCCTGATCTACATTAAAAGAAAGGCCAAACACCAACTCTTCTAGAAATCATGGTTCTCTTCAGTTATTTGTTTATTTTTTATTTAAAAACAATTTTAAATGGAAGTAGAGTTGTACAACATAACGGTTCACAATTTTTAAAGGTTATGCTCTAGTTATTACGAACTAAGTGCTGCATTCCCTGTGCTGTGAAGTATAACCTTGCACGTTACTGTATACACAGTAGTTTGTACCTCTTAATTCCCTACCCCATATTGCCCCTCCCTCCCCTCCTCCTGGTAACCACTAGCTTGTGCTCTATATCTATGCATCTGCTTTTTTTTTGTTGCACCCACTAGTTTGTTGTATTTTTTAGGTCCCACATATAAGCAATATCATACAGTATTTGTCTTTCTCTGTCTGACTTATTTCACTTAGTATAATGACTTCCAGTTCCTTCCATGTTGCTGCAAATGGCAAAATTTTGTTCTTTTTTATGGCTGAGTAATATTCCATTGTGTATATGTACCACATCTTATTTATCCATTCCTCTGTTGGTGGACACTTATGTTGCTTCCATGTCTTGGCTATTGTGAATAGTGCTGTTATGAACATTGGGTACGTGTATCTTTTCAGATTAGAATTTTTGTCTTTTCCGGATATATGCCCAGGAGTGGGATTGCTGGGACCTATGGTAGTTCTCTGTTTACTGTGGAAGTGGGTGGCTCTTTATGTGAGGAAGGAGGTCAAGCTGGTTGAGTGAGCATGATTGAATGGGGTGGGAGGGTGGGGCCTTGGAAGGATCATTACCTGTGTATGAAAATGCTAGG
Source organism: Hippopotamus amphibius kiboko (assembly GCF_030028045.1). NCBI lineage: Eukaryota > Metazoa > Chordata > Mammalia > Artiodactyla > Hippopotamidae > Hippopotamus > Hippopotamus amphibius. Next base: position 135,046,674 of record NC_080189.1, on the reverse strand, counting down.
GAGAGAAGGAGCTGTGTTAGAGAGGGTACCAAAGAGCCAGGAGTTGCTCTGTTATCGCTAAAATAGGTGGGGAACCACGAGGAGCAGAGGCAATGTGCGATGTCATGATTTAAAGTAGAAGGGAAGGAGAAGGATCTGAAGGGAAGAGGATGAGGAGGGCCCCTCCATCATCTCCAGTCTGGTGTGTGATGACTTTGAATGAAAAACAGCCATTATGTAAGAGAGAGATGGAACAGCGTCCTCAGGGAAGAACAAGAAGGAGCAAGGAATACTTGGCAATTAGACTGGGAATATAGGGAATTTTGCTGTGAAAGGTCCACAAATTCCAGGGGGCACGGTGGAAGGGTTTCAGGAATTGCGAATAGATGGGAGAGCCTTCTGGTCATTGGAATGTGGGGTGGAGGGTGGGGTGACCTGGGAGACAGAAAGAAAGGGCAGGGGCGCAAAGCACTTAGCCTGGTGTCTGCAACGCCATGAGCTCTCAGTACGTGTTTGCTTTTAATTGTACATGTTCGCTTTTAATCGTTTTATCAGAAATCAAATTATTGAGGAAAGAGATATATCAGAAAAGGATTAATAGCAATACCTCTAACTTCCAATCCATGCATTCAATCAATGTTATCAACACCCATGTTAGCTCAAAGGATTAGATAAAACTGTCTTCTGATCTAAATGGAGAGAACGCCTAAAAGAGCCTGGATTTTTCAATAATGCTTATATACTGACTTGCAAAAACAACTTTAGAACATTTAAAATACATTTCCCATCAGGGTAAAGGAAAATGGCTTTTTTTTTGCATTTCCCTTTGAGTGAACACGATTTTCTTTTTTTTTATAAACTCACAACTTTACAAGGTTTTTGAAGAATACCAGGGGGACACGACACAGTTATAATTCTTGGCTTCTTCCTTTTGTATAGTGAACTGTGTTTTACCGTAGTTAATGTTATGAGGAGTGGAATATCTCTCCAGAAATCTTTTCATACCCTAGACTCAGTGCTCCTGGGCTCATAATCTGATCTGGCATATTTTACTACTTGAGTAAACCCTTAACCTCAAAATAAGTGAGTGAAACCTTTTAGATTTGAAAAATAGATTGAAAGATATTGAGGGGATTAAGTCTGTCTCTATTCAGTAAAATTTCTGACATTTTCAAATCTCTCTGACACTGAGATATTCTCTCTCCCCAGTTCAGATTGTACATGAACATCCCAGCTAGTGTTCTGCAGAAGAGGACGCCTGTCAGTTACGCAGCTCAAGGATGCAAAGGGTACCGTCCTAGTTACAGGAATAGCGTCTTCGTCTGGAAGGGCACCTGACACTTCATCTCACCTGAACTCTTTGCAGTGCTGGGCACGGGGCACCATTTCTTCCTTCTTGGCTTTTGTGACATTGGTCTCTTGATTCTACTTGTATTTCTTCATCTTCTGTCTTCGTTTCCTTCACTGGGCTTCTTTTTTGTATCTCAGAAATTTCTTAATTAACCCATTTGGTTGTTGTTATGGGCTCAACTGTGTCCCCCACCAATTTCATACTTTGAAATTGTGCCTCAAAATTTGATTGGATTTGGAGATGGGGTCTTTAAGGAGGGCATTAGGTTGAAATGAGGTCATTAGGGTGGGCTTAATCCAAGTGGGTGGGTGTCCTTATAGGAAAAGGAGACGAGGAGAGACACCTACAGAGGGAAGACTATGTGAGGACACAGAGAGAAGATGGATCTACAAGCCAAAGAGAGAGGCCTCCGAAGAAACCAAGCCTGCCCACACCTTGAGTGCAGACTTCCAGCCTCCAGATCCGTGAGAAAATAAGTCTCTGTTGTTTAAGCCCCTAGTCTGTGGTACTTTGTGATGGCAGCTCTAGGGAACAAATACAGTCATTCATTTGATAAATATTTTTAAGGCCCTGATGAAAAAACATGGTACATTGACAAAATAAAGGCGTTGGCTCCTGGAGCAGGGACATATGTGTGAGGAAAGGGGCATAATTTACAGCCGTGTGCCTGGAGGTCCACGCCCTCTGCTGCTCAACCAACCCTTGGAAGCACCCTTGCTTCTCCTATATTCTTCTATTTCAATCCAGCAATCAGGAAATCAGCTCGGCTCAAATAGTTTAAAAAATACATCCCTAGACTTCCCTGGTGGCGCAGTGGTTAAGAATCCGCCTGCCAGTGCAGGGGACACAGGTTCGATCCCTTGTCCGAGAAGATCCCACATGCCGCGGAGCAACTAAGCCCGTGCGCCACAACCACAGAGCCTGCGCTGGAGAGCCTGTGTGCCACAACTACTGAGCCCGTGTGCCACAACTACTGAAGCCTGCGCACCTAGAGCCTGTGCTCTGCAACAAGAGAAGCCACTGCAATGAGAAGCCCGTGCACCACAACGAAGAGTAGCCCCCGCAGGCCACAACTAGAGAAAGCCCACGTGCAGCAATGAAGACCCAACACAGCCAATGAATAAATAAGTAAATTAAAATAAGTAAATAAATAATACATCCCTCATGTACCACCTCTCATCCTTCCCTGGCTCTCACCCTGCCGGGAGCCCCATCACCTGTTACCTGGACCAGTGCAGCCTCCTCACTGGTCGCCCACACTCTGCATCCTCAGAGGGTCCTGAGCACAGCCCACCTGGGGACTTGCAAATTCAAGTTCGGTCAGGTGGTGCCTCTGCGGAAAGGCCCGCAGCGGTTTCCTTTTCACTCACACTGGAAGCTGTGATTCGCCGCTGCCCCCACAGCCCCCTCTGAGCCCCCCATCCCCCAACTCTGTGCTGACCCTAAATGCACCAGGCCTGCTCCTGCCTACAGGAGTTTTCGTAGCTGCTTCTTCTGCCTGGAATTCTCCCACGTGTATTTGGCCGACTCCTTCATTTCTTTGAAGTCTTTGCTCACGTGTCACGTTCTCAACGAGGTCTGTCCTGACCACCGAGTTCATTTGATGACCTGACCCCCACCCACTGGCCCTGCGCCCCCTCCTGACCCCCTTCTCCCATAATTTGCCTTTCTTCCTCCGGGGGCTCTTACAGTCTAATGTGCGTAATGTTTCATGTGTTTATCGTCTTCCTCCTTCCTCAACCACCCCTTGAGAATGGAGACTCCACAGGGCGTGAGTGCAGGGATGCTTGTCTGTTTTGATCGTGGAGGCGTCACAGACACCTGGGGCGAGGGCTGGCACGTGCACCGGGCTGGATGCAGTCTGTAAATTTGCACTAGAGGACCTGATCCCATCTTTCCAGGGGGAAACGTGCAGAGGGACCTGAAAGGTCTGAAAGCCCCGAGGGCGTGGGTTGGAAAGAGCTGTTAGAGCCTTCAGCTTTCCGGCTGTGGCCACACATTTCCTGGGCAGCTACCAGGCGACGGCTGAGCAGGGCAGGGACTCTAGGATTCAGCCCTGTGTACGCAGTGAGGGCCTTGACTGAGATGTTATCAGCTCTGCCTTGCGGGCTGCGTGCTTCCTGCCCGATTCTGCTCCCCTCTCCAATCACAGGTGTCAGCTCTGCACCATGATCGGAAGGTTTTTGCTGATCAGACTCTTTATCTTTCACAAGCGGTCCTCCCCCCACCATCCCCCCATAAACCTCTGAACTCTTAACTTTGTGGTGTCTGCTTCTGAAAGGACCCAAGTGATGCTTGGTGTGGTCCAGGGAGGAGGTGGTAAGCTGGCCTTTGGGAGTAGATCCTTCACTTGACTGGCAGGGAGGACCCCACCCCAGTGGTGCCCAGAGCGTGGGTGAGCTCCGGCACAAGGTGGTAACCCAATTGCTAAAACTCTCACTGATGGTGAGTTGGGAGAATGTTCCAGCAGAGAGGATGTCCCTGGCTGGAGAGGGAATTCAGGTGCTTGGGAAGGTGAGAGGAGATGCAGTGCTGGTTGTTACTAAGTTGTATGGATGCCCTACAATGGGCTGAGGGAAAGCTGCAGGCAGTTAGGGGACAGTTGAAAACCAAGTGTGAAGGATCAGGGTAGGAAAAGCAGAAGATCAAACTCAGGATTTACTAGGCTTGCCCAGCTTCAAAGATGATGGAACCATCATGTCAAGGTCAGGGCCCTGGCTGGGAAAATATGGGATACCCGGGTGGACACCTCCAAATATATTGGCTCCCCAAACCCTTGGGGCCTGCAGAGGTAGTCACCCTTCCCTATTAAGAGCTAGGACACCACGGGTGTGGGACGACAGCACACCAGTCCCCACAGGCAAGAAGGGCCTCTTTAGAGCCCCACCTCCTTTTCTGGTTCCCAGGCTGATCACTGCAGACAGTCATAACGTAACCAAGCCAATAACATTCTGGTGAGCCTGATAAATTAGAAAGAGATGATACCACCACCCCTTTGAACTGCGAAAAAGTAGCCAACCTACACTGGCAGGAATTGGGGCTGGATTCTGAGGGTGTTGATCAAGGGGTCTGGATCACAAGACTGAATAAAGGAGAGTTCACGCATTAGAGAGCACTCTCAGGATACAGGCCGAGACCTCAGAGGACAGTGCAAACCTGCTTCTTGGCTGGTTCTTAAAAGACTGGAGAGAGGCCTGTATGTCATGGCAGAGAGTACAGGGAGGGGTGAAAAGGCTCAGGTAAGGGGATATGCTGGGGGAGGGGGGGATACGCCACCAGCAGAAGACCCCTCCCGGAGGATTAGTTGGTGGGCAGGCCAGGCCGTTGCAAAATTCAGTGGTGGCTCCCTCTGCAGACGTGAGGGACGGGAAGGGCTGTCACAGAGCCAAGTCCATGGACAGCAACGATGATGGGGCGAGACAGATGGGAATCTAGTGAGGACACTTCCTATGTCTCTAATCAAAAGAAAGCAGGAACGGATGCCCAGGAAGCCGGGGGTAGTGGCTCTGTCACACATTCGCAATCTCTTGTCTAGTTTTGGACCTCCAGGCAGTTTAGACCTGGAACACACTGATCAAAAAGATGCCCAGGTTCCCAGGAGGAAGGACCCAGCTACTACAGCAGGTCTGCAACAGAGTGACCCCCTTGTCTGTCCCAAAGACCATTTATTCAGATGACTCTGCTCTGGGGAAACATCCCCAAACATTGGAGGATTTTTGGACACAGGTTCTGAACAGGCTTTGACATGCTGGAGTCCTGAAGCACTATTATAACCTCACTGTTAGAAGGATGGCGTATGGGGCCCAGGTAATAAATGGAGTTTTGGTCAAAGTCCAGCTTATAGTTGCTCACAGACCTCCTGCCCCGTGTAGAGCCTCTCCAGGCTCTTAATATACAATTAGTCTTGACACACTTGGCCACTGGAATAGTGGCCAATAGCCATTGGATCCTTTGTTAATCTTTGGTCACAGTGGGAAAGGCCAAGTGGAAGCTGCCAAGATTGCTCTTTGGGGCCAAAATAGTAAAAAGTGAACAATATTGCATCCTAGGATTATATTAATCCCGGCTTTTACTTTCATATTCTGATACTTTGACATCTTGGGGCCTGGGGGGACTGTCCCTCCCAGGGCTCGCCAGTTCCTAAGGTAATAAACAACTTGTCTGTGAGCATGCTGCTCAAGTGCAAAGCAACCAGCCCAGAGCCCAACCACCTCCTTTACTGGGTGCTCGCATTGCAGGCCACTGTCCACCTACCCTAATCACCCCAGAGCCAGTACCGCACAAGTAGGCATGGCCCCTACGTTGCAGAGCTGCTGAAACTATTCAAACTAGCCAATCCTAAGCCAGGTGCCTGGCCCGTTCCTTCCCCAGGAAGATACAACCAATGCTCTTGCCCTCAATTTCCCCCTCCCTCTGCCTCCTGACTGGCCCAGGTGCTTCACCGTGTGGCCCCCAAGGTGAGGTGTGCCCACTCGGAGAAGCAGTGAGTAACAAACTATTTTCCCCCATGGCAATTGTCTTCTGATATGTTTGTCTTACAGGACCTCAACTTTTCTATTAATACGCTATATTTTAAAGAAGAAGTGGAGGGATAGTGGAGATTAAAGTCACCCTAAGAATCTCAGTGATACAGGGGTGGTAGTTCCTATTTTATCTCCATTTATTGCACTAGTTTGACCACTGCAGAAATGGCTGGGTCCTGAAGAATGACTGTACCTACCAAGTGTTCCACTAAGTAGTGGGTCTGATCACACGGCTCGTCCGATGGGGTGTTTCCACTGGAGCAGAATAGTACGGCCCCCAGGGACCTCCTGTGTAACCACTGATCCAGTACATGCCTTCTTTTCTATCCTAATCAAGGAAGAGGATCAGAAATAGGTCATAACCACAGGGAACAGCTTAGCAATACACAAAGACTGTTTTGCCCCAGGCTATGTCAACTGTCCTGCCCACTTTGTCATAATATAACCTGGAGACAACCTACCTATCCATGACAACACCACATTAAGCTGACTAGGCAGGATGAGCAAGAGGGGGCTAGAATGTTAGGGGCCTTGGTGAGAAACATGTGCTCCAGGCTGAGAGATAAACTCTCCAAGATTTAGGGACCTGCCACTGCAGTAATGTTTTTCACCTTCCAGTGGTCAGACTCATGCTCTGTCTCTCTGTATGTATCTGTCTGTCTGCCTGCCTGCCTCTATCTATCTATCATCTATCTATCTATCTATCTATCTATCTATCTATCTATCTATCTATCATCTATCTATCTATCTATCTATCTATCTATCTATCTATCTATCTATCATCATCTATTCATCCTTCCATCTATCATCTGTCAACCATCAGAATCCTAGTGGTTCTGTGTCTCTGGAGAACCCTGGCTAATACACGGCCTGTGTGACCTGCTGAATGAAGAAGTTCAAGCTTGGTTTCTAGGTGGGTTGGCTCGGCATGTGGGTGCAAGCTGAAATCAGATGATGGCAAGAGAAAATCTTCCCAGTGGGCAGAGCTTTGAGCACTGTATTTATTTTTCCACTTTGTGGAAGGAGAAGCATCCTGAGGTAAGAATACATTCAGATTCATGAGTAAAGGTCTAGAAAGACAAAGACTGACAAGTCAGACAAGTCTTGGGGGTAGAGCATGTAGACGGACATTGGAGGGGGCATAAAGTCTGAAGAACTTTGTACTACATATTAACAGCCACCAGAAAGCATTCACCATGGAAGGGACACTGAAAAACCAAGCAGACAAAATGACATGGCCAGTTGACGTAGCCTGTCTTTGTAACCAGCCACCCTAGAGTGGCACAGTGGGCACGTGGATGGAGCAGCCATGGTGACAGAGACAGAAGGTGCATGTAGACACAGTACCGTGGCCTCCCACTCACCAAGCCTGGCCAGCAGCAGAGACCAATGCTGAGCCCACAGGATGGCAAAATTTCTCGAGAAGACCAGCCAACCACTTGGTGACAAGTTGACTACATTAACTTCCTCCTTGGAAGGGCCAATGATTTATCACAAAAATAGGCACATATGGGTATGAGCTTGCTTTCCCTGTTCACAAAGTTTCAGCCAGCACCGTTATCTGGTGGCTTATGGGATGGCTGACCTGCAGGCACGGAATCCCACACAACATAGCAACCATCAAAGAAAACCTTCACAGCAAAAGAGGTGCAGGAGTGGCCCATGACACGCCATCCACCGGTCTCATCACACGCCACACCATCCAGAGCTACTGCCTGGAGCTCCAGCTTGGAGGACACGCTCTGGGAGGAGGGGTGCCTTCATCGCTGAGAATGCCAAGACCTACTGCATCAGAGACCTCTACCTGGCATCATGTCCCCAAGTAGGAAGAATACATGGGATCTGGAACTGAGGCAGGTAGATGCAGTGGCCCCCCTGTCGTTACTCACAATGACCCAGTGGGCTCATCTGTGTTTCTTATTCCCCAGAAATCTGGGCCCCTCAGAGATAGAGGTCTCCTACTGGGGGACATGACAATGTTCTCATAAACTATACGCTCTGGCTGCTCCCTGGACAAGAAAAGGAGTCACTGTCTTGGCAGAGATAATTGAGTCTGATTCAAAGGCAGATACCCAAAGGCAGCAGAGAGAAGTAGGTGTGGAACTCAGGGTAATGACTTGGGTGCCTCTTGGTGCTTCTTAGACCACCTGTGACCATGAGTGGACAAGAGCAGTGACCCCAGCCTGAGAATCCTGTGGTCACCAAGGATTCCTCAGGAAACAAGAGCATGGCTTTTACCCCAGGAGAGCCACCAAGATCAGTGGAAGTAAGAGCTTAGGGTGAAAGAATTCAAAGTGGATAATGAAGGGGAGGGAAGAAGGATAGTGTGGCTGTCCTGAGGCCAATGGCAGTCAGAGGAGCTGCAGTTTGTCCCACGAACTCTTTTACATTTCCCGTCCAAAGAGAGCCCCACTGGACTTGTGGAGGAACTGCTTCTAACAGGTGTGTGGAGAAGTAAACCCATGCGATGCAGGGATGCACAGTGGCAGGCATCGGGGTGCACTGCTCAGATACCCATTTGAGAAAGCGTACACTGGGCGGATGCAGGGAGGAAGTCAGCAGACAGCCTTCAGCTGCAGCATCTTTAGGATCCGCCCCCACTTTTGAGCCAAGACCACACTTCCTGGGCAGCAGCCAGCCAACGATGGAGCACAGTCTGTCCAGTAGGTCATCTTTGCTCCAGGGCACTCCATCGGGTTGACCTAAACTTTGTCAGCCCCACCGTGATCTGAGTCTCTCCCTGCCTCATCTTGTTTCCTACTCCCTTACCTTTTACAGGTGCCAGATCTGAACCATGGTCTGAACCCCGGGTCTTCTTCCTTCCTCCATGGGTGTTCTTCACAAATATCACCCCACCCCCAATCTCTTGCCCTTCTGACTCAACCTCACTGTCTGCTTTCCAGGGGACCCACTGACACAACGCTCTAATCAGCTGGTGCAATGCAGTAAGTGGCTAGCAGAGGCATACTTACACATGGAAATATTTATGCCCATTTAAAAAGCTGATTCACAAAGTAGTACCAGATTTTCTTATTGCAAGCTTTTTTCATTCAGGGGGTTTTACAGTTAAAATATTCTGGAAGTTGAACAGGAAAACTAAATTGAAGATAAATCTAAGTTAATTGCAGATGCAAAATTTTTGTTTGAAATGTAAGCACTACCCCACTTCCTTTACCCAGAGTTAGATTAGTGTTCTATGGAAGGCATACGTGCTTTTTCTGCTTATTATGGAATTTGCTTTATATATTTTTAAAGTGGCTAAATTCAGAGGCAACAAAACTAAACTGGTTTCACATTTGGATTAAGCACCTTCTGTGGCTGAGCTACTTCCTCTCGGATGACGGAGCATCACCCCAAGTTAAAGATGGTAGTGGATAAACTGTTTGCTTTCCATTACAACCCTCTCTTGCCTTCCTGACTTACTAGAACTATTGTAACACCGTGGTCTTAAACATTCAGTGGGTTCAGACAGTGGCAATAAAAGGGCTGCCACTTTTTCTGTATTCAAGGTCCTCAACAATAACGCCCAGAAGATGTCACATGACTCCTTACGATGCTCCAGACAGGAGTGGCAGAGAGCAGCCCTATTTTCTCTTTCTACGCTCAGACTCTTAGTGGATGAAATCAGTTTTTCAAAATTGCTTTTGTACAAAGAATGTAATATTTTATCTCAGACCTTTTGTGGGCTTCCCATCACCCATTTTCTTTGTCCTTTTAAATCTTTAAGCCATGGTATCTTAGTCTGTTCAGGCTGCTATAACAAAATTCCACAGACTGGGTGGCTTACAAATAATAGAAATTTATTTCTCATAAGTCTGGCAGCTGGAAATCCAAGATCAGGGTGCACCATGGCGGGGTGAGGATGCTCTTCGGGATTGCAGACTCCTTGTGGTGTCCTCATGTGGTGGGAGGCATAAGGGAGCTCTCTGGGGCCTCTTTTACAAGGGCACTAACCCCATTCATGAGGACTCCACCCTCATGACCCAATCATCTCCCGAAGGCCTCACCTCCGGAAACCATCACACTTAGGCATTAGGATTTCAACATGTAAATTTTTGGGGGGGACACAACCATTCAGACCACAGCACATGGACTTTGAGATTTATCGCATCTTTGTCTGTCACTGTCCTCCTTTTTTCTTTATTCACACGTTTTCTCAGACCTTATATTCCAGCCAAGCCAACAGCTTCAACACCACTTGCCCCATCTTCTCTGATGCTGAAGATTACCAGCCTGCTTGCCAGTCCTCCTGCATCTACCAATATCTCTTTATCTTCACATTCCTCCTTAAGGCCCATTTTCTCCTAAAGGTCCAATTCTTTATTTTTCCCCCACATCTTTATCAGAGTATACTTGCTTTACATTGTTGTGCTACTTTCCACTGTACAACAAAGTGAATCAGCTGTATGTACACATATATCCCCATATCCCCTTCCTCTTGAGCTTCCCTCCCACCATCGCCATCCCACCCCTCTAGGTCATCACCCATCATCGAGTTGATCTCCCTGTGTTTAAAGGTCTATTCTAATTGCCTCCAAATGACTACTCTTTCTTTGGTCATTATAATAACAGTACCTTATCTCTGAGCTTGTTTGGACAGCAGTAATGAGACCCGTACTTGGTGGAAGCATAATGCCTTTACTTGAGAGAAGCAACTGGAAAGTTCATCAATTTCTTCTGTTTCACATAAATACAGTTAAACCACCCTGTCTTCCTCACCTTCCCATGTGTGTGTGAATAATGGAGAATATGCTTGAAAATCACCACCCTTCATTTGTAGATTAAGGGAATAATTTGGCTTCTTTGTGAGTATTAGACTGTTGTGTGCTGTCAGAACTAAGGGATTTATTTAAGTTAACAAATAACTGTACTGTAAGTACTCAGAGTGCTGAGTCAAAGTCTGGCTAATACTTCTGTGCTGAAGTGCTAGCTGCTGTTTGTCCTGTAGTTAAAACATACCTATGAGAATTTACATAAGGAAACATGATTTATACCCAGCCGTATATTTGGGTTAGGTGTACTAACCCACACCTCTAGCATCCTTTTTTGCCTTTTTGTTCCTAGTTCCCAGTACTGTTTGCTGAAGAATGAATATTTGCACCTCCACACACAAAAAAATTAGTGTTAAAATCTAATCTCCAAAGCGATGGTATTTGGAGGTGGGGCTTAGGGGAGGTAATTAGATCATGAGGGCAAAGCCTTCAGGAATAGGATTAGTGCCCTTAGGAAAGAGGCCCAAGAAAGCTCCCTAACCACTTCTGCCATGTGATGACACAGCAAGAAGATCCATCATCTACGAACCCAGAGAAGGGTTCTCAGCTGACTCTGGATCTGCTAGTCCTTGAACTTGGACTGCCCAACCTCCAGAACTGTGAGAAACAAATTTATGTTGTTTATAAGCCACTCTGTCTATGATATTTTTGTTATCTCAGTCCAAAGACATTGTCAATATTCAATAAATATTTCTAAATTATTTGGCTTTTGTTCTGTGTGACATGCCCTCATTCTTCACACCAGAATTGTCTGAAAGTCAGCTGGCAGTTTCACAGTAATTTACTCAGTTTTTACTCACAGCCATAACATCTGCATCTCGGGAAGAGAAGGCAAAAGTTTTAAATGTTTTGTGAACTCCGGTTGGATCAGGCATTCATAAGTGGGCTAAGGGATGCTTTTTCTAAGGCTGCTTCTGGATGACTGCACCACACACGTTTCCTTTCCCGGTTTGTTCTTCTTTCAGTAAGGAGGCCACGATCAGACAGCTTTTAGCTCTGTGCTAAATAAACTGTTCTCTTTGCCTGTTGGCTATTGTTATAATAGCTGCATTGGGAGGGGATTAAATTGGATTTGTATGTTGTAACCTATTTCAGAGCAAGAGAGGAAATGTTTCAATCTTCCGGGGAATCACCACTCTGTGAGCCACTTAAAACAGACAAAGTGCCGGGAACATTCCACAGAGCACCGTCCACAGTATTAAGAGGATCTGTATTTTGCAGCCTTTAGGTTCCAGACCTCTTTTAACCCTCAATCCCCAAATCCTAATGAGACTAAATAGTTTTTTATTTTTACAAGTATATAGAAGAAGCTGTTTCAAAACTTTTAGATTTTGTGGACCAGTAAATTTCCAAGAAATATTTTGCACACTTGCTTATAACATTTTTTTTTTTTTTTTTGGCCAGGTTGGAAATGTTAAAAACAAACAAACAACAACAAAAAAACCTATATATTTTTTCCCTAGAAATATCTATTGTAGCAGATGTTATTTCCTCCTTTCTCGCTGGAAGAACTCTAGTTTGGTTTGGGTGTCTGACCCCTCCCATGTGAATCATAGTTAAATCTTGACTAGTCTAGGGTTTTAAGTCCATGGCTTGACAGCGATTGGGTTAAGGATGGGCACGTGATTCTATTCTGGTCGGTAATTGGCTTAAGGACAAGCACATGATCCTATTCTGGGCGGTGATTGGCTTAAGGACAGGCACGTGATCCCATTTTGGACGACGATGTGCGTGAAGGGGGCTGTTGGAGGCTCTGCCGGTCATTTTCTACTTGCTTCTTTCCATCCAGAACCATCCGTTGCTTTTTCCGCCTTTCTGGCCTCTCAGCACTGCCCCACGAAGCCTTCCTTGTCTGCTGGTTTCCCCTGGGTCTGGTTAATGGAGGCTCGGCTGGGAGCTAAGAGTTTTTATGACTGTCCCGCTCCTGCTCCCTTCCTCCTGGCAGCAATCCTGCCAACAGCTTCCTTCCTCTGAGGCACAGGACCTGTCGGGCAGCCCCTTCCCCAGCAACAGCTCGCGTGATGGGGTGGGAATTTCATTTTTTCTTCTTGTCCCTTCAGAACCAGAAGTAGTAATGGCTTCCTTGGCATGTCCCCGTCTCTGTTGGTTTGCTCTCTTCTGCTCTTGGACTTTACATAGTCCCTGCAGCAAATTCACTTGAATTAAATTCTGTGAGTGTGCCACATCTTCTTGCCCAAACCCTGACTGATATAGAGGCTCTTGGGAACAGGTTCCTAAAAAGAGACACAGAGCTAGGCCCAGACCTCTTGTATTGGAGGCGGTTGTGTCAACCAGTGACCTGGGACCTCTGTGGCCGCCATCCTGACCAGCGAGGGGCGCCGGGCTGAGGGAAACCAGCATGACGTGGGTGGCAGCGGGGGAGACCACGGGGCTGTGTCCTTGAGGCTGCTGTGCCTTCGAATAAGCCAGCTCTGGGGATGCTTTCAGTGGGAAGTGTGCTGTTGGGTTGAGACATTTTCCTGTTGTTTATGCCACTTAGAGTTGTGGGCTCGTGCTCCTTGAGGCTGAAGATTTCCTAAGTCTGATAAAGCAGATGAGTAGGGTGTGATCACAGAGTAAGAAGGTGGGTGTGGGGAAACCTACTCAAGTAGAAGGAACAGATTTACTTTTAAAATGATCTGAAGAATGAAGAGATGAACAATGTGTATGAGGACTCTGCTCTCTGCCTCCCTCTGTTGTGGTCTCTCGTGCCCCGCCCTCCAGGCTGGCTGGCTGGCTCTGTGCCCTCTGACCTCGGACCTTGGGCTGAGACTTCCCCCCTCTTTCTTTCTACCTGATTTTGCTCCCCAGGATTCTCTAGAGTGGCTCCTCCCACCGTCCTTGAACCTCCATTGCCATCATTTTCATCGTAAAGCCATTCTTTCAGAAAAAATATGATTTTTAAAAACCAATCTTCTCCAATCTATTTTAAAACAATTTTCATTTCAAAAGCTCTTGCCTTTGGAGTTATTTGTCCTTAGTTGTGAATGCTGTCCCAGCTGACATATGGGTTCAAGTCTCCCTTATTCCAGGCCTCCATCTTCTGTTCCCTGCTTGCTTCTTTTCACTTCTTTGCCTTCTCACGTCTGGTTGCCACCAGCCTTTCTCTACCAACTCCCAGAAGGGAAGTGGGAAGGAGAAACAAGAAAATAGGGGGTTGCCAAAAGGCTCATTTTCCAATGAAAGCAAGAGAGACTCGAGATAAGAGAGAAAGTCTTTGAGGCCTGGCGTTTCCGTGATTCCATTAGCCTAATGCTCGATTGGAGGGAGTGTTTGTCATTTCTTCTTGGGTGAGCTGTTTGCATGAGTGATGCTAGATTTGGAGGCCATGGATGAAAATTATTCTATGAAAATTATAGGATAATCCCCTGATTTACCCAACCTAGAGGCTAAGTCAGGGAAAATGATCAGTTCATCCCTTGAAAATAAATTCTTTCCGTTGGAAGATAGTAAAAGACACAGGAAGACACTGAATAAATGCTTTCTGATGCTGTGGGTGCCGGCCAGGAGCCACTGAGGTCTGGAGGCCCTTCCAGCTGTATGGTTGGAGGGTTCTTAAGCGAGAACACATGTGCTGAGAATTCACAGCGTCAGATATTTTCACAGTGGGCAGAAGATGTTAAAGGGTATGGCTCTAAAATGAAACCTCGCTCCTTGCAACATTTAAGGCAAAATACTGGACGGCACTGAGGCCCCAGTCAAAAAGGTGCTGGGCTCTGATTTGGGCCCTTCCCTTTTTCCTGGCTTTGAGAAATTAGGGAATTCCCTTAGCTTCTCTAAGCTTTCAGCATCTTTTTAACACTGAACTAATCAATCCTGTTCTGCCCATCTCTCTGGGTGGACAGGATCAAGGGCTACCAAAGGATAGGCTGCTGTGATGGGTAACACTCTGCACGCACACGGGGGACTCAGCTGCACGGCCACCAGGGATTGTGAACCCTACCGGTCAGCGCCTCCTGCAGGGCTGGGCTGGAACAGGTGCATTGCTTCCCCTGGGGAGCTTAAGTTGGCAGGAAGAAATCACTTAATCAAAGCTATGCGCCTAGCACTGTGCAGGAAACTGGGGGTGGGGGCATCAGGACAGCTCAGCCAGGCCGTTTGTAGAGATGTCTGGTTTTAGTGTCAGACTTCAGAAAGGATGCTACACTTCATATATTTGAGAATATCTGGTGTTTTAAAATAAAGTAATGATTGTTGAAGGAAATTTTAAGCAGGTTTGTTTTTGCTTCAAAGGCTGTCGGCCCCTCCTTTCAAGTATCCCTTCAGTCCGTCCACATCTGTCCATCGTCACCACCGCTCGTGCCAGGCCTGCGTCCCCTCCCACCTCGACCCTCACATCACCCTCTGGCCATGTCTGTTTCACTCCAGTCTCTTGCGCCCTGCAAGCCCACCCAGAATCTTCTCTAGGCCTCCAGTCTGGTTACGTCACTTCCCCGCTTAACCTCCTTCAGCATCTCCCTAGCACCTTTGGGATCAAGTCAGTTGTCTTACCATGTGGCTCAAAGCCCCAGCGTAGCATTCCCGGCATCCGCTGTACTGCCCGGTCCACACTCGGGCAGCCCGGACGCCCTCAGCCCCACCTTCCGTGCCTGGCCCATCTCTCACGGTCACACAGGCCTCTTTCCCTGCTCTGCTCTTTTTGGCCGGATTTCAGTCTTCTCTGTTGCCTTCAGACGTCCTGCATCCCCAAGGCTGGGCTCGGTTGTTCCTTGGTGCTCCAGGACTGGGCTCACCCCATGTTCCCCCTTCGCTCTCAGCTCGCGCCTCACTTCACGCCTCTCCGAGGACCGGGAACTCTGTCACCTTCCTTCCAGATCTGCGATCCAGCCTTCTCGCCCCCGCTTCCTGTCCTCCAGGTGCGATTCTCAAAGTGCCCCTTCCCTGTGAAAGGTGGACTCTGCTTCCATGCCGGATATCACCCCTCCCCTGCGCAAGGACTCCTGCCTTTATCCCCCACTCCGTCTTCAACCTCATCGAGCCCTCCCTTTCCACGGGGTCACTCCCGTCAGCATGCAGACGTTCTTCATGTTCTTCTTGGTCCTGTGGAGGGCCTCTAGCTGCCATTCCCTGCCTCTGTTCTCTACGCCTACAATTCTTCCAGAGCCGTCCGGTCATCTGTCTCGCCTCTCAGCTCTTCTCCTCGCCCGTCAGGCTTCCTGCCTGTTGTTCGTCTGCAGCAGCCTTGCCCGAGGTGGGCAGTGGCCTCCGATTTGCACACCCAGGGCTCGGGTTCTGCCCTGGTCAGGCCCTCCCTCTGCACCACTCGCCACCCTGCCTGGGCTGCCTTCTGGCGCCTCCCAATCTACCAGCCCATCTCTGCCCTATTCCTGTGCCCTTGTCTTTCTTGTCCTCCCTTTGTGTGGGTGGTCTCAGCCTTAAAGAACATTTATTTGTGGGTGATTCCTGAATTTATAGCCTGAGCTCAGACCGCTTCTCTGAACACCAGACGCTGTATGTTCATGCCTACTCCCCATTCGCACGTAGCTGTTTCACCAGCATCTCAACTGTGCTCTGTCCCAGAATGAACTCTCCATTCTGCCACTTCCATCTACGGCTCCCCCGTCCTCCCCATCTCAGTAAGTCACACCTTCACCACCAGTTGCTCCATCCTGGACCACCTACCTGTCTCTTCTTTTCACTCATCCTTGGAGTCAATCTGTCAGACATTCCTCTCTAGCCCATCTCCAAAGCCTACCTTGGGCCGGTCCACTTAGCTCAAGTGGAGCTTCTTTCACTGAAGTCCAAGCCACGCTCGGCTCCAGGAGCGGTCCCCTGCTTCCGCTTCCATGTTGGGGAAGGTAGCTCCTATCTGTGTCCACATAGCATCCAGGGAAACTGTGCTGCCTGCCTAAAACCTTCAGCGGTTCCCCACTACACAGCTCACGCGGCCCTACGTGGTCTGGCTCTGGCCTTCCTTTCAGCCCTCCTTCTCGTGTCTGGTCCCCGCCCTTGTTCATCACACAACCTGTGGCTGCTCCTCTCACGTCTGCTCCGTTAGTCAGTGGTGGATACTCAGTCTCCGGTAGCTGCCCACGACACAGAGGTTGTGCGAACAAATGTTTGCTTTGATTGGGACGTTTAGTGCTGTGTGGCAGATCCTGGCGTAACCAAGATGGACCAAAGAAAGTCCCTGCTGGACAGGAGCTGTCGGGCGCGTGAAGGACATGAGTGTGTACACAGAGAGTGTTTCCCATCTGATGTGACAGGTGTGATCCTGAGTGGAAGCCAACTCTGTGGCCAGAAGCAGCTTAGGAAGGGTTCTCAGGGGAGGAAGTATTTGAGGTGAGTTGACGAACCTCTCCAGATATCTAAAACAGCGTATAAAAACGGTAACGTAGGAAGTAGGAGAGTGGAAAAATGTGCTGAAATATTAATATTGGTAATCTCTAGCTTTTAGGTTTGTGAAAGTTTTTTTTTTCTATTTTGATATTTCCAAATATTCCATCATGAATTTACTATTTTTTTATAATAAAAAAAGTTAAAAAAAAACTTGGTGGGAAATAGTTCTTTGACACACACGGAGGTACTGGATGGTAACAGAAGACAGGGTGGGTGTCTTGCTTTGAGTTTTCTCATCTGTTTCTGGAAGCCGGCTACAGGTACTGGAAGTAAAACTTCTTCTTGAAATAAATTGTCCCCAAACAAGAAAAAAAAATAGAAGAAAAAAATGTGAAAAAAAAAAAGAGATGAAATCCTTTCCCTGAGTTTATGAGTTGAGAGGGTAGCCCGCAAGGAATAGGAGGAGAAAAGAAAATAGGATTTTCTTGTCATGTTCCACTTGTAAAAGCCAGTGGATATTTTTACAGGTACCAGCTCGTCCTTCCTGAACATCCTCTAATGGGGACAGGCTGTGAAGCAGCAGTAGGAAAGATAAATGCTTTTCTGGAGAGTAATTTGAGTGCAGGGTGGAAAATGTGAAGAGAAAAAAATGAAAGATCAAATGGAAAATCCATCCACCGGCCAACCCACACCACAGAAGCGTTGAGGACCATGTGTCCTAATGAGTCCCTGCACCACGCAGGGCCCTCTCTCTGCAAATGCCCCTCCCCTTGTGGCAGGCAGCCTGGGGGGAGCATGTGTTTGTACTGCGTGCCTTGAGAGTGGCTATCATTCTGGGGGGAGAAGAAGGCGTGGAAAACATAAAAAACCGAGACCACCAAGCTGTGACCTTCCTCTCCCCCTGATTCAACAATGCAAGTGTATTTTTCTGTAATAGGTATTTCGATGTCTCTGAACACAGCATTCAGAATGCCGGTGCTGCTGTGCTGCTCTGTTTTGGGGGTGGGGGCTGCTTCCAACCTCTGATCTCTTTCCAATTCGGCGACGTTTTCTACCCCAGTTGACTCTTCTGCAGTGACTCACTAAGACTTGGGTCTCCCCCTCCTGTTCTTTCTCTACGCTGAAACGGTCCCCATGTGGTGCCCTTCTGAAGTTCAGAGTTTTCCATGCTCCTCATGGCAAGCTTTAGTGTTTCCAGTTGTCCTGATGTGTAATCTCCAGTAACCACTGGGCTGTGGGAAGCTGAAAGGGAAACGGATCTGTTATGCGATAAACTGGTTAGGACGAGGGTCTCAGGACTTCCTCCTCTCCCCTTTGCTCCGTAGCTACTTCTCTCCCCTTAGGGGTTTCAGAGTCAGAGAATCTGAAATGACAGACTGTTCTGAAGATTTGCTGAGGGCTCTGTACTTGGATCTCCTCAATGACCTAAGAGCAATCTGGGGAGCTGCGGCTTCCTTCCTGGGACCAGCTCCCTGGATGTTACAGTCCTGCTCCAACAAGACTGCTGAAAACAAGACTCACATCCTATACCCAGAGCTTGGCAAGCGTGAGCCCTGTGTGATTTTTCTTCTGGTCAAAGGACCTCTCGCTCCCCTGCAGGCAATCAGTATGTTCTAATGATTGACTTTTAAGGCCCTAAAACAATAAGGTCCGTGGGAGTAGTTTCATATTTAATTTAAAACAGGAGCCAATCCCAAGGGACTAAACACAAAGGAGGTGGTCTCTGGTCTGGTCTTAAGGCACCTGCTGTGTTGTTCCCCAAAACCCCTTTTTGGTGGAGATTGTCCAGGTAATAACTGGGAGTGTTTTACTCCCCTTGTCTTAACCCCCAGCCTAAGGGTATGTCTGTTCCTTTGTTTTAATTGTTATCCTTTGAGAGGTTTAATCAAGTCTGGATAGATTTAGAATTAAGTTGGAACCTGGCTTGGAGGGGTGTTTGTTTGTTTTTTTCCACTTTGACTGTAATTAAAAATGGTACATAGTGGGGGGGGGATGTCAAGGAAATGCAGACAAGATTGCTGTTTTGTTCTCCTGTTGCCAAAACCTGATTTCATAAAGCAGTGATTTGAGATGATTGATTTTGAAATCATGAATTCAGGAGCGCTTTCTTACAGAAAGCTGGCATAAGCCTCAAGACGGCCAGAACCCACTTCTGCCAGCTGACTTGGGGTCACCAGTGGTCTTCCTTTGCCTGGGACTGTCTCAGTTTTAAAACGAAAAGTCTTGAGTTCCAGAAAACCTCTTAGTCCTGAGAAAATCAAGGTGGTTGGTCACCTACTTGGAATTAAAGGAGACAATCAGGAGACACACTTGATATCTGGCCTTAGTGCCCTTTTTGTGTGTGAGATGGATTCTGCTCACACTCATGGGCTTTGGGGTGGAGGCAAGGAGAAGAAAGAGTAGAGAAAGGGAGTGGAGATGAAATATTTCTTTGCAATGAGACCCTGTGCATTTAAGGCAGCTCATTTTAAATAGTGGCCACGTTTGGATAACCAGTGGGACATATGATAGCAACAGAGGTTGGGCCTAAGCTAAAGAAAGCAATTTCTGCCCCAAAATAATGGATTGGAGAATGTGTCAGTGTACAGAATCTTCCTGAATTCTCAGGCAGACGTAGATGCTTTTTCCCTGTGTGTCCACTACATTTTGTACCCTGTTCCCTAACAGCAAACCTAATAATTTCAACTTATGTCAAAACAAACAAACAAACAACACAATCAAAAACCGGGCAGAAGACCTAAATAGACACTTTCCCAAAGAAGACAGAGAGATGGCCAACAGGCACATGAAAAGATGCTCAACATCGCTAATTATTAGAGAAATGCAGGTGAAAGCCACAATGAGGTACCACCTCATACCATTCAAAATGGTCATCATTAAAAAAAATCTACACATAACAAATTGTTGGAGGGGGTGTAGAGAAAAGGGAACCCATGATTGGTGGGAATGTGATTGGTGCAGCCACTATGGGGAACAGTATGGAGGTTCCTTAAAAAAATAAAAATAGAGCTACCATATGACCCAGCAATCCCACTCTAGAGCATATTATCTGGAGAAAACTATAATTCAGAGAGATACACGCATCCCAATGTTCACAGCAGCACCATTTGCAACAGCCAAGACGTGATCTTGGAGCATCCATCTCCTTTGGGGAGAAGCTCACTGTACCCCGAGCTCATACCCTCGGTCCTCAGGAGGACAGGGAAGCATCAGAGTCCAACAGGGACTAATCACAGCACAAAAGGTGCACCCTCCATCACAGGAGGGGGTGCTGTGTTGCTATACAACCCTTTTCTAGTTTTCAGAATGCTGAGTGTTGATTTTTAAAACAGAATCCAGAAATGGAGAAATTAAATTTCTGTGCATACGTGACTCTTTGTTACCTGGAAGCCAGTTTACCATTTTCGTGTGACAAAATGATGTGGATGATATTGCCTTGAAGGGTTACTGAGATTTTCAGACTCTGAGAAGATGGTATCCATCTTTCCTGGTGAGGCTCCTTCACTGCTGATGAATTTCTTGATAAATTATGAAAACAGGACACGAAGAAATGACCTCAACATGAAAATAAAATGATGAGGCCGCAGCTGTACTTGACCTGGGAAGTTCTGGGGAGGTCTGTTCTCCAGTTGACTTAGAGTTAATAAAAATATATTTGAAAATATTTGGCTGACATTGCTTCATGGATGAAAAGGAGGAAGGAGTAGTTTCTAATGTTTAATCTGGTTTACAACACGGCGGTGCTAGGGGTCTACTCAGTCTGGGTGTATTGGAACCTTGGTCCACACTCCAGAGACTGAAAAGAGTCTGATGCCTGAGATGAGAACAACAAAACCCTTGAAGCTGGAGCGAATCTGACGCCAAAGCAGATTGCAGCCGGAATAAGAGAAAAATTCCCTAAGCCAGACATGTTTGAAACGTGGGGACTCCCTGAGGACCACAATGCAGACAAAAACATTCAGTGTCTCCGCTGTAAAATCAGAACTCAAGGTGATGGGGAGGTGGAACGTGGTTGAAGGAATAGATTCATTATTCTAGCTAATGCCCACTTTGAACTGTGAAACAAGGTTAAAATGTTAGGATTATTTGGAGGTATGAATGTACAGATATTGAGTTTCCAAGAAATTGTTAGGAACACGTTTTGTTTTCCATGAATTTGAAAAATTCACATATTTTTAAAATATGGTCAATCTCAAATTTGTGTTTGCCATAGAAGCAACTGAAGATTATAGAGCAATGTCAAACAATTCATTTTAAGAATACATGTGATGGCCCCAAAATAGAGCATAAAGTTAACTACAGGATGTATAATCTAAAAGTGGAAACGATCATGGAATCTCACCAGAGTCAGGTCACGTGTGACCTAGAGGTGGTCCCCAAATTAGTGTCATGAAATATTCACTATATCTTGAAATGTGTTTCTTAAAGATTATTTGAAAAACTAAAATATTTGGTAAGTGAATAGTTTCTGTAGTGATTTGGTGGGAGTAAGTAAGGAAACTTCACCTAATTGGACATTTGTATAAAAGAAGCCATAGAATTAAAATACTAATAAATAATAATAATATGATAATAAGGTAACATGTTGGCAGAAGAAAGATACTTTAAAATGAGCCTGACCAACTTTAAGGAATTTCTTGGTAGTCATATGATTTTGGACGTGGGCTTATTACAAAACCATTGTTGTGATTACTGTGGGGTAAATGGAAACCTCAAGTATCAGACATTCTCAAATTTAAGATTTCTTTTTATAGGTTTCTGTGATAAATTGTTAATATAGCATTACTTTAATTTGTTCTTAAATATAGCCCTAGGTTGTATAATAATAATAAATGTAATATCATTTTTAATCATCTTCAGAGGACTATTACCAAAAATATTTAGCTTTATCCACACAAAATCTTGTAAGATTGGCCATGCAGACATATCCCCTTTCTACAGAAGATGGAAGAAATTCAGGCTCTTAACTTGCCTAAAGCTGGGAACTGCTGGGACTGGGGCCAGTTCTTATGACCCCTGGATCAGTGCTCACTGTGTTTTGATGATTGAAGAAGACACTTGTGGTTTGGGTTGCTTTTGAATAAGACCTAAAGCATTAAAAATATTCTTAGCTCAGTTCCAGGTTACAAAATAACACATCATTATTCTCCAGCATTTCCCAGTGAATGAATGCAATATAACTCTTCATTTTATTCTATAATTCATTTTAACCTTTACATTCTAGGCAGCGTTTTGTGTTCTATCTGTGGAATTGTCTGGTTCATTTCATTTATGTTGTAGGACGGTGAGTCAAAAATTATCCGCACTCTGGCTGTAGAATTTGTAGACGTTTTGATATAACCGGAGTGCAGATAATTTTTGACTCACCCTCGTATTTCAATCTGAGGGAATTCATATGTTGCTTCTATAAACAAAGAAAAGTGTATCAGTCACCATCATTATTGAGTATAAGCTGAAAACAGGTAAAGCTGGCAAAGAATTGAGAATGAATTTCGTGTATTTAAAAACTTTTAGAAGAATGGGAATTCTTACTATGAAAGGACTTTGGGGGAATTATTTTTTCATTTAAGGAGGTTTTGTCTAATAGGCAGTGGGGTCCACGGGAGTGTGGAGTTTGGGAGACAGGTGAGGTGGAGGTGTTAACCTGGGAACCGTCAGCAGGGGATCAGCCACACAGGGCTGAGTCTGGGTGCAGAAGACAGAGGAGTCTAAGAACCTCAGCCGAGCACACATCCATGTACAGCAGCGGTCCTCTCCCTGGCTGCGTCGTAGACTCACCCTCAAGACTGAAAAACGCGTAACGGTGTCTGGGCTCCTCCCTAGGGCTCCTGGATCAATGACCTGGTATAAAACCTAAGCATCAGAATGTTGTAGGCACTTCCCAGGGGGTTCTAATGTGCAGGTGGGTGTTGAGAACCACTGTTTCAGAAGTTAGGAAGAGAAGGGAGACCCTCAAAGGAGACGAGGTGATAAGAGGGGAAGTAAAGAAGAATGGCGTCTTGGAAGCCAAATGCAGAAAGTGTTCAGGAAAGGTGGGCTGGTCAACTGTGCCAAGCACTGCTGGTACAACAAATAGAGTGAGAACGTCAACCATTCATTTTGTCAACATGGAGGCCCTTGTCGCCCACGATAAGGGTGGTTCCCGTGGCAGGGTGGGGATGAAAGTTGAAATGGAGTAGATTCCTGATAACTTAAGACAGGAGAATAGAGATGAGTTTTCAGAGAATTTTTGTTTTAAAGTGGAACAGGATGAACTTGGAGAGGATTTGAAGTTAAGGGAGTTCTTTGTTTTTGTTTTAGCTTTTGTGTTTTAAAGATCGTAAAAAAAATTGCAGCATGTTTGTGTGCTGATGGGAATGACCCTGTTGAGGGGGAGGAATAAGGAATGAAGAAGAAATATAGGACAGTTGAAGGAGATCTGAGTCCAAGAGGAGGGACTTCAGAGAGGAGAAACAAGAAGGAGGGCAGCACAGGTGAGAACCAAAACAGCCGGGCTGACAGTGAGGCCCCGCTGTCCTCTGCAACAAGGCCAGGGGAGTGAAGTGAGCAGAGGGTGGGAGGAACTGGAGTCTGAAAAGAGAGAACATTGGAAACAGTCACCCCTGAGAGACGGGAACTGGGGTGGGATTGACGGGCAGCTTTATGGACTCATTTGAAGTGTGTGGTCCTGAAATTGAGACCAGTGACCACAGTGGACTGCTTTTTCTTCGTATGTCCCACTTTTTGGGGGAGAGGTGTAGAGGAGGCTGAGAGTTGAATTTAATCAGTGAATTGAATTTGGTTTTTATTCCAGATGAGTGTGCTAGAGGGGGAAGGAAGGTGAGAGTGTATGCACAGGAATATGTAAAATAATGGACCATGGAATCTAAGCTGTAGAAGGTGGCAGGTGAGGACACAGGGAGGCCACGGATAATGAGTGATCAGGTCAATGGCCCTGTGACCCTAGTGGGCAGAGGGTTCTGGGAGTGAGGTAAGAGGGCAGGAGATTTGGAAATGTAGGAAGTGGTGTTTAGAAAGTGAAATGCTTGAAATTAAAATTATGGAAGAAGTACAGTTACTTACACTAACATTCTAAGATGTGTGATCTTGGGAGTGGCTAGTGGAAGTGGGTTGGAAGACACATTTCAGTGGAGGTGAGAAGGTTGAGGAGATGAGAAAACAAAGTATTGGAGGAATTGCTTCCCTAGATGTGGGACTCCCTGAAAATTACAACAGAAGAAATGGCGAAGATACAGAAGGGATTCCTGGAGGTTGAATCTTCAAGGAGCAGGAGGGGATGAAGGAAGGGCCGTGAAGACTGTGTAGAAGGCGGTATCACCTGACATATTCTCCAGGTCTGGCCTGATGCTGAACCTTTCAGAGGGAGACAGGACGCTTGTGGAGAAGGGGGCCCTGTGGTCTGGAAGCAGCACCAAAGAGGAAGAAAGAGCTTTTGCCTGGCTCTCTGCCTGGAGTGTATGAGAGAAAACCAGCCATGTAGGTTTGGGTTTGAGCACGAAAGGGAAGAGGTGGAGGGTACAGAATTTCTACCTTCTAGACCAGGAGTTTCAGAAGGCAAAGTGGAAACTTTTGTGGGATCTAGTACGGGTGTGACATTGGTCAGAGTAGAAGATGTACAGGTCTGTGTGGGGACAAGAGTCTGGAGGGTGAGACAGGATCTTGGACCTTGTGATCACCAGGAAAAGCAGTACATAGGGCATGGTAGGATTCGTTCTTCAGGGTAACTTAGTATTCAGTTCTACTTAGAGCATATTCCTGGGACTGGTATCTTAGATTGTGGTCATGAGCAGTGACTATTGGAGGGATCTTTCCAAGACAGTGCAAAACTCTTTGGTTTGCTGTCCTCCCAAGGGTAAGTGTCATGGCCAGAAAAGCTTAGTATTACCTTAGAGCTCTGTGGGCATTTTGGGAAGATTTTTTTTTTTTTTTTTTAGTTGAAGTATAGTTCATTTACAATGTTTTGTTAGTTTCTGGTGCACAGAAAAGTGATTCAATTACATATATATTCTTTTTCATATTCTTTTCCATTATAGGTTATTACAAGATATTGTACACAGTTCCTGTGGGAAGATTTTTAATTCTTTCCTTAGATAAATTTCAGAGGTGGAATTGTCAGGTCCAGGTTTTTGATATTGTCATGGCTGATGTGGTCAACTCCCCAGTATCCATCCATTCTACCTCAAATGATTGACCTCAGCCAATGATAGTAACTGCAGAACTCATGCCAAGGACCGGTTTAGGAACAGCAAGGGACCTAATCCTAGTCAACGTCCATGGAGATGAGAGCACATCAAAGGCACTGGTGGGTAGCTGGCCTGAGGGAGATTTCAGGGAAAAATTTCAAGTTCCTTAAAAGCCATTTAAGAAATAGATTATTTCTCTTCTTTCTCTAGATGCTTTTGGTTGTGAATGCTTTGTGTATCTAACAAGCCCTTAGGACTATGGGAGCTCTGGCGCAGTCTCAGCCATCCTATCCCCAGCTGAGATTGATGCCGAGACACAGGGGGGATCCTGGTGGAGAGAACTGCAGAGTTCTCTCCTCATCACCCCAGGACATGTCCTATCTCAGGACTTCTTGTTATGTGAGATAACATTTCCTTGTTGTTAACACTACTTTTAGTTGTGCTCTCCTGTTTGTTGCAGCTAAAAACATCTTACTGATACCAGGAAGTACTGAAAGATGGCCCTTCACAAAGCTGTGTATTCCCTACACCTACCCCTTAACAAATACCATGCTACAATAAATGTAAATGCCATTTGGTAATGAGCGTCTTTTTGAATGAGACTTTTTGTGAAAATTAGTAGAATCAATGTTCAGGGTTGCTATGGCCTGAATGTTTGCATTCCTCACAATTCTTATGCTGAAATCCTAACCCCCAAGGTGATTAGAAGGTACTGGAAGGTGGGGCTTTGGGAGGTGATTAGTTCATGGGGGTGGTGCCCTCAAGGTAGGATTAGTGCCCTTAGAAAAGAGACCCCAGAGAGCTTCTTGCCTCTTTCTGCCACATGAGGACACACTGAGAAGATGGCCATCTATGAACCAGAAGAAGGGCCCTCACCAAACCCTGAATCTGCTGGCACTTTGATCTTGGACTTGCCAGCCTTCAGAATGGTGAGAAATAAGTGTTTGTTGTTTAAGCCACTCAGTTTGCATCTTGCTATCCCTGGGCTCATTCTTAAAGCTCAGCCAGTTGGGCAAACCACTCCCCCTGCTCCGCCACCAGGCCTCCTCCTCCTGATGGATGCCACTGGACTCCTTTCTCAGCCTTTGTATCACCTGCTGGGTGTGTTCAGCCCCAGAAGCACACCCAGTGCTCTGCTCGGATGTGTTCATGCACAGGCCGCCTATGTTGGGGGCTGGAGGTCACTGCCGCTCCAAGGCTGTGTCACCCCCTGTGCTGCCCAGGTGCCTCCTTGTTTTCTGCAGTAGGACAACATTTGGGGATATGGTTTCTGATTTGGGCTAAGCCTTATTTTGAGATCCATCTCCCTCTCTGGAGGTCAAAGATCTGGACAGATGACCAGGGATCTGGGATTGCCTGTGATTACTGTGAATTTATTCTGAAACGTCTGTGTGTGCTCTGTCCTCCAGCTGAGGAGGTGGGGGGGGACCCTAGCGGGAGACTTGTCTGCTGCGGGGATAGTGGCCTGTCACCCTCCTCTCAACCTCCTGCTCCCATCAACCTCCTGCTCCCGTCAATGGCTTTGTGGTAAAGGGCGTTTCTGAAACCCTCAGCTGGTGGTTCTGAGCTGGAAAACACGCACTCAACACTTGATACTTTTCATGAAGATGAAAGAACTCTCAAGTTCAAGTGACAGAGTAAGTTGATATATGATGATAGCCATAACACCGTGCTTTTTTTGTCTTCAGAAGAATTTTCCCCAGTCGTGGCTTTAACCTGACATCCAGACAACAAAGCTCCTTGATGACATTTCATAAGAAAATTTAATAACCCCTTATTGAGTATTTTTCCTGCAGCCTTGGATTAACCTTTAACAAATGAAGCTTTAGTTGCTGCACAGCCTCAAGAATGTTCTTCCTGTGATGAATGTGTCTAAGTCTGCAGGTCCTTAAGGATGCTGGGGGCAGGGAGGTCACATGGGTTGGAAAGGCCCCCAGGAAGCTGGCTCTACCAAATCAATGATGCCAAGTTACCAGGAATGACTTCCAGGGCTCAGAAACCCAATCACCCTTTGCCACTAAACTATAAAATATAGTTTTATAGTTTTATAATATCGTTTCTCCAGATATTTAAATACTAGACTCATCTAGACAGCAGAATCATCCCCCTAAAAATTCCTTTTTAATGGCCATCTATTTAGAAATTGAATCATGGCTCATTATGGGTCACAGCAGTTGGGAAGGGGGACGGGCCAAGATGTGACCGAAGAGCTGGTGTTGTCATGGAAACGAATCCACATTCTATGGATGGGAAAAATGGATCCAATATGTCCCCATTTCTTGTGAATAGCTCGTAAATTTTACAAAACAATGCTTAGTTACTATTTAGCAGAGGATAGTCCAGATGTACATGCTTGAAGAGAATTTGAAAGAATTTGAAAGAAAACCTGTAGAAAGATTAGCTTCTTCCCAAATCGGGGTCCCACTGCTCTTTGCTGTGGTTTGTTAGATGATATTACAACCCCCCCGGCGTGACTTTGCTGCACAGCTCCTGGGGCTCAATAGTAATTTTGATTTCCTATCATTTTATTGTGCTGGTTTTAAAGTTGCTTTACGGAAATGAATGTGTAATGCAAAGTTGTATTTCTTTTGTGTGTGCATTTATATTGGATAAATGCAACGTTTGAGTTATTTTTTGTCTCTAATTTTTAGAATTTAATGTTACGACTTTTTTTCATTTTTTTTTTCATTTTCAGGTAAGCCAAGCTTGTTGACAGAAAGTAACAGTAAGTACATGCTTCAGTGTATCTGCATGGTGTATGATGTATTTTTATTAAATAAAAAGTTGTCTACTATATACATATACCTAGTTTATATTGTATATATTCTTAACACTTATTTGTCCTAACAAAACCTTATATCCCTTATTATGCACTATATCTCATGTGCTAAAAGTTCTTTTTGTACCACTGTATTTGTTGGAAATCAAGGTCTCTGGCTTCCAGATATATTTTTAATTGAGAACAGATGTGTCCCGAGACGTTTTGAGGAAATTATTTTTGACTGTGATGTGTGCTTCTCTAGACTCTCTACCCAAATGCCTTTTCTCTGCTCCCCGGGGAGGTGACTGGTGAGCCTTCGGGAGGGGCTAGCACAAAGGTCCCGAGGCCGGGGTGGGGATGACAAGTTATGGATCAAGCCAACACCGCCCAGTAAGGCCTGTCCTCAGGGCTGAGTGTACACCGGGCAGAGATGGTGCCTGACCCCTGGAGGCTTGTACACTTGTGTCATGTAAGCGAGTGTCTGTCTTTGTTGAGACTGGACAGGCCCTGAAGCAGGGTGCCCCCTTTAGCCTCTGGATTCAGCACTCCATCACCGACTCCCAGGAAAATCTGTCCATGTGCTTCTACACAAGTGCGGAGATGCAGCCTGTACCCATGTTTTTCTCTGTCCAGCACCGGCACATCCCATAGCAGGAAGGAGAGGAGGACCAGTGATGCTCTGGGTCAGACAACCTAGAGGAAAAGAATGGTACATCAGTGGAGATACATACTGAGAAAGCGCCTTTGTTTCTGTAACACTCCGTGTTCTGTGGAAGATGGAAGTGAAATGCGCACAGATTCTGGACCCCAGTGTTCCCCTGTCTGAGACTCTGACTGTCCCCATGGGGTCTGTGACCGCGTCTATGTCCAGTTAGGGACCACATAGGGCAACCTCTCCTGACCACTGACTACACATAGCAAGTGAGGGGGCACGGGCCTGTGGCACCTGTCGACTCTCTCTTATCCCACTCGGGGTACCTGGGGGGCTGCTCATGGCCTCCCCAGAGACCGCAGTCTGCCCAGCTCTGCTCTGGCTGTTTCAGGTCACAGGCACTGGTATTACTTCCTTTCTCTTTCTCTTCCTATTGGATTTAGAAAACACTCTCTCACTCCCTTGTTTAAGGACCTGCAAGGCCAGCTGTCATGAGTGAAGAGGAAAAAGCTTCACATCCATCCAAGTAAACGTGTTCTGAAGGCGACTTCTCCTTGCGTCTTTGGGATCACAGGGCTGTGGGGTTGAAGCCCAGAGAGAGTGGTCTAAGGTTATTGAATGAAGCGGCCCTGTCCTCACGGTGATTCAAACTGTTAGCACTTCTTTTCCTGGGGGATCTAACCTGTGCTGCCTCCGCCAAGGCCGTAGCATCCCAATTCAAGGGCTCAGGGCTCTGCGGGGATAGAGGGGTGCAACTCCCACCCCCACCCCGCCCCGCCCAAGTGAGCACAGCCCAAGGTCAGAGTGGGGAGGGAGCGCCCGCTCCTCCCAGGCTCACTCCCAGCCGCCCTGCTGTTTGTTAAACAGCCCAGGAAAAAGCACAGGAGGAGAGGCAGTCATATTATTGAGCAGAAGGTTGCCACAGTGATCTGGTCGCGGTGTTCGGCTTGAGGTGGCTGCTGGAAAAACAATGAAGCGGGAGGTGCAGGTGGACACAAGACAGTAATGGACACTGGTGTTTCTTTGTGTCCGGCTGTCTCGTTGTTGGCACGGACACTCCACTTGACCTTACTCAGCAGTTGAAAGCTCAGGATTCCGCTGCTCAAGGGGAGTTTTAAACTCACAGGGCTGATGCTGTAGCTTTATTTCAATTTTCTTCTGCACTAGAGACCGCACACGTGAATGAAAATGCTTTACCATTAGGAGTTTATCCACAAATGATACATGCTTGTAATGCAGTCTGGTTGAAACAATGGAAATATTAAAATAAAGAAAAAATTGTCAATAATTACATATCTACATACACACGTGTACCTATACATATATATCTATAGATAGATAGATAGATCTCAGACAAGTAGATATTTCTATACCCCCAAAAGCAAAAGCAGCTGCTTTTTTTTTTTTTTTTTTCTTTAACAGATTAGTTGTTTAAATGGTCAAGGGCAGTTAAGCTTAATTAATGTGAACTTGGCCCCTGCAGTTAATAAACTCTCCCATGGGGGTTGTGAATTGAGAGGGTGAGAGGAAGTGGTATATTTAATAGCTGTTTTGATGGCTAGTACTTTCCTACTGCATCGTTTTCTAGATTCTGCAACTAACAATGAAGTATTGCTTTGAATTCTTTTAAAATCAAGGTTTAAAACTTTTCTTGTTCTCTAAAACTAAAAAAGGAATTAATATACCTTTCATGGGAGATGTGAGGTTTTTGGGTTTTTTTGTTTGGTTTGGTTTTGTGTTTTTAACTTTATTATAGCATTTTTCTTGTGCCTCTAACCCAGAAAGCAAACGTCTGCCTGTCGGATTAGTAACACTTTGACTGAGTCATATGCTGATTTTGAGTTATTTCAGCTAGGATGAAGGAAAGCCTCATAAAGTGCAGGAAAAGCCCAGGTTCCCTGGCCCCTGAGGCTGTTTTTTAGTAATAAGAGGTTAGAGATCTGTAGCCAGTTTTGGCTTCTGTACTTAATATTTGACAGAATTACGAAGCTTCTTTAGGTACCTAATTTCCTGCCAAGGAGAAAGCTTAAAACTTAAAAACTTAGGGATTTAAATGTATTGATTAAAATTCCGTTGTGGGAAAACAAGGAAGAATGTTTGAGGATTTGCTTGTGCGGGTCATGATAAACACTTTTTACAACCCTTTACTGAGGTAAAGTGAGCGAGTCTAAGTATAGAACTCAATGACGTCATACGTACGTAGACTGCCACGTGGTCGTCACACGATCAAGACTTAGAACCTTTCTGTCACCCAGGAAAGTTCCCTTTCTCATTTCATATCACTCCCCCAATTTAACCACTATTTTCAGTTTTTTTCACCAGAGATTAGTTTAGTCTGTTTTTCAGCTTTCGATAAAAGGGATAGTATGCTTTCTTGCAGAAGTGTATCTGGCTTCTTTCATTAGATGTAAATGGTTTCAAATTTACATACAGTTGAAATCATTTTTTTTTCTATGTATACAGTTCTGTGAGTTTTAACACATACATAGCTTCCCGTAACCCCCACCAGAGTCAGGATGCAGCTCCCACATCCCCCACTAGACTCAAACGTTCCTCCCCATCCTTGGCAACCAGGGACCTGTTCTCCATCCCTAGACTGTTGCCTTTCCCCAAATGTCCTGTAAGTCACACACTTGTAACCTCTGATGCTGGCTTCTTTCACTTAGCATGAGGCATTTGCGATTCTTCCACGTATCATAGTGGTTTGTTGCTCTGAATTGCTCAGCACTGTTCCTTTGTATCATAATTATTCATCCTGCTGTTGCTGGTCATTTGTGTACTTACTGTTTCTGTTTATAAATAAAGCTGCTACGAACATGTCAGTACACTTTTTTTTTTGTGGACATACAGACTAATTTCTCTTTGCCTTGTAAGAGTAGAATTGCTAAATCATAATTTAAGTGTAAGTTCAACTTTATCATCAACCGCTAATCAGTTTTCCAAACTCGTTCTACTGTTTTACACTCTCACCAGCAATGTACAAAGTTAACAGCTCCTCTATGCCCTCTCCAACTCTTGGAATCACCTGTCTTTTATATTTTGTTATTCTGGTGGGGATTTTTTAAGATCTCGCTGTGCTTTAACTTACTTTCCCTGTTGATGAATGATATTGAGTATTTTTCATGTACTTATTGGCTATTCTTACATATTTATGATTGTCTTTTCATTGTTGATTTGTAGGAATTCTTTACGTATTTTTCATACAAATCCTTTGTTAAATGTATGTATTGGGAATGTTTTCTCCAAGTCTGTAGGTTGCCTTTTCACTTCTTAATGATGGTTTTGATAAGCAAAAGTTTTACATTTTTATGAAGTCTATTTTATCATGTTTTCTTGCTTTATAATTAGTGCTTTTTGCATCTTAGCCAAGAAATCTTTGCCACAGTTCCCAAACACATTATTCTATGATTTTCTGCAAAAAGCTTTATAGTTTTAGCCCTCACACTTAGATATTAGATCCATGTCCACTGAGAATTAATTTTTTAGGGGTGTGTGTACAGTGTGGGGTAATAAAGATGTCCAATTATTCTTATACTATATTGAAAAGAGTTTTCTTTCCTCTGCTGAATTTCATTGGTGTCTTTGTTGGAATCAAGTCATATTGTGTGGGTATATGTTTGGACTTTCTATGCAGTTCCACTGACCTACTTGTCTATTCTTATGCCAATACCACACAAATAGCTTTATAGTATGTTTTGAAATATGACAGTGTAAATCCTCCTCCTCCTTTTTCTCTTATTCACCTCCTTATTCCTTTTCCTCCTCCTCCTCTTCTTCTTCTTCAAGATTGTGTTGGCTATTTAGATCTTTTGCATTTTGTATAAACTTTATAATCAGCTTGCTTATTAAAACGGTAACTCCGAAGCAAATGTAAAGCTCAAAGGCAAAAACCAAGGGGTTTTGACAGAGATGGCATTGAATCTATAGATCAACTTGGGCAGACTCGAGATCTTAACAATACTGAGTCATTCTATTCATAAATGTGGTAATTCTCTCCATTTAGTCATGCCTTTGTAAAACTCAGTCAGCAATGTTTGTTGTATTCAGGGTGAAGGATTTGAACATCTTTCATTAATGTTATTCCTAGGATTTGATGATACTGTAAATGATATTTTTTATTGTGATCCAATGTACGTAACATAAAGTGTAGCATTTTAACCATTTATGAATGTACAGTTCAGTGGCATTAAGTCCCCACATTAAGTGCGACCATCACCGTATTCAGCTCCAGAACTTTTTCTCCATCCTACAGAGGAACTCTGTACCCATTAAACAATAACTCTGCCTTCCCTCCCTGCAGCCCCTGGCAACCACATCTCTGCTTCCTGTCTGTATGAATCTGACTATTCTAGGCACCTCATATATGTGGAATCATAGAATATTTGTCCTTTTGTTCCTTATTTCACTTAGCACAGTGTCTTTAATGTCCATCCATGTTGCACCAGGTGTCATAATTTCATTCCTTTTTCAGGCTGAATAATATTCCATTGTATATATTATCACATGTTGTTTATCCAATCATCTGTCCATGGACATTTAAATTATTTTCACCTTTTGTCTATTATGAACAATGCTGCCATGAAGATTGGTGTACAAATATCTGTTCAAATCCCTGTTTTCAAGTCTTTCATTTATATACATAAGGTGAAGTTACTGGATCGTATGGTAATTCTGTGATTACTTTTTTGAGGATGTAAATGATATTTTTAAATTTTATTTTTCAATTGTTTGTTGTTAATATTTAAAAACAAAAATAATGTACAAAAGAATGTATATATATATGTATAATTGAATTACTTTGCCGTATAGCAGAAATTAACACAACCTTGTAAATCAACTATACTTCAATTAAAAAAATGAATTTTGGGGTGTTGACTATATACCCTGTGACGCTGTTAAATTCACTCACTAGCTCTAATATTTCATAGATTCCTTCGGATTTTCTACATAGACAATCATATCATCTTTGAATAAAACAGTATAACTACACCTTTAATTATATTAATGCTTTTTTCCCCCTTTTTACCTTATTTCATTAGCTAAGACCTCTGGTGCCCTGTTGAACAGAAATGGTGAGAGTGGCCATCCTTGTTATATTCTCAACCTTGGGGGAAAGGAATGTAATATTTCACTATTAAATGTTATCTGCTCTGTAGGATTTTTTGAAGCCACCCTTTGTCTGATTGAGAGTATTCTTTTAGTTCCAGTTTGCTGGTTTTTTTGTTTTTTTTTAATTCCATGAATGGGTACTAAATTCAGTAAATTTTTGGTGGTTTTCAATGATCTGAATATGATAATTTGAATGTTATTTCTTCAGCAAATATTTATTGAATATCTACTGTATGCCAGTATACAGCAGTCATCAAAGCATACAAAGTCCTCACCCTCTTGGAGCTTACATTATAACGTATGGAGACAAACTATAAACAAACAAAAACAGATACAGTATTTATTATACTAGAAGATGGTGATTGCTATAAGGAAAAATAAAGCAAGGAAAGGGGATGGGGTGCCATGATTAGAGGGAGAGGTTGCAGCTTTAAACAGGGTGATCAGAGAAGGACTTACTGATATTTGAGCTGAAGGAGATGAGCGAGGAAGCCTGGCGGATGTCTGGGGGAAGGGTGTTCTAGTCAAGGGGAAGTGTCAATGCAAAGCTTGAAGGCAGAGCTCTACTCTGTGTGTCTGGGGACAGCAAGAAAGGCAGGGTGGCTGGAGGGGAGCAAGTGATGGGTGGGTAACCGTGGTAGTAGCAGCAGTGGGAGTAATAGAAATAATAATAATAATAACAACAAACGCGCATCGTCTAACAGTTGCTTTTTTCCAGGCACTCTTTCAAGTTCATTACATAGTGACAGCAAGAGACGAGGTCAGAGAAGTAAAGTGAGACAAATGGGTGATCAAGTCACATAGTGTTCTTGTTGGCCAGAACGAGAACTCTGGATTTTGAGTGATGTGGATGATCTAACTTACGCATTAATAGGAGTACTGAGGCTGCTGTGTGGAGAACAGGCAAGGGCTGAAACGGGAGGGACAGTGAGGAAGCTGTTGTCGTAATCTGCACAGTCCTCAGTGCCTTGGAAGTGGGGAGCAGTAGTTAGAATCTGGACACGGTTTAGAAAGGGAACAGGCAATATTTGCTATTGGATTGGAAATAGGTGAAAGAGAAAGAATATACAAGGATGACTTTTGTATTATACAATGCTTATACAAGGATGGCTTTTGTTGAGTGGCTAGAAATGGGGTTTCCACTGACTGAAGTGGAGAAGAGATTTATCGGAGTGGGGTGAGAACTATATTTTGATACAGTAAACCTATCCTTTTGCTCAATTTTCAACTCTACTGCGAGAAAGAACCATGGTAAGTTAGAAAAATAGTTTAAAAGTAATAGTATTTAAATTCAGCACTTTTGAAAAATCAGTCTTTAGATGAACCATTTCTTTATGAATCCAGATGTGACCTTAGAATATTGGCTGCAACTTTTTCCCATTTCATACGGAACCTGCTTACTATTGTGGTATTAAATTTAACTTTCAGATCTCTGAATTTCATAAACAAGTATCCTTTAAAAGGGTTTGGAGATTGACACAAGATTGCCAATTTTTTACTTTCTCAACTGCTTTTTAACTAAAAGTTTTATTTGATCTCAACCTCATTTTCTGAATGGAAGATTTTATGGGTTTTTTTTTTTCACCAAAAACAAAACGAAGGAGAGGAACAAAGTGTCCCACAGCCATTTAACTTTTGTGACTTGTCGCCAACCAGATACATTCAAAAGTAAACACTGAAGAATGTGGGAGTCTGTCGGCTGTTCTGTGGTTCCACCTACAGCGTGGGTGCTCTGGAGTGATGAGGGTGTGGAAGATGTGATCCTTCCCTTCCCTGGTAGGGCTGGGTGTACAGTGAATCTTCTGTTCCCCTGAGTCCCGTCTTCCTCAGGCTTGTATCATTCAAGTCTTTAAGAGGTTTGCTTGTTTTGAAAAAGATCGTGGCACTTAAAGGAAAGCCAAGTATTTCATCAGATATATTCAACCATAGAACTAGTGATCTACTCCATGCTGTAGGGAAAATAGCTTGTGAGTGACTTGGACTTCATTTCGGTGTCTTCTTAAGAAATTCTGAAGGGTAATTTTGGCTGGATGCAATTTTTGCGATAAGGAATCACTTTACTCCATCACAAGATACGGTTCCACTGTGGTCTCAGAACAAAGGATAATCCTTTACATAGAATATTTCAGCCTATGGAAAATACATTTCGTTGCCCTTATTTTTCTCATTTTGTTGGAGATGGGTAAACATTTCATTACAGATATCCATCCATCCTCAGACCTGCAATTGAAAATCAGTAATTTAAGGGAATGGTTTAGTTTTCACAAATGAAAACACGTGGGATTTTGATTATCAGGCAGTGGAAGTACCATTTCCTTCCTCCCTGGTGTTCTCTAGAAATGGAGTGGAGAGGTCTCACATGTGTCAGACCTGGGCACAGAGCCAGGCACATCCCCGGGGAAGACAAATGTTAGTTCCCTCCTCCTGCTGCCTCATCCTTCCCTCCTTGATCCCACTTCTAAATGTCACAGCTGGGTATCTGTGGCTGCTGCAAGATCAGGAGGTGTCAGATGGTGGCGATAGCTGAGTTTTGAGTCAAAGCTCAGGTCTCTGAGGTGTCACAGGGGAGAACAGGCAAGTTCAAGGTCCGGAAGGAGAGTTGAGCTGGTGTCCTGCGACATAAACTTTGTTGGCAAACGTGGGCAAGAGAAGTCCAAGTGATGGGTGGCTGCCGATGTTAGAGATCAATCAGCTATCAGGAAACAGGTGAGCAGTGGCCACCAGCCGAGAACAGTGATGTCATTCGAGTCAGCAAATGTTCGTAGAGTTCCTGCTACGTGCAGCTAAGCAAGCTCAGATTTCTGAGCTGGGAACAGCCTGGCATGGGACAAGTATAACTGACATTTGATTGTTGACCTTGGGCAGGGTGATCAATCTCTGCTCCGGCTTTAGTAACCCGGTTTGGGCAGATAGGACTCACAGTGAGAACTGTGATGTGGGGGCAGGGTAGGGGATGATTGATTGCTACCCGTGCTGATGGTTGTAACCAGAGGCGGGGCCCCTGGGGGACCCACAATCTAAATGCTCCATGTGGGTGGACCATCCCCATTCTTGTCTGTCTCCCCTGGGAGCTAGGTTTCCTTTTTTCAATGTGTTTCAAAAGCAGAATCCTCTCATTTTGACTTTACTCGACAGAGGTCTTGACCTAGAGTCTGGGTTGTAGGGATATGCTCTTATAGTTTGGGGCCACGTTGGACTTGACAATCAAGCTCTTGACTTTACAAGCGAAATTCCATTATTTTGATACGTGCACCCCTCCCCTGCAACCACCCACCTGTGAAACATGAAAGAGGTCGGTTTTATTTCCTTCTTTTTCTTACTGGGTCAACAATTAACCACTTTGGAAGGAGCGGAACTGAAGTAATCCTTCAGAAATTGGCGCTGGGTTTCAGGAGCCCCAAGTCCAGCAAACCTCTTCACTAGTGTGTTTGTCTAGGAATTGGGAAAAAAGAAGCTTGAGTGTTGGTTTATTTTATGTTTCCAACTAAGAGTAATTGCATAAATACTAGAAATTTTGCAGGGGGAAAAATCCTTCATTTTCACTAAATGATCAATCTAACAGGCAAGAGATAGTTGAATGTGAAGGGATTAGAACTGGATATTTTGGACTTTTTGTATGCAGAACTGTTTTGCTCAGAAGCCATTCCCAAAGTTTGGGAATTTGTTTCTGGTAAGAAATCTAGTATTCAGACTAATATCGCATCCTCCTCATGAAAAATCCCCCATTTGGGTGCCCCCCGCAAGTAAAGCGTGATGTCCTTCAAACCTATGTAGTTGGCCCTGTGTATCTGCGGTTCCACATCCATGGCTTCAACCGAACTGGGATCAGAAAGATCCAGAAAGAAAAATTCTAGAAAGTTCCAAAAAGCAAAACTTGAATTCAGTACAGGCTAGCAATGATTTACATTGTATCGGTAACTATTTACACAGCATTTGTACTGTTTTAGGTGTTAAAAGTAATTTAGAGATGATTTAAAGTATATGGGCTTTGTAGGTTATAGGCAAATACTATGTCATTATATATAAGGGACTTGAGCATCCCTGGATTTTGGTGTCTGTGGGGGTCCTGGAACCGACTGTATCCACCTGTGCAAAGCCAGCCAACCTCTGAACCCGGGTCCAACTGCACATGCTCCTCTAGGAGGAGAGGGCTCTTGACAGAAAAGCTGGCAGTTGTTTTTTGAGGGCGGGAAACTATTTGCAATATCTGTTTTACGAACCACTAAACTACATTTAAGATTATGAAAATGAACTGGAAAGAAAAGCATTCCGCAAAGAACTTGAACTTTTGGGTGGGGAACCCCTCCCGCCCCCGGGACCCTCCCTTGCAGAGGCCCGGCGAGAACCTCTGAGAATCCTGAGGGCAGGCTTGCGCCCTGGGGTACCTGCCGCGGGCTGGGGCCTGGGCGGTGGGAGTGCCCATCCCGTCCTAGAAACAGCACCGGGCGGGCAGGGTTTGCCCACCGGAGCCGCATCCCTGTG
The DNA here is from genome assembly GCF_030028045.1 of Hippopotamus amphibius kiboko. NCBI lineage: Eukaryota > Metazoa > Chordata > Mammalia > Artiodactyla > Hippopotamidae > Hippopotamus > Hippopotamus amphibius. The sequence goes on along the minus strand of NC_080189.1, from coordinate 135,008,583 downwards.
AGCTGCATCCCGTCCTCAGCGGGTGAGGCCTGGAGACGGTTTCCAGGGGCAGTTCCGTTTCAGCTTGTTTCTATTTTAAAGCCTGGAGACAATGAAAGACCAGCGTCTGGTGCCAGTATTTTTTTCTTTTCTTTTTTTCCACAGTTCACGCTATTCTTAGAAACAGTTGAGCCAGTGGTGGTGGAGGCTAAAGGCTCTGGAATCTTTTCCTTCGTGTGGCAACCACTTCTTTTTCCTGTGGAGGCTCAGTGGTGCTTTTCTTGGGCTCAGCAGTGCGGCTGATGCGGCTTGGAAGAGCTTCTTCCCCGGGAGCACACACTGCAGCCTTTGGAAGCGATGCAGGAAGGACAGGGATCCAGGGTGGCGGGCAGAGGAAAGAGCGGCCGGGCTTTCCGTAGGCGGCGCCTTATTTATAGCTCCAAAAATGGTGTTTGCTCAACTCTCCTGAACTTTTGTGGAAGTTCAAATATGGGAAATGTGCTCGTAAAAATGCTAATTATATTTTTCAAAGTATTTTTGACCATCTGGAACTGGAAGGCTGCGTTTTGGCCAAATAACCTGCTTTGAATATGGTCCTATGGAATGAACAGAAATTAATTCTGCCAGATTTTGTTGAGCACTTACTATATGTAGGACACAAGGTTGGGTAAGGTATAGTTTTTGTCTTTGTGGAAAAGAAAGAAGGCACGCACATGGATTTCTACAGTAAAAATAACCAGGGAAGTGTGATTACCCCAAAGAACAAATTAGAAATGCCATTTGCATGTTGAACTAGGAACTTTCCAGAATGATTCAGTGTTTGCTTTTGTGTATATTTGAAAGTCTCCGTAATGAGACAAGATATGAGTGAAGAAAGAATAATATGTATTTTGAAATCATTAAAAAGGAAAACCCCTGTAGAGTGTCACTTGATACTTTCAATGAATATTTATCTCTTAATTGCATGTTAGACAATGAGAAAGACTAAAAACTCATGAGCTAAGTACAGTCCACAATCCAGTAAAAATACAAGCACAGAGTAAACAGAAAAAAAGCAGAAGAAAGGAAATCCTGAAGATAAGGGTAGCTATTAATGGCTAGAAAACAAAGCAATAATACCGAAAACCCACCGAACTAAAAGCTAGTTCCTTGAAAAGAATGAGAAAGCAGTCTCTGGTGAGAAAGATCAAAAACAGGAGGAGGGAAGGCATGAAAGAGAAACAGGACATAACTGCAGAGGGAGATTTCCAAGCCTCTCGGAGAACACTGTGAATACGTTCTTGACAGCATGTTGGAAACTTTGAGAGACTGGACAATTTCCTAGAAAAATGTCAATTACAAAAACAAAAATATTGATGACACAAAAAGATGGAATCTGCCTATAATCACAAAAGAAGGGAATCAAGTTAATAATCTACAGCTTTTCCCCAGGCTCCTCTTTCCTCCAGAAAACAAGCCAGACACAGCCAAGGTTACAAAATCTTCAAAGAACAGATAAGCACTACTTTGAATGAACGTTTTCAAAGAATAGAAAAAGGACAACTCCCCACATCATTTTGTATGTAAAATCTTGCTAATAAAACTGAACCAGTAGAGTAAAACAAAGCAAAATTGTGAGCCGTTGACAATTCTGAATACGAAAGCAATGATCTGAAATAAATTATTAGCAGACTAAATCCATCAAAATATTTTTCAAAGACATTTTTGCCCAATGAGTGTTTATCTCAATGGTTCAGGATAGCTTGCATTAGGAAATCTTTTAATGTAATTTACTGCAATTGAACTTAAAGATATGCAAACATCGCTTAAAGTTTTATGCCTATGTAAAATATAAAACACAGTCAAGTTATTTTTTATCTCTGGTGATGGAAGTTGAGGAGTGAACTGAGTGCTTCAACTGTCACTAGATGTTTTATTTTCTTAAAAAAGAAAAAGGTTACTGAAGCCGAGATTCAGTTAAAGCGAACACTTTTTAGAACCATTGGAAGAGTGCATTTTTTTCTGAATTTTTGAAATATTACACAAGTAAACACTTTAAATTTAAGACAAAAAGAAAAAAAGGTGAAATTCAAAACTTAAATAAATTTGAACCTGCACTATTCTATTGATATCTTCCACTTTTATTCACTCACCTACTAGGAAATGTTCAGTTTATAACTGATTTTGCTTGTTAGACCAAGATTCTGAGGGCAAGGTCTTATTGGCTTTTCTTCCATAAAATGTTTAATAGTTTCTGTGGTTAATATTTTAGAATTAATTAATATTTTAGAATTCTTGTTTTCCACCTATGGAAAAAAAAAGTGATATAGATGTTGGAAATCGAAAAAAGATGAATCCTCTTATCAATAACCACCATAAGCCCATTCCAGACACAAACTGCCCAGTGTCTCTGTGCATTTTTACTTCCTCCAGTCCTCTTGGGCTCATCAGAGCGCTTCGGAGATTGGAGTTTACTTCTCTCTGCTTTCTAATCCCTCCTCGGATTTCATCTGCTTTGTCTCTTCCTTATTCCCCACATCCAGTGTCTCCTTTCCTAATTATCTCAACAGGAGGGACTGACTAGTCACATATATTAGAGTATATTACCTAGTTGTTGAAGTGATGGTTCTGGCAAGTGTATTTGCACAGCGTAGTATTTGTACCCATACGAGTATTATACGAAAAGGCAAACGAGCCGCTGGGGACGTGGCAAGTGATGGGCTGGTATAAAGATGATACCCTTATAGGCTGCTCAGAGCAGGGAGCTCCTGTCTCTCTGGCTGAAGAAATGAAGGAAGAGGCATTCGGGCTGAAGGATGAACGAGGTCGGGCAGGTGAATGGCACGGAAGAACTTTGCCTGTGGGAGGTGACAGTGGAAATAACAAGATTTGAGACCAGAAAACAAAACAAAAGAAGGATTTGTTCAGGGTGCTGTAAATAGTTTGGTTCAAATCTCTTTCGTTAGGAGATCCCAGTCTCCTCCCAGGAAGCCCATTCTACCTCTGTCCTTAGGTTAAATAATTCCTTCCATCAAGCCCAAATCTGTTTTTCTGAAGCTTCCTGAATCTAGCTTCGAAGACCACAAAGAACCGGCTCCTTCCACGGGAGATGTTTAAAGATCGTTGTCACGGTCTGGCCTCCTCACACACCATCTTCTCTTGTCCAGACCACATGTTCCTTGTAGCTTCAAGGCTTCCTCAGATGCTGTGTTTTCCCATCTTTTCTGAATGCTTTCAGGGTGCTGTTTCCCTTTGCTGCATCTGGCTCTGAAACCATAACACCTTGAAATGAACAGAATACTGTAGGTACTGGAAGGCTGGAGAATGGGATGCCTGCCTCCATCTTTCTAGCTTGTAAATATCTGTAATCATAACCGGAGATGGTTTTGGCTTTTAGGTCAGTGATACCACACTGGGATGCTGAGAGTTTCCTGCGGATGCATCTGTCAATTGGTCACTTATTTACATGTGATATCTGTGCTTGGTCATAGTAAGCTTATGTGATGTTGGCATGTGAATTAGAAAAGTCTCTGGGGGCACTATTAGGAAAAAGGTACCCCCATGGGCTGCTGTAGGCAATAGTTACAGCTTGGCAAGCAAAGCAGGGCTGGATTTGGACCCCTGCCTGCTCCCTGGGCTGGCACCTTTATGCAGTTCAAAGCCTGGCCAATTAGCATAGCACCCTCTTACTGTGTTTGTAAAAGTTGTTTCCTCCTTCCCTCCCTCCCTCTTTCCGTTCCTTCCCCCCTTTCTTTCTTCTTTCCTTCTCTCCCTTTTGGCTTTTGAATAAAACGCCTTACATTTCTGGTCATTATATTTCACCTTGTTATAGCGTGTCCGTTTTTCAGCCTTTCAAGCTTTGCCTTCTCATTTGCATATATTTGCCTCTCTTCTTTGTCCTGTTACCAGTAAACTTGATCAACCTTCCTTCTCTTTGTGCTTCTGAAATTTCTGCTTCCGACCTTCCCCTCTTTATGTGAATCAAGAGCAAAATAAACTTCTTTTGTGCTGAGAACTTAGATTCTCTTCAAAATTAGCAAGGTTTAAGAAAGTTGACTTTTTATCTTGTCTGTTTCTCTGCAGAGATCAACAGAAATATCATTAAAATGTTGGGATGGGGGCAAACGTTTGATAAATACATTGGTGTTCTCATGCATACCATGCTAGTTGCTAATTCCCAACTGCCTTGTGTAAGGGAGGCTCCACTAGACTTGAGCTTTCTCCTTTAACTTTGAAGGTTATTGCAACCCACCTCTCTGTCCACAGTGTGTGGTCTTGGCGGTGTCCACCCATGTCTGTGTGGGCATTGGGGGTTCAGATAAGGCAGTGAGCTAACAAACAGCCTTGAGGGCTGCCGGGAGCAGACACTGGGTTAGATGCTTCTGCATATGCTCTGTCACTTAACATTCAGATCAACCCTATGTGTGTTACTCCCATTTTACAGAGAAGTAAACTGAGACTCAAACAAGTATATGACCTGTGCAGCCGCTGAGTTGTAGATCTCCTGGTGACAGACGCTAGCTCTTTTTCACTAATTGAAATATTTGGTCAACGTAAGTTCGCTTTTGTTCATTTCTTGAGACTTAGATGTCCAAACCTGGAAGAAATGGTCACGTTGTCAATACTAACAATGACGGCAGATGCTCCATCAAGACACAGTCTCATGGGGTGATTTCTGACAGGTGATAATATTTTGCGTATAGTGTCAGAAAAATGAGGAAAATGCTTTCTGATGGTGAAAACTTGGAGAAGATCCAGGAAGACTGTTACACCTTTGTCTCCAGTTTTGAGAAAATCTCTTCTCTCCAGGTGGGTTCATTTGAGTCCCATCCCCACCAGCCACAAGAAGCTGGACTAGACTCTCACAAGCCCGGACTGCTTTATAGGAAGAATCCTCTCCCAGCTTCAGGAAAAGAACCCATTGTGTGGGGTCAGGTGACAGCGCAAATGCCCGACGTTTCAGGAGTGTTGGAGGGACAGCTTTCTTTCGTGTCTTTCTGTTTGCTTGGGTGAGGGCTCTCGTGAAGGAGCCTTTTGTGTTGTTAATTCCTAGTGCTGTGATTTAGACGGCTTCTGCTTGTAACAGATTTTCTTCTCAATTTAAAAATGTTTCGTGGGGCTTCCCTGGTGGCACAGTGGTTGGGAATCCTCCTGCCAATGCAGGGGACACGAGCTCGATCCCTGGTCCGGGAAGATCCCACATGCCTCGGAGCAACCAAGCCTGTGCACCACAACTACTGAGCCTGCACTCTAGAGCCCGTGCTCTGCAACAAGAGAAGGCACCGCACTGAGAAGCCTGCGCACCACAATGCAGAGTAGCCCCTGTTCACTGCAACTAGAGACAGCCCGTGCACAGCAACAAAGACCCAATGCAGTCAATAAATAAATAAATAAAACAAAAAAACCCCACTTCTTAAAAAGAAAATGTTCTGTAACTAACCTTCTGCCCTGTAGTTATTAATGTGACTTTATCCAGAGTTTGCCAAGACTAACATTGATTATAAGCATCTGTCTATCTGCCCACCTCTCCCTCAAGAATGTTGCCAGCCAAAGTTTTGCAATTGACAGGTTTGTTGGTCGTTAGTGCGTCAGCGGTATTTTTTCTGGTGGGGCTTGAAGTCCTGGATCCTCCTCCACTCTGGCTTCTTAGGATGTTGAGCCGATGGTGTGACCTTTGTTCACCAGAGGTCACAGAAGGAAGACAGGGAACACGCTTCTAGCCAAGGTCAGAGGTTGGCTGCCCATGGGATAAAAGGGCAGCAGGAGAAGGGACACTGTAATTGGATAAATCTGTCAAATTTTCACATTTCCAGTTTCCTAGCTGTTCATTTAGATAAAATCTGCCCTTCTCTTTCTCAGCTAATTCACATCAGGTTCTCTGAATTGTAGCTGGCTCTCTGCATGTTTGGGTTCAACATGCATTTTTTGAGTGTTCTGTGACCCACATAAGGTGCTAGATTCTGATGGTGCTGAGGAGATAAGATCCTTGCCTCCCCCGAGGAGTTTACACTTTTACTGGGGAGTCAGACAAGCATGAAGGTAGAGGCCAGCTCAGCTACTACCAACTTCATTCTTAATACATTTTCTGATTTATGTTTTTCTTACATCTTAGTGCAGATTCCAGCTTTCTTGGGAAGACTTCCCAGATTTACCTCCCCTGGGCTCAAATGTGATGGTTGTTCATGTTGTTACTGTTCGCTCAGACCTGGCTCTTAACCCGTCCTGCATGGTTTGTGGGGGGCGGAGGGGCAGGGATGGCAAGGAAACCTGGGTCTGCTCCCTGACCCCACATCTTTTGGCTATGTGACCTTGCTTCAACTCTAATCCTCTGTCCCCTCATCGTAAAAGGAGGGGAGTATGTAACCGCACAGAACTGTCACTGGTATCTGGGAGATGATGTGTATAAGATAATGTACCGTATGTTATCTGCTTCAGAGTAGTCACTTGTTAAATATTAATTTTCCCCTTTTTTTCTTCATATCTTTATTTCTTCATCTATTAAAGTGTTAGCCTATCAATTCGAATTTCTTGTCTGCCTCCAAGATGCTGAGATTCTAATATATTGATATCTTAGTTATTGCAAAAATAGTTATCCCATGTGTCTGTTTTATTTTTCGAGCAGTATCGTAAGTTTCTTGAGAATTGTTATAATTTTGTGCTCCAGGCAGTGGTGGGTTTCTCTGTGTGCAGTGGATACCATTCATCTATGTGTTGCTATATACCTGTCATGTCTGTTTGTCTTGTTTTCTGTTAAAAAACACAGACTTCTTGGGGGCTTCTGTGGTGGCACAGTGGTTAAGAATCCGCCTGCCAATGCAGGGGACATAGGTTCAATCCCTGCCCTGGGAAGATCCCACATGCTTCGGAGCAACTAAGCTCGTGAGCCACAACTATTGAGCCCACGAACCACAACTACTGAAGCCCGTGCACCTAGAGCCTGCGCTCCACAGCAAGAGAAGCCACCGCAATAAGAAGTCTGCGTACTGCAATGAAGAGTAGCCCCCACTCTCTGAAACTACAGAAAGCCCGTGGGAAGCAACGAAGACCCAACACAACCAATAAATAAAAAATAAAATAAAATAAATTTAAAAAATATATTAAAAAAATTAAAAATCTCTTTTAGAAAAACAACAAACAAACAAACAAACCAACCACAGATTTCTTGAGAGAGCTTCTTGGCCGTATCTGTTTAGCACGGTTGTACAAAGGGGTGATTGATAAATATCAAGTGTGGATGGGAATTGCAGTTTATCCTCCATTGGAGTTCATGCTTTCTTTAAAAATTATCTCTAGAACTGCTCATATTCACAATAATTAATCTCCCATAGAAACTCAGCGTAAAGCGCTCCTCAGATATCCTATTCTGATAATAACATTTCTGAGTTGTCATTTTTTGCAGCTGATATATTCTTGAAGAGTTTGCTCATGAGCTGTTGAAATTCAAGTACTTGCCATAATTGAATTTCAAATCTTATCTCTCTGTTATAATCTGATATGTATTCCTACTGTGCTTTGGCTCCAAAAATAATAAAAATCACATTTCATAAATCCAAATTTTACCTCAAGGGAGATTTCTGCCCTCGTTAATGAACAGTTTGTGTACATTGAACTCCTCTGAAAAAGTTTAATCAAATGGTCCTCAAGCCGTAAGAGGCTTTGAAAGCTCATCATAGTATATACTAAATACAAAACAAACAGCAAACCCTTTGTTGTTAGAAATTCTCCCTAAGACCGAACAAGTTGAATATTTAAAAAATGACACTCTACCATTGCTCGGAGAACTGAATTCTCTCAGCAAACACATATTCACTTATTGTTTTCCCAGACAGAAAATATGACGAAGGTATTACAGTGTTTCCTTGTTTGTACTCAAATAGTAAAAGTACTACCTCTTTAAATGGGATCTTATCCCAGATAACAATTTAGTTAATAAGTAGTTAGTTTAAACCCCTCTAGCACTTAACACTTGAACTAAGTACGTCCTTGGCCCCTGCTAGTCTCAAGGAGATATCTGGAGACTTTCAAATACCCTAAAGTTGGAGAGTGCTGTCACACGTGAGCCTTTTTTTCTCCTTTCTTTTTAAAAGAATAACTAAAAGCTTGATAGATAATCAGTCCATATATTACATCTCCATATTGCCTTTAAATCACTCCTCTTGTGACAAGGACCAATTCTAAATACTTTGGTTTCTAAAGGTCATTGTTGATAGCTTTTCAAGTTCGTGGTTCTTTGTGTGCCTGTGTGTGCGTGTGTGTACAGTATATTAAAGTAAGTGATTTTGTTACCCAATAGCTTCTGGACCAGCTTGAGATATTAAGAATTAATTTACTCAGTCTAAACTTAACTCCAGGTTTCTGGAAAAAAAGAGGCCTCTTCATAAGATAAAAGAAGGAACAACCCTGGCTTTCCCTGTCTCCTGTCCCTCCTGGCTTATGACCAGAATGTTCTTTGCCAGACTGGAGCAGGCTCAGAAATTTGGATGTCCATGCCCCTCGGGTCATGACCTGGCTGTCCTGAGCACCCATGGTTTTGAAGCCTTTGTTTGGTCTTATAAGAAACATTTTCAGAGTCAAGATATATGGTTGTATCTATCTATTATCTATCTATCATCTTTCTATCTATCATCTATCTATCTATCTATCTATCTATCTATCTATCTATCTATCATCTATCTATCTATCTCTCTCTATCATCTATCTATATCATCTATCTCTTTTATTCTTATAACAACTCTGTGAGTGAGCAACTATGATTTTCCCCTATACTATAGGTGAGGAAACTGAGGCTCAAAGAGGTTAAATGATTTGCCTCAGTTACTAAATATTGAAGCTGAAGTTTTTAGCAAGTGAATCTTTCCTCAAAGTCCTTGATCTCGACCATTTTGTCGTCTGTGATGCACATATATTCTAGTGGAAAATATTTTCATAATGCAATTTAAGTTCCCCTTGACTCCCTCCCCCCACCACCTCATACTAGTCACCCTCCAGAAACAACTGGTCTTTTGAGTTTTCCAAATCTTTGTTTTTATGTATTTGTAATATATGTATATGAAACGTGATTTCCTATTGTGGGATTTAAAAAGTACAAACCATATCACACTGTATGTCTTCATCTATGTTTATTTTAAGGCCACAACATATTTTAGAGATTTTTTCCCAGTTCAATACAAAGGTTGGGCTTTATTATTTTCTTAATGGTAGCATAATATTCTGTGTTATGGATAACTCTAGAATATTCTATCATTTCCATACTGACATTTGGTGATTAGACTTTTTTTTAAGTAAGACGAAAGTGCTGCAATAAGCATCCTTGTGTAGCTCCTTACGCATATTGCTTGTTATTTCTAAGAGGACAAAATCATGCTAACATTCTGTAGTGTGATTTCTAGTGCACTGACCAACTACTTCACCTTACCTTGTCCTCCAGCCTAAGAGAAATTCATTAGAACTTTACAAAATTCTCTACACAGTTGGTGTTTAATTTTTTTTTTAAAATCTTGCCCCTTACTGTCCAGGGGTTGATAGGATGAGTGCATCTGACCCAACCTGAGGCCGATCACAGGACCACAGAGAGGGGGAGTCCCTCACCTTTGGTGAAAAGCTCCCTGGTTTCCTCTGTTTGGAGGAGAAGATGACCTGAGAAGGAACTTCCCCCCGCGGGCCTGATGGGGTCTCCCCTGAACGCTGGCCAGTGACCTTTCTCCCACACGAACCACTTGAGCTTGGGAGATGCTGCCCTTGTACTTACATCTTGCACACATTTCATATTATACCAGGAGAGCTGGGTTTTGAACTGCCCCCCCCCCCCCCCCCGCCAGCTTGTGGATGGTTCTGTAGAAGCAGCAGTGGGTTTAGGGCCTGTGATTTCACTGAAATGTGTGTCTAGATCCTTGGCTCCTGTATAATCTCATTTCCATGGAGAATCATGTGTTCCTTCTCCATTTCCTCACACCTGAAAACTCTCCAGATTTTCAGCTTTCATTGAAATTTTCTCTGATCCAATGAACAACTTTTTCACACTGGTTGCATCACTTATTAAAGCAGTTCCCTAAAGCACTTATTCCTGTATAATAGAAAGGATACACTGGATTTCTTTATGTTTCAGATCTGAATTAACTTCAGAGGCTTGTATCCTACTCTTTAATTTATCTAAAAGTCCCTGACTTTCTTAGGTATTCACTTCTCTAATTATCAGATACTAATAGCTCTATAAAAACTAGCTAATTTGGCCACTTTTCCTCTTTTAATTATGACAGGTTTATTTGCTTTTATCCCACTGCTCAGGGCTTTGCCAGTCTCTGTAAAATACCTTCCAACATCCTCGATTTGGTCATTTTTTAGAGAGTTCTAGGATTGGAGAGCTGGGCATTCCTTCAGCTGTCACTGAGTCCACATAGAGATGCTGAGTGGTTGAGTGAGTCTCTTAGTGATGGGCTAGAACTCAGCTCATCTCATTCAGGTTCAGTGCTGCTCCATCCACTGACAGAGTCTGGGGTTTCTGAGCCAGAACTTGGTGCACAGTTGCCGTGTAAGGAGATCCAAGTTCTTTGGCCAATGGCTAGAGGTTTGGGGGGGAAGGTGGGGGTGAAGCAACTGGGAGAGTTTGTGGGGATTACAACACACTGCAAACCCTAAGCAAGAGTAAGGGGCGCCTGTCAGTTTTCACAGCTGCTGGCTAGTGAGTGGGTCTAGAGCAAGGCTGACCAGGTATGGGTTTCCTGGGCTTTCTCACTCCTCACACCCTTTGGAATCAGGGACTAGGAGGCTCTTCTGCTCAAGACAACCCAGGAGGGACACCAAGAGCCCCAATGTCTGTTTGTTTTTTAAATTTTATTTATCTATTTTTAAATTTTATTTTCTATTTTATTGGTTGCATTGGGTCTTCGTGGCTGCGTGCAGGCTTTCTCAAGTTGCAGGAGAGTGCAGGCTACTCTTTGTTATAGTGCACGGGCTTCTCATTGCAGTGGCTTCTTTTGTTGCACAGCATGGGCTCTAGGTGCGCAGGTTCAGTGGTTTGCAGCACATGGGCTCAGTAGTTGTGGTTCACGGGCTTAGTTGCTCCGTGGCATGTGGGATCTTCCCAGACCAGGGCTCAAACTTGTGTCCCTTGCACTGGTAGGCGGATTCTTAACCACTGTGCCACCAGGGAAGCCCCCTAACTGGCTTTTGTGGAGCGTGATGTGGGAAGATGTTTCTCCTGGAGGGTGCGGGGTGGGGGTCCAAGGAAATGTTTTGTCGCCCCTCTTATTGGATGTTGTGGCTCAGGGGAACGAGATGCCCTTCCAGCTATTATGATCTGAGCAGGACGGATTCCCAGCCCTTCTAACCCATGGCGGGAGGTGGCATCCTTGTGACTGTGAGTTTAACATCTTTGTGGACATTAAAATAAATAAATCCCCCTGATGGGACCTGCATTGGTAACCTTGCTCTGAGATGACTCCTAGGGCAGGTTTGTGGTACGGGACTCAGGGTGGAGTCCTGAAAGGTAAGGGCCCTGGGGGAGGCAGGAAAATGCAATCAGGGCTCCTCCGGGCATGGAGCTCTCCTCCTGGGCTTAACCCTTTCTTTCCCCTGTGTTTTTCCTCTTCTTTCTCTTTGCCAAAGTGTTACAGGGGTGGTGTCTTTGGGGCCCTTATTGTGCTCCCCTCCTCCATTCCACCCGTATCTGGAGAATTACATCACTGGCTTCCAGGCAACCTGGCCGGTCCAACTCTCTGAGGTCGGCCATTCTTACAGGACTATTTAGCCAAGCAGACCCTGACTAGATCTTGCCAGGTAGACCCCGGCAGTTACTGTGCTGATGAAGGTGGAGTGGGCCTTGGGGTGTTAGGGCCAGGAGGCACTTTTGCTCCTAGTAGCGGGGAGTCTGGGAAGGCAAGAGGTGCTGAGAAAAGGAAGTGAGGAAGCAGGAAGCAGCCCGAGGAAACCGGCACTACTGCACTTCCTCACTTAGACTTTGTTCCGCATCTGCGGGACACTTCCTCTGCATGGGTTCTAAGAAGCATCACAACTGGGAAGTGCTTTGCTTCCAACTCTTCAGCTGAGTTTAGGAGGAAATGCAACACCCTAGAGAAAAGGGAAAAAAAAAAAACATGTGTATATATTCCAATAACTTTTATCTAATCTGTCCCAGGAGTCATATGCATGTGAACATTTCTATTCAATATTGACAACATTATAACTGCATCAAAAGAGGCATTTTTCTCCAGAATGACATGAAAGGAAATTATTAATGGCATAACTTTATACGGCATCCTCAGTGTCCTTGCCTGCGATTAGTATTTATTCTCCAGGCTATAATTATCTCCTTTGCTCTTGGGCAGGGGAAGAGGCATTTCCCTGAGCACACGGCAATGTTAGAAGGTACAAATGTGGGCTAAAGTTCAACATTTCTTTAATTAAGAGTAAACCAATAGTCAGATTGTGCAAAGCATTGCCTTTGAGACTGCTCTGGATTCTTCACTATTGAGTCCGTTTCTTGTGGCTCTTTGGCCCCAAAAACCCTCTTTTTTTTTTTTTTTTTCAATTCATTTCCCATTGAGCCCTAATGTGCAGGAAGTAGTGTATCCTGTATTCACCAGTTATGGCTTTTGAGGTAAAATTTAAATGTGAAACCTGGCTCCTCTGAGACTCTAGGAAATTCAGTGTATTGATTTGACTTTACCCTGTGGTGAAAAGGCTGTGATTTATTTACCTTTTTAATATTCACATCTTGGTCCCAAATAAAAGTGACAAGAAAAATGAGCTTTGAAAGGATAGTTTTGGTTCTGTAACCAAATGGTCAGGGTATTTTTCCACCCACTTCTGGGCCATGTCGGGGTCCAGGTCTGATGGGAAGGGATGCCGTCTGAGTCTCGCGATGACCCCTGGGGCTGAAAGCAGGGTCCCAGTGAGGAGACAGAGATGGCACTGCTCAGCTCTGGGAGTGGTTTGTGGAGATACAGGAAGGAAAACCATTCTGCCCTCAGCTTTTCTCCTACCAAGTCCCACAGCGTCTGAAATGCTGAAACGTAAGCTGAAATCTTCTAGGTTAAGCACTTCTTCCCCTGGGTCCTTACCAAAGGGGGGAAAATTCACATCTTAAAATTTCTTATCACTAACCCTTTGGTGTGAATTTATTTCTCATCCTTAGTAGCTGAAAACATCATGGGACATATTAATGAATTTGTCAATGAGTCTAAAGCAGCCGCCCTGGTTTTGCAAATCAAGTCTTATTGGATCACAGCCATTTCGTTAGTTAATATAGCACCGTGGCTGCTGTTGCTTTGCAAGAGCAGGGCTGAGTAGTTTCCAGAGAGGCCACGTGACTCCCAAAGCCTACAACATTCATTATCTGGCCCTTTACAGAAAACTATGCAGACCTTTGGTCCAAAGTTGTGATATCTAATACAGTAGCCACTAGTCACATGTGACTATTCAAGTGTAAATTTCTTAAAAACTAAGTATAATTAAAAATCCAGTTCCTAATGGGCACTAGCCATCTGTGGCTATTATTAGCCACCATGTTGACAGTGCAGATAGACTATTTCCATCACTGAAGAAAGTTCTTTTGAAACATATATTAATTGAGGACTTCCCTCGTGGCTCAGTGGTTAAGAATCCACCTGCCAATGCAGGGCACATGGGTTCGAGCCCTGGTCTGGGAAGATCCCACATGCCGGGAAGCAACTGAGCTCATGAGCCACAATTACTGAGCCCATGTGCCACCAACTACTGAAGCCCACGTGTCTAGAGCCCGTGCTCCACAACAAGAGAAGCCACGGCAATGAGATACCCCCGCACCGCAAAGAAGAGTAGCCCCCGCTTACCACAACTAGAGAAAGGCCACGTGCAGCAACGAAGACCCAATGCAGCCAATAAATAAATAAATATTAAAAAAAGAAACATATTAATTGCTAAGTTATATATTAAGGTATATTAATCCATTCACAGCCAAAACAGATCAAGTCCTTTGATCTCTATCATTTTTTTTAATGAAAAATATCATCACAGGGAATGATTGTTAAACTGGTTGCCTGTCTCTGGCAAGTACAGTACACCCTGTTCTATGAATAATCTTCCATACAGAATTCCCTACAATATATTCATGATCTAATTTGTTAAAGTGACTGCTTTCTTCTCGTATTTGAATCTAAAAGCTATAGGCGTGCTAGCAGTTTCCACACATTTCATGACCCTGGGATTCACAGTTCCTTGGTGCTTCTTGGTGGGAGATGCAGGCTCCCTGGACCGTGGAGTTGGAAGGAAGATCACTCCAGATTTCAGCCTGAGAATCCTTTTCTGTAGCCACAAGATGAGGGCAGCAAACTCTTCCAAAGAGGGTGATGGAGGCATCACTGTGGCTTCAAGGGAGCTGCTTCCCTGAGAAAGGATTTTGGAGGCGGAGGGAATCATTGCCCTTGGTCATGGCAAAGGTTTGGCTTTCTGCAAGGTGCTATGTGATATCTTGAGAACTGGTAGAGAAGGGGATGGGACCTGGGGAATGCTCTTCTGATCTGATCTGAGAATAGTTTCTGTTTTAGGGCAAAAGGCTAAGTTGCTGTTCAAAGAGACCCAACCGTGTGGTGGCTTAAAAGATGAGAAGTTTCTTTCACGTGACAGTCCAAGGTGAATATTCCAGATGCAGGCTGCTCGGTTCCACAGTTATTTAAGGATATTGGTTCCAGGTCTTTGCTCTGTCCTCCCTGGAAGAACTATCACCTGCATGGTTGAAGCTGGTTATAGGCATGTCCACGTGTCCACTTGGGAGACAGGGAACAAGCATGGAGGGGAGATGCCCACTCCCGAAGGCTGCTCTGGGCAGCGTAGCTCGTGGCTCCACTCAGGGCCACTGGACAGGATCACGACCCCTAACTGAAGGGTGGCTGGAAACGAAGTCTGGACTCATGCTCGGGGTTTGGCAGACTGCTGACACTCTCCACTAAACTTTCCTACGCTCAGGTCTTGATGTATACATTTTTTCCTTTCAAACGTCAAGACTCCACCAAGAAAGTGTGTTGTTTGTATCTCTTCTTTTCCCTATTTACCTCCCTCTCTGCCTTCCAAAAAACAAACAAACAAACAAAAAAGAAAGAGAATTAATTTTTTCAACCATTTTTTTTACTTTCGTTTCAAAAGGTCACATCTCCAAAACACATACACTAGGTTGAAAATATATTATATGTCCATGGGGAATGACCCTTTTCTACGTAAACGGGAGCTATTGAGCCTTTCCCTGGAGCAGGGCTGGTGTGGGAAGCCAAGCCCTCTCATCATATCTTCAACACCGGAAACGGAGATGCAACCAGAATGCTCTCCAGAGCCAATCAGCGGTGTGCCAGCCCCAGAGCTCTTCATTACTTTGTTCCCTTCATTCCATGAGAGCAGCTCCGAGTCCTGACAGCCAGCGGGGGTCACTGACATGGAAATGCTCAACCCCAAGTGCCCCAGCTTCCCCCAGACAATTGCTGGATTGTTCCGGGGACCATGGATGCAACAGTGCTCACGCCGAGGAGTTTGCCCTGTAATTAGCGAGCAGTGGCTGCCAAGCCCATCACATGGTTTTGTGTGATGAAGTGAATGAGACAGCCGTTTCTTCTCCTTCTCCGGCAGGGAAGACTGGGTTTTTGAGTGGAACTGACACTTCTGGAAAGGAAACTAAGTGAATTTGGCTTCCATTTCACAGTCGTGCTCTCCAGACTGATATCGAATCTATGAGGCTCGTCTCTTGAGCCTGGTCCCCTGGAACTTGGCTGATGGGGCTGCGAAGTCTTGGTGGAACCCAGGGAGGGGAATAAAGGCAGCCCCATCTGCTCCACGCCTGAACAACCCTCCATAACCTCTGGGAATGCTCAGAACGGAGACTGCTCAGCACTCCCTCTGCAAGGAAAGGAAGTTTAATATGTGATAGTTTGAACCCTGACATGGATTTTTTATATTTGAGGAAATTTACAATGATGTAGGATGAGACCAAAGTTACTCAGTGCTAGAGGAACACCATTCCCTGTAGACCTGTGATTGACATAAATGGGAATTTCATCGTATCTTTTATCTGCATTGAATGAAAACGTACAGTTGTCGAGAGACACTGTGAGTGGTGGGAAGAGCGGCAGAGGGGGAGGACCTCGGGAGAAGTTGTCTGGCTTCTGTCGGCTTCAGCTGCCTTGCCTGAAAATTGGGAACATTCATTCGATAATCTTTAGAATCATATCCAACCCCAAATATATATGGAGAGATGGATGGCATCCTTTACAAAGTATTGTAATAATGCAGTGTTCTTAAAGTGATGTTCTTAAAGTGGTTTTAGGTAGAATCTCTCTCTGTCTCTTTATATACATATATTAATATTTATATGTTTATACATATTCACATGAGATATGATGAAGCCTTATGGACATTGATGCATTAGCTACTTTTTCCCTTATACTCACACCAATTAGAAATACATACCAGTTCAAAATGTGACTCTCATGTTCTTGAATTGAATGAGAATGGAAATACATAGTTACTCAGCATTTTATCTCTATCAAAATTGACATATTGTTATCAATATCATCATATTTATAATCAGGATGATTATTATAGCACAATGAATGAGATATCTAAAATGCAGAAATTCTATTGACACTTTCTGTACGCTGAAAGAACCGTGATGAGAAATCTTTTAAAATGGAAACAGTCCCATTTACAGTAACTGTCACTGTAGATTTAATTCTTAGAAAGCCTTCAGCCAATTGTGTCATTATAGAATTGGGGAAAAATATACAGTGCATAATTGTACATTGCTTATTTTATTTTCCAAACCATGCCATCTCTTGGTGGGCTTTAAATTGTAACCAGGTGAAGTGAAATTAAAACACTAGCATCAAGAGCACGTGGTCACCTGTGAAATGAATAGACTATGAATATGTACTTGGGAATTTTGTTCGATTTCAGATTATCCAACAGCACAAAAGAGCAGCTGCTACATGGCCTCTGAGGTAATATAGTGAAGGAAAACATGTTATTTAACTTGGAGGATGACCCAATTTGCAGGTTAAAGGAATAAAGTTTTATTTTTCAATTACTGTACATTTTATGATCTAGAACTTGAAGAGTCTTCATGCTAGGGATGAGATAAATTAATGTAGATAGTTAGAAAATAAGCCCTTCTATTATTTCTCTGCCTTTATTTTTCCCCATTGTAGTCACAGCTTACATCACTGCACATAGGAGGAATCCAATAAATATTTTTCTATGAATGAATGAATGAATCAATTTCAGAAGTTCCTGCAATGTCTTGGTGAGCCTCAGAGTCAAATAAAGCTCTCCGAGACCAAAAAGCTGAAGAACTTCTAATCTACTTGGGACTAAGATAGGTGTTTCAATTATGTTTATTGTCATTTGAGCATTGCCTATGGTTGCTTTCAGATTCCCTGCTTGGACTTTGGAGAGATGGTCAGCAAGACTGGGCTGGAATCTGGCTTTCAGTCCTTTGAGCCGCAGAGTTTAATATGCCTGTTGTGACGGAACAACATTTGTCATTTATTTTCAAATATATGCTGAACAGCATCCTGTGCTGGGCACGGTGCTGAGTTCTAGAGACAGAAATGAATAATTCCTGCACTTCTATGGAGGTCCCAAGTTTGTCAGGGGAAGAAACACGTAAAGAGACCCAGGGGTGAGAAAATTTGGAACCTGGATCTGACCTTTTCTAAGCAGGTGGCCGTCACTAAGTGCTAATTCAGTTTCTTCATGTACAAAGTGGGTGATGGTGTTTGTGGGTGTCGCTAGGAAACGGCACATTTGAACTCTGACCTCTTGAAGTCCTGGGTTCGCTGTGTCCTTGTGATTGGGTAAGTCTGCTTCAGGCGGGCTGAGATGGGAGTTCTTTTTTACCACAATGTTTGGGTCCCTTCTCGGTGCAAGCTGACTCCATCACCTCCTCTGTCCTGAGGATTCCAGGCTGTCTGTTCATTGAGAGCTACTTCTTGTCATTTTACACTGGGTTTCTCTCTTTCTCATCTCACTGTGGAAATAGAGCATAGTCTCGGTACTACTTCCATAACCTCTGTACCTGAAGCAAATTTACGGCTCGTTGGAAATTTCCAAGATTCTTTTCTATAGTTACTGGAAACAAAATGAAGGCTTCTGTGCACATGTTTGCGTTTAAAAGTTGGGTGTGAGACCAGGCTTCCTTTCTGGTTCTTGGCATCATATTTCCCTACCGGTTCAATTTTTTAAGCCATAATTTTTTTCAGTTAATTTGGACAAAACAGAAAGTTTCAGGTATATTTCAGAGAAAAATAAGACATGAAGTGAGTGTGCTGGGTGAAGAGGATTATTGGGGGAATGCGTATGTGTGTGTGTTTGCGCGGAGAGGACTTATGAAGAGGTGGATTTGGAAGCACTAAGAATATTGCCTTTAAGAGATGATGCTGGGGGACTTCCTAGGTGGCGCAGTGGATAAGAATCCGCCTGCCAATGCAGGGAACGTGGGTTCGATCCCTGCCCCAGGGAGATACCACATGCCGCGGAGCAACTAGGCCTGTGTGCCACAACTACTGAGCCTGTGCTCTAGGGCCCATGAGCCACAACTACTGAGCCCATGTGCCGCAACTACTGAAGCTCATGTGCCTAGAGCCCGTGCTCCACAACAAGAGAAGCCACTGTAATGAGAAGCCCGCACACTGCAACAAAGAGTAGCCCCTGCTCACCGCAACTAGAGAAAGCCTGTGTGCAGCAATGAAGACCCAATGTAGCCAATAAATAAATAAATAAATTTATAAAAAAAAGAGAGATGATGTTGGTAAGTGTGGTAGTTAAAAAAAAGATGGAAAATTTCTTTTTTTAAAAATTAATTAATTAATTAATTTTTGGCTGCGTTGGGTCTTCGTTGCCACTTGCAGGCTTTCTCTAGTTGTGACGAGTGGGGGCTACTCTTCAGTGCGCTGTTTCAGGCTTCTCATTACGGTGGCTTCTCTTGTTGCGGAGCATGGGCTCTAGGCATGCAGGCTCAGTAGTTGTGGCATGTGGGCTCAGTAGTAGTGGCCCATGGGCTCTAGAGGGCAGGCTCAGTAGTTCTGGCTTGCGAGCTCTAGAGCTCAGTTGTGGCACACGGGCTTAGTTGTTCCATGGCATGTGGGATCTTCCCTGATCTGGGCTCGAACCCATGTCCCCTGCATTGGCAGGTGGATTCTTAACAACTGTGCCACCAGGGAAGTCCCAAGAGTGCAAATTTCTTGACACAACTCCCTTGAGAGTTGGGCTCTATGTCCTCTCTTTCAATCTGGGTGGGCTTGCGACCTGCTTGTAGCCAGTGGAGTGCTGCATGACAGTTTCACGACTTGGATGGGAAAGACCATACAGCTTTTGCCTTGTTGACCGGGACACTCGCTATTGGGGCCCTGAGTGGCCATGCTGTGAGGAAGCCAAGGCCATGGGGAGAGGGCACACGGAGGCTGAGGTCCCAACTCACTGCCATCATCAACCACCAGACCTGTGAGGGAAGATGCCTCCAGAAGATTCCAGTCTCCAGCTGTTGCATCAGCCCCAGTTGTAGAGTTTTTCCAGTTGAGGTTCTAGATATTGCTGAGTGGACATAAGCAACTTTCTTTGTACTCTGACCAAATTCCTGCCCCACACAATTTTTGAGCATAAAAATACAGTTGTTTGAGCTGTTAAGTTTTGGGATAATTGGTTAGATAGCAGTAGTAGCTGGGGGCCTGGGAATGAAGATGGGGGAGGGAGGGAGGGAGGGACAGCATTACCTCCCTTTTCCTTTGGTACCATGTGTTCTGCCATGGATGGTTTTGCCCTGAACAAACCCTGGGGCATAAGGATCCAGAAGAGACCTTAGCATCAGTTTCCAGGGAAAAGAGAAGGCGATAGAGAGGAAGTTCTCATGGCCTGCAGCTCCGGGCAGCCATTTTCAGCAACCCAACCTCAATCCAGTATAAACACGTCAATGGGTACTTGTACAAAAGATCCTTTATAAGAATCAGAGTTTCAGGTTTCAGGGATGAGGATTCTGTTTTTGCAAACTCAGAGATATACACCAGTTTCCTAGTTAAGATTTTTCAAAGGGACTGTTTCTATGTGGACTGTGGGAATGGTTTTGCTTTTGAGTGTCTGGCAGTAGAGAGGAAAAGTGCAGGTGAGCTATACCCAAGATGCTCTGTCCAGGCTAAGTTAGGTCTGTGGAACCACAGTATGGAGAGGGTTGTTGTCCCAACCAGAGCAGGGCCCAGACATTGAGAGTCAGGGACTCTGCTCCAGAACCCCCATCCCGAGCTACAGCGTGGTTCTCACGAGGCATCCAGATACCCTGCTACAAAAATAAAGAGTCCATAGAGATCTGGTGCTCACATACCCAGTATGAAGTTTTCCCCTAGGATATAATTTATAGATTAATCTATTTTTAAAAATAAATAAAATGATCTCAACTGGGGTAGAAAAGGCTTCCAACACATGAAAGTTTCTTAAAATGTTCTTATGAATAGACTGTTTTTCTAATTTCTGCCCTAAGTTTGTATATGATATATGATTACACCAGAATGTGAAACCAGCCAAATGAGCCCTAGGAAAGAAATGTTGCTCCAAAGTAAATATAGGAACTTGGTTAATACCACATGATCAGATATCTTGCAAATAAGACACACAATTAAAATATCATCGTATATGAGATTGGGAGTTACAGATTGTACGAGATAGTCCCACCAAGCTGAAGTGGAAATATGATACCCTTTCTGAGCCTTGAGAAGAATTGTGGGAAAGCAAAACTTTGAACCCGTACAGGGAGGCGAGCACGATTATGGAGAAATATAGCTGAAAAGTAGGGGACACGGAGGAACAAAGGCAGATCATAAATCTTTAATGTAGAACAAATGTTTAGCAAACCATCGTAGCTGCAGGAAGGCATGAAACATTAGGGGATGTGAGGCGATTCTTAAATTTTAGTTAGTACCCATCAGAAAAAAGCTAGCAGTTTCAATGCCATTAAAGCATATACATATTTAAAAGAATCTTCTCATAGAAAAGAAATTCAAAGTGAAACAAGGGATCTACTTATTTCAAGCAAAACAGAGAAAGGCCACTAAATGAAAGAATGAAGGATGGGGTGGTGGGACTTCCCTGGTGGTGCAGTGGTTAAGAATCCACCTGTCAAAGCAGGGGACACGGGTTCGGTCCCC
This sequence comes from Hippopotamus amphibius kiboko, assembly GCF_030028045.1. Classification (NCBI taxonomy): domain Eukaryota; kingdom Metazoa; phylum Chordata; class Mammalia; order Artiodactyla; family Hippopotamidae; genus Hippopotamus; species Hippopotamus amphibius. Next base: position 134,987,476 of record NC_080189.1, on the reverse strand, counting down.
GGTCCAGGAAGATCCCACATGCCATGGAGCAACTAAGCCCATGCGCCACAACTGCTGAGCCTGTGTGCTGCAACTACTGAAGCCCACTCACCTAGAGCCTGTGCTCCACAATAAAAGAAGCCACCTCACTGAGAAGCCCTTGCACTGCAATGAAGAGTAGCCCCTACTTGCTGCAACTAGAGAAAGCCCGTGCGCAGCAACGAAGACCCAACACAACCAATAAAAAATAAACAAACAGAACACAAGATAGGGTGGCATTTTAAAAACCTCATTAAAATGTGATTTTACCTTGCCAAGGACAAAATTTAAGAGAAAGTTTACTGCAAGTAAAGGGTAGGAAAATGGAAACTACAAACCAAGAGACAGTAAAACAAATGCTAAGAAAACATCTTCTTACTGCATAGCTTAAAATAAGTAATTGCTTGGAACTGGAAACATTTTTATTGTAAAAGCTTTTTTACATTGTGATGTGACTTTATTTTAATGAGGCAGCTCAGACAACTTGGGATATATGTTTAGATAAAAGTTAGAAAGAGATGCCATGTCTTCAAATAAATAAGAATTATGAGGTACAAAAGGAGATTCAAAGATGTCCCTTTGAAAACCAGTCTGACTTTTTTTTTTTTCCTTTTTTGCTGGGGGAAACTTAGTGTAAATACCTCTTACTGGTAGTAAACAACTTTGTTCTTCACTTAATGTAGAGGGGACCCTGCTTTCCTGACTTTGTGCGTTCTTACATTTTTAAGGGTTTTCCTTCTCTCAGGTCTTACAAGTGATTGACACGGACCCAGCAAAGCTGCAGACCTCAGTTTTAAAGGATCAAAGACTGAAATGGAGCTAATTTCCTACAATGATTCTACAGCCTGGAGAGTTAACTAAATAGGCGAAGACAGCCTATTGCCATTTATTGAACTAATTAAAAATAAAAACGTAGCTTTCAATAAAAAGTATATCTCAGAGCATGATACTAGTTATTATTATTCTCTTTTGCCTTGAAAAATATTTAACCTGACCCTTCTCTTTTGCAGGTCAACCAAAGCTCAGTGCATTTTGTTAATTGGTATATTAACTTTTCTGATCTTGGAATAATTCATATTCAGACTTTCTTATGTAGGCTCACATTTGCATCCTTGTGTAAGTAACCTGTGATTTCAGATTGGGTTTTCTTACTAAAAAGAGGAGAGTTGGTGTTGGAAGAGAGCTTGAAAGGTTACCTGGTCTTGCCTTCAAGCAGGTGTATTCTCAGCCAATAAATGAAGACATGTAGCCTCCAGACTGGGAGGAGGCTGAGTTTAGACCATGGGCTGCCAGTGAGGGTGTGATGTGGCAGAATCTCACTGCCTATCTTCACAGTCCAGAAATCTAATCTTCCTGCTTCAACAGTAATGATGCCATGGGGAAGAGGGCATGGACCCAGGATGCGATTTCCATTGGAATGACAATTGTGAGAATTGCATTAATCTGGAGAATGCAATTTTGATGACCTTTGATCATAGCCTCCTTCTCTACAACAGTTTTCCTTTGAGGTCTTACAGGCCTTCGACTCACCTTTTACAGGAGTTTTCAGAAGATGTTTGAGTTAGGGGATGCCCTAGCCGGCCAGGTCCGTCAAAACCTCCTTATGGTCCATCTCTCGACCTGTTTGAATGGCTTTACTGGTCTTGGTGAGTGTACAGCCTTGTGTAATAAAAGTGTAAGGCTTTGAGTAAAGAACCCTCTAATCCTGATTCAGTCAAGGTTCCTAAGTGGAACACTTTTTCATGAATGTTTTTAGTTCTCATCAAGTAGCCCTGGACTCAGAAGTGAGGTTTTCCTAAATATTTGTATGAGAGGGAAAATCCTGGGACAGATTTCATCTGGCTCACTGAATACTTTTGAAGTCTTGAGTAAGACCAGAGATTTTGTAGGCTTTCCTTTGTGTTTCAGAGAAAGTTTCAACAAGGCAGGCAGCTAGATAAAAGAGAAGCCCTGGCCTATCTGGAGATGAACGTTTTCAAACCAGGGCATGCCAAATTCATCGGAGAATATCGCCTCAAAGAGAATGTTTGCTTCCTTTTGAAAATTCATTGTTATGAAGCTCATTGTGTCATTAGGCCAGATGTGTGATTATCAAGAAGCAACTAAAAATAATAAAGGGATGCTTCATCAAAGGCATCCTTTTACTATAAATATAAAATCACCTAATGCTAAGCGATTTTTAGTATTGAAATGGTATGATGTATATATTCTAGGGGTCTGGCTTCCCTATGAAAAGACACAATCTGTATCCATCAGTACTTCTTTATTTTTAAAATAAATTTATTTATTTATGTATTTATTGGCTGCATTGGGTCTTCGTTGCTGTGCGCAGGCTTTCTCTAGTTGTGGGGAGCAGAAGCTACTCTTCATTGCAGTGCACGGGCTTCTCAGTGCGGTGGCTTCTCTTGTTGTGGAGCACGGGCTCTAGGTGCATGGGCTTCAGTAGTTGCAGCACACAGGCTCAGCAGCTGTGGCACATGGGCTTAGTTGCTCTGTGGCATGTGGGATCTTCCTGGATCAGGGATCAAACCTGTGTCCCCTGCATTGGCAGGTGGATTCTTAACCACTGTGGCACCTGGGAAGTTGCCCCATCAGTATTTCTAACCAGGAAATCTCCCATGCAAATATAGTACGGAAAAAAGTTGACTTTTTGTTTTTTTTAATTTTTGGAAACATGGAAAATATTTTACATGGGAACTTCAGAAGAAAGACCTATTCTGCTCTGTTTTTGGCCGGATTTGTCTTGTCCTTTGATAAATGGCAAAGTCATGTTGTTAACCAGCCCTGAGCAGGTCCAGCCACCTACCCCACTTGGGCTCCACTCTGGGCAGGAAGCAGATTTCCCCGAGGCCAGATCTCATTTTCAAGACGAAACTCTATGAGATCCTGAGGCACTAAATCAATAGCTTGTATTCAGTCAGCCCTGGAAGGAAGGCAGTTATCCACAGGAGCTCAGGTGAAGGTGGGTAATGGCAGATGAGCCTGCTCGTCCTTTGGTTATTTTCCAAAGGACGAGCAGGCTCTGAAGTATGATGGTGCTGCTCTGACACACCCCAGATCTTCCTCCTCAAGTCTAGTTTCGTGTCAAGCTGGGCCTGTCCTCGGAATATGGTGAACAATTTTGTTTTTGAAACAGGAAAATGTGAAAATATTCACATGTGTAGTCAAAATACATATTAAGCCAAAAATAGTTGCCTACTTTAAGAGGGAAAAAAACTCTGTTCAAGAAGACATGAGAATCATGTACCACTAAGTAATGGAACAGCTCTGATCAGTCATGCCTTTCTTCAAGACATGTGTTCCCCCTTCTGCCTCTTCCCCATGGTCCCCAATGTAAAAGGAGGAAGTCAAACATGGACAGGGAGTTTTCAAAATATACAAAGTATCCTTTGATAAAATATGCAAAGGAAGGCATATCATAATAAGAATAAGGGACTGAAAATGAAAAGACCATTTCCTCCAAGAAGTCATCCTGGATTTGGCAAGAATAGCATTGGAGTTCCCCCCAACCACCATGTGTCTTCCATTTAATGCTGAAAGTTATAACAAAGCCTAAGTAAATATATTTTATGGGCCTTGATTTCAAAGCTCCAGGAAGCTCAGATCCTAAAATAGCAGAGAGGCAGGAGAATAGAAGCATTTTTAAAAATCATGTAACTATCGGACCCAACATATTGACATGGGCAGTCAAATTTCCCTATGAAAATGAGGCTAAGTTTTTTGTTTTCCTCTGTACAGAAATGCTTTCCTTAACATAATAGAAAAATTTGCAAAATGTTTTATGTAAATCAGGTGTTTGTAAATAATTGCAATAACATTTTAAATGTCTTTGCTTTTAAAAGGAATTCTAATAGCACAGGGAACCATACTCAATATCTTTTAATAGCCTATAATGGAAAAGAATCTAAAAATATATATATATACATACATATATACATATCTATAACAATCACTGTGCCGTATACCAGAAACTAACACAACATTGTAAATCAACTATACTTTAAGAAAAAAAAAAGGAATTCTGTGATGACTCCTTCCTACAGAGAAGAATTATTTTATAATATGGAAATCTACCTTTAAAATATATAAGTATTGGGGTTTTTATGTCCAAAAGAAGGTTCCTTGGGACTTCCTTGGTGGTGAAGTGATTAAAAATCTACCTGCCAATGCAGGGGCCATGGGTTCAATCCCTGGTCCGGGAAGATCCCACATACCAAGGAGCAACTAAGCCCGTGCACCATAACTGCTGAACCTGCGCTCTAGAGCCCTAGTCACAACTACTGAGCCTGTGTGCCACAATTACTGAAGCCTGCGTGCCTAGAGCCTGTGCTCCGAAACAAGAGAAGCCATGGCGATGAGAAGCCTGTGCACTGCAACGAAGAGTAGCCCCTGCTCGCCACAACTAGAGAAAGCCTGCGTGCAGCAGCGAAGACCCAATGCAGCCAATAAATAAACAAACAAACAAATAAATAAATAAAATACATTAAAAAAAGAATTATTAAAAAAAGATAAAACCAAAAAAACAAAAAAAATCAAAAGAAGGCTCACTCGTACCAAAGCTTTACCAAGTGGGTAATTGTCATTCTGACATGCAGACTTACTTTCTGTTAATTCCTTTCATTGAATTTAATTCTGGTTTCAGTTTTGATTATGTTTAAGGCACATCCGTGCTGTGGAAGTGAGACGGTGGAGGCTGTGTCTTGAAGAAACTCACAAATCAAAGGACCCACAGCGTTCAGCTTCTGTACTCTCTTCATGTACAGGTTTCTCTCTGTCTGTGATAAATTCACACTCCTTTAGGGACCAAAGTTTAATCTAGAAAACATTATGGGACAAAAGAGACACACACATGATCCAATCATCAGAACAAATGTAGCCAGATGAATTAATCACCTTTAGACTGATAACCCCAGTGCTACGTACTTTTACAGGATTTGGAGATCAGGAAAATTAGTTCAAAAGCCAGTGAATCTCAGGTCTCTGGGAACCAGAAGACATTTGTGTGTATTTCGCAAGTGTACAATTAAGACTTGCAGCTTGGTAAAGGGCTCTTGGAAACATTTCCTTTAAAAATCTGTCTTTCCCCAAATGTACTAGGACAAGGTTGGGGAGAAGAGAAAGCGGGGCCCTCTCCGCTTTGGAGAATCTGGTGTCAGTGCCAGGAATCCAGGACGCTGGGGTCTCTGGGATGAAGCATCACCCCCCCACCCCCACCCCCTGAGCTTCCCAAGCGCATGAGGCATGGCAGCTCCAGGTCTGGGGCCAGGACCCCAGCGTCCTGACACGGTGGAGTCCGTAAGTGGAAGCCATTGTTCTTTTCTCCCTGCAGACTCACAACTGCAACAGAGGAGAGTTTGTCCTTTCAAGGGATTCTGGGTAGAATGCATTCCGTTCAATGGAATCTTTAAAAAAAAAACAAAAAACCAAGATCCCTGTGGTAGGTATCGGTCATTGGTTTCCAGTTACTCAAGCTTTTTACAAGTCTTAAGGCTCCTATAAACTTTGAGAGTTGTAGTAAAATATTTATAGAGCAAGTCAAAGAAAAGTATAAAACAGTAGTCTAGGTGAAATTCTGACGTGACTGAAATTCCTTTCTACCTCTCCTGCTTTTTGATTCGTGAGGATCCAGGTTACCCAGCCTGGTGAAATATCAACTCATTTCACCCCGGAGGCCTGAACTGTGTGATTTCCACAGCTGCTATATTATTTCATTTCTTTTCTTCCTCGTGTTTACTTAAGAAATCCAAGAGACGATTTTGAGGAGAAATGGTGGCCCAAACTCACACCGATGCCACAGCTGACATCTCTCAGGTCATTACCCTTCTGACTTTTCCTAAGAAAGCCCTTGGAGTCCCTTTTCCCCGTGCACGAGAAACCCTAGAGGAGTCATTGGTGTTTTAGGTTTTTAGGGCAGATATAAAATGGAGGCCTGTCTTATAAAATCTGCAACCCAAAGTCCCCAGGTACTCTTTAGTGAAGCACCATCAGATTCTGGGGCAGCTCCAGCTGGAAAAGCCACACTGTGCCTTTGTGCCTTCAATTCCCACTTCCTGGGCCAATGCTTAGGGTCCTTCCTTCCCCAGCTGGGGCCTGGGGCCTTTAATGACAGAGTGCTGTCCATCAGCTGCGGCCCTGCCGTTGGGCAGTAGGGACTGGTGTTCAGCAAACCGACACAGGGTCCATAAACATGCATGGGGCAGGAGAATTCTGTTGCATATAAATGTGTGCATAATTATTCCAGGAAAAACATATGAATGTTTTGGAAGTCATGAGGGATTTCCTAAATGACTGTGAGGTATGGTGGCCAAGAGGTTTTTGCTCAAAGGAAGCCCCAGATCATAACTGAAAATGTGTTTAGGAGGCAAGGCAAGAGCAAGGATCACAGGCGAAAGTCATGTCTTGTTTGGTCCTGCTACCATAACTGGGGGTGAAATGAAGTTCACGACCCTTTATGCAAAAGTATGATTACATAGTCATGGGGTGGGAGACTCAAAGAATATATGTAAATGAATACACCTAAATAAATGTGGCCTTCAAATTAGCCATGGTAAAAATTTTAATTACGATGACATATGTTTGCTTAGACCATTTTTTTTTCTTAAATCTTTTCTGAAACTCTACTCAACCTTCTTATCTCATAGAACGTTTATTTTTTTATTTAGAAATCTTTTCCCCTAGATTGTGAGATGCACCATTCCTCTGAGCCTCTTGGGGTTTTGTATGCATTGCTGGTGTAAACATTCCCTTTTAACTCTGTAATTAGTTACTTTCTGGGTTTGTGCCCAATATAGGATGTATCCCAACACAGAGTAAAAATATAAAAAACAATGTGTGGAGCGGATGACCTTCCTGTTGAATATTTCGGAGTAAACATTTTGTTTTACACCAAAGAAGTGTCACCCAACTGGATCACTTATATTCACCAGCTCTGTTTTCAAATGACTTTTGGTTGATTTTTAAGAATCAATGCGCCTTCTTGGTATCAAGATTTATAACCATTGAGGCTATTTTAAAAGAATGTGCTCTTGGCTCGGAAGGCAATTCCAAAGGAGGAATTTCCACAATACTTTGAGCCATGACTGCATCGTTGTGTAGTGATACCCCTGTGGAAAAATATTTTTTAAAGCAGTAGAACCATTCTTTAAAAGTGACGAAGAGTTACTGGAGGCTGAGAGATCAACTCACTATCGTGGCAAACTTCCTTTGTTTGGGGAAAAATCAGCAGAATTTCAGTTTGTCCGAGAACGTTTATGTGTGTAATGAAAAGTCATCATCTCTCTGACTCTAGATACTGTAGACTGAGATGTGATGTGTTCTATTTAATATAAATCAAGCCTAGTTTTAGGGGGGCCTTATCCTTGCAGCCTCTTTGAATATGGATTTAGATTTTAGGGACTGTCTCTGAAACGTGTGTGTCGGTTGCATGTGCGTCTTTGAACACATGTACATTTTGTCATATTATTCATGTAAGGATATTGCAAAATCTGGAAGGTCGCCTGGCTCTCTCTTCACTTCACATTGGGGGAAAGACTGGGAAGATAGACGGCTGGGGTTTGGCCCAGAGCCAGCTGGGTCAGAGCCTCAGATGTGGCATGATGAGGACTAGTGGATGGAAGGGAATCACTGATTACTAGGACTGGTGTTTGGGGCCGTGGAGGCTGCGTGGCAGCTGTGGGTGGTTCAAGGGTTCCTCTTATAGGAAGGGGAAGATTCCTTTTCAGGTCATCTCTGGGTGGGGGGTGGAATAAGCAGGCTTGGCCCTGAAGTCAGGGGCTGTGGGCCTTGAACTGGATGCAGTGGGGGAAGGAGCCTGCAGACGAGTTGAGGAGAGGCCAAGCTGGCTGGGTCATGTTCAGTTTGGCCAAGAGCGACAGAGAAGGCCTGAGGTTGGCTTTGCAGCTGAGAACCTTGAGAGTAACTACTTTAATAAGCACGTAAATGTTTCTCGGAGTTGTAACTGTGTCAATCCCAAGCCTTCAGTAAAATTTTATTAAACCATCTGACTGTGCTTTAGAGAATTAAAGGCAGTGCTGGGGTCTGCACACGGAGCACCTTGCTTTGGGGAGGGCAGAGCAGCTAGGGTGAGAAGCCAGTCTCCAGCCCGCACCAGGTGACCTTGCAGAGCTTGGAGTGGGGGGAGGGGGTGGCTGGAGGGACCACCAGTGGCCCCTGGGAGGGATGCACAGGCCAGCCACCCATGCTCACCTATCCTCCAAAATGGCCCTGGGGGACAACCTGGGAGATGACAACTCTGGAGTCTTCGTGGATTGGGCCTCAAAGTCATGGCAATTGGGGTAATTAAGGAAACATGATGCCTTTGGCAATTACAGGTGGGCGAGGTCTGGAACGCACTGATTCTCCTTAGAAGAAGTGTAAAGCCAGACAGGGTGATTGCTTTGAAGGAGCCGGCATTACTAGGTTCGTAAGATACCTGCTATCTAATAAAAAAAGGTTCGTGGGGACAATGAAATTCCATATTTGACCCGGATTTAGAGATTCTCACTATGTAGGTGAAACAGTCCCAGTTTAACTGAAATGTTCAGTTTTCAGTGGGTTGTTGGGTGCTCTCCACTCTAACTCTGTTCCTCTGCCCTGAACGTCTCTCATTCCCCCATGTCCAGTCCCCCAGCAAGTCTCTCCTGTGCCCCGGATGTCCCAGAGCTGTCCCTTCTTCCGCCTCTGTGGCCATCTCTCCAGCCCCTGTTACCATCCTCTCCTTGGCCTCTGCCGAGTGTCTCTTGACAGCACAGTCCTCGAAGGCAGCAGGGAGATCTTTTAACATGTGAGGCAGATTCTGCCATTTCCTGCCGAGAACTCCCCGAGCAACCCACGTCCTTCCACTTCCAGAAGGTTTTCTGGGACTCGTCCCCCATGCCTCCTTGCAGTTCCCACCTGACAGCCACGCAGGCCTTCAGGGCGCCGGCCTCCGCTCGCCCTCATCACGGGCATCGTTCCTTCTCGGGCTCCTGGTGTGAGCCGCTCCTGCTCCTCAATCAGATGTCACCCAGTGTCAGCTCCTCAGAGGTGACCACGCTGGGCGGAACCCTCCTTTCACCCCTGTCCCTGCTGCCGCATCTGCTTCTGCAGAGGACTTGGCGGAACCTCAACCCACTCGTGCTGTTTGTATTTGTTTGTCTGTCTCCTCTTTGTACGTTCCACGTGTGCCAAGAGCGTCTGTCCTGCTCCCTGCGAAGCCCCTAACATCAAACCCGCGGCGGGGTCATCAGATCAGCGCTAAAGAAATTAAACCATCAATGCGCACGGACATTGGAGGGCAGCGGGGTCCACTACGAAATATTAATAGAAAGTCTTCCTGAGCAAGTATATACCTGGGATGAAGGGTGAGCGAAACAGACAGCCTAGAAGTACACACACACACACACACTCACTCCCAGCTCTTCCCTTCAGGCTCAACTTGTCCCCTGCAGCCCATTCAGACTCCCCCTTGGTGGCATCGGGCGGGGCTCCTCTACTTTAGTCAACACGCCCATGAAACGCAGGTCCGCCTCCGCTCCTCTCCTCCGCGCTCTGCTCCTCAGGACCGTCAGGGAGCCCCTCCACAGTCCGCACGGTCCTCCAGGGCTTACCTCCTCTGGTCCACACTCAGAGCCCCGCCCCCTGCACTCACGGTCTAGCTCTTTTCACCATCCACTCCACATCCCCGCCTACCCGCTCCCCGGGGTGGGCCAAGGGGTCAGCTCCGCTGCTGGTGGGAAGGGTGGGGGTGAAGGACAGCCGTTCTCCAGCCTGGGCTCAGCCTCTGTCCACGCGGCCTCCAAGCTTTTCCAACTGCTGAGGACATCCGCCTGCTAGAAACACTCTTGAGGGTGACAATACTCAGAGTCTTTCCTCCACTTTAAGTTGTACTATAAAAGACCCCAGGGTGACTGCTCCAAGGGAAAAATGTACACACCCTCCCCTCCCCGCCCAAGCTGACATAAACACAGAAGTCTTTCAAAGATGGTACTTGCTTCCTCACTTAAAATAAATCTGCTTAAACGTGGACCACTCACAAGGTGCTTCACAAACATTACCTGACACTGTCAGTTTCTCCATCTCTCCAGGGTGCCTGGCAGGGCTGGGGCGGGGGTGGGGGGGGGGTGGGGGGGGTGGGGGGGGTTTCTGGGCAGGCAGCTTTCCTCTCCCCCGGGAGCCCCAGGGAACTGACTGGCTACAATTAGGTTATTTTGTTGGTAGAACTGAGTGGGAAGTATTGTCAGTGATTTTCCAGTGAATAGATTCCCAAATAGGGAGCAGTTTGTGGTCATCTTAGTAGTTTGACTGCATTACCAAATCAGAAAATCGTTTAGCCCACTTAAACTGATTATTTAAGAATAATAGATAAGTCAAACACATTCCAAATTTGCAAGACAGTCTTTGAGAAAACTGTGTCCTGGGAAGGGATAAGGAAGCAGGCCTGCAGTGATGCCAGTTTCCTGTCGGTCGGTGGGTCCCTGAAGTCCTGGAGGAAACACCTCATGAAACCAGAGTGTCCTGTGTCTGGGGTGAGGAGGGCGGAGGGCCTTGTTGCTGGTGATGTCACACTCTGGCCCTCTTATGCTCTTATGTCCTGATTCCCAGAAACACCATCTTCATAACCACTGAAACCACCCATTAACCTTTCTAAGTTGGCTAATGATTAACGTCATTAGCTTTAGGATGGGACCAGGGTTCCCCGAGAAGGTACAGTGCCCACGAGAGGGTTGGTTTTAAGGACTTTGCAAACCTAGCCTTCTGTCCTTGGTCTGTCTGGGTGTGGAGTTAATGGTTTTACCCCCTCCATCCGAACCTTTTATGGCAGCCATAATTATGCATCTGTTCGGTCAGCACCTGCTCTACTGATGGGGAGACGGAACCCAAATAACAATGTCAAGTTTACCAGACCCACACCATATGGATGTCACCAATGATGTGGCAATCTTGTCTCTGGAAATGAAAGTCCCCCGGGGCTGGGGAATAGCCCAACCACAGTTTCTTAAGGTCTGTTCTGATTTCCTTTACCCTTGGCATGGTTGTGTCAGATCGAACTTGTTTGAGATTGCCATTTCATAGGTCAAAAATTGGCCAAATATCAGCAATTTCGTAGGGCTCAACCCACTGTATTTTGTTCTCAGTTCTTCCGGAGCAGTGATGTCAGTCACAGGTCGAAGGCAACAAGCAAGGAGAATAAACTCAAGTGAGAGAAACTTCAAAGTTAGGGGGAGCACATTTTCAATTCTAAATTGCCCTAGTTGTACGCTTTTGCATTAATATTATATGCATGTGGCTTTGAACAGTTTCCACTTCTTGGGTTGAGATATTCAAGGTAAAAAGTTAATAAAGTTTCATGTCATTATAGTGCCTAAAAATAGTTTTCCTGGTATTTTCATTAAGTCATGAAGAATGAGGAGGTTGTATTTACAAAAGGAATGATTGTAGTCTTGGAGATGATTTGGAAACTGCAAATAATGAAGGTTTGACTGCAGTCAGGAAGTCTTGTCAGAATTCATAGTAGGGGAACTTGGAAATAGTAGATGAACTTGGAAACAGTAGAAGTCATGGCTTGTCCCAGATGTTGAGTAGAATTTTATCACTTGCTTACCTTCCATGTGACATGTCTTTACACGTATTTTATCTTTCCATCCTCATAAACAATACACTGGGACAGGCATGATTATCACCATAGGCGATAGATACTCTGACCTTCTTAAATAAAGGGTTAAGGTCCATATATTGCTAGACACTGGCAAGTCAGAATTTATGCCCAGGTCCATCTTAGTCAAAGCCTCGCCATTTCCTTACACCTCGGAAGACTAGAGGACCTGTTCTTGAGATGGCCTGGGGTTACGCCTTTGGTCGTGGCATACTCGGAAGTGTCCCGTGTGGGACTGTGCACACAGCTGGCCCCCTCCTACCTCGCTGCCCGCCCCCCCCCCCCCCCCCCCCGGGTAACTGAGCAGCATGAAGCACAGTGTTTGGCTTGCACTAACATTTGCCTTCAGGCACCACTGCTCCTGGGGTCGCTGCTCCTCCTGGGAGAGCTTGGAACGCCAGTCAGTGGAGCATATCCTTTTAGTAGTGTCTCTGATGGCCTTGGTAGCTGCATTTTCTTGTCAGGAATCCAGGATAAAAAGGATTTCTGAATCACCTTTGTACAAGACAAAATGGAACAGTGTTTGAACCATAAACCACCAAATTCTTTTTTGAGTCACGTGATTGCTGTAGGTTGGTGAGTGATTAAATCAAGTAAGCAATTAATCCAGGTACTTAGCGGGGGGTCAGGAGAGGGAATAAACACTTCTGGGGCTGGCTTTTACTGCCACGTTGATTCTCAGAGTGACTCTGCTTTAATCCTCTCCCGTGGTAAGGGTCACGGAAAAATACTACTTTCACGTGTACGTGCAAGTACTGAACTCAGAAATAATGGGGGCTAGGGCAGTAATTTAATACATATTAATCTGTTTGCTTATTTATTCTGCATCCGTCACAGCCTATAAAGCCCAAAAAGCTAGTAACTGCTCATCCCACCCTGTTGCTGGACATGCAACATAGACAAATGCCAAAGAGAAAGTGTGGAAACTGAGCTGGTCCTCAGATGGGAAGTGGATCTATTTCTGTTCACAGTGGAATGTCCCCTGGAAACCGAGCAGGACCTCGTGGGGCTCTCCTGGGTACAAATCCTGTCCGTGTCCCCTGTTTCTTGTTTGTAGGAAATAGGTATCATTCAGCACCCTAGACCTTCCCTGAGAACCAAAGGGTGGACTCAAACAGTTGCTGATCAGGGGAAGGGAGGGGATGCAGAGACAAGGGAGGAGCAGTCAAGTAACAATAGTGCAGCCTTGGGGCAGGGTCCCTGTTCCTCCTCAAGGAATATGCAGAACAATATCTGTGGGTTCTTCTGCAGGAACTAACGCCCCCATCCAGGTGGAGGATGGTGACTTCAGGCTGAGCACGTGATTCCTAGAGCACCGCCCTGTTACCTCACCACCAACCAATCAGAAGATAGTCACACGCCCTGCAGCCCTCATCCCAAATTTTGCCTATAAAGTCTTCTCCTTGAAAACCATCTGGGAGTTCATGTTTCTGGAGCACCAGCCTTCCGTCCTCCCTGCAGTAAACCTTTCTGTGTTCCAAACTCCCACGTTTGGGTTTGTTTGGCTTCCCTGTGTGTTGGATACATGAACTTGTGTTTGGTAAGACCCTCAGGCCATTTGCACTCGAGTCAGTTCTATGCACAGAATTTCCTCAGAAAGGGAAAACAAACATGTCTAAAGTAGCATTCACTCTGCATTTTTGGCCGTTTGCTCACTGAATGACTAGCTGTCATAGGTTCCATCCATTTGGCTGCTGAGTACAGGGCTTGGCATAGTAGTTCAAGAAGCATGTGAATGATAAACATTTGCTGGGTTCCTACCCCTATATTAGCCAGAGAAAAGGTATAAGGTGCTTACACTGTTTTTATGGAGGTGATGGACAGCAATGAAATACTTAGACTGAGGCATTTATATTTATTTATTTATTTATCAGGCTGCACCACCCAGCTTGTGGGATCTTACTTCCCTGACCAGGGACTGGACCAGGGACTGAGCTAGGGTCGTGGCAGTGAAAGTGCTGAGTCCTAACCCCTGGACCACCAGGGAATTCCCCAAACTTGAGGCATTTAGAAAGCAAAACTAGAAAGGTTGAACAGAGTAAAGTGAAGATAAGCAAGAGCCAAGTTAATTACCACAGATGCCCAAATGGCAGTATTTGTCCAGGTGGCTGAATTTTGGGGTAACATGTTTCATGCATCTGAGCTGAGGCGCAAAAATGGGTGGGCAGTGGGGTCTGGGGGACCTCAAGTTATTTGTTCAGCGGCTCAGCATAGGGCTTCCTGCTCTACACAGCAAGGCTAGCCACAGCTGCTCTGCAGGACTGTTGTAGAGGTTAATGACAAGGTGAGCAAGGCCACGTAGGATGCCTGGCACAAAGCGGGGGTCAAGGCGTGGCGGCTGCTCTGGTCACCGTGGAGGAGGCAGGACGTGAAATGGAGCTCAGAGAGAGATCAGAATTTCAGCAAGTGGCGGGAGGAGGTAAAGGCACCCTCCACGCTGCTGTGTCTGTAGAGCTCTCGTTCCTTTACATTCACAGCTGTGTAGCTTTTCCATTACATGAACATTCTATAATTTATTTAAGTTCCTTTGGTTATTTCCATCTTCTGGCTACGACATGTTAGTTTCCTAGGGTGGCCATAACAAATGAGGCAAATTGGATGGCTTTAGACAACAGAAATGTATTCCCTCACAGTTCTAGAGGCTAGCCCAAAATCAAGGTGTTGGCAGGGCTGCGCTCTCTCTGAAGTCTCTTGGGGAGCATCTATTCCACGCCTTTCTCTCAGCTTTTGGTGTTGCCGGCCATCCTCGCCGTTCCTCAGCTTGTCTCTGCCTCCGTCATCACATGGAGTTCTCCTGTGTGCGTTGCTCTTCTCCTCTGACCCACTCTAATCCAGCAGGACCTCATCTTCTCTTAAATAATTACATCTGCAACTATGGTATTTCAAATAAGGTCACACTCTGAGGCTTTTGGGGAGGACATGGATTTTAGGGGGGACACTACTAGACCCAGTGCATATGGCTACGAGCATTCTTGCACCTGCATCTTGGGGCTCCTGTACGTGGTGCCTGTGAGCCAGGCCTCCGTGTGGATGCTCTTCCACTGGGATCCCCAAGTCCTAACGTCTGTTCACCCTCCACTTTCACAGGATTAAGCCAGATTGCTCTCCTGGTTAGCTGTGCCAAATTACACTCCCATAAGCAGTGTATAAGAGCTCCTCTGACTGTCAGCATTAAAAAAGTTTTGCCAACTTACTGTTTGTCAAGTGGTACTTTTTTTTTTTTTTTTGGCTGTGTCACATGGCATGTGAGATCTTAATTCCCCTGTCAAGTGGAACATTTGTATGACTTAATTTGCATTTCCCTGATTCATATTCCTCATTTATTTTCTCCTTTGTATAACACCTATTACTGTCTTCTGCCTGCTTACTTGTTGGTTTTTTTGGTCTTGTCCTTACTTTTTGGAGGAATTCGCTGTGAGTCAAATAAATTGCAAACATTTTCTTCCAGTGTGTACCTTACGTTTTCAACATTCTTTATGGGATCTTTTCATGAAAAGAAGTCTATACTTTTTTTAAAATTAATTAGTTAATTTATTGGCTGGTTGGGTCTTTGTTGCTGCATGTGGGCTTTCTCTAGTTGCAGCGAGTGGGGGCTACTCTTCATTGTGGTGCATGGGCTTCTTATTGTGGTGGCTTCTCTTTTTGTGGACCAGGGGCTCTAGGTGTGGGGGCTTCAGTAGTTGTGGCACACGGGCTTATTTGCTCCTCATCATGTGGGATCTTCCTGGACCAGGGCTTGAACCTGTGTCCCCTGCATTGACAGGCAGATTCTTAACCAGTGTGCCACCGGGGAAGTCCCAAGAACTCTATACTTTCAATGTAGCAAAACTTAGTACTTTTCTTTAAGGTTGGGGATTTTTGTGTCTTAACACCACCTGCCCCCCTCCCCCCCCCACTTTGAAGCCATAAAGATATTTCTCTTTATTTTCTTTTAACATTTTAAAGTTTCTTCTTTCACATTTGAGTCTATAGGCCTTTAGGAAGTGTTTTTGTGAATGGTGTGAGGTTGGGATCCCGTTTCATTTTTTTTCATTTTCAACCAATGATCTCTGCATCACTTTACCTTTCCCCACTGATTGTCAATGTCACCCTTTGTCATTTTCAGCAAATATCCATGTGTGTGAATCTGTTCAGGCTCTCTGGTCATTTGTCACCTGGCTTGTCATTCATCACCTGGCTTGTCATTCGAGTTGTTTTTCAGATGTTTGCTGTTATAAACAGCTGTATGAATGATGATTTTGCATGCTCATATTGGCACGTCTCTGCTGTTCACTTCCTTAAAATAAACTTCCAGCTGCAATTTTGCATGTCAAAGAGTAAATAAAGATGTTTTATTTTTCCCTTATGTTTGGGACCCTCCCTTACCATACTGCCCTCCGTGTGGATGTTCTTCTTATATCACTTGGGCTCTGACTCCCAGCACGTGGACAGCTCCCTCACCCCTTGCAGACTCTCCAGGATGAACTGAGGGAAGCTCCGTGGGCAAGGGGTCCATCTCATTCATTGTTGTACCCTCAACACAGTCCCCAGCACATAAGACTTTGTTGAATGAATGACAGTGCTTCTCATTTTTTTAGCAGCTAGTTTTCATCACTAAAGAAAAAAAATCCACTTTGTGAATTTCTAAAGGCACCATCCCTAGTCCACTGTGGGATGGAGCAGAGCCCACGGTGTGTGAAGACTCCAGGACATCTACCAAACCTTCCCTTCAGTCATACCCTCCCACAGCCCAGCACTGTGAACTGAATTTCTGCAGTGATTTCCAACACACCAAGCCAAACAGAGTTCGTCTTCACAGGGTTTCTGCTTCTTAAGTGGAATGTAAGACAAAACTGTGCCCAGCATGGGACTGGTTCTAAAATTATACAACTGGAAACACATTGTCTTTATACCATTGTCTTATACCCTCATGAGCTGCAGAATCTAACAGGCTGGTTCTACTACTTGGTAGCTAAGGAAGCTTGGGAAGTTTAATCTCCTCATTTTGTGTAGTGTGGATAATAATACCTCATTCTAGGTGTTGTTGGGAGGAGTAAATGAGAAATCATGTATATAAAGTGCTTCACCCGATGCCCGGCACATCAGGATAATGGCCACAGATGTTAGGTGCTGAAAATGGGGAGTGAGGCAGACAGCTTAGAAGATCTGCGTGCATCAAACTGCATTGTTAACTCAGTGGACATGGAAATGCACTTCCAGGAGTGAGGGAGGGAAAAAAAGCTTTATTTTTAATTTGTTTTAACAAATTGCCTTTTAAAATTGTTGTTGCTGTTACTCTGAGCTTTGATTCCTATAAATTTCTTCTGCCTGGTCTAGGAGTCAGGTACTAGGGGGGCCAGTAATGACTCCCTAAAGACAAGTGTTAGGATGGGGAGCAGGAGCTAACAGACTAATAAGCTTCCCCCAGGCAGGCTGTGCCCCTACAAAGCCCCAAATCACCCACTGTCCATCTCCCCTTCCTCTGTGGTTTTGCCTTCGAGCCTGCTTCATCAAAAGCCACATCTTGGACTTCCTGACACTAGAGCTAGATGATAATAAGGTCTGGAGAGTGTAAACCAACTCAAAGACATCACTTATTGAAGCCGAGATGTAACCTAAGAAGAAATAAACCCAATAAACGGTCTCCTCAGATAGTAAAATAGATGTTATAAGAAGTTATAAGAGATTTTGTGAGCTGTAATATCCTTAGGAGGAATACAATTAAAACCTCTTTTTTTTTTTTTTTACAATCTTTCATCTCTGACCAAAAGAAATAAAATTTCTCCTTCAAATGTGACCCAATACTGATGGGCAAATCACTAGTGATGCCATCTTATTCTGTCTGGGAGTAAACAGAGGGAGAAGAAGATTTTTTTTTTCATTGGTAGGAAAGTGATATGACTTCTAGGAATTCTTGGGTAGTTATTGCCTTGAAGACTTGGAGGACTCAAAACTCATTTTGCTCATGAAAGACCCTTCTAGCTTTTCCTCCACAGGTGTGACAAGGACGCCCATCAGTTCCTAGAATTGTGATCATGAACACGTTGATACTTGGTAGCATGCTAGTCTCTAAGCTTCTCAAAGGATCTTTAAGATTAAAAATGCTTAGAACTCTCCTCATGCTGTGATGTGTGGGTGTGGTAGATTTCACTGAAGTTTGGAAGGAAAGATGCAGGCAGGGCAATTCTAATGTGCTCTTCCCAGGCCAGGTCTTCACCTCCAGGCCCCCCAGAGGCTGCCTGTCTTCTGGATTCCAATCCCCCACCCCAGCTGCTTCTCATGAGCTGCCTCCTCACTGCCTTAGGGGCATCACTCTCTGCTCCCTGTACAACCTAGAGCGATTCAATACTCTTCTAACCAGAATGCTCAGGTTTGAGTCAGGGTGCACGCAGGAGGCACACCTGTGATTCTAACAAAGAGAAATTAATTACAAAGAATTGGTAACTAGAATCAGGTTATGAACAAGTTAGCTGAAATGGCACAGAGAACATTAAGCCATCCCAGAGGTATGGGATGCAGGGGGCAGCTACCACCCCTAGGACCAGGAGAACAAAGGGAAGGATTTGTAATTATGAAAACGTAGAAGCTTGAAGATGGGCCTTGGGGAGCTGGTGTCTCTGAGGCTGGGATGTGATGAAGCTGGCTGCACCAGTGCTGGAAAAACCATCTGCTGGGTTCAGCTGCTATTCTAGGAAGAAACTGCTGTGGCTGCAGGGAAGTCCTGGTACTAGTCGTGGTACTAGGGTGATGCCCACAGGAGTAGGAAACAGACAGGAAGGGATGAGTCCCTCCTCCTTCCTCTCCCTGCCATCTCCCTCTTGAGTCTGCTCTGGGTGGAAGCTAACACAGAGCAGATGGCCCGGCAGAAAGGGGTTTGCAGCATTTGACCCCAGCATCCAGGAGCAGGGCACAGAGGAGGATTTGGAGCTGAGACACGACGGCTTAGTAACTGGTGCACAGACCCAAAGCCATCAGGATACTCAGCAAAATCACAGGGTTAGGGTTAGGGTTAGGGGCACGTTTTCTAGCATGCACTTGTGGTTATAAACAAAAAAATAATTAAAAATTACCCCCTTTATTTTAGAGAAACAGACCTTTACAATTTAGCTGCTCCATTTGGTTGCACCTATAGACTCCCTCCTGCCCATCCACCTTGCTTACTCTGATTCGATTTAGCATCCATGAACACTGGTTTCATCGTGTCACTGCCCAGGACTTATAACACTCAAGTCTAAATTCTATAGACTGTTGTATAACCCACTCTTACCTCACAATTCCTACTTTCTGTTCCCACCCTACCCAACCATTCCACTCCAGATCTGCTCTTCTCATAATATACTTTGTAACAGGAATGCTCTGTTCCTTCCAAGGATTCCTCCTTCTTCTCCCCTGCCCTCAATCTTTCCTTTATCTTTGTAATTCATTTGTTCTTTAATTAATCTGGGTCCAGGAATTGAATAAAAGATAGAAGCCTTCTTCCCAGAAATAGACATACAGGTATGTAATTTGTACTTAATTCTGCAAGTTCTGCTCACAGGCACCCCGCAGATTCTCGCCATGGACCCTCCAAGGGTCTGTGGTGCTCAGATTAGGATCTCCCTTCAGAATTTATACAACAGGAAAAGTCTCCTCGTCCACTGAGCCAGCCCTAACCACCAGCTACTCAGATCTTCTTTGATCCTGCCGCGTACCACACGCTTGGCCCCTTAATTAGACCGCTACATAATGGGTGAGTTTAATTGGTTAATAGTTTATGATTGATGTTCCAGCTCCTCAGCTAATGTCAATCCTTTGTATGTAAGGACCCTCCCTCTCCCCGCCCCCCCTCTTCCTTCCGACCCTCCCCTCCCTCCTCTGCATTGCACAGTATTAGCTTTTACAATAAGAAGTAAAAAACAATACTTATTTATGGACATAAGTTTTAGTACCTTTCTTGCAGTGATATAACTACATTTCTTTTAAAATATTCCACAATTCCTACTTTTTTGCTGATCAGACAGGCACCTCTCCTAGTTCATAGTGACTTAATAGCTTTTACAGTATTTCAGAAAAGCACAAAGTGGTGATTTTTGTCACCATGTGTGATGTATTTTTTCTCGGTCCCCAAATGATAAGTGGGGAGTTTGTTTCTGAGTCAAGAGGCCGGCACCCCAGAGGCGCAGCAAATCCTAGCTGTGCTTGGTGGTGTCCCTGAATCCCCTCTGGGCCTTTTCCCCATGCAGGGCTGGGCTCTATTTCCCTGCCTCCCGTGTGGTCAGAACTCCTGCTTGGGGTGTGACCCACAGGGCTCCCCCCATCAGTCCTTCCTGCATCTTTCCCTACCTACACTGCTCCCAGCTGCCTCTGCAGCCCCTCAGCTACTCAGCACCTGGCCCTTCCGCCCCAAGGGGGCTCCTGTGTCAGGCTCACCTCTGTCCCATTGGAGTGAAGATGCATCTTTGAACTGAGCGTGCCTTAACAGGCAGAAACGGCCTGGAAGAATTGACGGGTTGAACAGAGGGAACCAGACTGTTAAGGTCATGGGTGTAGTTCAAATGCAGCCCAAGTGAAGATGCTGCTCCTCAGCTTTCATCCCCTTTGGTGCCCACTGTCCTTCCCTGGCACAGGACTGTGGAGGAATGGGTGGTGTGAAGGGGCGGGGGGAAGGGGAGAAGAAGGATGTATTTAGGCTGTACCTCCTCTGCCCACCAAGGCAGATCCTCAGGTCTGTGTGATCTTGCCTTCTGAGAGCTCTTGGCACACTCGCAAGCCCACCAGAGCCAGGTCCACTGTAGCTGGGAAACATCTGGCCTCAGCTTCCTCACCATCCACGTGGAACTGTGTTGGTTGCCCTTGATTCCAATTCTTCTGCCTGCTCCTTTGATTTCCTCCCTGCATCCAGCCCACCTCACTGCAACCCTTCCCTTGTAAGGACGTTGCTCTGGTCGTCCCCCTGTCCCCCACCCCACATCACAGAGCTGACCAAGGAACAATTTCATATGCATCTGGTTTCAGGCCAGTGGACCAACCTCTCTGCCAATCAGGGCTGCCAATTTTACGGATGTGAAATTTACCACCTCCACACTAATTCCAAGTATGTTTCCCACTTAATCATAAGGTTTTCTGTGACTCAGACAGGTTAAGCAGCTTGCTCAAAATCACACACCTGGATAGTGGTAAAGCCAGGCTTCAGATGCTGACCCCAGAATGAGTGCTCTGTCTCCAGTGTTGAAGACGGTGATTCCACATAGCCTGTGCTACCACCTCCCCTTTCTCCCAATCTCTTGTCCAAGAAAGATATCAGGAAAGGATAACAGAACTTCTTCCTGAGGGTTGAATTCAGCCTCGGAAGCTTTCTTAACACAGAGCCCCAGAAAGCCACTACCAACTCCATGCAGCTGGCACATGAGATGAAACTTATTCACCACCCTTGCCATGTAAGCCATCCTGTTTTAGATGCAGAGGACTGGCTTCGTGGATGAGACAGGAAGCAGAAGCTGCTATTGTTCTACGCTCCTTTTTTCCCATATTTTAAGGCACGTGTTCTTTTGGGTGGGATTGGAGGCTTGTTCAGGTGCTCTAGATCAAAGCAGAGGAACTTGGGGAGGGTGGCAGGGAGACGGCAAAGGAGAACACTCCCTGGATCCCCAGGCAGCATCCTCCCTCCAGCTCCCAAAGCCCGAGGTGCTGCCTTCAGCTCCTGGGCTCCAGGTGCCCAGCTTCCCTTGGTGAAACCTGATGCTGGTCAGGCTGGGGAGCTGCTCCAGCCACTGGAAGCCAGACGGGAGGAGGTTCAACAGATTCTGGCAAAGGCAGACGACTGGCCCCTGCTGCTGCAACATGCCAGCCCACGGTGTCCTTGGGGGTGGGTCTTGTGGGGGTGCTGGAGTTTGCATCCTTCAGGCCCATGGACACCCATCTCCCTGCTTTAGTGTCTGTACAGGAAGCGCAGAGCAGAGAGCAGGGCACCGGTGTGGGGGGCTCAGCTGGGGAAGTAACGCTGGGCTGGGCTGCATGCCAGGTGGGTTCCGCAGCCCTTCCCCCGAGGTTTCTGCGGAGAATTAAGCGAGAAGTAGCAACAGACCCGCATATTCATGAGCTCGTGTCACCGGGAGGTTGCTGGACAGCTTTGGCTCAACCACCATTTCATTTCAGGAAATGCTGCGTACCCACACGTTAGCACAGCAAAGCCATCCCTGGACCCGCATGCATAAATCAGGGCCACTCAGCTGACCGCGGTCACACAGCCACCAGGGCTGGGGTCCGATCTGCTGGTTACTGCGGTCAGCCAGGCCACCTTGACTTTGGAGGTGCAGGATGAAAGGCCAGAAAAGGGCTGTGCGATTTCTTAAAGCCAAACTGGTGCAGAGACCCAGCCTCGGGATTCAAAAGCTGGGCCCTCTTATTCCTGCCTTTCAGGGACTCTGGCATCAGGACCACAGCAGAAGGAGCCTGAGGGACTCTGTTGCCTGCCCTTGTGATTAGACGCAACTGATGTACAGTCCTCGATTTGCTTTACAAGCCCTTGGCAGGTGGTGCAGGCTGACCGGATGCAAATGTGCGGGACAGAGGGCGTGTGTCTGTGTTGGAAAGGTTGTTCAGTGACTCGCTTCATTTTGCGATGCTCCTGGGGGTAGATATTGTAAATGAATACCTCAAATTTCCTCTGTTTCCAGTACTTAAGGAGGGATTTACTTGCTTACTCCTCAGGTGTATATGATGCCCACTTCACAAGAAGTCAGAGGCGGGCCGTGGTCCATGGAGGCCTGGGAGAGGATGAGACGGGGGGACTGATGTGCAGGGCTCAGTGGGGAGGCAGGTGTAAAATGTGCTTCCTGCTCTGAGCTGCCGTGTCTGATCGGACCTTGCCCTTGGGTGACTTAGGATGACCTGACCTCTATGAGGCTCTGCCGTGATTCCCTCTACTTTGAATGAAAGTAATTTGTTAGTTTACAGGTCTTTAAGGAAAGAACACTGTATCAGGAAACTGTCCCGCTGTATTCCAGTGCCCCTCAATGTCTTTTTTGGATGTATAAGCAGGATTCCTAAATTTCCTGGGCCATAGTTGGCTTGTGTGTGTGTGTGTGTGTGTATACACACACACAAATATATATGTATATATATGTATATTCATATCACACACACACACCAACTGCAAGTATTATGTGAAATCACTGACTGATCAGAAATTAAAAATTAAGAAATTTATATTCTCTTGTATAATGTAAGCAACCCTGTCAATGTTTGTTGGAAATTGTGACTAGAGCTGACCACGATTAGTGATAGGAGTCCAAGTCTCTAACCATCACCACTTCTAAATGTTCTTTTCTTTCGGGACTTTAGTCAGTGGCCAGTAAACTCAATGGGTGTGAGTGAAACATTAGCTTTGTAAATCCTGCTCTTGAACTATCTGGGCAAAGTCATTGCTCTCAGGCTTGGTGAGAGTAGAACCGACATTTGTGAGCATGGACTTTGGAGTCAGATAAACCTGAGTTCAAGTCCTATTTCTACTGCAAATAGCTGTGTGGCCTGGGGAAACTCACTTGACCTATCTGAACCTGTCTGAAATGGAGATTATTAACACTCAGCTCTTGGGTATTTGCTACTGGGTCCTGTCCACTGGAGAGTGCTGTGTCTGGTTGTGATTCCTTGCAGCCACAGGGGTCAAGCTGGCTCTCTGAAGATGGGAGTATAGAAACCAGCCGAGAGCACAAATTCTTGATGACCTTGTTGAATTAACCAAACTTGAGGCCTCGCAACTTCCAGACTTCTTGATGTAGCTAGTTGAATTGGGGTTACTTGCAGCTAAAAGCTTCCTAACTAATACAACCAAAAATAGAATAACTTCATCTTAAGTGAAATCTAAAACTTTTCTACAACCACAACCACAAACTATGTATAAAATGTTGCTAAATATAGAAATTTGGACCAAGCCCAGGGAGGATGTGTAGGTGTCCTAGGTTACACTTAGGAGATAAGAGCTGAAGGGAGTCTCAAAGGATGCCCTTCCGAGGGGAGGGACCACAAAGGTAACTGTCTTCACATCTGTTTCAGGAAGCCCTTAAAAGCTTTGGATCAGGAGAGCACCGCGTTTGGAAGTTTTTAGAGTGCTTTGCTCCTGAATTGTGTGAGTGGGGAGAATCGTCTGAAGCGAACAAAGATTCCCATCTGGGACGTTTCCCCAAATTCTGTTGCAATAACCCAGTGAGAACTGATGTGGGTTTGAACAACTTTTTGCCGGTGGGGACACAGGAGAAGGAGATTGGAAGGTTTGGTGCATTGCACAAGACGTAATCGAAGTTCTAAAAATAAACAGCAGGAAATAAAGTGTCACGGACAGCACAGGAGAAAAGTGTCCAGAAGGAAGCAGTGATGGCCACCGTCACCACCCCCAGTAATGAAATCAGTGACCCAGTAGTGAGAATTGGCCTTGTGCCCAGCACGGTAGGACGGCTTACATACAGTATTCTATTTAACCCTCACCATAAGTCCACATATTGTCCCCACTTTCTGATAAGGGAACGTAGCTGCCAGAGTTCACGTCCCACTGCTCATAAGAGTGGGCCCAGATTCAGAGTGTGATGCTCCTGAGGTCTATGTGTTTAGCCGCAAGCGAATCCCGTGCTAGGCAGTGATGTAGAGAATCCAGCTGGAAAGCAAGCTGTTGGAGTGGCAATCAGGAAGTCACTGGTGAGAGAAGGTTCAGGTAAAGGTTGTGCTGAAGTATGAAAAGAAAGTGAGCGTGGCAGTCAGTAAAGGGACCAGTCTTTGAAGAAGCTCAGGCCTGGAGCTGGAGGGTGACAGCCCAGGGGGCAGATGAGGTCATAAAATGGTATTTTTTTCCACTGGGTGTCATGAGAAGAGCTACGGTGCCTATTAGTCATAATTATGATGAACTGGGAAACACATGTAGAAAGAGTTCATCCTGATGTCACTTAAAAATCAACGTGTTTTGGACCCTCAAGTCAATTTTCCTCTCATTTCATCCTGAATCGTCATACGAGATTCAGCAATTTTACATCTGTTTAGGCTGGGAGGTCAGGACAGCTGCTGGGCAGTAGAACTTGGAAGGAGAGCTTCCACCCCCCTGGCAGATGTTGAGGGACCAGCCTCTGGTTAACCAAAGAGTTGTCTAGTCAAATTGATAATACCTGATTCAAACTGAGGGTCCCTCTAACATGAGCCCCGTGATGACTTACACATGAGGTTGTGAGTGCACTGTTTTTGGCAACACTTTCTCGTTGAACCTGACTCACTGTTTATTAGAAAAGCGTTCTGGCTGGCTGGCCCTGCGAGCCCATCGCCAATGCCAAAACTGCTGGTGAACTGCTTTGGTGGGAATGCCAGATCTCTTCTGGGGCTTCTGCAAAGTTCGAATTCTCTTGGTCCTTCCAACTCTGTCCCTGACCCTCGAGAGACTGTCCAGTTGGTAACGGGCAAAGGGGGAGGGCTGGTCACTTTCCCACTTCCTGAGGATGAGATGAACGAGAGAGACTGGAGACTGAGTTATTACGATGGCTTGTTTGCAGAGCGTGGATTGAATCTGATGATCTGATTTCCATGAGTTTTTTGGACCTTGAGCCACTAGGGGTAGGAACCTCTACACTTCCTCTCTGACCCCTCCTTCTCCCCACTCTGGAAACTCTCCGGGAAGAAGTGGAGGGCACACAGAAGGCATACTTCCCAATTAAACAGGAGGTTTCAACACAGTGATGCAAATACCTAAATAATTATCCTTCCCCAAGGCTCTGTTAAACTCGTCCTGTGAGGAGAAGGTAGAACTTTTAGTTTCTTTATTGATGAAACCAATTTTGTTTCAGCAGGAAAGCTTCTTGAAGCCAGAGACCAGGTCTTTCAGCTCTCTTATGGCCATAACTATCGTTATTGCTGTTGATGCAGTATTTCCCATTCTCCCCTCCCCCACTGGGCATGCGGTCTGATTCCACTTCCTACTCCCTGGTGGGTGGGTGGGGTCCTGAGACTAATCCAGCCAATGAGTTATCATAGAAAACCACACGTGTCACTTCTGTGCTGGAAGATTTAGTCTCTTGTCTGAGATCCTCCAGAATCTTCTTTTGTCTCTGGCGTGGCTACCAGTGATATTCAACACGGTGGCTGCTTCCTCCACCTGGATCCTTGAATATTTATGAAGAACAGACCCCCAGCCTGACTCCCCAGGCCTCCTGCTAACTCTCAATGGACATGTGGTTTGAATGAGAAGTAAACTTTGGTAACTTTAAGCCATCAACAATTTGGAATGATTTGTTACTACAGCAGAACCCTGACTAATACAATGTAAGACCTAACCCATCTTTCAAGGATCTATTACACCTGTGTTTTTAATATACTCGTAGGGCCACTAAGCTATAAGCACCTTAAAGACAGACACGGCATGGTGCTCAGTTTATATTTCTGGCACCTAGCAGAGATATACACTGTTTTTTTTTTTTTAAT
This sequence comes from Hippopotamus amphibius kiboko, assembly GCF_030028045.1. NCBI lineage: Eukaryota > Metazoa > Chordata > Mammalia > Artiodactyla > Hippopotamidae > Hippopotamus > Hippopotamus amphibius. The sequence goes on along the minus strand of NC_080189.1, from coordinate 134,961,414 downwards.
GAGAAGAAGAAACATCAAGAAAATGAGTAACCAAAGTCCAGCGTTTCTCCTAAATGTTATTTAAAATAGTAGTTTCAGCTTCTTCTCTTCCCAAAGCACTCAAAACCACAGCTTTCAAGACTACAATTTCACCAAATGCATATCCTGCATAGTCTTTGGTGAAGTCATAGTAAATCATAGAAAGATAATCTTTGCTCAGGATATGAGAGAGAGAGGAACTGGTTACTGCAAAGTTGAGAATTAGTTATGTCCAAAAAAAAAAAAAAAAAAAAGAAAAGAAAAAGATGTTCCTATTATCTTCTTTAGACAGTAGGAAAGTTTTCAAGATCCATTCTAGAGACAGACGTGATCTCATCTTAAGATGGTGGCTTCAAATATTTCATCTCAATTATTTACCACTCAGCCAATAACTGGTTAACTTTCACAATCCACTTTTCCCATATTTCGATCAGATTGAGTTTATCAGGACCAGGAATTTGACTGATCAGAAGAGTGAGTGAATCAATAATACCATACCTAATGGCTCTGTTTCTTGCCCAAAGCTGAATCACTTCAGTTAACTTCTGAGGCAGAATGCAGTTTCTTTTGAGCTTTCTGGAATATCAGAGGTAACCTAAAGCTCCTCCATGACTCCCTTGGGGTATCAGCCTAGAAATGGCTGTGATGCTTTCCTCACTTCATTCAAGCCCCTGACTGTGCTAGCTGACCCAGCCATAAACTTGCCCCCTGGACACAGCTCCTTTATTCTTCTCCTACAATTGATGACCAGAAATTGTGCCATTGGTTTCACTTGTTTACTTGGCTATGGTCTAGATTTCCCTACTAGAGTGTAAGCTGCATGAGGGCAGGAGGGTCATCTCTCCTGTTCATTGCTTTAACGCTGGCCCCTGGACCTATGCCTGACACGTACTCACCAGCTTGTTCAATGAAGGAAGAAATGAATGAGTGAATGATGAGTCCATCGATGAGCTGTCTGAATCACAGAATTCCAAGATGGATAGAAGTGGGAGGAGCCCTAGAGTTCTCCAGTCCAAAGCTGTACAGAGCACCCTGGGGTCCTGCCTAGGACTGCACCCAGGTCTGTGGTCAAGCCGGGACCATGACTCACAGCCCAGGGTTATTTCCGTTTCAAGAGGGAAATGCCTACCATACAGCCCCTGGAGGGTGGTGGGTGGGAGGGAGGTGGAAACACCTGGGATCGTTGAAGGAAACGTTGGGAAGAGAGGCCACTGGTGCCTTGAACCTGTCCCTTCTTCCCACCGCTGCCCAACTACCCACTCACGAAGGTGGTGATGGGAGGTGCGGGTGTTCTGGAGGGGAGGGGAAGACAAGCTATGAGATGGGTACCAAATGGAGAGGGGATTAGGAAAGAAGCTGCACTTGTTTTTGTTTGTTTGTTTGCATCACAAACTTAGCATGCCTTTTCCTCTCTTTGTGATCTCTTTTTAAAATTATGAGCCAAGGAGTATTTCAAATGGGCTTTCTGTTACGTCATAAATATTCAGACTGGGGATGGTAATTTTCCCCTGTGATTAATTCTGCTTACTTGGGCAAGTTGTGCAAGGTTTTCACTGGAGGGTATGTCTTTTATGTTTTAATGTGACTTGTGTATAATGCAATTTGTCCTTAACTGCAGTTGAGACAGTGGAGCTGGGTTAAGGGCTCTGGGGGTCTTTTTCCTGATGGCAATGTTTGGAAGCACTTAAATTGGATGGTTTGTTACCCTTCCCTGAGCCGAGATGAAGGTAATTGATGGGGCTCAGGCCCAGAGGTTCCTACTGGCCGTCGCAGTTGTTTTGGTCTGGGGTTAATGGAGAAAAGTGCCATGGTGAAGGTTACAGCATTTCCTTTGCTTCCATTTTAATGATATTTGCCTGCCAGTGTTTCCTCTTTGAAGAGCAACTTAATAAACAATCACTGGCGTTTCATGTTGAGGGTAAGATTTGTAATGGCATTCATCTCCCCGGGAGTTCTTCCTTGGCATGGGATTGGATCAAGCCCTTTGCAATGAATACGGCTCCCAGGCTCCCAATGCACCATGGGTACCACCCCCCCACCCTCGCACAGGATGAAAATGGGCTGGGGGCGGGGGTGGGGGCCGATTTTCAGGATGATTCTGGACGCTGCTTGAATTTCTCTTACTTGAAAAACATTTTCCAGGGAAGTCAAATCTGAGCCTGGAATTACACTGAAGACCCTGAAGGGGAGGTCCGAGGGGGCGGGGGGCACACAGAGTTCTGGAATGTGGCCTTCAACCAGCCCTGAACTTGGGGTCAGGAAGGAAGCGTCACAGTCAAGGACTTCACTGTTGGAGACGACAGTGGGAGCTCTTAGGCTTGATGAGGAAGATGATCATCACAGGTGCTTATTAAGGGCCCACATGGGAAGACACTGCTCTGGGTATCATGCTGCCCAGGCCCAGACCAGGAGCTGGGTGGTGTGCATCTATTTTTTGATTAAAATCACATGTAAATTTATACAGCCAATTAGGGTGGGCCTCGGGCTCTGGCGAAGGTGCTAGAGCTGAGCAGGGGTATCCCCACTGAGAAGCGGGAGCTTGACAGCCTTCCAGCTTTCCTGGTCTGCAACTACCACCAACAGCAGTGCTCCAGGAACACTCAGTGGGGAGGCAAAGCCCCCGAGGGAGGCTGCAGCACGACCCAGGCTGGGGGTGGAAAGGACAGGCGTCACTCATCTACATGAGTGGAGCTGCTCTGTGGGAGGCCAGAGGGACCCACCCAGCTTGTCTCAAAGACCATGGCAAGGACAATTTCTGTAGCATTAGAGGTCCGCGACATCTCAAATGCGGCAAGCCAGTTTCCTTAGTCTTTCTTTTGGCATATCAAATTGGAGAGAAAGTGTAACCAGACATCATTCTTTGGAGAGCGGGGATGTGACTTTTAACAGGGGGGAGGGCTGGCTATGGTTAACACACAAATTCTTCTGGGAAGGGGTGGTGATGGGCACAGCGTGGTGGTAAGTCACCCCCAGGGTCAACAGTGGCCGTTCCTGTGGTTGTGGACATGCATGCTATAAGCTTCTACATGCTGTTCATCTTAAAAAAAAAACCTCGCAACAACAAAAAGAAATTCTAAGCTTTAGCCAGTGATATGCTCATTATAAGTAATACTATAAAACAGATAGCAGTGTGATTGCAGAATAATTAGCATGCCCCCTTGGAGGTGGTGGCAGTGAGTTTTGACTTAAGGGTGTGACAGCAGACGTGGCCAGTGCACGCTGGGGGATGGGTGGGAGCTGCCCACCGTCTCCTGAAGTAGCTTTCGAGTTGGCTTGATGGTTGTACAGACAGCCTGGCTCTGCCCCGGCTGCCACAGAACCTAGAGGCTGGCGCTTTCTCTGGCTTCAAAGACACAGAATTAGAAGTAGAATTGGAATCAGGACAATCTAATCTTCCCCCTTTTTCCAACCTCCATCCACTCACTCATTTTTATGCCTAAAAATATGCATTGAGATTGTCCTCCAAGGCTGCAGTTAAGTGGAAGAAGAATGATTTTCCTTTTCTGTTTTTCTGGGGAAGAATCAATTCTAACCTGGGCGGATTCTTCTACAGCTATCTTGTGTGTCAAGTTCCTGAGCCACCTGTGAAACATGGATGGCAATGTCGTTGAATGAGGAAGTTCTTAGGAGGGTGGTAAAAGGCTCAGTTTTCGTGGCAAACGTGGCGTCATCAGACCCAGTAGAGTGTAGTGGCTGAGAGATGGTTCTAGAACTATTCACCTGGATTCTTATCTCAGCTCCACTGTTTACTAGCTGTGTGACCTTAAACAAAGTGCTGGACTTCCTCATGCCTCCATTTCTGCATCTGTGGAATGGGCATGATATTAGAATTTACCATAGATTGTAGTGAAGGCTTAGCTATTGAAAGGATTAAATGAGTGTAATATACAAAAATACGGGCACAGACCTGGCTCGTGTAAATGTTTGATAAATGCTACTATTATTCCTTCTTAATCCAGAACCTCAAATAAGTATACTTCCCTCTCACCCGTATTGGCTGAAGTCAACGCTATCACAAGATAGATCAGTATTGGGACCTAATATTCTTCCTGAAAAAGTAGCACTTACTGGGTTTATTAACAAAATTATCGGTACAAAGCCTATGCCCTTCATAAAAGACAAGAAGCCCAGCAAGTAAACAAGTCTGATGAGAAGCCCTGTGGATGTCCTCTCCCCCTGAACAGGGAAGTCCTATCCCAGATCAGGGTAATCGAGTTCATGGCAAAAGAATGTAGGTTTCCATGTTTGTCTGGTGAATTGGAAAAGGCATGAGTTATTCAGATTTATCAAACAAACTAGTAGCTCTTAGATATAGTTCGCGCATCAGAATGAGGAGAGAAACAAAAAATAGCAGTATCTGGGGACCACGCCACGCAAGTTGGCCTGGCATCTGTATGTCTGAGAAGTTCTCCAGATGATTCTGAGCACACCCAGGTGAGACCAACTGATGTGAACGGTGCTACACTTAGCAAATGGCCACTCAGCTCAGCTGGGTTAGTTGAGTAGACCTGTACGCAGTCCCAAGAAAGGAACTGCTTTCACATTGTAATAAATTCTTCCTGTTAGCCCTTCTCATTATAAAATTAATGTTTTTCCTTCATCTCTGGAGAGGACTCTTTGTCAAAAGGCCTTTGAAAGAATTCAGTATTAAGGGGTATGGAAATCGGGGCATCTCAGGCTTAGGTGCATGACTTCTGCTAGCAATGTGGATTCTCCCACTCATTACATAAGCAGCGAGGTTCTGATGTAAAAGCATCTCAGCAAAATGCAACACACTCGATACATATTCACGTTAGCTCCGGGCCTCCGGGGGCACTTTCCCCAGGGTGCCAGCCCTCCCCTCGGGCTGCTGCAGCGCCTGTTTGCACAGTGTAAAGTGGGCGCTGCCCCGATGGAGGGCGCGGCGCTGGCCCTGCGGGGACCCCTCCCAGGATCACGTGCTCCTGGTCCCCGCTCCGCACATCTGCCCTGGAGCCCGCGGTCGAGCCTGGCTGCCCACCGTCCCTCACGCACCCCCTTCCCTCCACCCCCCCCTTCCCATCCCCGGCCTCATGGACTTCAGTCAAAAGCGAATCTGTACGATACACTGGCCCCTTTCAGAGTCCCAAATTCATCGACGTCCAGAGTTATTAGAGAAGTTCAGTCAATCGGAAGATAATTCCTTGGCCCCGGAGATGAATAAGATAATTTTATGTCATTAAACCCGACAACTAAGGGGCTCTTTATGAAAAGAGCGTCTTCGAGTTGGTGACGCGTGGGCCCACGTGAGAGTCTTGGCTCCTGGAAGGGTCTTCCGGCGCCTCCCAGGCCGTTCGTCCTGGTTAGTCGAAGGCCAACACCCTCATTAGGTCATGTTTACTGAAGGTGCTTGTTTTCTGTCTCTCCATTCAGTCGGTTACAGGACACGGGCAGGACAAAGCGTGTTGTAACTGACCACCAGTGGCGATGGCTCTGTTCAGGGATTACGGTTGCCTTGGCGACCAGCTTTGCTGAACTCCCCACAGCAAACACGCAATGAACGGCTGGGTCAATACCCAGATAAAACGAGCGTTATGCAACTGTTTGCTGAAGCTTTGGTAGGTTTTTTTTTTTTTTCTGGACATTTCCCAGAATAGCCCCATATTCACAAAATCCAAACGAAGAATTCTAATTTCAACCCATAACAAGTATTTCCATTGTTTGCAGAAAAGAGCTGTTGTTTTTGGAAACATAAATTCAGGTCTGTAGAAGATTTGAACTGGGTGTTGCATCCGTCTGGGTAACGGCTAGAAAGCATATTTAACGATAAGCTTTCCCTACGCAGGAAACCAGACAGAGGCTGCTCACGTATTTCTAATGATCTACATAAATAATTTCATCTACTTAGATTCCAAACTTCAGTCATTAAATGGTTTTACTCTCATCTCAGCTAAATAGAGTCTTGAAAATGAATTTTAAAATGCAGAAATAAGCTTTTGGAAAAAAAAAATTCAGAGACAGGACGGAGCCTCTCTTTGTGGAAAAGCAAATTGGCAAACAGGACAATTTATTTGAGACAGTGAGTACAAAGGAGCGAGGTTCTGGGATCTCCTAATTCCTCAAACCATTTAATTCTGTGCAAACAATTAAATGGTAATATAATCCAGGTTTCCAGAGTAGTTTCTGTTTATTTCTGTCTCTGATGGGAAGAAAAATATCTCACAGGGTAAGAGCGTACATTAGTCGTGACTTAGTGTGTACCTGGCTGGTGGACATGGTTTTTGTCCTGATCTTTCTTCCTCTGTACTGTCCCCATTTGTGAATTTCTCGTACTCTCTGAGTGCTGACTCCTGAGGATTTTCTTCTCAACTTCATCCTCTCACCTTTTCTGAATCTGGTCTGGCGTTTTACACGAGGCAGGCACTAAGAACTGGGTGCTGTCTTCTTAAGCAGCTCACGTCAGATGCCTGAGGTGAGAGGTCTCTTTTCCTTTTATTCTGTTTGCTCCCAAGGCCCAGGTGACATCTCTGATGACACTGGGCCCATTTCTTTAAACTCCGGTGGTACCGTCCTCCATAGTGATCACTTTGTCTTTTACATCCACCTGGGAGAGGGGAACCAATGAAATATCTTGACGACTGCTTTATTTTGACTTTTTCTTGCTCACGGCCCAGATGAATTGTTTTAGACTGAGTGGTTGTTAGGTGTAGCAAGGTCATTAGTAACCAAATAATTTCAAGATGTCTCCCTTTTTATTGTGCTGTTATTTTCCATTTTTATGCTAGTCTTTTTTTTTTTCTGGAAAGTTCTGGAGGAAAATAATGAACATAAGTGTAAAAGATGTGTTTTACCTAAAGCATATAGTTTAAAGTGCACTTACTACTATTTTTAACTTTTTATATTGCAGTGGTTATAGATTTACAGGAAATTCCAAAGAAATATACAGGTAGGTTTGATACCCCTTCACCCAATCTCCCTCAGACTTAGCATTTTGCATGACTAGAGTATAATAGCAAAACCAGGAAATTGACATCTGTGCAGTCCAGGGTTTATGCAAATTTCACCAATTATACATGCACTCCTGTGTGTGTGTGTGTGCGTGTATAGCTGTATATAATTTTTTCACATGTGTAGCTTTGTGTAATTACCACCACAAACAGGGTACATAACTGTCACATCACCACAACTCTCCATCATGGTACCTTTTCATAGTCACATCTACTCCCTCTCCACCCTCGGACAAGCATGAACCTGTTCTCCATCTCTATAATTATATTATTTCACTAATGTATGAATGGAATCATGCAGTTTGTACCCTTTTGGGATTGTTCAGTTTGTTCAGCCATTCATCCACTGAAGGAAATTTAGGCTTTTTGGCTGTTGCAAATGAAGCTACTGTAAGTCTTGTACACATTTCTACTTGAAAATAAGTTTTTATTTCTCTGGGAAAAATGCCCAAGAGTGCAATTGCTGTGTTGTATGTTAAGTCCATTTTTAAAAGAAACTACAAACTATTTTTTAAAGTGGTTGTCCCATTTACATTTATACAGCAATGTATGGCTAATCCAGTTTTCCCACATCCTTGACAGCATTTGGTATTGTAACTATTTTTTTGTTTTACCAATTTTAATAAGCATATAGTGATATATCATTGTGATTTTAATTTGTTTCCTTAATGGCTAATGATGTTGAACATCTTTTTAGATGCCTGGCAATCTATATATCTTCTTCAGTGAAAAATCTGTGCATATCTTTTCCCCATTTATTAATTGGAGTTTTTTAATGTTGAGTTTTAAGAGTTCTTTATATATTTTAGACGTGTGTCCTCTGTTGGATATGTGATTTTCAAATATTTTCTCAGATCTGTAACTGTCTTTTCATCTTCTTAACAGGGTCATTCACAGAGTAAAATTGTTAAATTTCAATGAGGTTCAATATACAAATTCTTCCTTTTATGGGTTGTGCTTTTGGTGTCAAGCCTAAGAAATTTTTGCCTACTTCTAGGTCCTAAAGTTTTCTCCTATTTTTTCTCTAAAAGTTCTATATTTTTATGATTTATATTTCAGTCCATGATACATTTTGAATTAATTTTTTTGTATAAGGAATAGGATTTAGGTGGAAAGATTTTTCCCCTGTGGATGCCAATTTTCCAGTGCCTTTTTTTTTTAAAAGAAAGATTTTGTTTCTTTTATTTGGTTTTGCTCCTTTGTCAAAAACCAAATGGACATATTTGTATGGGTCTATTTCTGGGTTCTCTCTTCTGATCTATGTAACTGTCACGCCACCAGTACTGCACTGTCTTGATTTATTGTAGCCGAATAGTAAACCCTAATATGAGGAAGAGTGGTTCCTCCTCGTTTGTTCTTTGCTTTCCAAATTGCTTCATCTATTTTAGGACCTTTCCCTTTTCATATAAGTTTAAGAATAACCTTGTCTGTTTATAAAACATTTCTTCTCTAAGATTTTGACAGGAACTGCGTTATACTTACAGATTAATTTGGGAAGAATTAAAAACTTTATAATGTTGAATCTTCCAATTTGTTAACATATATCTCTCTTTAATTATTCAGGTCTTATATGATTTTTCAAAAATGAACATTTTGTAATTTTTAGCATATAGATTCTTTACATGTTTTTCTAGATTTATACCTAAGTAGTTTTCTTTGGAATGATTGCAAACGATATTGCGCTTTTTATTTCAGTCTGAACTTGTTTGTTTTTGGTTCATGTCCCCTACACAAGTGCAAGTTCTGTTCTGAGAGCACGTTAGTGAGTCCAATTTGTTCGTAAGTCCAACAAAGTTAGCCTAGGTACCCAATTAACACAATCGGCTCTATAGTACTATACTGTAATAGGTTTATAATACTTTTCACACAGATAATACATAATAAACAAACAAACACAAAAAATAAAGGAAACATTTTAAATTTTACAGTACAGTACCCTGAAAAGTATGCTAGTGCATTACAACAGCTGGCATACGGGGCTAGCATTGGGTGAACAGGCAAGAAAAGTTACTGACTGGAGGAGGGAGAGGAGGCGGGAGACGGTAGAGCTGAAGGGTTGTCAGCAACAGGAGGTGGAGGCCAAGTGGCAATTTTACTCATGCCTGATGCTGATGGAACACACATCTTTGAAGGTTCGCAACTTGAAGGTTTGCAACTTGAAGTAAATAGGGGGCTTACTGTATATAGAAATAAAACTGACTTTTGCGTGTTGACCTTGTATCCTGTGACCTTAATGGACTCATTTTTGTGTTCTAGAAATTTGTGGTAGATTTCTTGGGGTTTTCCATTTAGGCAATCATCGCATCTGCAAATAGAGACGGTTTTAATTTTTCTAGTACAGTTTTTCCTTTTCTTGCCTTATTGCACTGCCTGGATCTTCCACTACTATGTTGAATAAGAGGGATGAGAACAGATATCTTTGCCTTGTATGATCTTAGAGGGAAAGCATTGTCTTTCACCATTAAGCATGACATTAGTTGTAGAATTTTTGTGGATACCCTTTATGAAGTTGACAAAGTTCCCCTCTATTACTAGTTTGTTGAGAGTTTTTTAAAATCATAACTGCGTGTTAAATTTTGTCAAATGCTCTTTTTATACAAATTGATATGATCATTTGATTTGTCTTCTTTGATTTGTTACTATGTTGAATTACACTGATCGCTTTTCAAGTATTGAACCAGCCTTGCATACCTGAAAGAAATCCCACTTGGTTGTAATATACTGTTTTTTTAAGACTTTGCTGGATTTCATTTGCTAACATTTTGTGGAGGTTTTTGTGTTTAAACTTGTGAGATATAGTGATCTGTAGTTTTCCTTTTTGGTCCTTCCTGCATTTGTGTGCTTTTGATATCAGGGTATTACTGACTTCATAAAAGGAATTGATAAGTGTTCCCTCCTCTTCAGTTTTCTGGAGGAGATACTGCAAAATTGGGGCAAATTCTTTGTTTGGTAAAAAGTCTCCAGTGAAACTATTTTTCAGAAGCTTTGAAATAACAAATTCAATTCCTTTTATTGTTATAGGACTGTTCAAATTATCTACTTCATCTGGGCTGCGTTATGATCGTTTGTGGTTTTAGAAGAATTGGCTATTTCTTCTAAATTGAAATATTTATGATCATAAAGTTGTTCATGGTATTCCTTTATTATTCTTTTAATGGTTGTGGTTTCCTCTGTTTCATTACTGATATTAGTGATTTGTTTCTTCTCTCTTTTTATCTTTGTCTGTCTTGCTAGAAATTAGGCTTTTTCCAAAGGTCTAGCTTTTTATTTCATTACTTTTCTCTATTGTTTTCCTGTTTTAAATTTCATTTATTTCTGCTCTGATTTTTACCATTTCCTTTCTTCTGCTTGCTTTGGGTTTGGGTTTGGGTTTATTTTGCTTTTTTGTTTTTTCCCTAGCTTTTTGAGAGAGGAACTTTTAATCTCTATTTGAGACCTTTTGTCTTTTCTAATGTAAGCATTTAGGATTATAAATTTCCCTTGCAGCACTGTTTTAGATGCATCTCCAAAATTTTGATATGTTGTAGTTTTATTTTCGTTCAATTCTATGTACTTTAAGAATGTTCATAATTTTTTTTTTTTTTTTTTTTTTTTTTTTTTTTATTATTTTATTTTTTTTTTTTTGGGGGGTACACCAGGTTCAATCAATTGTTTTTTTTACACATATCCCCATATTCCCTCCCTTCCTTGACGCCCCCCCCTCGATTCCCCCCCACCCTCCCTGCCCCAGTCCTCTAAGGCATCTTCCATCCTCGAGTTGGACTCCCTTTGTTATACAACAACTTCCCACTGACTATTTTACAGGTGGTAGTATATATATGTCTGTACTACTCTCCCGCTTCTTCTCAGTTTCCCCTTCACCCCCCGCCCCCTCCCATACCTCGAGTTCTCCAGTCCATTCTCTGTATCTGCTTCCCTGTTCTTGTCACTGAGTTCATCAGTACCATTTTTATATTCCGTATATGTGAGTTAGCATACAATATTTGTCTTTCTCTTTCTGACTTACTTCACTCTGTATGACAGATTGTAGTTCTATCCACCTCATTACATATAGCTCCATCTCATCCCTTTTTATAGCTGAGTAATATTCCATTGTATATATATGCCACATCTTCTGTATCCATTCATTTGTTGATGGGCATTTAGGTTGCTTCCATGTCCTGGCTATTGTAAAGAGTGCTGCAATAAACATGATGGTACAAGTTTCTTTTGGGATTATGGTTTTCTTTGGGTATATGCCCAGGAGTGGGATGACTGGATCATATGGTAGTTCTATTTGTAGTTTTTTAAGGAACCTCCAAATTGTTTTCCATAGTGGCTGTACCAACTTACAGTCCCACCAACAGTGCAGGAGAGTTCCCTTTTCTCCACACCCTCTCCAACATTTGTTGTTTCCAGACTTTGTGATGATGGCCATTCTGATTGGTGTGAGGTGATACCTCATTGTGGCTTTGACTTGCATTTCTCTGATGATGAGTGATGTTGAGCATCTTTTCATGTGTTTGTTGGCCATCTGTATGTCTTCTTTGGAGAAATGTCTATTTAGGTCTTCTGCCCATTTGTGGATTGGGTTATTTGCTTTTTTGGTATGAAGCTGCATGAGCTGCTTGTATATTTTGGAGGTTAATCCTTTGTCCGTTGTTTCATAGGCAATTATTTTTTCCCATTCTGAGGGTTGCCTTTTAGTCTTGTTTATGGTTTCTTTTGCTGTGCAAAAGCTTTTAAGTTTCATGAGGTCCCATTCGTTTATTCTTGATTTTATTTCCATGATTCTAGGAGGTGGGTCAAAAAGGATGTTGCTTTGATGTATGTCAAAGAGTGTTCTGCCTATGTTTTCCTCTAGGAGTTTGATAGTGTCTGGCCTTACATGTAGGTCTTTAATCCATTTGGAGTTTATTTTTGTGTATGGTGTTAGGAAGTGTTCTAATTTCATTCTTTTACATGTTGCTGTCCAATTTTCCCAGCACCACTTATTGAAGAGGCTGTCTTTTTTCCATTGTATACTCGTGCCTCCTTTGTCAAAGATAAGGTGCCCATATGTGTTTGGGCTTACTTCTGAGTTCTCTATTCTGTTCCATTGATCTTCCTTTCTATTTTTGTGCCAGTACCATACTGTCTTGATCACTATGGCCTTGTAGTATAGTTTGAAGTCAGGAAGCCTGATTCCACCAACTCCATTTTTCCTTCTCAAGATTGCTTTGGCTATTCGGGGTCTTTTGCGTTTCCATACAAATCGTAAGATTTCTTGCTCTAGTTCTGTGAAAAATGCCATTGGTAATCTGATCGGGATTGCATTAAATCTGTAAATTGCTTTGGGTAGTACAGTCATTTTCACGATGTTGATTCTTCCAATCCAGGAACATGGTATATCCCTCCATCTGTTTATGTCATCTTTGATTTCTTTCATCAATGTCTTAAAGTTTTCTGCATACAGATCTTTTGCCTCCTTAGGCAGGTTTATTCCTAGGTATTTTATTCTTTTGGTTGCAATGGTGAATGGGAGAGTTTCCTTCATTTCTCTTTCTGCTCTTCCGTTGTTCGTGTATAGGAATGCAAGAGATTTCTGTGCATTAATTTTGTATCCTGCTACTTTACTAAACTCATCAATGAGTGCTAGCAGTTTTCTGGTAGAGTCTTTAGGGTTTTCTATATATAGTATCATGTCATCTGCAAAGAGTGATAATTTTACTTCTTCTTTTCCAATTTGGATTCCTTTAATTTCTTTTTCTTCTCTGATTGCTGTGGCTAACACTTCCAAAACTATGTTGAATAACAGTGGTGAGAGTGGACACCCTTGTCTTGTTCCTGTTCTTAGAGGGAATTCTTCCAGTTTTTCTCCATTGAGAACAATGTTGGCTTTTGGTTTGTCATATATGGCTTTTATGATGTTGAGGTAATTTCCTTCTATGCCCATTTTCTGGAGAGCTTTTATCATAAATGGATGTTGAACTTTGTCAAAAGCTTTTTCTGCATCTATTGAGATGATCATATGGTTTTTATCCTTCAATTTGTTGATATGATGTATCACGTTGATTGATTTGCGTATATTGAAGAATCCTTGCATCCCAGGGATAAACCCCACTTGATCGTGGTGTATGATTTTTTTAATGTGCTGTTGCAGTCTGTTAGCTAGTATTTTGTTGAGGATTTTTGCATCTATATTCATCAGTGATATTGGTCTGTAGTTTTCTTTTTTTGTGACATCTTTGCCTGGTTTTGGTATCAGGGTGATGGTAGCCTCATAGAATGAGTTTGGGAGTGCTCCGCCTTCTGCAATATTTTGGAAGAGTTTGAGAAGGATAGGTGTTAACTCTTCTCGAAATGTTTGATAGAATTCGCCTGTGAATCCATCTGGTCCTGGGCTTTTGTGTGTTGGGAGATTTTTAATCACTGCCTCAATTTCTGTACTTGTGATTGGTCTGTTCATGGTTTCTATTTCTTCCTGGTTCAGTCTTGGAAGATTGTATTTTTCTAAGAATGTATCCATTTCTTCCAGGTTATCCAATTGATTGGCATATAGTTGCTTGTAGTAGTCTCTCATGATGTTTTGTATTTCTGAGGTGTCCGTTGTGACTTCTCCTTTTTCATTTCTAATTCTGTTGATTTGCATCTTCTCCCTTTTTTTCTTGATGAGTCTGGCTAATGGTTTATCAATTTTGTTAATCTTCTCAAAGAACCAGCTTTTAGTTTTATTGATTTTTCTTATGGTTTCTTTCCTTTCTTTTTCATTTATTTCTGCTCTGATCTTTATGATTTCTTTCCTTCTGCTCATTTTGGGGTTTCTTTGTTCTTCTTTCTCTAGTTGTTTTAGGTGTAAGGTTAGGTTGTTTATTCGATCATTTTCTTGTTTCTTAAGGTAGGACTGTATTGCTATAAACTTCCCTCTTAGAACTGCTTTTGCTGCGTCCCATAGGTTTTGGGTTGTTGTGTTTTCGTTGTCATTTGTTTCTAGATACTTTTTGATTTCCTCTTTGATTTCTGTAGTGATTCCTTGGTTGTTTAAGAGTGAATTGTTTAGCCTCCATGTGTTTGTATTTTTTGCAGTTTTTTTCCTGTAATTGATATCTAGTCTCATGGCATTGTGGTCTGAGAAGATGCTTGATATGATTTCAATTTTCTTGAATTTGCTGAGGTTTGATTTGTGACCCAGGATGTGATCTATCCTGGAAAATGTTCCGTGTGCACTTGAGAAGAAAGTGTAGTCTGTCGTTTTTGGATGGAATGTCCTATAAATATCAATTAAGTCGAGATGGTCTAATGTGTCATTTAAAGCTTGTGTGTCTTTATTTATTTTCTGTTTGGATGATCTGTCCATTGATGTAAGTGGGGTGTTCAAGTCTCCCACTATAATTGTGTTCCTGTCGATGTCCCCTTTTATAGCTGTTAGCATTTGCCTTATGTATTGAGGTGCTCCTATATTGGGGGCATAGATATTTACCATTGTGATATGTTCTTCTTGGATGGATCCCTTGATCATTATGTAGTGCCCTTCCTTGTCTCTTTTAATAGTCTTTACTTTCAAGTCTAATTTGTCTGATATGAGTATTGCTACTCCAGCTTTCTTTTGACTTCCATTTGCATGGAATATCTTTTTCCATCCCTTCACTTTCAGTCTATATGTATCCCTTGGTCTGAAGTGGGTTTCTTGTAGGCAGCATATAGAAGGGTCTTGTTTTTGTATCCATTCAGCCAGTCTGTGTCTTTTGGTTGGAGCATTTAATCCATTTACATTTAAAGTGATTATTGACATGTGTGTTCCAATTACCATTTTCTTAATTGTTTTGGGTTTGTATTTGTAGGTGTTTTCCTTTTCTTGTGTTTCCTACTTAGAGAAGTTCCTTTAGCACTTGTTGTAAGGCTGGTTTGGTGGTGCTGAATTCTCTTAACTTTTGCTTGTCTGGAAAGCTTTTGATTTCTCCCTCAAATCTGAATGAGATTCTTGCTGGGTAAAGTATTCTTGGCTGTAGGTTTCTCTCTTTCAGGACTTTCAGTATATCCTGCCATTCCCTTCTGGCCTGCAGAGTTTCTGTAGAAAGGTCAGCTGTTATCCTGATGGGTTTTCCCTTATATGTTGTTTGTTGCTTTTCTCTTGCTGCTTTTAATATTTTTTCTTTGTGTTGAATTGTCGTTAGTTTGATTAATATGTGTCTTGGTGTATTTCTCCTTGGGTTTATTCTGTATGGGACTCTCTGTGCTTCTTGGACTTGGTGAATTATTTCCTTTCCCATGTTGGGGAAGTTTTCCACTAGAACCTCTTCAAATATTTTCACAGACCCTTTCTTGTTTTCTTCTTCTTCTGGGATGCCTATAATTCGAATGTTGGTACGTTTAAGGTTATCACTGAGGTCTCTGAGGCTGTCTTCTAGTCTTTTTATTTTTTTATCTTTTTCCTGCTCTGTGGCGTTTATTTCTTCCATTCTATCTTCCAACTCACTTATTCGTTCTTCTGCCTCAGTCATTCTGCTGGTTAGAGCATCTAGAGTATTTTTAATTTCAGTTATTTTGTTATCCATTGCTGTTTGTTTTTCTGAGTTCTTATGAACTGTTTCTTGTACTTTCTCTAATTTGTTATCGAGATTTTGTATCATTTTTACTATCATTACTCTAAATTCTTTTTCAGGCATTTTTCCTATTTCCTCCTCATTTATTTGGTCTTGTGGGTTTTTTTCCTGCTCCTTTGCCTGCATGGTGTTTCTTTGTTTCCTCATGGTTGTCCAAGCTTTTGGGGTTGCTTGTCCTGGTGATAGAGGTGTTTATAGAAGACTGTCCAAGCCTCAGACTAATGTCCAAGTATTGGATTAGACGAATATTCAGTCTAGGAAACACATACATGTATAAGACACACAATTATTGAATCCGTTAGGACATAAGGCTCTAGAAAGACCTGACAGAACCCCAGTGTGCTATCAGATATTCAGAGAGAAACCCAGCAGAAATTGACAACTGAAACAGAACGAATCAGAGACAAAAGCAAAAGCAAACAAACAACAAATAACACCCTACACATACAAACATCAATCCAGGGAGATTTTGTAAGCTAGGATCAAATATAGAAAAGAGCTGGAGTACCACCAGAGAGAATGGAGATTCTCAGAATGTAATTAGACAACTGTACTAAGAACTAAGATAAAGACAAAAGCCTAATATTAATACCAAGGCAGTGCATCATCTGGAGAATAGAGCAAGGAGTCTGAGCAGACCGATAGTGTTGCTTATAAGTATGTTAAGATAAAATACACTTAAAATGGCTGGAAGAAAGGGGAACAGAAGAGCGTAATGTGGTTGGAAATATGCAAAGAAAAAGAAAGGAATAGAAGTGTATAAAAGAAAGGGATGAAAGGAAAGTATGAAAGATATTTTGTCCGTACTACCAAAAACTTAGCTAGATATAGAAGTATTTTAAAAGGCAAAAAAAAAAAAAAAAAAAAAGAGTGAATAATATCCTTATAAAATTATGTTGTAAAACTTGTAGATCCCTTAGGGCTAAGATCGTATTTAATAAATCAAAAAAAAAAAAAAAAAAAAAAAAAATCCAGAACTGATCCCCGAATGGACCAGTTCAATAGGTATTGATACTACTATTTCTGTTTCCTTAGCGTCTCAGCTGTAAGTGTCCTTTTCCTTGCCTTGGGTTTTTTTTTTTTTTGCGTTATTCTGTGACCAGCAGAGGTTCCTTTATTGTTCGTCTGTAAGCCTCGGTGTGTGGGGAGGGAGAGGGTGCAATAGTGGCTCCTTCTCCTGGGAGGGAGTGAGCAGTGGCGCACTGTTGCTTCAGTCAGGCTTGGAGGTGCCTGTTGCATAGAGCGCTGGTGGCTCAGGCGTACACAGAAAGTCTTAGAGTTGGGCCTCTCTCGGGGTTTTTTCTTTTTGATGCTGGTTTTTTTTTTTTTTTTTCTCTCGGCAGCCTCCCTGCTGCTGGCGTTGCAAGGAGTTTTAATCTAGCCCCGCCCGAGCGCCTGAGGGTACTTGTTATCCCTGAGCGCCTTATGTGGCCCCGCAGGGCGTCTCTCCGCTGCCTGTTGCAGAGGCGCAGAAAGAGAGGGAGAGGCTATGCGCGCGGCTCCTCCCCGCCGCCCGGGAGCCTGCAGCCTCCAGCCGCCATCATGGCCGGGCAGCTCTCAGGGATCGGCACTCCTCTCCGCGGACCTCCTCCCTCCTGTCCTCTCGGTCCGTCACCCTACCGGCAACAATGTTTCTCCCCCTGAACCAGCTCTCCGGTTCCCACGCTCCCGCTCCTGGACCCTCCGTTCAGCCGCGGATCGATGTCTCGGTCCGGGAACGCTGAGCTGCGCTGCGGACCCTCCGTATGTTTCTCACTCCCTCCCATCTGCCATAGCTCCGCCGCTTCACCCTCTTTGAGCCCTCGTAGATGCCTCCCTACCGGCTATGTCAGGTTCTCCGCAGCCCTTTCCGGTGTCCGAGGCCGTCTGCTGGTGTTCAGCTGGTTCTCTGTGGGAATGACTGCCTCCTTCCGTGCATTCCCAATGCATCTGTGGAGAGGGATGCACTCCACGTCTCTCTACTTCGCCGCCATCTTTTTTCCCCCATAATTTTTCCTTTGAGAATGTTTCTTTGAGCCATTGATTATTTAGATGTGCTGTGTAATTTACGTGTTTGAAGATTTTCCTGTTCTTTCTGTTATTGATTTCTAATTTAATTCCAGTATTTTCAAGGAATATATTCTTTTGCTTTTTAAAATTTGTTTTATAAATGATAATATGGTCTTTCTTGGTGGATGTTTCATGGACTTTGAAAAATAATTTGTATTCTGCTATTGTTGGGTGAAATGTGTAAATGTCAATTAGATCTGACTGGTTGATGATATTATCAAGTTCTGTATCCTTACTGGTGTTCTGTCTAGCAGTTCTATCAACTAAAATTGAGGATTTGTCTATTTCTCCTTTCAGATCTATTCATTTTTCTTTCATGTATTTTGAAGTTCTGTTGTTTGATATAAATTTAGGATTGCTGTACATTCTTCGTGGATTGATTCTCTTATCATTATGTAATATTCCTCTTTTTCCCTAGTAGTATTCTTTGCTCTGAAGTCTACTTTATTTGATGTTAATATAGCTACTTCTATTTTTTGATTAATGCTTGTATGATATATATATTTCCATCCTTTTACTTCCAACATGCCCATGCTGTTATATTAGAAGTGCATTTCCTATATGCATTATGTTATTGTTTGTATTTTTAAAAATACTCTCTGCCAATAACTATCTTTTAATTGGTGTATTTTGATGATTTACATTTAAAGTGATTTTTATTATTACAACTTAAGTCTGCCATTTTACTTTTTATTTTCTGTCTGTTCTCTCTGTTTCTTATTTCTTTTTTTCCTTTTTCTTGTCTTATTTTGGGCTACTTGAACACTCTTTAGAATTTTTTTTTTATTTATAATGTTTTGAGTATCCTATTTGTATAATTTTCTTAGTAATATTACACTATATTTATATAACTTATCAAAGCCCACTGATATTGATAATTTACCACTTAAAGTATCGAAACCTTGTTTCCATTTAGATTCCTTAACTCTCCCCACTTTCTAAAATATATTTTAAAATATAATTATCTTCAGCATTTGTTCTACATACATTAAACACCACATAAAATAGAGATCTGTTACAATATTTGCTTTAACATAATGTAATTTAAGAATATCATGAGGTGAATAATGGTCTATTATGTTTACTCCTAAACTTTATCCATTTGGATGTTCTTTTGTCCCTTATAAAGGCCCGAGCTTTCTTCTGTTATCATTTCTTTCTATTTCGAGTGCTCTTCTTTACCATTCTTTAAGGGTAGGTCTGCTAGTGACAAGCTCTGTTAGTTTCCCTTCATTTGAGAATGTCTTAATTTCCCCTTCATACCTAAAACATGATTTTGCCAGGTGAAAGAATCACAATTGACAGTTCTTGTATTTTCACACTTTGAAAACTATTGTGCCACTTCTTTCTGGCCTTTAAAGTTTCAGATGACAAGTCTACTTTGGTTCACGTTGGTGTTCCTCTAGAGGTAAGTCATCACGTCTCTCTGAATGTTATTAAGATTTTTTCTTCGTCTTTTGTTTTCAAAAGTTTAATGGTGATGTGTTTTGGTGGCAATTTCTTTGAGGTTATGCGATTTGGGTTGCTCAACTTTTTTGATCTATTGGTTTAAGTCTTTCACCAAATTTGGGAAGTTTTCAACCATCATTTCTTCAAATACTTTTTCAGTCCCACACTCTTTCCTCTTATTCTGGCACTTTCACGCTGCCAATTTTTTAACTTTTATTTTTGTTCCATAAGATCTAAGGGTCTAGTCATTAAAATTCTTTTGTAGTTTATCTCCTTTCTGAATAAACTCTATTGGTCTATCTTCACCATCACTGATTCTATCCTGTTATCTGCACTTACCATTGCATCCATCTGATGAGTTTTTTGTTTTAGCTGTTGTATTGTTCAGTTCTATAATTTCCATTTGATTCTTTTTAAAAATCTATGTTTCTTTGCTAAGCTTTCCTATTTTTTCAAAATTTTCAAGAAAATTACAGTTGTTTGTAGAGTACTTTTTACAATGGCTACTTGTAGGTAATTCCATCATGCAGTTCATCTCCACGTTGGTGTCAGTTGACTTCTTTTCTCACTCACTAGTGGTTTTCATGCTTCTTTGTATGACCAGTGATGTTTGTATCCTGGGCTTTTTGAATATTATGTTTGCAGACTTTTGATCTTATTTCAGTTTCAAAGAAGCAGTTGCCCTATTTAGAGTCAGGTCCCAGCCTATTTTTGTGAGCTATAGTTTCAGTGAAAATTTAGGTTTTGGAGCCCTTGCATGTTATACTGGTTGACTTCATCCTTCAGAGCCTGCTTCACTCTTAATTCCTGTGGGGCTGCCCAGGGCAAATGGACGGTGCTTCTGGAAGCACTGGGCTGCGATTGCTGCTGCAGCTCTTGCAGACTGCCATCGCCTCTGGTGTGGGTTGGGGTGGATCTCTCCACTGGACCTCCATTAGGCTGCTGCTTTTCTGGTTCTTTGGCCGGAGGGAGTAAGCTTTTTTAGTTGTCTATGCCTGTGGGTGACTCCAGGTTGCAGGCCTCTTTGCTGCCCGGTCTGTGATATACAGGCCATGGAAAGACACCAGGAGTGATGCACTCTGGATGTTGCTCCTCAAAGCTTGAGGTCTCCAGCCAGTGAGTCTTTTTATTTCACCTCTTGGAGTTGTTCTATGATTGTCTGATGAATTAGTTCCAGGATATTTAGTTATAGTTACAGGGGAGAAACAGGGAAAAGTGAATCTATGACAGCTTATTCCTGAACTGGACAGAACATGCTGTTTTTTTAAATCAAGGGGGAAAAAACACTCTTCTCTTTAATAAGAATAACCTATTTCATGTGCTTGAAAAATCAGAAAGTAAAGACAAGCAAAAGGGAGAAAATAAAAGTAAAGGTCAATATTCTCAGAGATATAAACATTGTTAACACGTTGGCATATGCCCTTTCTGATCCCCTTCTGTGCATATGCAGTTTTTCAAAAGTTATCAAGTTTTGTATTTACTTTTATGCTCATATATGTTAAATATATCTGTAGGTCAATATATAATCTTTTATTCATACTAAGCATTTTTAGTTGGCAAAGAAGACACGCAGCTATGTTACTTAAGTGATGAAAGCTAAGATTAGGATATGGAGGAATCAAGAAAGCTGCCTTTGTAGTTGTTCATGTGCTCTGGGGACCAGGCTTCAGGAAAAAGTGGAACAATCGCTCATCTTCAGGACCTAATACCAACTCAAGGGACCTCCACCTCTAGCAATTGGGTCATTTTCTCCCCTTGCTGCAGAAATCCATTTTTCCCTGCATCTTTTCACTCTCTTATAGTTTCTAAGAGAAAGAATCTGTTTGGATCCTTTTTTACATGATTTAATGTGGAGCTTGTGTATTGGGCAGTTTGGAGTCAGGTCACATGACAGAAAGCTAGCCTCCAAAGTGACCGTCTTATGTAAGTTCACCTTGATCTCTCATGGTTCAGCCCCAAGTCCAATATATTGTGACCAGAGTAGCAGGGTTCATGACACTTCACATAAAAAAGAACTACCTGTGGTCAACTTTCCCATAAAGGAATTGAGAGAAGGAAGAGACATAGAAAGACTTCAGTCTTCTATATTAGAAAAAAACCTGGAACATTTGGGTTGCTTTCAATTTTTTATGCTTATGAACTATATTGCAACAAGCAGCCCTATGGTTAATCTTTGCTCTGTTTTTTTATATCCTCAGTGACATGGGCAACTCTTACAGGTCATAATAATAACAATATAAATCACAATTGCTGATATGACGTATAGACCCTCAGTAGCTATCAGTTAAAGACATTCGTGTATTTGGTTCTATTTTTGCTGAATTCTTATGCCTGACTATCACATTGTGAACAATTGAATATATCTTAGTGGAAACTGAAGACCAGAGAGCCAAAGTGATATATCTAAAGCCACATGAATAGATTGGTGAAAATTCTAGGCGTAGATTCTTGGTCTGGCCGTTGCACTGTGCTGCCTTTCTCCTCTGAGAAAAAAGTTTCTCCAGGGGAGTCAGGCATAACACTGCTTAGAAATCATTTCTGTTTACATTTTAGGAAGACTTGTAACAACAAAGGTAAAACAGAAGCTAAGATTTTTTTCTAGTTGACTCGCAAATAAACAGAAATGAAATTAATCAGAAAATTCCATTTCTAAATATTTTAGTAAATGGAAGGTTTCCTAATAATGATATTTGCTTGGTGTCTGCTATATAGGAGTCTATTAGTCGCAGCTGCTTGAGTCCCTCGGAGGCTGTAGAATCCTCCATTTCCTACATCATCAGCTTCTCTGGTCACATGCATTCAGGAGCCTGCAGGGACATCATCATGATACGTTTCTTATTTACCCCAAAGTACTTACTTTTGGAAACTCTCTGGTCCATTGCTTCAGGCATAGAAGCTGAACAATCGAATATGTCAACCTATTAAATTTGTGTGCTATGTAGATGTCCACAAATCAAGAGAGAAATAAGAAATTTCTACACATGAGTTCATAAGAATCAAATAGTTTAGTCAAAATGTGCCTCTGAGAGCTGGAGCTATGGCTGATGAAATTTTCACTTCTCGTTCAGATGTTAGGTATTCCACAGAGTTCATCCCCCAGATTGTGGAAGAAAGTGAGAACCAGCAATCTAGTTGGGCACAGACAGTAATTAAAAGAGCATTTGTCTTGGGATGAACCACACACACACTGCTATATATAAGATAGATAACCAACAGGTACCTGCTGTGTGGCACAGACAACTCTACTCAATACTCTGTAGTGACCTATATGGGAAAAGAATCTGAAAAAGGAATATGTATATATTATACATATACATAAAATATATAATAATATATATAATAGTATATAACATAAAATAATATATAAAATTTTATATAATATAAAATACAATATATATACTATAATAATATATATAACTGAATGACTTTGCTGTACACCTGAAACTAACACAACATTGTTAATCAACTATACGCCAATAAAATCTAAAAAAAATACAAATAAATAAAAGAGCATTTGTCAGAGATAGGAGAAGGGGTGAGTGAGGAGAAAGTAATGTTTTCTGAGCACCTAGGAGGTGCCAGGTACTCTAAGTTGTTCTCTCACCCAGTTCTGAAAACAACCCTCAGGCTGAGCTACTTCCTCACCAGCCCATTGTACAGATAAGGAAACGGAGGTTTCAAGAGGCTTGATGATTTCTGAAAGTCCCTGAGGTAATAAGTCCGAGGGAGAGGGCCCCTGCAATTTATATCTTTCTTTCCATAATATAAACCACTTGCTGAAAGTGTCAGGATGAAAACAGATTGGATTCTGGAAGTGAAGGATATCAGTTTAAATTCCTAGAGTATAAATCTACCAGGAGGCTCTCCTCAGTTGAAGTCTAATCAGCCCATCTTTAAAACACACGCAGGTTGGAAATTTGAGTCTTGGTGTCCTGGGAGCACAGCAACCTGGGACTTGTTGGGTTTGTTGCAAGACTCAAGGCTAATATGCCTCTAAATCCCTCAAAGGCACATTAGTGGGTAATTACAACAAATAAAGGCTAATGGGAGGACCACATCTGTTTTGTTGATTTGGCTTAGGGAAGAATTTTGGGTTAGGAGATTTAGTCAAATTGCTTGGCCCTCTTTAGCCACCCCTCACCCCAATCCCAAGCATACCTGCAAGGGGCCCATTGTCTAGTGGGAAGATCCCTTGACCTCTGTGTGCAGAGGAAAAGCAGAAGCAGCCACGCACCGTTGCGCATCCTGTTTCTGATCCAGGCACCCGGCTGATGACCGCGGACGGGCTGCGCCTTTCCCTGACCCTGGAAAGGCCTAGAATGTGCCTGGGAGGAGGAATGCCATGAATAGATTTTTATCTTTGCTGTCTCCCAAAGGACCCAAAGTGTTTTCCAAATGAACTGGCAAGAGATCCATTTAACAGAGAGCTTTCTCTGCTTTAATGGATCCCAGGGTATCTGTAGTCCAGGTGTTAATGGAGTGAAACATTCCAGGTGGTCAAACCTTTACTTTTTCGAGAAGTTGGTGTAACAAAATGTTCACTTGGGACATAGAGAACCATTATTAATTTTTTAACGCATGGAGTAATTGAAAACGTGTTCTTATAGGCTTTCCCTATTTTACAATGAAATTCAATCTCTGTAGAAAAGACAGTGATTTTTGTTCACTAAATTCCATTTAATCTTTCTCTTCTTGAGCATGCAGGGTGACTAAATTTCCTAGCCTCCATTCCAGTTAGATTGAACTGTGTGTCTGGTTCTCACCAGTGCGGTGTAGGCATAAGACTTGTAATCCATTCCCAGAGCTGATCATAGAAATCTTACATCTGAACATAAAGTCTGCTCTCCCCTTGACCCAGGAACCGTAGAAGCTGTATGTTGAGTTCACCTCATTAAAAGATGGAGGCAGCCTGAATCCCTGAGATACCAGGTGGAGCAGAGATGCCCTGCAGCATCATCTTCCCCATCAGACTTTATGTGAATGAGAATTAAACCTTTTCTGTGTGTTAAGCCACTGAGATTTCTGGATTTATTGATACCATGGGATAGCCAAGCCTATTCTGAACAATGCATTCTCCTTTTCATATGTGGTATACTTTGTGTTTCAACTCGAGTCTCATAGAACCTTGGCTTTTCTTGTAGAGCTAAAAGCCCTTGGTCCAACTGCCAATTTGATGCTTAACTCTCCTCTACCAGATCCTTCTCAAGGGGATTTCATCTCCTCCTATAACAGCCATTTAAAGCAACATTGACTTTTAAATATTCTCTTTGCATCGAGCTATACATCAAATAGCATCTGCTATATAGTAAATGTATACATGGGCCATTAAACCAGGCTTCCAACCAACATTTCTCTCACCCCCAACTAACTACATCTCAGCCAGCCCACAGAAAAGACCCACAAGTGCTAAGGGCTATTGTAAGCGTTTGAACAGGATTCCTAAGTTACTGTCATCATGCTTGGGCTTGTCTTCCTCCCCAGTGCCCCCAGACTTCGCTAACATTGAAGTGTCTGCTCTCTACGCCTCCTCGTTCTACTCCCCACTCACCATCCTGGACCTTGGAGCTCTGGCATTGTTTTTGTTCTTTCCTCTGATGGCTGCATCTTCTATTGTCTCAGGAGAGAATCCTACCTTAACTCCCAACTTGACAGACACTCACCCCACCGCTGTCCTGGCCTCCCTGTACTGCCCTGATCAGATCAGTCCATCCCTCCCCTTCTCAGCCTCCCGATGAGAAGGTGGAACAATTTAAGATTAGAACAGGCAACTCATTTTACACAATGTTCAAAAGTCAAGTTTAGTAAAAGAGATCTGTCAGGTTAGCATGTTAGGGGCTAGCAGAGGCCCCTCTGTCCTGAGAAATCCTTTTAAAAGAACTTTATGAAGTTTTGGCTATCTTCTCAGAGGTCACCTCAACCAAGAGAATGTCCTTGACCCTCTTCTTTATTCCACCCCTCATCATACTCTATCTCCTTTTCAGGTACTCTTTTCTTTCACAGCACTTTCTACTACTTGATGTTTATTTTTCAGCTCCCATCGACAGAAATTAGGCTTCTTGAGGGCAGTCAGTGAATTTGCTCACTGCTGTATGTCCATGCCTAGGACAGTACCTAGCACACACTAGGTGCTCAATAAATATTTACTGAATGTTGAATAAGTAACAGAAAGAAGGCACTTAAAGAGCTGTAAAATTTAGCTAAGAAATTTTCCAAGAGTGTAGCACAAAAAAATCACAAAGAGATGGAAAAATGAAAGAAAAATGAAGAGATAAGGATGATAGTTTCAGAAGTTCCAAATGTATCAAACTTAATTCCAGGAGGAGAAAAGAGTGACGTAGGGGGCAATTCTCAAAGCAATTACAGAAGAAAATTTCCCACATCTGAGAAAAGATAATGATAACAAGATTGAAAGTGCTTATTGAGTTTCAAGCAGAATAAATGAAAAGACATAAAGACAAATTCTGAAACACTCAGGAAGAAGCCAAATCCTCTAAGTATATAGAGAAAAACATCAGGTAACTACAAAGCGGAAGAATAAGAATGGCATCTACATGGGCATAGCTGACTGGTGCACAAAGACAATGTGAAGTGCTTTTGAATTTTTAAGCATGAAATTGTATAACTATTTTTATTACCATTCAATAAGGTCCCATACAAGTATACAAAAGTAGAAATAAGTCAGCAATAGGGAAGTGAGAAAATAAACAGTGGAATATGTGTGTGTTTGTGTGTGTGTATACACTCATATCAATGGCGTGCTACATGCAATAAGAAAGAAGCAAAGCAGCAGGGACAAACCTTAAAAACTAGTGTTGGTTGTTAGTGAGTTCAAAAGGATACGAATATATGCTGCTATTATGTCTAGTTTTAAAACATATACCTCAGTTCTATTTGTTATATTTGTTACTTTTGGATCTACTTATCATCTATCTGTCTGTTAATATCTATCTATCCATCCAGACATGAAATAATATTTGACACTATCCAACACCCTATCATAATAAAACACTCAAGAGAGGACTTCCCTGGTGGCTTAGTGGTTAAGAATCTTCCTGCCAATGCAGGGGGCACAGGTTTGAGTCCTTGTCCAGGAGTATCCCCCATGCCGTGGAGCAACTAGGCTGATGCGCCACAACTACTGAAGCCCACGTGCCTAGAGCCTGTGCTCTGCAACAAGAGAAGCCACAGCAATGAGAAGGCTGTGCACTGCAATGAAGCGTAGCCCCTGCTCGCCGCAACTAGAGAAAACCCGTGTGCAGCAATGAAGGACCCAATGAGGCAAATAAATAAATAAATAAATGTATTAAAAAAAACAGTTGAGAAACTAAAAATAAAGGCGAATTTCTTCAACTTCAAGGGCATCTACAAAAAGAAAAATAGCTAAATCATACTTAATGGTGAAAGACTGAATGATCCCAAGATAAGGAATAAGACAAAGATGTCTGCTCTCACCACTTCTATTCAATATTGTACTAAAGGTTCTAGCTAGGGAAGTTAGACAAGAAAAAGAAATATTAGGCACCCAGATCAGGAGGGAAGAAGTAAAACTATCCAAACTATTAGTACTAATAAATGAGGTCAGCAAGACGCAGGATACAAAATCAATCTACAAAAATCAATTGTATTTTTACACTAACAATTAATAATCTGAAAAAGAAATTAACAAAACAATTCCATTAACAGTAACATCGAAAAGAATAAAATACTTAAGAATGAATTTAATGAAAGAATTACAAGACATATACTGAAATCTACAAATATTATTAAAATAAATTAAACAAAACCCAAAGAAATGGAGACATCCCACATTCATGGATTGGATAACTCAGTATTAATATGATGGCAATACCCAAATTGACCTACATATCCAATGCAAAATCGCAGCTGCCTTTTTTTTTCTTTGCAGTTATTGACCAGTTGATCCTAAAATTTATGTGAAAATGCAAGAGGCCCAAAATAGATAATCTTGAAAAAGAAAAAAGTTGGATAACTCATATTTCCCAATTTCAAAGCTTTGTACTATAGGAATACTACAGTGCGATAGTGGCATAAAGATAGGTACATAGATGGAACAGAATTGAGAGTCCAGGAATAAACTATTAGATTTATGGTCAATTGATTTTAGACAAGAGGGCTGAGGCAATTTAATGGGGAAAAGAATAGTCTTTTCAACAAATGGTGCTGAGACAACTGTACTAAAAATGACTGAATTGTGTAAGGTAAAACATAAACTTAAAGATAAGAATAAGTTAATTAAATCTTTAAATATATAGGGATTCTCAGAAAGAGTTTTAAAAAGTCCCTCTATGTGCTTTTTATAGGAAGCTTAGAAATAAAGGGGTAGAAAAAGATGGTCTAGTCTCCACCTTGTAATAGACAAAACAGTGTTTGAAAGAAAAGTATGAAAAGTGATTCAGCTGTATTTCATACTCTTAAAAGAAACCTGCTTCTAAAAAATTTAAGACCTTTAAATCTTTATGCATTGAAGAACATAACTTCAAAATACATAGATAAAAACTGTTAGAAAAACAGTGAGTAATTAAGAAATCCTGTTATAGTGGGAGACTTTAACAACCTTTTCTAGAAATTAGCAGTTACTCTAGGCAAAAATTATGCAAGAAAAGAGGAGAGAGAATCTAACAACATAAAAAGATTATTTTCAATGCAGACAATTTTATGATCTTTACAAACATACATGGAACATGTATCATATAAACATTAACCATGTATTAATCAAATGTGTTCATCAAATCCCAAAAAGTTGTGTATTATGTTTGCCATATATAATGGACACAGTGCAACACAATTGCAAATTAAAAATAGAAAGATAACTATGAAAACTGTATACTTAAAAATGAGAAAAAAGATTTGTGTTTATTCTTGGACTAAATGGGAAATTAGTGAAAATTATAAGGGATTTTGATATTAACATTGAGATTACATATCAAAATTTCTGTGACGAAAAGGAGTTCCAGAAACTCATAACCTTAAATGCCTTGTTTTTTGAAAATAAGAAGGATGGAAAGTGAATGAACTAAGCTTCCAACCAAGAATTCAGGAAAATGAAAAATAAAAATAAATAAAATCCAAAGAAGGTAATGATTAATAAAGAAAAAAGAAGTGAAATAAAAATTATATTTTGGAGGAAAAAAAGATGGTGGCGAAGTAGAGGGACGTGGAATGCATCTCTCTCCACAGATGCATTGGGACTGCACCGAAGGACGCAATAATTCCCACAGAGAACGAACTGAACACCAGCAGACGGCCTCGGACACCAGAAAGGACCGCAAGGAGCCCAACATAGCCGGTAGGGAGGCATCTACGACGGCTCAAAGAAGGTGAAGCGGCGGAGCTGTGGCAGATGGGAGGGAGGGAGAAACACACGGAGGGTCTGCACTGCAGCTCAGCATTTCCGGACCGAGTCCTCGATCCACAGCTGAACAGAGGGTCCAGGAGCTGGAGCGTGGGAACCGGAGAGCTGGTTCAGGGTGAGAAAAACTGTTGCCAGTAAGGTGACCGACCGAGAGGACAGGAGGGAAGAGGTCCGCGGCAAGGAGTGCCGGCCCTTGAGAGCTGCCTGGCCATGACGTTGGCTGGAGGCTGCAGGCTCACGGGCGGGGGTGGGGTGGGGAGCTGCGGGCATAGCCTCTCTCTCTCTTTCAGTGCCTCTGCAACAGGCAGGGGAGAGATGCCCTGTGGACCACCTACGGGGCACTCAGGGATAACAAGTACCCTCAGGCACTCGGGCGGGGCTAGATTAAAACCCCTTGGAACGCCAGCAGCAGGGAGGCTGCTGAGAAAAAAAAAACAAAACCTGAGAGAGGCCCAACTCTGAGACTTTCTGTTTACACCTGAGCCACCAGCGTCCCTCTGCAACAGGCACCTCCAAGCCCGACTGAAACAACAGTGCGCCACTGCTCACTCACTCCCAGGGGAAGGAGCCACTATTGTACCCTTTCCCTCCCCACACACTGACGCTTACAGATGAACAATAAAGGAAGCTCTGCTGACCACAGAATAATGCAAAAAAAAACCAAGGCGAGTATAAGGACACTTACAGCTGAGACTCTAAGGAAACAGAAATATTAGTATCAATCCTATTGAACTGGTCCATTCTGGGATCAGTTCTGGATTTTTTTTCCCTTTATTAATTACGATCTTAGTCCTAAGGGATCTACAAGTTTTATAACATAATTTTTTTAATGATATTTTTTATTCTATTTTTATTTTTTTGCCTTTTTATATACTTCTATTTCTAGCTAAGTTCTTGGTAGTACAGACAATATATCTCTCATACTTTCCTTACATCCCTATCTTTTATACACTGCTACTCCTTTCCTTTTATTTGCATATTTCCAATCACACTACACTCTTCTGTTCCCCTTTCTTCCAGCCATTTTTAGTTTATTTTATCTTTACATACTTATAAGCAACACTATCGATCTGCTCAGACTCCTTGCTCTATTCTCCAGATGACGCACCACCTTGGTATTTAATATTAGGTTTTTGTCTTTATCTTAGTTCTTAGTAAAATTGTCCAATTTCATTCTGAGAATCTCCATTCTGTCTGGTGGTACCCTAGCTCTTTTCTATATTTGATCCTAGCTTACAAAATCTCCCTGAATTAGTGTTTGTATGTGTAAGTTGTTATTTGTTTGTTTGTTTGCTTTTGCTTTTGTCTCTGATTTGTTCTGTTTCAGTTGTCAGTTTCTGTCGGGTTTCTCTTTGAATATCTGATAGCACACTGGGTTTCTGTCAGGTCTTTCCAGAGCCTTATGTCCTAATGGATTCAGTAATTGTGTGTCTTAAACATGTATGTGTTTCCTAGACTTAGTATTTGTTTAATCCAACACTTGCACATTAGTCTGAGGCTTGGACAGTCTTCTATAAACACCTCTATCACCAGGACAAGCAACCCCAAAAGTTTGGACAACCATGAGGAAACAAAGAAACACCATGCAGGTAAAGGAGCAGGAAAAAAACCCACAAGACCAAATAAATGAGGAGGAAATAGGAAAAATGCCTGAAAAAGAATTCAGAGTAATGATAGTAAAAATGATACAAAATCTCAATAACAAAAGAGAGAAAGTACAAGAAACAGTTCATAAGAACTCAGAAAAACAAACAGCAATGGATAACAAAATAACTGAAATTAAAAATACTCTAGATGCTATAACCAGCAGAATGACTGAGGCAGAAGAACGAATAAGTGAGTTGGAAGATAGAATGGGGGAAATAACTGCCACAGAGCAGAAAAAAGAAAAAAGAATAAAAAGAATAGAAGACAATCTCAGAGACCTCAGTGATAACATTAAGCATACCAACATTCGAATTATAGGCATCCCAGAAGAAGAAGAAAACAAGAAAGGGTCTGAGAAAATATTTGAAGAGGTTCTAGTGGAAAACTTCCCCAACATGGGAAAGGAAATAATTAACCAAGTCCAAGAAGCACAGAGAGTCCCATACAGAATAAACCCAAGGAGAAATACACCAAGGCACATATTAATCAAACTAACAACAATTAAATCCAAAGAAAAAATATTAAAAGCAGCAAGAGAAAAGCAACAAATAACATATAAGGGAAAACCCATAAGGATAACAGCTGACCTTTCTACAGAAACTCTGCAGGCCAGAAGGGAATGGCAGGATATACTGAAAGTCCTGAAAGAGAGAAACCTACAGCCAAGAATACTCTACCCAGCAAGAATCTCATTCAGATTTGAGGGAGAAATCAAAAGCTTTCCAGACAAGCAAAAGTTAAGAGAATTCAGCACCACCAAACTAGCCTTACAACAAATGCTAAAGGAACTTCTCTAAGTAGGAAACACAAGAAAAGGAAAACACCTACAAATACAAACCCAAACAATTAAGAAAAAGGCTAATTGGAACACACATGTCAATAATTACCTTAAATGTAGACAGATTAAATGCTCCAACCAAAAGACACAGACTGGCTGAATGGATACAAAAACAAGACCCTTCTATATGCTGCCTACAAGAAACCCACTTCAGACCAAGAGATACATATAGACTGAAAGTAAAGGGATGGAAAAAGATATTCCATGCAAATGGAAGCCAAAAGAAAGCTGGAGTAGCAATACTCATATCAGACAAATTAGACTTTAAAGACTACTAAAAGAGACAAGGAAGGACACTACATAATGATCAAGGGATCCATTCAAGAAGAACATATCACAATGGTAAATATCTATGCCCCCAACATAGGAGCACCTCAATACAGATGCTAACAGCTATAAAAGGGGACATTGACAGTAACAAAATAATAGTGGGAGACTTGAACATCCCCCTTACATCAATGGACAGATCATCCAAAAAGAAAATAAATAAAGACACACAAGCTTTAAATGACACATTAGACCATCTTGACTTAATTGATATTTATAGGACATTCCATCCAAAAATGACAGAATACACCTTCTTCTCAAGTGCACAAGGAACATTTTCCAGGATAGATCACATCTTGGGTCACAAATCAAAACTCGGCAAATTCAAGAAAATTGAAATCACATCAAGCATCTTCTCAGACCACAACGCCATGAGACTAGATATTAATTACAGGAAAAAAACTGCAAAAAATACAAACACATGGAGGCTAAACAATTCACTCTTAAACAACCAAGAAATCACTAAAGAAATCAAAGAGGAAATCAAAAAATATCTAGAAACAAATGACAATGAAAACACAACAACCCAAAACCTATGGGACGCAGCAAAAGCAGTTCTAAGAGGGAAGTTTATAGCAATACAGTCCTAACTTAAGAAACAAGAAAATTATCAAATAAACAACCTAACCTTACACCTAAAACAACTAGAGAAAGAAGAACAAAGAAACCCCAAAGTGAGCAGAAGGAAAGAAATCATAAAGATCAGAGCAGAAATAAATGAAAAAGAAAGGAAGGAAGCCATAGCAAAAATAAATAAAACTAAAAGCTGGTTCTTTGAGAAGATTAACAAAATTGATAAACCATTAGCCAAACCGATCAAGAAAAAAAGGGAGAAGATGCAAATCAACAGAATTAGAAATGAAAAAGGAGAAGTAACAATGGACACCTCAGAAATACAGAAGATCATGAGGGACTACTACAAGCAACTATATGCCAATAAATCAGATAACCTGGAAGAAATGGATAAATTCTTAGAAAAATACAATCTTCCAAGACTGAACCAGGAAGAAATAGAAACTATGAACAGACCAATCACAAGTACAGAAATTGAGGCAGTGATTAAAAATCTCCCAACACACAAAAGCCCAGAACCAGATGGATTCATGGGCAAATTCTATCAAAAATTAAGAGAAGAGCTAACACCTATCCTTCTCAAACTCTTCCAAAATATTGCAGAAGGCAGAACACTCCCAAACTCATTCTATGAGGCCACCATCACCCTGATACCAAAATCAGGCAAAGATGTAACCAAAAAAGAAAATTACAGACCAATATCACTGATGAATATAGATGCAAAAATTCTCAACAAAATACTAGCTAACAGACTCCAACAGCACATTAAAAAAAATCATACACCAGGATCAAGTGGGGTTTATCCCTGAGATGCAAGGATTCTTCAATATACGCAAATCAATCAACGTGATACATCATATCAACAAATTGAGGGATCAAAACCATATGATAATCTCAATAGATGCAGAAAAAGCTTTTGACAAAGTTCAACATCCATTTATGATAAAAGCTCTCCAGAAAATGGGCATAGAAGGAAATTACCTCAACATAGTAAAAGCCATATATGAAAAACCAAAAGCCAACATCATTCTAAATGGGGAAAAACTGAAAGAATTTCCTCTTAGAACAGGAACAAGACAAGGGTGTCCACCCTCACCATTATTATTCAACATAGCTTTGGAAGTTTTAGCCACAGCAATCAGAGAAGAAAAAGAAATAAAAGGGATACAAATTGGAAAAGAAGAAGTAAAATTGTCACTCTTTGCAGACGACATGATATTATATATAGAAAACCCTAAAGACTCTACCAGAAAACTGCTAGCACTAATTGATGAGTTTAGTCAAGTAGCAGGATACAAAATTAACGCACAGAAATCTCTTGCATTCCTATACACCAACAACGGAAGAGCAGAAAGAGAAATTAAGGAAACTCTCCCATTCACCATTGCAACCAAAAGAATAAAATACCTAGGAATAAACCTGCCTAAGGAGGCAAAAGATCTGTATGCAGAAAACTTTAAGACATTGATGAAAGAAATCAAAGACGACACAAACAGATGGAGGGACATACTGTGTTCCTGGATTGGAAGAATCAACATAGTGAAAATGTCTGTACTACCCAAAGCAATTTACAGATTCAATGCAATCCCAATCAAATTACCAATGGCATTTTTCACAGAACTAGAGCAAGAAATCTTACGATTTGTATGGAAACGCAAAAGACCCCGAATAGCCAAAGCAATCTTGAGAAGGAAAAATGGAGTTGGAGGAATCAGGCTTCCTGACTTCAAACTATGCTACAAGGCCATAGTGATCAAGACAGTATGGTACTGGCACAAAAATAGAAAGGACGATCAATGGAATAGAATAGAGAACTCAGAAGTAAGCCCAAACACATATGGGCACCTTATCTTTGACAAAGGAGGCACGAGTATACAATGGAAAAAAGACAGCCTCTTCAATAAGTGGTGCTGGGAAAATTGGACAGCTACATGTCAAAGAATGAAATTAGAACACTTCCTAACACCATACACAAAAATAAACTCCAAATGGATTAAAGACCTACATGTAAGGCCAGACACTATCAAACTCCTAGAGGAAAACATAGGCAGAACACTCTTTGACATACATCAAAGCAACATCCTTTTTGACCCACCTCCTAGAATCATGGAAATAAAATCAAGAATAAACGAATGGGACCTCATGAAACTTAAAAGCTTTTGCACAGAGAAAGAAACCATAAACAAGACTAAAAGGCAACCCTCAGAATGGGAAAAAATAGTTGCCTATGAAACAATGGACAAAGGATTAACCTCCAAAATATACAAGCAGCTCATGCAGCTTCATACCAAAAAGCAAATAACCCAATCCACAAATGGGCAGAAGACCTAAATAGACATTTCTCCAAAGAAGACATACAGATGGCCAACAAACACATGAAAAGATGCTCAACATCACTCATCATCAGAGAAATGCAAGTCAAAGCCACAATGAGGTATCACCTCACACCAATCAGAATGGCCATCATCACAAAGTCTGGAAACCACAAATGTTGGAGAGGGTGTGGAGAAAAGGGAACTCTCCTGCACTGTTGGTGGGACTGTAAGTTGGTACAGCCACTATGGAAAACTATTTGGAGGTTCCTTAAAAAACTACAAATAGAACTACCATGTGATCCAGTAATCCCACTATTGGGCATATACCCAAAGAAAACCATAATCTCCAAAGAAGCATGTACCATAATGTTTATTGCAGCACTATTTACAATAGCCAGGACATGGAAGCAACCTAAATGCCCATCAACAAGTGAATGGATAAAGAAGATGTGGCATATATATACAATGGAATGTTACTCAGCTATAAAAAGGGATGAGATGGAGCTATATGTAATGAGGTGGATAGACCTAGAGTCTGTCATACAGAGTGAAGTAAGTCAGAAAGAGAAAGACAAATATTGTATGCTAACTCACATATTCGGAATCTAAAAATGGTGCTGATGAACTCAGTGACAAGAACAAGGAAGCAGATACAGAGAATGGACTGGAGAACTCGAGGTTTGGGGGGCAGCGGGGGGTGAAGGGGAAGCTGAGACAAAGCAAGAGAGTAGCATAGACATATATATACTACCAACTGTAAAATAGATAGCCAGTGGGAAGTTGTTGTATAACAAAGGGAGTGCAACTCGAGAATGGAAGATGCCTTGGAGGACTGGGATGGGGAGGGTTGGGGGGACTCGAGGGAGGGTGGGGGGGGAGTCGAAAGAGGGAGGGAATACAGGGTTATGTGTATAAAAACAGATGATTGAACTTGGTGTACCCCCCCAAAAATAATAAATAAATAAATAAAATTAAAAAAAAAAAAAGAAGCTAACAACAGGAGGATTGGTAAAATAAAATTTTTACCTGTATCTTCTCAAGATAGATAGTTTTTAATTAGCCTTTTATTCAAAGGCATTAAAATTTGTAGACTCAAAATTTGTAAAAATGGAGATAAAGAAATTATATTTTGATTATATTTTAGATAATAATTGATTTAATAATGATTTTGAAAATAACAAGATGGTGTTTTGAAATTACAGTGATATTGAAAAACATATGGCAATTGTTAATGAAGAAAAATTAAAGCTGTCCTGCTAAATAACATTAAGGAAGAAAAGGGAATAGAACCATAGAGACAGGAAGTTTTTAAAAATCATAAGAGAATAAAATTTGGGGCCAGTAAACCTGCAGACCTAGACAAAAATAGGAAAAAAAAAAAGAGTTGGTTGAAATAATCAAAATTGGATCAGGAAGTAGAAATCAGAGGAGAACAACAAAAATAGGTTAAAATCAAACTGTAAGCATCTCCCTACACCCAACATGGTTTTAAGGAAAAATTCTACAAATTTTCAAAGAGTAGATAATTGCCATCAAAGAGCTCCAAAATATTAAAAAATTAGAAAGACAGCTAACATTTTATGAGACCATATCATTTATGAACATGGATTCCAAATTTTCAAATTAAATATTGGTATATCAAATCTGGTAGTATATTAGAATAATACATTATGACAAGATTTATCCCGGTAATATTATATAAACATGGTTAAACATCAGAAAATCTAACCATATAATCTGTACATTAACAGATTAAAGATAAAAACATACAATCCTATCATTACACATTGAAACCAATTTTTATAATATCCAACATTTAATTATGATTTTTAAAGAATTCCTAAAAGTTCAAAAAATTTATCAAATCAGTTACAGGAGATGCTGCCATAACCTGATAACAGTATATTTAATAGCAAAGCATCAGAATCATCTCCACTAAAACCAAGAAAAGTTCTGAAATGCTTGCCATCAATCATTTTTATTCTATCTTTTAGAAGCAATGCTAAACAATGAAATAAGACACAGATACACCCCCCCCACATGCACACACACACACACGCACATACAATAATTTTAAAGAGTAAATGCCATGCCATTATGTGCAGATAAAACAATCTGCTTAGATACCCAAGCAAATCAAAGGACAGATGTTAGAGCTAATATGCGAGCTGAGTAGCATGGCAGAATATGATATCAGCATTAAATATAGCCTACTAATGTTGCTGTACACCACCACCACCAGTTCAAAACCATAAATGGGGGGTGTGTGTGTGCGTGTGTGTGTGTGTGTGTGTGTGTAGGGAGGAAAGGTGGAAGGAGGGGAGAGAAAAATAGAGATAGACATGACGGATGGATAGACAGATAGAGACTTTCTTCAATAATAGTGACCAAAACCACTGAAATTTTAGGAATGAATCTTATAAGAAATGCTCAAGATCTTAGATCTTTAAGAAAAATAATTTACAATTTTACTGAACCAGAGTACAAAACATCTGTGTAAATGATCTTTATCTTGCTTATGAATGAGTAAATATTATTATAAAGATTTCATTCGCTATCAAATGAATCTATATTCAGTGCAATCCCAATGAAAATCTCCAAAGTAACTTTTGTGTTAGAAAAGTTACCTATCCATGTGGCAAAAATAAAATAAAATAAAATAAAATAAAAATTTTATCTGTGCTCAAACTAATTACAACAATCTGTCTATATAGATAAGCACCTAAATGTAAAGGAAATCAAAATGTAAAAGCATCAGAAGAAAATACAGACAAATATATCTCTGGTATTTAGATCAGTGAAAGCATCCTTAAGGAGATTTGTAAAGTCATAAAGGAAAAGTATGATAAAATTAAACAGATAAAAGAAAGCCATAACAATTAAAAAAAATCTTCTGTATGATAAGACATTATTAACAAAGTTAAAGAGACAAGAAGAGCATAGCCAAAAATATTTGCAACAATAGACAAAAGATAAAATATTAGTTCAAAGAACTTCTACAAGAAAAGAACATAGTAGGTATAAAATGAGCAAAGAAAAGGATGTAGCCATTCAAGGATCCTGAAATCTGAAAGCCAACATATAAATGGGAAGATGATTAGACTGATAGGATACCATTTTTCATATTATTTGGTAAAAGTTGCCAAGTGGCTCATATGTAAAACTAGAGAAGTTGTGGGAAATGATGAGAGTAAATTGGTACAGCCTCTTAGGGGAACACTTTGTCATTATCATTTAATAGGTACATACCCAAGACCTAGAAATTCTACTCCTCAGTATCTACTGTAAGAAATTCACAGAGATTTGCTCAAGGAAACATGATCAAGGATGTTCACCGCAGCACTGTTTTTATTGATAAAGAGAAGCAAAAATCAAAATGGCCACTAACTGGGAACTTTTGGAATAAACTAATACTATGAAAAGATCTCCAGGATACATTGAGGAATGTAAAACATAAGCTGAAGAACAATGTGTAATAAGAAACCATTCATGTGCCCTGTGCCTGCCCCCTGGATTTGAAGTTGTGGCTTTGACTTGCCATCACTGGGGCCACACCACTACTGCTCTGCACTCCATCCCTTGGGGCCTAAGTCACAGTTTGGATCCATCATCTCCAGGCCGAGCTGTTCTGCATTGTGCTCCACTCTCTGGGACATGATCTCAGCTTCAATCTGCTGCCAGTGGTGCTGAACTGCTCTGTGCCCAGCCCCCGATTCCTGAAATGCAGCTTTAACAGGCCATCACCAGGGCTGACGTAGTCCAAGTGCTAAAAGAAAAAAATTGCTAAGTAGAGTACTTTCCCCAGCAAAGTTGTCCTTCAGAGATGAAGGAAAAATAAAGACGTTCCCAGACAAACAAAAGCTGAGGGAATTTATCCCTACTAGATCTGCCTTACAAGAAATGCTAAAGGGAGTTCTTCAAGTATAAATGAAAGTATACAAATTAGTAACACGAAAACATGTTAAAATATAAAATTCACTTATAAAGGTAAATATATAGTAAAATTCAAAATACTCTAATACGCAATGGTGGTGTATAAATCACTGTGAACTCTAGCATAAATGTTAAAAGACAAAAGTGTTAAAAATAACTACAGCTACAATATTTTGTTAATGGACACACAATATAAAAACATGTAAATTATGACATCAACAATATAAAATGGGCGGGCAAGTAAATATATAGAACTATTTTTATGAAATTGGAGGTAAGTTGTAAATGGACTGTTGTAACTATAAGATGTGTTATGAAAGCATCATGATAATCACAAAAAAAAGCCTATTATAGAGACACAAATAATACAAAGAATAAAATCATATAAATACCAAAAAAAAAATCATCAATTCACAAAGAAAGAGAGGAAGAAGGGAACAAAGGAACTACAAAACAATCAGAAAACAATTATCTATTGTTAGTAAGTTCTTATTTATCAATAATTACTCTAAACACAAATAATTTAAATTCTCTGATGAAAAGATATAGTGTGGCTGAATGGATTAAAAAAAATGAAGACCCTATCATGTGCTGCCCGCAAGACACTCCCTTAAACTTTAAGGACACTCACAGGCTGAAAATGAAGGGATGGGAAAAGATGATCCATGCAAATGGAAACCAAAGAGCAGAGGTAGCTACACTTACATCAGACAATAGCCTTTAAGTCAAAAGCTGTAACAAGACAAAAATAAGGTCATTACATAATGATAAAAGGATCATTTCATCAAGCAAATATAACAATTGTAAATATATATCACCCAATGCTGGAACACCTAAATATATCAAACTACTATTAACCCATGCAGGAATAGACAGCAATGCCATAATATTAGCAGACTTCAATACCCTACTTTCAACAATGGATAGATCATACA
This sequence comes from Hippopotamus amphibius kiboko, assembly GCF_030028045.1. Lineage (NCBI taxonomy): Eukaryota > Metazoa > Chordata > Mammalia > Artiodactyla > Hippopotamidae > Hippopotamus > Hippopotamus amphibius. The sequence goes on along the minus strand of NC_080189.1, from coordinate 134,922,431 downwards.
GACAGAAGGTCAATAAGGAAATAACAAACTTGAACTACACTGTGGACCAAATGAACCCAACAGGCATACAGAACATTCCATCCAATAGCAGCCGAATACATTCTTTTCAAACATTCCCGGGACATTCTCGAGGATAGATCATATTTTGGCCACAAAACAACCTTAACAAATTTAACAAGACTGAAATAATATCAAGGATCTTTTCTGACTACAAGGGTAAAAAAATTGAAATCAATAATAGGAGGAAAGCTGGAAAATTCAAAATAGGTGGAAATATAAACAACACACTTTTGAACAACCAATGGATCAAAGAAGAAATTTAAAAAGAAATAAATAAAACTTGGGAAAACAAAATGTAAACACAACATACTTATGGGATATGCAAAAGCAATTCTAAGAGGGAAGTTTATAGTGATAAACATTTACATTAAGAAAAAAGAGAGATCTCAAACAAAAAACCTAAAGTTACACTCAAGGAATTAGAAAAAGAAGAAGGTAAACTCAAAGTTAGCAGAAGCAAGGAAATCATAATGATTAGAGCAGAAATAAATGAAACAGAGACTAAAACAATATTAGAAAAGATCAATGAAAATAAGGGTTGGTTTCTTGAAAAGATAAACAAAAATTGACAAATCTTTAGCTAGGCTAAGATAAAAAGAGATTTGATTCAAAGAAATAAAATTATAAATGAAAGAGGAGTCATTACAAAGGATAGAACAAATATGCAACAACTCAACAATTAGGAGCAAAGAGGCTTGGCATCACCCACAGTATCTGGGAGACAGAGCCACTGCTCTATTTGTCTGGGGAGGAATGGGGAACACCAGGTTTGTTTCTGGAATTGATCAAACAGATTGGTTGGGAGAACTTCCACAGTGTTTGCTGATATGACAGCCAGTCCCCAGTGTTTGTCCAAATCAGTGACATTACTTCTTATAAGCAGCACGACTCACTGGTAAGGAAGAGTTGGCATAAGAGCCACATTGCAGGATCACTCCATGGTCTAGCAAGCTTCACAGCACAGCCCAGAGACCAGCACACATTCAGGTGTAGATGAGGAAGGAGGGCTGTAGGGCTTCCTCGGGGGCCTTAAGTCCACTTACTGACCTTGAGTCGTGGAAGAGGATCAACGGGAAGCATGGAGCCAAGTGGATGACAGAGTAGATAAACCAACCCAACTGCATGCAAGGCAGAAGTGGAACAGGATATGTGGTTTTGGTTATTGCTTATTTCACTAAATTTATTTATTTATTAACTTCTGGTTATTTCATTTTTAAAAATTTAAGTATAGTTGCTGTACAATGTAATATAATTTACCAGTGTACAATATAGTGATTCACAATTTTTAAAGGTTATACTCCATTTATAGTTACCATAAAATATTGGCTATATTCCCCAAGTCCTACAATATATCCTTGTAGCTTATTTTATACCTAGTACTTTGTACCTCTTAATTCCCTACCTACCTCTATCTTGCCCCTCCCCCTTTCCTGTCCCCACTGGTAACCACTAGTTTGTTCTGTATATCTGTGAGTCTGCTTCTTTTTTGTGTGTTATATTCACTAGTTTGTCGTACTTTTTGGATTCCACACATAAGTGATGTCGTACAGTATTTGTCTTTCTCTGTCTGACTTACTTCACTTAGCATAATGCCTTCCAAGTCCATCCATGTTGCTGCAAATGGCAGAATTTCATTTCATTCCTTTTTATGGCTGAGTAATTTTCCATTGCGCGCACGCGCGCGCACACGTGTGTGTGTGTGTGTGTGTGTGTGTACCTATACGTATATATCTCACATCTCTATCAATTCATTTGTTGATGGACAATTAGATTGTTTCCATGTCTTGGCTTTTGTGAATAGTGCTGTTAGTTATTTACTTTTGGTGATATAATTGGACACCTGTGAAGCCCCTACCCATCACCTGTGACTTCCATCCTCCTGTGCCCTCCTCCTCTCTCCCACCCCCACCTCCCCCCACCAAGAGTAGCTAGCATTCTGGGTTTAGTGCTTATCATTCCCTTAACTTGATTTTCTTTGTTTTAAGTATGTGTGTGCTTATACTCTTTCTTAATCAAAGTAAAAAAACACACAAAAATCTTTTTTAGTACTTGTCCTGTTGTGCCTGTGCTGAAAGTCTAAAACAGGGATGGTACAAGGGATCTATAGAAGCCTGTACACAATCTCATTATCCAAGAGAACCCACTTGTTTTCCAAAGAGTAAGAAAAGGCCAGTGTCTTACACAGAAATTATAACTAACTAACTTCATTTCCACTTGATCTAAGGAATCCATGATCTTTTTCACTTATATTTAGTTTCTTTTGGTCATGCCAGGGGTTTAAACCCAGTGGATACACTGCACTGTGGATGGAATAGGAGAGGGGCAGCTGCTGTATTGGATGCAGTCTTTGGAGCAGAGGAAACATTTCCTATTGGGGGCATGGTGACTGTCCCCCACGCAATGGATAAGGAGACCACACAGTTGATTATTCTAGAGCATCTCAATAAACCAGGGAAAGTTTTTCAACACGAATCTGGCCATATCTCAAATAGATGAAGTTACTTCTGTTAAATAAACAATTAAAGAAAATACTGTAGGTGATACCCACTAACTTTATTTAACATTTTGTGAAGTGGATTTGAAAAATCACAAAACAGAGCAGAAGGCAGAAAGCTTTTATAGGATAAACAGTAAAGAACAAGGAAGAAGATAGAAAGCATTTGATTAGTTGGGGCCAATTGTTTGGGGTAAGAAGGTCCAGAGTTGGCTTGGCATTTGGGAATTGGCTGGTTGGATATCTTGCATCTTTGGTCAAGAGGAGCATTTACAGGGACAAGAAAGTTATCTAAGTGGCTGCCTGGGCAGGAGTGGTTCCATCTTGGGGCTAGAAATTTGTTTCAATTGGTCTCTCCACACTTCACTCTTTCTTAGAGGGTAACATTTGCACCCTTCCCTTACACACTTAGATGTACTATAGGCAGCTCTGAGACCAGGGTTAGGATCTCTGAAGCTCTTCCTAGTGTCCTATAAGACAGCCAGTGTTACTTGCAGTTTGGAATGGAAGAGAAGATGAGGAAGCTTCAGTGCCCAGCCTGAGGTCTTGAAGCCTCAGTACCTGGCCTGACGGCAGTTGATGTATCACTTGCTCTGTAGGAGTCTGAGTTTCTTTGCAACATGAAAACTCTAAGGCTGGAGTCTGGCTGTAGATGTCCAGAGTCTGGCTCCCCTGGCTTAGAGCAGATCCATGGTGGAGAGAAATGCCTACTGGGGATGAGTCAGCAGGGGCTGCTGATAGACTGAGAACACTCATTCTGAGCACCTCTGGGAGGAAAATGTCAGCTCCCCTAGTAAGACCATAGTCAAAGCAACAGCTCACTCGTGACCTGGCTATGCACCTAATTGGTCTGTTTCTATGCCAGGCACTGGTCTGAGTACCAGACCAGGTGAGATTGATAAATAGGACGTCTCTTAACCAGAAACCTACAATCTCAATCTAGAAGGGTAGAATCCAACACACCAGTGAGTGATTCAGATTGAGTGGAGTAAACATCTCAAGAGACACACGTAGGGCTGCTAGGGTTTCGAGGAGAAAGAAATGGCATTCACTGAGCACCTACTGTGTGCTGGGCCTGTGCCGACACACTGGCGTCAGACCTTGACCTTGTCCAGCTGGGATGGCAACTTTCAGGAGCCTTATCACCACTACACAGCAGGCAGAGGGCACAGGATGAGCTCTTGTTTTCCTTTAGTTCTGCCCAATGGCTAGCCCTTCTGTCATTTTTCAGGGGACTGAATTTGAGCTTTGAAATATATTATAAAATATTCCCATACATTTTTGTACTTAGTCTTTTGCATTTTATTGTTGATGACTTTCACATGTGTATTTAATGAGATGGGGAAATGGTCTTTAAAAGAACATTGGCAGTGAGGGAATAACAGTAGGTGAACAAAAAACCCTTTGGTTAGCATTTTTTCTTTTCATTTTTTGGTAGCTTTGCTGCTGAGGATTTGGACAAGTCTGAACCATGATGCTGGCTTCTTGTGAATGATATGGAATTTTCCAGTGCTGTCTGGGGTGGGGGTGGGGGCTGATGATTTAATTCTGATACTAAAAATCCTAAGACCAACTGAAAGGAAAGCTTTTAATAAGCACCAACGGGATGAGAGCAGAGATTCTAGAAGTGTCTCTCCACCTTGGCTGCTTTAAAAAAAAGGCAGGTGCCTCTGGCCATATATCTAGTTTATTAGATTAACATCTGTCATGCTGCGATCCAGCCTTCTGTACTTTTTAAAGCTCCAGGTGATTCTAGTGTGCGATCAAGGTTAAGGGATACCTCTAGACAAGTGATATTTGGTCTAATCTGCACTTGAATCCCTGCAGAGTCTGATTCAGCGGGGTTGGGGGCAGGGATGAAGCCTGAGATTCTGCATTTCTCACAAACTCCAAGGAGATGCTAGTGCTGCTGGCCTGTGGACCATACTTTGAGTAGATAGGGTCTAAGTGAAATATTTTTCAGAGTGAGGTACAGACTCCTGAGTCAGAATCACTGGGGTGGGGGCCGTGGGGGGCTTGCTAAGAAGCCGATTCCTGGGCCCCACTCTTGATCCCTTCAGTTAGAATCTCTAGGGTGGGCTGAGACTAATCAACTCAGGCACTTTTGAAAAATGTGCTACAAAAACTCTACAAATAAATGCTGGAGAGGGTGTGGAAAAAAGGGAACCCTCCTACACCGTTGGTGGGATTGTAAGTTGGTGCAGCCACTATGGAGAACAGTATGGAGGTTCCCTAAAAAACTAACAGTAGGACTACCACACGACCCAGCAGTCCCTCTACTGGGTATATACCCAGACAAAACTCTCATTCAAAAAGATACATGCGGGGCTTCCTAGGTGGCGCAGTGGTTAAGAATCCACCTGCCAATGCAGAGGTCACAGGTTCGATCCCAGCTCCAGGAAGATCCCACATGCTGCGGAGCAACTAAGCCCGTGTGCCAAAAAAAAAAAAAAGATACATGCACCCCTGTGTTCATAGCAGCACAATTTACAATAGCCAGGACATGGAAGCAATCTAAATGTCCATCAAAAGAGGAATGGATAAAGAAGATGTGGTACATATACACAATGGAATATTACACAGTCATTAAAAAGAATGAAACAATGCAGTCTGCAGCAACATGGATGCAACTAGAGATTATCATACTAAGTGAAGTAACTCAGAAAGAGAAAGGCAAATACCATATGATATCACTTATATGCGGAATCTAAAATATGACACAAATGAACTCATCTACAAAACAGAAACAGACTCACAAACATAAAGAACAGACTGGTGGTTGCCAAGGGGGAGAGTGTTGGGGGAGGGATGGAGTGGGAGGTTGGGGTTTAGCAGATGCAAACTATTATATATAGAGAATGGATAAGAAACAAGGTCCTACGGTATAGCACAGGGAAATATATTCAATATCCTATGATAAACCATAAGAGAAAAAAATATTTAAAAAAATATATATGTATAATAGAATCACTTTGCTGTACAGCAGAAATTAATACAACGTTGTAAATCAACTATATTTCAATTAAAATAATTTTTTAAAATAAAGAAACAATAATTTTAAAAAATTCTTATGCTCATAACCAATCACCCCATCCTCCATCTTTCCAGACCGTAACTTAACTAGTTGAGGTTGGGACCCAGTCACTTTCAGCTCATTAAGCTGTCCAGGTGATTCAGCTGTGTAAGCCTAGCTGCGAACCCTGGGGTAGGGCAGTGGTTCGCAAACTCTTCCAAACACCGGAAGCACCTGAAAAACTTCAAAAACTCCTGGTGCCTGTGTGCCACCCTCAGAGACTGGGATTTCATAGGTCTGGGGTGTGACCCAGATCCTTGAAAAGCTCCCCAGGTGATTCCACTGTGCAGACGAGCTTGGGAACCCCGGGTGAGGCCATCCCTATCTGAGGACATTGTGGAAGCAGTTCTCTTGCGTGTTAAGGCTTGAGAGCCTGTGCTCTGGAGGGAATGTCCTTGCTCATTAGTGAAGGAAAACTGCCTGCTAGAATTTCAGTTATAATTCTATGAGCAGCCTTATAACTATGACTAAATCTTCAAACATGTGTTTGATTCACCGGCTGTGGGAGGAGCAGGTCAGTAACAGGAAGACAGTGTAGCAGGAAAAGTAATACACATGCCCTAACCCTTTACTCCGGTACTTTTGGACAACACGGCTGTTGGTTTGATAGGAGTTATTGGTATGATAGAAAGTTAATTCAGGAAGTATCTGATTGTAAGTTGGTGCTTTTATTCAATTTCAAGTTACCCTTTCAATCATCAGATTGGAAGGTAGTGATAGTCAGAAGGTTGCATATATTTGTTTTAGTGAAAAGTTCTGTTGTTAGAGGAGAAAAATGAGGCCATTAAAACTCAAGTCTACATCTACTGCTTCTGACTGTCCGGCAAGCCCTGTGCACTTCTGGAAAAACACTCCTTTTTTGGAACCAATTATTTTACTTGGGGGTTAAAAGGTTACTTATGAGTAGTGTTCCCGGGCTTGTGTCACAGAACCTGCACTCATTTCCTCAACACCAGACCTCAGCCGGGCTACTCAGACGCCTTCTCTAGGATTATCTCCAACCAGAGCTGGTTTCTGTCAGATCATAAAGTGACAGCCCATGGCCATCTCCTGTGTTGTGGAGGGGACCTGCCGCAGTGGGAGAGAACTAGGCCAACTCAATGAGAGAAGCAAGGTGAGCCTGGGAGGGGAGACACCCTAGTTCTCATACCTGGGATCCCTGCCCACACCTGGTTGTACTCAGCCTCACCTTCAGTTCTGTGAGCTGTCCTAGTTCCATTCCAATAAATCACTTTTTTTTTTTTTTTGGCTTAAGAGGCTTCGAATAAGGCTTCTGTCACTTGCAGATGTAGAGTAAAGCCCAATTCAGCATGGTGCCCGTCCCTCTGTGTGCTGAGGGGTGTGTAGCTCCAGATGTCCCAGAGGGGTGCCCACCTCCCCCAGTGAGCCTTGAACTACTGGTGAGTCTTGATTACTGAAAATATGAAGCCAGGTTGTTGCAGGGCATAGGAAAAAGATTTTTTCCATCAGTAACGGAAACATGGCAAGTGCCTGGAAGCAAAGGAGGGACTCTCAAAACGTGAGAAAGGAGAAACAAGAGAAGACACTTCTGTGGGTACCAACAGGGAGAAGTAAGTCTGGGCTTCCCATGATGCTTACCAAATGGACCAGAATTATTTAACCAGGGATGGGCAGCTTGTGCAGCTTGCTGGGTTTTGTTCGGCTTTTAAGGCAATAAGCACCAATATTTATGCTACGCTTTACAATTTACAAAGTGTTTTCAGAGATGTTATGTCATCCTCCAGATAAGGAAAATTGCTCAGAAAGAGATTAGGCTTCCCCAAGATCCCAGCTCTGAGGGATTGGAACCAAGACTTACATCCAGGACCTTTTCAGTCCAACCCTGTGGTTTTTATCAACGCACCATGTCTGCCCCCAAGAAATAGATAATATCACTGGGGAGACATCAACCACTCAAGCTACTAGGGAGACATTTCCGAGGAAAAAAATAGGAATTCCTGCTCCTATTAAGTGACAGATGTGTGTCAGACAGCAGAAGGGGCCATGCCTGTGGTAGGAATCTCCCAACCGGTACTGTCTTAACACCTCTGTTCACCTGAATTGTGTAAGGTCAGTGGGTGGTTTTACAACAGCAGAGATCACAAAACAAGGAAATCAGGAATCTGGCTCCTAATCCAGCCATCACGAGCTGCTGGTCTATACCGCAGGCAAGCCTCTTCACCTTCCTGGACCTCAGTCTCTCCATCTGTAAAATGAAAGGGTTGGACAAGATGATCTCCAAGGCCTCTTCCAGGCCTATAATTCTGGGCCATTTTCTAGAATGCTTGTGGCAAATACGCTACCCTGTGGTTTATAGAGAGTGCACTGTAATTACAGGGTTCAGAGCACGAGAACTCGGGATCCTAAATCAGTTCAATGTCTAAGGCCTGTTCAGTCACGTCAGGCTGGGTTGTTTTTACATACATGAAATTTACAGCACTGCCCTTTTAGAAGTGGAGGTGAGGAATCTTCAGGTAATCTGTCTAGGTGAAGAAGGCCAGAAAGCTATAAATAACAATGAGAGTAAGAACAAACCTTCTACTTTGGATGGGACAGTAGTTGCTCCTTTTTTTTTCTTTGTTTTAAATTACCTTTTGTCAGATGAGAAAAGTGAGGTACCGGCAAGCTTATATGATTGGACCAAGGTCTCCTTATAACAGAACCAGGACTAAGACCCAGGGTTATGACTCTGAGTCCAGTATTCTTCCAATAGTCACGAAGAGTGTGTTTCCTTTGGGGAGTCATATATCATCGTAGTCTCATTAGCAGAATGTTCCTTTACTGATGACTAGGAAAAGGCCTTGGCAAGTGTCACTCTCGTTGACAGGTGTTGGAGAGAGATATATCATGAGGGTGCCGAGGCCACTTTTGAATATCCTTTCTAACGTTTTCAATATGTCCAGAGGCCAAAGATAGATGTGTTTTAGGGTCTTCATCCCACGGGCTGAAATAAGGAGAGAACTTGGTTGGCTTTAGACAGACCTATTATTATTTCAAATTGCATCTGGCCAAAAAGCAGTGGGGTTTTTCGGATGTCGTCATCTGTTCTATCCCTTCATTACGAGGCTTGGTTGCGAGTCCTGCAGACTTTCATCTTAGCACATCTGCAGGTTTGCTTCACATGACTCACCTTAAACTCATGATCACAGTCATTGTAATAAAGCTGGCTGACAACACTTTAAATAGTTGGCTTCCCACGATACGAGGCAATTAATTTTTATATTGCGTCTTTATTACAAAGTATGGAGACCAAGTCTTTATATATTAAACCAAAGAGGTAATGCTTTTGGGGGCGGGTACCTGAATTGGATCCAGACAACATGAGAGACGTTGAAATGTAGGAATAATGGAAAGAGATCAGGAGGGACATTGTCAAGCACTGGAACGGGCTATTAAGTAAGGCTGCCCAAGTATTTCTTTCTAGAAGCTTTGAAATGTTGAATGGTCTGGCGGTTTTCATGACAAGGGAGTCACTGTATCTGAGGTTTATTTCCCCTCCTATTTTTCGGGAAAAAGGATTTTAAAATGACATGACCTAGCTTACAGGGATAGTAATACAAGGGGTCCAGAAAAGAAAAAGGGTGGGGGTTAGAAATCATCCGGGGTAGAGGAGGATTAACAAAAAAAAAGATGTTAAAGCCCAATCCAGAGAGAGCTAGGTTCTCATCGCCTCGGGCAACCTTGGTGGTAGCGCAGGGCCCACAGGGAGCCTGGGGTGGACGGCAAAGAACAGGGACCTGCAGGGGGTAATCACACCAAACAGGCTGAAAGGCATGTTTGCTAACCTCAGAGCTTCCTGAAAAGGAAGGGAAGACGTGAGGAAGTTCGGAGGAGGAGATTTCACGCCAGATTCCAGGACCTGCGTTAGAAGAGATTCCTGGTCCCAATAACGGCGTCCTGCGGCTGGGCTGGGTCAGCACACACTGTGGCAGAAGCCCTCTGTCCATTCAACTATGTCCCCACTCCACTGACTTCTCAGCAGTCCCCACCCTTCTCGCTGAACACTCCTGGTGCCCAGGAATTTTCTCTGATCAAAGATGCTCCCATGAGTTCTACAGTTTCATTCCAAGATGTGATTGGTATGCCCTCTCGTTTTCCCATCTGCTTCCAGGTGAGCATTTGTTTATTAGCCACTTTAATTTGAAATGTAAATGGGAAAGAATGTGTTCTCTGATCCCGAGGTGGTAGCGCTTTCATTTCAGGGTGGCTAGAGACAGCTTTGCTTTGTCTCTGGTGACCTTCTCAGAGCCACTTTAATGATGCAACCCATTCCACCTGGTGAAGAAGGGCTCTGTCACACAGCTCTGACGCTGAAAGCTGCTGTACCAGCCTCCTCCAGCAGTGCCGGCTGCCCTGGCACAAGCTCTCTGTTTGAGGACAAGGTCCCAACCCCCACCCCCAGCCTCATGCCTGGCTGTATCCTCACCTGGACGCTCCTTAGCTCTCCTGACATGGACGTGGCCCCTGCTTTTGACCCTATATTTGCCCTGCCCATCCAGCCTCCCCTGAGATCTTCCTGGCCAGGACTCTGACTTTCTCTAAGCCTCTTCTTCCTCCCCATGGTGGCAGAAGCTTCTAGCCAGCCTGTGACAATGTCCCCTCCCTGCTAGCAGCCACCCTGATGCCAGGAGCAATGCCCAGAGGGCAGAGGAATACGTGTGCCACAGTCTGCTTCCCCGGAGCAGTTCCATGAACCTCGGTCCATTGGTGGCCCAGAGCTGTGGTTTTCAGAAGATTTTCTGAGCCCTAGGAGCCTCTCTTCAAATGATACCTAGGGTGAAAGGTTTCATTTGTGCTAGAAAGCGCTGGTCTGCGATACTTAAAATGGGGGGCCGGAGTCCCAGCGGCTCACCCCTCTCCCCGTCCCTCCCTCCCCTACATCCGCGAGACAATGCCTGGTGCACTCTCAGCCCTTTGATCACATTGCACACTGTCCTTACCCAACCCCACCCACACCTGTGCATTAGCTGCCCATGCACGCTGGTGATTTCTCAACTGCTACCTCCTGGTCTTCTCCAGACTTCCATTTGCACATTTCCAGTTCCTTACTAGAATTTACAACGCGTCTGGGGCTTCATCTAATTATCCTCCCAGCCATGCCCACCTCCCCACTTACCTCGTCTATTTTTTACTTCCTGTGTATATTCGTGGGATTTCAAGGAAATTTGGAATTACCCCCGAGTCCTTCTGTAATCTCAACTCCTGCCTACCCCACCAGCCACCTCTGAAATCTCTCTTGAGTCTGTAACCTGTTCTCTACCCCACTGCCTGGGTTGGGCTTTCGTCACCTTGGGTAGGGATCATGGCATTGATGTCTCGACAAAGTACCTGCCCTGAGCCTTTCCTGGAGCAAGCCTTGAGCGAAGGGAAACTAGGATCCCCCATTGAAGAAAGGGTAGGGTATTTGTAGGACTTCCACGGTCAATGACCATGATCTTGCTATATTCTGCGAGTATATTCTTAGAGTAGGCAGCTCATTGGAGAAAGTTTCTCATGGAAATGTCCATTGAGGGAAATGCAAATATGGTCCATTCACTGGCCTGCCTTTAGTGTCTCCTCTTCTGTTAGAGTGACTTTCTCCTTATGAGTGGCTGTAGTGTTGTCCAACAGCTGTTCCCGTGAGCGAGGAATCCCGTGGGCATCTCACCGCCGGCGCACATCACTCACAGAAGACAACTTTCCTGAGTTTCTCACTGTGCTTCGCGATTCACCCGCTGTCAGAGGAAACTAACACACGGAAGTGATTGTTCTGCCTCCTGTAGGAAGGATTCTTATTATGACAGAAAATTTATTTCCTTTTCTGTGGTTTCTTAAGGGTTCTCTAATTGGGTAACCCCCTGCTGACCCCTGGCTATGGTAGTTTCTACAGTGACATCGTTGTTTCACTATTTGCACACCGAGGCCAGAACAAGTATTTCAAGCCGAGGCAGAGTGTGAGATAATGGGGTCCTCATAAACCACCAGTATTGAAAAGGCAGTGAACCCTAATGCTCACTGGAGTCCTCGCCCATTAAGGATTTTTCTCACCTGCACATAACAGATGGGGTGTGTGTTACAGCCTGGAAGTGGGCTGCCTTGACTGTCGGGCTTCAAGGCCTTGAGCCTGGATGGTTTTGGAATTCATTCACATTCTACCTACACTTGGATAATAACTCAAAATAAGCACACAAATTTAAATTTTTTTTGCTTTGAGAAAAATTGAAACTATGGGAAAATATGAAGGATGATGTAACAAGAACCTATATTCCTGCCATCTAGAAATACTAACTTTTCAAAAATTGTCTTATTTGCTTGCAATGTTTTTTAAGAAAATAGCACATCCGAGATAAGATTAAAATCCTCTTCTGTCCCCAACTGCTGAGCCATGTCCATTCCCAGCCCCCTCCCCAGAGGCCACCCCCTTCATGAGACGGTGTGTATTCATGCAACCCCTTCATTTACTTTCTTCACCAATATGGAATATATATATATTATGTTTGTATTCTTTTCATAGCAATACAATTTTAATATGCTTATATATATATGTATATTTTCTCCCCAAACCTAAAATTTATCAATGTCTATATCCTTCCTAACAAGGCCGTGCAAGGAGCAAACTCTGTGCTAACTTCAGACTTCCTCCTTCTCTCCATACCATGTTATCACCCACATCTTAGTTCAAGTTTATTTTAATCATATTAGCACCTCTCTTTTCTTCTCTTCCTTTTTTCCTTTCTTTTTTCTATCTGTAAAGTATCTTGTATGTATTTATTAAAAGGTATTTAATTATGTTTTCTCATGAGTGCTCTTTGCAATATATTCCTTCTTTATGGATTTAGTTTTCTTCTTGTGAAGGTATATGCGTCCATGATTCTTTGAGGAAATATTTGAGAGAGTATGTTTTCTATGTTCTTATGTCTATGAAAATGCTTTTGTATTGTCCTCATTCTTAAAGGATAGTTAGTGTGGGCATGAAATTTCAAGTTCATAGTAATTTTACTTCAGTCCTTTTAAGATATTACTCAGTTTTCTTCTGGCATTTTCATGAGACGTCTGCTATTGATAGTTCTTTTCTGGGCAATCAAATTTTTTATCTCATAGCTTCTAGTGCTTTCTTCTCAAATTTCTGCAGTTTTATTATGTTTTTACAGATATTTTAAGTTTATTAATCCCTAATGGGTATTTTTATTCTGACTCACATCTTTTTTCCCAGAAATTTTCCCAGTTTTAAAATTTGCATACTTTCTCTCCTTTATTCTTTTGATACTTTCTTTTCTTTTGGAAAATCTGTTAATTAAATTCTCATTCTACTTTTCATTTGTTTTAAATAATTTTTTTTTTGTCATTCCCATGTCTGTATCTCTCTGTGCTGCGTTCTGGGACATTTTATAAGTTCTGAATTCTAACTCACTAATTTGTACTTCAGCTACGTTTAGTTCATGAATTAATATGTCTGTATTCTTCCTACAAAGCAATGATTATGTCTTGCTTTTCTTGTTTTTGAGTGCAAATGTTTTTTAACTTCTTTGAAATAATTTAATATTTTTCTAAAATGTCAACATTTGGTATAGGAGGCATTTCTATACTTTAGGAACAGAAGGGGGTGGGTTCCGTATATACTCTATCCACGGTCTTGATTACTTTTTTGGATTATAGTAAATTTTATCCTTTCCAGAATTATTGCATCTAGTATTGTTGCAATGATCATATTTTCCAAACTAAATACCTAGTTTCATGATCTGAAAAAGGGATTGTTTTATAAGTTGTCAGTTTATTTAAATGAAAACTTACAAAAGTATACAAACAAATCACACAACAATTTGTTGAAAATAATAAAGTTACAGGAACCATAATAATCCCACAAATCCAGACTGGAAAAGACACTACGAGTAGAGTAAACATTTCTGAATCTACATTTATGACTCAAGCATCTAAGACCTAGGAGATTCTTTCTTGCTCTAAGTCTCTAAATGTAGGAAGTGGAGATGAAGTGAATAGGCACTATGTGCACATATCTTATAGGGTTTCCTTAAAGATCTCAGAGTAAACTGTTTTCTTATGATTTGCTTCTTTCTGATCCAAGTAAGGTCTAGCAAAACATTCCAGTTATTTGAAATTCCTCAACACTGACAGCAATTATAATGACAGGTTTTGTTTGTGTCTGAGAACTGATCATGTTTACAAACATACAATTCAGGTACGTGAAATTCATGTCCCTTTCATTAAAAGAAAGTTTACAAAACATTTTGTTATCATTGCCTCAAGATCATTTTTATATTGTTATCAAGCTGGAAGTCAGTAACATAAATAGTTAACCAAAAAAGGAAAGGTAAACATTTTTTTTTGTAAATGGGGAAAGGGATCCAATTTTCTTGTTACTTTCAAAACTCGTGTTTGAAAAGTTTTGATTATGAAGACAGGGAATTATATTACACTTAAGAGCAAATATCATCTATAAATCTTCCTATGTCTTCTTGGTTATTAATTAATGTGCTAATGATGCCAAGAAGTTTCTTAGCTGGAACTTGTGGTTTACAGTAGCTGTTCTGGGAAAAAAAAAAAAAAAAGAAAAAGCAAACCTTGGCCAGATTCCCTTTATAGACCTAAAGACTTTAGTGCTTACTATACAATGCATGATTTGTCCTCATATTTGGAAAGCTAATGAAATTAGTAATATGTGACATGTCAGTTATGCTGAAGGAAATCACAACACAATCTATGTGCACCTTTTCAAAAATTGCAAACCAATGAAACAGGACATGTAATGCTTTCAAAGTTCCTGGGAAAACAAGCTGTCTCAAAATTAAAATTATTTACTGTTTGGTGCTATTACAGATGAGGCACCTGTCTGTTAAACTTACTTCAAATGATGTATTGGAGTTATAACTGGCAAACTTCAATTCTGAATGTCCTAGGAGAGTCTGGCGGGGCTCATAACACCCCCCCCACCTCCCCGGAAGTAATAAGCTGGTTGCAGGTATTGATAAAACTCTTGAGATGTCTCCTTGCAAAGAGATGAGTATGGGGTGGAGATCTGCTTAGCCATTTGAGAAAAGAAGAAAACCCACAAGCAGAGGGTGACATCTGTGTGGGAAAGGTCTGAATCTTTATTCTTACTACATTTCAAGGTAGAGAATAAATGGGCTGTTGAATAGTCCCTTTAAAAGGATTAAAATTAGGCCTAGAGAACAACGATGGCGTCTTTGCTGACATTGACAATCACCTAAACCACGAGTCGCCAGGATTTAACAGTGTCGCATTAGCCACTAACAGGGGTGGTTAGACCCCTGCCGTCCTCTCACCACGAGAGCTCTTGAGTTTCTACACTGTGAACATCGACACGGTTGCTTTTTTCTTTCCAGCTTCCTGCCAGGGAATATTTAGGATAACATTCCAGAATATGCCATTTCTTCTGGTGTGTTGGTACTCTCTGCTTTTCACCTTAACCAAAGATAAAAAATTAGTTCAATGAAAGTAAGCTAAACATTTATAAATCTTGAGAAAAAAAAATGCCTTGAGATACACAGAGTCATAATCTTTTAAGACTATATAGTCTTTTCTGTACATAACTCTACATACGCTTGCAATTTTTTTGACCTTGAAACAAAGAAATTTCAATTCATCTGCACTCATGGAAGGAAGCAGAAGTTTCCAGAAAAGAAATGATTTCTAAGAGGGATGCCATTGAAATTTATTCCTCTGCCACCAGAGGAAAAGTTGGGAAAACATATCCTATGCAAAAACATAGCAGTGACAGTGCTATTGGCATTTCCTCTGAAAGCAGATAAAATTTAAGGGTGTTTAGTGTGAAAAGTAGGCACACAGAAAATTAAAATTCCTTGGAAGAAAAGAGAGTTACAAAAGATTGCTGGAGTTGCCTTACGCAGCCTTGACAGTTACGTGCATACCGAAAGCTCCTGACCTGAGTTTTATAGCATTTTTCATCTAAATGGAATTTCCCTCACTTCACTGTAAAACCAGATTTGAACTTCCTAGATGCATATTTTTAATGTTTTCAAAAACATGGGGTTGGTGCAAACCGATAGCTTTGTGCTGCCAATCCCAGCACAGCTGAGTAATCAAGGTACCACTTCTACTTCCCCTTCATTAACCCGTCTCCCCCCCCCCCCGCCCCCCCGGCGCTGAGAGGAGGGAGCGTGAGAGACCGGCAGTCTCAGGGTTTGACCCAGCACCCTCCCCATCCAGGCCTCTGGGTCCCCACCTCCTGCAGCATAATACCTTCATTTATTAACTAGGTGCCTGGAAAGTTTCCCCACGAGCCACATTCGCTTCTGTCCACATTTTGTAGCGGTGGATTGTAGGGATGGAGGGGAATACACCAGAGACCCACCTGAATGAGGGCTTTGAAAAACATCCCCAGTCTTACATCTCATTTTTAAATGCAGGTTTCGGGAAAGAGGGTGAAGAATTAGGAAATCGACGGGATTAACTAAATGCACTGCTCTCTTATTCCTTGTTTTTATAACACTTAAGGGTGTTTTGTCTCATTAAGAACCTGGCTGAGCCCTCTATTCCAACAGTCCCATGTTACCGACAGGAGCCACGTGTTCTATTTAAATTTTTTGGCTCATTTGTTTGAAATGTTTCTCTAGCAGCACAAGAGTGAGCATCAAATCGCCTCCCCCAGGGATGAAGGAACGGGCTTAGGGAGAAACTGTGCGGAGACCACCTTGTTTTCAGTGCGTGACCGTCCGTAGATCTTGCTATATACGACTCATTGCACTGAGTTGCACAGCCTTGCCCAGTTGGTACCAATATTGCCTTGTTTTCCATCTCCTTCTGCCGCATTAGCCTGTAGCAATCAGCCAAGGACCACAACAGCAAACAAAGAAGCCTAACACTGAAACGTAGACCTCCTTCTCAGAAAACAGGTAAGACAGGAGAAGCGGGTAGGAGAGGAAGCAGGAACAGGCCCTGAACTTTATAGGTTGGATTTTACGCATCCCGGCGCCGGGTTCCGTTTAGCGAGCTTTGGGCTCCTTTAGTCCTGAGAAGGGGATTTATGCTTATTTCTCTGGCTAGGTTAACTGTTTCTAAATACAGCGAAATAATTCAGAAACTCTGCTGTTTCAAAGACCTCACTATAGAGGAGTAAGGGAGAAAAGAAGGACCTGCGACCCAAAGCCTTACCGTTTCCTGTAAGAAGGCTATGAACTGTGCCCTGCAGGAGCCGGAAGCCAGATGTCCAGGCTAAGAAGGACTCGCCTGTCCCCAGGGTGTCCGAGGGGAAGCGTCCTGGGAGCCTGCCGGGAGGAGCTCACGTCACTGCCGTTGCTGCTTCTCTATTCCCAGACACCTGCGGTAGTTTCCGAGCGCTGCTGGAAGTGACCACACACGGCGGCTTAGAAGAACACAGTGAATTCTCTCAGAGTTCCGGAGGCCAGAAGCCCAAGATCAGTTAAATTGGCCTAAGTCAGGTGTTGGCAGGGCTGTGCTCCTTCCAGAGGGTCTAGGGGAGAGACTGTACCTATCACCTCCCGCATCTGGTGTTGCCACCATTTTTTTCCTTTTTTAAAAACTAAATTTTTGTAGGAATACAGTTTTACAAGATTTACAATGTTGTATTAGTTTCTGTTGTATAGCAAAGTGAATCAGTTATACATGTATCCATATTTATTTATTTATTTATTGGCTGCACCAGGCAGCATGCAAGATCTAGTTCCCCAACCAGGGATCAAACCCATGCCCCCTGCAGTGGGAGCACATTGTCTTAACCACTGGACCACCAGAGAAGTCCCTTATTTATTTATTTATTTATTTATTTATTTTTTGGCGGCACCAGGCGACATGAGTGATCCAGTTCCCGGACCTGGGTTGGAACCTGTGCCCCCTGCATTGGGAGCATGGAGTCTTAACCACTGGACCACCAGGGAGGTCTCTATCCACTCTTTTTTAGATTCTTTTCCCATATAGGCCATTGCAGAGTAATGAGTAGTGTTCCCTGTGCTATAGAGTAGGTCCTTATTAGCTATCTATTCTATATATAATAGTGTGTATATGTCAATCCCAATCTCCCAATTTATCCCTCCTCTGCTTTCCCTCCTGGTAACCATAATTTTGTTTTCTGCATCCATGAGTCATTTCTGTTTTGTCAATAAGTTCATTTGTACAACTTTTTTTTTTTAGATTCCACATGTGAGAGATATCATATGACATTTGTCCTTCTCTGTCTGACTTACTTCACTCAGTATGACTATCTCTAGGTCCATCCATGCTGCTGCAAATGGCAATATTTCATCTTTTTTGTGGCATTCCTCGACTTGTGGTCACATCACTGAAATCTCCGCCTTCGTGGTCATGTGCCTCTCCTCTTCCATCTGAAATCTCCCTTGGCCCCGCCCCCCTTGACACTGGTGCTCACATCCAGGGCCTACCCAGATAATCCACAAGAAACTCTCCATTTTAAGATCCTTAACTTGATCACATCAGCCAAGTCTTCACCATATAAACTGACCCTCACGGGTTCCAGGGATGGGGAAGCGGACTCTGGGTGGCCATTATTCAGCTGACCATCACACCTATTGTTTCCCTGGCCTTCAGAGTTCAGGGAAGCAGACTTATTCCTCATCTCTCTGGAGAAGGGTTTAATTCCAGATAGTGATGAGCCCAGGTCAGTAGTTGTAGTTCTCAGCCAGACTGAGGGATTACATTGTGTAATGATCTGCACTAGGATTTCCAAGACTGGGGTTTAATATGGACAGAGTGTGTTAATTACACTTAATTAAAGTCTCCACCTAATCTCCTGGGACTGCAGCTGTACACGGTGTACTTTGCAGGATTCAGAATTATAGAAATGTTTCTTACTATCTGGAACTTAGGCTGCCCGTGGTGCTAAAATGTATGCACAAGACCAGATCCCCAATCTGGCAAGAGGAAGGTAGAGGACAGGTAAGTGACAAGTGGAAACTGGGAGGTGGCATTTGGGCAGGGGTCCAAAGGATAGGCATCTTTAAGGACACTGTTCATAACCATTTCTCCCACCCAAAACAAACTTAGAGGCTCCCTGTAATATCCTTCAGTGTTCAGATTTGCTTTTCCATCTTAATCCTTCTCACATCCTTTCTAATAGTCTGTTTACCTGGCTGTCTCCCTAATTGGGCTGAGGACAGGGTCTGTCTGGTTTGTTCACGAGGAGATCCCCAGCGTGGAACATGGTGCCTGCCACATAGTAGAAGCTCAATAAACGTGTTGGCTTGAATGAACGAGTGAGTGGAGAGGAGAAAGCAAAAAATTCTGGGCAGCAGCTTCCCTGGTGGTGCAGTGGTTAAGAATCCACCTGACAATGCAGGGGACACAGGTTCAATCCCTGGTCCGGGAAGATCCCATATGCCAGGGAGCAACTAAGCCCGTGCACCATAACTACTGAGCCTGTGCTCTAGAGCCCATGAGCCACAACTACTGAGCCCTCTTGCCACAACTACTGAAGCACATGTGCCTAGAGCCCGTGCTCTGCAACAAGAGAAGCCACCACACTGAGAAGCCTGTGCACCGCAACAAAGAGTAGCTCCTGCTCCCCGCAACTAGAGAAACCCGAGCAGCAACGAAGACCCAATGCAACCAATAATAAATAAATAAATAAATAAATAAATAAATAAATAAATAAAATATTAAAAAAGAAAGAGAATTCTGGGCAGAAATTTGGCACAAGAAAATGCTCGGGGGGGTCGGTGGGGGCGGGGCAATCTCCTGCAAGTCGGTGAGAAGCGCGAGGAGCCGGGGCCCCGTGACTAAGTTGGCTCCCGGGATATTGGGAGAAAGGATGTGAGGACAGGGCTGCTCTGTTCTCACCGAGGCTGGCGGCCATGCCTGGCAGGAGCGAAGGAGGTGCCGGGGTTCCTGGAGGAGCACATCCCACTGATGCGACTGGCAGGGCGGCAGAGGGGATGACAGTGTGGGCCCTGCAGCTCAAGTCCTCGCCCTGCCAGCCTCGTGAACTTGGGCGCGTCACGGGGACCCCCTAAGCCGTGGTTTCCTCGGCTGTAAAATGAGGACACCGCCAACAGCTCTGAACGGAGATGAATAACGCAGGTCAGGTAAAGCGCACGGCACAGTGCCTGGGATGGAGGCGGGGCTGCTGGGACCCTGAGCGTGCATCTCGTCTGGGAGGCTCCTCCTGGATCCTGGTCGCACTGTGTGGTCAGCAGGTCGGACTGGCGCTGGCACCTAAGCCTTCCCTGAGCAGCTAGTGACTTGTGGGGCTGTTGGGTCCCAGAGCCCCTAGATGCGAAACCGAGGGACCCTCGAGGGCAAAACTTGAGGTCTCTAAGGCGTATATGCAGGCATGAGCAGCAGCTGGGCTGTATCTGAGGTCTAAGTGCTGGCCCTGGGTCCACGGCTGACTGCCAGCTTGCAAAGCGCTCGCTTTGCAGTCTTGAGAAGCTGAGAGAAGAGGCTCTTGGAGCTCTGATGCATCCAAGCTCGAGAACAGGACCAAATGAGGCAAGCTTTGGTGCCAGATCTGATCTTCAAGCCAGAATGTATCTTTGGACCTACCTCTCAAAACAGATTAGACCGGGGATCACAGCCAGTGGGACCCTATCCAGTGTTCATTGGAATTAATTATAAATAACAACACAGAAGCCCCTCACTGTTGTTTTTCCTGGTGTCTGTCCTACTTGCTCAAGTACAGAACTTGAATACACATTTTGGAGAAACGCTGGATGTTTAAAAGGTCTTCGCCCTCGTGGCGAGGCGTCCTTAGTGGGTTTCCTCTGGAGGGTGAAAGGTCAGAAGATGTGCATGTCAGATGACTTGATGGACTGGGTAAAACCCATGTACCAGTTGGAATAGTTTTGAGTAGGTGAGGCCCTCACCAGAGTTCTAATTAAAAATCAATGTGATATATAATTAAATTCGAGTGATCACGTATGCACCAGCACGTCTCTTTAGCTTTTAGCCCGATGCAGAGGAAGAACGCTGTTATTGATCAAGTCCGGAGCCCTCTGAGTTTGTCGATATGAGATGTCTCTACCACGGGAGGGCCTGGTGGCTGCTCAGAGCCTGCAGGACATGCCACTGACTCCAGCACAGGGACCGACGTGCCCGGATGGTTTAAGTGCTTTGTCCAGTGGGTGGGACGGAGCCTGCAGCCTCCACCCTGCCCTCCATGTCTGCAGGCAGTGAGCCCTGAAGGGAAGGTTCTAGAAAGAGAGAGGATGCAGACAGGCATCCTGTCATCCCTACGGGCAAGATTCCTTTCGATAAGGTCTTCAGGGACAAGAGTGGCAGCAGAGTCAGAAGGCCACCTTGGTTCCAACCTTCTCTGAAGGAGGTGACGGTCCCAGTTCAGCCCAGTCCTGGGATCCACCCCACCCTGTATGCAGAAAAGTATTATTGATATTTTCAATTTCTTTAGAAACAAAGACATCAGTGCTGCTCTGCAGGCGCTCAGGGCCATCTGTCAATTTCCCAGCAAAGGCCCAAGTGTGAAAAGCATGCTGTCCTTCTCAGAAGACCTCCATGTTGCTATGGTGTCCTCTTGTCTGGTCCCTTCACCATACGGCCCTGGGAAGCCCGGAGGTGCTTCTTCCATGCCCACTTTATGGGCGCTTCCTCATTCAAGGGTTTCTGCAGGTCCATCCAGCCTCAGCGCTCCTGAAGTGAAGGGCAGGGGTCCCCCCACCCCCACTGGCCACCCCTTGCCACTGCCCTGCGGCCCGCACCATAGCCGCCAGCTCTCCAGAAGTTTCTCTCTCTCTCATCCATCTCTCTTGCTTAAAGCTCAAATTTAGTTGGTATGTTTTTTATGATTCTTCCCCCCTTTTCTCTTTAGATTTTCATTGCATAAATATTAATATATGTTTGTCGTAAAGGATTTAAATTATGTGTGAGAATGTAGAACGAAACACCAAAGGGCCCACCTGTGGCTTGGGGCCCATTTACCCACACGGCGCCTCCCCCTCCTGCCCCTCCGCCCCCCGTTCCTTCTTCTTCACCTTTTTTCCTCCCTCTCCCTCCCAAGCCCCCCTCTCTCTATGTCTCTCTCTTCCCTCTCCATATATTTAAATAAAACAAAGATACTATTTTGCACACACAAAAATAATAGTTTTAGAAGCCTGGCTTGGTGGAAAGCAAGAATTTTGTCAAATTCTTTGGTTTATGTAAAGGAAAATCACTGAAGGTCTTTGATCTCTGATTCTCCCATAGTGCGAGGCTGGGGCTGCAGTTGGGAAGGCGGTGGGTGTGACACAGATGAAGAGCTCTCTCGCCACAGAGAGAGAAGCATGAAGGTCACCAGCCCAGGCCTCGTGCGGAGACCTGTGTGCAAGAAATAGAGCCCCCAAGCCACCTCCGATTTCTCTCTTTCTCTCCCATCTGATATGCAGTCCCCCAGGAAGCCTCAGTTCTGCCTTCTTAATGTATCCAAAATCTCACCCCTTTTGACCACTGCCCTGCTAACAAACTGGTCCCAAGCTATGAGTATCTCTCCCCTGGGTTATTGCAACAGTCTCAATGGTAAATCACAAGAGCCGATTACATTTCTAGGAAGTTTGCACGGTTTTGTTAAGTACAGCATTGATTAAAAAGTAAATAGTGTCTATTGCTAGATGCATGGATAAAGAAAATATGATATCTCTATATCCATATGCACAGTGGAATATTATTCAGCCATCAAAAAGGAAGTCCGGCCATTGCAACAACATGGAGGGCATTGTGCGGAGTGAAATAAGTCAGAGAAGACAAATGCGGTGTGACCTCACTTACCTAAAAACATTGAACTCATAGAAACAGAGAGAGGCTGGGGAGTATCAAAGGGTACACACTTCCATTTATGAGGGGAATGCGCTCTGGCATTTGATGTGCAGCGTGGAGAACATAGTTAACAATATCGTGCTATATACTCTATTTGAAAGTTGCTAAGAGAGTAGATCTTAAATGTTCTCACCATAATAACAACAACAAAGTGGTAATTATGTGAGGTGAAACTAACTGTATTGTGGTAATCATTTTGCAATACATACGTGTATCAAATTGTCAAGTTGCACACCTCAAATGTACACAGTGTTCTATGTCAAGAAAGCTGGAAAAAATTAAATAATATAAACTTATTATTAAATTATAGCAACCAACATAACACATAGTCAAAAGTCATCACTTCCTACCTTTACTCCATTTTGCTATTATCTATGCCCTTGAGGTTGTTGGCATCAGCTGTGATTGTACGGCAGAAATTCTATACAATGGTGACCTTTCAGCATCTCTCTCCAACTCCGATCTCAGTTGTATTAGTAGCTTGAAACCAGCTATGGGGAGAATATAGACACCATGGAAATCGGCAAATGCTAAAATCAATAGAGGTCAGTCCTTTATGAATAACTACTGTGATATTTCCCTCTGAGTGAATCGAAATCCTCGTCTTCTGATGAAAGAACTCATCAGACTGGAAGTCATCCCACCATTTGCAGCATCTCCTTCCCTCTCTAATCTGACTCAGTTTATCCTGGTTCAGTACCACTCTTAGACGCCCAACTAACCTCCCCCTTTGCGAACTCTTTTCCTTCCATAGACTGGTACAGTCTTAACATAACCCGTTCCTATGTCTTTCCTGGCTCTATAAGTTCTTGGGGGTGGAGTCAGTACACATTAGGTGCTCGATAAGGATGTATCAGTTGATTCCTGAATCAACCAGAAACCTGGCCCAGGAGAGGAAAGTATTGATAATAGTAGTTGAAATAGCTGTTAAATAACATGACTATCATACTTGCTTTCATTATCTGATGGAGCTAATACTTCCACATTCTTTGTCCTTCATTCACTCGTTCCCATCACGATCTGTGAATCTGTGAGATGAGGCGTATCAGTTCCACTTTACCGACGAGGAGGTTGGGAAACTCTCCCAGACTCAGACAGCTGATAGGAGGCAGAGCTGGGGGAGGACTTTTCAGCAGATGTCATTGGAGGACAAGGTCTGAGGTCTCTGTGGAGAGTTGCGTTTTCTTGGGAACTGATACTGGGGACTGTTCGCTGTGGTACCACAGAGGCCCCACAACGGAATGTGCCTGTTTTCCAGATAAAGACACTGTGATAGGAGGTATAGCCACGAGGTCCCTACAAGGCTTTCTGTGCCCCAGACCTTTGTAACGAGGGGTACGCACTGTCCCGTTGGGCCGGCCCATTGGAAATGATGCATCTTGGCTTCTGGGGGTGGGGTTCAAGTCAGGGGCAAACGATGCCAAGATAATCACAGCCCCTCACGCCATGGGGGGCCATGACGAGGGCTGCCATGTCCCACCCCCTCCACAGCTGGAACAGGGCTTCCTGGGGCCTCCAGGGGTGTTGCCTAGAACACGGGCTCAGTGGGCCTCATCTCCTGGACCTGCCTGAGTTATGCTGAGGCCTTCGCACTGGCCTCAAATCCAAGTTACACAAGCCTACCCAGACCCGCCTCGGCTCATTCAATCTTAAAATTAGCACCTCTTCTGATAAATTTGGGTCTTGTACTAGCAGAGCAGCTGAGGGCCTGTTGAGATCACACAGATGCACGCTTTGCCCTTGGCTTTGGCTCTTTTCTGTTACTGTCCTGGAGCCTCGGTTTCTTCTCTGGCCCCCGTGGGGATAAAGCTGGGGGTAAGTGAGATAAAGTATCAGTATGTGCTGAGCCCACGCGGGTGCCTGCAGCATGGTCAGAGGCATCACGCTTCGGTGTTCTTCCAGAAACACAGGTCAGGACCCCTCGGCAGGGCTTTGCCATTCTTCCCACCTGGTTCCATTCTTCCCACCAGTCTCGAACTGGCTGCTTGCCCGTGGCCAGGGGGCATGTGCCGAAGCTTCCTGTTTGCCTGCGCAGGCCCAGGGCTGCCCTGAGAGCTCCTGTGTGACAGGGTGTGCCCTGCTCTGAAAGTGCTTTGATGAACATGCCTTTGTGCTAAAAGCTCTATAAATATAAGGAGCAGACCTGGGCGTGGTGTTTCCAGAACACTCCCAACCTTAGCCGTCATCAAAGGCTCAGGTCACAGAAAAGCTGGAAATGGAGGCCGTCTGCCAATTTGGTGATGCTCCCGAGTCGAGATGGCTTTTCTTTCTCGCCTTCCGCATCTTGACTCACTTGGCTTGAGGGCACGAGGCCCTCTTGCCTTTCTTGTGTTTCCAGAGCTACAGAAACCTGACTTCAAGCATCTTTTAGAAGAAATGCAGGTTAAGTATACTGTCTCTCTACCCACCTCTACCCCATCCAACCCACCTACCATCCAGCGCCACCCAACAGCACCCCCTGGTGGCTAGCGGGGAGCACCTCTGACCCCACGCTTCCACCATCTCTGTCCTTCAGAAGGAGCTCACTCACTCATTCATTCCCTCATTCATTCATTCAACCACATTTTATTAGTGACCTGCTCTGCAGCCGGCATAGACACTGGAGATGCCAATACGAACAGATAGATGCCTGCCCTCAAGGAGTCACGCCTCTGTCACCACTCAGTGAGGGAACAGATACACAAACAAGCGAATTACAACTTTAACATGATTGGGCCATAACAGGATGTTGGGGGAGGAGCCAGAGAAGTCCTATCTTGAAGCTGAGGAAGTTAAAGCTTCAGGGCCTGTCATCTGCATGGGGCCCTCACAAGGTGTTCAGATGGTCCCATATTTTATAAAATTTACGGAAGTAAGCTATTTTAAAGGGACTAGTTAACACTCTTTTTCTTCTCCGCCAGCCTCCCCTCTGCCGTATTTCTCCTTCTATTAGGTGATGTGAAAGCAGCCGGGGCGTGTTTGGAACCGGCTGAGGGACAGTTGTGTTTGGGTTTCGTCAAGTGTTTTTCTGTGGTTTTAGTTATTCTTAGCCCTCCTCACGCAGGAATGGCTTCCAAAGATGCCCCCCTCACCCACGGCTGTGACTCACCCGCCCTGTGACGTGCTCCACAGTCAGACGTCATATGGCAATTTAAACACGTCCCTCAGCTCCGGGCACCAGAACTGTGTGAGTCCCGGGGGAGAAATGTGGCTGAAACGGATGGAGCTGGAAGCTGGGCTGTGGAATGTTCTTCAGGTTATCAGACTGTCTGTCTTATTGTAAGCAGAGGATTTGGTTACAGAAAAACTTGAGAGAGGTTTCCCCAGATTTGACAGCAATCTTAGAATTTTATAGGACATTCCCAATACAGAGCTGTGAGGCTGAAAGTAATGTGCTCACACAACCCACAATATAAACCAAATTACCATCAATTATGTTAGAGGAAAGAGATTGGATCTTTCTATTCTCTGTATAGAAAATAGAAGATATAAAAAAAGTCTTTTAGAGAACAGACTTGTGGTTCTCATGGGGGAAGTGCGGGAGGGAAGGAGTGGGCGTTTGGGATTAGCAGATGCAAACTATTATATATAACGATGGATAAACAACAAGGTGCTACTGTATAGCACAGGGAACCATATTCAGTGTCCTGTGACAAACCGTAGTGGAAAAGAATATGAAAAAAATCTATATGTATAATTGAATCACTTTGTTTTCAGCAGAAATTAACACAACATTGTAAATCAACAATACTTCAATAAAATAAAAAATTTAAAATGTCTTTTAAGATCAGAGTAGGCAGCTGAGAAGCAGAGGGAAGAAGAGTATTGTAGAAGGATGTAAGGCAATCACTATTACAAAAATAGTGTCATATTTGTGGCCTTTGTCAGACGTTGTAGGGACATAATCTACTTTGGTTTTCTCATTCTAAATGAATTTTTCCTTTCACGCCTGATTCTCCTCTTTCCCTTACTTTTGGTGGAATTCAGGAGCCTCTTTCCTTTGTTTACCCTCTTATCGTGTGCAGCAAAGAGGTGCTTCTGTATTTTTCCTTAATTCACTTGTGAAACAGGAAAGACGATAATCATCAAACAAAGGAAAACAACATTAATCAGTACCCGCTGTCCTACCGTGTTTGGGCCCCAAGCACAGCCAAGTAGCTTAAAAACCACAGGAATTTATTTCTTGTGGTCCTGGAGGCTGGAAGCCGGAGATCAGGGTGGAGTGAAGTCAGGGTGGATACCTCGTTATCCGCAGGACCTTCTCACAGGGTCCTCACACGGTGGGAGGGGCAAGGGGTCCTGCTGGACCCTGTTTCCAGAGGGACGAATCCCGTCCACCTCCCAAAGGCTCCCCTTCTTAACCTTTGTGGCGTTAGGATTTCAACCTATGAATTTTGGGGGGGACACAGACATTCAGAAGAGAGCACCCACTCTGTAATAGTGCTGAGCTGATCATGAGGACAGTAAAGACCCTGCCCTCACGGAGTCTCCGGCCTAACGGGAAGTTCGGCTGCGTAAGCGATGATCCGATGTTTAATAAGCTCTGGAAGAGAAAACCATGCACCACAATTTGTTTATCCATCCATCCTTTGATGGACATTTGGGCTGCTTCCACCTTTTGGCTCTTGTGAACAGTGCTGCATGAACACGTGTGTGCAGTATTTGTGTGGGGACCAATTTTCAGTTCTTTTGGCTACCTACCTAGAAGGGGCATCACTGCCGCCTGTGTTTCTGACACTTTGTGGTTCTGTCTCTCCAGAATCTTGATCTATCAGTTACTCCCCTGGTTTCTTCAATGTTTCCACTTCTCTGCCTCCTTCTCCCTGGTATCTAAGCAGATTCAGAGAAATATCCAAATAGCTTGAAAGAAGTTACTCTGATTTGGGGATACAGAGTACCTCAATGGCCAACAGTTGCAGAAATCTTTACAAAAAGAATCTGGAAAGTATGATGAGATCTAGGGAGAAAGAAAACCTCCAAATGCAGTTGTTAGAAACTACTTCTCATCAGTCTCATTTCTAGAGGATCGGTCCTGGGGTCAGCCGTTCCTATGTCTATGTTACTTGGTTTTCATCATGCAAACCACATTTCACACAGATGGAGACCCATTTCTCTACTCTCCAGATGTTGATTGATTTCTTGATGTAGTGAGTTTGCAAGGACAGACGGGTCACTTTCCACTGCTGCTTTATAAGACGGAGAGTCTGTAGTGGGGCAGGTAAGAGGTGATGAAGTTGGCATGCTGTCGTGCCCCTCCTCCATGGCAGGAAGGGCTTGCTCTGCAGACTGTCCTCCTGAACAAATACCCAAAGGCATTCTGTACTCTGCAGAATCTGGAAATGTCTTTTTGACAATGTCTGAGTTGCTTTCTAAGATATCTTTCAGCTTTAAAAGTCTAAGATTCTAAACATATTGCTGGGTTTGCCATGTGATCAGATATGAGCGGCACCGTCCCTATCAACATCTTGACTCTGAGTCTAAGCATCAGAAATTTGTTGAAATATAAATTTGCTGATAAATAGATTTCTGTTTCTTAAAAGTACATTCCCTTCCCTTTGAACTTGTAAGTT